>NC_053394.1:87327806-88666519 GCF_905171765.1 Bufo bufo
ACCCGGGCAAGTGCTGGGGCCCACTGTAAGTTAGGGGGCCCACTCCTCTCCGCGGCGGCCCCTTTAAAATGTTTGCATACAGCCAGATTCATTCATGCTGTGCAGCGCCCGCCGCCCTGCCCCTCTCTCACGTGATCTTCTGACTCCGAGTCCAGGCACTGCAGTTTCCATAGCAGCGCACGCCGCCCGCACAGATCAATGATCATCATCTGAGTCTGACTGACTGTAAGCCCGCCCCCAGCCAGCAGCAGGACTCATCTCGGCGCAGCTGCATAAGACAGGACTGATAGCCGAGCCCAGAGCTAGAAACCTGCCGCCCAGAGGAAAGCAGACAAAACTGAATGCTGCTGCTGCTGGATTTCGTTTTAAATCTAGAATTCAGGTGAACTAGTAAGTCTAGTAAGTTAGTAGTAGTAACAGACAGTCACAGAAAGACCAGTTCTTGTAGTATTTATGTTACATGAATTGGAGGCCTGCCGCCTGGGGCTATCTACAGTGAGTGTCACGACTCACAGTCACTGTCTACACCAAAACACCTAAATAAAGGCTCAAAGGAGCCAATAATTGAATAAAGAACAATTACCATGTGTTGCTTTGCTCTTGCTCAGCATCAGCAGCACACATCATGCCTGTAAGGCCAAATGCACACGGCCGTGAGCGGTCCGTGGTATCCTGGCCTGGCATCCTGCTGAGAGCTGGAGCGTACGGCGTCATTGGTTGCTATGACGCCGTGCGCTTCATGCCGTCGCTGCACTACAGTAATACACTCGTATGATCTATACGAGTGTATTACTGTAGTGCAGCGACAGCATGAAGTGCACAGCATCATAGCAACCAATGACGCCATACGCTCCAGCTCTCAGCAGGATGCCAGGCCAGGATACCACGGACCGCTCACGGTCCGTGGTATAAGAAAATACCAGAACCCATTAAAACAATTATACAGTTTATTGGCAAAAATTCATAAGAGGAAATTTTCCTTTTATGAATTTTTGCCAATAAAGTGTATTATTGATTATTATTTTCTTATAGGAGTTTATGTTTTAGGCCTCATGCACACGGCTGTTGTGTGCCCATGGCTGTATTGCTGCCCGCATACGGCAAGTCCGCAACTCAATACATGGGCACCGGCCCATGTGCACTTCGCATCACAGATGCGGACGCATTCACTTGAATGGGTCCGCAATCACTGAGATGCAGAACGGAAGCATGGATCGGAACCCCACGGAAGCACTATGGAGTGCTTCCGTGGTGTTTCTGGCCGTGCCTCCGCACCCCAATAAAATAGAACTTATTAAATTTTTTTGCGGAGGCGGACGGTTAACGGACCCATTCAAGTTGAATGGGTCCGGATCCGTCCCGGCCGCTGCACAGACGTTGCCCGTGCATTGGGGACCGCAACAGATGCATAACAGCCGTGTGCATGTGACCTCCGGCAGCGCTGGGTGCTGCGATGTGGACTCGCTTCGGGAGGAACGCTAATCTGCATGAGGCCTAAGGGCTCTCATACGAGCGGGTGCCGTGCGGGTAATCCGCTGTGTGAAAGAGTGCCAAGCCCCACCCCGGACAGCAGAGACACGGAGCAGTAACATGATTGATAATGCTATGTGCCTCTGTGACATTTTTACTACAAAATCACAGTGAGATACAGTTGTCACCGTGATTTTGTAGTAAAATGATCATAGAGAGGCATGGAGCATTATCAATCATGATACTGCTCTGCGTCTCTGCTGTCCGGGGCGGGGCTTGGCACTCTTTCACGCAGCGGATTACCCGCATGGCATCCGCTCGTATGAAAGAGCCTTTAGGCCCCTTGCAGATAGCGTTCCTCCCGAAGCGAGTCCACATCGCAGCACCCAGCGCTGCCGGAGGTCACATATCATTATATTGATTTATGATCTAACCCTTAAAGTTCTGGAATGTATTGGATAACACTGGCATAATGCTGTTAGTGTCATCTAATACATTCCAAGACTGTAAAGGGTTACATAGCATCATAAATCAATATAATGCTATGTGAATCCCGTCAGTGCTGGGAGGTCACGTTGGTCTTTGTTTCTCCCCTACACTGGCAGTGCCAAGTAAGGACCTAATTTATGACAATGTCTTGGCCCCCGCCACTGCCAAGTAGGGAGGATAGCACAAAAACAGGGTCTTGCGATTTTTTTAATGCCTAAAACTGGCATGGAGCACTTTGAAAATCACCCACATAATCTGTAAATAGTCAGAAGTCTCTTCTGTCCCAAAAAATAGAATTTAGGGAGAAGTGTAGAAGTGGTGGATGCAGCTGCAGTCTCTCTCAGTGTGTCTGTGAGACTGCATGCTGTGAGAGGGAAGAGAGAGACATTGCTTCAGCCAGATATCAGTAATGACAGACTCACTGCTGGCTGAGATTTGTAGTTCTCTCAGAGACCTGTCTACAAGGCTCAGCATGTCCAGTCTGTTATTGCTGATTACCAGAGGACAGTACAGGGAAGGAGTGTAAGACGGGCAAAGAACTATAAGTCCGCTTTCACACGAGCGAGTTTTTCGCGCGGTTGCAATGTGTGACGTGAACGCATAGCACCTGCACTAAATCCTGACCCATTCATTTCAATGGGTCTGTGGACATGAGCATTGCTTTTCACACATCACTTCTGCATTGATATTTATTGATATTTATTGGGCTTTGGGGGCACAGGGGCAGGCAGCAGCATAGTGCTATCAGCATTCATATTGATATTTATTGGGTCATATCACATCACATATGTACAGCTGATATATACATATGTGAAGTGAAAAATGTACCAATTGTACCAATTTTCTTATATATGGTGACACAGATCAATGTCATGCTGGTAGGGAATAGCTTCCCAGGGTTGACCTTTTGAGATGATTACCGTGGAAGGGACTGAATAGGTGATATTGGTAGGGGCAGTTTATCTACATCGTGTTTACTTCAAATACCTCCAGGTACTGATGCACACAAGCTTACAGATACCAAGTCATCTGAAGCTCACCATCTGAAGCTCACCATTTTTGCGTGATAACAATGTGTCACCGCAGTCACAGAAACCTATATTTCTTATCTGGGACCTACGATCTATACGTGGATTGGTGAGTGACCTATGGTTATGTCTGGCATTATTTGCTAAATTAGGACATTGTTGTTTACTCATTTTGCGCGTACCACGGAGGAGAAAAAAAAACACAGCTGCCACCAGTATGCGTCCATGTGCTGTCCAAGGTTTCCTTAGACTGCGCATTGACACACCTATTCTGATCTGTAAAATACAGATCACAATAGGACAGGCGATGAGTTTTTTCACATGGACTTGAATTCAATGGGGCTGTATGCTGTCCGTAAAATATGGCCTGAACAACGGCTGTATTTCACCTTAGCGTGAGCCCTTACTAAGTGAACAGTAGAGTTGTCATTCTGTCATTCCAATCTTATACATAATACTATCCTATGTGAAGTATGGGCCTCCCAACCTTCCCTTCATGATGTTGGGGAGAAGTAAGATTAATTATTTTGAATTTGGTCATGCTTGTTACTATCTTCGCCTTTGTCTGACAGCATCTTACACTCCTCTCCACTGTTAAAACACACGTATGCTCAGCAGGGCATGCTGGAGTCAGGAGGCATTTGGCTGAACAAGTGTTTGGTTGACAAGTATTTATGGTGTTTGAGCACCTTCTTTAATCCATTTGTGCTGATTTTAAAGAAGTACATTACATTTTTAATTGTAAAATACTGCCAAATTAAAAAGAACACATATTGGAGGGTAAAGTATGCTATGTGTTGCCAAATTGCATTATGAATTGTCTCACACATGAAGCAGGGACTTTACTAGAAGTTATATCTGCTACCTAAACAAATTGACAAAAGCATGAATACATCATTAAGAAGCTTGAAGAACCAAGCAGAAGACACAAGTTTGGGAGAAACAGAATGACTGCAATAAATGTTGCATAGACACAGCTACAGAAGAGAATGGCCTTCATTTTATTCATTTTTTTAGGCCAAAATGAATAGGGATCAAGACCAAGAATTGGCAGGTCAACAAGCACCTCCCACCAAGAAGCACAAGTCTGGAAGCCAAAAAAGAAAAGAGAAGCAGATACTGGAAGACAAAATCAAGAAAATCAAGAAGCTAGCTTCCATGACCGCTTCTTCAGGAAAAGTACACCTAAAGAGTCCTCCATTTGCAGTACATCAGAATCAGATATTCAACCAAGTGTCACTACCTCTCAAGAAGCATGTTCGAGTCAGTGAGCTGGTTGTAGACCCTCCAGAGCAGCAAACCGTGTCCTGTAATTCTGGACCTCTTCCAGAGCTTAGTGATGATCCAGCAGAATGGCCAGATGTTATCACTGATCTACTGAGATGCCAAACTATCAAAAGGGGCCCTAAGCAAGTGAAGCTAGAAGATTTTCCACTTACAGATTTTCCAGATGGTACAAAAAGAAGATTCTCATCTGGTCATTATTACAGATTGCTGGGTAGTGGGTTCCACGAGATTGGCTCATTTACTCAGTGCTTGGAGATTCCATATATTGCTTCTGTTGCAGGCTATTTGACAATGAAGCTAAATCAAATTTCTCAAGCCCACATGGATTTAAAGACTGGAAGCATGTCAGTGGTAAGGGATCCTTGCATTCCCATGAAATATCTAGCAGCCACCTGTCCAATTATGCAAAATGGAAAGATCTGGAATCTAGCATAAAAAAAGAAACTACCATTGACAAAGATTTGCGTCGACAACTCCATATGGAAGAACAAAGATGGCGCAAAGTATTGTTGCGTTTACTGCAAATAATTCGCTGGATGGCAAAAAACAATCTGCCATTCAGAGGATCATCAGATACTGTGTTCACAGGTATTTTTCTCCTATTACTGGAGCTGATCTCTGAATTTGATCTTGTTCTGAAGGAACCGTGCCAAAGAAGGAACCAATGCACATTATCTGAGCAAGGATATACAAAACAAATTTCTGCGTTTAATTGCTGATGCAGTAATTGAAATAATCATAAAAAAGGTGAGACAAGCTAAATATTTTAGCATCATTGTAGACTGCACACCAGACATTTCGAAACAAGATCAGTTGTCACTTGTGCTGCGATATGTGGACATCGATGATGTTAGCAAAACAGTGGAAGTCAAGGAGAGCTTTCTGGAATTTCTGGCTGTCACAGATACAACTGGAAAAGGTCTTGCAAGTGTTGTTTTGAAAAGATTGACAGAACAACATGGACTGTGCGTGTCAAACATTCGAGGTCAGTGCTATGACAATGGTGCTAATATGAGGGGACAATACAAAGGAGTTCAGGCAATTGTTTTAGAAAAAAATCCTCATGCCTTCTTTGTACCATGTTCTCCACATAACTGGAATCTCGTAATAGTGCACGCTGCAGAGAGCTCAAGTCGAGCAAAACATTTTTATGATCTGTTGAATCGCATTTATG
The DNA here is from genome assembly GCF_905171765.1 of Bufo bufo. Lineage (NCBI taxonomy): Eukaryota > Metazoa > Chordata > Amphibia > Anura > Bufonidae > Bufo > Bufo bufo. Next base: position 87,333,255 of record NC_053394.1, read on the forward strand.
TGTTCTTCTCTGGAGCAACTAAGAGGTGGGAAGTGGCTTCACAGCATTTGTCACATCTGACACTTAAAGCTCTGTCTCAGACACGATGGTGTGCTCGCCTTGAATCAGTGAAAGCTATTTTGTTACAGTTTCCACAACTTGTTGATGCTTTAGAAGTTTTTTTACATGGTACCCAATATTCCAGTGACACATACAGTGAAGCAAAGATTTTATTGGATTCCATATACACATACCCCTTTGTTGTCTCTTTATGTGTATGGTATGACATTCTCCTCCAGGTCAACCAAATTAGCCTGGCTGTACAAACAAAAACCATTAATGTTTCAAGCGTTATTCCACTTGTAAAATCTATTACCACAGCTTTTAAAGAATACAAGGTGTCAGGTTTCAAACAAGCTGAATGTAAGGCTTCAGGTATTTGCGAAAAGCTGGATATACCTACTGAATACCTGACACACAGGGTTAGGAAGAAAACTTGGCAATGCAGTGACAAAAACTGTCAAGAGCCAGCATGCCAGCAGGCAAGTGGAACATCGTTTTTAGATGCAAGGCAAGAATTTGAAGAAATATTCTTCAAGCCTCTCCTTGAAACTGTCCTTGGTGAAATTGAAATAAGGTACAATTTTTTGCAAACATTTACAGACAAGTTTGGATTTCTATATGACATCAAGAAAGAAGCCGCTGACTTGTCTAACTTACAGCTCCAGTGTTTAAAATTCTCTGACCCAGCAGTTGATGGAGAAGTTATGCTCGAGGAGATCAAGACACTGGCTAGGATGTTACCTGAACATCTGTGCCCACAGGAGACTTTAAAGTATATATTCTCCCACTCACTTAATCTGGCATTCCCAAACGTTGTGTTGGCATTACAGTTGTTGTTAACTGTGCCTGTTTCAGTTGCATCTGCTGAAAGGAGCTTCATTAAATTGAAGCTAATTAAAAACTACCTAAGGTCCCAAATGTCGCAAGACAGATTAAATGCACTGGCGGTTCTTTCAATTGAATCTCAAGAAGCAGAATGTGTAGATTTTAATCAGGTAATCCATGTTTTTGCAGCTGAAAAAAGACGTAGAAAAGTGTTTTAACTGATTTACACAAGATACCACTTTTGTGTTCTGCCCAAAAAGTTGGACCATCAATGCTGGACTCCAACAAGACATTTCATAGTGTTCTGCATTAACTTCCTTTCGTACTTTTTCAAATGTTTTATGTCTTTACAGTATGTTCAAATAAAATATTTTCATATTCAATGCCTATCTGTTTCTCTTTAGGGGGTGTACAGGAAAAACTGAATACTGTGAGTAGACCTGAGGGATTAAAACACTGGGTAGATAAAAATTAAGTAGGGACATAAGGATTCATTCACATATATTCACGCTGTAGCATGTTCTGTCTATTGTATTTGGCACCATATATAAAATATGCACGTGTGTTATGCAAAATGCCACAGGGGGGCCCACTGAGGCTTTATCGCCCAAGGGCCCACATGAAACTGGAGCCGGCCCTGGTGGCAAGGTCCACCTAACCACAGATACGTGGACCAGTAAGCACGGCCAGGGACGCTATATCTCACTAACTGCACACTGGCTAAATGTAGTGGCGGCTGGGCCCCAGGCGGAGAGCTGTTTGGCGCACGTCCTTCCGCCGCCAAGGATCACAGGGCATCATCCTTTGCCTCCTGTTGCCTCCTCTTCCTACTCGGCTTATTCCTCCTCTTCTACCACCTCCTCATCCGGTCAGCGACAGACATTCACCACCAACTTCAGCACAGCCAGGGGTAAACGTCAGCAGGCCATTCTGAAACTGATGTGTTTGGGGGACAGGCCCCACACCGCGCAGGAGTTGTGGCGGGGTATAGAACAACAGACCGACGAGTGGTTGTTGCCAGTGGGCCTCAAGCCCGGCCTGGTGGTGTGCGATAATGGGCGAAATCTCGTTGCAGCTCTGGGACTAGCCGGTTTGAAGAACATCCCTTGCCTGGCGCATGGTGGAGCAGAAATTCATTTACAACTACCCCGACATGTCAGGGCTGCTGCATAAAGTGCGGGCCGTCTGTGCACGCGTCCGGCGTTCTCATCCTGCCGCCACTCGGCTGTCTGCTCTACAGCGTAACTTCGGCCTTCCCGCTCACCGCCCCATATGCGACGTGCCCACCAGGTGGAACTCCACCTTGCACATGCTGGACAGACTGTGCGAGCAGCAGCAGGCCATAGTGGAGTTTCAGCTGCAGCACGCACGGGTGAGTCGCACTGCGGAACAGCACCACTTCACCACCAATGACTGGGCCCCCATGCGAGACCTGTGTACCCTGTTGCGCTGTTTCGAGTATTCCACCAACATGGCCAGTGTCGATGACACTGTTATCAGCGTTACAATACCACTTCTATGTCTCCTTGAGAAAACACTTAGGGCGATGATGGAAGAGGATGTGGCCCAGGACGAGGAGGAGGAAGAGGGGTCATCTCTAACACTTTTAGGCCAGTCTTTTAGAAGTGGCTCAGAAAGAGGATTTTTGCAACAGCAGAGGTCAGGTACAAACTTGGCCAGCCAGAGCCTACTACTGGAGGACGAGGAGGAGGAGGATGAGGAGGAGGATGGGGATGAAGCATGTTCACAGTGGGGTGGTATCCAACGCAGCTCGGGCCCATCACTTGTGCGTGGCTGGGGGGATACAGAGGACAGAGACGATACGCCTCCCACAGAGGACAGCTTGTCCTTACCTCTGGGCAGCCTGGCACACATGAGCGACTACATGCTGCAGTGCCTGCGCAACGACTGCAGAGTTGCCCACATTTTAACGTGGGCTGACTACTGGGTGGCCACCCTGCTGGATCCCCGTTACAAAGACAATGTGCCGTCCTTAATTTCCTCACTGAAGCGTGATCGGACAATGCGCGACTACAGGCGCACGCTGGTAGACGCGCTCCTGAGAGCATTCCCGACTGACGCCGGGGGACAAGTGGAAGCACAAGGCGAAGGCAGGGAAAGAGGAAGAGGTCGCCAATGCAGCTGTGTCAGCGCCAGCTCCTCAGAAGGCAGGGTTAGCATGGCCGACATGTGTAAAAGCTTTGTCACCTTGCCGCAACAACCGGCCCCAACTGCTGATATGGAGCGTGTTAGCAGGAGGCAGCATTTGAACAACATGGTGGAACAGTACCTGTGCACACGCCTACACGTACTGACTGATGGTTCTGCCCCATTTAACTTCTGGGTCTCCAAATTGTCCACATGACCAGAGCTTGCCCTGTATGCCTTGGAGGTGCTGGCCTGCCCTGCAGCCAATGTACTCTCTGAACGTGTATTTAGCACGGCAGGAGGCGTCATTACAGACAGACGCAGCCGCCTGTCCACAGCCAACGTGGACAAGCTCACATTAATTAAAATGAACCAGGCTTGGATCCCATAAGACTTGTCTGTACCTTGTGCAGAATAGACATTTATACCACCATCAAACATACATTCTTGTACTCAAGTCAAGTGCAATGATTCTTTGTTTTATTTATTTTTTATTTGTCCCAATATTTTGGGGGCTACCTACCCCAATAAATTTTTTTAAAAAAACATTGTTGGCTACCTGTTCCTCCTCCATTGCTGCCTCCACCTACAACACCACATTCACTGCCTCCTCAACCTCCGACACCATATCCACCTCCTTCTCTGAATTGCAGGTTAATAATTTGTAATTTTTAGTTATTTTATTTCATTTTAAGTTATTTCCCTATCCACATTTGTTTGCAGAGCAGTTGCCATGCTCTTAAGCACATTTTACTGCCTTTTACATCCCTCTAGCCTTTTCAAGGGCTATTTTAGAGCCATTTTAATTTTAAAAAAGTGCCAATATTAGTGCCCTAAATTGAAAAAATTCTTATTTTAAATTGTCGGGTGACATTTTACCATTTTTGGCATATACAAACCCCTGCTGTGCCTGGGTGACAGGGGCCTAAATCTCTCAAAATCCTCTGTTGTATTGCTGGGTGACATGAACCCCCTTTTTCCGTGAATGAACCCCTGCTCTGCATTGCTGACAGGGGCCTAAATATCTCAAAATCCTCTGTTCTATTGCTGGATGACATGATCCCTCTTTTGCCGTGAATGAGCCCCTGCTGTGCCTTTTGTGACAGGGGCCTAAATCTCTCAAAATCCTCTGTTCTATTGCTGGGTGACATGAACCCCCTTTTGCCGCGAATGAACTCCTGCTCTGCATTGCTGACAGGGTGTCACGGATCAGAGTGGGGGTAACTCTAATCCGTGGGATGTCAATATGAAAGATAGCTGCTAGGCAGAGTAAGACGACCTGTTCCTCCACATCACGGATGAACAGGAGTCTCAGTGGCCAGGCTGCAAGGAAAGGGGCACATGTACAGCATATGGCAATGACAGGTAAGTAAACTAGTATTACACGTACATGCCACAGACACACAGCCTGGAAACCATGCACGAGAGCTGCTGTCCACAAGAACACAACCGGACACAGCCCACATCACACATCACACAGGAACCCAGGACCATAAGCTGCAATAAAGATAAAGACACCACTAGAAATATAACAATACAAGAACAATAATGTCTAACAAGGGTGGCCCTCACTGGCAGATGGTATATAACCAGGAGGATGACTCCAGCTAACCATGGCTGAAGTACCCCTCAGATACAGGCATCTAGCGGGAGCTAAATAGCCCAAGTAGCCACACCCACACACAGACACACCCAGTGTTCACACACTAAGAAGGGAGTTAACCCTTCCTACACCAGGCAAGGGAAGAAAGACACTTAAAGGGGAAGTGTACAATCAACTATCACACTGCAGCTGTTACCGCAAGCAACGACATGCGTGGCAACCATGTCCTGGGAAATAGCCTGAAGGTCGAGACACTGCCACCACATGTACACAACACCACACGGTGCCACGGGCAGCCACAAGTGAAGGGAAGTGTCACAGTGCACACATACATAAACCTCGTGCACACCAGACAGAGAAAGTGCATACATACACACACACATAGCCAGAGGCAACCGCACGCATCAACAGTGAGACGCCTAGCAACCAACTCAGGATGCTACACTGCCAACAAACACCTGTTGTCCACGGCAACCGCATTTGAGGCAAACTACTAACAGCCCCCAGCTGCGGTTGGCAAAACACCCAGACCCCGGGCAACTGCATGCGGCTCCCAAGGAGTCACAACCATGCACATGGGCGTGACACAGGGGCCTAAATCTCCCAAAATCCTCTGTTGTATTGCTGGGTGACATGATCCCCCTTTTGCCGTGAATGAACCCCTGCTGTGCCTGGGTGACAGGGGCCTAAATCTCTCAAAATCCTCTGTTCTATTGCTGGGTGACATGGACCCCCTTTTGCCGTGAATGAACCCCTGCTCTGCATTGTTGACAGGGCCCTAAATCTCTCAAAATCCTCAGTTGTATTTCTGGGTGACATGAACCCCCTTTTTGCCGTGAATGAACCCATGCTCTGCATTGCTTACAGGGGCCTAAATCTCTCAAAATCCTCTGTTGTATTGCTGGGTGCCATGAACCCCCTTTTGCCGTGAATGAACCCCTGCTGTGCCTGGGTGACAGGGGCCTAAATCTCTCAAAATCCTCTGTTCTATTGCTGGGTGACATGAACCCCCTTTTGCCGTGAATGAACCCCTGCTCTGCATTGCTGACAGGGAACTAAATTTAGTGAAAACATCTGTTACTGATCGGAAGATGCGCGACTACAAGCGGACGCTGATGATAGCATTCCCACCTGACAGCGGGGGCACAGTGGAAGCACAAGGCGAAGGCAGAGGAGGAGAAAGAGGTCGGCAACGCAGCTGGAGCACCACCAGCACCTGAGAAGGCAGGGTTAGCATGGCCAAAATGTGGAAAAGCTTTGTCAGCCTTGGAGGTGCTGACCTGTCCTGCAGCCAGTGTATAGTGTTTAGCACGGCAGAGAAATACCCCAATTTAAAAATTAAAAATAACACAAATCAGTGTTGGCTACCTATTCTTCCTTCAACGCCGCTTCCACCTACACCGCCACGTCAACCTACACCGCCACATCCACCCATCCACCGCCTCCTCAACCTCCTACTCCTAGATCCAGATTGTTATTTTAAATTTTTCTCTATTTTATGTTATTTTAAGTCATTTCCCTATGCACATTTGTTTGCAGAACAGTTGTCATGCTCTTAAGCACATTTTGATGCCTTTTGCAGCCCTCTAGCCCTTTCCAGGACTATTTTAGAGCCATTTTAGTGCCCAAAAGTTCAGGTCCCCATTGACTTCAATGGGGTTCGTGTTCGGGGTCAAGTTCGGGTCAAGTTCGGGTCCCGAACCCGAACTTTTTTTTCAAGTTCGGCCGAACCTGCCGAACCCGAACATCCAGGTGTCCGCTGAACTCTACTGATGACACAAAGATTTGTAACATGGTTGATGTTCCTGGAGGGATACACCAAATGGAAAAGGATTTAGGAAAACTAGAGGAATGGTCAAAAATCTGGCAACTAAAATTTAATGTTGATAAGTGCAAGATAATGCACCTGGGGCGTAAAAACCCAAGAGCAGAATATAAAATCAGTGATACAGACCTAACCTCAGTATCTGAGGAAAGGGATTTAGGGGTCATTATTTCAGAAGACTTAAACGGTTTCTACCACCAGAAATACTGTTATGTAGCTGACTGACATTAGCGATGCGCTAATGTCAGAACTACATAACAGCATGTTTCTAACATTAGTCCCTGCAGCCGATTTTGTTAAAAAAGCACTTTTATTATATGCTAATGAGCCTCTAGGTGCTATGTGGGCGTAAAATCAGCACCTAGAGGCTCCGTCCACTCACGCTTTACCCCGCCCAGGTCCAGTGTTCTGCCCGCCCAGCTCCTCTTGATTGATGCCACTGTTCCCTGCATCGTTGGCGAAATCGTTAGCGCATCGTTAGCGCATCGCTATATCAGTCAGCTACATAACAGTATTTCTGGTGGTAGAAACCCTTTAAAGGTAGGCAGACAATGTCATTGAGCAGCAGGAAATGCTAGCAGAATGCTTGGGTGTATAGGGAGAGGCATTACTAGTAGAAAGAGGGAGGTGCTCATGCCGCTCTACAGAGCACTAGTGAGACCTCATTTGGAGTATTGTGCGCAGTACTGGAGACCATATCTCCAGAAGGATATTGATACTTTGGAGAGAGTTCAGAGAAGAGCTACTAAACTAGTACATGGATTGTAGGATAAAACTTACCAGGAAAGATTAAAGGACCTTAACATGTATAGCTTGGAAGAAAGAAGAGACAGAAGGGATATGATAGAAACTTTTAAATACATAAAGGGAATCAGCAAGGTAAAAGAGGAGATAATATTTAAAAGAAGAAAAACTGCTACAAGAGGACATAGTTTTGAATTAGAGGGGCAAAGGTTTAAAAGTAATATCAGGAAGTATTACTTTACTGAGAGAGTAGTGGATGCATGGAATAGCCTTCCTGCAGAAGTGGTAGCTGCAAATACAGTGAAGGAGTTTAAGCATGCATGGGATAGGCATAAGGCCATCCTTCATATAAGATAGGGCCAGGGCCTATTCATAGTATTCAGTATATTGGGCAGACTAGATGGGCCAAATGGTTCTTATCTGCCGACACATTCTAGGTTTCTAGGTTTCTATGCAAGGGCTGTAAAATTGTGTATTTTGGCAAAAAAGTGTGTTTTTAAAAACCCAGAAAATTATGGCTGTATTTCTAGCTTAAATTGCACACTGACTAATCCAGATGTTGTATATTGCCAAAAAAGTGTTTTTTTTTACTAACAGAATATGAAAGCTGTATATAATGTTTGAATTTCACACGTCCAGATGCAGCTAGGGATGTAAAATAGTGCATTTTGCACAAAAAGGGTGTTTTAAAAAAACCGTGAAAATTATGGCTATATTTCTAGCTTAAATTGCACACTGACTAATCCTGCAAATGCACCAGATGTTGTAAATTGCCAAAAAAGGGTGATTTTTTACAACCAGATTATTAGTGCAGTTTTCCAAGATTGGATTTCAATGTCACAAAAGCTCAGATGCAGTGCTGGTGCACTGAGCTTGCATAAAATGGCCGCCACCCACCTAACTAACAGACGGAAAAAAGTTGTTTTTTTTCGGTCACTGGGCTCAGGGCAGGGTAAAAAGATTGTGCCCTGCACCCACACAACTAATGGTATGTCGATTGCTGAGTTAGATTCACGTTCTGAACCAAAGATTCTCTCCTATTCTCTCCCTGAAATCACCAGCAGCATCCCCTCCCTATACTATTAACAGCAGAGTGACATGCAGCGCTACGTGACTCCAGCTTATATAGAGGCTAGGTCACATGCTGCACTGGCCAATCACAGCCATGCCATTAGTAGGCATGGCTGTGATGGCTTCTAAGGGCACAGAGTTAAACACTTGTTGATTGGCTGCTATGCAGCCTTTCAAAAAGCACCGAACAGAGAACCCAAACCCAAACTTTTACTGAAATGTTCGGGTTCGGGTCCGGGGACCAAAAATTCTAAAGTTCTTTATGAACCCGAACTTTACAGTTCGGGTTCGCTCAACCCTAGTGTTAACATTTCTGCCATTTTGTGTTTGTACCCGGGGTCTAAGTACGTTGCCACCAAGTACTGGTCCTTGCCTTATGCTTTTCATACAGGGGTTCCTATTCAATCACTGGAGCATGGAGGCCCCCATATGCACAAAACTGGAAGTGGTGGAGTGGCCTGGCTCCTGCTCATCATCCAGGATAATGTCGTCCTCGTTCTCATCCCCTAGCCACGGACAACACCAGGGATCCCAGAAAAGTTTAAAGCATGCTCTTCTTGATCCTCCTCTGCCCCGTCACCATCCTCCTCTGACCCCTCTTCAGACTCCTGTTGTTGACTTGTCTCAGATGGAGTAGCCTCCCCTGGGAATTCATCCAGCATTGCAACTTCCTCATCTTCCTGCTCCTGCTCCTTGACGGCTTGATCAATGACATGATGCAATGCACGCTCCAGAAAGAAGGCGTAAGGTACAATGTCACTGATGGCGCCCTGGCTGCGACTAGCCAGTTTGGTGATCTCATCAAATGGCCACAGAAGTCTGCATGCGTTGCTCGTGAGCTGCCACTGGCACGGTGAAAAAAAAACAAGCTCCCCGAAACCTGTCCTGCTGTAGAGTTCATACAGGTACAGTAGTTGTTAACTGCACGTTTCTGCTGCAGCAGCCTATCAAGCATCTACAAGGTGGAATTCCATCACGTTGGGCAGTCATCAGACGTCTGACAGGCAGGTGGTGTCGCTGCTGAATGTCATTAAGGCGAGTTATAGCCGTATAAGATCTTATAAAATAACCAGAGATTTTCCTGGCCTGCCGCAAGACGTCCTGGACCCCAGGGGGATTTAGCAACGAATCACTGCACGACTAAGTTCCGAACGTGTGCCATGCACGGCACGTGTGTCATTTTTCCCTGATTCAGCGCGCTCAGCAGATTGGCACCGTTGCCGCACACACTTTACCAACTGTCAAATTGAGCAGGGTTAGCCACTGATTGGCCTGCAAAGCTGAAAGGAGTGCAGAACCGTTGTGGCTCTTGGCTTCCAGGCACAATAGCCACACCACAGCATGGCAACGTCACACCTGGCACGTCGAATAGGTTCTGGGGAGCTTGGGAGGTGCAGTGGAAGAGACAGCGGAAAAGGAGGAGTCAGCAAAGGAGGAGAGGGAGGATGTAATAGGAGGAGGAGAAGAAGAGGCAGGCCTGCATGCAATCCGTGGCGGTAACACCAAATCTACACGGGTGCCACGGGTTGCATGCTTGACGGCCGTCAGAAGGTTCACCCAGTGGGCAGTAAAAGTTATGTACCTTCCCTGCCTGTGTTTGTTAGACACTGTGTGCCAGAGATACATTCACTTGCCGCTGAATGTGGCCATATAGCTCTAAGATGCCCTTCTGGGAGAAATATTTCCTTCCCAGGACCTTCCATTGCGGTGTGCCAACGGCAACAAATTTTCTAAAGGCTTCTGAGTCCACCAGTTTATATGGCAGTAGTTGGCGGGCTAGCAGTTCTGACAAACAAGTGGTCAGTCGTTGGGCAAGAGGGTTATCCTGCATCATCATCTTTTTTTGCTCGAACATTTGGGGTGAGGAAGCCTGCCTTTTTTTCATATGAACGTGACGACAGCACAGTGGAAGGTGAAGTGGAGGACAACTGGTAGGAGAGAGCAGAAGGAGAAGGAGAAGAGGTGGCGGGAGTGTGTCTTTGTGGGTTCTCACGGTGTTGCTTCCACTGGGCTCGGTGATAGGAGGCCAGGTGGCTTCTTTTCTTTTCAATTTTCTTTTTATTGATTTTATGAAAAGTAGATGATACAACGATAGAAGTACATTGTATACATAATAAAGAGAATAAATTCAGTATTTGACATGTGTTATGACAATGCACAGCATAAAGACAAATAATACGACAAGTCAATTTGAGCTTTTAAGGCTGAAAAGGGAATAAGGAGGTCAGGTGACTTCTTGAGGTGGTCGTCCCTAGGTGAGTGTTGACAGCACAGGCCTCAGATGGCAACACTATTGTCAGCAGCGGACATGTTAAAAAAATCCCACACTGCGGAGCCATGTGCCGGCGTCCTGAAAGTGCCATATGTGACCATGCATGGTGGAGGGCTCGTTCCAGATACATTAGCAGTCTGCTTTTTGCCTCCTGTGCACTGTAAGTTCTGCCTGCTTCTCCTCCTTCTCCTCTCTATCTGCTGCTCTGTCTATCCCTCTAAACTCCCCTCCTCTTCCTCTCTTGTGGGTACCCACGTGAAGTCCACTGACACGTCATCATCGGATTTGTCACCTTCACCACGACTGACATTAGAGCTCTCGGAGTAGGCAGCAACAGTGGGCACCCCCCTCCTTGGGCTGATCTGGTTACTGTCGTCAGACTGCTGGGTGGTGACCGTTGATACCTTCTCTTCCTGATCCGATGCCAATAATGGCTGCGCATTGGTAAGGTCATGTAATGGATGGGAAAATAATTCCTCTGACTCGAGCGGAAAGGATATGGTGGTGTTGGTGGTGGTGTCTTTGGGGGTGCACACAGCAGAGAGTGAAGAGGGTGCAGATAGAGAGGATGATGAGGTGTCACAGTCGTTGGCTGTGACCTTCTGTCTATGCTCTCGCTGCAGCTCCGTTCCTGTGTGTCATTTGTGTTTTTTATGGGTTAACTCCCCTGTGTGTCTATTAGGAGTTAATCCTCTGTCTGCTCCATGGGTGTGGCTTCTCTGCTGCACCCATGGAACCTGTATATAAGGCTGAGGTTTCCTCAGTTCTGTGTCAGCTCTCCTGGTGTGTGTTGTCTTGTCCTGCTCCTGGTTTGTACTCACTCTCCCATGCTGCTGACCCATGGGATCCGTGTCTGTCTGTCTGTCTGTGCTCTGTGGGTTTCCTACTTGTTCATTCCCGTCCTCTTTGACGTCCTCTTTCCTGTCTTTCTGTTATCTGATCTGCCAGTTATGTTTTAGTTACTTTGTGTGTATTCATATGTCTGTGTTCAGCAAGCCTTTGCAGCAGAGAGGCATGCGCAAGGCCATGCAGTTTACTACTGGTGGAGCAAGTCCTTCTCTGCTCATTGCCACTCCTGCTCCCTTGCGTAAACTCCTGCTTGTATTATTAGTTGCCCTGTTTTGTATTTGCCTGTCTGTTATGTTTGCCTATGTGCCGTCGGTACCTTCTGGTACCTGTTGTCCATTCGTTCCTGCTGTCACTGTCTAGTTCACGCTCCAGAGTGGACCCTGGCAACTTCCTGCTGCAAAGCCTATCCCTACCTTCTGGGGCCCTAGTGAATACCAGGAGTTGCTTAGTCATGCCCCTCTGGAGTATTACTAGACAGTGGCGCAGTGGGGGTTTTCTCCCACTGTGCTGACGGTACATAGAGCTCATGTTTTGTCTGTGCTGCCTTCCCTGGTTTTTGCTTGACGACGCGGTGGTCTCTCCTGGGACCTCCAACTCGTGACAGGAGGGTGCAGAAGCCGAAGGCTGAGTGAGCCACTCAACCAAGTTTGGTGCGTCCTTTGACATAATCACACGCACCTTCTGCAACTTCCCACTTAGGCTCTAGCCTGGTGCACCTGCCCGACCCCTACCACCCCTGCGGAATGGCCTGCCTCTTCCTCTGCCTGTCATTTTCAAATTACCCTGTGACAAAAGTCCCTATAGCAGAGCAGTATTTGTGGAACAAGGTATATCACACCCCTGCCTCAATCAGGTTTTTTTAGGGGGCAACTGGTAAATCACCCCAGTAGAAATTATTTCTTCAAATAGTGTTTTTCACTCTGTGTAGATGCAGTAACGCAGCAAAATCGCAAACAAATGCTGCACTACCTAAATGCACTATATAGAAAGTATATTATTGGTATATAACACCCCTGCTTCAATCAGTTTTTTTGGGGGAAAACTGGTAAATCACAGCAGTAGAAATAATTTATTCCAATAGTGTTTGTCTTTCTGTGTAGATGCGGTAACGCAGCAGAACCGAAAACAAATGCTGCACTACCTAAATGCACTGTATAGAAAGTATATTATTGGTAAATAACACCCCTGCTTCAAGCAGTTTTTTTGGGGGGCAACTGGTAAATCACACCAGTAGAAATTATTTGTTCCAATAGTGTTTGGCACTCTGTGTGGCTGCAGTATCGCAACAGAACCGCACACAACTGCTGCACAATACAATTGCACTATAATATACTTTCTATGTTAAAAAGTGCATTTTAAGTATATTACACCCCCTCAGTATTTCACACCTATCGATAGCACACCTATACCAGTCCTTAAAAGGACTTTTGTGGCCCTATTAGCTAGCGTTTGGTGTCCCTAACAGTCTGTCCCTGCTCCACACAGCAACCTCTCCCTGCACTGGCAAAACACTGAATGTAAAATGGCGCCCAGATCAGGTTTATTTATAAGGTAGGGTGTATGTCCATGTGCTGAAACGTCTCGATTGGCTGTCCTGTACCACCTGATGAATGTGTCAGGGGTCAAAGTTCTTCACAATGTAAAAGAATATGGAACCGCAAGGTCATCTCTATTGAGCATTGTCAATTTAGTAACATAGAAAACATGTTTCATAATAAATTGCAGCAGAGAATTCAGCTCCAGAGCTCAGCTATTGCATTGTCATTTTCTTTATAACATCTTTTCAGGTCTGATTCAGCCTCCCTGTAATAAATAAACGAGAGTCTTTCACAAAATAATTTTAACATCAAGTTCTTTACCTCAACCTACAGGTGTATTTAATTTAATAATCCATTTACTTTTTCCCTGTGACTATTAACAACTCTATCTTCACCCCAAGGGCGACATTAAACCTCTTCAATTGCCATAAAGGAAAGCATATTTAAATTCCCATTATGTTTAGGCAAAATGTGATCCGGAGGACAAGAAGATATATTTAATTTCCTTGCAATGTGGAAATATTCTTTTTCAGAATTTTTCTTTCTTCATTTAATGTTCTATTTTTCCCCCACCTCAGGCAGAAATATAACCAGAAAGTGTGTCTGTTTGCAATTAAATAGCAATTTCATAAAGTTGATATGCATTGTTGGCATTTTCTTTTCATTGACACTGAAAAGGACTTGGTTCTGTGGTATCCCAAAAAATACAAAAGTCCCCAGTTTATTACATCTTGATTAGGGTATAGAGCCATTGAGGTCTCAGGACTTAGGTATGCATAGTTACATGACAATTAATAGTAATGAGAATGTTAACCTCTTCCCGACCGCTCATTGACTATTAACGTCCTGGGCGGTCGAGTTTATCTCTGAATGGACGTTTTGGAACGTATTTCTAGAGATAGCAGCTGCACGCTAATCGTGCAGCTGCGGTGCCGAGGCCTGCTGTCAGTGACAACGGCACACCAGAGAGAAGACAGGGACTATTCCTGGGTCTCCCTGCCTTCTAGATCGCTGTATACACAGAACTGAACGAGCACTGTACAGCAAGGAAGCGCTATGCCGCTTACTGTTCCGGCCCATTTGTGATGTGACCACCAGGGCCGGGTGAGTGCAGGAGCTGTCGGGTCTTCCATAGACCTTTATCAGCCCTGCACTGAGGCTGAACATCGCTGTATTATGCTGTACAGCCTCTCTGGGGGGTGTATTTCCTTTGTAACTTGGCTACTATGTCAGCCCCAGTTACAGCACAAATCAATAGTGAAAAAAAAAATGTCCCCCAGAGGTCTTGTATGACCTTATGGGGGACACAAAGTGTAAAATAAAAGATATAAAAATAATAGTGTTTCATAAAAAATAAAAAAAATAAAGTTTCACATGAATTTTTTTTAACCCAATTAAGCCATTTAAAAATATTTAAAATATAAAAAATAATAATAAATAGACATATTTGGTCGTCCGTAACGACTAACTCTATAAAAATAATACATAATCTACCCCATCAGGTGAATGCTGTAAAAAATTAAATAAATAATCATTACATCAAAATGTATTTTTTAGTAACCTCACCTCACAAAAAATTCTAAAAATGCCCTGTTGTGTTAAACATAAAAAAAAGAAATAAAAAATAGACATAATTGGTATTGCTGCATCCATTACAACTGACTGAAAAATATCAAATGATCTACCCCATCAAGTGAACGGCGTAAAAAAAAATAATGACTCCAAACATTTTTTTTTGTCACCTCACCTCCCAAAAAACATAATATCAAAAAGTCATATGCACCCCAAAATGGTAGCAATAAAAATTTTACCTCATCCCGCAAAAAACAGGCTCTCACACAAGACCATAGCCAAAAAAATTAAAAAAATATGTCTCTAAGAAAATGGCAACCCAAAAACATTTCTTATTGTATACATTGTATAAAATGGTAAAGTAAAAAAAACAAAAAACTAGACATATTTGGTATTGTTACGGTACGTCCATGACGACAGAATTTATAAAAAATATCACATGATCAACCCATCAAGTGAATGGTGTAAAAAAAAAATATAGAAAAATGACACCAAACTTCTTTTTTTGTGACTTCACCTCCCCAGAAATGAGGTAAAAAGCGACCAGAAAGCCAATTGTACCTCAAAATGGTGGCAATAAACACTTCAGCTTATCCTGAAAAAAATAAGCCCCCACACAGCTCAGTTAACAAAAAATAAAAACGTAATCGCTCTTAAAAACCATGAAAGAAAATTCAGTGTTTGAAAATCCAGATGCCGCTGCTTCCTTTTTGAGCCCTGGCATATCCCCGAATAACAGTTTACGACCACAATTGGGGTGTTACTGTATTCAGGAGAAAATGGGTAGCAAATTATGGGGGGATATTCTCCTGTTATCTTTTGTAAAAAGGAAGATGGGGCCTAAAGCACCATTTTCTTGTATAAAAAAAATGTAATTTTTCATTTTAACAGCCAAGTATTATAAATTCTATGAAATACCTGTGGGGCCAAGTGCTCGCTACACCCCATAAAATTCCTTGGGTTGTTTAGTTTACAAAATGTGGTCACTTTTTGGGGGTTTTCACTGTGGGGATACCTCAGGGTCTCTTCAAATACAATATGGTGCCCTAAGACCATTCCAGCAAAATCTGCCCTCCAAAAACCTTATGGCGCTCCTTGCCTTCTGTACCCTGCTCTGTGCCCATACAGAGGTATACAATCACATATGGGGCGTTTCTGCAAACTGCAGAATCAGGATAATAAATATTAAGGTTTGTTTTGTTGTTAACCCTTGTTGTGTTACAGGAAAAAAATGATTAAAATAGAAAGGGAAATCTTGAAATTTCACATCTATTTTGCTTTAATTCTTGTGGAATACATGAAGGGTTAACAACATTTCTACAACCAATTTTGAATAGTTTGAGGGCTGTAGTTTCTAAAATGCGGTATTTATGGGTGGTTTATATTATGTGAGCTCCTCAAAGTGACTTCAGAACTGAACTAGTCCTTAAAAAAGTAGATTTGGAAAAATTCTAAACCTTCTAACGTCCTAAAAAATGAAATAAGATTTCCAAAATGATGCCAACATGAAGTAGACATATGGTGAATGTTAATTAATTAATATTTTATGAAGTATCACTATCTGTCTTAAAAGCAGAGATTCAAATTTAGAAAATAGTAATTTTAAAAAAAAAATTGCTAACTTTTGGATTTTTTTAAATAAATAAAGATAAATAAAGATATTGACTCAAATTTTCCATAAACATGATGTAAAATGTGTCACAAGAAAACAATCTCAGAATGGCCTGGATAAGTAAAATCGTTCCAAAGTTATTACCACATAAAGGGACACATGTCAGATTTGCAAAATTAGGCCTGGTAAGGGAGGAGGAAAATGTCCCGGTCTGGAAGTGGTTAATGAGCCTCACCTCTCCATTGTCTTTATCTGCAAGCACAACACACTGTGCTGTGACCTGCGTACAGCCTGAGCACGTCAGCACACTCTGTGTCCTCGCACTGTGCAACGTCAGGTCACAGCACAGCACATCAGAAAGATGATTCTCCCGGGTTGCAATGTCAGCCCTAGCAGGAGAGGTGGGTTGCTTTATTTTTTTGTCTGATATGAGGCCTGAAAATTACTGGTGTGTCTGATCTGATTGGGTGGTGTAATAAACACTTGGGGTCTGGTCTGATGGTGTCTAATCAGGGGCGCAACTACCATAGCGGCAGACCATGCGACTGCTATGGGACCCAGGGCAAATGGAGCCCAGTTGGGGTCATCCCCCTTTCTATTGTGGTAAAAACTTGGCCAGGACTACCCTATAAAGCAGGGGTGGAGAACCTCCAGCCTGTGGGCCATATGCGTCCCTCAGGATAATTACATGAGGCCCCCTGCTAGAACATATTGTGAAAATGCTAATGACCGCTTCCATTATGGCAGCGGTCATTAGCATGCGGGAGGCACGGGAAGGTGAGAACAGCACTGCACTGGCTGTCCTCACCTTCCCTGGTCTTATTTCAGCCCCGTACTGTGTCCTGACAGGTAGATGCGCACTATGACCTGGCGCTGTGCGCTGTCAGGTCACAGTACAGCACGGCAGGAAGAAGATCGGAGGGTAAGTGAATCTGCTAAGAGGCAACACCGTCCAAAGCTGGAGAGGTAAGTTTATTTATTTATTTTAAATGTCTGATCTAAGGTCTGATTGGGGTTAATCTGAGGCTAATGGAGGATGGAAAGGGTCTGGTGGGGGTCTGATCTGAGGCTGGGGAGGGTCTGATGGGGGTCTGATCTGAGGAGAAGGGGCTGATAGGAGCTGATATGAGGCTGGGAATCTGATAGGTGTCTGATCTGAGGCTGGGGGCCTATTGGAGGTTTGATCTGAGGCTGGGGGGGTCTAATGGGGCTGATGTGAGTCTGGGTAGGGTCAGATGGGGGCTGATCTAAGGCTAGGGACGGTCTGATGAGGGTCTGATCTGAGGCTGGGGGTCTGATCTGAAGCTAGGAAGGGTCTGATTGGGGTCTAATCTGAGGCTGGGAGGTGTGATGGGAGTCTGATCTGAGGCTGTTGTAGGCTGGGGGGTCTGATAGAAGGCTGATTTGAGGCTGATTGAGGTGGGGGGGGGCAGATCTGAGGCTGAGAAAGGGACAAAGGCAGGGACAGTTGCAAATAAAGAGGCAGGGAGAGCGAAAGCTGGGTGAACCCCTCTCTGGACACCCCTGGGATGAGCTTCCTGCCATTAATGCCAAATAAATAACTAAATAAGTAACATTCTGAACTTAAAAATTTGACTGCTGTGTGTGGTCAAAATGGCACATGTACTATATGTATATAGTGCAGGAGCCATTTTGTGCTGCAAAATGCGCGCTTTCGATTTTTTTTTAAATTGAAGTGCAATTTCTGTAACTTACCCCTAAGTCAATTATATGTTTGACTAAATACAGTAGTCAAATATTTGACTAAGTTGAGAATTTTGTATGGCCCACAAATGATGTTACAAATATCCAAATGGCCCTCGGCAGCAAAAAGGTATCCCCTCCTTGCTCTAAAGGAACAGCTTTTAGCAAATGAGGCAGTGGTCAAAATGGCCCACGGGTCACTGAAAGGGGTTTAGGCAGAAACCCTTCTGTCCTGTGTGGGGGACCTGGTTTGATCTTTGCTATGGGGCCCTTACTTCTCTATGTATGCCACTGGGTCTGATTAACATTGGGCGTCAGATTGGGGGTCAGATGTGAGGTCTGATGAAAAATTTTATTTCCTTATTTTTCTCCTCTAAAATCTAGGTGAGTCTTATGGGAAGGTAGCTCTTCTAGGGCAAAAAATTGGGTAATTTCTTCCAGAAACAGCACCACTCTTATCTATGTATGGACTATGTTAGGTATTGTAGCTCAGCCCTAGTCACACTGGAAGAAAGCAGTTATATTAAGTTTGGTCTGGGTTCAGTCTGAACGTTGCTATTTTTTGGAATGCAGGTGAACCCAAATCATTTCAGGTTAGTTTTGGGCATATCCACTAAAACAGCACTTAGTTCCATTTTAGTGCACATGTCAGTGGGGGAAAAAGCCACTAAGGAGGAATAAGACGGGATCTCACATGACCCTGTGTGGGCTGTGAATGAAGGTGTTTGGGGCTTACAGAGTCAGAAAACCGATCTTAAGGAGTCAGGAAGAGTGGCAAAACAATTTGGGACAGTCAGAAATCAATCATGCTTGTATTCTACTTGAATTAGTAGAACTACAAGTAACAGCACACTGCTAGTAAATTGCACAAAGATACAGGCAAATACTGAATAAAAAATAGCTGCTTGGTGGCCATACTTACTGCAAGGGCAGTTAGAAGCTCTTTGCTCATATAATTTATCAAAAATATGTCGGGCCCATCTACCAGACGACAAGGTGGCTTCTAATCAGATGGGGCCTACTCTAACATGCCTCTCCTGGGCTTACAGCCTACAATCTGGGCAAAGTAGCACCCAGCTATATCCTACACATGCCTCTCCTAGGCTGTCAGCCTGCAATATGCGCAAAGTAGAAACCAACTCACAGCCCGACTCTCACATGCCTCCATAGTGGTATCACCAGTGCACTGTGAGGTAGGATAAAGCTGTGAGCTGCACCCACAACAGACCATGTGACACAGAAGCTACCAGGTGCAAAAAAATGTTACCAACAAAATAAAGTGTCACATTCCATACACATAAAGACAAAAATGGGTGAAAATGCTCCAAACCCAGACGCTGTAGCGAGTCTATAACCGGGGGAGCAATTCCTCCGCATGCGGTCCGCACACAACGGCAATCCCCAGCAAAAAATGCGTACAATGGAGGATGCCGGGGCAGACCGCGTGCACCACAAGAACATCTTACACAAAATAATACATTGTGCAGATGAAAAAAATATACATACACAAATCACTGTAAAAAATGCACCAAAATGATACGCAACTGACAATACTAGCTGATTCCTCAGGCCGATGTTAAAAGCTGAGAACTTTGCCAATATCTTCCAGTCAGGAACATATCGGAGCCCCTCATGCACTGGCTGTGAGTTGGTTTCTAGCACTGTTCAGACACTGTTCACACACCACGGGCAGTTGAGTGGTAGGACCCCATGCGTGCTGAGACACCGTGACGTGGTGCATGAGGGGCTCCGATTTTAGGCAGGATTTTGTCTATTATTACATCTGCTTTTGTATGTGATGGAGACTAGTGATGAGCGGCAGGGGTCATATTCGAATTCGCGATATTTCACAAATATTTTGTAGAATATTCGTTGAATATTCGCAAATTCGAATATTCGTTATATTCAACAATTTTTTACTCGAAAAATCGGCAAGATAATGATAGTGTAATATGCGAATTTTCGTAATGCAAATTTTTATTGCAAATTTTTCAACTTACAACTATTAGACAAAGAAGATTATAGCACTATATTAGCTAAATTGCTCTATATTCATATTTTTTTTTCGAATATTCGCTATTTTGCCATAACTTTGTTTTTTCGACTATTCGTAATATTTTAAAACAAGAATATATAGCAATATAGCGAATATTCGAAAAGAAACGAATATATAGCAATTTAGCTAATATAGTGCTATAATTTTCTGTCTAATAGTTGTAATTTTTTTCTCATCTGAAGTTCAGATTGGAAAAAAAATTACAACTATAAAAAAAAAAGATTATAGCACTATATTAGCTAAATTGCTTTATATTCTTTTTTTTTTTGAATATTCGCTATATTGTTATAACTTCGTTTTTTCGAATAGTCGTAATATTCTAAAACAAGAATATATAGCAATATAGCGAATATTCGGAAAAAAAAAAGAATATAGAGCAATTTAGATAATATAGTGCTATAATCTTCGTCTAATAGTTGTAATTTTTTTCTCAGCTGAAGTTCAGATGGAAAAAAATTACAACTATTAAAAAAAAGATTATAGCACTATATTAGCTAAATTGCTCTATATTCGTTTTTATTTTTTTTCGAATATTCGCTATATTGCTATATATTCTTGGTTTAGAATATTACGAATATTCGAAAAAATGAAGTTATAGCAATATAGCGAATATTCAAAAAAAAAAAAAGAATATAGAGCAATTTAGCTAATATAGTGCTATAATCTTCTTTGTCTTATAGTTGTAAGTTGAAAAATTCGCAAACAACGCTACTCCTAAAGTCAAATATACTGCAGCCTTCTCATTGACCCACAAGCTAGAAGCAGGGAGGGATCATGTGTACTGATTAAAAAAAAAATCGAATATTCAAAATTAAGAATATATATCACTATATTCTAAATATTCGCAAATTTTCGAAGTATCTATATTCGCGAAAAAAATTCGAAATTCGAATATTCGTGATCAACACTAATGGAGACTGCTTCATATTTTTCCTCATAATGTCCAGAAACTTTGCAGCCTGAAATATTATTTGTTTCTCTGATGCCAACACTAATATAGAAGGCTCTAAAAATGTGAACTTTCTTACAAACATGTGAATGATTTGTGAAAGTTTGGCATTCTCAATAACCATTTTGTATGTCCTTTCAAACATGGACATAAATCCAAATGTGGATTCCTTTCTGCCAATTTTTAATTCCTTTAGAATTTCATATGTGGGCATGCTGTCACTTCTAGTGCACCAAATCAGCTATTTTAATCTTTGTACATCATTATGAAAAATCCATTCCTTTGAATCATTATTATCAGTCTGTTTCATTGCCAGACTCCTAGAAAAATTCACAGTAAGCCACAACCTAAATAATTTATTCCTTTGTTAATTTGATAATTCAAATCTGTCTGTATGGCTCTCAAAAATCTCAGAATTCCTGCACACATGAAGGTTTGCATCATATGTGGGGATTTCTTTGCATATTTTCATTAATTGCTTTTGAAATTTTAATTGTAAGCTGGCCGCTTTAATATGCAATCTCTGTTGGTGTATAGACTTGTCATTGTCTAAGTAACCTTCAGCAGAGATCTGCAATGTCTTCTCTTGTTGTACTGACCCTTCCTCATCTATACGATTAAGGTCACCTTCAGCAGACATCATACATATATGTTTCATCTCATCCTGCTGAGTTCTCAAGTCATCATTATTCTTACTTTTCTCTACTTTATTGCCATTTCCACCCTCAGTAGATGCATCTTTCACAGATCATAGCATCTGTGGTTGGAACTTCACTAGTATACTGTAATTATCTGACAATAGTCTGTGAAAGACCTTCAGCGTATGGAAAATATTATTTATTTTCTCTGTCTCTTTTCTGACTAAAATACGCTTACAGTAGTCTATCTTCTTGTTTTCCTTTTCACATTCTGCATATAAATCAAACCATATCTTCTGTAAATCATACTTTTTACTATACTTAAACATAAATTGTAATCTACTCTTATCAGCAATAGAATGCATTATCTCCATACTCATAACCTCAGTAGAGATGTCGCGAACATAAAATTTTCCGTTCGCGAACTGCGAACGCGAATTTCTGCAAATGTTTGCGAACCGCCATAGACTGCAATAGGCAGGCGAATTTTAAAACCCACAGGGACTCTTTCTAGCCACAGTAGTGATGGAAAAATTGTTTCAAGGGGACTAACACCTGGACTGTGGCATGCCGGAGGGGGATCCATGGCTAAACTCCCATGGAAAATTACATAGTTGATGCAGAGTTGGATTTTAATCCATAAAGGGCATAAATCACCTAACAATACAAATATTTTTTGAACAACGTGGTTTAAAACATCCAGTGTGTGTATACAATCAGGTATGATGTTGTATAGATCAGGTAGTGTAAGGGTTACGCCCGCTTCACAGACATTGACAGACCAAACTCCCCTTTTAATGCACCGCAAACAACCGCAAACAGTCCATTTGCCCAACCGCAAACTCCCCATTTGTACAAGGTTTGATACCAAGCTAGCCATGTCCTGTTGATGTCATTGAAGGTTTCTTCCTCCACCCAGCCACATACAACACCAAGGGTCCTGGAAAGGTGAATTGAATTGATTTTTCGAACGGGGAGATGGTTAAAAAAACGCTGGCTCCCTCCCCTTTGTTTGAATCCACGGTCACTGCGTCTGTGCCGTGCAATTTACTGTCCCACCCGATATGAGTGGTATTTACTGTAGTTCTCTCTTCTCATCAGTTTAATCCCTGTTACGTCCCCAATCTGGGGTCCATTTATTAAATTGATTTTTCAAACGGGCAGATGGTTAAAAAAACGCTGGCTCCCTCCCCTTTGTTTGAATCCACGCCACGGTCACTGCGTCTGCGCCGTGCAATTTACTGTCACACCCGATATGAGTGGTATTTTCTGTAGTTCTCTCTTCTCATCAGTTTAATCCCTGTTACGTCCCCAATCTGGGGTCCATTTACTAAATTGATTTTTTTCGAACGGGGAGATGGTTAAAAAAACGCTGGCTCCCTCCCCTTTGTTTGAATCCATGCCACGGTCACTGTGTCTGCTCCGTGCAATTTACTGTCACACCCGATATGAGTGCTATTTTCTGTAGTACTATTCTCATCAGTTTAATCCCTGTTACATTCTATATCAGGGTGGGATTGCCTTTTGTGAAAAAAATTTAGGCCGGGTACCTTCGACTGCCTTCACAGTGACAGACCAAACTCTGATACACCAAACTGAATTGATTTTAGGAACCGGGAGATGGAAAAAGCAGCTTGGTCGGTCCTCCTACTCCCAAGTTGGGGCACTGCGCGTGCATGGAGCAATGTGCTGTGACACCCTATATGAGTGGTGTCTTAACTAGTACTATTCCTATCAGTTTAATCCCTTTTACGTCCCCTATCCGGGGACGTGTGTCGAATTGATTAACCATTGTCGAATTAACAAACCATTACGACATCCTGGAATAATTTAGTTCTGAGCTTTGTACTTGCTTTGTATTGGAATTGATGGGGATTTTTTAAATTGTCTGCATTATTTCTAATAAACTATTAAGAGACTTTATTATGATTTTTTTATTCTATGTATTAAAAACCCACCCATACAACTTAAAAAAATAAATAAATAAAAAAATTATGTTTTTGGTCTGATCATAATGAAGCAACGGCCTTATCATCTGTGGTGTGGCAACATTGCCAACACACTCATAGAGGTGATGATCGCTTCATTGTGATACGCAAGCCCCTTCACCACAACAAGGTAACGATCACGAAGGGGAATTGACACTTGTATGTGCCTTTTTTTTTTTTGCAGCCACAGTGCAGCACCAGAGGCCAAAAAAATTAGGCATGTACACATGCCTGAAAAATAATGTTATCGTTGCAGCCGCTGTTGTAGCAGCGGCCGGCAAAATTGATCTTTTCAAGGCAGAAAAGTGACTAAAACATTGCGGCTTGAACCCTAGTTGGTGGCGGAGAATTCATGAAAGTCATCCGGTATGCAGACATTAAATACAGCAGCGTGGGGACCATTTTGAGGCCAAGGCATGTCATCAGGCCTTTTGTTAGTCAAACGTATCCCCCACTGTCAGTCCCTTCGGGATCCATGCCTCATTCATCTTAATGAAGGTGAGGTAATCAACACTTTTTTGACCGAGGCGACTTCTTTTGTCAGTGACAATGCCTCCTGCTGCACTGAAGGTCCTTTCTGACAGGACACTTGAAGCGGGGCAGGCCAGAAGTTCTATCGCAAACTGGGATAGCTCAGGCCACAGGTCAAGCCTGCACACCCAGTAGTCAAGGGGTTCATCGCTCCTCAGAGTGTCGATATCTGCAGTTAAGGCGAGGTAGTCTGCTACCTGTCGGTCGAGTCGTTCTCTAAGGCTGGATCCCGAAGGGCTGTGGTGATGTGTAGGACTGAAAAAGCTCTGCATGTCCTCCATCAACAACACATCTGTAAAGCGTCCTGTCCTTGCCGCCGTGGTCGTGGTAGGAGGAGGATTACTTTCACCTCTTCCCCTGTTAGATTCCGGTTGTGCTGTGACATCCCCCTTATAAGCTGTGTAAAGCATATTTTTTAGTTTTGTTTTGAACTGCTGCATCCTTTCTGACTTTCGGTAAGTTGGTAACATTTCCGCCACTTTCTGCTTATACCGGGGGTCTAGTAGCGTGGCCACCCAGTACAGGTCGTTCTCCTTTATCCTTTTTATACGAGGGTCCCTCAACAGACATGACAGCATGAAAGACCCCATTTGCACAAGGTTGGATGCCGAGCTACTCATTTCCCGTTCCTCGTCCTCACTGATGTCATTGACGGTCTGTTCTTCACCCCAGCCACGTACAACACCAGATAGGTGACAAGAACGAGCACCCTGGGATGCCTGCTGTGGTTGGTCTTCCTCCTCCTCAAAGCCACATTCCTCCTCTGACTCCTCTTCCTCATACTCCTCTTGCAGCGTTGCCGCAGGTCCGGCAAGCGATGATGACAAGGCTGTTTCTGGTGCTGATGGTCACCACAACTCTTCCTCTTCCTCTTCACACTCATCTACAGCCTGATCCAGCACTCTTCGCAGGGCACGCTCCAGGAAGAAAACAAATGGGATGAGGTCGCTGATGGTGCCTTCAGTGCGACTGACTAGGTTTTTCACCTCCTCAAAAGGACGCATGAGCCTACAGGCATTGCGCATGAGCGTCCAGTAACGTGGCCAAAAAAATCCCAGCTCCGCAGAGGCTGTCCTAGCACCCCGGTCATACAAATACTCGTTGACGGCTTTTTCTTGTTGGAGCAGGCGGTCGAACATTAGGAGTGTTGAATTCCAACGTGTCGGGCTGTCGCAAATCAAGCGCCTCACTGGCATGTTGTTTCGGCGCTGAATGTCTGAAAAGTGCGCCATGGCCGTGTAGGAACGCCTGAAATGGCCACACACCTTCCTGGCCTGCTTGAGGACGTCCTGTAAGCCTGGGTACTTAGACACAAAGCGTTGTACAATGAGATTCAACACATATGCACGGCACATGTGACAACTTGCCCAAGTTCAAGGCCACCAACAAATTGCTTCCATTGTCACACACCACTTTGCCGATCTCCAGTTGGTGCGGGGTCAGCCACTGATCCACCTGTGCGTTCAGGGCGGACAGGAGTGCTGGTCCAGTGTGGCTCTCTGCTTTCAGGCAAGTCAACCCCAAGACAGCGTGACACTGTCGTATCTGGGATGTGGAATAGCCCCTGGGGAGCTGGGGGGATTCAGTTGATGTGCAGCCAGACACCGCAGCAGAAGAGGACTCAGCCGAGGAGGTTATGGAAGAGGATGGAGTAGGAGGAGTAGAGGAGGTGGCAGTAGGCCTGCCTGCAAGTTGTGGCGGTGTCACCAACTCCGCTGCAGAGCCACGCATTCCATGCTTGTCAGCCGTCAGCAGGTTGACCAAATGCAGGTGATATATCTGCCCTGATAGTGCTTTGCAGACCAGGTATCAGTGGTCAGATGGACCCTTGCCCCAACACTGTATGCCAGAGATGCCATGACTTCCTTTTCAATCACTGAGTAGAGGTTTGGGATTGCCTTTTTTGAAAAAAAAAATTGTCCGGGTACCTTCCACTGTGGTGTCCCAATAGCGACAAATTTTTTGAAGGCCTCAGACTCCACCAACTGGTATGGTAAAAGCTGGCGGGCTAAGAGTTCCGTCAAAGAAAAAATGTGGGGGATTCAGTCAGCACAACCCTGTATGCAGGTGCACATCGCTATGGCAAAATATATATACAAACGCAAAATACAAATGCAATAGCACTCTGCAACCAGCACTCTGCCCTGCCTCTATGCTGGATGTTGAATGAGGCATTGGTGTACATTTTGGCCAAAGCGTAATAAGCCATTCACCACGTCAAGGTCGCCTCTATGAGTGGTCCCTAACACTAGTACCTACCTGTTATGGGCCATGATAGCCACACAAAATCCAGGGAGCGCAGGTACAGCATGCATGCCAGGCACACTCTGCTTTTAACCCTGTCTGGTGCCATGACAGCTTTAATCGGATCCAGGGATGCAAGTACCAACATGCATGCTGAGCCCACTATATACTTCTCCTGGAGCCAAATGGCTACTGGTAGGCTCAGTTATATACTGACTTTAAAACCAGCCTCCAGGGCAGACTAACCGGTTAGGTGTGCATGACTGCATGGAGATCGCCACGCCTCCAATATATACTACAAAAAAAAAATGTGGGGGATTCAGTCAGCACAACCCTGTATGCTGGTGCACATCGCTATGGCGAAATACATATACAAATGCAAAATACAAATGCAATAGCACTCTGCAACCAGCACTCTGCCCTGCCTCTATGCTGGATGTTGAATGAGGCATTGGTGTACATTTTGGCCAAAGCGTAATAAGCCACTCACCACGTCAAGGTCGACCTTGACCTCCAGAGTGGGGGAGAATATAGTTAAGAAGATACGGGAGTGATCGGATAGATGCATAATACCAATGCTGGCCAGACTACAGAACTGAAGATGCTCTTTTGATGTGAATATGTAATCAAGTCTGTGATAAAACCCATGCACATGAGAGAAAAAAGAATAATCTCGTTCGTTAGGATTAAAAAGCCTCCAAACATCACAAACAGACCATTTGTGCAGGGATTTTTTGAGTCGCCTAAGTTCTTTGGTAGCTATTGGTGATTTTTTGGAGGTAGAGTCCATATGAGGTTCAAGCATAAGATTGAAGTCTCCCCCCAATATCACCACACCTTCTTTGTATGGTTCTAACAAAGCCAGTACCTCCACAATCCATGAAGCCTGGCCAGCATTGGGGGCATATAGGTTGATGAAAGTATATACCTGATTAGCTATTGTTCCCTTAAGTAACAGATATCTCCCCTCATGATCTTGAGTGTGAAATATGTATGTGAATGGAAGATGTTTCCTTATCCCTATGCTTACACCCTTGGAGGCCGAGGATCCTGAGCCACAATGGTACCATTTAGCAAATAAAGAATTCTTAAGGTTTGGATATTTGTCAAATTTATAGTGGGTCTCCTGAAGAAATATGATTGAGCATTTTTCCTTCTTTAAATAGGAGAAAATTTGACTTCTTTTAGAGGGGGAGTTGAATCCCTTCACATTGAAGGATGCTATACTAAGATCAGCCATAATTCAAGGTGTAGGGATAAATGTTTAGGTATGCTTAATGTATGTGGTATGATAAAAATGTCAAATAAAAAAGGGGAGCACTCAGCCTCCAGAAGCGAAGCAGTAGGATGTCTCAAAGGTTTTGTATAGGGTCGTGTTTCTCGCTTACAGAAAGTAGTACCTGATTGAAAAACAAAAACAATTTTTTTTTTAGAAAATAAGAGGTAGGTAACAGTTAAGAGACTCTGCAGGCTCTAGGGGGGAAAAGAGAATTTTTTCCATGATATCCTTCCCTAGGGCAAGTTAAAGCAGACATACAATAGCATTAGGAAAAACATATAGTAAATAATCGCAGTATATAGCGAATAAAACATTTCCCTTTATCCTGGAGTTTGCTATTAAGACTGCCTCTGCAGGACAGCTAAGCGAACAAAATATATAAAATCGGGAACAAATATTTGGATGGGGTCATCCGAAATTCGGAATGTTCACTGATATACCGGTTTTATAAAGTTCTGCAATTGTATGCTTATCGATGAAAACCTTCATCACTCATCAATAAGCAGGAGTCTTCTCGGGGTGGAGGTGTTTGGTCTTCTTCCTCTTTGCAGTTTGGGGGTACGAGGAGGTTCCCAAGAAACGAAGGATGGCAGTTCAGGCAGGATAGCTGTGTTCTGGAGCACGTCCCAGTTATCGATCGGCAGCGGTTGGATCTGCAGGTGATCATAGATTTTCTCCAAGTCCTTAGGAGAAGAGACAAATAGACGTCGGCAGTCATGGGAGAATGAGAGGCCGAAAGGGAAGGACCAGCGATATTAAATCTTCTGAGAACGCAGCCAATCCGTAAGTGGCTTTAGCGCTCTGCGCTTCCGAAGAGTAGATTGAGCTAAGTCCTGGAAAATAGCAATTTCGTTGCCTTCCCACTGCAGCGACGGGTTATTCCTGGCACTAGAGAGAATCGCCTCTTTAACCGGGAAATATAAAAATTTACAAATAACGTCTCATGGGGGCTCGTTCGGACGTGGTTTGGGCCTCAATGCCCTATGAGCCCTTTCGATTGTAACTTCATGCGCTGTGTCAGGGCCTAGTAATTGGAGGCAGATTTGCATCACTGCTTCAGGGATATCACCGGGGCTGATAGATTCAGGAATACCTCTGAACCGGAGATTATTCCTTCTTCCCCTATTCTCCTGGTCCTCCAGCGCCGTGTAAAGAAGGTTGATGTGGGCTTGATGTTCAGCCAAGTTGGAAAACACCTCTTTCTGGTGCGTAGCTATCTTTTGCTGATTTTCCTCCAGGGTCTCCACTCTGGATCCAATATGGCGAATATCACCCCTGATGGCAGCTAATTCAGAGCTGAGGGGTTCCAGAGCTTCAGCGAGGGAGTCTTTAAGGAAACTCCTGGATATTGGAAGGGCGTCTGGGCTAAGGGAAGCTTCCCTGCCTCCTTCCACACCCGATGGAGCTTGTTGTCTGCAGCCGGCAGCCTTCGGCGTTCCGGGCGCCATTTTAGCTTCTCTTGCTACACATACAGCGGCAGCCTTCTTAATGAATTTATCAATTTCTCCGGGCTGAATCACCGCTCTAGCAGGACCGGAGTGTTCAGCATTCTTTTGTCCTCTGATTTTGACCATTTTCGGACTGGTTCGCTAATAATTAGAGGCTGTGAATCTGCTCTCAGCGTAGGCTCCACCCCCCCTTGTATAAGCTTTGAATAGAACAGGTTCTGTAGACATCTATGTGAAATCAGCTGACAATAGTGTAAAGGAGTGCGCTTCTTCTTGATGCTAACTTCGACCTGTAAGGCTGAGTTCACACTTGAGTTATGTGGTCAGTTTTGGCCCCATGACTGCCCAAATAAGTGAAGTGTGCAGTGATTCTAAGAGCGACGCCTGTCATCTGCATGTCATACGGACTCACAGTATTATTTCACTACCAAAGCAGACTCCCTATGCGTGTTACTGCAAGGCACAGTGTTCTACACCACTATAAAGGCTCTATGCAGCCAGGAAATAACAATTTTTTAAAGAAATTTGCCGTGAATATATTCGGATTGAACCAAATTTTTCCCAAAAAATTCTGCGAAAATGGAAAAATTTGCTCATTTCTAATTACAATCTGGCAACTGTGGCTGTAGTGTCCTCTATTCAAGGGTGCATAGGATGTCTTAACATGGTATACCTTTATAGCAGCAGGCTCTGGAGCACATAAAGCTGGGTTACCATGCCTCTCACACAATAGCTATGCAGATCCTCTTTCAAAGCATCCTCTTGGAGCTTTTGGTAATATAGTAAGCTCAGTGTGGGGTAGAAGTGTACATCAGTATGCCCCCTTCTCACAGCAACTGGAATCTTCTGGAACCCAGGGAATGGACCAGCACCCACCCTAAGCTCCAGAGAGGGCTGGGCCAGGATTGTTGGTTCCAAGCCAAGCCTAGATCATGCTGGAAAATACTGAAGGAAAGGTGCATTACTTTAATATTTTCAAACAGTATAACTCAATAGCAGATACCCCCTGTTGTACTGGAGTACAGCATATCCAATGGAGCATGCCACAACATCTTTAAGTCTGGTTCATATGAAATCTAAAAACAGAGATCCAGCACTATTAAATCAGAGGCTTATTGAGGTACAGTACTGGCACTCGAGTCGTAATGTGCCTAAATGAATGAAATATTACTAAACTTCACTAATTCAGAATCCCAAAAACACTAAATGAGATTCTTGCCCTTTGCTATGTTGTATTATATATGCAGCTGTGACTACAATATAAAAAACTAAACCAAGTCAGCCATCACTCGCCAAATTTTTAAACAAGTTCTGTTCAGACCCATATTGATTTGGGCAGAACCAAAGTTGCTCTAATTGGCCTGAAAGTAGATATACAACCCCCTCTAACCTCCTAGGACTCAACTAGATCTAGGACTAGAATTTTTTTGAAAACTTGTTATCTATTTTTGTTTATTGCTTATGATTTTTTTACTCCTTTCCCTCACAGCTCTGCAATGCAATTACACTGACATACATAGCTTTGAGTAAACTCAGGTATGACTGCGTTAACAAACAGCGTGTACAAAAATGCACCGCACTGGTGCATTTCATAAAACTTCATATTGCAAAGCTTCCAAAAATTGTCCCTTATTGGGGGCAGATGATGACTAAACACACATGGTGTTATGGGATAAAAAAAATATAAAAAAGTGGCTTGAGGAACCAAGCATTATGCCTTGATAGAGTCGGAATGCTCATTGTGAACGAGCCTAAAAAAAATCTCCTTTTAATGGGGAGCAGTAGCAGTGCAATGTGGATGTGGAAACAATATGATACAGATATGGTAGCATGTGGCTGCAATAGTAGAGGCAGCAGGACAGCAGCATAGCATGAAATATACAAGGTTGTCTATGGGTAGATATAGTAATAGTAGTGATAGTGGTGCAGCAGCCATATAGTACATGTTGGCAGAAAGATAGCAGCATGATAGAGATAACAGCAGCCTTATGGAAGATGATGGTTGGCAGGCCACAGCAGTGGCATGATGGAGGTGGCAGCAGCAGCCATTCAGAATGTGATCGTAGGCAGGTCGCAGAAATGGCATGATGGAGGATGCAACCTACAGAATGTGATGGTAGGCAGGCAACAGCAGTGGCTTGAGGGCAGTGGTGGCATGATGGAGGCAGGCAGCAACAGTGGCAAGATGGAGCACCTCCAGAAACAACTTGGTCCGTTTGAGTGTCACCAAGCTCCCTGCAGTTCTGAGAACCCTCTAGAGGCTGGGCAAGACAGAAGAAAGAGCTTGCCATGCCAATTCAGGCCACTGTTCCAGTCTGACTACCCAGAAATCTATGGGGTCAGGGAACAGGGCATGCACCAGAGACTGGCCAGAGTTTAGGTAGACCTGAATCTGGAGCTGTTGGTTTGATGACTGCCTTCAGCTAGGCACTGCACGTGAAAAAGCAACTCCATTTTGTTAAGGAGATTGAATGGCTGCTGCTACTGCTTCTGCGGCTTATGTTGCTCTTGGCAGCGAAAGAATAGGTGACTAACGTAATTTGTACCCCTTTCTGTGAGAGGAAAATATTTTGATAGAGAGGTTCTAAAAGCATCCATTAATCATGCTTGATGTCACCAAACCACCTGTTACTGAGTAAGCAAGCAAGTCTACAGGTCGCCATTCTGGCCAGCATGCCTGAGGAGCCAGTTTTCTCCACTTCTGCCGTCCACTGAGAAGATTGGGTGTCATGACCAGCTTCATTATCATCATCATCATCATCATCCTCTTTCTCCTCCAACTCCTCTTTCTCCTCCTCAAGTGGCAGCACCTCCTCCTCCCCCATGGTAGTTTCTCATTGTGGGTCCCCAACAGATACAAGGTGGACAGCATGATGTGTTAGCTGTTCTTGGTCCTGCTCCTTCATCGCCACCTGTTGCATGAGTGTCAGCATCACTTCAAAAATACATACAAAAAGGATGAGAGACAACTGCAGCATGAATGGCATGAGCTGCCACAGCCCAACCTGGAAACACATGCTCCCTGCTGAGGTTTTCCGTTGCTCGTACAGACACTCAAGCATGTGCAATGTTGAATTCCAGAGAGTTGGAATGTCATGGATTAAACATGGCAGTTGTAGACTAAGAATGAACTAACCAGTTAGAACTGGGCCTATTTTGGACCAAACTTTGCAATTTTTTGTACGGCAGATGAACCCAAATCTTTTCACGACACGTAGTGCCATTTTAGTGCACATGTAGGCGGGAAAAAAGCACTAGGGAGGAAGAAGAAGGGGTTTTACATAACCATGAAAGGAAGTGTGGGGGAGGGCTTGCCCTGATTGGCCCCCAGGCTGACTGACAGTGCTGCAGCTGGCAGAAAGGTGCTCTAGCAGAATGAGCAGAACGACAATCTGTGCTGGACTGTGAATGAGGGTAGTTGGTTCTTACAGTGTCTGCCAGAAAAACGATCTTGGGGAGTCAGGAACATTGAAAAATCAATCAGGGACAGTCAGAAATCAATCAAGCTTATTGCCAGGGACAGTGAAAGGAAAGGCTAGGATTCCAAAGAGGAATTGTGTGTGTTGTGTACAATAGAGAGAAGCAGGGCAGCTGACAGACAGGGAAAGAGGAGATAGGATCCCATTTTCACAGAAATTATTATATATATATATATATATAAATATATATATTTGTGGTCGGATAGGCTATCAGAAAGGTGAACCTAACCTATCTAACCCCTATCTACAACAAGCAGTGGAGTTATGCCATTACTGCCGTGGTAGGGCAGCCTAAAGGGGCCAAAAAGAGCAGACTTTGTTTAGAGTAAATATATACATACCGTTACGACACCCGATTTTGAACGGAAAAGACCCTTCACGATGGAGGTGCGGAATATACCGTATATATCACAGTGACTTCCATCTACCTTACCTCTTTGTCATGTGTACAGCCACATCGTTCTTGGAGATGGTTAATGCTGATGCAATTGAAAGAGTGTCTGGTAACCAGGAACGATTTACTCCTATGTTGACTGACATATGACCATATTACGAGAAGGTCTGAATCCTGAGAGCTGCAGACTGAAACAAACAATGGTGAATCTGTTGGAAGTGCCTAGATCAGGCATCCCAAACTGCGGCCCCCCAGCTGCCGCAAAACCACAACCCCCACAACGCCCTGCTGTAGGCTGATACCTGTAGGCTGTCCGGGCACCTAGGAGCTGCAGCCCCGCAACAGCCGGAGGGCCGCAGCCCGAGACCCCCGGCCCAGATGAACCCCAACCATCCGCCAAGGGCCCTGATCGGGCACCAACTGTTCCTGGTGGCAAAATACTTTACCTCTACTTATTCCCCAGGCCACACTTCCTATTAAGGGCCCAAAAGTCAGAACATGGTGTCTGCCGTCTTACTGTAGTAGTAAATTAAGTCAAATGTGTCAACCCAACAGGCCTGGGGAACCATCCACAGGAATACATGGCTATTTCGATTAACGAGCTAATGTTGCCTGTAATAAGGACAGAACGTACACAATACCTGCAGTTGTGATAGAAAATGCTTAAGGTCGTGATAAACTATGTATGCTGCGCCTGTAGTTGTGATAGGACTTGTCGTGTCAGAAGACATGACAGACTTCGTAAACTGCGCCTTATTACTGTACCTCCTACTGGAAGATGGACCGATACCCAGGATTTAAGCCGGACACCAACACCCTCAGCCTGAGTTTGTAGATGAAGTAAGCATGTCTGGGAGAAGATGATGTCCGCAAAGGCAGGCTTGGGATGACTGC
The DNA here is from genome assembly GCF_905171765.1 of Bufo bufo. Classification (NCBI taxonomy): domain Eukaryota; kingdom Metazoa; phylum Chordata; class Amphibia; order Anura; family Bufonidae; genus Bufo; species Bufo bufo. The sequence goes on from NC_053394.1 coordinate 87,366,960, forward strand.
TTATAAAGAAAACACTGAAAACCCAACAACCTAGAAAATAAAAAAGTCAGGGAAAACAATAACGTGAGTGAGACTCTAATGGCACAAGTCACACGTGCGAGCCACCACAAGAAAATTGTATTGCGAGCCACAGATGACCGAGCCATGCGAGCAGGTCTGAAGGCAGAAAAAGACATGGAACTTACTTGTTGTGGGACCACGCAGCCGGCCTCGACTGGCGTTGTTGTGTGTAAAATTTAAACGGAGAAGCCATACGTGAGACTCTAATGGCGGAGCCATGCGTGAGAGACTCTAATGGCAGAGACATGTGTAACACTAAAAGGGAGAAGCCATGAGTGAGAGACTAATGGCGGAGTCATATGTGTAAAACTAAAACGGAGAAGCCATGCGAGAGAGACTAATGGCGGAGACATATGTGTAACACTAAACTAGAGAAGCCATGCGTGAGAGACTCTAATGGCGGATTCATATGTGTAACACTAAAAAGGGGAGAAGCCGTGCGTGAGAGACTAATGGCGGAGTCATATGTGCAACACTAAAACGGAGAAGCCATGCATGAGAGACTAATGGCGGAGTCATACGTGTAAGACTAAAACGGAGAAGCCATGCGTGAGAGACTCTAATGGCAAAGCCATGCGTGAGAGACTCTAATGGCGGAGTCATATGTAACACTAAAAGGGAGAAGCCATGCGTGAGAGACTCTAATGGCTAAGCCATGCGTGAGAGACTCTAATGGCGGAGTCATATGTAACACTAAAAGGGAGAAGCCATACGTGAGACTAATGACAAAGCCATGCGTGAGAGACTCTAATGGCGGAGTCATGTGTAACACTAAAAGGGGTAAGCCATACGTGAGAGACTCTAATGGCTAAGCCATGCGTGAGAGACTCTAATGGCGGAGTCATATGGAACACTAAAAGGGAGAAGCCATACGTGAGAGACTCTAATGGCGGAGCCATGTGTGAGAGACTCTAATGGCGGAGTCATATGTGACACTAAAAGGGAGAAGCCATGCGTGAGAGACTCTAATGGCAAAGCCATGCGTGAGAGACTCTAATGGCGGAGTCATATGTAACACTAAAAGGGGTAAGCCATACGTGAGAGACTAATGGCGGAGCCATGCGTGAGAGACTCTAATGGCGGAGTCATATGTAACACTAAAAGGGAGAAGCCATACATGAGAGACTCTAATGGCAAAGCCATGCGTGAGAGACTCTAATGGCGGAGTCATATGTAACTCTAAAAGGGGTAAGCCATACGTGAGAGACTCTAATGGCGGAGCCATGCGTGAGAGACTCTAATGGCGGAGTCATATGTGTAACACTAAAAGGGAGAAGCCATACGTGAGAGACTCTAGTGGCTAAGCCATGCGTGAGAGACTCTATAGGCGGAGTCATATGTGACACTAAAAGGGAGAAGCCATGCGTGAGAGACTCTAATGGCGGAGTCATATGTAACACTAAAAGGGGTAAGCCATACGTGAGAGACTCTAATGGCGGAGCCATGCGTGAGAGACTCTAATGGCGGAGCCATGCGTGAGAGACTCTAATGGCGGAGTCATATGTGTACAACTAAAACGGAGAAGCCATGCGTGAGAGACTAATGGCGGAGTCATATGTGTAAACCTAAAAACGGAGAAGCCATGCGTGAGAGACTCTAATGGCGGAGCCATGCGTGAGAGGCTCTAATGGCGGAGTCATGTGTGTAAAACTGAAACGGAGAAGCCATACGTGAGAGACTAATGCCGGAGTCATGTATGTGAAACTAAAACGGAGAAGCCATGCGTGAGAGACTCTAATGGCGGAGTCATGTGTGTAAAACTAAAACGGAGAAGCCATGCGTGAGAGACTCTAATGGCAGAGTCATATGTGTAAACCTAAAAACGGAGAAGCCATGCGTGAGAGACTCTAATGGCGGATTTTTTATTTTTATTTTTTAAATTTATTTATAAACCACTTATGCAGCACCAGTATGACTTGGGGACTCGCATAACCATGACCTTCTCCGACAATAAACCTAGGACGCTAACCAGCCTACAACCATATTGTACCCCTAACGAACAACATGAAGAACGGTCATCAGGCCCCCGAAGCCATGAGGCCCCCTGAAGCCAAGAGATTGACCTGGATGACCTTACAGTGACGATAAGTAATTAAAACATGAGCCAGACCTAATGGCAAATGCATAGACATTAGTGATCCGAACCACTTGCATGAATGACACATTAACCAACCGCGAAATTGAAACAGGTGGGAGAAAAACAAGAGCCAGAGGCATTGCAGTTCGCTAAGAAAAGACCCTTGTCGTGACAAACGAATGAACAACTGTGAAAACATAGTAGGAACTTACTCCTATTAGCCCACTGTCCGCTAGGGAGCTATTTGGTTAACTGGGGCGGGAGATCAATCTGCGTGAATGCGAACCAGAAGTAAAAGGAGACCAGTCTGAGTGAATGCAAACCAGGATTAAAGAACACCACCTATTTTATTTTTCCCCCCCTCTCTTCCCCCCCAAGTAAACAGAAAAAGGTAGGCCTAAGGAATGTAACAAACCACCGAGGAAAGAAACGTAAGCCTGAAAAGAAAGCAGCTATGTTTATTGGAAGAGCAGTATCAGAGCGATGTGCTGATAGCCCTAGTAAGAATACTGAGTAACCGTTATGTAGCAATGAAAAGAAATGCAGCTTTAAGTGGAAGCAGAGTATAACACATGATGTAAGAACAAGTGGGTAAATGCAGCTCTGGATGTGAGTGGTGCCTAAAACATGGTATGGGCACAGCTCTGAGTATGAGCATGAGGAGCATGGTATAAAGCAGCCGTATGAATGCAATCTGAAAGTGAGCAGAGTATTAATGTAATGCAACAGCGAACGCTGCTGTAGTAGTGAATGGCGTATAGGACAAAATGTAAATGCAGACACACGGATGTAGCTTTGAAGGTAACAATCCTAACCACGATCATTTGACCATGGAGCCCAACCCTCTTCGCCCCAGAGCGCTACAAGTCACGGACCGTGTAACCAAGTCGGATCCTACTGTGAATGCAAGCACTCACTTGGCACCTTCTGCCATTGCCCAGGCGCAACCGAACCTCCACATGATGCTGCAGTTTTTTTTTACTTTTTATTTACCATTGATCCACATTCACCATCACTTAAACCCAGCACGCGTAGCTTGAGCCAACTGCAGACACGCGCCCCGCATGTAAACCAGGTATCAGAAAACATACAACCATGCCCACTCTAAGCACATGCTACCCCAATAACTGTATGCAATGGCCCCACCAGGCCTCTGAATAGCCAGACAAACAATACAAACAACCATGGTTCGACCATTAGTGCCCAAACTCTGCTTCATCCCAGAGCGCTACATGTCGTGGACCGCAGCGTGGGTCCCGTACAAACAACTCCGATCCTACCATGAATATCAGTGCCCTCCTGAGACATTCTGCCGTCGCCCAGCCGTAAGGAGCCTCCACACCATGCTGCTGTACCCTAGAGCTGACTCAGAGGTAGTGAAATCAGCTGAATCATCGTCAGCCTGGGCCCACAGGTGCCTATAAATAGCCTAGTAATCAGCCAGCCTGGGCCCACAGGTGCATATAATCAGCTTAGTAATCAGCCAGCCTGGGCCCACAGGTGCGTGTAATTAGCCTTGTAATCAGCCTCCCCTCCCACAAATGCAGCAATATACAGTGGCGGAAATAAGTATTTGACCCCTCACTGATTTTGTAAGTTTGTCCAATGACAAAGAAATGAAAAGTCTCAGAACAGTATCATTTCAATGGTAGGTTTATTGTAACAGTGGCAGATAGCACATCAAAAGGAAAATCGAAAAAATAACTTTAAATAAAAGATAGCAACTGATTTGCATTTCATTGAGTGAAATAAGTATTTGAACCCTCTAACAAAAAAAGACTTAATACTTGGTGGAAAAACCCTTGTTTGCAAGCACAGAGGTCAAACGTTTCTTGTAATTGATGACCAAGTTTGCGCACATTTTAGGAGGAATGTTGGTCCACTCCTCTTTGCAGATCATCTCTAAATCCCTAAGGTTTCGAGGCTGTCTCTGTGCAACTCTGAGCTTGAGCTCCCTCCATAGGTTTTCGATTGGATTAAGGTCCGGAGACTGACTAGGCCACTCCATGACCTTAATGTGCTTCTTCTTGAGCAACTCCTTTGTTGCCTTTGCTGTATGTTTTGGGTCATTGTCGTGCTGGAACACCCATCCACGACCCATTTTCAGTTTCCTGGCAGAGGGAAGGAGGTTGTCGCTCAGGATTTCACGATACATGGCTCCGTCCATTTTCCCGTTTATGCGAATAAGTTGTCCTGTGCCCTTAGCAGAAAAACACCCCCAAAGCAAAATGTTTCCACCCCCATGCTTGACGGTGGGGACGGTGTTTTGGGGGTCATAGGCAGCATTTTTCTTCCTCCAAACACAGCGAGTTGAGTTAATGCCAAAGAGCTCTATTTTGGTCTCATCAGACCACAGCACCTTCTCCCAGTCACTCTCTGAATCATTCAGGTGTTCATTGGCAAACTTCAGACGGGCCTGCACATGTGCCTTCCTGAGCAGGGGGACCTTGCGAGCCCTGCAGGATTTTAATCCATTGCGGTGTAATGTGTTTCCAATGGTTTTCTTGGTGACTGTGGTCCCTGCTAATTTGAGGTCATTAACTAACTCCTCCCGTGTAGTTCTAGGATGCTTTTTCACCTTTCTCAGAACCATTGACACCCCACGAGGTGAGATCTTGCGTGGAGCCCCAGAGCGAGGTCGATTGATGGTCATTTTGTGCTCCTTCCATTTTCGAACAATCGCACTAACAGTTGTCACCTTCTCTCCCAGCTTCTTGCTAATGGTTTTGTAGCCCATTCCAGACTTGTGCAGGTCTACAATTTTGTCTCTGACATCCTTGGACAGCTCTTTGGTCTTTCCCATGTTGGAGAGTTTGGAGTCTGCTTGATTGATTGATTCTGTGGACAGGTGTCTTTTATACAGGTGACTAGTTAAGACAGGTGTCCTTAATGAGGGTGACTAATTGAGTAGAAGTGTCTAACCACTCTGTGGGAGCCAGAACTCTTAATGGTTGGTAGGGGTTCAAATACTTATTTCACTCAATGAAATGCAAATCAGTTGCTATCTTTTATTTAAAGTTATTTTTTCGATTTTCCTTTTGATGTGCTATCTGCCACTGTTACAATAAACCTACCATTGAAATGATACTGTTCTGAGACTTTTCATTTCTTTGTCATTGGACAAACTTACAAAATCAGTGAGGGGTCAAATAATTATTTCCGCCACTGTATTTGCTTAATACATATATGATAAATACACCGCAGCACATCCAGGTCTTCATGTTTCCTCTCTAACACATGGGTTTCACGGACCTGTCGTTCTTTGCTTTCCATGGCATCAAGGTTACCATGTCAGTCTGCCGCCCTCCGCGGGCCGCTGCTACGCGCAGCTTCTATCTCATGGCTACGCTCCTTCTCTTCTGTCAACCGCCTGGTACGCTCAGGCGGCTCTCTCCGGTCAAGTATCCGGTCCGATGCGCTCAGATGGTTACTTGACCTAGGGGTGTGCCCCATCCTGGCCAGTTCGCCTGGTTCCAACAGGTTTGAGGTCACCCGTTTCCTCTGCACTTAAAAATTTTCGCCTGTTAATTTATTTACAGGGGTTTTTCCTTTTTTTCCGTTCCAATCGGTCCTATTCAGGTAAGTTCGCACTGACTCCGCCGGGGTCCCGATCAGATCATGTTCACGCTTTTAATTGTCCCTTCATCTGTCCGGCTAGGTCAGGTTCTACTGAGCCATCCTACGGGTTCTTATTCAGGTACGTGTTTCTCAATCGTGCACCAATTCAAATACCATTCCGTCATCACCCTCTCGTTTTTTTTTTTTTCCTCTTTATTTGTCATGCCTTTTTTTTTCTAACAGCACTGCCATGTCTCGTGCTTCGTATATGGAGGACGGCCTGTCCATCTCCGGCTCGATCATATCAGGCCAGGCGGGTCCATCTTCCCTTCGGAGCTGGACCATACCAAAGCTATTGGCTGAGCTGAACCGAAGAGGCATTCAGCACCCGGCCACCGCAAGGAAAGCAGAGCTGTACAAGCTGCTCATGACCAGCCCCAGCACTTCGGCAGTGCAGCAGGAGGCGTCATCCATCCAGTTGTCACTGGTGCAGCTACAGTCGACCCTAAACTCCTTGGTCGAATCGGTAGCAGACGTTCGGGCTAAGGGTTTCAGAGTTGGAATCCTGGCCACCCATGGCACCCCCGGGACCCGTCCCGCTGATGGCACCATCTACATCGGGTTGGCTGGCTACAGGTATGCCAAGGCCCATTCCCCAGGTGTCCCCCTCTCACTTCATTCCCGACAACCTCAAAAGAGACATTCTGGCAGGGAAAGATGTCAACCTGGCGTCAATTCTCATTGCCGCTCAAGACGTACCCGAGAACACGGTCATCAACTGTGGCGATGTGTCGGTGGTCCTCCGGGCCAAGGACTCGCGGCTTAACCGCAAGTTGACAATCCCTGAGTTTGTCTTGGCTTTCAGCCTCTTCAGAGACATCATCTGCACTGCACAGCCGGAGAGGAGAGAAGAGCTGGACAGCTACTTGTACCTGGTCACTGACCTGGGGCACAAGTACAGTATGGTGGGTCGGCCTTCTACGACTACCATCGTTCTTTTTCGGCTAAGGCGGCAGCAGCGTTGGCGCAATTCCAGTATGTCACCAGCTGGTCTTTGATTGACACGGAGCTCTTCTGTCGTCACTTCGCTGGCCTCAGGGCACCCAACTGTGCGACGTGTCAATCAATCTTTCACTCTTCTGAACGGTGCCCAAATATCGCCCACCCGTCTCAGGACAGGGCCCTCCCGGGCACCTCTGGGTCTTTTCCGTCTAATCCCTCCACTGACAAACTGGGCAGACCCATTGTCTACTTGGGAAAAAGCCAGGTCTGCAACAATTTCAACTTATGCCAGCTGCAGATCCCTCCACGTCTGCTTCCTGTGCTTCAGGGCCCATCCACGGTCCGCCTGCCCCAAAAAGTCTGCTAAAGGGTCCTGACTAGCCGACATTAACGTGGACCTCTTGGCAGCGCTCCTTCACGATCACCATGATCAGGACTTTGTGGCGTTCCTGTTGGCGGGCTTCCGCCAGGGGTTCCACACAGGGCTTATTACGCTGCCACAGGTTCCCTGGGAAGACAGGAATCTGCTGTCGGCCACCCTGGACCCTCCAGCAACTAGCGAGTTGCTCCAGTCGGAAGTGGCTAAAGGGTTTCTCATAGGCCCTTTCCCGCTCATCCCGTTTTCTTCATGGCGAATAAACCCCATCGGCTTAGTATCGAAGAAAAATACCAATAAAAAAAGGTTGATTTATGACCTGTCCGCCCCTCATGTTTCCGGAATCCCTAGCCTTAATTCCCTGATTCCCTTGGAGGAATTTGCCATGTGTTACTCCTCCGTGGACGACGCAATTCAGGCCATCCTGTTGCATGGTAAGGGCGCTTGGTTGGCAAAGGTGGACATCGCTAGTGTTGAGCGCGAATATTCGAATTTCGAATTTTTTTCTCGAATATCGCAATTTCGAGATTTCGCGAATATTTAGAATATAGTTCCAAATATTCGCGAAATCGAATATTCGTATTTTTTTTTTTTGAAAAAAAATAAAAAATCGTCCGATTATTTTAATCTTATGATTTTTTTTTTTCCCTATGACTATGGCTAGGCTAATATGTGTATTTTACGAAATTTCTTAATATTGCTCTAACTTCGTCTTTTAGAATATTCGTAATATTCTAAAAGACGGAGTTAGAGCAATATTCCGAATATTCTAAAAGACGAAGTTAGAGCAATATTAAGAAATTTCGTAAAATACACATATTAGCCTAGCCATAGTCATAGGAACGTTGCCTTATTCAGGAAAAAAAATAATCGTACGATTAAATTAATCGTACGATTAATTTAATCTTATGATTTTTTTATTTTTTTTTCCTATATAAGGCAACGTTCCTATGACTATGGCTAGGCTAATATGTGTATTTTACGAAATTTCTTAATATTGCTCTAACTTCGTCTTTTAGAATATTCGTAATATTCTAAAAGACGGAGTTAGAGCAATATTACGAATATTCTAAAAGACGAAGTTAGAGCAATATTAAGAAATTTCGTAAAATACACATATTAGCCTAGCCATAGTCATAGGAACATTGCCTTATACAGAAAAAAAAAAATCGTACGATTATTTTAATCGCATATTATTCGCGAAAAATTAAATAATTACGAATATTCGATTTCGACGAAAATAATAAGAATATTCATTCGAATATTCGCGAAATATCGCAAAATCGAATATGGCACCTCCCGCTCATCACTAGACATCGCCGATGCGTTTAAGCTCCTTCCCATCCAACCTCAGTTGTTTCAGTTCTACGGCATTGAGTGGGCCGGGCAGTATTTTTTCGCCAACAGACTCACGTTTGGATCCAAGAGTAGCCCCTGGTTATTTGACCAACTCGCCAAGGCGCTACATTGGATCTTGGTCCATCACGGGGGCCTCCGGTCAGTCATCCTCTACCTCGATGACTTTCTAGTCGTGGAGGACCCTCCATGGAGATGTTCGCCAGTCTGGCTGTTCCGGTCGCGGAGTCAAAGACTGAGGGTCCCGCCACGAGGGTCTCGTTCCTGGGCATCGTCCTGGATTCGGTTCTATTGCAGGCCAGCCTCCCTGGAGAGAAACTCGCTCAGTGTCGGGAGGTCATTTCCCAGGCGGCTTCCACGGGGTGCCTCACTAGAGTCAAGTTGCAATCTCTTCTAGGGCAGCTCAATTTTGCCTCTAGGATCATGCCCCAGGGGAGGACTTTCGTGTCGAGGCTGCTCCAGCTTCTTCCCTCAGCACCCGAGCAGGACAGCGTCATCCGGTTGGACGGCCAGGCCATGTCAGACCTGGCCATGTGGGAATTGTTCCTGTCCCGATGGAACGGCGTCTCCTTTTTTGTGTCTCCTTGGTCTCCCTCCTGCCCGACTATTTTTTCGGACGCTGCTGCATCCTGCGGCTACGCAGCTATTTGGGGTCCCCGTTGGCTAGCGGACCGTTGGCCCACTTCTATCCTAGAGGAGGCCGAGTCCATCCGCACCTCCTCGCTGTTGGAGTTGTACCCCATCGTTGCAGCAGCCCAGGCATGGGGTCACCTCTGGGCTAACTTGCCAGTGATGTTCGTGACAGACAACCAGGCCTTGGTTGACATCTTAGCCAAGGGCAGGGCCAAGTTCCCCCAAAATCATGGCACTATTGCACCAGCTGGTTTGGCTGGCCCTGTCACACAACTTTCATGTGCATTGTAGCCACATTCCGTTTCAGCAAAATGTGGCAGCTGACGCACTATCCCGGTTTAATTTCACACTCTTTTTTCAGGTCATGCCAGAGGCCGAGCCGCTCAGATATCCCACCCCGGCTTTCAGTTCCCTGACAATGGACTAGGCATGCTCGTCTCTTCGGCAAGAGACCTGGTGCAGCAGTCCCTCGCCCCCAGTACGGCCAGGAACTATCTTTCAGGCCTGAGAACCTTCCAGGAGTCTTCGCGTCTGCACCCGCAGGGTGGCCTGGCGGACATTCCTTTCATCATGGCCTTCATTGCCCATTGTCACCACCAGTTACACCTCTCCTACAATACCATTAAGTTGTACCTGGCGGGCGTCCAACACCACACCATGCTCCGCAACCCAGGGGGCGGGTCCATTTTTTCTGCGCACGCGATTAAGGCCACCTTGCAAGGGGTACAGAAGGGTAGGCCCAATCCCCTGTCCCGCAGACAGGGCGTCACTGGGGAGATGTTCCGGAGATTGTCTTCAGCCCTGGATGGTGCTCCTTTTGGGCCCTTCTCCAGCTTGGTCTTTAAAGCTGCCATGTATTTGGGCTTTTACGGCTTCCTTAGGGCAGGCGAGTTCACTTGCTGTACGGCAGGGCGGTGCAGTCTGCACAGAGAACAGCTGGTGCGGAATCTAGACCATTACACACTGAAGTTAATTTCCACCAAGACTAGTCAAACAGGTGGAGGTTCAGTTTTTCCTGACTGGTAATAAATGGTGCCCGGTACAGGTGTTTGGCCAGCTCATGCTCGCCCTCCAGGATGCTCCACCTCACAGCCCTCTACTACCACATCTCGATGGTGCTCTCACCGCGGCGCAGTTCATCAGCCACATCCGCACAGTTGCTGCTGGCTTGGGGTTTGACCCCGGCGCTATATCCAGCCATTCCTTCCGCATTGGAGCGGCTTCCGCGGCTTCCCGGCATGGGGTCCCCGCCCATGTCATCCAAAAGATGGGAAGGTGGCGTTCGTCTTGCTTAACCAGATACATACCTAACCCACAGGTGGATATTTTGCAGGCGTTTCGGTCATTGGTATTATAAGGTAATAAAGTCATGTACCTTAACTATGTTGATTTCCTTTTTGCCCCCTTTTAGGCTGCTCTCGTACCCGGCTCCAGGCACACACCAGCCGGTTTAGGTTCTAGGCAGGCGCGCTGCCCAAGTTCGTATTTTAGCCACGACCACAAGTTGGTAAGGCTGAAGTTCAGCCTGCATTTGTGGTTGGGGCTTGAGCCTTTATAAACCCCTCTTCCCGCACCTTAGTAGGCGTTCCAGTTCATGGACCCACCCACCTATTCCCTTCATTCCAAGGGTCCTCCTTAGGGCAGCCCCCTTTTAGGCTGCTCTCGTACCCGGCTCCAGGCACACACCAGCCGGTTTAGGTTCTAGGCAGGCGCGCTGCCCAAGTTCGTAATTTAGCCACGACCACAAATATATATATATATATACACACACACACACACACACACACGATTGCTGCAGTAATATTCACGGTGTGGCAGTAATATAGCTGTGTGTATTAAGTTTCAATTTAATTAGGCAGCATATGTACGTGATTACTGCATCAATACTATCACACTGTCCCACATGCGGGTGCTTATATTATGTCACGATCAATCTATTGATCCTATCATCACACCATCTATATTTCTTTCTACAGTTTTCCAAGTTTTTCTTCAGCCGCTTGAGGAGTTCCTCAAGTGCTGCCTGCACTTCTCCCTGAGTGGCCATTCACAATATTATACCGCAGCCTGCTGACTGATGTGGGCGGGTGCAGTGCCTCGCAAGGTAACGCCCGAGCCTTGTATTTGAGAGCACATGGCTGAGTACCTTTGTGACTGTGGCACTCGGCGAGCATTGGCTACCAACACTTATGCAATGCTCTATGTTTATTGAACTGCCCCTATGTAGTATGTTAGGGACAAACTATCTATATAGTGCATTTGGGTAGTGCAGCATTTGTCTGCGGTTTTGCTGTGTTACCTCAGCTACAAATAGGGACAAACGACATTGGAACAAATAATTTTTACTGGTGTAATATACCAGTTGCCCCCCCAAAAAAACTAATTGAAGCAGTGGTGCAATTATATACTTTCTATATAGAGCATTTGGGTAGTGCAGCATTTGTTTGTGGTTTTGCTGCATTACCGCATCTACACAGAGTGAAAAACACTATTTGAAGAAATAATTTCTACTGGTGTGATATACCAGTTGCCCCCCCAAAAAAAACTGATTGAAGCAGGGGTGTTATATACCAATAATTTACTTTCTATCAGTGGCAGATCCAGAGCCTAGTCTCGGTAGAGGCACTTCCAGATTATTTTCTGTCCGCCATTGTGTGGAACAGTGTATGCTATATGTGTATAACAAACATATTTCACATGAAAACTTACAATTACTTGGCTTGGCCCTTGGGGATCTCGGACATCACTTCAACACTTTGGCTGGGGGGCTTGTGGAGCTAATGTTGTGTTTTATCCTCATGAGAAAGATTTCATAATAAGGATTTGGAGAAGGGACAGAGGGATAGCAGAGCAGGGAGAGTCTGGTGCTGCTACTAGGGGGCTCATACCATGAGGGAGTAATAAAGCCCACCATAATGCCCCCCCAGTAGAAATAATTCTCCTTAAAATGTGACAGCGCAAAAAATACCCCCTTGTAATGCCCCCAGTTGAGCTAATGTCCCCATAATGTGCCAGTATAAAATACCCCTATATAGTGCCCCCAGTAAATTCCCCCATAGTGCTCCTCTCCCCACTTCCTCCTAGTTCCCCCTAATGTACCAGTATAAAATGCCTCAGTAGATGCCCTCAGTGTCCCCCATAATTTGCAAGTATAAAATACCACTTCTTAGTGCCACCTGTAGATGACCCCATAGAACTCCTCTCCCCCCTTCCCCATATGACAGTATGAAATTATACTGTACAGAGCCCCCATATAAAATACCCCTTCTTTGTGGCCTCAGTAGATGCCCCTATAGTGCCCCCAATAAAGTGCCAATAATAAAAGCTCATCCCCCATCATGTGCCAGTAATAAAAGCACTCCCCCATCATGTGCCAGTAATAACAGCCTCCCATCATGTGCCAGTAATAACAGCCCCCCCAATGTGCCAGAAACCTGGTGCCTGCCAGTGGGTGATGCAGCGGTTGCTGCAGTGGCTGGACCACCAAATTGGTGCCACGGTTCTCCTAGGCCAATTTATGACGACGCTGCATATGTTGACGCAGGGCCGTAGTGCCAACATTGACACCCTGGACACGCTTCACCTTCTGCCCACAGATTCGACATATGGACTCATTCACTTCCTTTGGCGGCTTAGCAAAAAACTGCCACACCGCCAAGTAGGTGATTTTACCCCCAACATTATGCACTGTCTGACTGCTACAACTGCTGCCTCCGTGAACCCCTGCATTGCTACTTCCCGGGCAGGTAGGCTCCCACGAAGTGGGTAGTTTACCGTGGGCACATTTGGCTTCCAACCTCCCACTGCTGCCACCCTGCTGACTCCCGGCTATGCTAGTGATTTGCTGGCTCCACAGCTGGATCACAGGCAAGCTGCCACCCTCTTCTCCCGGTGATGATGAAGCCCCTTCGTCACCTGACTCCCAAGTTCGATCAGCTACATCAACATCATCCAGTGCTGTCTGCACATCACTAATGTCCTCCTCAATGGTCTCTGGGTCAAGAGCCTGACAGCTCACAACATCAGCTCCCAGTCCACTGAGTAATGTTCAGGACAGGTGGGGCCTGCTCCCGGGCCATGCCAACTAAGCGTTGTGTCAGAAGAACCCACTGACTCTTTGCTAGGGGTGTCTGTTGTCACTTGGCATGAATTAGATGACCGAGTCACCATTCAATAACCGCTGGGTTGCTGGTCAAGACATGACCGCTAGATGACATTGGGAGCTCAGGCCTCTTGCTGCGACCCCTGCTGCCACACCCCCTTACTCTGCTGCGACTTCTGCCTGCGCCAGAAACATTTAGGCCTCTGTAACTCCTCTCTGCAGGGCCTGGCACTTTTCTGTCTGACATACTGTTAGATCAAATAATCAAATGTTAGATTAAATATTTTTTATTTCGCCATTTCGCTAATACACGGCAAACTGGGCTTTAGAACATTTCACTGCACCGCTGACCGGCAATTAGGCCCTAATTTTTTTTTCCTACTTTTACACAACACAAAAGGCTTTTTACCAGATAAGTGCAACGATGAACGGCAAATACATTTTTATTTTGCCAATAATACACGGAAAACTGGACTTCAGAATATATCACTGCGCCGCAAAACGGCAATTAGGCCCAAATTTTTTTCTACTTTTACACAACACAAAAGGCTTTAAAACAGATAAGAGCAATAAGGAACAGCAAATATATTTTAATTTTGCCAATAATACACTGTAAACTGGGCTTCGGAATATATCACTGCGCCGTAGGACCGCAATTAGACCCAAATTTTTTTCTACGTTTACACATAAGGCTTTTCAACAGATAAGTGCAACGATGAACGGCAAATGTATTTCTATTTCACCAATAATATATGGCAAACTGGACTTCAACTTTTACACAACACAAAAGGCTTTTCAACAGATAACTGCAATGCAGAACGGCGAATAAATTTTTATTTTGCCACTAATACACGCAAACTTAGCTTTTGAATATATCACTGCACCGCACAAGGGCAAATATATATTTCTTTTTGCCACTACTACATAGCAAAAAAGGCTTTACAACCTATTACTGCGCTGCTCAGGGGCAAATAAGACGCACTGTAGAAATATTTCCTTGTTATAAACCCTATTAATGGCTGTATCAAACAGCACTTGCACCTCAATAACAAGAACGGTTTGCTGGAATGACAGAGCTCTATAATGGCAATTTGGATCCCCAGTCAGTGCACCAAGGTGTAATAGGATTGTTACTATTACCCAGTTTGTAACCACCCCTACTGAACCCTGTTCTACATAAATGCTCTGGAACGATTTCTCCCTATCCTTTCCCTGCACTTATAAATCTTTTTTCCACCACAATCAAGTCTTTCCTATCACTGTCCCTAGCGCCTGCAGACACGTCTCTCTCTGCACTAAGTACGCTGGTGAATGACAGAATCTATGATGGCTGCCGCTATTATAGGGCTGTGACATCACAGGGCTGGGTGGCTGCTGATTGGCTGCATTCATGGCATTATGGGTGATCCCGCCTTCGCAGGGTTCCTTTGTCTATGTCCTCACATGTGTAGCAGCCATTTTAGGAAAAATGTGATTCGTTACCATGAAGCATGAGGAAATTTGCATTCGGTGCGAATATAATTTTTTTCTGAAATTCGGATCGAATTCCACTTCATCAGCTTTGATTCGCTCATCTCTAATTGTAATTGCTAGACAGAGATCCCAGACGCAGAGACTTTAGCCAGAAAAGAAGTGATTAGAGGGCTATTGCTGGAAACTGCTTGCTCAGCTCAGGGTTGGGAATTTGTGAGGAAACTGCACTGTGTAAAGATAATTGCTGGATGTACTAAAACTCTTATTTTGCATACAGTAAAAAGTAGACTTTTGTTAGGTTAATCTGGCCTTATGTCGGACTCTCCTAAAACCACACACTGGCCTTCCACTTCCATCACATACCCTGCCTAGCACCCACATGGACATTAACATCTAGGACCCCACAAGGCTACCATTAGGCAGGGACCACGTGACTACAGGGAGTGCTCCGAGAGAACATAGGGTGCCCTTCCTGGACTGCACCGACCCTAGAGAGAGATAGCCCGAGAGAGTACATTACCACTCCCTTCCTCTGCTCTGGCTTCCCCAGGGGCTCACTGCTTATGCCATATTACTGCGCCATAATCATCTAGAATATTTCCATACATACAGCACCCCACAAGGTATTTCAGCACATGGTGGCTCCATGGCTCTGCTCTGTCATATGTGTGTGGCCTCTGACAATATATACAAACAGGTAAAACAAGAGAGACAAACGAATCAATAATTAATTCTCAAGATTTTCTCTCTCAGTTCATTCATTGTCCCCTTTCCTTCTTTTCATTCGTTATGTTTTAAATAGCTGATAACTGTGTAATTATAGAAACAAATAGATGAAATAGACACTACAAAAGAAAAAAAGAAACTGCAGTTGTTAAAGGCGATATATTAAGTAATTCACTGGACCGGTAAAGATTGCACCTCTCTACTCAGCTTATTGTGGAGGAAATACAAGTGCTCCGTTTTAGTGCAGGTCAATTTGCCAGTTGCAGTCATCTCGTCCCTGTCATTATTTTCAGCACATCATTTGAAGATGAGGGATGTTCGTATCATTTGTAACACCGAGTTATTTTTATAGCTGTATTAAAAGAAATAAACATTAATAGAATGTGGCAAATAATCACAAGCTGCCAAGGATCAACTTTGATTGCAATTAAATATACAGAGCTGAAGAAATGTCTCTTATGACTGAATTGTGTATTTAAAAAGAAAGATATAGATTTAGGAGCCTTGCTGTCAATTTACTCGGCTGAAATGGTATTAGAAAGAAATGTTATCAAGTATAACCCAAATGGGCTCTTTTGATTCTAGATATAATCCAGCTTATTACTTACATTGCATTCACACCCCGGTAACATGATTATTCAATATAAAGCAGCCCTGTGCGAGTTTGTCCTCATTTATTAGCAATTTCATGGAAGAGGATTCATTTCCTTTTATTGCAGTCTTGCGTCTTTTGTTTCATAAATTTGTAAGGATTCTACTTTTATTTTACCGTGGAATTTGACTGTATCATTCTTTGGATGAAATAGCATTAGTGTCCTGTATAGCTGAAATGTAAAAATGGCCATTTCTATTCGTGAGTCCTGTGCCAAGATGGCATGGATACCATCTGTAGGGTACATAACGTGCAGTGCAAAATGTAACTATTAATATTTTAAACTATGCCGTACTACTGGCATGTGTAAGGGATTGCTTTCTCACAGGGGGTTGACAATGACAGTCTTCCCAACAAATAGAGGGTTTTCAAACTCAAATAGTGCTTTATTTTTCACACAGCACATCAAACTTCAAAGTTTGGCATCACTTGGTACAATGAAGTCGCAGCTTCACTTCACAACGTGTTACATCAACACAAAACAAGAAATTCTGGCCTGACTAGGCACTCACTATACAGAGGTTTTCCCTAGCTCACTTCTAGGTCAGTGTTCACACTGCAGTATTCGGCTTCACATAGCCATGCGGTCAGACAGCTTTCTATCTGTGACCAATGCAACCCATTGGGGTCTCGGTCTACCAGTCCTCCTGCCGGTTACCACGCAATACCTTGGGGGAATATGGTTCAGCAGTCCTCCCAACTCTGACCGTGTGACACCTCTTTACTTTAGGCGTCGCTGGACCCCCCAAAACTCAGGCTTCCTCAGCCTTGTTGCCCACCCAGCCCTCCTGGCTGGGACCACATAGAGCCTCTGTAAGCTACCTTTTCAATTCCTCTCACTCTCAGGCTTCCTCAGCCTTGTGGTTCCCCAGCCCTCCTGGATGGGACCTCACAGAGCCTCTGCAAGCTACCTTTTCAATTCCTCTCACTCTCAGGCTTCCTCAGCCTTGTGGTTCCCCAGCCCTCCTGGATGGGACCACACAGAGCCTCTGCAGACTCCTTTTTCAATTCCCCCTTCCACACACTCTGAGGATTGTTTTATCCCCAAGTGATTATCGCACCTGGCCTCAACTCAGTGGACTAGGGGTGTGGACTGAGATATACACCCCCACCACATATCTACCATTTACTTCACCACACATGATAGCAAATTTCTTGAAGTTTGATTCAGATTTGATATGGTATTAAATTCTACCTGAATGAAAAGTGCTCTGATTGCCCTGAAAAGTTGTGCATAACCTTCTGGGGTCTACCAGATCTGTACTCAACTCATTTCAAGCTCTTTAAAGTCAATCCAACAATAGTAACCTTAAAGTGACAGTGGCATTTATGGCTATGAGTAAACGCATGGCTGCTGGTGTTAACACAGCCTCTTTAAAAAAACACACAGGACTTCATGATTTTTTTAACGTTTTTTTTTTAAATGGTCTGCAAATTTTTCACTTTTTTTGGCACAAATGCCTGCCAGTGTGTATACTCCTCATCTGGTGTCATATGATTCTTCTTTTTCATCTTTACTTTCTTCTGAAAAATGGCTTATGCGAATAGCCAAAAATTTGTGCAAAATTCAATTAATTTAAAATTCATTTGCTCATCTCTATCTCTTAGCGATGGAAGTGATGATGCCAGTAGTATGAAAATATTTCAGATTTTTATTTTGAAGCCAACATTTCTACCAACTGCATCTCTAATTCCACCCAAAACAGCGCCAACTCAGACCTACCAATAGGATCAGATGGTGGGCCTTTTTTATTTTTTACAATGTTCATATTTAGGGTGATTCCTTAAAGTTGTTTTCATTTACCTAAATCTGTGTATGTCCAATATATGGCTGGATGAGAGGATGACAGGTTCTAGGTAATGTTTTGTGTGATTTGGGGATAACTTCTTTGACAAGGTCATCACTTAAATAAATAAAGTAAATTAGTCCAAAATTCACATCATCCACTTTCTCTCTTTTTTTAATTGCCATGCTTTAGATTTTTTTTTAATTAGCTAACAGACTCTCCTAACTTTTGTAACACCTTTGCTGAATATTTTTACCTATTTCTTTTAACTACATTTCTGTACATTTCAGCTTGGCATGCCTTCACCTTCCCTCATGGTAATGTTATATTTTATTTCCATGCTCTGGATAGACTTTGTTATCTTTCCGTAGAGTGTTCTTTGTTCCTATGACATATTGCTGCTGCTGTTATTTAAGCAGTCTATAAGCTAAGAAACTTTCTTAAAACTAATCATGGATTTTTCTCTTATTGTGTAAAGGTCAGGAAAATTGTTCTTATTTTACTGACCAAAGCTTCATTGTACAAATACTTTTTTCTTTTTTTCGGTGTGCCTTTTCTCTACCTTTATTACAGAGAGTATACAAATCTTATTACTCTGAGGGAAAAAGCAATCACTATAACAAGATTTTGCTGCATTCTTCAAAGAAGGTTTGACGTGTCTATCTTTCCTTAATGTTTCTCTCTTGTCATTGTCTTAGTTTTTTGTAAGTAGAAAATAAGCTATAAAGTAAAAACAGACATCAAATATTATGTTCAGCTGAGCAAAAATGTTTGAGTAGAGGACAGAATATTTTCTTGTTACTCTTGTAGTAGGTCTGAAAAAGAAACTTCCAAACCTTATCTCTCATCCTTGGTCTAGAACAATGTTTGCCAAATTTGTTCTTAAGGAACGCCAACAGACCACCTCTTGAGGTTTCCATTAAAAGGGTTATCTGAGTTATTTGTGCCCAAAGTCAATAAATATGATTAGGGTTAAATATGTTGGGGAGACCAAAAGATATGTACTGAAAGTAGGGCATCAAACAAGTAAGGTGAATGGCCTACAGTAGATCATACTTTCAAGCTATAGACAAGTATCAAGTTAAGATTTGTTGTATTTAACACCTAAAATGTCACATTAACAATTACTAGTAAAATCCAGCACTGCCTTTTAATAAAATGATTGTTTATTGGTCACTTCTTAAAAAGATCCAAAAAAATCACATGCTGCGCGTTTTAGATGAACACGTCATCTTTCATCATGGTATAAACTTACAATGTACAAACATACATTTAATAGACAGGACCTGGGAGGGTAAAATTACATAATAAAACATAACAGGATCTAACAACCTTGAAAGCCTGAAGGGCAAATGCCACTAATAAATTACACCTCTCAGATTTTGCAAGACACACAGTTACCACTGGAAACCATGTATCACCAAGTTTTTATTTAGAGCTAACAATAAAATCCAATAAAAAGATGTGGCTGAGTACTAAGGGTTCCTACCCATGTGGCAGCAGGAGGTGTCATTTATGCCACTGCATGGGTCTCTCTGCGGTCACTAATTCCACTAGCACAGATGCCAGATGTCCCATTAATACATTTATCAACTGTGGAACCACACATATGGTGTATGTTATTACATGCACAATATGTCAGAAACAGTATGTGGGAGGGCAGACGGCTATCTGAGCGGCTCTGCCAGGAGCGACCAAAACCCACGGTCATCTACCCTACATAAGCTCTCCAAGAGCCCCTAAAGTAGACATCCTAGTTACCTTCACTCTGGGCTTCCATCTCATCCACCTCGCAGCAGGATTGCCCTACCAAGATCGTAGATCTAACCCGGGTCTACCTCGCGTGGAAGACCACAGCCTAAAGCTCACTGCGTGAGTGAGCGACGGGCTGAGTGCCCGATTTCGAGAGCCATCAGCCCATTTGAAGGTCACTCCATACGCCAAAAGACTGGGTAGTGGGCTGCAGAGATCATCGAAACCCCGCTGGAATCTACGTGTGAAGCGGCAGGCCCGCCATCTTGTTAGTCAAGCTCCGGCCTCAGTATCGGCACCGCATTACCCCTCAACAGCCAGTGAGGTTAGAAGCTGCCACACAAAAAAAGGCTAAACAGTCTGATTCACCGGTGAGTGGAGGGAAGCTCTCAGTGCATCACAACACCAGAGCTCTGCCATAACTAACCTCCTCCTTTCACCCCTGTCTAAAGACTCCTCTTCCCCCCCCCCAATTGAATTGAGTGCCCAAGTATTTCCCTTAGACTCGCTGTTTTTCCAGCCACTCCTCCATAGACTCTGCTTAATTTTTCAGGGCCTCTTGCCAAACTGGTACAGAGGAGGTCTGTTAAATAATAAAATTTAAAGGGCCAGTGACCCATTTTTTTCACGGCTTGGACCCCACAGACCTAGAAGGCTTTTATCGACAATTACATGACATTTATGCAAAGAGTCAGTATTTGCAGTGTTGGTCCTTCTTTTTCAGGACCTCTGCAATTCGACTGGGCATGCTCTCAATCAACTTCTGGGCCAATTCCTGACTGATAGCAACCCATTCTTTCATAACCACTTCTTGGAGTTTGTCAGAATTAGTGGGTTTTTGTTTGTCCACCCGCCTCTTGAGGATTGACCACAAGTTCTCAATGGGATTAAGATCTGGGGAGTTTCCAGGCCATGGACCCAAAATGTCAACGTTTTGGTCCCCGAGCCACTTAGTTATCACTTTTGCCTTATGGCACGGTGCTCCATCGTGCTGGAAAATGCATTGTTCTTCACCAAACTGTTGTTGGATTGTTGGAAAAAGTTGCTGTTGGAGGGTGTTTTGGTATCATTCTTTATTCATGGCTGTGTTTTTGTGCAAAATTGTGAGTGAGCCCACTCCCTTGGATGAGAAGCAACCCCACACATGAATGGTCTCAGGATGCTTTACTGTTGGCATGACACAGGACTGATGGTAGCGCTCACCTTTTCTTCTCCGTACAAGCCTTTTTCCAGATGCCCCAAACAATCGGAAAGAGGCTTCATTGGAGAATATGACTTTGCCCCAGTCCTCAGCAGTCCATTCACCATACTTTCTGCAGAAGATCAATCTGTCCCTGATGTTTTTTTTGGAGAGAAGTGGCTTCTTTGCTGCCCTTCTTGACACCAGGCCATCTTCCAAAAGTCTTCGCCTCACTGTGCGTGCAGATGCGCTCACACCTGCCTGCTGCCATTCCTGAGCAAGCTCTGCACTGGTGGCACTCCGATCCCGCAGCTGAATCCTCTTTAGGAGACGATCCTGGCGCTTGCTGGACTTTCTTGGACGCCCTGAAGCCTTCTTAACAAGAATTGAATCTCTTTCCTTGAAGTTCTTGATGATCCTATAAATTGTTGATTGAGGTGCAATCTTAGTAGCCACAATATCCACAATATCCTTGCCACAATATCCTTGCCTGTGAAGCCATTTTTATGCAACGCAATGATGGCTGCACGCGTTTCTTTGCAGGTCACCATGGTTAACAATGGAAGAACAATGATTTCAAGCATCACCCTCCTTTTTACATGTCAAGTCTGCCATTTAACCCAATGAGCCTGACATAATGATCTCCAGCCTTGTGCTCGTCAACATTCTCACCTGAGTTAACAAGACGATTACTGAAATGATCTCAGCAGGTCATTTAATGACAGCAATGAAATGCAGTGGAAAGTTTTTTTTGGGATTAAGTTAATTTTCATGGCAAAGAAGGACTATGCAATTAATCTGATCACTCTTCATAACATTCTGGAGTATATGCAAATTGCTATTATAAAAACTTAAGCAGCAATTTTTCCAATTTCCAATATTTATGTAATTCTCAAAACTTTTGTCCACGACTGTATAGCTTTAGTCATTGCGTCATTCAATAGATTTATGGGGTAGCCCCTGGACAATAACCGCCTTCTTATGTCCAGGGCCTGCCACCTGAAATCCTCCTCTGTTTTTATTAATGTGCCATAATCTCACAAATTGGCCGTAGGGGACCGCATTTTTAACGCTATATGGGTGATAGCTAGAGTAGTGTAACAGTGAATTGGTGGCCGTGGGTTTGCGATACCCCTCAGTAACCAACTTACAGTTTCTGGCCATTACAATTACATCCAGAAATTCAAGCTGTAAGCCCCCATATTTTTACCATCCCGGGCTTGTAGCCACCTCAATGCTTTCTTTTCCCCTTTGTCTGTGTTTTTTGTGCTTGGGGGTAGACAAGAGCTTTCACCCCTTCAAGCACCTTACGTTGGAAAATATCTATACTTCTACTGGCGGGCAAAGGGGGACAAAATGTGGACCTGACGCCTCCTGTAAACTCTTCCTCTACCTGGATACACTGGATTCTGAAACCAAAAAAAAAGAGTTGTAGTAGTAGGGGATGAAGAAATAACTTGAGTCCAGACCTTCTATATAGTTGAACAGCAGCTTTACTTTAATAAAAGCTCATCAGAAACAGTCTTCAAACTTTGTTTTGGGTACAGCAGGCGCTAGCATGAACTGTGGCAGGCAAACTCCTCTCTGCTACATCTGTTTCTCTCTGACTCTGCTAGGTTGACAGGCTGACTATAGAACTCAGCTTCTTCTTTATGCTGTACTTCACTTTGTAGTCTGTAGTCTAGTGTGGACTTCACATCAAGCAGAGCTGAAGGTGCTCTAGCTGGTCTAGACAGGGATCATCCAACAGGGACGTTCTCCTGCTTCCTTCCCTTAGCAGGGGGTACTCTCCACTCACCTCTAACTAGAACTCCACCCTCCCTGCATGAAATGGGACTCGCCCACTCCTCTCCAGATTAGGGGGGGGGGGGGTTAGAATGGAATGGAAGGTTCCACTCTATGTACCTGACGCTCTGCCATTTATGCTGCCACCTGCTGGTGAACCAGGCATATTACACGTGAACATAAACAGTTGCAAACAGATTAGGAATGCACAGTCTGTAGGACCTGGAAATAAATACACAGAATGACATTAAGTTAACCATAGGAGATAGTGGCGCGGTGCAGAATTAGTAATACACCTCTGGGGTGTTACACAACCACTTACATTTAGTTCTGTCTTTCACTATTTTATGACATCAGTCAGGGTAGCATAGGGTTGATGACCGATTCCCTGTAAGTACTCCAGTTTCCCATTATACAAATTAAAGGAGTTGACTGGTGTAGGAGCAGATAACCCCAATGATCCTAACCTGTGCTTCATAACAAAAAACTGTCCCCTGCGTGTGGTCCCACCATAGCCATGCTTCAAGTCCCTGCAGAGCCAGGAACTGGCTTGATCCCATGATGTCTCAGGCCTCAGTGGTCACATCTGTTTGAACCAGCATGTCACTAGCAGTACAGCGTATACAATCATTGGATGTCCTACAGCAGAAGCTATGATTAAACAGCCTTGGCGCCCTTCAACACACTCTAGACTGTATCTCAATACATGGTATAGTATACAATATTTTAGATATAGTTCCCAAAATTTTTTAATCTGCCAGACATACGGTATGCTAAAAGGAAATTCTACTGTCATATGTCATCCCCATAGAAGTGCATGATCAGTAGCGTAACTACCGGGGAAGCAGCTGCTTCGGGGCCTGGGCTGCCAAGGGGGCCCGGCGCCCCGGCAGAGTGGGTGACAGTTTATTTTCGAGTTAGTTAAATATCGATTCTTGTCTTAATGTTCAGGGCCCCTTCACAGCAGCAGCGGCTGACCAGGCCCCCTCGCTAATGTGATCTAATCTTACTGTCTCCTAAAGTCTCCTGATGTGTCTGGTATTCGAACCAACAACCTCCAATGTATCAGTAGCAAAGCATTTACTCACACAACAATAAAGGCTGCATTGCAACTGATTGAAAAAATATGAGACTTCTACTGTTATAGCTGGCTAAGTGTACATCTATACACATGACAGCTGCCCCAACACACCCACCACTGCTATATCTCTATATGACAGCTGTCCCAGCACACTCAGCTCTGCTATATCTCTATATATGAGCAGCTGTCATGTGTATAGATGTACACTTAGCCAGATATAACAGTAGAAGTCTCATATTTTTTCAGTCAGCAGCAAGGCATCTCTTATGGTCTTGTGGTTAGGTGCTTTACCTCTGATACAGAAGGTCATGGGTTCGAATCCCAGCAGAAACTTTTCTGAAATACAAGCACTGACTCCATATATGGACATACAGGGCGGGACACAGGAAGAGGTTGCTTCGCATCGCTGACATGGAGGTAAGTAGAAGTGTTTATTAGTTTTTTTTAATACCCGACTGTTACTGCCATGGGGGGAGCGGGGGGCACTTGATACTGGCACATGGGGGGAGGGGGGTTGGCACCTGATACTGGCACATGGGGGGGAGAGAGGCACCTGATACTGGCACATGGGGGGGAGAGGGGTTGGCACCTGATACTGGCACCTGGGGGGGAGGGGGGGTTGGCACCTGATACTGACACATGGGGGAGAGAGGCACCTGATACTGGCACATGGGGGGGGAGGCACTTGATACTGGCACTTTTTTTGTGTGTGGGGAGATGGCACTATGATACTGGGACATGGGGGGAGGAGAGAGGCACTTGATACTGACACCTGGAGGGGAGGGGGGTTGGCACCTGATACTGGCACATGGGGGGGAGAGAGGCACCTGATACTGGCACCTGGGGGGGAGGGGGGTTGGCACCTGATACTGGCACCTGGGGGGGAGAGAGGCACCTGATACTGGCACATGGGGGGGGGGACAGGGGTTGGCACCTGATACTGGCACATGGGGGGGTGGGAGAGAGGCACTTGATACTGGCACTTTTTTGTGGGGGGGGTGTGGCACTATGATACTGGGACATGGGGGGAAGGAGAGAGGCACTTGATACTGGCATGTGGGGGGGGGGTTGGCACTTGATACTGGCACATGGGTGGGTTTGGCACTATGATACTGGCACATGGGGGGGAGAGGCACTTGATACTGGCACTTTTTTTTGGGGGGGGGGGTGGCACTATGACACTGGGACATGGGGGGGAAGAGAGAGGCAGTTGATACTGGCACATGGGGGGGTTTGGCACTATGATACTGGCACATGGGGGTGGGAAGGAGAGAGGCACTTGATACTGGCACATGGGGGGGAGATGGCACTATGATACTGGGACATGTGGGGGGGAGGAGAGAGGCACTTGATACTGGCACATGATGGGGGGGGCATCTATGGGGACACTTACTGGCACATTATTGGGGGGCATTATGGAGGACACTAGGCCGGCAGCCTATCAGAGGCTGGACACTGAGGGGCATCTACTGGGGCACTATATATGGGGCATTTTATACTGGTACATTATGGTGGGCACTAGCAGGAAGGGGGAGAGGAGCACTATGGGGGAATTTACTGGGGGCACTATATAGGGGTATTTTATACTGGGAAATTATGGGGGCACTATGGGGGCACTTTGGGGACATTAGCTCAACTGGGGGCATTACAAGGGGGTATTTTTGCACTGTCACATTATAAGGAGAATTATTACTACTGGGGGGGGGCATTATAGTGGGCTTTATTACTCCCCCATGGTATGACCCCCTAGTAGCAGCACCAGCCTCTTCCTGCTCTGATATCCCTCTGCCCCTTCTCCAAATCCTTATTATGAAATCTTTCTCATTAGGATAAAGCACAACATCAGCTCCGCCGAGCCCCCGGCCAAGTGTTGAAGTGGTGTCCGAGATCCCCAAGGGTTAAGTAACTGTAAGTTTTCATATGAAATATGTTTATGTTATACACATATAGCATCCACTGTGCCACACAATATACAGTATACCGCTACACTGTGCCAAAGGAGTGGGGTTTACACAGGAGGAGGGAGGTGCGAAGCGCGCTGGAGGGGCCCTTACTAATATTTGCTGTGGGGCCCAGTCACTTCTAGTTACGCACCTGTGTATGATACTATGCGTTTGTTTGTTTTTTCAGAGACAAAGCATGATGTGAAATGAGCCTTAGTTTCGCAATACATAGCAATCCAAGAAATTAGGGATTTTCCACAATTTTTTTTTTTTTTTTAGAAAAATTCTTTATTGTTTTCCTGAGCCAAAAAGTGTGAATTCCATTACACAGATTTTAAAAATAGCAGATAATCATACATCAATCCACATAATTAGCCCCTTTATACCCACCCATCCTCCCCATTGATTCACTGATTTTCCACAATTTTAATCTAACATTTTACCTAATGAGAAGAAATTACTTTTAAGAAAAATAGTCTTCTACTGTAGAAAGTTTCACGAAAAAAAAAAAAAAAAAAACGTCCAGGTAGGTTACTACTACTTACAAAGTTTGTTCTTTCCTGTATTAAGGCTACATTCACACGTCCGTATTTTTCTACATCCCGATTTTCGGTCCATTTTTTGCGGATCCGTTGTTCCTGAAAATGTTTCCGTATGTCATCCGTTTTTTGCGGATCCGCAAAAAACGGAAACATGTGAAAACTCAAATCCGACAGTATATTCTAACACAGAGGCGTTCCCATGGTGATGGGGACGCTTCTAGTTAGAATATACTGAGAACGGTGTCCATGACTGCCCCCTGCTGCCTGGCAGCACCCGATCTCTTACAGGGGGCTGTGATCCGCACAATTATTGTGCGAATCATAGCCCCCTGTGAGAGATCAGGTGCTGCCAGGCAGGAGGGGGCAGACCCCCTCCCTCCCCTGTATTAAATGTGCCCAGTGCGGCCTCACCTCTCCCCCCCCCCCATCATCGGTGGCCAGTGCGGATTCCCAGTATTAATAAATGTGCCCAGTGCGGTCTCACCTCTCCCCCCCCCCCCCCCCATCATTGGTGGCAGTGCGGATTCCCAGTATTAATAAATGTGCCCAGTGCGGTCTCACCTCTCTCCCCCCCCCCCCATCATTGGTGGCAGTGCGGATTCCCAGTATTAATAAATGTGCCCAGTGCGGTCTCACCTCTCCCCCCCTCCCCATCATTGGTGGCAGCGGAGAGTACCGATCGGAGTCCCAGTTTAAATCGCTGGGGCTCCGATCGGTTACCATGGCAGCAAAGACGCTATTGCAGTCTTGGCTGCCATGGTTACTTAGCAATAAATACAAGCATTATACTTACCTGCGACTGCGAGCTGCGATGTCTGACCGGCCGGGAGCTCCTCCTACTTGTAAGTGAAAGGTCTGTGCGGCGCATTGCTTTTAGCACAGACCTGTCACTTACAAGTAGCAGGAGCTCCCGGCCGGACACACATCGCAGCTCGCAGTCGCAGGTAAGTATAATGCTTGTATTTATTGCTAAGTAACCATGGCAGCCAAGACTGCAATAGCGTCTTTGCTGCCATGGTAACCGATCGGAGCCCCAGCGATTTAAACTGGGACTCAGATCGGTACTCTCCGCTGCCACCAATGATGGGGGGGGGGGGAGAGGTGAGGCCGCACTGGGCACATTTATTAATACTGGGAATCCGCACTGCCACCAATGATGGGGGGGGGGAGAGAGGTGAGGCCGCACTGGGCACATTTATTAATACTGGGAATCCGCACTGCCACCGATGATGGGGGGGGGGGGGGGGAGAGAGGTGAGGCCGCACTGGGCACATTTAATACAGGGGAGGGAGGGGGTCTGCACCTGATCTCTCACAGGGGGCTATGATTCGCACAATAATTGTGCGGATCACAGCCCCCTGTAAGAGATCGGGTGCTGCCAGGCAGCAGGGGGCAGTCATGTACACCGTTCTCAATATATTATAACTAGAAGCGTCCCCATCACCATGGGAACGCCTCTGTGTTAGAATATACTGTCGGATCTGAGTTTTTCACGAAGTGAAAAATCAGATCTGTAGAAAACTTACTGGGAATCCGCACTGCCGCACTGGCCACCAATGAATATAGAGGGAGGGGGGCACATTTAATACTGGGGAGGAAGCCTAATTTCCAGGAACGGAATCCGCATAAAACGGATGACATACGTAATGACATACGAATGTCTTCCGTTTTTTGCGGATCCATTGACTTTGTATTGGTCCAGGATCCGATTTTTCAGGACAAGAATAGGACATGTTTTATATTTAAACGGACATGCGGAACGGAACAACGGAAACGGACAGCACACATTGTGCTGTCCGATTTTTTCCAGGACCCATTGAAAATGAATGGGTCCAGATCTGGTCCTGATCTGTTCCTGAAAAAACGGAACAGATCAGGAAAGAAAAAACGGACGTGTGAATGGACCCTTATATTGTGTTTGCACTTGCCGAATATTGCAATCATTTTACTGTCAAATGACAAGCAATAAAGTTTCAGCAATTACAGAAGCTGGAAAAACGCTTTCACCTGCATACGTATCAGTAATTGAAGTTCTATGTGTGGTAATGAGTTTATTTGGATACATCGGCTTTTGTTTTATCCACACTGAGATAACTGTCTTGTTACTTAATAACTATTTAGTAGAAAGAGAGGGAGTTTCAAGAGTTTCCAGGATTCACATCTTGAATATATCACTGTCATATCATCGGTTAGCATATGCATTCTGCAGAGCAAGCGGCTCCTTTGACTCTTATAAAATCTAGTTAGGCTGAACAGCTGTCTGTAGGTATATTTGCTGACGATGTGTTTTTGATACGTTCTGCACCATTAAAAATGCACTTGCATTTGATATGTATTTTAAGAGCAATGCAGCATTTATCTTTACTAAATGGCTTTATACCAAAAAAGAAAACTTTTACTTTTACTGCTAGAAAAACTGGATGAAATGCCAGCTCTGCTCAAAAGTTTAAATATCTAAGATCCCACGATAACAAACTTAAAGGGGTTTTGCCACTTTAGCAAATAGCATTTATTATGCAGAGAAGGTTTCCATGGTTACGACCACCCTGCAGTCCATCAGTGGAGGCTGTGCTTGTACACTATAGAAAAAAAGTACTAGTCTATGTGTGCTCCCATGGTCCCGGCCACCACAGGGGCTGGCATTTTTTCCTATAGTGTGCAAGCACGACCACCACTGATGGATTACAAGGTGGTTGTAACTATGGTAATAAGCCGTGTATAATGTGATGGAAAAATGAATGCAGCCACTGGCAATATGGACAATCGCAATACATTAGTAAGTGGCTTGCATTAACTTTATCTACATGATTAATGGATGTGACAACATTGGATCGGTAAAAAATGCAAATTGAAAATACATTTGTGTGCATGAGGCCTAAGTGTGCATACATATGTACATAGCTCTCAGTCACTGATAGTTGGCCGGTGCGGTCTTATCTTAAAACAAGTTTTATTGAGAAACGAGGGTTCAATATAAATGATGTCACATACTGATACATGTGCCTTTTCGTCAATTAGCATAGAAACATATCCAAAGGTTGCATAGCATATACAAAACAGTAAAACGGGGAAAACAGTTAAGGGGGGTGGGAAGGGTATGGGGAGGTGGTATTATTAGTGGAGTGCTCTCCTTCCTCAGATAAATTGTTTGATCATTTTAAAATTAGAGTTGATCAGGGAGAAAAACCCCGAAACTCACTCCATGGTTTCCACGTTTTAGTAAACTTGAGTGTTCGTCCGGTCTCCCATCCTGCTAATTGTTCCAACCTATATATATCATTGCATTTCTTTACCCAGGTAGCTATTTGAGGGGCAGAATCATGCCACCAATTTAATGCTATAAGAATTCTTGCAGCTGCCAGTAGTTGTGTTAACAGTGCTGTGTTACAGTCCGGGCCTTGAATTTCGTCTAGTAGGTTCAAAAGGCATAACCGAGGAGAAGGCATAACCTTGACTCCACAAACCTGAGAGAGGATTTTACAAATCTCGTCCCAATAAGGAAGAATTTTGTGGCAATTCCACCAAATGTGCAAAAAGGAACCCGGTTCTTTCTTGCAACGCCAACACAACTGGCTGACCCCTGGATACATTTTGTGAATAATCTGAGGGGTATAGTACCAGCGTGTGAGAACTTTGTAATGATTCTCCTGCAAACGGACACGTGTTGAGATTTTGGGAATGAGCGAGAGGCACTTCTGTAAGCTGTTAGTGTCGGATTCTATGAGTAAGTCTTTCTCCCATTTCTTTATGTATTCAATGTTTCCTGGCCTGGCCTGGGCTACCAAGCAAGAATATATATTGGTGATTTTCTTGGAAGGTTCCTTGGAAAAAAAGGGTCTCTCTTTCAAAGGTAGTGGGATCTTTCCCAGGAACTGGGAGGAAGGTATTCATATAATGTTTAATATGTAAGCGGTGGAAGGGGGACATTAGTGGGATTTGGTTATGAGAATCCCAATCATCTTTTAATCCTCCTTGGGGGCGACCAAATTGATCTAGGGGGTCGTGAGTCTGTGGGAGGAGTGTGTCTAAAATTAACGGATGAGTCCCAAAGGATATCTCTAATCTGTATCAAGGGAGACAAAGGAGTAGAGAGCAGCAAGGGGGCCAAACTAGATTTCCATATTTTAATTGTGTTTTTTGTTATTGGGCTGTAGATATCAGCCTTAATATTTTTCCCCTCCAGCAATAGCAAGGTCCGCAAGGGGATTTGTGATTGAGTGTGTTCCGCTTGGATGTCCAAGCGGTCTTTATGTGGACGTAGCCATTCCATACACCTCATACCCTGGATAGCCCTATAATAAATTTGGAAATCTGGGACTCCCATCCCTCCTTGTCTCGTCGGTTGAATGAGGTATGAGCATTTAAGTCTAGGTTTTGTTTTATTCCACAAAAATCCAGAGAGAATGGAGTGTAATTGTGTGAAAAAAATATGTGGGAGGGGTATAGGAAGGGTTTGCAAATAATACAGTACCTTGGGTAAGACTATTGTTTTAATCAGTGAGCGCCTGCCAAACCATGATGTGTAGGGGAAGTCCCATGAGTCTAGTAGGGTTTTAATATTTTGTGGTAAATCCTGGAAATTTATGATGTAAAGTTTTGAGGGGTCTAAGGTAATATGTATACCCAGGAACCGGGGTGGCCTTAAAGGGGTTGTCTCACTTCAGCAAGTGGCATTTATCATGTAGAAAAGTTAATACAAGCCACTTACTTATGTATTGTCATTATCCAAATTGCCTCCTTCGCTGGCTTGGTTTATTTTTCTATCACATCATACACGGCTTGTTTCCATAGTTACAACCACCCTGTAATCCAGCAGTGGTGGTCGTTATTGCACACCATAAGAAAAAATGCCAGCCTCTCTGGTGGCCGGGACCATGGGAGTTCACGTAAACTGGTACTTTTTCTATAGTGTACAAGCACAGCCATGCTGCTGGACTGCTGGGTCATCATAACCATGGAAACTATCTCTGCATAATAAATGCTATTTGCTGAAGAGGCAAAACCCCTTTAAAGATGTTTTTAACCCCTTTCCTTACTGAGCCTTATATAGGTTAGAAATTCAAATATTGCAACCTATTTACATGACGGAGACTTTCACACATATGCTACCTTAATTTTCCTCTTGGTGCAACATATTCTAAAATATCTGGCAGAAATAGACCAGCTTAAAAATGAATATATAAATAATTAAAAAAAAACATGATTTAGTGATTTTATATTATGAGATATGTATCTCATGTGTCTATGCGCAGCCACCCAGTGGATGTGTTGTGAGTTGTGAGTAGAGATGTCCCGAACTATTCGCCGGCGAATAGTTCCCGGCGAACATCGCTTGTTCGCGTTCGCCGCGGCGGGCGAACATATGCGATGTTCGGTCCGCCCCCTATTCATCATCATTGTGTAAACTTTGACCCTGTACCTCACAGTCAGCAGACACATTCCAGCCAATCAGCAGCAGACCCTCACTCCCAGACCCTCCCACCTCTTGGACAGTATCCATTTTAGATTCATTCGGAAGCTGCATTCTTAGTGAGAGGAGGGACAGTGTAGCTGCTGCTGCTGATTTAATAGGGAAATTGATAGCTAGGCTAGTGTATTCAGTGTCCACTACAGTCCTGAAAGACTCATCTGATCTCTGCTGTAAGGACAGCACCCCAAAAAGCCCTTTTTAGGGCTAGAACATCATTCTGCTTTTTTTTTTTTTCCTGTGTAATCTAATTGCAGTTGCCTGCCTGTCAGCGTGTGTGTCAGGCTCACAGCATATACTGTGCCCACTTGCCCAGTGCCACCACTCATATCTGGTGTCACAGTAGCTTGTCACATTCGATTACATTTAAAGAAAAACAACAATTTTGACTGTGAATAAATAGCAGTCAGTTGCACACACGTGTTTGTCTGTTTAAGGCCCAGCTGAAAGTCCATAGTGTCACTTCAGCGCAACTCATATAGGATGGCACAGTACCTTGCACGCATAGTACAACTAAACTAATCTAAAAAAAAATGACAGGCAGAGGCAGGCCACCCCGCAAGGGCTGTCGTGGTCATGGTGCTGTGATTCCCTTTGGTTCTAGAATAATGCCAAGTGTTCAGAGGCCACGTACCCTGAACTCGAAAAGTTCTGAGGACATAGTTGACTGGCTAACACAGGACACCCAATCTTCTACAGCTTCCGCTCGGAACCTTGACGCACCATCCTCCTCCAGCTCAGCTTCAGGCAGCTCTCAAGTTACCACTCGCCCGCCTGCCGCCACCACCAACACTAGCACCACAGCCGCTTCACTTGATTTGTCAGAGGAGTTATTTACACATCAGTTGGAAGAAATGAGTGATGCGCAACCATTATTGCCAGAGGATGTAGATAACAGGGATATGTCTCAGTCAGGCAGCATTACACACATGAACGTACGGTGTGATGATGATGATGATGTTGTACCCACTGCTGCTTCCTTTGCTGAGTTGTCAGATACAAGTGAAGCGGTTGATGATGACGATGTGTCCGTGGAAGTCACGTGGGTGCCCGCTCGAAGAGAAGAAGAACAGGGGGAAAGTTCAGATGGGGAGACAGAGAGGAGGAGACAAGTTGGAAGCAGGGGGAGGTTGTCGCAAGGAGCTAGTGGCACAGTCAGACAGCATGCATCGGCACCCGGGGTCAGCCAGACAGCACGCCAATCAACGCATGCTGTTGCCACCACCAGAATGCCGTCATTGCAGGGCTCAGCAGTGTGGCATTTTTTTTGTGTGTCTGCCTCTGACAATAGCGATGCCATTTACAACCTGTGCCAAAAGAAACTGTCATGGGAAGTCCAACACCCACCTAGGTACAACTGCTTTGCGAAGGCACATGATCGCACATCACAAACGCCTATGGGATCAACACATGAGTACAAGCAGCACACAAACTCAAAGCCGCCATCATCCTCCTGGTCCAGCATATTCAGCCAAGTCAACCACTGCTGTCCTCCTTGCCCCCTCTCAACCATCCGCCACTCCGTCTCTCGTCTTGAGCAGTTCCTGCTCATTTGCCCACAGTCAGGTGTCTGTCAAGGACATGTTTGAGCGTGAGAAGCCAATGTCGCAAAGTCACCCCCTTGCCCGGCGTCTGACAGCTGGCTTGTCTGAACTCTTTGCCCGCCAGATTTTACCATACTAGCTGGTGGATTCTGAGGCCTTCCAAAAATTTGTAGCTATTGGGACACCGCAGTAGAAGGTACCCGGCCGAAATTTCTTTGCACAAAAGGCAATCCCCAACCTGTACTCGATTGTGCAAAAGGAAGTAAAGGGCATGTCTGGCACACAGGGAAAGGGTCCATCTGACCACTGATACCTGGTCTGCAAAGCACAGTCAGGGCAGGTATATCACCTACACTGCGCATTGGGTAAACCTGCTGACGGCTGCCAAGCATGGAATGCGTGGCTCTGCAGAGGAGTTGGTGACACCGCCACGACTTGCAGGCAGGCCTGTTGCCACCTCCTCTACTCCTCCTACTCCATCCTCTTCCATAACCTCCTCGGCTGAGTCCTCTTCTGCTGCTGCGTCTTGCTCCACATCAACGGCACCCCCCCAGCTCCCCAGGGGCTATTCCACATCCCGAATACGACAGTGTCACGTTGTCTTGGGGTTGACTTGCCTGAAAGCAGATAGTCACACCGAACCAGCACTCCTGTCCGCCCTGAAAGCACAGGTGGATCAGTGGCTGACTCCGCACCAACTGGAGATCGGCAAAGTGGTGTGTGACAACGGAAGCAATTTGTTGGCGGCATTGAATTTGGGCAAGTTGACACATGTGCCGTGCATGGAACATGTGTGTAATCTGATCGTACAACGCTTTTTGCATAAGTACCCAGGCTTACAGGACGTCCTCAAGCAGGCCAGGAAGGTGTGTGGCCATTTCAGGCGTTCCTACATGGCCATGGCGCACTTTTCAGATATCCAGCGGCGAAACAACATGCCAGTGAGGTGCTTGATTTGTGACAGCCCGACACGTTGGAATTCAACACTCCTAATGTTCGACCGCCTGCTCCAACAAGAAAAAGCCGTCAATGAGTATTTGTATGACCGGGGTGCTAAGACAGCCTCTGCGGAGCTGGGAATCTTTTGCCACGTTACTGGACGCTCATGCGCAATGCCTGTAGGCTCATGCGTCCTTTTGAGGAGGTGACAAACCTAGTCAGTCGCACCGAAGGCACCATCAGCGACATCATCCCATTTGTTTTCTTCCTGGAGCATGCCCTGCGAAGAGTGCTGGATCAGGCCGTAGATGAGCGTGAAGAGGAAGAGGAAGAGTTGTGGTCACCATCACCACCAGAAACAGCCTTATCAGCATCGCTTGCTGGACCTGCGGCAACACTGGAAGAGGAGTGTGAGGAAGAGGAGTCAGAGGAGGAATGTGGCTTTGAGGAGGAGGAGGAAGACCAACCACAACAGGCATCCCAGGGTGCTCGTTATCACCTATCTGGTACCCGTGGTGTTGTACGTGGCTAGGGGGAAGAACATACCTTCAGTGAGATCACTGAGGACGAGGAACGGGACATGAGTAGCTCGGCATCCAACCTTGTGCAAATGGGGTCTTTCATGCTGTCGTGCCTGTTGAGGGACCCTCGTATAAAAAGGCAGAACGACCTATACTGGGTGGCCACGCTACTAGTCCCCCGGTATAAGCAGAAAGTGCCTGAAATGTTACCGAATTACCGGAAGTCGGAAAGGATGCAGCAGTTCCAAAATAAATTAAAAAGTATGCTTTACACAGCGTATAAGGGTGATGTCACAGCACAACGGGAATCTAATAGGGGAAGAGGTGAAAGTAATCCTCCTCCTACAACGACCACCAAAGGATAGCTCATCAGTAATAAAAAGGTGTAGAACCCCTGTGACATCACTGGCCTGTGATAAATAGCGAGAAGGCACGTGGCGCTACTGCGACTCCTGACAATCAGATGCTAATGATCTATCCAAAGGAGTAATAAAAAGGTGTAGAACCCCTTTAATCAAATTTGAATTAAGGTAAAGATGGAAACATTCAAAAACAAGACCTCAATTTAAAGGCCAGGAGATAAAACGTAACTTTTACTATATGATATTAAAATACACGCTACACCATTATGACAAACACACACAAACACGTAATAATCTAGGCTTGGATACCAATAATGCATCCCAGTTCTTGGGCATCATCTGTTTTATAAATAAGAAGAAGTATATATGGAACACTCTTACCAATCCTGTAGTCTATCTGCAAGACAGTCCAATTTAGAAAGGAGTAGTCCCAAGTGATGGAAGTTCCTGGTATCAATAAAAGCTTCTGTATTAGACAGGCAACGGTCGGACCTAAGTCCCTATATATCCCTAAGTACCAGGAGGGGAACGAGGATTGCCCTGCCTATCTACACAGAGCACTCGAACTGAAAGGGGCGACCCCGTCCAGATACCTGACCCTAACCCGGGCAGTATCCCTACTATGAACCCTAATGAAGTCCCGACGTGCCGCGTGTCGTGTAATAACTCATCAGGGGAAACTCTAAAATTAAGGTAAATAGTCACCTATTCTTGCCGAAGGTAAAAAAACAACAAAGGCAGACTTCCATGGCACAAATGTTCGAAAGTAAAAAGTTGATGATGCCGGATAACCCTGTTGCCCAACGGCTGACCGCAGGCTTGTCGGAACTGCTAGCCCGCCAACTACTGCCATATAAACTGGCGGACTTGGAGGCCATTCGAAAATTTGTGGCCATTGGCACACCGCAATGGAAGGTCCCCGGAAGGAAATATTTCTCCCAGAAGGGCATCCCAGAGCTATATGGCCACGTTCAGCGGCAAGTGAATATATCTCTGGCACACAGTGTCGGTGCCAATATATATCTGACCACAGACTTGTTGTCTAGCAAACACAGGCAGGAAATGTACATAACTTTTACTGCCCACTGGGTGAACCTTCTGACTGCCGTCAAGCATGTAACCCGTGGCTCGCATGTGGATTTGGTGTTACCGCCACGGATTGCATGCAGGCCCTCCTCTTCTTCTCCTTCTCCAACTCCATCCTCCATCTCCTCCTCGGCTGACTCCTCCTTTTCCACTGCTACCGCATCTTCCGCTATGCCCCCCAAGCTCCCCAGAACCTCTCTAGATGTGCCAGGTGAGAAGTTGCCATGCTGTGCTGTGGCTGTTGTGCCTGGAAGCCAAGAGCCACACCAGTCCTGCACTGCTTACAGCTCTGAGGTCACAGGCTGAATAGTGGCTAACCCTGCTCAATTTGACAGTTGGTAATGTGGTGTGCGACAACGGTGCCAATCTGCTGAGCATGCTGAAACAGGGCAAAATGACACACGTGCCCTGCATGGCACACGTCCTGAACTTAGTCGTGCAGCAATTCGTTGCAAAATACCCCAGTTACAGGATGTCTTGAGGCAGGCCAGGAAAATCTCTGGCCATTTTAGAAGATCTTACACGGCCATGGCTCGCCATGCTAACATTCAGCGGCGACATCACTTGCCCAACAGACGTCTGATTTGTGACAGCCCAACGTGCTGGAACTCCACCTTGTATATGCTTGATAGGCTGCTCCAGCAGAAAAGTGCCATTAAAGGGGTATTCTCATCTTAATGATCACTGTTAAATCTGTTAATGATTTAACAGTGATCATTTTTCTAAATATATTTAATTAACAAATTCCCACCCCTTAGAAATAAATAAACATATACTTACCTGACTGTTGTCTTCCGTCTCCCCTGGTTACGGCTACAGCTCTTCTCAGGAATCGCGGTGGCCGCACGTGCGCAGACGACTTCTTCTCTTCTCCCGGCCGGCCGCTCACTGTACTGAACGCGCACGCCGAGGCCGCGCATGCGCTATGGTGATTTCTTCCTGGCCAGTATAGTATACTTGCTATGAAGAAGTCACCAGGGCGCATGCGCGGCCTTGGCGTGCGCGTTCAGTACAGTGCGCGGCCCGCCCGGGAGAAGACTTCAATCAAGATGGAGCCCGCCCCCTGCCGAGTGCCAAAACCAGGAAGTGGACAGCGCGCCGGGAGCAGGTAAGTATCAAATAGCGAGTTGAGAATACCCCTTTAATGACTACCTGTACGAACTCTGCGGCAGGACAGGTTCTGGGGAGCTTGGTTTTTTTCACTGCACCAGTGGCTACTCATGTACGACTCATGCAGACTTGGTGGCAGACCTGGTGTATCTGCCCCCACTCCGCATTGGTGATGTAGGGGAGTGGGTGTGATGGCCCGGAAGTGCCTTGGTCCAGCAGGTATTCTTTCACCACCCGTCAGCCTGTGAGGTGGCAGACTGGTCACCTGCTGCAGTTTAGACAGGGACGCGGTGGCAGTTGGAGAGCATCAGAAGAAGCTGGCAATCCTACGTACCTTTGGCACGATGTCGCTCAACCTTGTGTATGTGCCATAGGAACTTCTGTACCGCAAGGTTTAGGACATGTGCCATGCAGGGCGCATCTGTAAGATGTCACAGACAACCTTACCTGACTCTAACCTGCAGGGTGTCAGCCACATCTGTACCTGAACCTGTAGTGCAGCCAGAACATCAGGTCCAGTGTGTCTCCATTGCCCTAAGCTCACAAGCTGGAGCACCACCTGGCAGCGGACGTGCCCCACACTTGCGTAGCTACGGGGACGCTTGCTGAAGGGCTCAGCAGCCGTGGAGACAGTGGCTTGAGGGAGAGCAGCAGTTTTCCCCTGGACATCCCGGGGCGGCACCACAAACTCAGATGCCGCTGATCCCTCCCTGACACCTCGGAGGGACACCCAATGGGCTGTAAACTGATGTATCGTCCCTGCCCATGTCTGCTGGTCCAAGCATCGATTGTCAGATGCACCCTGTCACTGACAGCAATGATCCAGAGACAGGGATACATTCTGCACAACGTGCTGGTGTAGGGCAGGGACACCAGTCCTGGCAAAGAAATGGCGACTGGGAACACACCATCTAGGTTGGGCCTGATCCCTTGCCAGTAGACCATTGAGTGAACGCACACTTCGGTCCCAGGGAACATAGCGCGCGGTGCTTTCAAATGCGTTGGCAACCGACGGCTGGCGCCGGAAAGCATTGGAGGACATAGAGCAGGGTGCAGTGGAGGCAGAGGTCTGGCTGCCAGTACCAGTATCTCTAGGAGAGAGAGTGGGGGAGTGGGAATACATCATTGGAAAGGGTTGGGGTGGCTGCAGTACAGTAGCAGGAGCTGCTGTCTCCTGGAATCTGCTGGTGGTGCTGCTACGACCACCCTGCATCTGTTCCCACTTCAGCCAGTGGTTGACTCTCAGGTGCTGGGTAAGTGCAGTGGTACCCAGCCGAGCCACAGACCTCCCTCTCCTCACCCTGGCACAGCTGAGAGATGGCTATAGTTACATCGTCTGCTGCCAGGGTGAAGTAAGCCCAAACAGGCGGCTTATGCACCGACCTCCTATCAGATGGGGTGGTGCTTACTTGCTCCTGTTTGTGCTAGGTGCACACATGTAGAGCTGGCTGCTGCTACTGCTGCCTTCTCCTGCTGCCATTACCAGTGGAGCCCCTGACGCTGGGCTCCTTGGCACCTGTTGCACCATTTGCCTAGGGCGCCTACCTTCCTCCTCATCAGTGCTGCTGATGCTTGACAAGGGAGGTGGCACCAATTCTCGGTCACCCTCCTCTTCATTCCCCAATATGTCAGACTAGGGGCCAACCAGTGTTGGACTGAGGGGAACAGCAGACATGGAGCCCCTGACCTGGCTCCGCTGTCCCCTCGCTGATGCCTGGGTCTGACTAGGTGCAGAGGTTCGTTGGCTGAAACCACCCGCACCAGTTGGAAGAGATGTCACTTGGGTACTGACAGGCGTTACCCCGTCCCTCCTCCTCCATTCCTTCCAAAAGGTCCTGAGCATATGGACTGAACTGCAATTTAGCCTCCTGCATTACATCCCCCAAGATGTCCCTTTCAGTGTCACTGTCAAACAGGAGCAGGGTAGATTCTTGGGGGCTGGGGGTTAGTCCTGCAGGAGGCGGATTGCTGCTGCTGCTGCTTGGAGCCGGGGCAGAGGACTCCATGGCCCTTGCTTGTGCCACAAGAGCCACTACTTCCTCGACATCCTGAGAGGAAAAGGGGCGGCTGCCACGCCCAAAAAAGTCACGAATGAGGCGGACGCCCAGGACACCTGCACCCCCCCCTCCGTGCGTAGAGGAGCGGCCCTGTGCTGGCAGCGGTCCAGCACTGGAACCAACTCCCCTACCACTGCTGACTGAACACCCACGTGAAGTACACATATTGCTTTATAAATGCAGAAAAAATAAAATAAAAATAAGGGAATTAGGGAAAAACATTATTGGGATGGGACTCACTGACTAAACATTAAAAAACTAACACTAAAAACTAACACTAATAAACTTTTTTTTTTAAACAAACAAAAGACGCAGACACTGACGCAGACACTAATCAATACAACAACTAAACAGTAGAAAACTAACACTAAATACTAACATTAATAAACTTTTTTTTTTTTTAAACTAACAAAAGAGACACTGACGCAGACACTAATTACTACACAAAAAAACTGCAAAAAACTAACACTAAAAACTAACACTAATAAACTTTATTGTTTTTTTTAACTAACAAAAGATGCAGACACTGACGCAGACACTAATCACTACATCAACTAAACAGTAAAATATTAACACTAAAAACTAACACTAAAACTTTTTTGCTTTTTTTTTGTTTTGTTTTTTAAATAACAAAAGACGTGGACACTGACACAGACACTAATCAATACACCAACTAAACAGTAAAAAACGAACAGTAAAAACTAACACTAATACTAATATGATTTTTTCTCTTTTTTTGTTTTTTAACTAACAAAAGACGCAGACACTACACCAACTAAACAGTAAGAAACTAACACTAATAAACTTTTTATTTATTTAACTAATGCAGAAACTAAACTTAAACACTAAAACACACTCAAAGCCTACATTATACCATACCTAACCTACACCCTGCACTTGAACCTATCAGCTACACTAACCTACACTATCTAACACTAACTAATTGGATTTCTTTCATCTAACTATACCCTACACTACACCCTGCACTAGAACCTATCATCTACACTATTCCCTAACCTATACTATCTCACACTAACTAAATAGATTATATCTTTCAGCTAACTAACACTCTACCCTACACTAGAACCTATCTGCTACACTAACCTACCCTATCTAACACTAACTATCAGTTCAGTATATATCAGATATGTGATTTGCGTTTAAAAAAGCACAGCACAGTATTTAAGCTCCTCTCACAGCCAACCACATGAAACTGCACAAAATGGCTTCTGGGAAGGATCTTATTTATATAGTGAAGGGGCGGTTTTTGCATCTTA
The DNA here is from genome assembly GCF_905171765.1 of Bufo bufo. Taxonomy (NCBI): domain Eukaryota; kingdom Metazoa; phylum Chordata; class Amphibia; order Anura; family Bufonidae; genus Bufo; species Bufo bufo. The sequence continues at coordinate 87,407,408 of NC_053394.1, forward strand.
ATAAATATTCACATTACGGATATTTGCGCTCAACTCACTGACTCACTGTAAGTAATATTGGAGCCTTCTCATTTGGACCACAAGCTGGAAGCATGGAGGGATGATCATCATTGCGATGTGTACTGTGTAAAAAAAAATGCGAATATTCGTCATTAAGAATATATAGCGCTATATTCTAAATATTCGCAAAATTGCGAAGTGCCGTTATTCGAGATAAAATTTTGATTATCGCATATTCGCGCTCAACACTACTCCAGATTGAGTGAAGACACAATTGTTACTAATCTAAAATAATTCTAAAATGTTTAAAGCATTACAAGTGTTATTCCCCTGTTCAGTGAATTATTGCACGTGTCATTTTCTTTTTATAGATTCCAGATTTTTGTTCACAATGTGAGACATTTGATATTGAAAATTATTCTGTGGTTATTGGTGTTACAACTTGTGATAAGACTACTCTTTTTGTTAACTCATGGATTAAATGCAAATCATGAGGTTTACGCTTGTTTAGAGTAAATTAGGGGTATTGATGTCCAGTATGCTACATGAAACACATCTATCGGGGCTTCCTGCTGGAATATCTGTTAAGTTGTATTATAAACAGAACTGAAATCTGCAGTATAGAACATTAGTGTTAATACTGACCTCACACTGGCTTACATTAATATTAAGTATTAGAATACAAAATCAAATTACTTAATATAACAAAAGACTAAGGAAAATAAATCAGATCTTAACAACCTCAGGCATCATGCACATGTGAGAATATTTATACACTTGCACAGCTCCTAGGGTTTCTGTAGAGATAATGCCAACAATTTCTAGAATAACTTATATGATATCTTAAAGCCCCACTAGAGATAAGCAAATCAATTCTATACAATCAAAATTTGACCTAACTGTTAACAAAAAATTTGATTCTATATAATCAGAATTTCTAGTAATTCAGTTTGGGAGAATGTTTGTGACAAGGAGAGATAGAAAAAGAGAATGCAGCTCTCTTCATGCTCGCTTCTTTGCCTATCATTAGTAGCCACCAAATGCAGAAATTGTCTAGAACCTTTGCTCCTGGCACCTCCAAAATGCTCAGGATGGCGTCTTACATAGTCCTGCAGAGAAAAGGGAAAGAAGCCACCTCCAATAGTGAAGTAACACTAGAACTCAGGGTGCTCGGCACATGAGGTTTATTGTACTCAGAAGATAAAACTAAAATATATTGAATGAAATTTTGCAAGTTCATTCAAACACAGAGCTGCTCTATTTGCGCAACCCAGGTTTTGATTCACCAGGGGCACAGCTGGTTAGAATATAAACCATTAAGTCTACCTCCTCCCCCTTTCCTGTTTGATGCCTTCTCCTGTGATGCCTCCATCAATTTACATGAAATATAAAGAAGATTATATTACTCCAAACATTAAATTATATCACCAGAAAAGGAAGTAATCAATTCTTTACTTCCTATTCCCCACATTCTCCACTTAGCCACAACATATCTCATATGGTGATAATTGGTAGACCTGAACCCGTGCGACATTCATGACCCGACAAGAGCATGCACACCCAATTCTGAATGGCCCCTGACAAAAGTAAAACTATTTAAAACAAAGCCGCATTGGTTCCCATGATCACATAATTCTGCTCAACCAATCAAGGTTAATCAGGGGAAAGCGTCACGGGTAATGGGGCAGGGGATAACACCAAATTACACACAGAAGGAATTGACCGGAGCCTAGGCCTCAAAGCTAAGGGAGACGGATGGTGACCTCCTAGGAATCCCTGGCCCTCTCCCTGACTCCTGCCAATATGAGTAGACCCTGAAGGTGGAAATACTCATACACCGTAACCCAGGCCTTGAAGACCCTGGAAGGCTGCATGTACAGTAAGAAAAGTAGCACTACATGTGGTGGCCTGTAACATTTTTAGGAGGTCTAAATCATAATTGTAAATCACAGTGGCTTTTGTTCCTGTCTGTGTATTCCCGCTATAGAGAATCCTTAATGCAACACTTTCCACATCCACTCCTGTGATGTAGGCCATGATGACTTCCAAGAGGCAAGGTCATACAAAACACAGCAACCAGAACGCAGCCCCAAGCAACCAGCATACAGAGGTGTCAGCCTGCAGCCAGTACGCAAGAGGGCATGCAGCCAGCCTACACGGCCACAACTGTCACAGTGAACCGCACCGTGACAGTGAGGGTCAAAAACACAGGTGCAGATCTTTTCATTATACCTTATCTGTGTGTAGATTTGACTACTGGTTTTGGCTCACAATCTGATGGAAATAACTGACCAAATAACTGAAGTGTGAAGTCGGCCTAAGCAAAGCTCCAACAGCATATCTAAGGACAGTATGTCTTTAATCTTCACCGTTTTACTAGAACAAAGAACTCAGCCTAAGAAGACTATTTATGCCCTGTTTTATAGAACAACAAAACATCTACCCTTAATAACGTATATTACAAAAATGTTTAACATCCTTGTCCTTACGCTATATGAAAAATAAACGTGAAAGAAATAAATGGTGCAACGTGAGAATTCACTAATTGGCTGTTATTGTAACCTGCATCACAGGATAGGGTGGGGGAAGTGGTATTTAAGGGACTCTGTAAGCCCAAATGGAAACAAGAGCTGGGCCTCGGTCGCTGTAATTTACAGCTCTGATTTGGAGCACCCAATGGTGCTACATCCCATGATACTCTGCTTAAATTCATACGTACAGCGCCAGAAATAAATGGCACTTTAATAAAGACGCCCTAGATATGAGTGTGCAGAAACACACAGTGTAAAGATAGTCATTAGTACAACACTAAATACATAAACTTTAGTGCAGGGCAATGTGTAAATGTTATGTATGAGCAGTGATACAAGACAAAAATAAAGGAATGCACAGTGTAATCAGCATGGAGGGTCGGTCTTTGTTATAAGGATGGATTAAAATAATTGTATTTACCGGTATTTAGTCTTGAAAAGAGGCATCTAAGAGGAGACATGAATAAAAATAATAAAAATATACAAATGGGCCATACAAAAATATAGGGAAACGTTGTTTGATGTAAAATCCCCTCAAAAGACAAGAAAACAGGTTTGTTCTCAATGAGAACTGTAAATATTTGGAATATTCTACCTCAGGAGCTGGTAACGGCAGGAGCCATGGATGGTTTTAACATTAATTCTTAAAATTACACAACATTAGCAATTATGTAAATTATGCAAGTCTGAGCTTCACTCCCATTCCCTAAAATTATCATCCCCACCCATTCCTGGAGCACTTGGTGCTTAATCTTAACACTATTTTTTTCACTGCATGTATACCAGACAACTGCATCATACTTTAATAACTCTTCTCCATGCAATGTTTAATTCAATTTCGCTTCACATTGTAGACAGCCTGCCAGCAGCCACCACAAGGTATAGCCCAGTGCATAGGAATTTATACAGCTACCGTTAAACTCAAATCTGTGCACTGAGCTACCAAAAGTGGCTGCTGCAGGAAAATGCCCCAACTCAACATCAAAAAGCCAGCAAAGTTCAGTGCTGGGTCCCCGAGTAGTAGTGTGGTGCGCCTTCAAGGTAAATATGAATACATAAAAAATTACCAAGGTATTGCTCCTTTACAGAATTAAAGGGATTCTATCACCTATTTTTACCCTATAGAGATGCGGACATGCACGGCTAGATCGCCACTAGCATGTCCGCAATATACCTGTCCCATATCTCTGATTGGTTTTATTGAGTGTAAAAAATTATTTTATATATATGTAAATCAGCCTGGTAAGGTGCCCAAGAGGCTGTACCAACCGTTCTGGAGCCCAACTATTCCCCCCTGTGAAGGAGCCCAGCACCTCTTGTATCTAGGAATCTCCTCCTTGCTCACAAATTCAGATCGCCGTAATCTTGCGATGTGCGAGCGCGCGCATGCGCAGTGCCGGCATAGTGTTCCTTCCCTGTGCTGGTATCAGCCTCAGGGAAGGAACTGCACATGCGCAAGCTTGCGCACCGCAAGATTATGGCGATCTGATTTCGGGAGCAAGGAGGAGATTCCTGGATACAGGAGGTGCTAGGCTCCTTCACAGGGGGCGTGGGTGGGCTCCAGAATGGTTAGTGCAGCCCCTTGGGCTCCTTATCAGGCTGATTTACATATATATAAAATCATTTTTTACACTCAATAAAACCACTCAGAGATATAGGACAGATATATTGCGGACATGCTAGTGGCGATCTAGCCGTGCATATCCGCATCTCTATAGGGTAAAAAGAGGTGAAAGAATCCCTTTAAAGGGAAGCGGTGCTTGCATGGAGCGCCACCTCCTCTTCAAACAAGTGATCAGATATTGACGACCTATCCTGAGGATAGATCATCAGTATAAATCACTGCACAACCTCTTTAACTCCATGTTGCTGCATCTGATCCATTTGAAAAAAATAAATAAAAATACATACATTTTTACAAGTTTCAGCTCACTAGTCTGAAAGAGCCCTCATGCTTCACTGAGACACTGCCATCAAGTTACAAGTTTATACCATGGTTTATTACTATGAAATTATGTAACAAATGTTGTGCATTTGCAGTAGCTTCACAATTAACCATCCATCTGGTGAAGGCACTTTTCTGTTATAATATAACAGGGTCCCTTTACTGCTAAGCAAAATCCATACAAAATCTATTGCTGAGTTTTATGTAGCAGAAGTTGAGTATCCGGCACTGAGATTTAAATTTAACCCTCCGTCATCCAACCCTTGTTAACCAACATTAGTGCCCAGCCTCACAAATTATTTCTATTTTACATCCTTTGAAATAAATGGTTCCAGTGACTATACATGTTTACAAAGTATATATATTTCTCTTTGATCTTTATTTCATTTTAGTCTTATTTAAAGGGTTTCTACCACCAGAAATACTGTTATGTAGCTTATGTAGCGATGCGCTAATGTCAGCACTACATAACAGTATGTTTTTTTACATTTGTCCCTGCAGCCGTTCTGATAAAACACACACCTTTGTAACATGCTAATGAGCCTCTATGTGCTATGTGGGCGTAGATTCAGCACCTAGAGGCTCCGTCTACTCACCCTTTATCCCGCCCAGGTCCCCTGTTCTGCCCGCCCCGCTCCTCTTGATTGATGTCACGGTTCGCAGCATCGCTGCCGAAATCCCCCGCCTGCGCCTTTCACTTCTGTATTCGGCGCAGGCGCAGTGAGTGAAGGCCGCTCTCCTGGTGCCGACTTCCTCACTGTGACGTAGCCGGCACAGGCGCAGTGAGGAATCCGGCACCAGGAGAGCGGCCTTCACTCACTGCGCCTGCACCGAATACAGAAGTGAACGACGCAGGCACGGGATTTCGTCAACCGTGACATCGATCAAGAGGGGCGGGCAGAACGAAGGACCTGGGCGGGATAAAGGGTGAGTATACAGAGCCTCTAGGTGCTGAATCTACACCCACATAGCACCTAGAGGCTCATTAGCATATTGTAAAAGTGTGTATTTTATCAGAACGGCTGCAGGGACTAATGTTAGAAACATACTGTTATGTAGTGCTGACATTAGCACATCGCTAATGTCAGTCAGCTACATAACACAAATTCTGATGGTAGAAACCCTTTAAAGTGGATTGTCTCACAAATAATATTCTGTAGTTTTCAAACCAGCAGCTGGATCTGAATATGTTTGTAACTGCATCCAATTAAACATTTCTTATTGCTACTGAGATATTCAATTAAATCTATCTGTATAGCACCATAAATCTAGCAGAGCAATTGGAACAACAAATGGGGAGCTCTCTGGATCTACTTGAGGTGTAGGGCAGCGGCTGTCATGTAGTAGATAAATGTATGATTTTCATTTTTTTACATAAAAAAATGGCATAATCCATTAAAAAAAATACTTTGGTCAAAAATTCTAATATGAATAGACTACATCAACTTGAGAGCATGACACAAAATTTCTGTATTTATTGTATTGTTCAATTCTTTAATATCAACTGCACAATATACTGTATACGGTACGATTATTTGATCAGCAATGACTGTTTGTGTATGTATCAAAGGGAACCTGTCATGAGGGTGGTCTCTTTATACTACTTGAATCAGTGCAACTGACTAGAAAGATTAGAGGGGTGGGAAGCTATTGTCCAGGACATTGCTTAAGACACTAAGACCCCTACACATTAGTGTATTGTTTGCCAAATCCTCGTCCTCTGCAGGTTCGGCCGACAGTCTAATGTGTATGGGGAACTCCCTGCTATCCTCCAAAAGATAATATTGGGAGAGAAAAGGCTGAAATAAAGTGGATATTTTCACCCAATTGTTTTGTTCTCCTGGGAGATAAGTTGCCACCAGAAGAATAAGTTGCCCCTCTTCCTAATGAATGCCCATACACATTTTACCGAGCTGAACATATATGTGTATAGGAGAACAGGGACAGAGAGATAGCTGTTGGCCAATCGATTGGTTGGCCAACAGCTATTGAATGCCACCCTTAGTGAGCACTTTAGGAGACCATCTATTTAGTGGTTGGAGAGCAGAGCTGCAGCAATGAGTCTATACATTGTGATAAGGAGTGGGTCATGTTAGTCTCTCTGCCCTGGCCTGGATTGAGACTGCTTGAGGAGGAACAGCAAGGGAGGGTCATCTGATGGGCTCTGCACACAAGGAGACACCTAGCAGATATGGAGAGGGAAGGAAAAAAAATTGCAGGTTACATGCAACATTTCTGGCTGCTCTAATTCTAATCCACATATACAGCTGTCTAAAGAGGGGCTGCAATTTTTTCTAATGACAGGTACTCCTTAAAGTTGAGCTTTCCTTTAGCTATGTCTGTCTTGATGAGCATTTCTTCCACCCATCATGCAGATAACATTCTGTGCAACTGAAAAATGCATGCTGTCCCATTCAACATAAATACTTTATAAATGTAGGTTTGCCCAAGACTGCTCAGCGGAATGAAACAAAAAGATTGATGCTTTAATTAAACGAGTGACAGAGATTAATTTAATAAGGCTTAAAGAGATCCAGGTTAATTTAAACAACAGCAGTTGCCCATGAAATATGCTGCCGCAGCTAAGTAGCAGTAAGGCAGCACTATACACAGAGTATGTGCTAGAGGGCTCTCTTATGGGCAGTAAACTATCATAGAAGAATGTATGTGAGTAGAGAGACGCAGATCCAGTTGTAAAAATCAGTTTGTCTCATCAAGCAAATTTCTGTACCCGCGATTATGTGCCCCTGAAGCTGAAGACACTCCCCGGAAGTGTAGCAGTGAACGTGGAGTCGTTGCTTTAGTAGCAAAAGCAGAGCCTCTGCAATTGCGCTGCTACTTGGAGCAACAGTACTGATGCAAGATCAGGGCTGACTGAGATGTTCTGCCCTATCAATGAAGCGGCAGGAGGAGCTCCTTCAGCTTCAGGGACAAACCGTCGCTGGTGCAGAACTCTGCTTGATGAGATGAAATGATGAATTGATTTGTTTATCTCTTCATGTGAGATATGGAAGAAAGACATGGGTCATCGTAAATGCACTAAATTCTTTTCTTTTGTACACATTATCTGTTGATGTGGTTACTTGACTTTTTGAGTCGAGCAGGTCTTCTGGGGCATACAGCTGTATTACAGCTCTGTTTTGTATGGAATCCTAATAGGGATTCTATAGAGGTACTTGAGGACTGTGCTGCAACCCCATTAGAGATAAGCGAATCAAAGCTGACGAAGTGGAATTCGATCCGAATTTCAGGAAAAATTGGATTTGCACCAAATCTGAATTTCCTCAAGCTTCGTGGTAATGAATCAAATTTTGCCCTCAAATGGCTGCTGCACGTGTTAGAACATGGAGCAAGGAACTCCATCCAGCCCTGTGATGTCACAGCCCTATAAATAGCCTCAGCCATCTTGCATTCAGCCATGTTCCAGTGTAATTAGTGCAGGGAGAGACATCAGCAGGCACTAGGGAAAGTGGTAGAAAAGACTTGAAAACTTTTATTTTGCTGTATAGAAGTTCAAGGAAAGGATAGGGATAAATCATTCCACAGTATTGAAGCAGAAGAGGGTTCAGTAGGGGAGGTTACAGCCTGGGTAATACACTGCTCAAAAAATTAAAGGGAACACTTAAACAACACAATGTAACTCCAAGTCAATCACACTTCTGTGAAATCAAACTGTCCACTTAGGAAGCAACACTGAGTGACAATCAATTTCACATGCTGTTGTGCAAATGGGATAGACAACAGGTGGAAATTATAGGCAATTAGCAAGACACCCCCAATAACGGAGTGGTTCTGCAGGTGGTGACCACAGACCATTTCTCAGTTCCTATGCTTCCTGGCTGATGTTTTGGTCACTTTTGAATGCTGGCGGTGCTTTCACTCTAGTGGTAGCATGAGACGGAGTCTACAACCCACACAAGTGGCTCAGGTAGTGCAGCTTATCCAGGATGGCACATCAATGCGAGCTGTGGCAAGAAGGTTTGCTGTGTCTGTCAGCGTAGTGTCCAGAGCATGGAGGCGCTACCAGGAGACAGGCCAGTACATCAGGAGACGTGGAGGAGGCCGTAGGAGGGCAACAACCCAGCAGCAGGACCGCTACCTCCGCCTTTGTGCAAGGAGGAACAGGAGGAGCACTGCCAGAGCCCTGCAAAATGACCTCCAGCAGGCCACAAATGTGCATGTGTCTGCTCAAACGGTCAGAAACAGACTCCATGAGGGTGATATGAGGGCCCGACGTCCACAGGTGGGGGTTGTGCTTACAGCCCAACACCGTGCAGGACGTTTGGCATTTGCCAGAGAACACCAAGATTGGCAAATTCGCCACTGGCGCCCTGTGCTCTTCACAGATGAAAGCAGGTTCACACTGAGCACATGTGACAGACGTGACAGAGTCTGGAGACGCCGTGGAGAACGTTCTGCTGCCTGCAACATCCTCCAGCATGACCAGTTTGGCATTGGGTCAGTAATGGTGTGGGGTGGCATTTCTTTGGAGGGCCGCACAGCCCTCCATGTGTTCGCTAGAGGTAGCCTGACTGCCATTAGGTACCGAGATGAGATCCTCAGACCCCTTGTGAGACCATATGCTGGTGCGGTTGGCCCTGGTTTCCTCCTAATGCAAGACAATGCTAGACCTCATGTGGCTGGAGTGTGTCAGCAGTTCCTGCAAGACGAAGGCATTGATGCTATGGACTGGCCCGTCCGTTCCCCAGACCTGAATCCAATTGAGCACATCTGGGACATCATGTCTCGCTCTATCCACCAACGTCACGTTGCACCACAGACTGTCCAGGAGTTGGCAGATGCTTTAGTCCAGGTCTGGGAGGAGATCCCTCAGGAGACCGTCTGCCACCTCATCAGGAGCATGCACAGGCATTGTAGGGAGGTCATACAGGCACGTGGAGGCCACACACACTACTGAGCCTCATTTTGACTTGTTTTAAGGACATTACATCAAAGTTGGATCAGCCTGTAGTGTGTTTTTCCACTTTAATTTTGAGTGTGACTCCAAATCCAGACCTCCACGGGTTGAAAAATTTGATTTCCATTTTTTAATTTTTGTGTGATTTTGTTGTCAGCACATTCAACTATGTAAAGAACAAAGTATTTCAGAAGAATATTTAATTAATTCAGATCTAGGATGTGTTATTTTTGTGTTCCCTTTATTTTTTTGAGCAGTGTAGAAACAATCCTATTACACCTTGCTGCACTGACTAGGGATCCAAATTGCCATTATAGATCTCTGTAATTCCAGCAAACCGTTCTTGTTATTGGGGTGCAAGTGCTGATTGATACAGGCATTAACAGGGTTTATTACAAGGCAATATTTATATGTCTTATTTGCCCTTGTGCAGTACAGTTATATGTTCTAAAGCATTTTTTGGCTTGTATTAGCCGTTGGGGATTATTAGCCGTTGTGTGGTGAAGAGAGAAAATGACAGCCATTTTTGGCATGTATTAGTGGCAAAAAAAAAATTTGCAGTTCAGCAGTGCAGTTATATGTTTTAAAGCCTTTTTTGACATGTATTAGTGGAAAAAAATATATATTTGCCGTTCAGCGGTGCAGTTTTATGTTCTAAAACAGTTTTTTGCTTGTATTAGTTGCACAATAAAAGTATTTGCCGTTGTGTGGTGAAGTGAGAAAATTACAGCCCTTTTTAGCATGTATTAGGGATGGCCTTGCGGTCCGCCCGGCGGTCGCTTCGCCGCGAAATTTGCTAGTTCGCGGTTCGCTGAACGAGCAAACATATGGCGATGTCTGCCGGTGCCATAATATTTTACATTGTGAAGAACTTTAACCCATGACACATCCATCAGGCTGTACAGGACAGCCAATTGAGACGTTTCAGCACATGGACATACCCCCTACCTTATAAATAAACCTGATCTGGCCGCCATCTTACATTTAGTCTTTAGCCAGTGTACGGAGAGGTTGCTGTGTCGAGAAGGGACAGGCTGTTAGGGACACCAAACGCTAGCTAATAGGGCCACAAAAGTCTTTTTAAGGACTGGTATAGGTGTGATATCTATAGGTGTGACTTACTGAGGGGTGTAATATATGTAATATTCTGCTGCGATACTGCAGCTACACAAAGTGCCAAACGCTATTGGAACAAATAATTTCTACTGGTGTGATATACCAGTTGCACCCCGAAAAAACTGATTGAAGCAGTGGTGTGATATACCAATTATACACTTTATATATAGTGGATTTAGTTAATGCAGCATCTGTTTGCGGTTTAGATGCGTTACCTCAGCTACACAGAGTGACAAATTCTATTGGAACAAATAATGTCGACTGGTGTGATATACCAGTTGCCCCCCAAAAAAACTGATTGAAACAGGGGTGTTATATACCAATAATATTCTTTCTATATAGTGCATTTGGGTGGTGCAGCATTTGTTTGCGGTTTTGCTGCGTTAACGCAGCTCACAGACTGACAAACGCTATTGGAACAAATAATTTCTACTGGTGTGACATACCAGTTGCACCCCGAAAAAACTGATTGAAGCAGGCGTGTTATATACCAATTATACACTTTCTATATAGTGGATTTAGGTAGTGCAGCATTTTTTTGCGGTTTAGCTGCGTTACCTCAGCTCACAGAGTGACAAATGCTATTAGAACAAATAATGTCGACTGGTGTGATATACCAGTTGCCCCCCAAAAAAACTGATTGAAGCGGGGGTGTTATTTACCAATTATATACTTACTATATAGTGCTATTGGGTAGTGCAGCATTTGTTTGCGGTTTTGCTGCGAAACCTCAGCTGACACAGAGTGACTAACACTATTGGAACAAATAATTTCTACTGGTGTGATATACCAGTTGCCCCCCCAAAAAAACTGATTGAAGCAGGGGTGTGATATACCAATTATATACTTTCTATATAGTGCATTTGGGTAGTGCAGCATTTGTTTGCGGTTTTGCTGCGTTACCTCAGCTGCAGATAGTGACAAACGCCATTGGAACAAATAATTTCTACTTGTATGATATACCAGTTCCCCCCCAAAAAACTGATGGAAGCAGTGGTGTTATATACCAATTATATACTTTCTATACAGTTTATTTGGGTAGTGCAGCATTTAATGCCCTTCTGGGAGAAATATTTTCTTCCTGGACCTTCCATTGCGGTGTGCCAATGGCCAAAAATTTTCTAAAGGCCTCCGAGTACACCAGTTTATATGGCAGTATTTGGCGGGCTAGCAGTTCTGACAAGCCAGCGGTCAGCTGTTGGCCAAGAGGGTTACCAGGCGTCATCGTCTTTTTTCGCTCGAACATTTGGGCCACGAAAGCCTGCCTTTTTCCAGATGAACGCGACGACGGCACAGTGGAAGGTGGAGTGGAGGACAAATGGGAGGAGAGAGGAGAAGGAGAAGAGGCAGGACGTGGAGCGCCGGGAGTGTGGCTTTGTGGGTTCTGATGGTGTTGCTCCCACTTGGCTCGGTGATGGGAGGCCAGGTACCTTCTTAAGGCGGTCATTCCTAGGTGAATGTTGGGCTTACCGCGACTTTTGCATTGACAGCACAGGCTGCAGATAGCAACACTATTGTCAGCAGCGGACACGTAAAAAAAGCTGCCATGTGCCGGCGTCCTGGGAGCACCAGATGTGACCGTGCATGGTGGATGGCTCGTTCCAAATACATTAGCCGCCTGCTTCTCCTCCTTCTCCTCCCTATCTGCTGCTCCCTCTCTCCCGCCGAACTCCCCTTTTCCTCTCTTGTGGGCACCCACTTCGACACGTCATGATCTTCACCTTCATCACCACTGACATTAGAGTTCTCGGAATAGGCAGCAACAGCGGGGACCACCCTCCTTGGGCTGATCTGGGAACTGTCGTCTGACTGCTAGGTGGCAACCGCTGATACCTCCTCTTCCTGATCCGATGCCAAGAATGGCTGCGCATCGGTAAGGTCTTGTAATGAATGGGAAAATATTTCCTCTGACTTGAGCGGAGGGGATATGGTGGTGGTGTCTTTGGGGGTGCACACAGCAGAGAGTGAAGAGGGTGCAGATAGAGAGGATGAGGAGGGTGCAGAAGCGGAAGGCTGAGTGAGCCACTCAACCAAGTCTGGTGCGTCTTTTGACGTAATCGCACGCATCTTCTGCAACTTCACACTTAGGCTTCGGCCTGGTGCACCTGCCCAACCCCTACCACCCCTGCTGAATGGCCTGCCTCTTCCTATGTCTGTCATTTTCAAAATGACCCTGTGACAAAAGTCCCTATAGAAGAGCATTATTTCTGGAAGAAGGTATATAACACCCCTGCTTCAATCCTTTTTTTTAGGGGGAAACTGGTATATCACACCAGTAGAAATTATTTGTTCCAATAGCGTTTGTCACACTGAGTAGCTGTGGTACGCAGCAAAACCGCAAACAAATGCTGCACTATATAGAAAGTATATTATTTGTATATAAGACCCCTGCTTCAATCAGTTTTTTTGGGGGGCACTGGTATATCACACCAGTAGAAATTGTTTGTTCCAATAGCGTTTGTCACTCTGTGTAGCTGCGGTAACGCAGCAAAATTGCAAACAAATGTTGCACTACCTAAATGCACTATATAAAAAGTATATTATTGGTATATAACACCCCTGCTTCAATCAGTTTTTTCGGGGGGCAACTGGGATATCACACCAGTAGAAATTATTTGTTCCAATGGCGTTTGTCACCATCTGTAGCTGCGGTAATGCAGCAAAACCGCAAACAAGTGCTGCACTACCTAAATGCACTATATAGAAAGTATATTATTGGTATATAACACCCCTGCTTTAATCAGTTTTTTTGGGGGGCAACTGGTATATCACACCAGTAGAAATTATTAGTTCCAATAGCGTTTTGCACTCTGTGTAGCTGCAGTATCGCAGCAGATCCGCACACAACTGATGCACAATACAATTGCACTATAATATATTTTCTATGTTAGAAAGTATATTATAAGTTTATTACACCCCTCAGTAAGTCACACCTATCGATAGCACACCTTTACCAGTCCTTAAAAGGACTTTTGTGGCCCTAGCGTTTGGTGTCCCTAACAGTCTGTCCCTGCTCCACACTGCAACCTCTGGCAAAAGACTGAATGTAAAATTGCGGCCAGATCGGATTTATTTATAAGGTATGTCCATGTGCTTAAACGTCTCAATTGGCTGTCCTGTACCACCTGATGGATGTGTCATGGGTCAAAGTTCTTCACAATGTAAAAGAATATGGCGCCGGCGGAAATTGCCATATGTTCGCCCGTTCGGCAAACCGCGAACAAGCAAAGTTCACTGCGAAACGACCACCGGGCGAACCGCAAGGCCATCTCTAATCACTTGTTCTCTTCTGTCAGGTGAATGCCTAATTTTTGGGGCCTATACTCCCGTGCCCTAAAATAAAAAATTTCTAGGCTCCAGCAGGGCACATTTTTGAGATTTTCCCTTTAAGACGCATAAATATGGTCCCTGATTAAAATACATATTTTTTGTGCAAATGTTTGCCATTCATCCCCCTCTGGTATGTCACTGTCCATGTTGTGGGACTATTTGTGCACTTCTAGTAAGTATTTTGTTGTTCAAATACTTTTATTAGCAAGAGCCAAAATAATCACTTTACATTAAGGATAACCCGAACACAAATCGGGACCATATACAATATCAGCATACAAGTAGGTGGTCACAATAAATGTAAACAAGTACCATGTAGACATGAGTAAGAGCAAAGAAGTTAACATATGATCCCAACATCAGAATAAAGGAATCTCAAAGACCCAATTACGGGGAAGAGGTATCGAGAGCTCCCACGTAAAATACATAACATATTTAGACAAACAAGACAGGACCACACGGGGAAGGAGGAAAGGAAAAAAGGGGGGGGGATCCCTGATCTGACAAGTCGAGGTAGAAAGGACTTTGTAAAATATATCCTGTTAAGGCGTGCCGAATACATGTGGGTTAAGATCCAATGGGATGTGCAATTTCTCTAGGGACTGGCGACCCCCCTGTTCAACCACGTGATAAAATCAGGAGAACCCTTAAATAGGATCCAAGGGGTCCAGATTTTCAAGAACTTATTAGTATTACCCAAGTCCTCCGCCCAGAGTTCCTCTATTCTATATATTTTTTCAAAGGTGGTGAGCCAGTCCCCAGGAAGAGGAGCGCGTATAGACTTCCAAAATCTAGGGATAACCAGACGTGCGGCCTGAACAAAGAACCTCAAAAGACCCTTTTTCAGAGTAGATATAGTGCTAGGGAACATAGAAAGCAAAGCACCCTCGAGAGTCCATCTGGAGGAACTGCCACAAACCATATCGTATAAATCATTAATAGCCACCCAAAATGGGGTGATTTTGTTGCAGGACCACCAGATATGAGACATGCTACCCTCCTCCTGACCACATCGCCAACAAGTACTGGGACAAGAAGGGAAAAAAGAGTGCAGCAGGACCGGGGTCCTGTACCATCTGGACATAATCTTAAAATTCTTCTTATTGATGATTTATAAGATATCTCAAATGCCTTCTCCCATATGTCAGGAGGAAAAGATTTTCCCAAGTCTCGTTCCCAAGCCTTCACAAAGGGAAGGTCAGATATGGCATCATCTCTCCCCTGAAGCAGCCCGTAAACCAGAGACACCAGATGTGTAGGTGGGGATGTTTGGGTGCATAGCGGCTCAAATGGGGAAAGGTCTCTGGACAAAGTGTTATTGGGGCCAAGTGAAGATAAGAAATCTCTCAGACTAATATATTTAAGCCAAGCCCCTCTAGCTGACCCACCCGGGAAGGATGAAATAGGCTGGAGGGATCCTCTCACCCAGACCACAGAAACCGTGGGATTGTCCGCGCGGTCTAACCCCAAAAAGGACGTACAACCCAGGCCCAAAGGAAAGTCAGGATTGTTAAAAAGAGGAGTTAAAGGGCTGGGGAACTGAGTAAGACCCAAAGGGATTGCAATTCTGTCCCAAACTTTCAATATACCCAAGGTCAATAAGGGGAGTCGTGCGGGTCTCCTGGGTTTAGAAATCCAAAGTAGATTTTGGGATGGGAATCCTACCACCTGCTTCTCAAATTGGACCCACCTTTTAGAGCGCCCATTATGGAACCAATCTAAAATGTAAGAAAGGATTGCTGCTTTATGGTAATTTGGTAAATCTGGGACCCCCACTCCTCCCCTCACCCTGCTGCGCATTAAAAACCTCATCCCCAGTCTAGGGGAGGACCCTGCCCAAATAAATTTAAGGATCAAAGATCTCAGAGTCCTGAAGAAGGTGCTCGGGAGGGGTATTGGTATGGTGCGAAAAAGGTATAGGATACGAAGGAGAATATTCATTTTAAGAGTGTGAATCCTACCAAACCAGGATAATGGCAACCCCTTCCAGTCCTTCAAGTCCCTACGTACCTCCTCAATAAGGGGAGCAAAATTCAGGGAAAAAAGGCTGGTCAAGTCGGAGGGAATGATCGTACCTAAATAAGATATGTGGCCGCGGGCCCAGCGGAAGGGGAATGAGGACTGTAGATTACCGACCAGTTCCTGGGGCAGAGTAATATTGAGGACCTCGGACTTATTAAGATTAACTTTAAAATTACTGAGGTCACCAAAGATCACGAATTCCTTTAGAATGTTGGGGAAGCTAACTAGCGGATCTGTGCAGAAAATCAGGAGGTCATCTGCATAAATGGCAATCTTAGACTCCAGAACACCCGTACTTAGGCCCCTGATGGAGTCATTGGCCCGTAGAGCTCTAGCTAAAAATTCCATAACCACAATGTATAGCAGAGGGGAAAGTGGGCATCCTTGTCTGGTTCCATTATGGATACGGAAGGGAGTCGATAATGATCCGTTGACTCGGACCTGGACGCTAGGATCACGGTACAAAGCTAAGATCCTATATATGATGCTGGGGCCAAAACCGAACGCCTTTAGGGATTCAGATAAGAAGGACCAATCCACCCGGTCGAACGCCTTCTCTGCGTCGATCGACAAGAGACACAGAGGAAATCCCCCTTTGCTAGCATGGTCGATAATGGCCATGGTACGGATGGTGTTATCTCGTGTTTCCCTCCCTGGGACGAAGCCCGCCTGGTCCACATGAATCAAAGATGGAATGAGGGGCTTCATTCGATCTGCTAATATTTTTGCATAGATCTTCACGTCCACGTTGATCAGAGAGATAGGGCGGTAATTGCCACAAACTAACGAATCTTTTCCGGGTTTCGGGATAACACAAATGTGGGCCATTAAAGCCTGAGGAGGGAAAGACGAGCCCTTCGCCAAGGAGTTACACATTCTAGCAAAGGGGGATGAGATCTCGTTCAAAAAGTTCTTATAAAAGCGAGGCGTGAAGCCGTCTGGTCCTGGGCTTTTACCGACCACCAAACCCTTAATAGATTTATGGATCTCCATCTCCGTTATTTCGCCTTCTAAATCCTCTCTCTGTCCGACGGACAATGTTGGGCCAAGTAAATTGGACATATAGTCCCTAATCTTTTTAGATTTAGCTTCTATGGATAAATCCGCGTACTTCCCCTTAATGTTATACAATTCTTCGTAATAGGAGCGGAATTCTTGTAGTATGTCTCCTGTAGCATGTATTTTCCCACCTAATCTGCGATTCAGGGAAGAAATGTAAGAAGCGTTTGATTTGGGCCGCAGCATCCTCTCACATAGCTCCTGAAAAGCATCTTTTAAGAGTGATCCCTTATGCTTCTGCTTCAGATCCGCTAGTTTTATCAATAGCGATAGTAAGTATTTTGTGGCTGCAAATATGACCTGAAGGTTTTTAAGGTTCGCCTGGCATTATAGTGAATGGGGCCCGCTGCGAACGTGCGGTTTGCGAAACTTCCCGGCCGATGTTTGTCCATCATTACCAACTATGCCTGAGAGACCTCATTTTAAACATCCAACTAAATGTATTCATGCTGGACCATCCACTGCAGAAAAGATTGGAATGTTCTTTCCGTTCGTAAACGCTTTGAACACTTATTTTATGTCAGCTGAAATTCTTAAAAATGCTAGGCAAATTGATGATCTTGGTGAATTGTTTGACAATATCACTGATTATTTGCTTGATGCTGTAGAGGTAAACTCAGTGTATCTGAAGCAGCTGATCATTGTTACAAATCAACATGCAATTGTTTTAATTACCTCGCAGCAACAGGAGAATTATGTCAAACAGTAGGCCCTTCATGTTGTCATTATATTGATCCTACTGGTTGTTTAGAGTAGCATATCACTTGCAACAAGCAAAACAATTAAAATAGGGGTTCAGTGATGCACATCAAGCCCCTCCTGATACTGCATTACCTGATTGGTTATCATGGCTTAGTCCACTTAACTGTTTCCGTGGCCTAAGTGGTTGGTTTTCTGGAATATTCCATATGTTACTACAAGGTTGTTTCTTAATCCTAGTGATTTTTGTTGTGATTAAACATTTCTTACTGATTCTCCAGAGAATATTAAAGTCTAAATGTTTTGCAGTAAAATCTAGAGCAACTACTAAGAATAAAACTGAGGGTACTCCCACACAAGTGATGGTTATGGTGACTCCACCTTCAGCGTCTGCTGCTGCTGCTACGGCTGCAATTGTGACTCCGGTACTAAACTCGTCTACTTCATACAGTTGTACCTACTGTGGACAGAAGGCTGCGGAGGACTTAACTGATTGTATATAATGTGGGATTGAATTATTAAAACTAAAGAAGCAAGAAATGACTAACCAATTGACGTAAGCTCTCATAATGTGCTTCTAAAGGAAGGATTCCACTGGTTGTGTAGATTTAGCAGAATAGATAGTGAAGATGGTTTATGCAAGAAGATTATCTGGATGGATGCGGGACATCCCACAATCTGCAGGAATTAGTATTTTTCCACTTTGTGTAGGAAGGATGATCTTCTAAACTGTCTTCTACTATGCAGACAGTGGAATGATGATAAAAAGAGGGGAATAATGTGAGAGTAATGGTCAATGTTATTTTATATAACTCTGTAATCCATGCATATACATAAACATAAACCTATATTCTAGTATAGTTTTTTTTATTTATTTTTTTAATATATTTTATTTTGCAAGTAGTAGATCTACAGTATTCCATTTTGGTGTCACAAAACATTAATACATGTAGTTATACAGTAATACTTAGTGTCATCATATACCAAATCTTTTAACCCCCCCTTCCCTCCCTCCAACCCCCCCTTTTTTTTCCGCGGAGCTACTGTCTATACACCTAGTTTAGTAATTTCAGGTTGCCCCATATCCGCATCCAAGTTGCCTTTTTTCCTGCTGTTTGGGCAAGGATGCATTCATATTGCTTAACCCTGTTCATCCGTTCCATCCACTCCTGATATTTTGGCCAACGCAATACCCCGGAGCCAGAGTGTCTGCTCAGTTTTATTTTGGTCTATCTCTGGAAATACACCCAGGATAGCATAGTTAATGCAAGCCTCATAATTCATGGGGGAACTGTCCCGCAATTTCCAGAATATTTTAGTCCAGTACTCTTTTATCCCTGGGCATTCCCAAAGTACATGTATATAGTCTCCTCTATCTTTATTACATTTATAACAGTTCTGTTTCCTATCGTTGTAGATGGTATGTAAAAAGGCTGGTGTATAATAGAGACGGAGTATAATTTTCAAAAGGATCCATGCATGGGCGGGGGAGACCGTCGATCTTTTAATATTTCTATACACCGCGTTCCACGGGATAGATTCCCCATTCTGCAGGTCCTTTTCCCATTTAGCCTCACTTCTAAATATAATTGTTTTAGTGTATTCATATTTTAATTTTGCATAAATGTGTGATATGGAAGTGTTAGAGGTCATATCATAACAGAAATCTAAAAAGGTGTTCCTTACAATATTTAAGTAATTCTTATTCTCCGTGTAGTGAATAGCGTGTCGTAATTGTTCATATCTGAATTTATCAATAAATCCTAATTTAATATCAGGTAGGATTTTATTTAAGGGCTTAAGCTGTCCTTTATAAAAAACCTGTGCAATAAGGCATATCCCATATTTTTCCCAATAATCAACATCACCCATTAACATAACTTGTGATAAATGTGCATTCCCCCACAGTGGGGTGTAATGAACTGCCTGGGTTACTCCAACCATATATCTAAGTTGTTGCCAAATGTACCCGAGCATCCTACCGAATGGGTTCATTATTATTTTCTTCTCCATGGTGCCCGTTTCGAGAATGTGAAAGAGATCCTCCCAGGGTCTACAGTGCTCCCCATAAATAAGCCGAATGCATTTATTCTTTCGATTCCTCACACACCATCTCAACTGGGCGGCTATATAGTATCCCTTTAGAAAAGGAACGGAGAGTCCGCCCTCTTCTTTGTATAGATAATGTATCTTAATTCTGACTCGTTTGCGCCCCCATATTAGTTCGTTGAAGAGGGACTCTAACTTATTGAAGAATTTATTTTCTATCGTTATTGGGCTAGCATTGAATACATATAATAACATTGGAAGCAACGTCATTTTTATAAGTGCTATGCGATTAATTTGTGACAGGGGGAGTTTAAGCCATGTTCTAATTTTTTCCTTAACTCTATCTATTATTGGAAGTATGTTCAGTTTCATATAATTTTCCAATTTGGTCCCTATCTGGATTCCCAGATATAATAGAGAATCTGCTGGGGTCAGTATACTAACTCAGAGATTATATATTCTAGTATAGTTAAGTTTTGTTATTAATCTGATTGAAGATAATGTGAATCTTATCATATTCCTCTGCTGTATAACATTCATTATGACCTTGGGAGCACACTTTGAGGGCTACCTGTAAATGTGACTAGACATGTGTAACATGTACGGAAAAGGGTGTATTTTCCTATCTGATTAGTAACACGATAAAACAATAAAAAATGCATTTTCGTGCCGGTATAAATCAGTGGTCTCTGAACATTTTGACATGTTTTCCAAGGATAATGTACCAGATGTCCGGTGTATGTTTCCATTGCCTGAAGAAGTAAACTTTTACCTATATACTTGTCTGAATTACTTATTATCTAATTATATGACCATAAGATAATGCCAAATGTATCACGTGTAACTATGTAGCCTGTAAAGGTCCAATCATATGTACTGTAACCGCCTTGAAAACCCCCAGTTACTCTTACTATCATAAAGATATAGAAGAAAGCTCTTTTGAGTGGGCCCCAGATCTCCTCAGATACAGCTCTTCTGATTGTGTTTGTGTTATTGGCAGATTGATTTGATTGTTGATTGCTTTATACCTGAAAAAAATAATTACTCTGACAACGTCTTGCATGCCAGTCATCAGCTGGGACCTGGCAGCAATCTCGTCATTTAATTTGGCTATCATCACGTTAGTTGAAGGCCTTGATCTCAGCATAAGACTGACTCAACTGAGCCTCAATTTCCTCCTTCTGTCTTTGCAGCTCTACTAACTGTGACTCTATTCTAGCCACCTGCGTGTCTCAGTCAACTGTAGATTGTACATTCTCCGCCATCCGTGCCCGCAATGCCGAAACCTGGTTCAAATTACTGGCACAGCACTGGCAATGAATGTTTGGAGGAATTTTCTCTGTTGACCGAGACACCAGTGCAACATGATCTGGCTTGCAGATGCTATAATCAAATATATGCACAAGTTTGGCTAGCATCTGAAGCCGTTTGGTTGCCGTCCGTTTGTTAATACTGAGCTTGTCATGACTACAAGCCTGTGTCAACAAATCGGACCACAACATTTCTGCTGACGTGTATGTGGTGGGGAGGATGGGGTTAAATGTGCTGTGTTTTGCTAAGTGCTGTAGTATGGAGAAGTTCATACTCACTTTTTGTTAGATGCCATCTCCGGTGCTGTCATTTGTTTGCTGCTTGGAGGAGGTCCTCTAGTACTCATAACGTCTTCTCCCGACCAGCCGGACTTCTTCCGATTAGCACTAACGGCGATAGTTCTCTCAAAGCGACGGTACTATAAACTGTCTTAGAACAATTATTTATTTATTTATTAAACAATTATAAGTCTACAGCCAATTATATATGCTATATCTATATATATTTATATCAATGGTTATAGAAACATAGAAACATAGAATGTGTCGGCAGATAAGAACCATTTGGCCCATCAAGTCTGCCCAATATACTGAATACTATGAATAGCCCCTGGCCCTATCTTATATGAAGGATGGCCTTATGCCTATCCCATGCATGCTTAAACTCCTTCACTGTATTTGCAGCTACCACTTCTGCAGGAAGGCTATTCCATGCAT
This sequence comes from Bufo bufo, assembly GCF_905171765.1. Lineage (NCBI taxonomy): Eukaryota > Metazoa > Chordata > Amphibia > Anura > Bufonidae > Bufo > Bufo bufo. Next base: position 87,429,104 of record NC_053394.1, read on the forward strand.
CCACTACTCTCTCAGTAAATAATACTTCCTGATATTACTTTTAAACCTTTGCCCCTCTAATTTAAAACTATGTCCTCTTGTATCAGTTATTCTTCTTTTAAATATTCTCTCCTCTTTTACCGTGTTGAATCCCTTTATGTATTTAAAAGTTTCTATCATATCCCCTCTGTCTCGTCTTTCTTCCAAGCTATACATGTTAAGGTCCTTTAATCTTTCCTGGTAAGTTTTATCCTGCAATCCATGTACTAGTATCAATCCAAAGTATCAATATCATTCTGGAGATATGGTCTCTAGTACTGAGCACAATACTCCAAATGAGGTCTCACTAGTGCTCTGTAGAGCGGCATGAGCACCTCCCTCTTTCTACTGGTAATGGCTCTCCCTATACACCCAAGCATTCTGCTAGCATTTCCTGCTGCTCTATGACATTGTCTGCCTACCTTTAAGTCTTCTGAAATAATGACCCCTAAATCCCTTTCCTCAGATACTGAGTTTAGGACTGTAGCACTGATTTTATATTCTGCTCTTTTTTACGCCCCAGGTGCATTATCTTGCACTTATCAACATCAAATTTTAGTTGCCAGATTTTTGACCATTCCTCTAGTTTTCCTAAATCCTTTTCCATTTGGTGTATCCCTCCAGGAACATCAACCCTGTTACAAATCTTTGTGTCATCAGCAAAAAGACACACCTTACCATCGAGGCCTTCTGCAATTTCGCTGATAAAGATATTAAACAATATGGGTCCCAGAACAGATCCCTGAGGTACCCCACTGGTAACAAGACTATGGTCTGAATATACTCCATTGACTACAACCCTCTGTTGTCTGTCCCTCAGCCACTGCCTAATCCATTCAACAATAAGGGAGTCCAAGCACAAAGACTTCAATTTATTGATAAGCCTTCTATGTGGGACAGTATCAAAATCCTTACTAAAGTCTAGATAAGTGATGTCTACTGCACCTCCGCCATCTATTATTTTAGTCACCCAATCACAAAAATCAATAAGATTAGTTTGACATGATCTCTCTGAAGTAAACCCATGCTGTTTTTTATCTTTCAATCCATGGGATTTTAGATGTTCCACAATCCTCTCCTTAAGTATGGTTTCCATTAATTTCCCCACTATTGATGTCAGGTTTACTGGCCTATAGTTGCCCGATTCCTCCCTACTACCTTTCTTGTGAATGGGCACAACATTTGCTAATTTCCAATCTTCTGGGACGACTCCTGTTACCAGTGATTGGTTAAATAAATCTGTTAATGGTTTTGCTAGTTCACCGCTAAGCTCTTTTAATAGCTTTGGGTGTATCCCATCAGGCCCCTGTGACTTATTTGTATTAATTTTAGACAGCTGACTTAGAACCTCTTCCTCTGTAAAGACACATGGTTCAAAAGATGCATTAGTCTTCAATTTCTCTTCTGCCTGTGTTTTAGAAGCTCTTATAATTTGTTTGGCCTCTCTCTGCCTAATTTAATAAATTTGCCTGTCATCCTCGTTTTTTTTATTTTTATAATTACTAAATGCTATCTTTTTGTTTTTAATGATTTTGGTCACTTCTGATGAGTACCACAGTCGTCTCTTCCTTTTTTTGCTTTTACTGACAAGCCTAATGCAATTAACTGTGGCCTTCAATAGTTCCACTTTTAAGTAGTCCCATTTCTCCTGGACTCCATTGAAACTGTTCCAATCTGATAGGGACTCGTATACCACTAATCTAATTTTAGAAAAGTCAGTTTTTCTAAAATCTAAAACTTTTGTTTTTGTGTGGTGTGAGTCACTGTACTTATAGTAAACCACACTGACTGGTGATCACTAGATCCCAAGCTTTACCCTACAGTAATATCAGATACCAAATTCCCATTTGTGAATACTAAATCTAAAATGACCTCCTTCCGGGTTGGCTCCTCAACTACTTGCTGTAGAGATAATCCCAGTAGGGAATTTAGAATATCTGTACTCCTGGCAGAACTAGCTATTTTGGTTTTCCAGTTTACATCAGGAAAATTTAAGTCTCCCATAATGATAACTTCCCCTTTCAATGTCATTTTAGCTATTTCCTCAACTAGTAGATCATCTAATTCTACTAGGTGGTCTATATATCCCACCTACACTAGTTACCTTATGATTATCAAGCTGCAAGGTAACCCAAACTGACTCTGAATTGGTCTCGCTAACTTGGATTAAATTAGATTTTATTCTATCTTTCACATAGAGGGCCACCCCTCCCCCTTTCTTGCCTTCTCTGTCTTTCCTATATAGAGAGAACCCTGGTATTGTTATATCCCAGTCATTACTCCCATTGAACCATGTCTCAGTAACAGCCACTAAATCTATAGTCTCAGATGCAATTATAGACTTAAGTTCATTGATCTTATTCCCTAAACTGCGAGCATTTGTAGACAAGACTCTGAGCTTGTCATTTCTTAACCTATGTGCTACTGGCATCTTCTGGCATTGTTCCGGGAGGCAGTCGGACTGCTGGATTATCACTGTTTTGCCCCTCTTTCCTAGTTTAAATGCTCCTTAGCAAATACTTTGAACTGTTCACTGAGGACATTCGTTCCCTTGAGAGAAAGATGCAAACCATCTTTCTTGTACAGTTCTTTTCCATTCCAGCGAGAGCTAACATGAAACACAAAGCCAAACCCTTGGTTCAGACACCATTCACCAAGCCATACATTGAATTCCTTAATGCGCATCTTCCTGTCATGCTGAAGGTTATGCACAGGCAAAACTGCAGAGAATGAGACAGTTGATGCAACCTCCCGTATATCATTTCCAAGTGTGTGAAAAGCTTCCTTCACCTTTGAAACCTCATTGCAAGCCAGATCATTTGTCCCAAGATGGACAATAACATCTACCTCCGTTTCCTGCTTTGCTTGCCTAACAATATTAAACTGAGTCTACTTTTACAGCGCCTACCAGTAGCCATTTGGCTCCAGGAGAAGTATATAGTGGGCTCAGCATGCATGTTGGTACTTGCATCCCTGGATCCGATGAAAGCTGTCACGGCACCGGACGGGGTTAAAAGCAGAGTGTGCCTGGCGTGCATGCTGTACCTGCGCTCCCTGGACTTTGTGTGGCTATCATGGCCCATAAACAGGTAAGAACTAGTGTTAGGGACCACTCATAGAGGCGACATTGACGTGGTGAGTGGCTTATTATGCTTTGGCCAAAATGTACACCAATGCCTTATTCAACATCCAGCATAGAGGCAGGGCAGAGTGCTGGTTGCAGAGTGCTATTGCATTTGTGTTTTTGCGTTTGTATGTGTATTTCGCCATAGCGATGTGCACCTGCATACAGGGTTGTGCTGACTGAATCCCCCACATTTTTTCTTTGTAGTATATATTGGAGGCGTGGCGATCTCCATGCAGTCATGCACACCTGACCAGTTAGTCTGCCCTGGAGGCTGTTTTTAAAGTCAGTATAAAACTGAGTCTACTTTTACAGCGCCTACCAGTAGCCATTTAGCTCTAGGAGAAGTATATAGTGGGCTCAGCATGCATGTTGGTACTTGCATCCCTGGATCCGATGAAAGCTGTCACGGCACCGGACGGGGTTAAAAGCAGAGTGTGCCTGGCGTGCATGCTGTACCTGCGCTCCCTGGACTTTGTGTGGCTATCATGGCCCATAAACAGGTAGGAACTAGTGTTAGGGACCACTCATAGAGGCGACCTAGACGTGGTGAGTGGCTTATTACGCTTTGGCCAAAATGTACACCAATGCCTCATTCAACATCCAGCATAGGGCAGAGTGCTGGTTGCAGAGTGCTATTGCATTTGTGTTTTTGCGTCGTCTGTCCCTGTTAGCGGTAGCACCAGGGAGACATCTCACAACACCATTTTCCTCAAACTTCACACCTCTTATGATAGAATCGCCCACCAACAGCTGCTTACTATCAGTCCTCACCTTATCCTTTTTGTCTTTGGCTGCAGTCTTGCATACTTTAGGCATGGGGGATGATTGTTCCTCACCCACTGTGCCTGCGCCATCCTCCATGTTGCTCCTGCACTCTGAAAGTGCTGCAAATGAATTATGGAGAGCCACAGACTGTGGGACATGTCTTCTATCAACAACTCTCAGTCTACCTGAACCTGCTGTAACCCATCTTCCATTTCTAGGGGGCCTCTGTTGCATTGGTATTGCAACATTCCCAGCCTGAGTTTGCTTAACAGTTAATTTACAAATATCAGTTTTCAAAAAATGCAATTCCCTGCTGCATTATGGAGAGCTGTCTACAGATCAGACAGCATCCAAACCCTGAAGAGTGAAACCTGAAATAAAAGCACAACAATTCCTGCACAGAACTAGGTCTGCCATTTTAAAGAGGGGAAAGATTTTAAACAAACAAATCTTACTTTTTTAGATTGTATCCACCTCCAGATTACCTCCTTAATATCTCCAGAATATCTTAAATTGTTCGGATTGAATGAAGCTGTCTATATGTGAATATAATGATGATATATAGTATGTAAGTGATTACAATGTTAAAGTGAAAATATATGTTTTAGTGGGGAAACTATACTTTTGAAATGATCCTCTAGTACACTTTTGGACTGCTTCTAGCCTGGATACAAGATGAGGTTGCTCAAACAAAACAATAGCTGATCTTAGGGAGACTATCTACAGAAAACACTGCCTCATTTAAGAGTCTCAACACAGCAATCCAAAGTGCAAAGCTCCCTGGGAAACAGTAAGTAATATGCAAAATAACTGTGGAACCCCAGTTATGGGTCTTCAACACAGTGAAATCCAGATATCCCTCAAAGGAAGGAAAACCGAGATCACCAAATCCACCATATTAAGTGGCCCTTATGTCAAGATCCCGCTCTTTTAAAAGCTTTAAGGATGTGACGGGGAAGATCTAAGCCGGTTATCCACCCACAGACAGCTGTTTCAGGGTGTTGCCCTTCAGGGGCAGACTGACCATAGACCCTACCAGGAAAATTTCCAAGTGGGTCGATGTCCAGGGGACCGCCCAAGCCCTCCTCACTGCCGCTGGCCAAGTACATAGCGATCTGATGCTCTCTGCATTTTTTAATACTAGGTACATCAGTTACTTATGCACCTGGCCAGTGTCAGAAATTACTCTCCTGCATTCAACTGTATTGCCATCCTCAGGACTGCGATACAGTTGAATACTGCAGCTGTGAAGGGAGTATTTTATGCTGGACTTTGATATTTGGTTCTGTTTGGGCGGTATTTCGTGCTGCACTACAGCATTGCTGACCCTGCCTACATATGCTGGCCATGTCTTCTGTTAATTTGGACCGACCTACAACATGGGTCTACATTTAGTTTTTTTTTTCAGATGCTACTTTAAATTCCAAGTCCGCCCCTATAATCAGACCAGACCTGTGATCATTTACAGTACATATCTTACTGAGACATAACTGCATGCCGAGTTTTGCATCAATCTGACATTTCTATCTGGGTACGTTATTGGGTGTGTGGGTGGATTGGATCTCAATATGGAAGAGAAGAGGATCAAAGTAAAGAAAGATACCAATTGCTAGGATTTTTACTTGCTTTGTGTATTACACAGTAACAGAACAATGAGGAACACAGTTACCAATCTAATTCTGTCACCTTCTAGTGGAGGTTACAGACGTCCAGCCAATATTAGTTTGTTGTGGTTTATTTCATTTTTTTCTCCATTAACTCTGCAAAACATCTCAAAAACTTTACTTATGATCAATCCACGTACGTGGAGTATGTGCTATAATTCCAGTTCTCTCCATTTGGTTCCTGACCTTGGCTAATGCTGTTGGGTCGCCTTTACGGGATTAATAATAACCCTGATGACTTTTCCCTGGCACAGACTTCCACTCGTAATGATATAGTTATAACCCCAGATGAGCATTGCATAACAGGCCAGGACTGAAATATAGGAGGAAAAAACTGACATGTGAGCAGAAATTTCACATAAAACAAGCAATAAATTTGCCATACCTATTGTAATGCAATCAGACTTTGCAGCCTGTTAAGCCCTCCTGTCCTTGACCGATTTCCTGTGCATATGCGGTTCATAAAAATTTCATGATTCATTTACATCGGGCTGATTTATTTGCTTCAACAGATTTTTATGTTTCATCCATTTGAACTTATATGCTTATTACGTCCTTGATGAGACATCATTATAGCTGGCACGAAATAGAATCAAGGGAGTTGTCACAATTTTGTTGACCATGTTTTAAAAATTTGTTATGCAAGTTAAGCCTAAGTGTGGAACCAAGTACCTGTATCAAGTGGAAATTATATTTATTATGAATTAAAGGCGCAGGCAAAATATTTATTCTTTTCGTTGCTCTGTGTTTTAAGACAATTTTGCCCACATATCCTGAAACAAGACACCCAGCACATGATGCCAATATGCCATCCAGCACTCTAGACTCATGGATACCTACATGCAATCGTGCATCATATCATGGCTTTCTTTTTTATAGTTTTTCACAGATTACACTCACTGGATCCCACATGGTCAGTTTCTCTAATTGTTCCTATTAGACTCACATTGAGATTCTTATAGAAATGAATGACAAAACTGACTTTCTGTCAGGGTTGCCAACCAGAATTTTTCTTTCTTCTGGACAACTTATCCCAAAATCAAGTACAGCAAGCATTTTTTACTGGCTATAATGAATGGTGCTAAGTAATACATGTCTATAGCTCAATGGAAGAATAATAACTCATTACCAGCATTTACTGTGAGTTTTAAAATGATGATAATTACCACCAAAATATACTAGTGATATACCACCAGCCTGAAATATAATCACGGACACATCAATTTTTTTCATGGACACAGGAAAAAGTCACCTATTTTTACAGACTGTCCAAAAATTTCTGGATGGTTGGCAACACTGCTTCCTGTCCAAATAGCAAATGATGTGGAAGAAAGCAAGTCTCATCTGTGGTCATATAATCTAAGTGCCAAAAGGATTAGAGGCTGAAAATACATCAATACATTGATATGTAAGTTTGTTAAACAAACCTTTATGTGTGCCAGCACATTTAAGAATAACAGGGACTTTTTTTTTTTCTGGGAGTGGCTCTTTAACCCTTACCTGATAAAGACATTTTCCATTTATTCGTTTATGTTTTTTACTTCCTGTCACAACTGTTTTTTCTGTTCGCATAGCACAAATCAGGAATTGTTTTTGTGGAGCAAGTTGTAATTTATAATAGCATTAGCATCACTTAATATTCCATATAATATAGTGGGAAGCTGGAAAAAATTGCAAATGAGAAGGAAGTGGGAAAAAAATGCAATTCTGCAATTGTTTTATAAGTTTTGTTTTTACAGTGTTCCTTAAGTGGTAAAACTGACATGTTACCTTAATTCTTCAGGTCAGTACAATTACAGTGATACCGCATTTTATAGATATTCTTGTTTTAATACTTTTAAATAATTCTTTACATCACCATATACTGACATCCATATTTTTTTTTAAATATCTATGTCTATGGCAGGGGCTTTGCTAGGGTCTCAAAATATCCGCGGCCCAAGCCCCAAAGAATATTGCCCAATTCTCGAAGTCAGCCAATCGCCTCCACCCCAACCCCTCCCCCTGCAAACACTAGCACTGAAGATATTTTACTGTACTTGCTATACAGCTATACAGCAGCACGTACCTTTCACATCCAGTGCCTCCCAGGTGACGTCTCCTCTGATGTAGATCTTCTCTGTCATCATCTTCTCCATTCGATCTGGACAACTTCTCTCAGTCACGCCTCTTCTCTGCAGAGTGTAACACACAGACATCTTTGTTTCCTCACTTTTCTGTACCCCCAAATACTATCCTGAAGAAAAAATAGTGCTATACAGATAATCCCCATAGAAATAGTGCTCCTCAAAGTCCCACCAATATGAATTCCCTTCTAAAATGTCCTCATTAGTAATACTGCCCCCTACAGTGCCCCTAACAGTGGCCTCTCTCCCTCCCCCCTGTGCCGCTGCTGCCAATTAGAAGAGAGAGGGGCAGAAGAGTGGCGCGCGCACTACGCCACCAATGAAAGTTAACGTTTAATATAAATACAGGTGCCGGCAGCAGAATCACATAGCCACATAGTGGTTAACTGCTGCTGATCGCAGCTCCCAGCTATGTGATTCTGCTGCCGGAACCCGCCTCTTGAATTAAAGGTTAATTATCATTGGTGATGCAGTGCTCTCCCCCCCCTCCCCAGTATTAAAAACATTGGTGGCGCAGTGCGCCCCCCTCAACCCCCCAGTATTAAAATCATTGGTGGCAGCGGCCACAGGGTCTCCTCCCCTCCTCCTCATTAGTGGTAGTGGCAGCTTCTGATCGGAGCCCCAGCAGTGTAATCCTGGGGCTCTGATCGGTTACCATGGCAGCCAGGACGCTACTGAAGCCCTGGCTGCCATAGTCATCTCCCTGCTGCTGTGTGTACTATGCACAGAGCAGCAGGGAGAGTGTAAAGTCCTATTCACCCTAATAGAGCTCTATTAGGGTGAAAAGGTCAAGGGGTGAAAAGATCCCAGGTTCTAGCCCCTAAGGGTGGAAATAGTTATTAAATAAAAAGTAAAAAATAAAAAAAGTTAAAAAAAAAACACCAAATTATTAAGTATAAATCACCCCCTTTCTTAATTTTACAGATAATTTTGCATATGTAAACAATAAATAAATAAACATATTGCCACGTCCGAAAAGTCCAAACTATTAATATATTTAAAACAATCTCCTATGTGGTGAACCCCGGAACAGAAAAAAAAATATTAAAACTGCGCGATTCGCCATTTTTTAAAATGCCGCAGCTTTTTTGGTGTTTTATTTTTTCCGCGTGGTATCGAATCGTATCGAGTATCACAATACTTTTTTATGGTATCGAAATCGAATCAAAATTTTGGTAACGCAACAACCCTACCACATTGCCCCCAGTTTTTATAATACCCCCTACTGTTATAATGCTCACCCTGAAGTGCCCAGTATTTATATCGCCCCCTTACTGTTATAATGCTCGCCTTGAAGTGCCCCCAGTATTTATAATGTCCCCTGCCGTGCCCCCTGTAATTATATTTCTCCGTTTACTGTCCTCAGAAATTATAATTCCTCAGCCCCTCCACCATACAGTCCCATGTAAATAATATTATTTCCCTCCTCCACCATAGAATCCCATGTAAATACCATCACACCATCTCTCCAGCCCCCTTCAATATACAGTCCCATGTAAATAACATCCCTCTCTATCTACAGCCCCCTAAAAAATACAGTCCCACGTAAATAACATCACCCCTCCTAAACCACCTTCAACATACAGTCCCATGTAAATAACATACATCACCCCTCAATATTCAGTCCCATGTAAATAACATTACTCCACCCCACTGTCCCACGTAAATAACTTCAGCCATAACATACAGTCCCAGTTAAATAACTACAACTCTCAACATTGTTCTGCCTCTCACACTGAGTAATCTTCACTTACCTCTCATTACGTAGCAGACCTCACCTCAACCTCTTCCCAGGGCTTCTCTTCACTGCTGAGCCGTTCTCTGCTGCACTGGTCACATGATGGTGACATCATCGCAGGTCCTTTTCAGCTACTGCATTTAGAACTGATCACATGGACTGTGATGTCATCACAGGTCCTTCCGCTGTTGCAAGGCATTAGATTCAATTGTATTGCCGTCCTGAGGATTGCAATACAGTTGGATCTATTTGGCAGGCAGTACATTCGGGCCTGTGGCAAAACATCAGGGGCCTAGGCCCCAAATGTTTTGACCTAGCAACGCCCATGGTCTATGTACCTGTGTGACGAGGGTTGGGGGGGAGTGATTTGTAGTTTCTATTCATTTTGGGGTATGCATACAATTTTGATGACTTTTTATAAAATTTTTAAAAACCAGTTATTCAGCCATGTTAACTTTTTTTCCTTTAGGCCATTTACCATATGGGATAAAAACGTTTATATTTTAAGAGCTTGTGCATTTTCAGATGCAACAATACCAATGATCTTTATTTTTTTGTTGTTTATTTTTGTTTGTAAACTATAAACAGGGGTGATATGAATTTGATATTTTTTTATTTTTTTAAACTTTTTTTTGTCCCTCCCCTAGACACAGAACCAGGAAGAAAATTTTTCATGCTGCTCTCTGTCTTCAAATGAGTGCTGTTGTTTGAATATGACCCCATTCACACGACCGTAATTTTATTAGGGTAATTTTGCGGATTGGATGTAGACCCATTCATTTCAATGGGACGGCAAAAGATGCAGCTAGTACCCTTTGTTCTGTCCGCACCTGTATGTCCGTTCCACCGCACCAAAATAAAAAAAAGAAATGTCCTATTCTAGTCCATTTTGCGTATCTGTAGTCTGCAGTCCGCAAAATGGACACAGTCGTTTGAATGGGGCCTTAGGCTGATGGTGGTGACAGTGGGAGGCGGGGGTGGGTTCAAAACTGGTACATAGAAAAACTGGCTTAGTTCGCCATATCAACCAATCAGATTGATCCTTTCCATTTTAAAACTAACTCTGAAAAATGTAAGGTGGAATCTGATTGCTTGCTATTGAAAACAGTCAGTTTTTCTTTGCACCAGTTTTGATAAATCTCCCCCAGTGTTTTCACCCTATATCATTTGAGAGCTTCAATTCTGGGCTTTAGAAGTGTTATATTGATATTCTAGTTGCAGCACTTATTAAAAGATATAACATATTACATACAGTACATCCTTAATAGTTAAAAAATGTTGGATATTATCTGTTTTGTCCCAAATAAACCTACTTTTAATCACCTGACAAATGAGCAAATGCAATTTTCTTGAGTGTTTGTATCATTTATGTTGTGTTTTGCCGGCAGCAAATTGTCTCAGGGAATTTCTGCTGAAAATTTGCCTACTGAGTGTGGGACAAATGATCTTGGTAACAATTGTAGCAAGCCCTGAAGAAGCTAGGACAGGATTGGTGGTGAGGATAGGAGCAGTAGCAGTCCTCACTCTGACACTCCCTGGGCCATGCGATGACAGTAAGGGCAAACCCTGATTTGGGGTCCCCTTATTGGTGGTGGCTAGGGTGTCATTAGTTTTGGTCTGTTTCGGGGTACAAAGATGGGCTCCCTTGAGGTACTGTGAAAAGTACTCAATGTTGAGTCCTGTCTCGGGGTACCAAGTGCATTTTACTGAGGTAATTTGTGCAGATGACACACACCGGCTGTATATGAGGGTATATACCTTACAATAAATGCCTCTCTGAGTCTCTTCACAATTAATCCAAGCAAACTACCCAATTTAGCCAAGGGGAGCAAAGTCCCTTTCACAGTAAATTCACACTCTCAATATAGTGCTTCAGTGCCCAACTGTGGGGTGTAGACTTTTAACTGATGACCAATCTGTCTCAGGAGTATGTCAGGGTGCCTGAAGTTTCTCCCCAACGAAATGCAGTGAAGTTTCATTACATGCATTACCTGTATCTTTTGTGATGGCCCTCAACCTTCAGAAAAGTTAAATGTTCCTTTCTCTCAAAAGCAGATTTATAGTCACTTTTCTTGTACCTCTTAGCTTGCAAGGCTGGTGTAACCCTGTGTGCAGCTTCTCTCTCAGACACCAGCTATCTAACTTTGCTGTTCACTCATCGGCTATGGCTGTACAAACCCCTATCCTACAACCTAGCTCAGAAGGGTTGGGCCAGGCCACAACTATCAACTAAGTCTATGGATTTATCCCATGTATAGCCTATAATTAACATAACCCTATTTAGCACAAAACCACTGGGTCACTGTACAATCATTTGCCCTCTCTCCCATTCAGTTGGCATAGGGCCATGTGTATGGCTCTTTAAATCAACGCCATTTGACTTGTAAGTGCTCCATGTAAAAGCACCCTTAGTCTCTATACTTGCATTAATTTGTTTGTTAGGCTTTCCATTTAGCTTTCTGGTATTTGGAATAGCAAATTCTTCAGCTCTATTCTTGCCATCAAAATACTGAAACCACAATGGGGCCCTTATGGATCCTACAATTTGTTTGAAAATGAACCTGGCATAGCTGTCATGGCTGCATTGATTTAAAAAAAAAATTGTCTTGACACTTCTGTGTACAGAGTCTAACTTTATTCAGTTAATTAATTTTTCCAGTAAACCTTGAGATTTTCTGTCAAATTATTACTTTTTTCTTTTGAACCTCTCCCTGTTCAATGTTAGTTCTCTCAGCATCTTTAATGGCAGGACATCATTTTACTATCTGTTGTTTGTATTATTTGTCTTCAGCTAATGCTTTATGTTGTGTTGTTTTAACAGTGTGGTCAAGGGCTTAACCGCCATAGCTACTAAGGTGACCCATCTCCATTGTTATGAAAAACCATTAGTAATTCTGTTTTTCAGAAAGCTCACATTTCTCTTGCTGTCCTTGGTCACAGTATCTTATTGGTAGGCTCATGAAGAATATGAGTTAGGCCTCTTGCACACGAAAGTTGTGCATTCGTTCCGTGCATTGGGGAGGGGCGGCGGCCGGGACGGATCAAGACCCATTCAACTTGAATGGATACGTGATCGATCCTTACCGGAAAAAAATAGAATAAGTTGCGGTGCCGGGGCACGGACAGAAACACCACAGAAGCACTCCGTAGTGCTTCCGTGGGCTTCCGGTCCGTGCTTCCTTTCCGCATCTCCGTGATTGCGGACGCATTCAAGTGAATCATCTGTGATGCGGAGTGCACTCGGGCCAGTGCCCGTGAATTACGGACCCACCGTATGCAGGACGCAATACGGGCACACAAAGTTCGTGTGCAAGAGGCCTTACAGTCAACATTTTCTCCCTTCATTATAATACAGCTTTCTGCATGTGTATGACTATAAAAAAACACGTACAAATAATACTTTCTTATTTAGGTAAAGAGGAAGAACCGCAGAGCATATTTTAGCAAGACGTAGTCCTTTATTTAGGAAATTTCTAAATAAATACAGATTTCATGTGTGAGGGAAAAAAAATATCTTAACCAGTTAAACATAATATTGTGTTGGTTTTGGAAAGGTTTTACATGAGATAATTTAGTAATTGTGTGTCCACCTTTCTTTTATTGCTTCAATACATCTAAAATGGAAAATGAAACATGTTTGCAAGTATATGCTACTATTTTGTTTCTACAACTCCCATGCAGACCTAAGTGTCTCCTTGGTAACAGACTACAAAACAAACCCCGTGTGCAGTCTGATGTTATAGTCAAACTTCCTTATGTCCTCTACTTCATACTGATGTATATTTGGTAAGTTAGTGATAAGCAAGAGAAAAATGGAAAAAAAATATGCCTACAGTATTAGACTACATAGGGTTTGTTTGTAGTCTGTTAAAATGGAGATACATTAGACTGCAGAAGAGCTTCAGAAGCAAAATGGTAGATTATTTTAAATCAACTCAGTATAGTGGAAAATAGATTCACACCCCTCACAGCTTATATCGCTCACTCCATTCAGCGTTTCCTGTTTAAATTCCAGGGTGCTCAGGGGTAAAACATTAAGCGATTTACAAATAACAGGAAACAAAAAGCGTGATCACAGCACTCACAGTCCATAAAATGTTTATCCTTTATTCCATTCTTTAAAAAAATCACGGCATAGCTAGGTGGATACAAACATGACTCCGGGCAATAGAGCACATTATACGCAAGTCTTCCTGGTCCCTGGTCGGACCAGAAAAAATTATAGCATGAAATAGTCTGCTGTCCAGAACCATGTTTGTATCCACCTTACTATGCTGAGATTTTATTAAAAAGTGAAATAAAGAATATGCATTTTATCGACCGTTGAGTGCCGCTTTTACACATTTTCTCTGCTATTTTAAATCAGCAGTATTAGCAAAATTGCCTTCATTTCAGATATTTTAGAGCGATAAAAGTAAGTTACAACAATGGACTTAGCCTTTGTTTTGGGCCTCTCAAGCAGCTTTTGAAAGTATATTTATAGAACACCTATATAATGTGTTCAATAGAAGAATTCCATTAACGATTACTCCCAAATATCTGCCCAGTCTAATTGTTGTCTACAGTCAGGTCCATAAATATTGGGACATCGACACAATTCTAACATATTTGGCTCTATACACCACCACAATGGATTTGAAATGAAACGAACAAGATGTGCTTTAACTGCAGACTGTCAGCTTTAATTTGAGGGTATTTACATCCAAATCAGGTGAACGGTGTAGGAATTACAACAGTTTGCATATGTGCCTCCCACTTGTTGAGGGACCAAAAGTAATGGGCCAGAATAATAATCATAAATCAGACTTTCACTTTTTAATACTTTGCAGTCAATTGCAGCCTGAAGTCTGGAATGCATAGACATCACCAGACGCTGGGTTTAATCCCTGGTAATGCTCTGCCAGGCGTCTACTGCAACTGCTTGTTATTGGGCCATTTTCCCTTTAGTTTTGTCTTCAGCAAGTGAAATGCATGCTCAATCGGATTCAGGTCAGGTGATTGACTTGGCCATTGCATAACATTCCACTTATTTCCCTTAAAAAACTCTTTGTTTGCTTTTGCGGTATGCTTTAGCTCATTGTTCATCTGCACTGTGAAGCACTGTCCAATGAGTTCTGAAGCATTTGGCTGAATATGAGCAGATAATATTGCCCGAAATACTTCAGATTTCATCCTGCTGCTTTTGTCAGCAGTCACATCATCAATAAATACAAGAGAACCAGTTCCATTGACAGCCATACATGCCCACGCCATGACACTACCACCACCATGCTTCACTGATGAGGTGGTATGCTTAGGATCATGAGCAGTTCCTTTCCTTCTCCATACACTTCTCTTCCCATCACTTTGGTACAAGTTGATCTTGGTCTCATCTGTCCATAGGATGTTGTTCCAGAACTGTGAAGGCTTTTTTAGATGTTGTTTGGCAAACTCTAATCTGGCCTTCCTGTTTTTGAGGCTCACCATAGGTTTACATCTTGTGGTGAACACTCTGTATTCACTCTGGTGAAGTCTTCTCTTGATTGTTGACTTTGACACACATACACCTACCTCCTGGAGAGTGTTTTTGATCTGGACAACTGTTGTGAAGGGTCTTTTCTTCACCAGGGAAATAATTCTTTGGTCATTCACCACAGTTGTTTTTTGTGGTCTTCCGGGTATATTGGTGTTGCTGAGCTCACCGGTGCGTTCCTTCTTTTTTTAAGAATGTTCCAAACAGTTGTTTTGGCCACGCCTAATGTTTTTGCTATCTCTCTGATGGGTTTGTTTTGTTTTTTCAGCCTAATGATGGCTTGCTTCACTGATAGTGACAGCTCTTTGGATCTCATCTTGAGAGTTGACAGCAACAGATTCCAAATGCAGATAGCAGACTGGAAATGACCTCTGGACCTATCTGCTCATTGTAATTGGGATAATGAGTGAATAACACACACCTGGCCATGGAACAGCTGAAAAGCCAATTGTCCCATTACTTTTGGTCCCTTAAAAAGTGGGAGGCACATATGCAAACTGTTGTAATTCCTACACCGTTCACCTGATTTGGATGTAAATACCCTCAAATTAAAGCTGACAGTCTGCAGTTAAAGCAAATCTTGTTTGTTTCATTTCAAATCCATTGTGGTGGTGTATAGAGCCAAATATGTTAGAATTGTGTCGATGTCCCAATATTTATGGACCTGACTGTATAGTGCCGTAATAGACTCAAACTGATATTATAGGCAATATGAAAGACCTCTACAAAAACATCATGATTTGTTCTCATACTCTGTGGGATCAACAGGATGCAGTACATTGCCAAATGTGCACCACCAGGAAAAATGGGGAAATGTCACCGCAAACAGAGAGTGAGATGCGCACTGAGACCCCATTTATGTGAATGGCCTCCATGATATAACATATTTGCCTGAAATGGCTGCGACTTCCCCCAGCAAAATCAACTATTTGTGGGGGAAACCCAGAATGGGACTCTAGGTGATCAACTGATTGCCTCAGCAGGCTTATTTTGAAATGGGTGGTCTCTGTTGAGACAGCTCTTTTATTGGTCATTCCTACTGTCTATGAGTAAATCTCCTTTAATAAACCTCATTATGCACATCTGATTATTTCATTCCTTTCATGTAATAAATGTTTTCTTGAAAAATAATTATCTATATTTGAGAAAATGTTTCATTATATTCATTTGCTTTACAAAATAATTGCTTGGCTTATTGTTAAGGCCTCCGCATACTACTGGTCATTAACCTGAAGCCTGTTGGGTCTGCCATGGTTAATTACAGTATGCATCTTCTATTTCACTCATTACATCAACAGCACTCTATAATCTCAGTAAATAATTCAACAATTAATGCATTATGACTCTTAAGGCCACATCATGTCAGCAGAAACTCTAAAACTCTCTAAAATTTGGTCTTGTCATAATAGGATGTTTAGCATTAAAGGACTGATCTTATGAAGCAAATAGGCAACAGAATACTGGATAGCACCGTATTATGTTTAGGGCAACATTTTTATTACTCTCCAGATTCTATATTGTAATCTCATTACTTTTTAAGTCCCATACACCTGCACTTTTCTTTTATGTACTGTCAATTTTAACCTACAAATTCACCTAAAAAATTCCTTTTAGTGATAAATGCTTTTTCATATGCTGTAGCATAGACATCAGGAAAATATCCCCTAAAGGGTTAATGCTGTGGTTTAATATTACAGCTTTTATGCCACATTTACACAGGGAAGTTTGGTACCATTTCTTATATCTTTTTTTAGCCAAATCCTAAAGGGAGTGACTGATATGTTCCCTCTTTTTGGAAATTCTCCAGTTTTTGGATCAAGCATAACTAGGGCTCAATACAGTTTATCTTCAAGAGGCTATTTGTGGTCTCTCTTTAGCTAGAAACACTTCTCCTCCTTCTAGCTGACAATATCAGTGGGTAAATGGAGGCAGTTTGTAACTCTCAAATTTGCTGTGCGAACCCTATAGTAGACATACTTGGCCCCCACTGCTTTAGCTCTTTAAATATCTTTTGCTTGATTATATTACAACATGGCTACTTTATTCCAAAAGCAGTGCCACCTCTCTCAATGGTTTGTTTCTGGTATTACAGCTCTGCTTCAATTAAGTGAAGGAGGCTAAGCTGTAATATCACACACAACCTTTAGATAGGCATACCATTTTTATTTTCAAACTCATGTTTTCCTGATACTTTATGACCCCTTTAAGATGTCTGAATTTGAAGTTCTGTTTTGTCAATTCACCAGTTACTGAAAGCACTGAGATCGTAAAGCAGGGCAGTCACGCAAGCAGGGTTCAACATTCTTAAAATTCTGTATATATTCTGTCTTGGATACATAGTATACATTTCTTTGTATTTGAAGCAAGATGAACTAATTACCATTGTTGATGGTTCAAAAAAATAAAAAAGCAAACATAAAATATATTTTTTGTAAAAAATTCATGTCAGAAAATTGGACATTTATCTAGTAGATTGAGAGCTCGACTTAAATTGTAACTGAACAAAACGTGATATCAGCATGGTTGATAAAAGTCCCTGAGATTGATACATGCTGTTTGACTCATGGATTTAGTAACCAACCATAACATATGAATAATCATGTTTGTTTCAGTGTTACTCAAAAATATTATGTTTCTTTGTTTTCTTCCCTGTTTTATTAATCACTGCCTGTGTAAGATGCTAAAATGTGAAAATAATAAATTATTTATTAGTTATCTGGATAAAAGGGGTGTCACCCAGAAACAGGCCTTTGTTTGGCGGTCATACACTATGAGGGGTAATTCTCTCTGGTAGAGTTTAGAGACAGAGGGGGTCATATGTACCCTCATGCTGCTGTAAAGCCTGGGTGTTTATCTGGTGGTTACAATACTGGTACACCCACATGAAATTTAGCAACACAGCAGCAGATGTAAAATTTGACCCCATGTCTCGCACCTTTAAGTGTATGACGCCAAACAAAAGCCTGTTTCTGGGTGACACCCCTTTTATCCAGATAACAAATAAATAATGTATTATTTTCACATTTTAGCGTCTTACACAGGCAGTTGAATAGTTTATAATAACAGACGCACACCCACATATTTTAACTCCGTGATTTTTTTTTCTTCCCTGTTTTAACAAATGAAATCTAGCAAAATGTCATGCCTACGGCCAAATTTAATCTCCCAGCACAACATTGCACATTAAAATCTTCACACTACACAGCAGAACTGAATTACATAGCTGTGGGATTGTAAGTAATTTTTCTGCTACTGTGGAAAGTGCATCAGTAAAATTTAGGGATACCTGGCGCAGGCAATGCCTCATTAGCCATGAAATAGATTTCTTGATCATATTGAAAGCTTGTGTTGATCAAATGTTCACTTCACTCTCAGTAAAAAGTATAAAAAAAATAAAAAAAAAACATAAATGGGTGGCAGAAAATACATTGTCAGGGAAATAAAGTAACACGTATAAGAAAGAATAGCCCAACCTGTTCACTACATGCACAATGACATTGAATTGTAATTATTTGATGAGAATCTGATATTTTAAGCACTGCTTTTATATTGCTACTCAGCAGGTGCCATCTGTTTCTAGAACACAAATACAATAAAAAAAAAATATTTTCACTGAGCACTAAAACAAAAAAAGAAAGTTAGAAGCCACATGTACATAGTTTTAGGCAAGAAACACAGCAGTATTTTAAAAGTAAAAAAAAAATATATAAATCAAAAAGTTCAAAAATCTGCTGATTTCTTAACAAAACATTACACAAAATAGGTTTAACCTACTGAATTAATAGCCAGTTAAGAAAATGCTTGCTGGGAACTAATCAGTTAGAAGTGCAAATTTGTTGTATTACTGGAAAAAAGTCCCCATTTATGTGCACAATACAAGATTTTTATTGTGATCATAGAAAGTGCAGTTTATTAGAAATCAAAATAGTGGTAAAAAAAATATGTCATAGTTTTGTCATTGGTATGTGAAGATTGTTCCACGGCCCCATCCAGAGCTCCTCTTCATCTGACTGAGTCTGGTCACTGTGGAATTCTAAAGGCTCTTTGATGTCTTCATTATCGACAACTGATTCCTGTTCATCTGTGCTTTTTAATTTATTGTCCCCAATCTTGGATATTATATTTTTGGTCACTCCAGTGCTAGAGGCCAGTGATATACTAGATGGCCTAGTGTTATGTTTGATAGAGGCTCCTTTAGATAATGTGTTCAGTTGGATGTTTTCCTCGTGTGTTACTCCAAGCTTTTCTAGTTTCTTAAAATGCTTCCCAAGCCTTGAAGGGGATGCCATTTTTAAATTATTTGTGAAGCAAGAACGTCTGGTTCTAACAACAGACCCATTTTGGGCTATGTAAATATTCCCATTGACGTTGTTTTGAATGTTTGGCTGGTTCAGACGATTCCGTTGGGATTCAGGAGCGCTGTCTTCTCCAGTGGAGCTAGTTTCATATTCTCGATCCACAACAAATTTGATCCTCTTTTTTCTAGCCATCTATTGGACAAACATAAAAGAATGGCAGTCAAGAAAAATACCAAAATTCATAAAAGAAAGGATTTCATTTTGACAAAATGAATCTGAATCTACAAAAAGTAACATGTACAGTAAAAACACTTCAAAATAACACCTCTTTGAGACAACCACATCTTTATTCATTCCATGTTTTCTGATATGTCTGATATATTATGTACCCTTAGTAGCCACCCCTCTAGAAGACCACTTATCAATAAAATTTTGGGTGGCTGTCTCAAACAGCAGGTTTCACTGAATATTTGAAGAGCTTTTTTCAGCATAGACATTTGTTGTTTATACCACCACAGACATGGACTGGTGTGGAGCATCACAATCTCTGTGGAATATAGTGGCTCTATATAAGTCACAGTAAATATATATTGATAGAATTAATGCCCTACACCATAGGGTTGTATAGTGTTATATTCAATTGTTAGAATTAAATGGCAGTGGAAGGAAAGAGGTGCAATGTTTACCTCCTGTAGGCTTTTATAGAAGTTCTTTAGAGCAGTGTTTCCCAACCAGTGTGCCTCCAGCTGTTGCAAAACTACAACTCCCAGCATGCCTGCACAGCCAAAGGCTGTCCGGGCATGCTGGGAGTTGTAGTTTTGCAACAGCTGGAGGCACACTGGTTGGGAAACACTGCTTTAGAGGCTACTTAGGTGACCCATTATAGTGAGTGGGCATCCATGTCCATGAGAAGAAAAACTGATGTTGCTATTCTAGCAACTGACTTGGTTTCAGCAGACAGGCTTCTGCCTATTGGACATGAGTGGCAGATCATGTGGTATTCCAGCAATGTCTGTGCTGAGACACTTCCTTTAACACATATTACTTTCTTAATACTAAAAGGAAAGATGGAATTGTTTGAGTCCAAGGATAAAGCTAAGAGAAAAGTTGAGTGAAAATACTGCATTAAATGACTCACAACTTTACTCTATTCATAGAGCACAGTAGTTGATTGCTGATGAGTTGTTTAAAATGTATCATTATTAAATCAGATGCAATCAGTTTAGGCTCTGCAATATATGCAATTATAATTATTAATTTCCTGCTATTTACATAATTACACATGGAAAAACCACGAACCTTATCTAAACTTCACAGACTCATCATTAACAATGCGCTTTGCTGGTTAACAGTAGATGAAATAGGCTAATGAACACAAAAGCATTCATTGTTTCCTTTTTGATATTTCTTGTATATAAATGAGTTTTAATTAGAATTATTACACAGAAAAGTGCAAGATTTTAATTTACACTTAATTCAGTTTTTAGTGTGTATTCGATTAATAAACAGTTTTAATAAATTCTGCTGGAGTCCCTACACAATCGAAAAGATCTACAGCTGAGATTGTAAAAGTCAAATAATTTCATATGATATTAAATATTTTGAAATCTAATAACAGTTTGTTAAAAAATATTGGGAATTAATTTCCGGGTTATTTTGTTTGCTACATATGGAGGTTGAAAAATTAGTGCTTAACCGCTTAACGGTCAGGCTTGTTTGGGCCTTCGTGGCTTAAAGGCTATGTACACCTTCTGGGGCGATTTATTTTTTTAGGATTGCATTTTACTCATTTTGGCCAAAAAATATTTTTTTCATTTGGTCTTTTTAAAAAAATATTGAGCCATTCTGTCACAAAGGGTTACAGTATTTTTCGATTTATAAGGCACACCTGATGATAGGATGCACCCCGGATTTTAGCAGAGGAAAATAAGAAAAAAATATTTTTCATCAGACCTCATCTCAGATGAGACCCCTATATCAGATCCTTGGATCAGGCCCCCAAATCCAGACCTTGCATCAGACCTCCATGTCAGAAACTCTGTTCAGACCCCCCTATCAGGATCTCACATCAGATCCCCATCAGACCTCCATCTCAGACCCCCATCAGATCTCCATGCCAGACCCCCATCAGGCCTCCATGTCAGACCCCCATCAGACCTAAGATCAGACTTCCATGTCAGACCCCCATCAGACCTAAGATTAGACTTCCATGCCAGACCCCCATCAGACCTCAGATCAGAGATACAATAAAGAACCTTATTTCTCCAGGTCCAGCAATCGCTCCTCCAGTCGGGCCCCTTTGTCTTCTCTGGCCTGTACTGCACTGTCACCTGACTGTATGCAGCGTCGGGTCATAGTGAACACACTATGTCCTGGCGCTGTACGTGGTCAGGATCCACAGTGCAGCACGGCCCCAGCGAAGAAGACAAGGGAGGGTGAGTACCAGCAGCACTCACAGCACTTCACCTGCTCCACCACCTAATACATACCAGTGATCGCTTCCATGAGGGAAGTGCTCATTACTATTCACTTTATAATGCACACAGCCATTTCCCCCCTACTTTTTTGGGGGAAAAGTGCCTTTTATAAAGTGAAAAATGTGGTAACTGTCTAGCTATGTGAATCGTACTTTTAACTTTCACTTTGTGCCAGTTATCTAATAAACCTTATCTCTAAATTACTAAAAGGTCATAAACACTTACTTAAGCCACATTATTATAAGTAAGGTAAGTAATGAGTGTTTATAAGGTCAGAGATCAGAGATAAAGAGCACATCAGCTGAGCTTCATGACGGAGCAAAGTGAAAATTAAGATCCTATGCTACTAGAGAAACTCAAAGCTGCACAGAGACAGAGGTTCAATATTTTTAATAAAGACCAATTGAAAAAATATTTTTTTGATCAAAATGAGTACAATGCAATTATTTTTAAAAATGCCCCAAAAGTGTACATAGCCTTTTAGAAGCATTTTGTTTATGTTTTCATCTCAACTTCAAAGAGCCATATCTTTTTTTGTCATTTGGGGATTTAAGGGGATGTTATGATTTCAGCAAATTGTTCAGCAAAGCTCATTTATATTCAAAGATTAATCAAGTCCTAAAATGTTGCAAAATACTCTCTGTATTCCTTATGGATTTTAACATTTCTGCTTACACCTACTGAATGGGAACCTTTACCACTTACTTATAAAGGTTAAAAATTTACCCTGGTCATGTTATGATCACACACATATGTAGCTGTTTCCTATTCAATAAGTGTAAGCAGGGATCTTAAAATCCATTAGGAATTGACACAGGAAGTATAATGGAATGTTTATACATTAGACAGTGAATAAGCTTTATATGTTGAAACTGTAATAACTATTTAAAAAGTGCTGTCCTGGATATAAACATATGTAAATCTAAAGAGTGTAGGTTCTGAATTTATCTGCCCATAATTTAATTTGGTACTGCTAATTTTCATAATGTTTTTTACAGTATAATTACAGTATAATTATTAGTTATGTTTGGTTTTGGGTGGGCTTATATTACTACTAGCTTGTATAGATAGTGAGTAAATCTGAAGTTTTGGCAGTATTCCCCAACTAGTATATTTCTTAATTGTAAATATATTCAAGTACAATTAAGTCATGAAAACGTAAAGTACGACAAGGCTTAGAAGTGTAGAAAAGTGGCAACATCCACTGCACACAGAATGTAAGCTGATCAGAAATGGGTGTTACGCTCTAACAACTCATGCCTTCCAAAGTATGGGGTCAAAGCAAGCAAGGTTTCCATGAGCTTTATGTAGCTTAAAGGTTAGAAAAAAGTGCTCTGAATCTTCAATGGTGTGGAAAATAAGTAGATTAAAGGAGCAGAAACAGTGCTGTGGGGCAGTGAACTGTTTAGTTAGACATGGAAAACAACAAATAAGGAAGGAAATGCAGAGTGTGACAGAATTGAATACATTTTTTGAAATCTTCCACTCAGATATGTGTCCAAGACTATCATAAAGCCATAGGACGTAAAAAAGAAAATTACCAAGTCGTCATTATTGAATGATTGTGAAAATAAATGTCTCTTCTTAAATGTGAGAAAGCATGATGGTTTAAAAATAATAATAAATACAGTCAGGTCCATAAATATTGGGACATCAATCCAATTGTAACATTTTTGGCTCTATATACGGCCACAATGGATTTGAAATGAAACAAACTAGATGTGCTTTAACTGCAGACTGTCAGCTTAAATTTGAGGGTATTTACATCAAAATTAGGTGAACGGTGTAAGAATTACAACAGTTTGCATATGTGCCTCCCACTTGTTAAGGAACCAAAAGTAATGGGACAATTGGCTTCTCAGCTGTTCCATGTCCAGGTGTGTGTTATTCCCTCATTATCCCAATTACAATGAGCAGATAAAAGGTCCAGAGTTAATTTCAAGTGTGCTATTTACATTTGGAATCTGTTGCTGTCAGCTATCAAGATGAGATCCAAAGAGCTGTCACTATCAGTGAAGCAAGCCATCATTAGGCTGAAAAAAAAAAAAAAATCAGAGATATAGCAAAACCATTAAGCGTGGCCAAAACAACTGTTTGGAACATTCTTAAAAAGAAGGAATGCACCGGTGAGCTCAGCAACACCAAAAGATCCGGAAGACCACGGACAACAACTGTGGTGGATGACCGAAGAATTCTTTCCCTGGGGAAGAAAACACCCTTCACAACAGTTGGCCAGATCAAGAACACTCTCCAGGAGGTAGGTGTATGTGTGTCAAAGTCAGCAATCAAGAGAAGACTTCACCAGAGTGAATACAGAGGGTTCACCACAAGATGTAAACCATTGGTGAGCCTCGAAAACAGGAAGGTCAGATTAGAGTTTGCCAAACGATATCTAAAAAAGCCTTCACAGTTCTGGATCAACATCCTTTGGACAGATGAGACCAATATCAACTTGTACCAGTGTGATGGGAAAAGAAGAGTATGTAGAAGGAAAGGAACTGCTCATGATCCAAAGCATACCACCTCATCAGTGAAGCATCGTGGTGGTAGTGTCATGGCGTGGGCATGTATGGCTGCCAATGGAACTGGTTCTCTTGTATTTATTGATGATGTGACTGCTGACAAAAGCAGCAGGATGAATTCTGAAGTGTTTCGGGCAATATTTTCTGCCCATATTCAGCCAAATACTACAGAACTCATTGGACGGCGCTTCACAGTGCAGATGGACAATGAACCAAAGCATACTGCAAAAGCAACCAAAGAGTTTTTTTTAAGGGAAAGAAGTGGAATGTTATGCAATGGCCAAGTCAATCACCTGACCTGAATCTGATTGAGCATGCATTTCACTTGCTGAAGACAAAACTGAAGGGAAAATGCCCCAAGTACAAGCAGGAACTGAAGACAGTTACAGCAGAGGCCTGGCAGAGTATCACCAGGGATGAAACCCAGTGTCTGGTGATGTCTATGCGTTCCAGACTTCAGGCTGTAATTGACTGCAAAAGATTTGCAACCAAGTATTAAAAAGTGAAAGTTTGATTTATGATTATTATTCTGTCCCATTACTTTTGGTCTCTTAACAAGTGGGCGGCACATATGAAAACTGTTGTAATTCCTACACCGTTCACCTGATTTGGATGTAAATTCCCTCAAATTAAAGCTGATAGTCTGCAGTTAAAGCACATCTTGTTCATTTCATTTAAAATCTATTGTGGTGGACTATAGAGCCAAAAATGTTAGAATTGTGTGGATATCCCAATATTTATGGACCTGACTGTGTATATATATATATATATATATATATATATATATAAAAGAGAAAATAATGGCGGCAATGTGGGTGCTAAGCAATGTGGGTGCTAAGTCCAGGGATGTAGCTGCTTACCCCATATAAAATAGTGATGAAAGACGGACAGCACTCCAGGTAAAAAGCAATGGTGTTTATTTACCCATGTGGATTGCAACGTTTCAGCTCATACAAGAGCCTTTTTCAAGAGAAAAAAGGCTCTTGTATGAGCTGAAACGCTGCCATCCACATGGGTGAATAAACACCATTGCTTTTTACCTAGAGTGCTGTCCGTCTTTCATCACTATATATATATATATATATATATAAAGAGGGTGAATACACATAAAGCCATAGCTAATGCTTTTCTTTAGCCCAGGACAGATATACATTTCACTGCAGCTTGGCCAAGACAGAGTGGCTTGTTGCTGCCCCTCCAGTCCCCCACTAGATGCACCCTTGAATAAAAACTATTATACTTTTTAATTACATTGAGCTAACATAAAAAGTGACACAACCTACAGTCAATAGAGCTATAGAATAGAGATTATAATCCAAGAACCATAAAAAAAGACATAAAGTAGAGATGCAAGGCAAGTTGCTGAAGAAAGAGGTAACTATTATCATAAGAATCTTTTATTTGCATTATCCAAGAATTTAGAAAAAGAACAGCAGAGAAGTGTGGATGTCAGCGATAATAGCTGTAAAAACAAAACAGACCATTGGAAAAGGTCCAAGAAGAAGCACTAGCTAAAAAGTTTTCTCTTAGGACAGTACCACACAGATGCACTGCAACCAAACGTACTTGCCGTTTCTACCTACTGTCTACTTTCAAAAGGATGTGGAAGACCCAGCAGCTTCAGAATCAGAGACTTCAGAATCAGATCCATGGCCAGTATCATGTGCATCTGATTGATCAGAAGATACTTTTTTACTTGAATTTTGGATATCTAAATCTTGAGAAGCTTGGGAAACATCATCTTTCTCTTGACTGGCTGCAGATGTATGACTTTGCTCACCAATTGATGCATTTTCTTGGCTAACATCATCATTTTCATTGTCTTCCTCACTTTCTGCCGTACTCTGTACATTTGTTTGATTACTGCTCCTGCTAAAGCTTTTTTCACTTTTTGATGCAGATGCTTCACTAACATCATCTACATCCTCTTCATTGTCAGCACTACTTGATTTACTGGCATCATCTTGTTCATCCTCTTCTTCTGATTGGTCCTCTTCAGAACCTTCTTCAATAGTGCTTTGTGTTTCACTGTCAACTATTGATTTCTTGGACCTAAAGCTTGACTTTGAACTCCCTTTTCTGCTCCCTTCTACAGATTCTTCACTTTGTTCTTCTGATTTCCTGTCAGAACTTTGGAGAGATGTTTTAGATTCTGCCTCAGATGCTGAGACTTCATCATGGGAACTGGATTTTTCACCTTCCCCTTCAGAATCCTCCTCTTCAGACTCCTCCTGTTTACTATCAACTGATTTAGAAATGGATTGTGCCTCATCTTCTGACTCTAATGTTTCATCTCTCTCTTCATCAGAATCTACTGTGCTTTCATTTGTTTCATCATGATCCAATGTAACTTTCAAATAATCCTTATCTACCTGTGATGGAGATGTGCTGCTCCTTTCAGATATTTCATCTGATGGTTTTGATGACTTGTCTTCATCTTCTTCTGAATCTTCACTTTCCTCAGATTCACTGTCTGCTGTTACGCTGATTGAAATTCCAGATTTGCTCTCATCCCTTTCAGATTCACTTACATCAGACTCTTCTTCATCATCCTCTTTTTCACTTCCAGCAGTGGACGTTTTGGTTGATGACACTACAGACTTTCTATGAGGATGAAGCTTTCTGGCTACGTTAATGCGTTGTATAGCTCGATCAAATTTTCTTTGAACTGAATCAGCTGATTTTTGGAAATAGCTTCCTTTAATAACAACACTATCATCACCTTCTACTTGGCGTGCAGAGACCAACTTGGCATATGTGGAGTCTTTTCCACCACCTTTCACTTTTTGGAGGATCATTGGGAATATTTTAGCTTTTTTCCAAGGAGAACGATGAACAACTTCTGCAGTGTCACTGGCCTTGTGAGCACTGACAGCCACTCGACTTAGCTGCATAACTGCTTTCAGCTTTTTCTTTCCTTGACTGGTTCTGACTACTTGCATACTACCTCTGGGGAGTCCAGGCCTGCCTGCTATACTTCCTCTGCTTGGACCCTGCCCTCTACCTCTCCTTGAAGGAGGTCTGCCACGCATTCTCACCTAAAATTATGGAAAATTGTCATTAATATTTAATTTATCAAATTATGCTATTGAGCTTCTTGAATTTAGTTTTCTGCAGCTTTGCATCATAAACATAATACATTTTTTTATGTTCTAAGAGAAATACATATACATTTTCAAATAAATAAAATATTTAAAAAAATAAAAAAATAATAAAAAATATTTTCTAGAATTGAAATGTTATGTATTCTCTTTGAACAAAACTTGCAAATTTTAGTGCAATTTAATAAACATTGCTATTTCTATTCTATGGTCCATTGCAAATTTAAACCAACATAGTTTTTGTTTTTTTTTACAGTAAAAACTGTAGTTTCATTGATATATTGTAATACCTTTATTAGTGAATTCAATTATTGGTCATTATGTTTCAGCACTTTGGAGACAAAGAGCAATATGAAATTATTAAACGTTATATAAAGAAGACAATGAGAGTTTATAAAAACCTATGCACATGAGAAGTCTCCCTTGCTTTTCTATAACATGGTTCTGAACTGATGAATGGTCCTGAAACTGACCTAATGCTCCTTTTTAAATGGGGGAGGGGGGAGGAAGCTTGTATGTAAGGTATGGAAATGTCACTTGTTAGACTAATCCTGAAATAATTTGCATATCAAGTTATGACTACAATAGAAAATAAAAAATTAACTTCAGCCCATCAGTAGACTATTCAGTGACGTTGATATGTATACACTTACATCACCCTCTGCTGCAGGTCCATGTGGACTGTAGTAATAGCTACCATCATTCTCAACAACAACTTCTCCATAGTCTTCATACAATCCAGATGGTGATAGTAACCTTCGTCGACTTCCATATTGTGGCAATTCATACCTGGCAAACAACAAACTTTGAAGTCAGTATTTGTATCACATATATAAATTGATCAAAACAGGCATTAAAATAAATGTGCAATGTTTCTGATGGCTAGAACATAACATTTAGTTGCCACAGGGCCCAAAACGAAATTGTTATATGATAGATTAAAGGGAAACAGTCATGTTGGATAATGCAGGCAGCATGTTATAGAGCAGGAGGAGCTGAGCAGATTGGTATATAGTTTTGTGGGAAAAGATTCAATAAAATTTGCATTTCATGAATTTTAATTCCTGCTCATTCTGGACTTTGAAGTCCAGGAGGCGGTCCTATCGATGACTGACAACTATCTCTGTATATATAATCATAGAGGGAAGGCTGTCAATCACTGATAGGACCACCTCCTGATAGTACAGTCTTGATCAAAAGTTTAAGACCACTTGAAAAATTGCAAAAAATCCTATTTTACATTGTTGGATCTTAACAAGGTTCCAAGTAGAGCTTCAACATGCAACAAGAAGAAATGAGAGTGAGACAAAACATTTTTTGAGCATTCAATTAATAGAAAATAACGATTAAACTGAAACAGGCTGTTTTTCAGCTGATCTAAATTTTAGGACCACATGCCTTTAAAAGGCCAAATCTGTGCAAAGATGTGGATTCATTGTCATTTTCTGTCAGGTACTCACACGTTGTGATGGCAAAGGCAAAGAAACACTCCCTTTTTGAACGTGGTCGGGTTGTTGAACTGCATAAGCAGGGTCTCTTACAGCGCGCCATCGCTGCTGAGGTGGGACGCAGTAAGACAGTCATTTGGAATTTCTTAAATGATCATGAGGGTTATGGAACAAAAAAGTCAAGTGGAAGACCCCAAAAAAATTCACCAGCACTGAGCCGCAGGATCCGATTGGCTGTCCGTCAAGACACTGGATGATCCTCGACCCAAATTAAGGCCCTAACTGGTGCTGACTGCAGCCCCATAACCATCAGACGGCATCTGAGACTGAAGGGCTTCAAAAACAAAAAACGTCTTCAAAGACCTCGTCTCCTTGAACGCTACAGAACTGCTCGTTTGGACTTTGCAAGAGAGCACCAAACATGGGACATTCAAAGGTGGAAGAAAGTTTTATTCTCTGCTGAGAATTTTTTTTAACTTTGATGGTCCTGATGGTTTCCAACGTTACTGTGACAAGCAGATCCCACCTGAGATGTTTTCTACGCACCACAGTGGAGGGGGCGCCATAATGGTCTGGGGTGCTTTTTCCTGTCCAGATGTTGCAGAGAGCATTCCTCATGACTGAGGGCCCTCGTCTGTGTGGTAACGACTGTTTTTTTCAACAGGACAACGCTACAGTACACAATGCCCGCAGAACAAGGGACTTCTTCCAGGAGAATAACATCACTCTTTTGGCCCATCCTGCGTGTTCCCCTGATCTAAATCCAATTGAGTAAACCTTTGGGGATGGATGGCTAGGGAAGTTTACAAAAATGGACAACAGTTCCAGACAGTAGATGGCCTTCGTGCGGCCGTCTTCACCACTTGGAGAAATGTTCACACTCACCTCATGGAAACGCTTGCATCAAGCATGCCGAAACTAATTTTTGAAGTGATCAATAATAACAGCGGAGCTACTCATTACTGAGTTCATGTTTGGAAGTTGGATTTCTGTTTTAGGGGGGTTCAGTTTTTTTTTGGAGGTGTGGTCTTAAACTTTTGATCAGCTGAAAAACAGCCTGTTTCAGTTTATTCGTTGTTTTCATTAAATTGAATGCTCAAAAAAAGTTTTGTCTCACTCCCATTTCTTCTTGTTGCATGTTGAAGCTCTACTTGGAACCTTGTTAAGATCCAGCCATGCTAAATATGATTTTTTGCCATTTTCAAGTGGTCTTAAACTTTTGATCAGGACTATACCACCAAGGTCAAAATATGCAGGAATTTAAATGAAGTTAAATGAAGTTTTTCTGACTCTTCTGACCCATAAAACCAAATCTTAATCTGTTTAGCTCCTTTTTTTTTCTGCAGCATACAGCCAGTGTCATTAAAGTCTAATTTTTAATGATCGGATTTTACTCACTTTAGGCTAAAAATAATTTTTTTATTGGTCTTTATTAAAAATGTTCAGCTTTTTCTGAGCTACAAGTGTTGAAATTCAGTATGTTTGCAAGCTTTCACTTTGTGTTATCTTTTAATATGACTAACTTCATAAACACTCGCACGAATAATAATATGGCTTAAAAAGTATTTATGAGGTCGCCAAGTAGGGATGAGCGAACTTGTGTTTTTCAAGTTCGGGTTCGGCGTTCGGGTATTAGTGCAATTCCGTTATGAATTCCGTTATCACGGACTATAATGGAATGCACCATGGAAGCCTTTAAGAGGCATTCTGTTTTGCATTCCATCATAATAGAAGTCAATGGGATGCATAACAGATCCATCTAAGAAATGCAAATGAGCCGACAGATGATGAGATTTAAAGAAAACACAAAGTGACAGCTTGCAAACATACTTTTTCAGATTTTCAACTATTGTAACCGAGACATGGCTAAAAAGTTTTAATAAATAACTATTGAAAATCCAAAATGAAATCATAATATATGCTCCCAAAGGTGTACATAACCTTTAAAGAGGACATTTCATGGGTCCAAACATTATAAACTAAGTATCAGGATACGTAGGGCATAGTGCAGTGATCTAACTGCACTTGCTATTTTTTCTAGACGCCACTCTGTTTCCCCGCTGTGGCTCCCGTTATATTCTCCCGTCTGGTATGAAAATTTTAGCAATGAGGAGAAGACTGAGTCTTTCTCCATGGGCGTCTACTTCTCCCTGCCTGTGAACTGTCCAATCTCAGCAGAGAGCGTCACAGTCAGGGAGAAAAAAAACTCACATTCTCTTCTGCCTACAATTATCTAATGTGTTTGCCTTGCCTATCTCTCTTACTACTAGAGAGAAGCTGAGATAAAGAAGAATTCCACAAGATGTAGCATAACTATTAGATCGGTGGGGGTCATACAGCTGAGACCCCCACTGATCACAAGAGCAGGGGGGGTACAAAATGAACAGAGCGATCAGTCGGGCATGGCGGTTCCCTCTCTATTAATTTCTTGCAAAAGGCTTTTTAAAATTCGCATATAAATGAATAGAGCAGCTGAGCACATACCCAACCAGCCACTCCATTCATTTCAGGGGGCTCTACAGGGTATGGGGCCCCATTTCCGTGATCAGTGGGAGTCCCAGAGGTAGGACCACCGCCAATCTAATTGTAACTTAATGTAACCAGAATAACTAATTTATGTAACTGGAATACCTCTTTATGGTTTTTGACTCTTCATACAAATGATTAAATCAGCATACTCATCATATTATGGCTTATATTCTTATTAAAATGCATTGTTTAATTACATACCCATGCTCATAGCTATAATAGTCTTGTCCGTAATATTCTTGGCCAGGATCAATTCCAGACTCCATAGACAATTCCTTGGGAAAAACAAATATTAAATTAAATGTTACAGATTATCTATTTAATAGCTTTATTGTCAAGCAGGTAGCTTTATAACATCTGATGGACACAGAAATACTCATATCCAATGAAATTCCACCAATTCAGAAGTGTTAGTTCTGACAAAGGTGATGAAGTTATAATATGAAAAGTGATTGTAAATAAGTAATTATGGAGAAAAAATGTTCGAGGGTCATGGAGTGATCGATGCTTTTTCAAAAAGAGATTTATTCTTTGTGTGTGTATTTAGTCTCAGAGTCTACTAGCAGTGTAAACTTTTATCATTGTTAAACTGATCTTCAGAAAATGAATGAGATTTATTTATGTTTGGTAAGAGAAAGCAGATCTGTTATTGGAGCTCCTATCCTATGTTAGCGAATGTTAAGGAAGCATATCTATTTTGAACATAAACTGGGACCTCCTTGCAAAATATCCTAAAACTTTACTTTTACTTAGACATTTAAAAATTTCAAAATAAAGTCATCATTTGTTCTTAAAGATCATAAAAGGTTAACTGTCAGGTCTAGGTCGAGATCACAGCGGCTAATTGTGGTCAATGAACAACAGTAGTCTCTATGACGGCTGGTGATATCATAGACAGAACTATTGGCTGCTAGCCTGAGTATGCTTACCCTATTGCACCCTAGTCTAGTGAAGGGAAGCACCTCAAATTGGCTGTAGTCGGAGCACCCGCCCTGAGAAGAGTGACCTCCAGCAAGCTGGAACCTCGGACCTGCTCTAAGAAACCCTAATGACATCTGATCCCTATTTCCTCCATTGCTATGAATTTATGCCTAAGGGGAACACCTCTCAGCCTCTCTCCTGCCCCCTACATTCTAAGCAGTGACTGACAGGCTGCTGTGTGTACACTATTATCATCATTGCCAAGAGTAGTGGAGGTAGTGTCCCCTTATGAATCCAGGGGATAATGGAGTTGTCCCTGTAATATGCTGTACTATGTAATGGCAGGATACTCTTTTGATAGATCCACTTTACATATAAATCTAGGGCATGACAGAAGCGTGAGCAATTCATAGGTCTGAGAAAAATCAATCTCTGCTGACAGAACTTTGCTTTCCATTGGTACTGTAGCACGCTTACATAGCACCAATTTTATTTACTGGTCATCAGATAAAATATGATCTACAGGATCACTATCACACTAAGGCCTCATGCACACAACCGTTCCGTTTTTTGCAGTCCGCAAACCACGGAACCGCAAAAAACGGAATCCACCAGTGTGCTTTCCGCAATTTGTGGAACGGAACGGCCCATTGTAGAAATGCCAATTCTTGTCCGCAAAACGGACAAGAATAGGACATGTTATATTTTTTTTGCGGGGCTACGGAACGTAGCAACGGATGCGGACAGCACACGGAATGCTCTCCACATCTTTTGCGGCCCCATTGAAGTGAATGGGTCCGCATCCAAGCCGCAAATACTGCGGCTCGGATGCGGACCAAAACAACGGTCGTGTGCATGAGGCCTAAGACATAGGATCACTGCAGTAAAATTCATTGAGAGGACTCCTGTGTGTACACACATAAATGAGAGGACTCCAAATACATTTTACTCTTGTTTGGGGGGTGTTTTGGAGCTCACAGATTCCCTTTAGGAAGAACATGTGCTTTAGGAGGAAACTGTATTCATGGAAACTCTTAAACTGCTCCAGTGGCCATACTGACTAGAAATGAGCGAATGATTCTAATTGAATAAAATTTTACATAAATTTTGTAATAATTTGAGTTGCATCCGAATCAGAAATTTTGGGGATTCAATTCAGATGAATTTTGGAGAGAGAGAGGAAGATAGAAGGAGATACTGGAACACTATCAATTTGGATACAATCAATTCCGATTTCAATCAAATTGGTTGACTAATTGGGACAAATCCAACCTGGATGGCATTTTGAGCGATTCGCTCATCTCTAATACTGGCAATAAATCTGCTCTGTGTAATTGTGTATCTACAGTATGTACCTTATAGCTGTAAGTGAAACACACAAGCCTTTCCCTTCCTATTAAACT
The DNA here is from genome assembly GCF_905171765.1 of Bufo bufo. NCBI lineage: Eukaryota > Metazoa > Chordata > Amphibia > Anura > Bufonidae > Bufo > Bufo bufo. Next base: position 87,462,753 of record NC_053394.1, read on the forward strand.
GACCTGAATGTTCTGTCGCTGTGAGCAGGCATGTTTAATGCTGTTTATCTGATTGTAACACAACACATCTGTATTACATTAAATGTATTACGGGTAATCTGCATCTATTTCACTGCTCATAATTATATGTTTATTGGTAAGATAGATGCATCAGGGATGGTTAGTATATGCAGATTTGTAATTAAAAAAAGCAAAAAATGCAAATGTAACTACCTCAGGCTTCAGAAGAGATGGTCTCAGCAATTGCTGTTGCTGGTGCCATAGAAATATACAGGGAAATAAAGGAGGCATTGAAAGAAAAAGAAGAAATAAAGAGAAAGGCAGTTTTGCATTTGAATTATCCACATTGAATAGACAAAGTGCAGCAGATTCCCGGCAGGTAGTCAGCACTATATACAGTACTATAGACTGAATTTGTATTGTTTTGTAGTGGTGATATCTGCGGCTTACATACCGAAAATGTTATACTACATGATATGATCTTCCAAAACAATATCACATAAAATTGAAAATGTTAAAAATACAGTAAAAAATAGAGATGATGTACATTGTTCAAATAAAAAGGGGCTGTAATTGTTCCATATAATAAACGTCTGATTGGTGTAAGCCCTGTAGTGGGACCCCTAGGGATCAGACATTTATCATTTATCCTGTAGAGATGAGATAAATGCTCTTTATGGGACACCCTTCCTTTTTTAGAGTTAAAGCAGTTGCCTGAGTTAAAAAAAAAAACTTAGGCAACTCTTCTATATGTACTAAAATAACAAAATAAGTAATAGTTAGCCTTTTTTTCACCTGCCAATTCCTTCTCTGTGCTCCGGTCATCCCCGCTGCTGCTTGTTTTCCCGGCTGCAGTGATGATTGTCCGCGTATTGGACAGTGACTGCCCTACGCACGAGATGTCACTGCTGCAGCCAGGGAGATGATATCAGTGGTGGGGAGGACACAATTTTTTTAATTGTAGCAGATATTTTTGAATATCTGTATCTCCATTACATTACTGCCTGTCCCTATAAAAAGCTCAGTATGCAATAACAGTCAGTATCATAGGACAGCCCTTAAGGCCTTGCTTATGCTCCAGAGTCAAGTTAAGATTGTCCGCCTTGACTGCAGCATCGAATGTATTAAAATACTTTTAGAATGGGACTCTCACTATCAATCATAGCCTTCTGTAGTGATCGCTCATTCACAGCTTCTCGCCCTGTGGAATTATCAGGCTAAGGCTCATTGAACAACTTTTAATCAGATTTGTTAAAAGTAGAGATGTGCGGATTGATTGTAAACAAATCAAATTCAACCTGAATTCTGGGTAAAATTTGAATTTTGGGCCATTTGTGTTGGGGAAATTTTTCAAAATGGCATCAGGTATTTTTCAAAACAGAAGCCGGGAAAGATGAAGAAGGAAGATCACATGACCCCCTGGTATTCTATGTTTACATGCCAGCAGGCATTAGCTACCAAAAAGCGAAAATGTTTTTCACCATTAATAAAAACTCCATAAACAATCCTACAGTGGAATTTGTTTATAAAGAGGCTGTTTGTTACAATCAGCAGCCATGTGTTTACCCATAGCCATATATCTTGCTGTCAATTACTAATATTAGCTTGGCATTAAAGAGTTAGAAATGAGTTACATGCAGTTCTAGGAGTGTCATCCACAACTTTTGAAGGCAATCTGAACACTTTTGATTCGGGTTGTATTGATTTGCCGAATCGGTCAAATCAAATCTGAATCGAATTTCAAGAATGTCGCTTATCACTAGTGCTTGGAAATGGCTTGATGGACAAGTGTACATAGATAACAATGCCATTTGCACATCAACCACAATCAACCAAGACCATGAATCAAATTCATAACGTGTAAAATCTAATGTCCACCAGCAATGACCAGTGACACTCCCTAATAAGTAATGTCCTAATGTATGATGAAGCACTCAGGCAACAAAGTTACCTAAAGAATATTGTGTTTCAAAAATATTCAATTGTTTGAAAAACAAGGCAAAAACAAGATCCCTTTCAGTGTGACAAATGTGATGTTACATCACGTGGAGCACCATGATATTTCTGTAGAGCTCTTAAAAGTACAAGGTAAAGGTATAGACAGAAAACAATACAAACAAAAGAAAGAAAACATTTGCTGATATTTTAGCATGTTGACAACGGTGCCTAGGACATTGATAATTTCCTGCATTATGCTGCAATCAGAGCCCTCATAAAAAGCAGAAAGGATTTAAAATGTCAGCAAATGTATTGGAAATAATGTTAATAGCATGTGTTCTACAGTACTGAAAGTCAAAGAGTATGGCATTGGAAATGTGACTCATACCTCTTGATGTGCGTATCCTCTCCTGCAATAAAAAAAAAATACAAAAAAGTGAGTAAACAACTTGTAGATACAAAGATGAGGACTTAAAGATCACTACATTTTTCTCTATATTGATAATAAAAGTCAAATCTTTCTACTATGTACATTGGTAATATTTAGTAATTCATTAGGGACAATTTATTAAAGCGGTTATCCTCTCCTATTCACTTGAATGAGATGAACAGCTGTAATTACACTGCACCAGAAGCTCAATATCAGTAGCTTAGAAGACAACACCTTTAAAGAGGACCTTTCACAGATTATTACACTATAAACTAACTATACAGACATGGAGAGCGGCACCCGGGGATCTCACTGCACTTACTATTATCCCCGGGCGCCGCTCCGTTCTCCCGCTATGCCCTCCGGTATCTCCGCTCACCTCACTAAGTTATAGTAGGTGGAGATTCCAGTCACTAAGTTATGGTAGGCGGAGTCTGCCCTTGTTCTGCTCTAGCACTGGCCAATCGCAGCGCAGAGCTCACAGCCTGGGAGGTTATTTTCTCCCAGGCTGTGAGCTCTGCAATGCGATTGGCCAGTGCTACAGAAGAACAAGGGCAGACTCCGCCTACCATAACTTAGTGAACGGAGATACCGGAGGGCACAGCGTGAGAACGGAGCGGCGCCCAATGATAATAGTAAGTGCAGTGAGATCCCCGGGCGCCGCTCTACATGTATGTATACTTAGTTCCTAGTGTAATAATCGGTGAAAGGTCCTCTTTAAGACTGGTGTTTCTTACGCCAGTGATCATAAAAATATGCTGCCATAAGATATACCATTTATTAAAAAGAGCATGCACCAGAAACTGCCGAAGACTAAAATCTATGTCAGCTAAATGCTGGCTCAGATTCTAGTTGTAATTCATGGCAACTTTTGTCAAATCTGTGATGGAGAAGTGGATATCATTCTTGATCAGCTAAGATGGTCCCCATATCCTCGAGCTCTCAGGCACTGACTTATTCACACAGCTTGGGACACAAGCACAAAGACTTCACCTTATCCAAGAGGACCCTCCTACCTGATGTGTCCCATATGACGTATGCTGTACTGATGCTAATGTGAAGCCATTACAAGATGGTGCTTGCACCTAGATATTTACATAGTTTGCATACCAAAGTTAGTAAAATAATGCACAATGTGCAGATGCCAAATGTTATCTCTCTCCTTAATTTTCTATTCTAGCCAATGGAACAATGCCAAGAGCCTCAGGGGGGATGCTCTCTTTGATGTACTTATAAACTGCTTGATTTCCTGTGATAAAAGAGAAATGCTTTGACAATTGCCTGGTGTCAGTGTTATTTCTTCCATGCATGTAAAATCCTAGGATTACTACTAATTTGGAGCAGTAGAGCAAATATAATTAACCCTGAATAAGGGCATCTTTAATAGTTTGGCTCACAACATGGGGCTCAAGAGAAGGCAGCATCGCTAGCCGAAGGTTTGGCTCCCTGAAGCACGGTGGATGACACGTGAGGACGGGGACTGCAGCCCAAGAGACAAGGTAAGAAAACTGGTTATCTTACCTGCCTCTAGTTGTACCCTGCCGTGTTATAGTGATTTGTTCTGCTGGTTGATGGTGCACTATGAGTAGCAGCCCTCGGCTGATTTTGAAATCTCGAGTCCCTAGAACCTAAGTGTCTGTCCCGCGTGGACAGGAGGCAACTGTGTAAACTGTACTAAGCTTACCATACCTGCTCCTCCGGGAGGGCGTAATGTCACGTCTTGGTAACCAGTGACTATACTGTATCTCGTGAGCTCGACATGCGGTGCGGTGTTCGTCACATACAGTTGCAAGAAAAAGTATGTGAACCCTTTGGAATGATATGGATTTCTGCACAAATTGGTCATAAAATGTGATCTGATCTTCATCTAAGTCACAACAATAGACAATCACAGTCTGCTTAAACTAATAACACACAAGGAATTAAATGTTACCATGTTTTTATTGAACACACCATGTAAACATTCACAGTGCAGGTGGAAAAAGTATGTAAACCCCTAGACTAATGACATCTCCAAGAGCTAATTGGAGTGAGGTGTCAGCCAACTGGAGTCCAATGAATGAGATGAGATTGGAGGTGTTGGTTACAGCTGCCCTGCCCTATAAAAAACACACACCAGTTCTGGGTTTGCTTTTCACAAGAAGCATTGCCTGATGTGAATGATGCCTCACACAAAAGAGCTCGCAGAAGACCTACGATTAAGAATTGTTGACTTGCATAAAGCTGGAAAGGGTTATAAAAGTATCTCCAAAAGCCTTGCTGTTCATCAGTCCACGGTAAGACAAACTGTCTATAAATGGAGAAAGTTCTGCACTGCTGCTACTCTCCCTAGGAGTGGCTGTCCTGTAAAGATGACTGCAAGAGCACAGCGCAGACTGCTCAATGAGGTATAGAAGACTCCTAGAGTGTCAGCTAAAGACTTACAAAAGTCTCTGGCATATGCTAACATCCCTGTTAGCTAATCTACGATACGTAAAACACTAAACAAGAATAGATTTCATGGGAGGATACCACAGAGGAAGCCACTGCTGTCCAGTAAAAATATTGCTGCACGTTTACAGTTTGCACAAGAGCACCTGGATGTTCCACAGCAGAACTGGCAAAATATTCTGTAGACAGATGAAACCAAAGTTGAGTTGTTTGGAAGAAACACACAACACTATGTGTGGAGAAAAAGAGGCACAGCACACCAACATGAAAACCTCATCCCAACTGTGAAGTATGGTGGTGGGGGCATCATGGTTTGGGGCCGCTTTGCTGCGTCAGGACCTGGACGGATTGCTATCATCGAAGGAAAAATAAATTCCCAAGTTTATCAAGACATTTTACAGGAGAACTTAAGGCCATCTGTCCACCAGCTGAAGCTCAACAGAAGATGGGTGTTGCAACAGGACAACGACCCAAAGCATAGAAGTAAATCAACAACAGAATGGCTTAAACAGAAGAAAATACGCCTTCTGGAGTGGCCCAGAGTCCTGACCTCAACCCGATTGAGAAGCTGTGACCTGACCTCAAGAAAGCGATTCACACCAGACATCCCAAGAATATTGCTGAACTAAAACAGTTCTGTAAAGAGGATTGGTCAAGAATTACTCCTGACCGTTGTGCACGTCTGATCTGCAACTACAGGAAACGTTTGGTTGAAGTTATTGCTGCCAAAGGAGGTTCAACCAGTTATTAAATCCAAGGGTTCACATACTTTTTCCACCTGCACTGTGAATGTTTACATGGTGTGTTCAATAAAAACATGGTAACATTTAATTCTTTGTGTGTTATTAGTTTAAGCAGACTGTGATTGTCTATTGTTGTGACTTAGATGAAGATCAGATCACATTTTATGACCAATTTGTGCAGAAATCCATATCATTCCAAAGGGTTCACATACTTTTTCTTGCAACTGTATTGGCGGCAGCAAAGTGGTTTGAGATACTAGTGTGTGTGAGTGTGGGACCCATACTCCCAGACATTAAAGACTACCAGCAGTAGCTTTTGGCGCTGGAGTCTTAGGATCAGCTCAAAACCAGACAGTCTGAGTGCAAATACAATAAGGTGTGTGTGTGTGCATCAGATTGCAGTCTGTGTCAGTGATCATCCATCACATTCGTCACATTCGTGTCAGGCACCTTCATGGTTAACACATAAGCAAAGCAATAGAATTCCCCTGACGGGGGGGGGGGGGGGGGGTCCTTTAGATTTCTGCAGGACCTGGACTGGGGCATATTTACAGATCTCCCCTTAGGAGGCGGCAGATGAAGTATCCCCTGGGGGACTATAGTAGATTTCTGCAGGACCTGGACTGGGGCATCTTTACAGATCTCCCCTTAGGAGGAGGCAGATGGATTAGTCTTGGCTGGCAGACCAGACGTGGGAGCCAGGTAAAAAATAATCTGCACAGGGGTGAGCTCTGCTTGGTAGTGAGGAGGAGGCGGAGGTGCTGGTTGTTTTTGTCTTGCTTGTGTCTGAGAGGTTAAACTAATGGGACAGTCACTGTCCCTGCCTGAGGGTGAGTATACTGCCCCTCATTTGGTAGCCCAAGAAGAAGGAAGCAAGCGTGTGAATAATGTGAAGCATTATAGAAAGTTAATGAAGATAGTTGGTGGTAATGAAAATGGAGAGCTGAACATTGAAATGTGGAGGAAAGTGTTGACATAGTGTCAAGGAAAGTTGAGTGACAAAGGTTTACTAGGTGCAGCACAAGCGTGGCACCGAACAACAAGTCACCTGGCTGCCAATGGGGGGCAGAGAGATGGAATGAAAGTGTGAAAGCGTATGTCTATACGGCAGAAACTGGAATGCCGCCACCCTATAATAGCGCCAGCGAAGCAGTGTCTGATGATCTGCACTCTTAGAGGCTCCGCCCACAGAATGGGGTGCCAGCAAGGGGACCAGCAGGATGGACGTGTGCACATTGTGGGCAGAAGAATCCAGATTCCAGGGATACATGTCTTGCTTGTGGTGCCCCCCGTCCCCACCCTTCCAGAATTGGGAGGGCCTCTGTAATTATGCAGCTCCGATCCGTATATACCCACTCCCCAGTACAAACAGTTCTCTGCCCAGCCCCCATTGCAGGGTGACAGACAGATCACTTTGGGTTGCCCTGATCCTCCTCTGATAACATTCTAAGAGACAGCACAGCCCTGCAAAGACTCAGTCACCCTGAATGCGGGACAAATGCTAAAGCTAATAACCTCCCTGTATCCTGTTCTGAGTCCAGACGGCACCTACTACGCGCCAGGGGGGCTGGTTGCCTACCGTACTGCACCCCTGAATGTGCCCATAATGATGGGAGTTGAAACGCGAGCTCAGAGGAAGGAACAGAGTGAGGATGAAACAGAACCTCCTCAAGACTCCTGAGTAAGCCCCCCTACCCTCATGTAGCTGCAGGAGCCATGGGGGGGGGGGGTGCCGAGGAAGCGTGGAGTGTAGAAAGGGAGAGAATATGGGCAGAGAGAGGGACAGGATCGTGGCCAGATTAGCCGGACAGGTGGATCTCCTGGCCAGATAAGTCCAGACTCCCAGACTCCATCCAAAATAAGCCAACAAGGGAGATATGTGACTTTCAATCCTACACAGGCCACTAATCTAGTGAACTCTGTCCCTGACCCCGAACAACAGTCTATGCTCTTTTATAGGGCATTAGAACAAATCATAAAAACACACTCTGCAACATTTGGACTTACTCAAATCAAGGCAGGGGATTCTTTTTGGCCAACCATGGTTAAGGAACTACCACCCCCAAATCATGGAGGCGAAGAATACAAGAAAACCTACCAATCTTGAGTTTGGTTCTGTGAATTATTAGAAGAATGTACTAGAACTAGACTAGCAGATCAGGCATTTCAGAGTCAGTACATGAAGCAGGATAAGGGAGAGTCAGTGGAGAAATTTGCAAATCGAATGGATCAAATGTTTAGGGACCTGTGGTTCTCTAAGTAAGACCCAGTGCTGACTAGGATGCTGTCTAGTGCCTTTGCTGGTGGACTAAAACTCCACATTCAGAAAGCATTGAAGATGGCCAGCTCAGAGTATTGTTCTGCTCCCATTGAAATGTTAATCTTGGTGGCTAAAGGCATAGAGGCAGGTCCCAGAACTAACATAAAGTTCATAGCAGAGGCGTGCTCCTGCTTCCCGGGGGGACATATCATACCTCCTCGTAGATGCTATAGGTGTGGCCAGCACGGGCATATCAAGAGGACGTGCCCACATCGGACCCCGCAGCAAGGCATCGGACGTGCCTCCCCCCACACCGGGAGGGGAAGGATACCTCGCCCCATAGGACAGGGGCAAGCCAGATCCACACGTTGGAGAAGCCAATCTCACTATTGCCCTCCTCCCTCCCCACTGTGGACCTGCACCTACGATGCAGCTGCAGATTGGGGGTGATGTACACACATTTCTCATGAATACTTGTGCATGGTGCAGCCAGAAGTGTAATTCGACGTGATGAGATCCCTGACCCCTCCTTCCTAGATAGCATTACTGTGCAGTGTATCGGTATTGATGGCCATGCTAGATCCTATCCCTTAACTAAATCATTCAGTGTCTCTTTTGGACTGCAGCCTTCCAATGAAGTGATTTCACAATTTGTAGTCTCCTCCACATGTCCACTAAATCTCTTGGGAGCAGATCTGCTACAGAAAATGCAAGCCACTATATAGTTCCAACTGGATGGTACGTCACCTTTTCCACTCCTCTTCAGCCGGTGGAGACAGTAATGCTGGCCGCTGCAGACAGTTCGCCTGAAGTAGCTGCTGTATTATCTGTCATACCTGAGATACTGTGGTCAAAAGGCCCGCATGGTGTGGGCAGACTTTGAGTACAACCTGTCATGGTACACCTTAAGTCAGGGTCAGTACTCCCCCGGAAACCACAATATCACTTGTCTATAGCACAGAAGGATGCTGTCACTAAATAAGTACGGGCCTTCCTAAAGTTTGGTGCCATAGGAGTTGGAATGACCACTTAAGCTACACCTGAGACAAGAGGTGTGGTGACAACCAGCATCAACACATAAACAAGTGAAACCAAAGAGGCTGCCAGATCACATAAATTGTAGCCAGTCTCTTAGATCTTCTGACCCCTGTCACGGGAGAGGTCATGATTAGAGATGAGCAAATTTTTCAAAAATTCGATTCACCGATTCACCGAATTTTTGGGAAAAAATTTGGTTTAATACGTATTTATTCAAGCCGAATTACGTTAAAAAAACTGCTATTTAAAGGCTGCAGAGAGCCTTTATAGGTGTGTAGAACACTGTGCCTTGCAGTAACACGCATAGGGAGTCTGCTATTGTAGTGAAATAATACTGTGAGTCCGTATGACACGCAGATGACAGTAGAGATGGGAAGTTCGGATCTTTTTCATGAATCGGTTCATTTGAATCAGTTCATTCAAAAGAACCGATTCATGAATCGAATCTTCGGTTCACTTCCTGAGCCGGCAGAAGCAAGTGAACCGAAGATCAATGCGCATGCTCAGCTCATCGAATCTTCGGTTCACTTGCTGAGTCGGCTCTCAAACTCGCTCCTGGCAAACACAGCTCTGCTGCAGTGAATGCAGTGGAGCAGACTGTGATGTAATTACAATGTATAGTTATTGCAGGGACTCAGATAATTGTCTGAAAGTTTATTAGTTAAAAGAATCGAATGAGTCAGAGACTCGTTCATGATCCGGACATCACTAGATGACAGGCATCGCTCTTAGAAGCACTGCATACTTCACTTATTTGGGCGGTCAGGGGGCCAAAACTGACCAAATAACTGAAGTTTTAACTTAGCTTTACAGGTCGATGTTAGCGTCAAGAAGAAGCGCAGTCCTTTTACACCCTCGTCAGCTGATTCCACAAAGATGTCTACAGAACCTGTTTTATTAAATGCTTATACAAGTAGAGCCTCCAAACAGAGTGGAGAGGGTGTCAGCAGTAAGTTTGTGTTGACGTCACTGATTTATTTTCCCTTCCTCTGATCCATCTGAACAATAAGCCACAAAAAACGGATCCTGTCTGTGGAACATACGCCTTCACTCGGTCAGCATTTGCGCAATAATCCATCAGTAATGCTAATACAAAAAAAAACAGGAGTGGATCTAAAACAGAGATGACACGTGAATGGAATATTTGCATGTCTTCTGTGTTTTGTACCCACTCCTGTTTTTGGCTACCAAATCATAAGCCAATTCTGATGGGACCATACAGGCCTTACAGCTGACAGATCAGAAGAAAGGTCAAATAAATGATGATGTCAGCCAGGCCGAAATTCTCAAAAAGTGAACCACTCAAGAAGAGGGGAGGGTGGGAACAGCATAATAAGTCCACAGAGTGGCCTATGACATAGTGGTGAGGTGTAAGCAGCATGAGGAGACCACAGTGTGGCCCAATGACAGAGTCTGGAGGTGGCGGCAGCATCAGGAGGCCACAGAGTGCAACAACGATGAGAGATTGTGGAGGTGTCAGCAGCATGAGAAGGCCACAGAGTAGCACAACGATAAGAGATTGTGGAGGTGGTAGCAGCATGAGGAGGCCACAGAGTGGCACAACGACAAGAGATTGTGGAGATGTCAGCAGCATGAGGAGGCAACAGAGTGGCACAACAACGAGAGATTGTGGAGGTGTCAGCAGCATGAGGAGGCCAAAGAGTAGGACGATGAGAGAATGTTGAGGTCGCAGCAGCATGAGGAGGCCACAGAGTAGCACAACGACGAGAGATTGTGGAGGTGGCAGCATCATGAGAAGGCCACAAAGTGGCACAACGACAAAGTGTGGAGGTGGCAGCAGCATTAGGAGGCCACTTCGGCTCTGCACGATTTAATACACGTTCTCCGGCACAAAAGGCTTGGCAAATTGATTGTCCGAATATCGAGATAATATATTGGCAAATTTAAGTTTATTTTCTTAAAATTTTAATCAAGTTTTGGTTCCATTTAATATTAAATATTTAATAAATCTAACAAAAAAATTAAGTGTGGCCTAAGACAGGAAAGAATCGGCCAGTTTTCTGGTTATTCAACAACGTGTTGCGATGGAGAAAGCATTCCAAAAAATACACTGCTCAAAAAAATAAAGGGAACACAAAAATAACACATCCTAGATCTGAGTTAATTAAATATTCTTCTGAAATATTTTGTTCTTTACATAGTTGAATGTGCTGACAACAAAATCACACAAAAATAAAAAAATGGAAATCAAAATTTTCAACCCATGGAGGTCTGGATTTGGAGTCACACTCAAAATTAAAGTGGAAAAACACACTACAGGCTGATCCAACTTTGATGTAATGTCCTTAAAACAAGTCAAAATGAGGCTCAGTAGTGTGTGTGGCCTCCACGTGCCTGTATGACCTCCCTACAATGCCTGTGCATGCTCCTGATGAGGTGGCGGACGGTCTTCTGAGGGATCTCCTCCCAGACCTGGACAAAAGCATCTGGCAACTACTGGACAGTCTCTGGTGCAACGTGACGTTGGTGGATAGAGCGAGACATGATGTCCCAGATGTGCTCAATTGGATTCAGGTCTGGGGAACGGGCGGGCCAGTCCATAGCATCAATGCCTTCGTCTTGCAGGAACTGCTGACACACTCCAGCCACATGAGGTCTAGCATTGTCTTGCATTAGTAGGAACCCAGGGCCAACCGCACCAGCATATGGTCTCACAAGGGGTCTGATGATCTCATCTCGGTACCTAATGGCAGTCAGGCTACCTCTGGCGAGCACATGGAGGGCTGTGCGGCCCTCCAAAGAAATGCCACCCCACACCATTACTGACCCAATGCCAAACCGGTCATGCTGGAGGATGTTGCAGGCAGCAGAACGCTCTCCACGGCGTCTCCAGACTCTGTCACGTCTGTCACATGTGCTCAGTGTGAACCTGCTTTCATCTGTGAAGAGCACAGGGCACCAGTGGCGAATTTGCCAATCTTGGTGTTCTCTGGCAAATGCCAAACGTCCTGCACGGTGTTGGGCTGTAAGCACAACCCCCACCTGTGGACGTCGGGCCCTCATATCACCCTCATGGAGTCTGTTTCTGACCGTTTGAGCAGACACATGCATATTTGTGGCCTGCTGGAGGTCATTTTGCAGGGCTCTGGCAGTGCTCCTCCTGTTCCTCCTTGCACAAAGGCGGAGGTAGCGGTCCTGCTGCTGGGTTGTTGCCCTCCTACGGCCTCCTCCACGTCTCTGATGTACTGGCCTGTCTCCTGGTAGCGCCTCCATGCTCTGGAGACTACGCTGACAGACACAGCAAACCTTCTTGCCACAGCTCGCATTGATGTGCCATCCTGGATAAGCTGCACTACCTGAGCCACTTGTGTGGGTTGTAGACTCCGTCTCATGCTACCACTAGAGTGAAAGCACCGCCAGCATTCAAAAGTGACCAAAACATCAGCCAGGAAGCATAGGAACTGAGAAGTGGTCTGTGGTCACCACCTGCAGAACCACTCCTTTATTGGGGGTGTCTTGCTAATTGCCTATAATTTCCACCTGTTGTCTATCCCATTTGCACAACAGCATGTGAAATTGATTGTCACTCAGTGTTGCTTCCTAAGTGGACAGTTTGATTTCACAGAAGTGTGATTGACTTGGAGTTACATTGTGTTGTTTAAGTGTTCCCTTTATTTTTTTGAGCAGTGTAATATCTCTCCACCTGTAGGCCTTGCCTGGCATGAACAGGTCTCTAGTAGCTACAGACAATGAGAAGACAAAGCTTCAAGATTGCTTCGAGCCCAGAAGTCGCAAAGTTCATCAAGATTCAAACCATAACTACCAGCCCCTGGTCTCTTCGTCAGAGGAAACATCACGAGTTCCCAGTCATCATGGATAGTGTTGAGCATGAATATTCGATTCGCAAATTTTAATCGCGAATATCGCCACTTTGAGAATTCACAAATATTTAGAATATAGTGCTATATATTCGTATTCGCGAATAGTGTTGAATATTCTAATCACGAATTTATCGCAAATTTATCGCAAATATATTACATTGCCGATTTTCGCAATCAAATAAACAATGACTGGAGATCACCAATTCTCGAATTTGCAAATTTATGGCGAATATTTGGCCAAAGATTCACAAAATATTGCGAATTTGAATACTGACTATGCTGCTCATCGCTAATCATGGATGGTAAGGAGGAAATCCTGTTGTGCACAGGGATGAAAAGAGTCTTCGGATTCCCCCCACACTATACGGACGTCTCTGAAATGAACCGCTGCTCCTGACTGAAGCTCCTGGGAAGGTCATGGAGCGTCCCGGTCATTCGGCATCTTTTCGCCCCACTGAAGGATTATTTTGAAAGTGTGTAGAAGCAACACGGGTATCCCATGCTGCAGATTTATCATGGAGACACCGGATTTTATAATATTACATTATTATGTAAAGAAAAAAAAATTAAGCCCCTTCGTCACCCGACTCCCAAGTGCAATCAGCTACATCATCATCGAGTACTGTCTACATGTCACTGATGTCCTCCTCAACTGTCTCTGGGTCAGGAGCCTGACCGCTCGCGACAACAGCTCCCGCGCTACTCTCCTCCTCACTACTTGCCCGCCTAGTGGAGGAAAGGACAGAGGCAGGTTGAGGACAGGTGAGGGCACAGGGCCTGCGGGCCATGCCAACTAAGGGTTGTGTCTGACGAACCCACCGACAGTTGGCTGGGGGAGTCTGATGTCACTTGGGATGAAGTGGATGACCGAGTAAACCAATCAAGAACCCAGTGGCGTAGCTAGAATTGACTGAGCCCCACAGTAAATTTTTGAATGGGGCTCCATCCCACAGTAATTTTTTAGCGACCCCTTCCTTTCGTGCCACCCCCATTCCTATGGCTAGTAAAGATCATTCTCTCAGACCAAGGCCGGCAGCTGTTCCATCAGTTTTATACACTGTCTACACTGTATATAATTTCATTGTGTTATAATGTTGAGGGGGCCCTGACCAAATCCTTTAGTGCTCCTGGATGGGCCCCAAAGCTGCTGCTTCCCATGCTTCCCCTATAGCAACGGCCCTGCAAGTACCACTGGGTTGCTGGACAAGACATGTCTGCTAAATGGAGCACAGGCACCTGGAGCACAGGCCTCTCGCTGCGACTCCTGCTGCCATGCCCCCTTACTCTGCTGCGAGCTCTGCGTGCACCAGAAACATTTAGGCCTCTGACACTCATCTGTGCATAGCCTGGCACTTCTCTGTCTGACATACTTTTAGCTGAACGAAATAAATTAAAAGCAAATTAAAACACACCTAAAAGCGACAAATATATTTTTCTTTCTATACTCAAATAGGCCACTAAACGCTTTCAACACAAAAAACTGCAACAGTAAAGTGCGTATTTATTTTTCCTTTTGTACAGAAATAGGCCACTAAGAGCTTTCGCTACACATAACTGCAACAGTGAAGTGCGTATATATTTTTCTTTCTATACTGAAATAGACCACTAAACGCTTTCAACACTCACCTAAAGAATTATTAGGAACACCTGTTCTATTTCTCATTAATGCAATTATCTAGTCAACCAATCACATGGCAGTTGCTTCAATGCATTTAGGGGTGTGGTCCTGGTCAAGACAATCTCCTGAACTCCAAACTGAATGTCAGAATGGGAAAGAAAGGTGATTTAAGCAATTTTGAGCGTGGCATGGTTGTTGGTGCCAGACGGGCCGGTCTGAGAATTTCACAATCTGCTCAGTTACTGGGATTTTCACACACAACCATTTCTAGGGTTTACAAAGAATGGTGTGAAAAGGGAAAAACATCCAGTATGCGGCAGTCCTGTGGGCAAAAATGACTTGTGGATGCTAGAGGTCAGAGGAGAATGGGCCGACTGAATCAAGCTGATAGAAGAGCAACGTTGACTGAAATAACCACTCGTTACAACCGAGGTATGCAGCAAAGCATTTGTGAAGCCACAAAACACACAACCTTGAGGCGGATGGGCTACAACAGCAGAAGACCTCACCGCGTACCACTCATCTCCACTACAAATAGGAAAAAGAGGCTACAATTTGCACGAGCTCATCAAATTGGACTGTTGAAGACTGGAAAAATGTTGCCTGGTCTGATGAGTCTCGATTTCTGTTGAGAAATTCAAATGGTAGAGTTCGAATTTGGCGTAAACAGAATGAGAATATGTATCCATCCTCTGATGGCTACTTCCAGAAGGATAATGCACCATGTCACAAAGCTCGAATCATTTCAAATTGGTTTCTTGAACATGATAATGAGTTCACTCTACTAAAATGGCCCCCACAGTCACCAGATCTCAACCCAATAGAGCATCTTTGGGATGTGGTGGAACGGGAGCTTCATGCCCTGGATGTGCATCCCTCAAATCTCCATCAACTGCAATATGCTATCCTATCAATATGGGCCAACATTTCTAAAGAATGCTATCAGCACCTTGCTGAATCAATGCCACGTAGAATTAAGGCAGTTCTGAAGGCAAAAGGGGGTCCAACACCGTATTAGTATGGTGTTCCTAATAATTCTTTAGGTGAGTGTATATAACTGCAGAAGTGAACTGAGTATATATTTTTCTTTTTGTATTGAAATAGGCCACTAAATGCTTTCACCACAAATAATTGCAACAGTGAAGTGCATATATATTTTTCCATTTGTACTGAAATAGGCCACTAAACGCTTTAAACACATACAGCATAACTGCAGAAGTTAACTGAGTATATATTTTTGTTTCTGTACTGAAATAGGCCACTAAACATTTTCACCACAAATAACTGCAACAGTGAAGTGCGTATATATATATTTTTTGTACTGAAATAGGCCACTAAATGCTTTCACTACAAATAACTGTAACAGTGAAGTGCGTATATATTTTTCTTTTTGTACTGAAATAGGCCATTAAACGCTTTTGCCACAAATAACTGCAACATTAAAATGCGTATATTTTTTTTTCTTTTTGTACTAAAATAGGCCACTAAACACTTTCAACACATATAACTGCAGAAGTGAACTGAGAATATATTTTTCTTTTTGTACTGAAATAGGCCACTAAACGCTTTCACCACAAATAACTGCAACAGTAAAGTGCGTATATATTTTTCTTTGTGTACGGAAATAGGCCACTAAACGCTTTCAATATGTAACTACAGAAGTGAACTGAGAATAAATTTTTCTTTTTGTACTAAAATAGGCCACTAAACGCTTTCACCAAAAATAACTGCAACAGTGAAGTGTGTATCTATTTTTCTTTCTGTACTGAAATAGGCCACTAAACGCTTTCACCACAAATAAACTGCAACAGTGAAGGGCATATACACTCACCTAAAGAATTATTAGGAACACCATACTAATACGGTGTTGGACCCCCTTTTGCCTTCAGAACTGCCTTAATTCTACGTGGCATTGATTCAACAAGGTGCTGATAGCATTCTTTAGAAATGTTGGCCCATATTGATAGGATAGCATCTTGCAGTTGATGGAGATTTGAGGGATGCACATCCAGGGCACGAAGCTCCCGTTCCACCACATCCCAAAGATGCTCTATTGGGTTGAGATCTGGTGACTGTGGGGGCCATTTTAGTAGAGTGAACTCATTGTCAAGGTTTAAGAAACCAATTTGAAATGATTCGAGCTTTGTGACATGGTGCATTATCCTGCTGGAAGTAGCCATCAGAGGATGGATACATGTTCTCATTCTGTTTACGCCAAATTCGGACTGTACCATTTGAATGTCTCCACAGAAATCGAGACTCATCAGACCAGGCAACATTTTTCCAGTCTTCAACAGTCCAATTTTGGTGAGCTCGTGCAAATTGTAGCCTCTTTTTCCTATTTGTAGTGGAGATGAGTGGTACCCGATGGGGTCTTCTGCTGTTGTAGCCCATCCGCCTCAAGGTTGTGCGTGTTGTGGCTTCACAAATGCTTTTCTGCATACCTCGGTTGTAACGAGTGGTTATTTCAGTCAACGTTGCGCTTCTATCAGCTTGAATCAGTCGGCCCATTCTCCTCTGACCTCTAGCATCCACAATGCATTTTTGCCCACAGGACTGCCGCATACTGGATGTTTTTCCCTTTTCACACCATTCTTTGTAAACCCTAGAAATGGTTGTGCGTGAAAATCCCAGTAACTGAGCAGATTGTGAAATACTCAGACCGGCCCATCAGGCACCAACAACCATGCCAGGCTCAAAATTGCTTAAATCACATTTCTTTCCCATTCTGACATTCAGTTTGGAGTTCAGAAGATTGTCTTGACCAGAACCACACCCTTAAATGTATTGAAGCAACTGCCATGTGATTAGTTGACTAGATAATTGCATTAATGAGAAATAGAACAGGTGTTCCTAATAATTCTTTAGGTGAGTGTATATTTTTCTTTTTGTACTGAAATAGGCCACTAAACACTTTCAACACATATAATTGCAGAAGTGAACTGAGAATGTATTTTTCTTTTTATACTGAAATAGGTCACTAAACGCTTTCACCACAAATAACTGCAACATTGAAGTGTGTATATATTTTTCTTTTTTGTAAAGAAATAAGCCACTAAACGCTTTCACCACATATAGCTGCAGAAGTGAACTGTGTATATTTATTTCTTTTTCTACTGAAATACGCCACTAAACGCTTTCACCACATATTTCTGCAGAAGTGAACTGACAATATATATTTTTTTTTGTAATAAAATACGCCACTAAATACTTTCGCCACATATAGCTGCAGAAGTGAACTGTGTATATATATTTTTCTCTTTCTACTGAAATATGCCACTAAACGCTTTAACCACTGTGAGACAGTGAAAGGTCTCACACAGGGTAGAGGCAAGGAAGGAGTGGATAGAGCGGTCCACACCCCTATTCCACCACAGGTGAGACCAGCTGGAAGTAATCAGGCTGGCATAAAGCACCTCCCAGGGCGTCAGCAAAGGGGGGGGGGAGTGTGTGGCTTGTGGACAGAGGCCTGGAGGCTCTGTGTGGTCCAAGCCAGGAGGGCTGAGAGACCACTATTCCCCAAGAGACACTGGACTGGAGACAGTGGGCGTACTGTGCTCTGTACAGCCAGGAGGCTGTGGGACATTGGCTGAGAAAGCCGCATGTGTTCACATGGTGTGAACAGGGACTTAGGTGAGTCAGGAATATTATGTTTAGTTAGAGCCTGGTTGGGCGAGTGTTTATTACTTTTGTCATTTTGCTTGTGCTGGTGTATCACAATAAATGAACTGTTTGGACCTGAAACCTGGTGTCCTGAAGCCGTACCTGTGAGGATGATCCCCTGATAGAAAGATACCCCTCACATTTGGTGTCAGATGCGGACAAGTGGCACCAGGGCATGACAATAGATTGCTAAGGGCAACAGCAAGCATTGTCCGTGCAGAGGTGATATCCTCTGGGGGAAGTGGCCTGGTGTGGCGGAAAACCGAGACCACAGAGAAAGTAAGGAAGCAGCTGGTGCAGGAAACAAATTCCTTGTTGAGCAAGCCAAGTGCTGAGAGTGGAGTGATGGAGGAAAATATGTATGCCGCTGCCAAGGGCAACCGATGGGAAGAGAGTGAGATGGAGAGCGGTGCGACTCTCAGGAGTTCCTGTATTCCCTGGCAATGGGTACAGAGTCCTAAAATGGGCGGCTGGAGTGACCGTCCGTAAGGAGACTGGAGTCGAGGTGTTTCCGATGGCAACGACTGCACTGAGGTGCCTGTGTGTATTCAGGTGACCAGGAACCAAGGGCTGGAGGTTCTCAACATCCCAGAGAAGGAAGATGACTGTTGTCGAGACGTGCGTACAGCATTTGGGAGCGCCAAACCCGTGACGGCTGTGGGTAAGAGCGTTCCAGTTGTTTCTTATACAGCAGTTAAAATGACAAGGAGCAGGGTTCTGGAGGTTGGGCATGTTTCTGACCAGTGCCCTAATGCCTCAGAAGTAGCAGTTGCTATCTGCCGAGCCAGTCGGTGTAAAAACACCAGGACTAGAGACTCAAAGGATGACATCGGGAAAAACGTTTATGAGTTGGAGAAGTCTAAGTTAGAGCCTATTAAGAATGGGTCTGGAGATGGTGGCACTGCGGTGCTGGCTGTGGCAGAGAAGTTGGAATATGCTTCTGCTGAACCAGTTGATGTGGCTGATGTGGATGCCGTAGACCACAGACCCATGGTAGAGTGTTGCCCAGGCCTGGAAGACGTCCCCTCTGCCTACAAGGCCTTCCAAATAGCCAGCAGCCTGCTGGGGAAGAAGTATGAGGAGGTGAACAATCAGTTTTTGGATCCGGGCTATTACGATGGACTGTCTCTCCTGATTCCTCCCCAAAAGGAGAAAAGTGTCCTGGGTGAGCCTCTGGAGAAAATGCCAGAAGACAAGGAGACTGCTGAAGACCCCGGTGCCTCCTGCCGCGATGAGAAAGAGGTTGAGGAGTTAAGAGGGCAAGTGTATGGTGCCATGTCCGAGAAGGATGAGAAGGCGGTCAAAGAGACTCCAAGAAGACAAAAGCTGAAGAAGTTAAGGCCAATGTGTTGGCTCACGTGAAGTCCCCAGGTGATGCAGAGACCAAAGTTAAGACAAAGGGAGCGGCAGCCGAAGTAGAAAAAGCCACTAAAAGAGCAGAGGTCTCTGAAACTGCCACCGTAGCTAGGGAAACTACTGCTAGAAAGAAGGAAGAAGTGACCCAGATGCACGTAAAAGAAGCGAGCAGGGGCAAGCATGCTCTGCTGAAGAAGCCCGGCAAAGCAAAGGAGGAAGTGTCTGGACATGACCATAACTGGGAACAGTTCAGTCAAGAGCTGCAGCAGTCCAAGAAAGTACATGTGGCGCATGTGCGGGAACCAGAGGATCTACAAAATATGAGAGTAAAATATATACGAGAGCGCATCATTATCACCCGGGAAAGAGTAGAAAAAGAGTATCTGGCCATGAGATGGGCACATGAGGCCTTTAGGCAGTTTATATTGGGCAAGATGTTAGTTTTGGTGATAAACCAAGCTCTGCTGGCGTGGGTCTGGCAGAACAAAGGGAAGGTTGTAGGTCAGGTGGATGCTCTATCACCAGCCTCCTGTGGTTATGCAGGTGTTTACCCTCATGGTCTTGAACAAAGGAGGGGGGGTATGTGAGACAGTGACAGGTCTCACACAGGGTAGAGCCAAGGAAGGGGTGGATAGTGCGGTCCACACCCCTATTCCACCACAGGTGAGATCAGCTGGAAGTAATCAGGCTGGCATAAAGCACCTCCCAGGGTGTCAGCAAGGGGGGAGTGTGTTACCTGTGGACAGAGGCCTAGAGGCTCTGTGTGGTCCAAGCCAGGAGGGCTGAGAGACATTGGCTGAGAAAGCCGCATATGTTCACAGGGTGTGAACAGGGACTTAGGTGAGTCAGGAATATTATGTTTAGTTAGAGCCTTGACGGGCGAGTGTTTATTATTTTTGTCATTTTGCTTGTGCTGGTGTATCACAATAAATGAACAGTTTGGACCTGAAACCTGGTGTCCTGAAGCCATATACCTGTGAGGATGATCCCCTGATAGAAAGCTACCCCTCAGACCACATATAGCTGCAGAAGTGAACTGAGAATTAATTTTTATTTTTGTAAGGAAATACGCTACAAATTGCTGTCAACACATATAGCTCCAAAAGTGAACTGCGTATATACTTTTCTTTTTGTACTGAAATACGCCACTAAACACTTTCACCCCATATAACTGCATAAGTAAACTGCGTATATATTTTTATTTTTTCACAGATATAAGCCACTAAAGGCTTTTTAACATAGCACTTGCACCCCAAGTACAAAATGCTGGAATGACAGAGCTGTATAATGGCTATTTGAATCCCCAAATAATCTTTTCCTGCACTTGTAAATTGCTTTTCTAGCACTGTCCCTAGTGCCTTCTGACATCTCATCCTGCACTAAGATGCTGTGAAATGATTCCTTCCTATTCTTTCCCTGCACTTATAAATCATTTTTACATTTTTTTTTGTCACAATGAAGTTTTTCCTATCACTGTCCCTAGCGCCTTCTCATGTCTGTCCCTGCACTCTGAACGCTGGAAAATGTCTGAATCCAAGATGGCCGCCGTATTTATAGGCCTGTGACATCACAGGGCTGGCCGGCTGCTGATTGGCTGCATGTATGACATTATGGGTCATCCCGCCTTACCAGAGTTCCTTGCCCCATGTCCTCACACATGTAGCTGCCATTTTAGGAAAAATTGTGATTCGTTACCACAAAGCTCAAGGAAATTTGCATTCGTTGCAAATCAAATTTTTCCTGAAATTCGGATACAATTCCACTTCATCAGCTTCGATTTGCTCATCTCTAAACGTGACACATAATTCCAACAACATCCCCCTGTAACACGCCCCTTTTCCCAGTAAGGAAGAAGGGTAAAAAAGTACAGCCTGATACCTATAGGATGGTGCATGATCTTCGGGCTGTGAATGAGGCCACCATCTTCGAAACTCAAACTGTACTGAAACCCAACACCCTACTCTCTGCAATACCACCGGATGCAGCAGCCTTTACAGTCATTGACCTAGCTAATGCCTTTTTCTCTGTGCCTTTACACCCCGATTGCCAATAACAATTTGCCTTAACTCATGCAGGAGCGTAGCATACCTGGACGGTCATGCCACAGGGAGCTCAAAATAGCCCATGCCAATTTAGCAAAGCCATGTCATCTATCTTAAATGAATGGAAACAAATTCATGATGATTCTGTGCTTCTCCAGTATGTGGATGATCTCTTAGTATGTGCCCAAGACACACACATGTGCTCAGATGCCTCTCTCTTTGCTCCTTTTCCTGTCAGATCAGGGTTGAAAGGTTTCTAAAGACAAGCACACTTGGTTTTCGGCCAAACACTGCGATGTGCCGAGCATCGTGATGCTCAAGCCGAACTGGTGTTCGGCCGAGCATGCTCGCTCAACACTTGTTGTCATCCCTTAATATTGACAATAGAGTATCCCCAACTAACTGACTTCGGGATGTATGTCTTGAGAAAGTATGCATATGATAAATATGGGCCATGGGGGCAGTTCTACCTTGAGGACATCAAAAACAAGCCGGTCCCAAACCCTATTCCCAGTTCACTCCCAGCACAAGAGCTTAACTTCTTGTTACTGGAGAAAGTAGCTAGGCCGATTTTCACAGTAAAGGAGATCCTGGCAGTGGAAACAGGATTCTCTGATTGCAATTTTTGGTTGGAATGGATGAAATACACGGCATCTCAGGTAAACAGATCTGGGTTTATCACCTGTGCCACAGCTAGACCACACTTAGGAACTGTGCCCCTCCACCTAAATCCTAGCCAATAATTATGTTTTACAAGCATGTATGTGAATCAGACTGCCAATAAGACTAAATGTTAGGTTTGGGAAGGGAAATTCCCAATCTTAGGAGAAACACCTGAGCCTGGAGGAGGGATAACCATATACAAATGGAATTACACCTGTTTTGAAATAGAGGCTAAAAAAGAGAAGGACAAGTTCTCTGAGGGTTATTGTGGAACCGTGGTGAATACCACTGGAGTGGCCTACTAAAGTCACTTGATGAATCAGACTCAAGCATTGGGAGATGTGATATGGTTGTGTGCTAATATGGAATTAAGGACAAAGTTGGCAATTGTCTGGCATGGACAGTGTGCCTTGGCCCTAGTGTTGATGCCTTTCCATGTATTCAATCCCCTTGACTGGGAAAAAACTATAGAAAAATTAAGAAATCCTGAATTAGAATATGACTACACCCAAGGGGAGGCAATGGTAAGGAGGAAGCAGGACACCAACCCAGGAGGTAGCCGTGATTCCCACATATACATAAATAGATGCCATAGGAGTGCCCAGGGGGGTCCCAAATGAATTCAAAGCCAGAAGTCAAGTGGCAGCAGAGTTTGAGTCTCTAATCCCTATAGTTGCCATAAACAAAAATGTGGATTGGATCAACTATATCTATTATAATCAACAGAGATTTGTGAACTATACCAGGGATGCATTAAAGGGTATAGTAGAACAGCTGGGGCCCACTAGTATTATGGTGTTTCAAAATAGAATGGCCCTGGACATGCTGTTAGCAGAAAAGGGGTGTGTGTGCAAAATGATTGGTAAGACCTGCTGCACTGTAATTCCCAATAATTTAGGACCAAATGGACAGGTTATAAATGCTCTGAAGGGGCTTACTTCCCTTTCAGAAGAGTTAAAGGGAACCTGTCACCAGTTTTATGGTGTCCTAACTAAGGGCAACATAAATAAGTGACTGATTCTCTTAGCAAAATGCTGGGTCACTTTCTTTAATTAACCCAGTCAATCTGCCAACATCTTGTATTAAAAAGCTCCAGCTGATAATGTTGAGTCATGAATATTTATGAGCTCCTTACTCTCCCCGCCTACCTGCTGCTGATTGACAGTTTTTTTCCATATGAATCAGCAGCAGGTGGGCAGGGGAGTGGCTATATCTCGGAATT
Organism: Bufo bufo; assembly: GCF_905171765.1. NCBI lineage: Eukaryota > Metazoa > Chordata > Amphibia > Anura > Bufonidae > Bufo > Bufo bufo. Next base: position 87,485,998 of record NC_053394.1, read on the forward strand.
TTAAAAAACGCTGGACTCACTGACATCACTCTGGACTCAAATCAGCTCATTAGCATGCGGCATGTGGCATCTTTGTGTGTATATTATGAGGTAACCATCTGTCACACCAGTAAGTGAATACATCTAAGGCACTTTTTAGTAGTTAATGATTGTATATAATTAGTTAGATTATAATCAAATATCCACATGACAGGTTCCCTTAAAATATTCTGGGATAGACAATTCATGGGAGAATTGGAGAATTGGATTAAAAATTGGAAACAGACCTTGTTACAAATTAGAATAATCATAGTCATTGTCTTATTGATACTTGCAGTAATTGTGTGTTGTGTCAGCCCCTGCATTAGGAGGCTTCTGTTCAAATTCGTAGCTGATGCTACCCCGTAGATGATCATGGGAGAGCTGTATGAGGATAAGAGACAAGGTCCACTTTGTTCTGTTGGTCCCCCCCATCCACGACACCATATAGAGAGGAGATCCAGTCCAGTGTCATGGGACTCTATTCAGAAGGAATAGGTTGTCATGGAAGCTGGCGAAGAGGAGAATCGAGACATAGAGGACAGATGTGCTAGGCATTGTTAGGAAAATAATGAGATCCAAGGAGGGACTGATGGAGAAGTGGATATCATTCTTGATCAGTTAAGATGGCCCCCATATCCTCCAGCTTTCAGGCAACGCCTTATTCGCTGAAGCTGGGACACAAGCAAAAAGACTTCACCTTATCCAAGAGGACCCTCCTCCCTGATGTGTCCCATATGACGTATGCTGTACTGATTCTAATGTGAAGCCATTACAAGATGGCGTTTGCACCTAGATATTTACAGTTTGCATACCAAAGTTAGTAAAACAATGCACAATGCGGAGATGCCAAGTGTTATCTCTCTTCTTATTTTTTTATCCTAGCCAATGGAACAATGACACAAGCCTCAGGGGGGATGCCCCCTCTGATCTACATATATACTGCTTGATTTCCTGTAATAAAAGAGAAATGCTTTGACCCTTTCCTGGTGTCAGTGTTATTTCTTCCATGCATGTAAAATCCTAGGATCCTAGGATTACTACTAATTTGGAGCAGTAGAGTAAACATAATTATCCATGATTGTCTTTAGGGTGAAGGACTAGCATGAATTGAGGTTGATCCTAATTTGGTTTCCCATCTTTATCCTATCACTTTATGATCAATGGGGCTCGAACCTCTGGGACCCTCACTGATCCTGAGAATGAAGGGAATGCAGTGCTAGTTTAGTACTGCATACCTTTGATCATTTTCCTTTTTGTTTTTCCTTGCACTCCCAGCCACCTGGTTGCAAAGGGAACTGCAGCTAGATGCTCATCATTCTCAAGATGGGGGGGGGGGGGGGGGAAGGGGGTTGGGGTTCTTATGGATTCACTGTTCATAAAGTGATGGCATATCCTAGCAGGCAGCTCAGTGATTAGAACTAGAGACCTGTAGCTATGGGGTCCTAGGTTTGAATTCGACCAAGGACAATATCTGCATGGAGTTTGTATGTTCTCCCTGTGTTTGCGTGGATTTCCTCCAGGTTCTCCGATTTCCTCTCACACTCCAAAGACATAGAGAACTTAGAATGTGAGCCCCATTGGGGGCAGTGTGATGCTAATGTCTGTAAAGCGCTGCGGAATATGTTAATGCTATATAAGTGAGTATAATAAATAAGTATGCCATCACTTTATAATAGGAAAACCCCTACATTTAAATGCAGTTGAAAGGATTAAGTAACCCCTTATTCACCTATCAGTTACTTCCCTCTGCTCTACTAAAAATATGCAGCTCCTCTGTGTAAGCATTTTTATTTTAAAAATTGAAAGGGAAAGTAGACACTGCCAGACACCACAATGATTTCATTATTTTATTGCATGCAGTGGCGTTGCGAGGGGGGTGCTGCGGGTGCGGGCCGCACCGGGTGACACCAGTCTGATGGAGTGTCACCCGCCAGACCCAAGTTCACAACACCACTAGCACTCGCGCCCTTGTACTTGCGTCGCTGATCTGATCCTGTACTTGCCAGCTGCGCGGGCATGAGTTCAGTCACTTCGGCGTGCAATCCCGCGGTAGGTCTCGCGTGATCATGCACCGCAGGATGGGATTTCGCGCCAAAGACGCTGAAATTAATTGAACTCATGCTCGCGCAGCCGGCAAGTACAGACTGTGCAGGATCAGCGACACAAGTATGGAGGGGGGGGGGCAAACTACATAATGGAGGGCAGTCTGGGGGCAAAATTAACTTGTGTGGAGGCAAAATTACTTAGTGTGGGGGTAAATTACTTTGTGGGTGCAGTTTGGCGGCCAAACTACATAATGGAGGGCAGTGTGGGGGCAAACAACATAATGTGTGGCAGTGTAGGATGCAAATTACTTAATGTGAGGCAGTGTGGGGGAAAATCGCATAATGTGGGGCATTGTGGGGGCAAATTACATAATGTGAGTTAGTGTGGGGGGCAAATCACATAATGTGAGGCAGTGTGGGGGGCAAATTACATAATGTAAGGCAGTGTGGAGGGCAAATTACATAATGTGGGGCAGTGTAGGGGGAAAATTACATAATGTGGGGCAGTGTGAGGGACAAATTACTTAATGTGAGGCACTGTGGGGGGAAATTACTTAATTTGGGGGAGTTTGGGTAGCAAATTACTTAATGTGGGGCAGTGTGGGGGAAAATCGCATAATGTGGGGCATTGTGGGGGCAAATTACATAATGTGAGTTAGTGTGGGGGGCAAATCACATAATGTGAGGCAGTGTGGGGGGCAAATTACATAATGTAAGGCAGTGTGGAGAGCAAATTACATAATGTGGGGCAGTGTAGGGGGAAAATTACATAATGTGGGGCAGTGTGAGGGACAAATTACTTAATGTGAGGCACTGTGGGGGGCATATTACTTAAAGGGGTATTCCCATCATAGACAATGTGGGCATATAGCTAGAATGTGCCCCCATTGCCTGATAGGTGCGGGTCCCACCACTGGGACCCGCACCTATATCGAGAACGGAGCAGGGAGCGCTGTGGCTGGAGGACCCACGATTTTTCCGGGGTCCGTCCACCGCCAAGCGCTAATCCCCGCCTCTTCAATAGAAGTGAATGGGAGCATACCGCGCATGCACGGCCCATGCTCCCATTAATTTCTATGAGGCCAACGGAAATAGCTGAGGCAGGGCTTGTCTATTTTTGGCGGCCCCATAGAAATGAATGGAGGGCAGCTGTGCATGCGCAGTGCGCCATCATTCACTTTCGGTTGGGACCCGCACCTATCAGACAATGGGGGCATATCCTAGCAATATGCCCCCATTGTCTGAGATGGGAAAACCCCTTTAATGTGGGGCAGTGTGGGGGGCATATTACTTAAGGTGGGGCAGTGTAGGGGGCATATTACTTAAGGTGGGGCAGTGTAGGAGGCAGTATTACTAATGAGGGCATTCTAGAAGGAAATTACTATTGGTGGGACTATGAGGAGCACTATTACTAAGGGTATTTGAGGTATTGGGGCCGGGGCACAGCGAGCAGCAGGATAGCACTGTGGGGACTCCAGTTGGGGGGATGATGTTAAAAAAGTGAGGACACTTAGATGTCTGTGTGTCACACTCTGCAGAGACGAGGAGCGGCTGAAAAAAGTGTCTGGACCAAATGGAGAAGAACGATGACAGAGAAAATCTACATTGGAGGAGATGTCACCTGGAGGTCCTGGATGTGAGAGGTACGTGCTGCTGTATAGCAAGTACAGCAAAATGCGGGAGAGAGGGGGACTTAGATAATTGGGCCATATTCATTGGGGCTGTATATATAGTGTATTTATGCATGTGTACCATGTATATGGTGTATTTATGTGTATGTGTGTTGGATATATATGGTGTATGTGTCGTGACGCCGCGCGTCTGCCTTTGAGTAGGGAATCTGTCTGCTTAGCCCCCCACCCACGTCAGCGGTCTGTTTACTATCCATACCCCCCCACCTCCTGTTACCGCTTGGGTCGGTCGGCAGGCTCAGTGAAGGACGTGAAGGGACATCAGCGGCGCCGTGGCGGCAGGGCGGAGCTTGATGGACATCCCCTACGTGACTCATCCCGAGGGGGGTGACACCATATTCTACCGCACTGGGTGACACCAGCCCTAGCAAAGCCACTGACTGCATGTGTATGGCCAGTTTTAACAAAATGGAATACACATTTCTAGGAATGTTCCCATTACAACAATTTTTTTTTTCCTGCTAATAGATTGTAATTAACAGTATAGCATTCAAAACTAGAGTTGAACCCAGCATTAGGGTTGAGCGAACCCGAACTGTAAAGTTCGGGTTCGTACCGAACTTTAGGATTTTTGGACCCCGGAACCGAACATTTCAGTAAAAGTTCGGGTTCGGTGTTCGGTGAGTTAATGGCGCTTTTTGAAAGGCTGCAGAGCAGCCAATCAACAAGCGTTTAACTAGTGTGCCCTTAGAAGCCATCACAGCCATGCCTACTAATGGCATGGCTGTGATTGGCCAGTGCAGCATGTGACCCAGCCTCTATATAAGCTGGAGTCACGTAGCGCTGCACGTCACTCTGCTGTGCTTAGTGTAGGGAGAGGATGCTGCTGGTACTTTGAGGGAGAGAATAGGACAGAATCTGTGATCATAACTCCAATTGAACTCAGCGATCTACATAGATTCAGTTGTGTGGGTGCAGTGCACAATCTTTTTACCCTGCCCTGAGCCCAGTGAAAGTTAGTTAGGTGGGTGGCGGCGGCCATTTTATGCAAGCTAAGTGCACCAGCACTGCATCTGTGCTTTTGTGCCATTCAAATCCAAGCTTGAAATACTGCACTAATAATCTGGTTTTAAAAAAAGACCCTTTTTTGTCAATATACAACATCTGGTGCATTTGCAGGATTAGTCAGTGTGCAATTTAAGCTAGAAATACAGCCATAATTTTCTGGGTTTTTACAAAGACCCTTTTCTGGCAAAATACACTATTTTACAGCCCTTGATGCATCTGCACGTTTGAAATTCAAGTGTTATATACAGCTTTCATATTCTGTTAGTAAAAAAACTAACTTTATTGGCAATATACAACATCTGGTGTATTTGCAGGATTAGTCAGTGTGCAATTTAAGTTAGACATACGGCCATAATTTTCTGGGTTATTAAAAACACAATTTTTGTGCAAAATACACTATTTTACAGCCCTAGCTGCATCTGCACGTGTGAAATTCATTCGTTATATACAGCTTTCATATTCTGTTATTAAAAAAATAGGCTTTTTTTTGCTAAATACTTAATATTGCAGCCCTTGCTGCATCTGTGATTGTTAAAAACAAATTTTAAAAAATGTAATAATTTTCTGCCTTTGAAAAAACACAAATTTTTTGCAATATCCAACATCTGGTGCTTTTGCAGGATTAGTCAGTATGCAATTTAAGCTAGAAATACAGCCATAATTTTCTGGGTTTTTAAAAACACCCTTTTTTGCAAAATACACTATTTTACAGCCCTTGCAGCATCAGCACGTGTGAAATTCAAGGGTTATATACTGCTGTCATATTCAGTTATTAAACAAACACCCTTTTTGGGCAAAAAACGTTAATTGCGGCCTAGTCTGCATCTGTACGTGTAAGATACACACTTTAGATTCTGTGGTTATATTCTGTTATTTGAAAAACAGCCATTTTGGGAAAAAAACTAAAATTGCGGCCTAGTCTGGATCAGTCCGTGTGAGATACACACTTTAGATACTGTGGTTATATTGTTCTATTAATAAAACACCCTTTTTAGGCAAAATACACCATTTTACAGCCCTTGCTGCATCAGCACGTGTGAAATTCAAGGGTTATATACTGCTGTCATATTCAGTTATTAAACAAACACTCATTTTGGGCAAAAAACGAAATTTTGCAGCCTTTGCTGCATATGTCATTGTGAGATACACTCTTTAGATACTGTGGTTCTATTCAGATATTTGAAAAACAACCATTTTGGGCAAAAAACTTTTATTGCGGGGGCGGAGCCTGGACATTGGCGTGGATGGCTGTGTGAAAGATCTGCTCCTCCACGTCCCAGCATCTACAGCTATTTAAACAACAGTGACCTGTGCAATAATGGTCAAATACGGGAGAGACAAAGGGCTTCAAACCCCCGGACACGCCGAGATCGCATAAAGGCCAGCAGGACATGCAGAAATTTCTTAAAAAGAGAAGCTCACATTCACCGGGACCCAATGCTAAAATGGCGGTGGCGCGCGAAGCTGAAGCGGAAGCTGAAGCGGAAGCTGATGACTCGGAGGCAGACAGTGAGAGATGCGATGCAGCTGATGAATGAGATCCAGAGCCTGTATCCAAATCATTCCTCACTAAAGTGCTCGGTCAAGCTCAAGACAAAGCCCTGAGGCCGGTACTCACAGAGCTGGCAGAGATTAAAACAGAAATATCCCAAATCGGCCACAGAGTCGAAGCGCTGGAACAGACGGCCCAGGGGCTGCAGGCACGCGCCTCAGGAGTGGCAGAATGCTTAGATGGACATGCCACGGAGCTCAACAGAGCATTCTTACTATTGGAGGATCAAGAGAACCGTAGCAGGAAGCGCAATGTCCGAATAAAAGGCCTACCTGAGTCCTGGGCTGCGGAATCACTTCGCAAAGTTGCCACAGAAATCTTCGCAGACCTACTAGGACCGGACTCTGCTGAATCCATCATAATAGAGCGCATACACAGAGCGCTGAGACCCCAACCGAAGCCAAATAAGAGGCCAAGGGATGTAGTCTGTGGTCTATTGTCATTTGTAGACACAGCTCGTATCATGGAAGCAGCGTGAGCTAAAGATAGGATTCTATATTAGGGCGCAGATATTGCGCTTTATCAGGACATTGTGCCCTCAACGCTCGTGAAGAGGCGCATACTGAAGCCTTTGCTAGACACCTTAAGGGCACGAAAGATCCCATATACCTGGATGTATCCCTTTGGATTGTCAGTTCTTAAAAATGGGAAACGTATTACCATCCATGTACCGGAAGACCTGGAGGGTGCATGGGAGCGCATCGGAATACAGCCCATCGATATTCCCTCATGGCTGCCTGTGACCTGACCGACGGCACTCCCGGCCTTACCGCAAGTAGAATCTTGGAGAAGAGTCCAGCGGGCCAAGTCCAGCAAAACGTCTAAACACCTGATAGGAACTGCGGACCCTCCAATATGAAGATACCTTGGCTGGTGATACGGTGAAGTATTATTGAGGCCTTAAGTGGGTCATGCTAGAGATACCTTCTTTAGGACAGTTCTTGTTCTAGATCCTAATCAACAATCAGGGATGCTCTAGACATGTTTTACCCGCACTCTCGGTGGCTTTTGGCCGAGACAACGTATGTCCTAGTGACTTGCACCACCATTACTCATGGATCGGTCCCTTAGTGCTCCATGCACCTTGTTCATGTTCAGGCTACATTGATTAATTGTTCCATGTTCTCAGCATACTGATGCCTATTTGCCAGATAGAGTGATAACACTAAGTTGAGGTACTAGGTTCCCATTACCTCCCTGTTAGACCAAATGTGTAAAGATTGAGCACTAGGGATGAGCGAACCCGAACTGTATAGTATGTACATTTTCGTAAAAGTCAGTGTTCGGGTTCGGTGTTCGGCGCTTTCTTGGCGCTTTTTAAAAGGCTGCAAAGCAGCCAATCAACAAGCGTCATACTACTTGCCCCAAGAGGCCATCACAGCCTTGCCTACTATTGGCATGGCTGTGATTGGCCAGTGCAGCATGTGACCCAGCCTCTATATAAGCTTGGGTCACGTTGCGCTGCACGTCACTCTGCTGATTGAAGCATAGGGAGAGGTTGCAGCTGCGACGTTAGGGCGAGATTAGGCAGTGATTAACTTCTCCAAAAGACTTCATTCTGTGATCGATCTGCAGCTGTGGATCATTGAAGTGCTAATATTGACTTGCTCACTTTTTTGAGGCTGCCCAGAGCGTTTTTAGATCACTTTTTTTCTGGGGTGATCGGCGGCCATTTTGTGACTTGTGGTGCGCCAGCACAAGCTATCACCAAGTGTATTTAACCATCAATAGTGTGGTTATTTTGTGCTATATCCTACATCAGCTGCAGGCTGAGCCTGTGTCACCGAAGTGCATTTAACCATCAACAGTCTGATTATTTTTTGGCCATATACTACATCTGGTGCAGGCTGAGCCTGTGTCACCCAAGTGCATTTAACCATCAACAGTGTGGTTATTTTTTGGCCATATACTACATCAGGGGCAAGTTGAGCCTGTCACCCAGCACCTGAAAAATAGACCTGACATTTCTATTCAACCAAGTCTGTACTGTTTTAGCTGGTCAAGTTATTTGTAGTGACCGTAAAAGCACACTTTTTGTTCTGGGTTGAAAAACTATTCCCAAATTTGCCATTCTCAAAATAACTAGTTTCTGGTATTTGAGGCCTACTTGAAATCTATCCCAAAAAGGATATCTTACATTGAAGGTACTGATAGTGTCATTCAGAAAAACCTAAGACACACGCTACCGTGCAGATAGAAGTCTGATTCTGTGATTAAACCTTAACCTGTCACACAGTGCAAAAAAAAACAGGTCTCACATTTCTATTCAAGCAAATCTGTACTGTTTTAGCTGGTCAAGTTATTTGTAGCGACCGTAAAAGCACATTTTTTTTTCTGGTTTGAAAAACTATTCCCAAATTTGCCATTCTCAAAATAACTAGTTTCTGGTATTTGAGGCCTACTTGAAATCTATCCCAAAAAGGATATCTTACATTGAAGGTACTGATAGTGTCATTCAGAAAAACCTAAGACACACGCTATCGTGCAGATAGAAGTCTGATTCTGAGATTAAACCTTATCCTGTCACACAGTGCAAAAAAAAAACAGGTCTCACATTTCTATTCAAGCAAATCTGTACTGTTTTAGCTGGTCAAGTTATTTGTAGCGACCGTAAAAGCCCTTTTTTTTTCTGGGTTGAAGAACTATTCCCAAATTTGCCATTCTCAAAATAACTAGTTTCTGGTATTTGAGGCCTACTTGAAATCTATCCCAAAAAGGATATCTTACATTGAAGGTACTGATAGTGTCATTCAGAAAAACCTAAGACACACGCTACCATGCAGATAGAAGTCTGATTCTGAGATTAAACCTTAACCTGTCACACAGTGCAAAAAAAAACAGGTCTCACATTTCTATTCAAGCAAATCTGTACTGTTTTAGCTGGTCAAGTTATTTGTAGTGACCGTAAAAGCACATTTTTTTTTCTGGGTTGAAAAACTATTCCCAAATTTGCCATTCTCAAAATAACTAGTTTCTGGTATTTGAGGCCTACTTGAAATCTATCCCAAAAAGGATATCTTACATTGAAGGTACTGATAGTGTCATTCAGAAAAACCTAAGCCACACGCTACCGTGCAGATAGAAGTCTGATTCTGAGATTAAACCTTAACCTGTCACACAGTGCAAAAAAAAAAAAACAGGTCTCACATTTCTATTCAAGCAAATCTGTACTGTTTTAGCTGGTCAAGTTATTTGTAGTGACCGTAAAAGCACTTTTTTTTTTCTGGGTTGAAAAACTATTCCCAAATTTGCCATTCTCAAAATTGTGGTGAACGGGAACAATGAGGAAAACATCTAATAAGGGACGCGGACGTGGACATGGTCGTGGTGGTGTTAGTGGACCCTCTGGTGCTGGGAGAGGACATGGCCGTTCTGCCACAGCCACACGTCCTAGTGTACCAACTACCTCAGGTCCCAGTAGCCGCCAGAATTTACAGGGATATTTGGTGGGGCCCAATGCCGTTCTAAGGATGGTAAGGCCTGAGCAGGTACAGGCATTAGTCAATTGGGTGGCCGACAGTGCATCCAGCACGTTCACATTATCTCCCACCCAGTCTTCTGCAGAAAGCGCACAGATGGCGCATGAAAACCAAGCCCATCAGTCTGTCACATCACCCCCATGCATATCAGGGAAACTGTCTGAGCCTCAAGTTATGCAGCAGTCTCTTATGCTGTTTGAAGACTCTGCTGCCAGGGTTTCCCAAGGGCATCCACCTAGCTCTTCACCAGGGGTGGAAGAGATAGAATGCACTAACGCACAACCACTTATGTTTCCTGATGATGAGGACATGGGAATACCACCTCAGCAAGTCTCTGATGATGACGAAACACAGGTGCCAACTACTGCGTCTTTCTGCAGTGTGCAGACTGAACAGGAGGTCAGGGATCAAGACTGGGTGGAAGACGATGCAGGGGACGATGAGGTCCTAGACCCCACATGGAATGAAGGTCGTGCCACTGACTTTCACAGTTCGGAGGAAGAGGCAGTGGTGAGACCGAGCCAACAGCGTAGCAAAAGAGGGAGCAGTGGGCAAAATCAGAACACCCGCCGCCAAGAGACTCCGCCTGCTACTGACCGCCGCCATCTGGGACCGAGCACCCCAAAGGCAGCTTCAAGGAGTTCCCTGGCATGGCACTTCTTCAAACAATGTGCTGACGACAAGACCCGAGTGGTTTGCACGCTGTGCCATCAGAGCCTGAAGCGAGGCATTAACGTTCTGAACCTTAGCACAACCTGCATGACCAGGCACCTGCATGCAAAGCATGAACTGCAGTGGAGTAAACACCTTAAAAAAAAGGAAGTCACTCGGGCTCCCCCTGCTGCCTCTTCTGCTGCTGCCGCCTAGGCCTCTTCTGCTGCCGCCACCTCGGCCTCTTTCTCTGCCTCTGGAGGAACGTTGGCACCTGCCGCCCAGCAAACATGGGATGTACCACCAACACCACCACCTGCGTCACCAAGCATCTCAACCATGTCACACGGCAGCGTTCAGCTCTCCATCTCACAAACATTTGAGAGAAAGCGTAAATTCCCACCTAGCCACCCTCGATCCCTGGCCCTGAATGCCAGCATTTCTAAACTATTGGCCTATGAAATGCTGTCATTTAGGCTGGTGGACACACACAGCTTCAAACAGCTCATGTCGCTTGCTGTCCCACAGTATGTTGTTCCCAGCCGCCACTACTTCTCCAAGAGAGCCGTGCCTTCCCTGCACAAACAAGTGTCCGATAAAATCAAGTGTGCACTGCGCAACGCCATCTGTGGCAAGGTCCACCTAACCACAGATACGTGGACCAGTAAGCACGGCCAGGGATGCTTTATCTCCCAAACTGCACACTGGGTAAATGTAGTGGCGGCTGGGCCCCAGGCGGAGAGCTGTTTGGCGCACGTCCTTCCGCCGCCAAGGATCGCAGGGCAACATTCTTTGCCTCCTGTCTCCTCCTCCTCCTACTCAGCTTCCTCCTCCTCTTCTTCCACCTGCTCATCCAGTCAGCCACACACCTTCACCACCAACTTCAGCACAGCCCGGGGTAAACGTCAGCAGGCCATTCTGAAACTCATATGTTTGGGGGACAGGCCCCACACCGCACAGGAGTTGTGGCGGGGTATAGAACAACAGACCGACGAGTGGTTGCTGCCGGTGAGCCTCAAGCCCGGCCTGGTGGTGTGCGATAATGGGCGAAATCTCGTTGCAGCTCTGGGACTAGCGGGTTTGACGCACATCCCTTGCCTGGCGCATGTGCTGAATTTGGTGGTACAGAAGTTCATTCGCAACTACCCCGACATGTCAGAGCTGCTGCTTAAAGTGCGGGCCGTCTGTTCGCGCTTCCGGCGTTCACACCCTGCCGCTGCTCGCCTGTCTGCGCTACAGCGTAACTTCGGCCTTCCCGCTCACCGCCTCATATGCGTCGTACCCACCAGGTGGAACTCCACCTTGCATATGCTGGACAGACTGTGCGAGCAGCAGCAGGCCATAGTGGAGTTTCAGCTGCAGCACGCACGGGTCAGTCGCACTATGGATCAGACACACTTCACCACCAATGACTGGGCCTCCATGCGAGACCTGTGTGCCCTGTTGCGCTGTTTCGAGTACTCCACCAACATGGCCAGTGGCGATGACGCCGTTATCAGCGTTACAATACCACTTCTATGTCTCCTTGAGAAAACACTTAGGGCGATGATGAAAGAGGAGGTGGCCCAGGAGGAAGAGGAGGAAGAGGGGTCATTTTTAGCACTTTCAGGCCAGTCTCTTCGAAGTGACTCAGAGGGAGGTTTTTTTCAACACCAGAGGCCAGGTACAAATGTGGCCAGACAGGGCCCACTACTGGAGGATGAGGAGGACGAGGATGAGGAGGAGGTGGAGGAGAATGAGGATGAAGCATGTTCACAGCGGGGTGGCACCCAAAGCAGCTCGGGCCCATCACTGGTGCGTGGCTGGGGGGAAACACAGGACGAAGACGATACGCCTCCCACAGAGGACAGCTTGTCCTTACCTCTGGGCAGCCTGGCACACATGAGCGACTACATGCTGCAGTGCATGCGCAATGACAGCAGAGTTGCCCATATTTTAACGTGTGCGGACTACTGGGTTGCCACCCTGCTGGATCCCCGGTACAAAGACAATGTGCCCACCTTACTTCCTACACTGGAGCGTGATAGGAAGATGCGCGAGTACAAGCGCACGTTGGTAGACGCGCTACTGAGAGCATTCCCAAATGTCACAGGGGAACCAGTGGAAGCCTAAGGCGAAGGCAGAGGAGGAGCAAGAGGTCGCCAACGCAGCTGTGTCACGGCCAGCTCCTCTGAGGGCAGGGTTAGCATGGCAGAGATGTGGAAAAGTTTTGTCACCACGCCACAGCTAACTGCACCACCAACTGATACGGAACGTGTTAGCAGGAGGCAACATTTCACTAACATGGTGGAACAGTATCTGTGCACACCCCTCCACGTACTGACTGATGGTTCGGCCCCATTCAACTTCTGGGTCTCCAAATTGTCCACGTGGCCAGAGCTAGCCTTTTATGCCTTGGAGGTGCTGGCCTGCCCGGCGGCCAGCGTTTTGTCTGAACGTGTATTCAGCACGGCAGGGGGCGTCATTACAGACAAACGCAGCCGCCTGTCTACAGCCAATGTGGACAAGCTGACGTTCATAAAAATGAACCAGGCATGGATCCCACAGGACCTGTCCATCCCTTGTGCAGATTAGATATTAACTACCTCCCCTTAACAATATATTATTCTACTCCAGGGCACTTCCTCATTCAATACTATTTTTAATTTCATTTTACCATTATATTGCGGGGCAACCCAAAGTTGAATGAACCTCTCCTCTGTCTGGGTGCCGGGGCCTAAATGTGTGACAGTGGCCTGTTCCAGTGGTGGGTGACGTGAAGCCTGATTCTCTGCTATGACATGAAGACTTATTCTGTGCTGACATGAAGCCAGATTCTCTGTTACGCGACCTCTCTCCTCTGCCTGGGTGCCTGGGCCTAAATATGTGACAGTGGCCTGTTCCAGTAGTGGGTGACGTGAAGCCTGATTCTCTGCTATGACATGAAGACAGATTCTGCGCTGACATAAGGCCAGATTCTCTGTTACGGGACCGCTCTCCTCTGTCTGGGTGCCGGGGCCTAAATGTGTGACAGTGGCCTGCTCCAGTGGTGGGTGACGTGAAGCCTGATTCTCTGCTATGACATGAAGACAGATTCTGCGCTGACATAAGGCCAGATTCTCTGTTACGGGACCGCTCTCCTCTGTCTGGGTGCCGGGGCCTAAATATGTGACAGTGGCCTGTTCCAGTGGTTGGTGACGTGAAGCCTGATTCTATGCTATGACATGAAGACTTATTCTGTGCTGACATGAAGCCAGATTCTCTGTTACGCGACCTCTCTCCTCTGCCTGGGTGCCTGGGCCTAAATATGTGACAGTGGCCTGTTCCAGTGGTGGGTGACGTGAAGCCTGATTCTCTGCTATGACATGAAGACAGATTCTGTGCTGACATAAGGCAAGATTCTCTGTTACGCGACCTCTCTCCTCTGCCTGGGTGCCTGGGCCTAAATATGTGACAGTGGCCTGTTCAAGTGGTGGGTGACGTGAAGCCTGATTCTCTGCTATGACATGAAGACTGATTCTGCGCTGACATAAGGCCAGATTCTCTGTTACGGGACCTCTCTCCTCTGCCTGGGTGCCTGGGCCTAAATGTGTGACAGTGGCCTGTTCCAGTGGTGGGTGATGTGAAGCCTGATTCTCTGCTATGACATGAAGACTGATTCTGCGCTGACATAAGGCCAGATTCTCTGTTACGGGACCGCTCTCCTCTGTCTGGGTGCCGGGGCCTAAATGTGTTACAGTGGCCTGTTCCAGTGGTGGGTGACGTGAAGCCTGATTCTCTGCTATGACATGAAGACAGATTCTGTGCTGACATAAGGCCAGATTCTCTGTTACGCGACCTCTCTCCTCTGCCTGGGTGCCTGGGCCTAAATGTGTGACAGTGGCCTGTTCCAGTGGTGGGTGACGTGAAGCCTGATTCTCTGCTATGACATGAAGACAGATTCTGTGCTGACATAAGGCAAGATTCTCTGTTACGCGACCTCTCTCCTCTGCCTGGGTGCCTGGGCCTAAATATGTGACAGTGGCCTGTTCAAGTGGTGGGTGACGTGAAGCCTGATTCTCTGCTATGACATAAAGACTGATTCTGCGCTGACATAAGGCCAGATTCTCTGTTACGGGACCTCTCTCCTCTGCCTGGGTGCCTGGGCCTAAATGTGTGACAGTGGCCTGTTCCAGTGGTGGGTGATGTGAAGCCTGATTCTCTGCTATGACATGAAGACTGATTCTGCGCTAACATAAGGCTAGATTCTCTGTTACGGGACCGCTCTCCTCTGTCTGGGTGCCGGGGCCTAAATGTGTGACAGTGGCCTGTTCCAGTGGTGGGTGACGTGAAGCCTGATTCTCTGCTATGACATGAAGACAGATTCTGTGCTGACATAAGGCCAGATTCTCTGTTACGCGACCTCTCTCCTCTGCCTGGGTGCCTGGGCCTAAATGTGTGACAGTGGCCTGTTCCAGTGGTGGGTGACGTGAAGCCAGATTCTCTGCTATGACATGAAGACAGATTCTGTGCTGACATAAGGCAAGATTCTCTGTTACGCGACCTCTCTCCTCTGCCTGGGTGCCTGGGCCTAAATGTGTGACAGTGGCCTGTTCCAGTGGTGGGTGACGTGAAGCTTGATTCTCTGCTATGACATGAAGACAGATTCTGCGCTGACATAAGGCCAGATTCTCTGTTACGAGACCGCTCTCCTCTGTCTGGGTGCCGGGGCCTAAATGTGTGACAGTGGCCTGTTCCAGTGGTGGGTGACGTGAAGCCTGATTCTCTGCTATGACATGAAGACAGATTCTGTGCTGACATGAAGACAGATTCTCTGCTATGGCATGAAGAGACTGATTCTGTGCTGACATGAAGCCAGATTCTTTGCTATGGTATGAAGAGACTGATTCTCTGCTGATGTGAAGCCAGATTCTCTGCTATGGGACCTCTGTCCAATTGATATTGGGTCATTTTTATTTTTTTTATTTTTATTTTAATTCATTTCCCTATCCACATTTGTTTGCAGGGGATTTACCTACATGTTGCTGCCTTTTGCAGCCCTCTAGCTCTTTCCTGGGCTGTTTTACAGCCTTTTTAGTGCCCAAAAGTTCGGGCCCCGATTGACTTCAATGGGGTTCGGGTTCGGGACGAAGTTCGGTTCGGGTTCGGGTCCCGAACCCGAACATTTCCGGGAAGTTCGGCCGAACTTCTCGAACCCGAACATCCAGGTGTTCGCTCAACTCTATTGAGCACCAATATGTTGACCTTTAAATGTAATAGGCGACTCCGCACATGTAGATTCGCGTGGAGGATAGTTGAGCATCATTAACTGCCTGTTTTTATTAACAATGCTCCTCTATGCGAATCTGCATTTGCGACTTCAATTGTATATTGAAATCTCTGTTAATATACCGAACGGGCCATTACCAGGAAGTCTGGTTGCAATTTAGTTAGACATAGTCCTTCCTTGGGAAAGTGTACTTGGCTCTTAGGTGAGGATGTGCTCCGGCGCTATACATTCTATACTTGTTGCTTCTTTACCTGCAAATTAAGGTAAAAACACCTCCTAATATCAACAACAGACAAGTTCCCGTCACCTCCATGCGAGACCAGATGTGTACTGTTTAAGCACCAATATGTTAAAGTAAATGTGTATCGAGGGCGTTAGCTCATGTAGATTTGTATGGAAGATGCTTGAGCGTTTTTTGTGCTAACGGTATTCTTCCATGCAAGGCTGCATCTGTGATTCCAGCTGTATAGCACATTTTTTGTTGATGCATTTAGCATGCTTGGTCTGGAAATCCGGACGCTTTTTTCTTTTTAATTAGATCTTATTTTTTCATGAGACTACATCTGTGACTCCCAAGTACAGATGTGCTCCAGTTTAACGCATCCTATGTTCTTTTCGCATGCAAATTAATGTTAAAAGGTAAAATGTTAAAAGGTATGCTACTGTCAATAACACAGACTTACTAAGAAGAGGGTACAATGTCTGTTAGGATGCTCACCCTTCCCTTCTCTTTCCCCTTCCCCATCCCCATCCCCCTCCCCCCCTTCCTTCCCTTCCTCTCCTCCCCCTTCCCCCTTCACCCCCCCTTCCCTCATCTCCTAAAACTCCTTACATCCGCACCTCAATGGTTTGTTAATAATTGGTATATGCAGGTCACCAGAGAAAAGTTTTAATATTGATAGCTGAGATGTCTGGACGATGTGACCAGGCCAAAAGTTTTTCTTGTTTTACCCCCCTCTGCTGTCTACATACATTACTGATTATTCCCTATGTGACAGCTTCTATTTACTGGCTTCGTATCCAGTAATTGATTAACTACACTATCCTCTATATATTTCTCGATCTTTTATTTTTTCTTTCTTCCCCCCCCCCCTCCTCTCCTATAACTTCCTTCCCTATCTGCATCTCACCCAACTCCTGACCTTGTTTGGCAGACGAGTTCACAGAGAACTTTTAGCTAAGAAACTAAGCATCGGAGCCCACTTAAGATGACCGCCATAGTGGTTTCCACATTCAATGTAAAGGGTCTTAATTCACATCAGAAAAGAGGTCAAGTTATGCTTGCCCTCAAAAAGCTAGGTTCACATGTTGTGTTCCTCCAGGAGACACACCTCCGCCAGAGGAAAATGCCAAGACCACCGAAACGTCCATTTTCACACTGGTTTCATAGCACTCAGCCAGTGTCAGCTTCTAAAGGTGTTGCCATTGCAATCCATCAATCAGTACCATTCACCTTCCTGAAACAACACTCAGATGCGGAAGGAAGGCTCCTGTTAGTTAAGGGCTTTATAGCAAACTGCAAATTTACGTTAGCTAACTTTTATGTTCCCAACAAATCTCCAGTTCACTGGCTCCTACAAGTCCTGGACACGCTCAAGCTTTTTGCTGAAGGACAAATAATTCTGGGCGCAGACCTGAATCTAGTACTAGACCCAACAGTGGACTCATCCTCCACTAAGTCCCATATATCGCAAAAACTCCTTAGCAGACTTCACAAGAAACTACATGAACTGCACCTAATAGATGTTTGGCGTAGCCTTCACCCCTCAGTCAAGGACTTCTCCTTTTACTCTGTCCCACATGGAACGTATCAGCGGTTGGACCACATTTTAACCTCTGCATCTCTTCTCCCCACCGCTAGGTCAGCTGAGATCGGAACTATCACGGTATCAGACCACGCACCATGCTCGGTGACCCTCACTCTGGCTTCTCTACCAAAAAAAGAATGGAGCTGGAAACTGAACGAGTCTTTATTACTCATTCAGTCTTATCTGGATCAGGTCAGGACCCAATTGATGGAATACTTTGCGATTAATTCAACTGCACACAGCTCACAGCCCATTATATGGGAGGCCCACAAGGCATTTATCAGAGGGTGTCTTATTTCACTGGGTTCCAGAGTTAAAAAAGAACGACAAAAAGCAATAGATACACTATTAGAGAAGATAGCAACTGTAGAAAAATTGCATAAAGCTTCCCTAAAAATTGAGCACCAAAAAGCTTTGACAGAGCTTAGATTGCAACTTCGTGACCTTCTCAATCATAGGGTTATGAGATAGATGCTGAATTTTCAGCACAAAGTGTATGCCCATGGTGATAAAGGAGGGAAGTTGATGTCCTCTCTGTTAAAGAAAGCTAAGAATGTAACCTACATTTCAGCTATAAAACAACAAAATGGTAACCTAACGCAGGAGACACCAGAGATGGCCAGGGCTTTCAAAGAATTCTACTCAGCCTTATATAATCTTCACCAGAAAGATACACCTGATGGAAAATCGCAAAAAGAACAACATATTAGGAAATTCTTGAGCTCTCTACATCTCCCGACTATAACACACGAGGATTCTACATATCTTATCAGACCAATAACAACAGAGGAAGTAACAGACACCCTAAAAAGCTTCCCACCAGGCAAGAGTCCAGGACCAGATGGTCTGCCCTTGCTGTATTATAAAAAATTTCAGGACATTCTAGTCCCTAGATTCACAGATATTTGCAATGCCTTGATACAAGGTGACCTCCTACCTAGACAAACACTGGAATCTCATGTTACTCTAATCCCTAAAGAAGGGAAGGACCCCCAAAACTGTGGAAGCTATCGTCCAATTTTCCTCCTGAACCTGGACCTGAAGCTTTGAGCCAAAATCTTGGCATGCAGAATGAGTAAGTTTTTGCTAAATCTCATTGGACCTGAACAATCAGGATTTGTCCGGGGTCGGGAGGGGAAGGATAATACTCACAGGATTTTTCACGCCATACACATAGCTCATAAAAAAGGCTTTTCCCTAGCTTTACTAAGCATTGACGCTGAAAAGGCGTTCAACAGAGTCAACTGGATGTTCATGAAAATGACTCTGCAACAGTTTGCCTTTCCAGACATGTTTATACAAGCAATCCTAACTCTCTACCAAAACCCCTATGCTAGGCTGAAAGTCAATGGCACGTTGTCACCGACTTTCAACATTACAAATGGGACTAGGCAGGGATGTCCCCTGTCTCCCTCACTGTTTATATTAGTGGTAGAAACACTTTTGCAGCTAGTCAGACAATAGATATCGCAGGAGTTAGCTACGATCAAAGAGAACTGAAATGCACTGCTTTTGCAGATGACTTATTATTCTTAGTAAAAGACCCTGAAAAAGGGCTGGGCCCCTTGATGGACAGAATAGACACCTACAGCTCACTATCAGATTTTAAAGTCAATCATACCAAATCTGAACTCCTAAATATATCCCTATGTCTCTCATATGTGTGAGATACACCCTTTACATACTGTGGTTCTATTAAGTTATTTGAAAAACAACAATTTTGGGCAAAAAACTTTTATTGCGGCCTAGTCTGGATCAGTCCGTGTGAGATATACACTTTAGATATTGTGGTTATATTCTTCCATTAATAAAACACCCTTTTTGGGCAAAATACACACTTTTACAGCCCTAGCTGCATCAGAATGTGTGAAATTCAAGGTTTATATACTGCTGTCATATTCTGTTATTAAACAAACACCCTTTTTGGGCCAAAAACTTAATTTTGCAGCCTTTGCTGCATATGTCATTGTGAGATACACACTTTAGATACTGTGGTTATATTCAGTTATTTGAAAAGGCGTAATCTGGATCTGTACGTGTAAGATACACCCTTCAAATAGAATATACAAATTCACCAATGGAGGAGAAAAAAGAGGAATAACGGCAAAAAGATATGGGATTTTGATGGATGCAAAAAAAGAACGGATTACAATACTAGCCAGAGGTAAATGGGAAAAAGAGCTCTCGTCTTTCACGGAAGAAAAATGGAATGATGCCCTTAGAAGTTATATTAAGATGTCGGAAAGGGCCTCACATAAAATCTCCCAGTTTTTTATAGTTCATAGGTTACATCGATCATGGGCGTTAAAGAAAATGGGGGTTAGAACCTCGGATAAGTGCCCAAAGTGCAAGGGTGAGAAGGCGGATCTTATACATTGTTTTTAGAGATGTCCCAAACTTATAAGGTATTGGAAAGAGATGGTAGAGATTACATCAGTATTTTTAGGTATTCAAGTTTTGGAAGATCCCGTAGTCTGTATTTTGGGGGCTATTGAACATCTTAAACTAAACAAAGAGATACAATCGGTGTTAAGTAAAGTATTATTCCAAGCTAGACTTCTCATACTTCGGAAATGGGTAAATGAAGACCCCCCCCCCCCCCACAGTGGGACAGTGGCAGGAAGCAGTGCTTAATCTGATTAAACTGGAACGGGCGTCCGAGAGATATAGTGATAGAGCTGAAAAAACTGATAAAATATGGAAGAAATGGCCGAACCAGGGCCGAGGTGTTTGAATTATTATTATTATTATTTTTTTCTTTACTCCCTCCCTCCCTCTCTCTCCAATTAGGTGGGGGGGTGGGTATTTGGGGGGAAAATGTTAATATATTGTTGATTATTGTAATACGGACCTTTGGATGGTCTGATATTGTATATGTTTTTTTTATATAACAGATAATAAAAATGAAAAAAAAAAAAGAGATACACCCTTTACATACTGTCATTCTAGTCAGTTATTTGAAAAACAGCCCTTTTGAGCAAAAAATTTCAATTGCGGCGTAGTCTGGGTCTGTACGTGTGAGATACACCCTTTACATACTGTCATTCTAGTCAGTTATTTGAAAAACAGCCATTTTGGGCAAAAAACTTAAATTCCGGCCTAGTCTGGATTAGTAAGTGTGAGATACACCCTTTAGATACTGTGGTTCTATTCAGTTATTTGCAAAACAACCATTTTGGGCAAAAAAATGCTGTCATTCCTTCTGGTGGAGACGGAGAGTTTTAAAAGCCTTATGGCAGTGGCTGTCCCACAGTACATCGTGCCCAGCCGCCACTACATTTCCAGGCGTGCCATCCCTTCCCTGCACAACCAAGTGAGGGACAAAATCAGGTGTGCACTGCGCAACGCCATCTGTGGCAAGGTCCACCTAACTACGGATACGTGGACCAGTAAGCACGGTCAGGGACGTTATATCTCCATAACGGCACACTGGGTAAATGCAGTGGCGGCTGGGCCTGAGGCGGATAGCAGTTTGGCGCATGTCCTTCCACCACCGAGGATTGCAGGGCACTTCAGTTTGCCTCCTGTTGCTTCCTCCTCCTACTCCGCTTCAGCACAGCCAGGTCTAAACGACAGCAGGAAGTTTTAAAACTTATCTGTTTAGGGTACAAACCCCACACCGCGCAGGAGCTGTGGACGGGCCTTGAACAACAGACCGATGATTGGTTAGTGCCAGTGAGCCTCAAGCCCGGCCTGGTGGTGTGGGATAATGTGCGAAATCTCGTAGCAGCTCTGGGACTAGCCGGTTTGATGCATATCCCTTGCCTGGCGCATGTGCTAAATTTGGTGGTGCAGAGGTTCCTTTAAAATTACCCCGATATGTCAGAGCTGCTGCATAAAGTGTGGGCCGTCTGTGCGCGCTCTCGGCGTTCTCACCCTGCTGCTGCTCACCTGTCAGCGCTGGAGCGTAACTTTGGCCTTCCCGCTCACCGCATCATATGCAATGTGCCCACAAGGTGGAACGCCACCTTGCACTTGCTGGCCAGGAGTGAGTCGCTCTGCAGAACAGCACCACTTCACCACCAATGACTGAACCTCCATGCGAGACCTGTGTTCCTTGTTGCGCTGTTTCGCGTACTCCACCAACATGGCCAGTGCCAATAGCGCCGCTCTCAGCGTTACTATCCCACTTCTATGCCTCCTTGAAAAAACGCTGCTGGCGATGATAGAAGAGGATGTGGCACAGGAGGAGGAAGAGGGATCTTTTTATAGGGTTTCCGACCAGTCATTCACAAGTGGCTCCGAGGGTGGGTTTCTACACCACACAAACACCAGGTACACAATTGTCCAGCCAGGGCACAGTTCTGGAAGATGACGAGGTGCAGGATGAGGAGGAGGAGATCGAGGAGGAGGAACCGTGTTCACAGCAGGGTGGCACCCAAACCAGCTCATGGCCACCACTGGTGCGGGGCTAGGGGGATACAGAGGACACAGATGATACACCTCCCACAGAGAACAGCTTTTCGTTGCCTCTGGGCAGCCTGGCACACATGAGAGATTAGATGCTGCTGTGTCTCCGCAACGACCGCCGAGTTGCCCACATTCTAACTTGTGCTGATTACTGGGTGGCCTCGCTGCTGGATCCCCGTTACAAGGACAACGTACCATCCTTAATTCTGTCACTGTAGCATGATCGTAAGATGCGCGAGTACAAGCACACGCTGGTAGACTCGCTGCCGGTGGCATTCCCACCTGACAGTGGGGGCACAGTGCAAGCACAAGGCGAAGGCAGAGGAGGAGGAAGAGGTCGCCAACGCAGCTGGGGCACCACCAGCTCCTCAGAAGGCAGAGTTAGCATGGCCGAAATGTGGAAAAGCTTTGTCAGCTCGCCACAACAACCAGCACCACCAGCTGATATGGAACATCTTAGCAGGAGGTAGCATTTCAGCAACATGGTGGAGCAGTATGTGTGCACATGCCTACACGTACTGAATGACGGGTCTTCCCCCTTTAACTTCTGGGTCTCCAAGTTGGGCACATGGCCTGAACTTGCCCTTTACGTCTTGGAGGTGCTGGCCTGCCCTGCAGCCAGTGTATTGTCTGAACGTGTGTTTAGCATGGCAGGGGGCGTTATCACAGACAAGCGCAGCCACCTGTCCACAGCCAATGTGGACAAGCACATGTTCATTAAAATGAACCAGGCATGGATCCCACAGGACTTGTCCGTACCTTGTGCAGAATAGACATGTATACCGGCCTTAACCAGCCATTGTTATACTACAGCGCAATTGCTCATTGTTGTATTTTGGATATTTCACACTCTTTTGGAGTCTACCCTAATTAAAAAAATAAAACCAAAAACCAGTGTTGGCTACCTCGTCCTCCTCCACTGCCGCTTCCAACTACACTGCTATGTCCACCGCCTAATCAAACTCCTACTCAATATGGACGTCCACCTCATAAATCAAATTGAATTTTAAAAATTTGTACGTATTTTATTTTATGTCATTTCACTAACTTGTCTGTTACATTTTCGGGTGAAAATCACCAATTTTTGGGTGTGATATACCCTGGCTGTACCTAGTAGACAGGTAAAAACATTTTCACTAATTTGTCTATTACATTTTCAGGTGAAATTCACAAATTTTTGGGTGTGATATATACCTCTGCTTTACCTAGTAGACAGGTAACATTTCACTAATTTTTCTGTTACATATTCGGGTGAAATTCACCAATTTTGGGGTGTGATATACGGCTGCTATACCTAGTAGACAGGTAAAAAAAAATTCACTAATTTGTCTGTTACATATTCAGGTGAAATTCACCAATTTTTGGGTGTGATATACCCCTGCTCTACCTAGTAGACAGGTAACATTTCACTAATTTGTCTGTTACATTTTCGGGTGAAATTCACCAATTTATGGGTGTGATATACCCCAGCTGTACCTAGTAGACAGGTAAAAACATTTCACTAATTTGTCTGTTACATTATCGGGTTAAATTCACCAATATTTGGGTGTGATATACCACTGTTATACCTAGTAGACAGGTAAAAAAATGTCATAAATTTGTCTGTTATATATTCGGGTGAAATTCACCAATTTTAGGGTGTGATATACCCCTGCTGTACCTAGTAGACAGGTAAACAAATTTCACTAATTTGTCTGTTACATTCTTGGGTGACATTTGACCTTTTTTGCCGTGATTAAACCCCTGCTCTGCATAGGTGATAGGGACATAAATTTCAAAAAATTGTCTGTTACATTGTCAGGTGACATTTTACTAATTTTGCCGTATACAAACCCCTGCTCTTCATAGGTGACAGGGAATTAAATTTAAAAAAATCTTCTTTAATTGATACGTGCCTCCTCCTTTCATTCAATGCTTAAACTTTAACAACTTGTCCCACATTTGCGCTTCAATAATTTGTCCCACTTTTCTGCTCGATTAACCTCCCTTGGATGTGGTCTCTCTTTCTCACGCTCCCTCTCCAGCATGGAACCCTGATTCGCCGATAACTGTGATAAACATGGTAGGCTCAGAAAAGAACGTCAAAAGTTGATATAGAAGATATCCAAATGGATCGTGGACGTCACGGTGAAGTTATCTAGAGTAAACAAAGTGGCAGCAGGGCCTCTCCTGTCTAACGTTTCCAAATCCAAAATACCCCAGTGACATTCCCTATAATTTTTTATTAATTATACCAATAACAGGGCATCTTAAGAGTCCTGTATTGTTATTTATCGCTACTACCTCTCCAAGTCGGGGAGTGGGTAATTGCTGCACGACCCCTACTTTCCTTTGATTCTTTCGTTTTAATAACTTCTCCCGCATTTCCGCTCGATCACAATAAAATTTCATCCATTGATCTCCCTTGGATGTGCTATCCCTTTCTCACGCTCCCTCTCTGGCGTGGAACCCTGATTCGCCGCTAACCGTGATCAATATGGTAGGCGCAGAAAAGAACATTGAAAGTTGATAGAGCAAATATCAAATTGGATCATGAACATCACGAGGACGTGCGACATGGTGGTGCAGTATGTGTTCACACGCTTACAGGAACTGACTGATGGGTCTGCCCCCTGCAACTTCTGAGTCTCCAAATTGGGCACATGGCCTGAGCTTGCCCTTTACAACTTGGAGGTGCTGGCCTGCCCTGCAGCCAGTGTATTGTCTGAATGTTTGTTTAGCACGGGTGGAGGGGGTTATCACAGGTTATATTTCCCAATGTTTTGGGGTGTACCCTAATTTAAAAAAATTTAAAATTAAATTTAAAACCAAAAACCAGCGTAGGCTACCTCCTCCTTCTCCACCGCCACTTCCACCTACACCGCCACATCCACTGCCTCCTCAACCTCCTACTCCATATGGACCTCATTCTCCTAGATCAAGATTATTATTTTTTATTTTTACATATTTTATGTTTTTTGAAGTCATTTCCCTATCCACATTTGTTTGCAGGGCACTTGCCATGCTCTTAACCACATTTTGATGCCATTTGCAGCCCTCTAGCCCTTTCCAAGACATTTTTACAGCCATTTTAGTGCTCAAAAGTTCGGGTCCCCACTGACTTCAATGGGGTTTGGGGTCAAGTTCAGGTCAAGTTCGGGTCCCGAACTCGAACTTTTTTGTGAAGTTCGGCCGAACCCGTCAAACCCGAACATCCAGGTGTCCGCTCAACTCTACCCAGTATCCAAAGTTGATATTAGAGTTAAAATCACATTCTTAAGATTAAAACATATTGCATAAGATCTTATGTGTTTTGGGTGATCATCAACCTTAATTGCTGCTGAGGAAAATATTTTCTGAATTGAACCAGCTCCGAGATTTAAAAAAAAAATATTCTAACATCATACCATAGTGGATTTGAGAAACGTTATGTACATTAAAAGTTGAGGTCATGTGCATGACATCCAGTCAGATACTAAATATCAGATATTTTTACTTGAGGCTAGAAGATTGAAGCACCTATACTAATTAATTATTTTTCTATCAGCTTCCATGGACCTTATATATAAAATTAAGTTTGGCCTATACTGTTCAGAGTTCAATTTTTTATTTTTATTTTTATCTTTATCCCCATTGTGAGGAATATGGATTAATATTTACTGTCAGCCATGTTCCCACACCAATCATCGAAAGGTACCATAGGTAGTGAGCTCCACAGGGGGGCTCTGCTTCAAAGCCAGCCAGATGGCAGAGAGCCTCTAGCAGTCCACCTTTGTTTACAATTTCTTACCTCCATTCAGCCAGCCAGGAACCCAGCTAAAGGAACAGGAAAAAAAAACTCTCTGCAGGGGTCTAGGCTATTCCCCAGTTCCAGACAGCATGGAACTGGCGATTTATAAGGAATTATGAATCTCCTGTCCATCACAGACATAAACCAGATGCAGATTTGTGTCCCTGTGGCCACTTTGAACAGGCCAGTGGTCATAGCTTGGTGGTGGGATGCCAGGGAGGGGAGTTATACATATCTCCCCACAGAAACCAAATAACTGTACCATGCTTGTACTCTACTGGTAGCCGGAACCCAGGCGGATCCATTGGTCCCTGAACCACCTCCCTGCGACATTCTGGTCTGGAGCCATGAGCCTTAATTGGTTTTGTGGCTCATGTGCTGCCAGCCCAGCAGAGGGGGGTGGACCCCTCCCAGAGGACTGGAGGGGAGGGGCCAGCTACTGGTTAAAAGGCTTGTGCCAGCAAGCGGTCGTGTCTTTCTCTGAAAGAGGGTCACATCATGCCATGTGTTTAGAGGGACCTGCAACCTTCTGACATTACTGCCCTCCATATGACTACAGCAAAGGACTCATCACAACCCAAAAGGACTCATACATCTGGTAAACTGACTTTTGCGCTGTTTAATCCTGTTTGTACCATATCACCTGTATTTGTAACCTCGGACCACTGTATATATCCTTGTGTGTATAGTGTATTGTCTAGTGAGGCCTTAAGGTGATTAAATATATATTTTAATCTTGTGCTGTCTGGTATCTCGATCATGAATCCCCACATCCATGTTTTGGCCTAGCAATATGCTTCCGCAGGTTGGTTTCTTACCCTATATAATCCCGTTAGCGGAACGGGCTTATATCAAACAAGGAACTGGTGGCAGTCTTTCCGGGCTGAGAATGCACTGTTTCACTCGGTCAGTGAAAAGGCTCTCTCAGCTTGTTGCCACTCTGTGCCCGTGTGGACAGGAGTAATCTGTGAAAACTGTACCAAGAATGACCTAACCCTCTCCTCCAGGAGGGTGTAAAGTCATGCCTTGGTAACCAGTGACAATACCGTATCTCGTGAGCTCGACGTAGCTGACGTCCGACATCAGTCGAGGTACAGTATTTGTCACACCCATTATATGTCATACAGCTCATACACATTATACAAAAAATAAATAAAAAAAATAATAATAATAATAGTTTTTTTTTATTTACTAACCTGCACTGTAGATATTACACTTGTTATTGCCTGGTATGAACCATTCGATTTTTTATGCAAGAACGACAAACAACTTAAAGGAGTAACCCATGGTTAATGTAAAAAAAAATATAAGAAACGGCAAGTGAAGCTATACAGACACATGTTATTGAATAATTCAGTGGCTAAATCTAAATCTCTAGTTTGAAAAAGATGATTGTCCGCTAACCGTCACACACATTCCAAGGCAAATAGACTTCAAATAGAGGGATCCTAACAATCTGACTTGAGTTTATTTATATTAGAACTGAGGTGTAAAATAATATATATTTTTTCTAGTTAGGACACAAAACGTCCTAATTATCATATCAGCAAGAACATTTGCTATTTTATTCCTAGACCTAACATGTGAATGTTTTGCCGCAGTAATTACTAGCAGAAACTCAGTAAAGCATACTTGAATGTTAAAAGCTGTACAAATTGTTAAATTAAATGCTTCAATAGAACCCATGTTAGCTACTGAAGGCACAAGGGCAGCACAACCTCAAATGCAGCTGTTTTTCAGCTGCTGGCTATGTAACAGAGATATGTTTCATTTATAATTAAAATAACCAAATGTCTCTGTCTACAAATAGGACTGAAAAGAAAAATATATATATAAAATTAAAATTCTGTACATGGTCGACTCATCAGGTAACCTTTACAGATATACATCTCTAGATACCAAAGCATCACTTAAAGATCATCTGTCAACAGGATCAACCTTATTAGGTATAATATTTGGTATGGTCAGTCCTGCTGAGAAAAATGACACTTTTCTTACTTTTCTCTGAGTAAAACTTATTTTTATTTTTATGCATATGAGATTATTGGAGCACTTAGGGGGTGGGCTGTGCCTCTCGGAGCACCAGATATTCAACGCATTGCTCCTCCTGCCACTCCTTCTTTCCTATTGATTGAGAGCACAGGCATCTCGTCCAGCCCTGTATTGCTCTTAGTTTCTGCGCATGTGCAGAGCATTGGCTTCGCCAGCCTAGGCAGGATAAAAGCATACTGCACATGCACCACTGTAATCTGGAGTTGCGGAGAGGATCATGATATGCCATGAAGAAAATACAGCATTACATGTTAATCATATAATGCAGAAATGTGCCAAGTCCACCAAGGTGGGTACCGTTCTGAAAGAGCAACTCTGGCACATAGGGTAGGATCCCAATTAATGTCCTCATAGAAAATATGGCTCCAGTGGTCATTCCTCTGCACCGCAAAAGATAAGATATGTCCCATCTACGGCCGCATTGAAGTCAAGCGGTCTGCACTATGATGAGAAATTCACACGGCCAGTGCCCATGTTGTGCAGATCCACGGTTTGTGGTCTGCAAAACGGCATGGCTATCCTGCGGTTATGTGAATGCACCCTTGGGGGACTTTACAGCACATTACATTTTTTCTTTTTAAATATATAAACGTATAATAAAGCTATTAACTTAAATGTGGAATAACCACTCATTTATCATCAGTAGTGTTGATCGAGCTCTATAGAGCACCCGAGTGCAATTTAAGTCAGTGGGAGAACCCGCGCATTAAACCAGGCACCCCCTGCTCTGAAGCAGGGAGGGTGTTGGGACTCTAGTTTGGCTTAGGAGTCTCTGCTATGACTTCATATATAGCTATGTCCATATATGGAGTCAGTGCTTGGGGACACCCAGTGTATTTAAATCAAATTTTGCCTCTATTTCTGAAAGGTTTTTGGTGGGATTCGAACTCACAACCTTCTACGGTATAGCCAAGAGTCTTATCCACTACACTATAGAGATGCATGTCCAGACTTCTGCTTTATAGCAATACTTAGTACTAGTAAGTATTCCTGTACAGCAGAAGAAACCTATTTTTTTTTTTTTTTTTTTTTAAGTACAGTAACAGGCCATGCAGCTCTATAGTGTACTGGTTAAGATTCTTGGCTGTAATGTAGAAGGTTATGAGTTTGAATCCTGTCAGAAACTTTTCAGAAATAGAGGCAAAATTAGATTTAAATACACTGACTCGAGCATCGCGCTCGAGCCGAACTGGTGTTCGGCCGAGCATGCTCAATCAACACTAATCATCAGTTTTCATAGAATTCCCTAATATAGTCCATGTTTATTGAAATGCTGTTAGATAAGGAGGTAGAACCCTAAAGGTATGGCCACATAGTCAGGTTTCTGCGTGGCGTTTTGAAAGCCAAATTCAGAAGTGGATCATAAAGGGAGAGAAAGTATAAAGGACAGATATGACTTCTCTTTTTTGAATTCATTTCCAGAAATCTGAACCCGTGGCCGTACCGTGACACATCTAACATGACTACAAAGTTGTTCAGATTTTATTTCTATGTCATCTTTGGGTAGCTACATTACCTTGTTTAAATAAAATTATTGGAACCATTAATTATGAAACCTGCTGCCGTACAGGCTATAACAATAATGTAATATTGCATTAAATACCAGACATAAAAATGAAAGGTCATTTTCTGAAGGAAAAATACCATAGTTATTTCAATATGCTGACGTGGATGAAATAAAAATGACTTTACACAATGGAACTAATGGTGCCACTGATTACATGGACAGTATTTCAAAGCAATTGTTAGAAGTAAATGCATCAGAATAACTATATTTTTTATATTACAAACCGGATTTCAAAAAAGTTGGGACACTATACAAATCGTGAATAAAAACTGAATGCAATGATGTGGAGGTGCCAACTTCTAATATTGTATTCAGAATAGAACATAAATCGCGGAACAAAAGTTTAAACTGAGAAAATTTACCATTTTAAGGGAAACATATGTTGAATCAGAATTTCATGGTGTCAACAAATCCCCAAAAAGTTGGGACAAGGCCATTTTCACCACTGTGTGGCATCTACCCTTCTTCTTACAACACTCAACAGACGTCTGGGAACCGAGGAGACCAGTTTCTCAAGTTTAGAAATAGGAATGCTCTCCCATTCTTGTCTAATACAGGCCTCTAACTGTTCAATCGTCTTGGGCCTTCTTTGTTGCACCTTCCTCTTTATGATGTGCCAAATGTTCTCTATAGGTGAAAGATCTGGACTGCAGACTGGCCATTTCAGTACCCGGATCCTTCTCCTACGCAGCCATGATGTTGTGATTGATGCAGAATGTGGTCTGGCATTATCTTGTTGAAAATGGCTTGCTTAGAAATGGCTTCTTCTTTGCACTGTAGAGTTTCAGCTGGCAACGGCGGATGTTCCTTGTAGCAACCGCTACCTGTGCCCATGGAGACAGGCGTATCACCCCAATTTGTGAATTAAAATGATACATTTACTCGGATTAAACGTTTGATCTGTCATCTACGTTCTATTACAAATAAAATATTGACATTTGCCATCTCCACATCATTGCATTCAGTTTTTATTCACAATTTGTTTAGTGTCCCAACTTTTTTGGAATCCGGTTTGTATATCATAGTGGAAGTGTTCATGTTTAGAATGCACCAAAATGCTAAAGCTGTGAAGACAATGATAGGAAAAAAAATGTGATCTTCAATAGCAGCTCATTTTATGAGATCTCAATCCGTGTTTTTAGAAAGTCTGGATGTATAAGGGAACTAATATTACAAGTCTTTGCTGCCACATTGTACAAAGGCTCAACTACAACTTCTGGTGTGCAATCCCACCAGAACCAAGTCCCACAACTCCAATCACATGATACAAGGGTTGTCTATAGCATTAGCGGCATAGGAGAGGTTAGACAGAGGGAAGGTGCTCCCTCTGTCCTCTGACTGGCCCCTGTGAATATAAATTGCAAGTTGCTGAGTACTTGTCATCTCAGCCAGTGGGCTTCCGAAAGCCCCAGACATGCCATGTACTGGCGGGATGCAACAGACTGCTTGTCACATTCACTATGCACTACAGAATCTTTCTGCACAGTAAATGTCGTAAAAACTGATTCCTAAAAACAATGCAGAATTGCATTGTTTTTTCACATTGTAACCCCAATTTTTTTAGTTATGCAATACAGTAGAGACATTGTGGTCTTAAAAAAAGTGTTCCACAAAATTTTTTAAAATTATGCCTTTTGAAATGCACAGATGAAAAAAGAATGTTGGAGCCTTAAATACCAAACTAAGTTGTATCTTTAAGGGGGTACTGTATTTTTCGCTCCATAAGATGCAATTTTTCCACCCAAAAATGGGGGGAAAATGTCAGTGTGTCTTGTGGAGCAAATGTTAATAAGCATTAAGGAAGCGTCATTAGTCTGCAGGAGGTGTGGACAACAGTGAGTGTTGCACTTCTAGCACTGACTGTACTCACCGTTTCATGGTTCTATTCCAGGTGCTGCACTGCACATGTCCTAGCTGCCTACAGAGTCAGGTCATAGTCATAGCCTACAGAGTCAGGTCATAGTGGATGTAGGTGTGAACTACGACCTGTGCTGTGTGGCTTCAGGTCAAAGTGCAGCACGAGTCGGAAGAAGACCAGGGAGTGGTGAGTGCAGGAGAGACCACCCGATCTGCAGAGTGACAGTGCCATCTAGAGCAGGAGAGATAAGTTCACTTATGATTTTATGTCTGATCTGAACTCTGATGAAACTTTGGGGGTCTGATGGATCTTGAGGGTCTGATCTGAGGTCTGAAAGGTCTTTAGTGGTCTAATGGGGGTCTGATCTGAGGTCAGATGTATATTGGGGTCTAATGGATCTTGAGGGTCTGATCTGAGGTCTGAAAGGTCTTTGAGGGTCTGATGGGGGTCTGATCTGAGGTCTGAAGGATCTTGGGGACTTGATGGATGTCTCATATGAGGTCTGATGGATCTTGAGGTTTGATCTGACATCTTATGCATCCTGGGTGTCTTATAGGAGTCTGATCTGAGGTCTGAAATATATTGGGGGTCTGATGGGGGTTTGATATGAGGTCTAATTGATCTTAAGGGTCTGATGGGGGTCTGATCTGAGGTATGAAGGATCTTGGGGGTCTGATGGAGGTCTGATCTGAGGTATGAAGAATCTTGGGGGTCTGATAAGAGATCTCATGTGGAATTGTCTTAATTTGGAGTCTAATCCAAGGTCTGATGAGGATTCCCCCAATGATCTGAAGAAATTATTTGTTCTTATTTTTCTCCTTTTAGGAAAGGAATTGTGTCCTTTAACCACAAGCTCAGCTTAAGCCACCTTCCCTCAGTGCTTTGTGGCCAGGGCAAGTAAACACATAGCCTTCCTGCTGCCTGAGGCAAAAATTGAAAGCCCCCCCTCCCCAATGCTAGATTCTTGACCTTACCCCTTCCCTCCAGCCAGAGGTATAACTTGACCTGCATGCACTTTCTATAATACCAGTGTCTTCTTATGTGGCACAAGGGTCTTTGGGCCCCCTTAGGCTCCTGTGCCTTGTAGCAACCGCTACCTGTGCCCATGGAGACAGGCGTATCACCCCAATTTGTGAATCATGGCCTAATAGAATTGCTTATTTATTAATCAATGTGTCCATCTATAACAGAGCAAATTAAGTATTAATGACGCAGCAAGTGAAGTAGGTAAATGCGCCTATATATTAGACAGTCTGTTGAGACTGAGTTTGATGCACAGTAAGTCTATGTGTAACAGAACAGATTAAGTATGAATGGAGCAGCAGGTGAACTAGATAACCATGCCAATATATTACAGCGCATGTTGACAATGAGCCTGATGCATAGTAAGTCTATGTATAACAGAAAAAATTAAGAATGAATAGCGCAGCAGATAAACAAGATGCACAGGACAATTACACTGAGCCTGCATTGTTCCTGCAGTCTACATATGCTCTCCCTACAGTGTCTTACAACTCTCCCTATGATCTCCCTACACTCTGCACTATGCAATGTGCCAATCCAATATTCTACAATTAAAAGCTTTCTAACACACTGTCCCTAGTGCTTGCCACATCTCTATTTATGCTCAGTTTACTGTGAAATGGCAGTCTCAGAATGAGGCTTTTAGAGGCCTGTGAGATCACAGGGGATGGCTATCTGCTCATTGATTAGCTGCACAGCATTATGGGTTATATTACTTTCCCGGGCTTCGTACTTACCAGGCTCACTTTGTAGCATGTAGCACTGGCATTTTAGGAAAAAAATACTATTTGTTACCACAAAGCGAGAGGAAATTCGGATTTGTGGCGAATCTAATATTTCTTAAAATTCTGATCGAAGTCAAATAATTTCACTTTGATTAACTCAACATTGTCTATGTATCATAGAACTTTGTTTTTGTACTATACAGTAGTAGACAACCTCTTTGTTACATCTTCAATCACATAACATTCAGTGACAAAATAAAATCCAGATAAGGCAAATGATTCTTCATTTGGCAACAGGTCTTCTTATGGTATAGTAGTCAAAGAAGGTCCTGACTCTGCTTAGACCTTTTCAGAAATTGGAAAATTTAACTCAATTGATGTGTTATTTGGCTTACCACTCTATATCTGCAAATAAATGTGCTCCTTTTTGTAGAAGATTGGCCAGATACACAATTTCAAAAAAAAATCTCCAGCTAGAAAAAGTCAAAAGAGTGATTCTGGAGTGACAGCAGAAGAGCTCACAAATGATGGATGACCAATGAAGTAACTAGAGTCCTGTGGGCCCCAGGGCAAATTTTGGGCCTAGGCCCCCAGGCATAGTTCCTGTAATAACCACCATTTGGTACTTCATAGAGTAAATGTACCCCATTTTGTGCCCTACACAGTTACAGTTCTCTCCAAACAGTGATAGTAGCCAGACTGCCTATGAAGTAATGGTGTCCTCTGAGTACCCTCTAAACGGCATTATAATATTCCATATTTGGTGCCCCCAATGTTTCCCTTTCATGCCCTCATATTACAATAATGGCCATCTTTTTGTCCCCACATTGTTACAAAGTTCCCCTTATGTGCCCTCCATATAATGTCCCCCTTTGTGTCCATACATTGTAATGTTCTCGTTTTGTGCCTCCACAATGTCCCCTTTGTGCCTTCATAATAAAACCATGCTCCCTCTTTGGGAGCACACATTGTAATCATTTCCCTCTTCAATGCTCACACATTGTTATAAAATCTCCCATTTTGAATCCCTCTATAATGTCCATTTTTTGTGTCCTTTATGGAAAAAAAAAGACAGACACATCTTTCACTATTTGTACAATGAATAGCCATCATGATAACTTCACTTCATAGTGCCTCCTGCACTGGGACACTGAGTTCATCAGAATGCTCTTGGTATCTAGTATGCCACAGGCCTGAACCTGCCTGTGACTTACTAGAGAAAATAGAGGATCACTTGGATTCGGTTGAAAATGGCATTGGATATTGTCAGACCCCTTTTCCCTCTGATTGCAGTTATACCCCTGCAACTGCTCTCAATAGACCACTGTGGATGACCTTAGTTGAAGAGTCTTCTGGGATAAAAACAGAACTAAGAATATCTCCCAAATCAAATTCTTTGTTTTTAGTCTCACAACAGCTGTCTGTGCAACTTGAAAATGAGATCCCAGTCTCCCTAAAATGTACTATTTTTATTGAGACTTAATAAAAAGAACTGGATTCAAGTTGAAGAATACCTTTAGAAGTTCTTCTTTATCCCACAGGAACCTCTGCCAGCAAAGTGTCCACCATTTAGTCTTGCAGTCAGTAGACCCATATCTTGGTAAGCTGGCAAGTATGGGTGTTGGGATACTAGCAGCATCTCCACTAAATGCCTAATATTAGCACTCCTCTAATCTAATCTCCAATTTTGTAGCCGGTGTAATTTCATCTGTCCTGGTTTGTGAGCAACCAGGATGATCTTCAATTAGGAAAATGGTGAAAGTCTCATGAAACTAATCTTGACCCAATTGAGTAAAGACAGACCCCTCAAGCCTTTACATCATTATTAGCAAACACAAGATTATACTTTTTTTTAAAATAATGTCTGCAGTAATTTGTTACCTTTCGTGAACATATACTTTGAATGACATATCGCCCTCCAAAGATCTTCATTCACAGAGCAGCATAAACAGTGAAGTGAATGTTTTATATTTTATATGAAAATGTACATTGGACACAGGGCCGGTGCAAGGATTTTTGCCGCCCTAGGCAAGATACAAATTGACGCCCCCCCCCCCCTTATCAGATGATCTGCCAATATCATGACATCACATATGTTCCAAACCTTTCTCAGCTTTTAAATTTAAAGAACTGCTATGTTTCCCTTAGGGTTAATCCAACTTCTTGTAGCTGTCTCTTTTTGCGGAACGGAATTGCGGACCCATACATTTCTATGGGATTCGGAATTCCGATCCTGAAAAAAATAGAACATGTCCTATTCTTGTCCGCAATAGCGGACAAGAATAGGCGTATTCTCTTAGTGCCCGCAAAATGCGGAACGCACATTGCTGCTGTCCGTGCTTTGTGGATCCGCAAAACACACACGGATGTGTGAATGGACCCTAAATGTGAGGTAAATTAGCCTCCAATGTAGTATTAATAACTAAACAATTACATAATAAACATATTGCATTGTCTACTTACCACCAGGACAATAAGATGATCTGGTCTCTGGCTGCAGTCTGGCTCTGGGGACTCCCTTGTCACTCTCTTCCCTCCCCCCTCCCTCCCTTGTCACTCTCATTCCAGCCCCCCCACCCTTGTCACTCTCATTCCAGCCCCCCCCACCCTTGTCACTCTCATTCCAGCCCCCCTCCCTTGTCACTCTCATTCCAGCCCCCCCCCTCCCTTGTCACTCTCATTCCAGCCCCCCCTCCATTGTCACTCTCATTCCAGCCCCCCCTCTCTTGTCACTCTCATTGCAGCCCCCCTCCCTTGTCACTCTCATTGCAGCCCCCCCTTCCTTGTCACTCTCATTGCAGCCCCCCCTTCCTTGTCACTCTCATTGCAGCCCCTCCTTCCTTGTCACTCTCATTGCAGCCCCTCCCCTTGTCACTCTCATTGCAGCCCCCCCTTCCTTGTCACTCTCATTGCAGCTCCTCCCCTTGTCACTCTCATTGCAGCCCCCCCCCCCACCTCTAGTGTAGCGTGGCCGAGCTCTGTTCGGTCCGCGGTACAGGAGCTTTTGTTTCCTGTACCCGGCCGGACTGAAAGGAAGTGCACACTAAGTGAGGACTTCCTGTCAGTCCGGCCGGGTACAGGAAACAAAAGCTCCTGTACCGCGGACCGAACAGAGCTCGGCCACGGACAGCACAGAGCAGACACAGAATGACAGCAGGCGCAGGCAGGCTGCGCAGCACTGAGCCGGCGGCCGGAGATTCTTTAGAGCGGCAAGCGCTCAGCCGCTCAGGAGGCGCAGCATGAGGGGCGCCGCCGGCCAGCCGAACTTATATAACCAACTTATTTTTATTTTTATTTTTTTACACTGCAACGGGCGCCCCCTGCTAAATGGCGCCCTAGGCGACTGCCTAAGTCGCCTTACTGGTGGCGCCGGCCCTGATTGGACATTGTCAGAAGAAAGCAGGGAAACATTTCTCTGCTTTCTTCTTCCTGGATCCAATTCTTATAAAGGGAACCTGTCACAATCAAAATGCTAATTAATATGCAGACAGCCTGTTATAGAGAAGGAGGAGCAGACCTGACTGATATATAGTTTTATGTGAAAAGATTTAAACTCCTGCTCATTCTAGGCTTTGAATTTAAGGAAGTGGTCCTATCAGTGATTGACAGCTATCTGTGGGTACACTGTCATTGAGGTAAGGCTGTCAATCACTGATAGGACTGCCTCCTGGACTTCAAAATCTAGAATGAGCACAGATATAAATGTATAATGCACAAGATATACTGAATCTTTTCGCATAAAACTGTATATCAATCTGCTCAGCTTGTCATGCTTTATAACTTGTTGCCTGCAACTTCTGTCTATGGCAAAGACCATAGACAGCAGCAGCGGACAGGAAGAGAGACGGGAGACAGCACGTGCACGCTGCGCACACCGTCTCCTTATACAGCTGATCGGCAGAGGTGCCAGGTGTTGGACCCCCGCCGATCTGATATTGATGACCTATCCTGGGGATAGGTCTTCAATAGTAAAAGTCCGGACAACCCCTTTAAGGAGTAGAACTTTTAGAAAATCCATGACATCCAGAACAAAATCATATGGTAAAAAAAGGTCTTAACACAATTTTGTCTTTTTCGAACATTAGGTGTAGTAGAGGTTGTGCGATTGTTCAGTAGAGTAATATTGATGACCCCCCCATGCCCAAGGTTGTGTGGTTTGGTAGTGGAGTAATATTGATGACCCATCCTCAGGGTAGGTCATCAATATCAGACTGGCAGGATTCCAATCTGCACCTTCAATGGTCAGCTGTTTCAAGGGATGCCCATGCTTGTGTGCGCACTGCTTTCTCTTCCTGCTGGTCATCTTCTTTGCAGCTGCAGAGCAGAGAAATTATAGCTAAACTCATGGAAATGGGAGGAGCAGTTGTAAAGATACTGCAGCGGTGCTACAATGGGGACAGTGTGCAGACAAGCAGCACTCACACAGGCACCCTGATCCCTTCAAACAGCCAATTGGAGGAAGGTGGTAGCCAGACCCCTGCCAATCTGATACTGATGACCTGTCCTGAAAATAGTTTATCAATATTACTCTACTGTACAACCCCTTCAAACATCAGCTTTTAAAAATGTAAAAGTCTGTCATTGGGTATTTGCGTCAAGATGGTGGATTCCCAGTGGTTTGTTTAATCAGACTACACCACATTTCCCCTGTGGTGGCACTGCAGAGGAATTCAACACTTGCTAGTTTGATCACTTTATTATTAGAAGACTTATCAGGAACTGTAATGCATTCCTTGCACATGAATGACTTCTTGTTAAAGGGGTTATCCTTCAAATTTAAATAGCGTTTTACTCATGTATCAGGATTTGCCTTTTTATGGGTGAGCAGTAGCTCATCAATCACCTGCATCACACGGAACACATTGTAATTAGCTTTTGTTAACCCCATCCTCCCCTGCAAAAAGTAGTCCTTCATGCATAGCTCCAGAGGTACATATTGTATGTAATGCCCCACAATTTTCTTGTCCACTGTCTAGAGAAAAATGCAGTTATATGTTTCAATCAATTTTGATGTAGGGATGAATTTATAAAAGTTGTCTGGCCTGCTTCACTATGAGATCATTACATCAGCACTGAGGGGAATGAAAGGGAGCAGGGAAGCTCCTTAACACGTTAGTCCACCACTGAATGCAGAAGGTGCACCAGAAGGATGCACATTAGGTGGTGCTACCAAAGCGGAAAATGTAATGTACATAAAAAAAATTAACAATGTTTTTATTGCATGCATATTGCAATAATACTTCAATTAAAATGATGTATTAATTGCTCTTTTTTGTTGTTGTTATGGGATAACCCATTTAATTGATAAAAACACAAAACAGAGACTAGCAGTATGATATAATGTGAATGTGGCTTTACTTCACTAATTGATTTATATTGTAAGACTGAAGGAAGTGTCTTTCCATCATTACCATGAGACATCAATGGGTATTCCTACCTCAGACAATGAGGACATATCACTAGGCCCTCATTTTCTACACCGAGAACGGCCGCCATCCATTAATTTCTATAGGGGCGCCAAAAATAGGCGAACATTGGCCCCATAGAAATTAATGGGAGCGTTGGCAGCGCAAGCACAATGTGCTCCCATTCACTTGTATGGGGAGAGCGCTTGGTGGTGGCCGGACCCCAGGAAATCCGGGGTTCTCCAGCCACCACTCCCTGCTCTGTTCTCGGAGTAGGTGCGGGTCCCAGAGGTGGGACCTGCACCTATCAGACAATAGGGGCATATCCTAGCGATACTTTCTGGAAAAAAATAAATATATCACAATAGAGGTCGATAAAGGAGAAAGTAGTTGCTGTATCATATCTGATGTACTGAAGACAAACCAAGTCCATAAAGTTCAACCTTTCCTGACTTAGAGAACAGTCTTCCCCCTTTTCTAGTGCACTCTTCCCTGGGTGTGTGTGTGTGTGACATGCATGTGATAATTCTTAATAAGATACTTAAAATTTGATGGCCTTGCCCGCTAGCTTTTGCTCATCTCCTTAGCATAAAACAAATCTGCCAGGTTTGTAGAGGGGGCAATTCCTGAGAGTAAATGGTCTGTGTCAAAAGCAAGAAACATGATTAACTGGTTTCTAACACTCGATTTTAGCTCCCAGCAGTAAATAAAAATATTAATTGCCTTACGGAACATAGTACTTTTTCCCTGTTAAAAACGCTATCATAGAATTACATTTAAGGAAGCAGGTGGCCAGGGGAAGCAGGAGACAGTGATTTATATGCAGATGAAAGGCAATCCTGAATTTTTAACCTAGTACTTATGTTACAAAAAAAAGTTTATTAGCGCAGGAGCACATAATTTAATGACATTGAAGGTAAAAGGTGCCACAGTCAATCTTTTACAACTTTGAAAAAACTTTAGAAACCAAAATTATTTTATCTCACTACAAAAATATATATTATTTACCATATCTCTGTGAAGGTTCTCATTCATCCAGGTCATGATATATCAGTAATAAGAAAACATTTGCCTGTCTTTCTCAATTTCTAATTGAGACAGCCAGTCGGATGACTAGCAAAAACGTCTTCAAGAAAATACAATTCCAGTTGCTATTATTATTATTATTATTATTATTAGTAGTATTATTATTATGAATTTTAATTACAGGTTGATGCTAAAAGGGATTTTCCCACTAGCACATCCTCGATCTACAGGATAGGGGACAAGTTTCTGATTGCTGGGGGTCCCGACGCTGGGAAAAACCCTCATAATTAAAGGGGTACTCTGGTAGGTACATGTATTCTATGAATAGACCCCCACCGATCCCGAGAACAAGGGCCCTGTACCCCCTGCAGACCCCTTGCTCTGTACACAGCTATCTGTGGAATTCCCATATAAATTAATGGAGCGGCTGCTCCCATGCACTATGCTCCGGTCATTTTAGTGGAGCAGCAAAGGGTCTGCAGGGGGTAATAGGCCCCAGTTCTCGTGATCAGTGCGGGTCCTAGCAGTAGGAATCTTACTGATCTGATAGTTATCCCTTGTTCAACATTATATGCACATTTTTTATGCAAAAACAAGACATTTGGAGAGGAACAATACTTCTGTTATAGCACTGTTTATGCATTGATTGTGAATTACTGCAATGCAAAGTTTGCATTAATTGTCAATCCAATATTCCTGCGTAATAATACAGCCAAATGACTTAATATCCAAGTATGAAGTCGTTTTTGAGCTTGTTCTTAGTTTGCCTCATTATCATTAATTAACCTATATTGACAACTAGATAAATAATGGTTAGTGGAAAAAGATGCACTCAGGAAATCGATTCCACAAGCAGTGATTGAAACACTATGCAAATCCAGTTGAACACCAAAAAAAAAAAGCACACTCAGTAAGAATTGAAAAGGTTAATGTCTGATTTGGAGGATGGCAAATTACTGGAATAAAACTATGAAGCCACATAGCATGCAGGAAAAAAAATCTGGGTTAAACCCCCGTATAAATGTCAAATGCACTGGTGTGGTGTAAGCAATATAAAATTCTGTGTAATTGTGTGAATTACGTGTCTACTAACGAAGGAAGAGCACAAGTCATTTGCAATGCCTATAAAAAGAATAATGAGGCAGATTTATTAATGTGGTTCTTAGCTTAGAAAGCTTAAACCTAGAGCAGGCAGGCAGAAATGGCGTAAAATAAGATTTTATCTCAGTGCTGGACAACCAACTTCTGTTACTGGATTACTTGCGGACTGAACCGGGGCCTTGCATGAGAAGTCATTCAGGCAGTGCTGGCGAGATGTCGCTATTTTCAGGCAGAAATTGGGTCACATTTATTAGAGTGGCTCATGCTATTTAATAGATTTGGTGTATCTTGCTGGACATGCTACACACTTTTCTCTTTCCTATGCCACTTTTTCACTGGCTTGGTTTATGTCAATACTTTGTGCCAAACTTTTGGTGCATGCCAGTACATTTTAAGCCACTCCAGCCTTCTCTACGCTGCCCCCTTCCCCTGCTGTCCACTAAGACACTGCCTAATGAAAAGTGCAAAAAGTGCCTAAAGCACATAATAAATATGGTGCAAGGCATGCATGCCTTTTTTAGTGCAAGTTGAGCCACAATTCTGGTGTGCAATTACTTATAAGCTTGGTAATAAGCAACTAGAGTTGAGCGAATTCTATCTGTATTGAATCAAATACTAAAAAGGATCATTTTAATGTTTAAAAAAAAACAAACAACAGCAACAACAGTAAAGTGTGTTATTAGACAGGCTGTCACCACCAGCTAATGTCCGTTTACACCTAGCCATAAATGTTGCTGCCACTTTGACATTACTAATGCTGTCTTGGCATTAAAGAGCTTGAAAAGACTTATATTCCTAGGAGACCTCAGAGTGTTATAAATTACTTTTCTGACCACTTTTGAATTGGGTTGAATTTATTTGTACCTGAATCAGATCAGCTGACCTATGTACTCATCTCTAACTATAATAAAACACTATACTAATTATACGACATACAGATAATATGCTACATTGTACATTCATTACATGAAGTAATCCACATGTTTATAGCAACAATATTTCTAAAATTAGAGGTTTAAAACCATGTACAGTAGTTAGTTCAACTGTGATACATGAATATGACCACTATTCCAACCTCCCAATGGTTCCTGCTATCCTCTGTGCATGTATAAAGCAGGGCTGGATCCTCAGTACAAATCCACCGGAATATGCTGTATGGTATCTAACACATGAATAAAAATGTATTTGTTTATTTAAGCCATGGAGCCAGATGCCAGAAGATAAATTCTCAGTAATCTGTTTAGTTTTCACTTACATACTGGATACCAGATCTTCTTGTAAGTTAGTTTAACCAATATCTTATTTGGACTATGTTGCCCCCCAAAAAACTGATTGAGGGGTGTGATATACCTATAATATACTTTCTAACATAGAAAGTATATAGTGCATTTGTATTGTGCAGCAGTTATGTGCGGTTCTTCAGCGATACCGCAGGTAAATAGAGGGACAACCGCTATTAGAACAACTATTTGCAACGGGTGTGATATACCTGCTGCCCAAAAAAAAACTGATTGAGGGGTGTTATATACCTGCTTCCACAAAATACTGATTAAGGGGTTTGACATACCTGCTTCCACAAAATACTGATTGAGGGGTGCAATATACCTGCTTCTACCAAATATTTATTGAGGCAAGCAATATACCTGCTTCCACAAAATACTGATTAAGGGGAGCGATATACCTGCTTCCACCAAATATTGATTAAGGGGTTCTATATAACTGCTTCCACAAAACACAGATAGAGGGGTGTAATATACCTGCTTCCACAAAATACTGATTAAGGGGTTTGACATACCTGCTTCCACAAAATACTGATTGAGGGGTGCAATATACCTGCTTCTACCAAATATTGATTGAGGGGTGCAATATACCTGCTTCCACAAAATACTGATTAAGGGGAGCGATATACCTGCTTCCACCAAATATTGATTGAGGGGTTCTATATAACTGCTTCCGCAAAACACAGATAGAGGGGTGCAATATACCTGCTTCTGCAAAGTACTGATCAAGGGTTTTTTATATACCTGCTTCCACAAAATACTGATTAAGGGGTTTGATATACCTGCTTCCACCAAATATTGATAGAGGCCTGCGATACACCTGTTTCCACAAAATACTGATTAAGGGGTTTGATATACCTGCTTCCACAAAATACTGATTAAGGGGTGCAATATGCCTGCTTCCGCAAAATACTGATTGAGGGGTGCGATATAACTGCTTCCATCAAATACAGATTGAGTGGTGCGATATACCTGCTTCCACAAAATACATAATGAGGGGTGCGATATACCTGCTTCCACCAAATACTGATTAAGGGTTTGTTATATATCTGCTTCCCCAAAATAATGATTGATGGGTGCGATATACCTGCTTCCACTAAATATTGATCAAGGGGTTCTATATACCTGCTTCCACAAAATACTGATTAAAGGGTTTGATATACCTGCCTCCAACAAATGCTGCTCTTCTCTAGGGACTTTGGCACAGGGTCATTTAGAAAATAACAGGCAGAGGAAGAGGAAGGCCGTTCCACAGCGGTGGTAGGGGTCGGGCAGGTGCACCAGGCCAGAGTCTAAGTGGGAAGTTGGAGAAGGTGCATGCGATTAAGTAAAAAAACGCACCAGAGTTGGTTAAGTGGCTTACTCAGCCTTCCGCTTCTGCACCCTCCTCATCCTCTGTGTCTGCACCCTCCTCACTCTCTGCTGTGTGCACCAGCAAAGACATCACCACCACCACAACCACCACCATAGCCCCTCCACTCAAGTCAGAGGAATTATTTTCCCATCCATTTCCAGAACTTACCGATGTGCAGCCATTCTTGGCATCGGATGAGGCAGAGGAGGTAGCAAAGACCGCCACCCTGCAGTCTGACGATGGAACCCAGATCTGCCTACTGCAAGATATCCAATGTTAGTGGTGGTGAAGGTGAAGATGATGATGTGTGTATGGACAACACGTGGGTGCCCACAAGAGAGGAAGTAGAAGGAGGAGAAGCAGGCAGAAATCGCAGTGCACAGGAGGCAAAAAGCAGACTGCAAATGTATCTGGAGCGAGCCATCCACCATGCATGGTCACATCTTGTGCTCCTAGGAGGCCGGCACATGACTCCATAGTGTGGGCTTTTTTTAACGTGTCAGCTGCTGATAATAGTGTTGTCATCTTCAGCCTGTGCTGTCAACGCATAAGTCGTGGTAAGCCCAACACTCATCTAGGGACGACCGCCTTAAGAAGGCACCTGGCCTCCCATCACCGAGACCAGTGGCAGAAACGCAGTCAGAACCCACGAAGCCACACTCCCGGCACTCCACATCCTGCCTCTTCTCCTTCTCCTCTCTCCTCCCATTTGTCCTCCACCTTCCACCATGCCGTCATCGCATTTATCTGGCAGAAAGCAGGCTTCCGTGGCCCCAATGTTCTAGCATCAAAATTTGATGATGTCGGATAACCCTCTTGCCTAACGGCTGACCGTTGGCTTGTCGGAACTGCTAGCCCGCCAACTACTGCCATATAAAAATAGTGGACTCGGAGGCCTTTAGAAAATTTGTGGCCATTGGCACACCGCAATGGAAGGTCCCCGGAATGAAATAGTTCTCCCACAAGGGCATCCTGGAGTTATATGGCCACGTTCAGCGGCAAGTGAATGTATCTCTGGTACACAGTGTCAATGCCAAGATACATCTGACCACAGACACGTGGTCAAGCAAACACGGGCAGGGAAGGTACATACAGATGTAGCAGGGTTAGCACTCCAGCTCTCAAATTTCTTAACTCATCGCGTTATCTTGAGACAAAAGCCATTGAAAAGCAATTGAAGGTGTTTGCTTAGATTAGATAACACAACTCAGAAACCTCAGAAAACAGGAGTGTTAACTCTACTCCATCCGTAACTTTTACTGCCCA
The DNA here is from genome assembly GCF_905171765.1 of Bufo bufo. Taxonomy (NCBI): domain Eukaryota; kingdom Metazoa; phylum Chordata; class Amphibia; order Anura; family Bufonidae; genus Bufo; species Bufo bufo. Next base: position 87,530,337 of record NC_053394.1, read on the forward strand.
CTGGTGAACCTTCTGACGGCTTTCAAGCATGCAACTCGTGGCATCCGTGTGGATTTGGTGTTATCGCCACGGATTGCATGCAGGCCTGCCTCTTCTTCTCCTCCTGCTCCATCTCCTTCTTGGCTAACTCCTCTTTTTCCACTGCTACCGCCTCTTCCGCTGCACACCCCGAGCTCCCCAGAACCTATTTGACGTGCCAGGTGAGACGTTGCCATGCTGTGCTGCGTCTGTTGTGCCTGGAAGCCAAGAGCCACACTAGTTGTGCACTCCTTTCAGCTTTGCGGTCACAGACCGATCAGTGGCTAATCCTGCTCAATTTGACAGTTGGTAAAGTGGTGTGCGACAACGGTGCCAATCTGCTGAGCATGCTAAAACAGGGCAAAATGACACACGTGCCGTGCATGGCACACGTCCTGAACTTAGTCGTGCAGCGATTCGTTGCCAAATACCCCGGGGTAAAATCTGTGGCCATTTTAGAAGATCTTACACGGCCATGGCTCGCCTTGCTGACGTTTATCAGCGACACCACCTGCCTGCCAGACGTCTGATTTGCGACTGCCCGAAGTGATGGAACTCAACCTTGTATATGCTTGATAGGTTGCTCCAGCAGAAATGTTCAGTTAACGACTATCTGTACGAACTCTGCAGCAGGACAGGTTCTGGGGAGCTTGGCTTTTTTTCACTGCGCCAGTGGCTGCTCATGTGCAACGCATGCAGACTTCTGCGGCCATTTTATGAGATCACCAAACTGGTCAGTCACAGCCAGGGCGCCATTAGTGACATTGTACCTTACATCTTCTTTCTGCATTGCATTGTGTCATTGATCAAGCTGTTGAGGAGCAGAAAGATGAGGAAGTCACAATGCTTGAATTTCCAGGGGGCTACTCCATCTGAGACAAGTCAACAGGAGTCCGAAGACGAGTCAGAGGAGCAAAAAGAGCAGGCTTTAAAAGTTTCTGGGATCCCTGGTGTTGTCCGTGGCTGGGGGGAGGAGACTGAGGACGACATTATCCTGGACGATGAGCAGGAGCCAGGCCACTCCACTGCTTCTAGTTTAGTGCTAATGGGGGCCTCCATGCTCCAGTGTTTGAAGAGGGACCCCCGTATAAAAAGCATTAAGGGGAAGGAACAGTACTGGGTGGCAATGTACTTACACCCCCGGCATCAAAAAGGGCTGTCAGAATGCAGCATTTCCAGGCCTTGCTTCGGGAAATGCTGCATTCTGCTTTTTAAGGGCGCTGGCAGAGGAATTTCCACTCACAGAGAAACTGTTGCGTGTACCAACAGCGCATGCAAGAAGAGGGCGGTTTGAAGATGTGTTGGTCACTTTGGATATGAGATCATTCTTGCAGCCAACCCATCGACAGATGCTCTCTGGATCCAGGCTCAGGGAACGCATAGACCGATAGGTGTCCGACTAAATCGGGTTAACGGCCGAGGTGGGCACTCTGAGAAGTGAGGAACCCTTAGACTACTGAGTGTGCAGGCTTGACCTGTGGCCAGAGCTAGCACAATTTGCCATGGAACTGTTGGCTTGCACCTTGTCCAGTGTCCTGTCCGAAATGAAGTTCAGCGCAGCAGGGGGGATCGTGACCGATAAGCTCACTCGCCTGGATGACCACAGTGTGTTCTACCTCACATTTCTAAAAATCAATTAGGCATGGATCTCGGAGGAATTCAACACCAGTGACGACCATGTTTAATTGAATTTCCTCATGCCAGCCCACAAATATCCGCCACCACCCAGAACAAATATTGGCCCCTGTCTTAGGTAAATACAGCAGCATGAAAGGCCTTTTATGTCCGTTGAATGACTAATGTTTTGGGCCTCGGAGGAATTCAAGATCTGTGATGACCACGTGTTTCAACTATTATCATTAGGGTTTTTTTCAAGAGGGGGGATTTTGTTAGCCATGTTTTTAATCCAATTTTATATTTTGAGTTCTGTTATACATGTATTTGACCTATATTCGTATTGACTTTTAGAAAAATTGATAACCATTGACCGTCTAATAGACCTCCAGCCACATACTAACTTGTTCTTTTATGTACACTGAATGCATAATTTTTGGAGCCTGTAGTACACTGGCCTCCTGGAAAATTGATATCCAATGACCATGTAATCTACCTCCAACCACATACTTACTTGTTCTTTTATGTACGCTTAATGCATAATTTTTAGGGCCTGTAGTACACTGGCCTGCTGGAAAATTGATATCCAATGATCGTGTAATCTATCTTCAGCCAGTTACACGTTCTTTTATGTATGCTCAATGCATAATTTTTGGGGCCTGTAGTACACTGGCCTGCTGGAAAATTGATATCCAATAACCGTGTAATCTACCTGTAGCCACTTAGTTACTTGTTCTTTTATGTACGCTGAATGCATAATTTTTGGGGCCTGTAGTACACTGGTCTGATGGAAAATTGATATTCAATGACCGTATAATCTACCTTCAGCCACATACTTACTTGTTCTTTTATGTACGCTTAATGCTTAATTTTTGGGGCCTGTAGTACACTAGCCTGCTGGAAAATTGATATCCAATGACCGTGTAATCTACTTCCAGCCACATACTTACTTGTTCTTTTATGCACGCTGAATGCATAATTTTTGGGCCTGTAGTACACTGGCCTGCTGGAAAATTGATATCCAATGACCGTTAATCTACCTCCAACCACATATTACTTGCTCTTTTATGTACGCTGAATGCATAATTTTTGGGCCTGTAGGAAACTGGCCTGCTGGAAAATTGATATCCAATGACTGTTAATTTCCTCCACTCACATATTACTTGCTCTTTTATGTACGCTGAATGCATATTTTTTGGGACCTGTAGTACATTGGCCTGCTAAAAAATGTATATCCATTGACCGTGTAATTTACCTTCAGCCACTAACTCACTTGTTTTTTATGTACGCTGAATGCATAATTTTTGGGGCCTGTAGTACACTGGCCTGCTGGAAAACTGATATCCAATGACTGTGTATTCTACCTCCAGCCACATACTTGTTCTTTTATGTGCGCTGAATGCATAATTTTTGGGCCTGTGGTACACTGGCCTGCTGGAAAATTGATATCCAAAGACCGTGTAATCTACCTCCAGCCACATACTTACTTGTTCTTTTATGTACGCTGAATCCATAATTTTTGGGGCCTGTAGTTCACTGGCCTGCTGGAAAATGTATTTCCAATGACCGTGTAATTTACCTCCAGCCACATACTTACTTGTTATTTTATGTATGCTGAATGCATAATTTGTAGGGCCTGTAGTACACTGGCCTGATGGGAAATTGATATCCAATGACCGTGTAATCTACCTTCAGCCACTAACTTACTTGTTTTTTATGTACGCTGAATGCATAATTTTTGGGGCCTGTAGTACACTGGCCTGCTGGAAAACTGATATCCAATGACTGTGTATTCTACCTCCAGCCACATACTTGTTCTTTTATGTGCGCTGAATGCATAATTTTTGGGACCTGTAGTACACTGGCCTGCTGGAAAATTGATATCCAATGACCGTGTAATCTACCTCCAGACACATACTTACTTGTTCTTTTATGTACGCTGAATGCATAATTTTTGGGGCCTGTAGGACACTGGCCTGCTGGAAAATCGATATCCAATGACTGTGTAATTTACCTTTAGCCACTTACTTACTTGTTCTTTTATGTACGCTGAAAGCATAATTTTTGGGGCCTGTAGTACACTGGCCTGCTGGAAAATTGATATCCAATGACCGTGTATTCTACCTCCAGCTACATACTTGTTCTTTTATGTATGCTGAATTAATAATTGTTGCGGCCTCGGAGAATTTCAACACCAGTGACGATCACGTGTTATCGAATTTCAACTATGATCATTAGTTTTTTTTTCAAGAGGGTGGATATCGTTAGTCATGTTTTTAATCCAATTTTATATTTTTTAGTTCTTTTAAACATATGTATTTGACCTGTATTTGCACTGGCCTGCTGTAAAATTGATATCTATTGACCATGTAATATACCTCCGGCAACATAATCACTTGATCTTTTCTGTCCGGTGAATGGCCGTGGCCTAAAATTAAATTTTTCTAGGCTCCAACAGGGCACATCTCAGAGAATTTCCCTTTAAGACGCATAAAAATGTCCCCCGATTAAGATACATATTTTTGGATTTGTTTAACTAGTATGTCACTGTCTATGTTGTGGGACTATTCGTACACTTCTACTAAGTATTTAGTGTCTGCAAATATGAGGTAAAGGTTTTTTAGGTTCGGCTGCCATTAAAGTAAATGGAGCCAGCCGTGAACTTGCGGTTTGCAAATATTTAATCGCGTTTGCGCGATCGCATATGCGAACCGTCCCGGCCGATGTTCGTCCATCACTACCTAAGGCTACTTTCATACTTGCGACAGTGTGATCCGGCTGGCAGTTCCTTCGTCGGAACTGGCCGCCGGATCCGCCGATCTGCCGCTGACTGAAAGCATTTGTGAGACGGACCTGGATGCGGATCCGTCTCACAAATGCATTGCAAGGACGGATCCGTCTTTCCGCTTGTCATGCGGACAGATGGATCCATCTTGTATCTTTTTTCACATTTTTACTGGAATGCCGGATCCGGCACTAATACATTCCTATGGGAAAAAATGCCGGATCCGGCATTCAGGCATGTCTTCAGTTTTTTTTGCCGGAGATAAAACCGTAGCATGCTACGGTTTTATCTTTTGCCTGATCAGTCAAAATGACTAAAGTGAAGACATCCTGATGCATCCTGAACGGATTACTCTCCATTTTAGAATGCACGGGGATATGCCTGATCAGTTCTTTTCCAGTATAGAGCCCCTGTGACGGAACTCTATGCTGGAAAAGAAAAATGCTAGTGTGAAAGTACCCTAAGAAGACAGGAGGCTGTAAGTGGTGCAAAATGTGCTTTAATTATTGTACAATCTCACGCTCCACCCATCCTACTATGTGACTTCATGCGCAACACAGGCGCACTGTGCTACTTAGACACAATGCCTGGCATCTTCTCCCCACACTGGCCTAGAGTCTCCCCCGCAGCGCGTTCACGCTGTACCACGGGGGTCCTCCATACTTTCTCCTGACTTTCCTCTGGTTAATTCTTCCTGCCAGCACTGGAGTGCCCCAAATTAACTGCCACATCCCACAGGGCAGCATCTTGTCACCCATCTACAATACTCCTTTTGTAATTTGGTTATTATATTCCCTCTATTGTTCTTAGATTTTGGCCCATTTTTTTTATCTCTAGAGACACCTATTATTTCCTTCCACCATATTTTCTACATCTTGCACCATAGGTGCACTATACACCACTACATTACCAGTCTCTTACAGCCAGGTTTAACACTATAGTCCTAATCTCAATGGCCACTTTTTAACACATCCATATAGGTTTCTACTCATATCTCTCACTTTTTGTTATATATCGGTCTCCACTCTACCTGGCCATTTAGCTAGCCTATTATGCAATATAATTTTTTGCTTCTAACTAATGGATTTTTGTTCCCTTTTTCATTAGTGACTTATGTGACCAAGGTCTGAATTGACCGTCAAGATTTGGAGTCGCAAAAATTGATAGTCTTCCAAATCTACCTATGCATTCACTGGAGGATATGTCACAATAAATAAATTTTACTTGCATGTTAACCCTGAGTGTGCAGTAGTACTTTTCTTACTTAAATCTCTGATCCTGGCAGCCATTTTGGGAGTGCAGCTGTGTATTGCAGCCTTACGGATGAGCGAATTGACCGGATGAAACATCTGAAGTCGATTTGCATAAAACTTAATCTCAATACTGAACAGAGCGAGCACTCCGTACAGTATTAGAATATATTAGCTCCCATGAACCGAAATTATTAGTTTGCGAAGTCTTGTGAGACTTTGCGTAATAACGTCATAAATTAATTTCTACTGTAAAAAAACATTTCCCGAACTCGGGTTCGGTTTTAAGTGGTACCTTGGAGACTTCGCGAAGTAATAACTTCGGCTCATTGGAGCCAATACATTCTAATACTGTACGGAGAACTCGGTACGTACAGTATTGAAATTAAGTTTTATGTGAATCAACTTCAGATGCTTCATCCAAAGTCAATTCGCTCATCCCTAACAGCCTTTTATTCATCACGCCTTTTATTCATCACGTGGGCCCAGTAAGCTCTGATAGCCTTTTACATCAGTATACAATGGCTAAACTATGCTTTGGTGGGGAAATAAACTGCCCATTGCCCTAATGGACAAGAAGTGATGAATTTGAGCCTTCTTTCATATCCACTTTTTTTTTATTTCCAATACTTTCCGAGTAACCATCAGTTAAAAGGCTATTTTCATTTGGGACATTTATGGTATATCCACAGTATATGACATGTGTCCAATAAGTGAAGATTCCACCTTTCAGACCTGCTTCTATGCTTGGATCAGAGTCCCATCGCCCCTGGCCATTAATGTAGAAGTGGCCATACATTTGAAGTTCTCTCAATTCACTTCAGTAGCACTTCTAAAATTAGTCAAGTCAGCACACTTGGCTATTCTCTAAAATAGTACTGAAGTAAATGGAGAGAGTGGCCTAATATAGACGTATTTTTGTTTAATAAATGACCCTATAGTCTATATTTGAAAAGTGGTGGCCAGTGGCTAGTTTACAGAGGGGCAGCTTCCATAGAGTATAGCAGACACCGCTAGATGTCTTGCCAACACTGACTTACTGGCCTACTCCTTGAAAGCTTTTTAATTGACATTTTTTTTAACAGTATGAATAAACTGAAGGGCTATTAACATCTATGTGATTTTTAGTAAATCTGAGAAATACCTAGGCCTGGAATAATGACAAGAGGGCATCCTCTACAGTAGATCTAGAGAAAACAATATTTCACATTTAATATATATTGGCATAAATTATTTACTGTAAGAGCAGTGAGACTATACAACTCTCTGCAATACAATGTTATGATGGTTGATTCATTTAAAGAATTAAAGAGGGGCCTGGATGCATTTTTTGAAAGTAATAATATTACAAGGTTTGGGAACTAGATTTTTGGAATGTTGAACCAGGGTGTTATTCTGTTTGCCAAATTTTGAGTTGGGAAGGAATTTTCCCCTAATATAGACTAATTAGCATCCTATTCATTGGGGGGAACAACACTTTAGGATTACAGGTTGGACTTGGTGGAGCAGTGCTTTTTTAACTTTTACAATTATAACAAAGTAACGCTCTTCAGAATTCCTTTCTATGGCTTGGTAGGGTACATGTGGTCAGCTTTACATTTTAGATAGGCTAACCAAAATTCGATATTATTCTAGCCTTTTTTTTTGTAGTTCAGCCACCATTTTGAGTAATTACTCTATATGCTGCAGTAAAATGAGAACTACTGCAAAGATATAATTATAGAAGTGTACACTATTGTGAAACCACTCTAGTCTGTTTTCTTTAAATGGCTGCCCGATTTTGATTTGGCTCGTAATAAAATTTTTATATAAGTACATTTTTATTACAAATATGAATACTTGATTGCACATATAATAGGACATTTTTCATCTAATGTTAATTTTATCTTAATGTATTTCACCATAGAGCTTCCTTACTGAAGGTAAGTGGCAATAGCTTGAACATTATTTCATAGTATTAATCATAAATTTATGTATATCGTATAATCTTATGCGACACACAGACCTAGTTTTAATAACTCCACTAAACCCTTTATTGAATCTGAAAGTATTACAAAATTATTCTTGGAAATAACGATTATCTTCTATTATTGCTGCTGACATCTAAATCTGATTATACCAAAATAAATTTGTCAGGTATGTATTAGATGGAAGTGGTTTTCATTTCAGCAAGGATCATAAAGAATTATTCAGTCATGTGAATGATCAATGGTGTGGGTGTTCTTATATTTTTCCTTTGGGAGGGAGATTTGTATGTCTTAGCTCTGTAAAGCAGCTAAGCATAATGTACATTTTTCCATAAAATCACATAAAATCACTTAATTTCATCTGTAATTTATGTAAGCACCAAAATAAACATAATAAGAAGAATCAGTGAGAATTTTTCTAGGTCTCCCTCTCTGAGTAGATCCTACTTTGGCCTAAGGAATCTTTTACTTCCTCAAATTCCAAAGATGTTTGAGATCTGTTGATCATACAGATTGTTGTAGGGCACTGCATGAACATGTGTGATTTTACACCACCCAAACTGTAGTACCAGTAATCCAGAAGGTACACACTATGCCTTTAAGGGGAACAGCCTTGGGGACAATTTGATATAATGTAATAAGGGCTTATAAATATTCAGAAACCCTACACTGGAGCAGGCGCTGTGCCCTCACCTGTCCTCAACCTGCCTCTGCCCTTTTCTGTTCCCTCAGCCAGACAAGTATTATATGCTGTGGGCTCAGCTCTACTATACAGCGAGGACGAGCTACTAGACGACAGTCAGTAGCTAGTGCCTAGCCAAGATCTGGAGTAGACAGCTGACGCTTCTTCCAGTAGGCTGGCAAGTAGTGATGAGGAAAGTGGCATGGTAGATGGTGTTGCGAGCGATAAGGCTCGTGGCTCAGAGACCGTTTAGGAGGACATCAGTGAGGTGCAGACAGTACTTGATGATGATGTAGCCGATCGCAGTTTGGAGCCGAGTGATGAAGGGGCTTAATCATCATCGGGAGAAGATGGTGGCAACTTGCACGCAAGTCGCTACCGTGACCGGGAGTCAGCAGGGTGGCAGCAGTGGTAGGTCGGGAGCCAAATGTGCCCGGGATAGACCACCTGCTTTGCAGGAATTCACGGAGGCGGTAGCAGTCAGTCAGTGTGGAGTGCTGGGGGTAAGATCACCTATTCGGCGGTATCTCAGTTTTTTGTTAAGCCGCCGGAGGAGGTGGACATGGCCATTTGCTGAATCTGTGGGCCGAAGGTGAAGCTTGGCCAGGGTGCCAATGTTGGCACCACGGCCCTGCGTCAACATATGCAGCGTCACCATAAAGTGGCCTGGGAGAACCGTGACTTCGATGTGGTGGTCCAGTCTGCTGCATCACCCAGTGGCACGCACCTGATTTCATCCAGTCAAAGCTCCACCACCTCAACCATGCTCCTGCTCCTCCTCTTCCAAATCCTCGTCAGTCATTCCATCAGCAATTGATCACAGAAGCAATTTCCAAGAGACAACAGTATGCGTGCACTCATCCAAAGGCGCAAAAGCTGAACGTGCTCCTGATCAAGGTGCTGGTGCTGCAGTCCCTCCTTTTCCAAGTGGTGGACTCTGGACCTTTCAGACAAATGATGGTTTGTGTCGGACGGAAATGGAGAGTCCCAAACCGTAATTTCTTTGCCAAAAAGGCAGTACCAGCCCTGCACACATATGTAGATCAGTCATTGAGCCTGTTGGTGTCTGCCAAAGTGCCGACGTGTGGAGCTATAACTATGGTCTAGGACAATATATGTCCTTTGCGGCCCACTGGTAAATATGGTTCCTGCCCAGCCACACCAGCAACTTGGCCAGATGATGCCGCTTCCGCCTCCATGTTCTTAAGCCGTTGGTCCTGCGACAATGTCCGCCTCTGCCTTCTCATCCACCACCATGTTCTCAGGTTCCACTGCAGTGACAATTCACAGTGCTCTTCCAGCATACCACATGTGCAGGGCACGGTGGTGTCACGCTGTTCTACACCTCGTTTACCTGGGCAAACGGAAACACACAGGGGAGGAACTGCTCCATGTCCTTCATCAAGAAATCGAATCCTGGCTTTCTCCGGGACAACTCAAAATTAGAACCATGGTGACCGACAACGGGAAGAACATGGTGTCGGCGCTGCGTCAAGTAGAGCTAAGCCATGCGCCCTGCATGGCACACCTGTTCAATCTGGTTGTCAAGCAGTTCCTGAAGTCTTCAACCCATCTGCAAGACATCCTAAAAATGGCCAGGAAACCATATGTTAGACTGACAATACGAACAGACAAAGGCCATAAACGATTTCTTGATGGTCCAATCGGACAGGAGTACACCCATGTGTAACTTCGATGTCAGCCAGTGACACCTGCCGTTTGCTCAGGCCCTTTGAGGATGCCATGTTATTTGGCAGTCGCCAGGACTACGGGATGAACAACGTCATTCCACTGCTCAATATCCTGGAACAGATGCTATTAAATCTGGCTGGTCAGGGGACTGGAGACGTGGTGCCTAGATCTCACGGACACATGAGCCCTGTGGGGGCTAAACTGGAGGAGGAGGAGGAGGAGGACATTGGAGCACAAGCAATGTGTAATGAAATGGGTATTTTTTCTACACAGGTGACAGGAGAGGAGCAGCAGGAACAGCCTGAGGAGCAAGAGGGAAATGAGGAAGTCGATGCAGATGACAAAGGTACACCTTGGCAGTATGCAGTAGAAAGGGAGGCAGGTTGTCCCTTCCACTCACTTGTGCAAATGGCCAGCTGCATGCTCACTTGCTTGGTTAGTGACAGCCGAATTGTCACTATTCGACAGAGGGATGACTTCTGGCTCTTCAACTTGTTGGACCCTCACTATTGGTGCAAAATGGGGGCCTTTTTTACACCCGCTGAGAGGGAGGACAAACTTAACTACTATGGAGACATCCTATGTAGTCAGTTGGCCGCTGTCTATCTGCGCCATCGTCCATCCTCTTGCAGGTCTAACCAGGGGGGCCCTCTGCACTCTCATTCCACTGCCATGGCTGCTGTGGCGGGGTGGGGGGGGGGGTAGGACCAGTACCAGCTCCATCAGCAGCAACTTGAGCCTAGAGTCACTAATGAGCAGCTTTCTTCACCTGCCTAGTGAAGAAACTACTCACCAGCAGCAGCTATACCTGGAGCAGGACCTGAACCAGCAGGTGGTGGCATACTTGGACAGCACCCAGCCACCCCACATTGAAGATCCGCTGGACTACTGGGCAGCCAAACTGGATTTGTGGCCGCAACTGGCCAAGTTAGCCCTGGAAAAGCTGTCCAGCCCGACCAGTAGTGTGGCATCAGAGCAGGTGTTTAGTGCGGCAGGGGCCATAGTTACCCCGAGGAGTACTCGCCTGTCCACCCAAAATGTGGAGAGACTGAACTTTGTCCAGATGAATCAGGCATGGATCAGCCAGGATTTCCCCCACCAATGCCTTATGCATCAGATTAGATCACCCATGCTGCCTTACCCAAACGTTGACAAAAGAGACCGATTTCTTCTGGCTACCTGCCTCAGCTACTATGCTGATGCTGCCACCCATCTGAAGCCACACATCTGATGCCAAGTGCTCCTTCTTACATCCACCATTGTCAGCGGGTACTATTCTTGCCACCCACCTCTCCACTCTGTCCCTGTGCCACTCGGTGGCCTCTTCATGCTGCTGCCGCCTCCACACTATGTCACCTTGCCACTCTGTGGTGTCCTCATGCTGCTGCTGCCCCCTCTACACTCTGTCACTGTGCGACTCTGTGGTCTTCTCATACTGCTGCCAAATCACCACTATGTGGTCTCCTCATGCTACTGCTACCGCAGCACTATGTCATTGTGCCACTCTGTGGCCTCCTCATGCTGCTGCTGCCACCTCCACACTATGTCACCTTGCCAGTCTGTGTTTCCTCATGCTGCTGCCAACTCACAACTCTGTCACCGGGCCACTCTGTGGTCTCATCATGCTGCTGGTGCCTCAGAACTCTGTCTCAGGGCCACTCTGTGGTCTCCTCATGCTGCTGCTGCCTCCCCCACACTATGTCACCTTGCCAGTCTGTGGCTTTCTAATGCTGCTACTGCCACTTCCACACTTTGCCACTGGGCCAGTCTGTGGTCTCCTCATGCTGCTGCTGCCACCTCAACACTATGTCACTTGGCCACTCTATGGTCTCCCCATGCTGCTGCCACTTCACCCACCACTTTGTGGTCTCCTCATGCTTCAGCTTCCTCAACACTGTCATTGGGCCACTCTGTAGTTTCTTCATGCTGCTGCCACTTCACCACTCTGTTGTCTCCTTGTGCTGCTGCCACATCACCACTCTGTGTTCTCCTCATGCTGCTGCCACCTCCACACTATGTCACCTTGCCACTCTGTGGTCTCGTCATGCTGCTTCCACCTCACCACTATGTCACTGGGCCACTCTGTAGACTTCTCATGCTGTTCCCACCCTCCTCACTCCATGACTGGGCCACTATTTTGCCTTTTTTTTTTAGCATGGTTGACATCATCATTTATTTGATTCTTCTGATCTGTCACAAGGAAGGAAAAATAAGATGCACAATGAATCCTGTCTATGTAGCAGCTATAAAGCCTGTATAACATGGTCCCTATTTTGCATCAGAATTGGCTTATGATTAGGTAGCCAAAAGCAGGAGTTGGTACAAAACACAGAAGACATGTAAATATTCCATTCACGTGTCATCTCTGCTTTGGATCCACTCCTGTTTTTTTTTGCTTTAGCAATACTAGTAGATTACTGACCAAATGTTGACCGAGTGAAGGCGGATGCTCAACAGACAGGATCATTTTTTTTCCGGGTTATTGTTCTGACAGATCATAGGAAGGGCAAAATAATCAGTGATGTCAACACAAACTTACTGCTGACACCCTCTCCACTCTGTTGGGGGGCTTTACTTGTATAAGCGTTTAATACAACAGGTTCTGCAGACATCTATGTGGAATCAGCTGACGACAGTGTAAAAGGAGTGCGCTTCTTCTTGGCGCTAACATTGACCTGTAAGGCTGAGTTCACACTTGAGTTACTTGCTCAATTTTTGGACCGTAACTGCCCAAATAAGTGAAGTGTGCAGTGATTCTAAGAGCGACAACTGTCATGTGCGTGTTATGACTCCCAGTATAATTTCACTACCACAGCAGACTCTCTATGCGTGTTACTGCAAGGCAAAGTGCTCACCACTATGCAGGCTCTCTGCAGACAGTAAATAGCTGTTTTTTTAACGCGATTCGCTACAAATAAATTTGGATCGAGTCAATTTTTTTTTTTTATTCGGCGAAACGGCCGAATCAAATTTTTGAGAAATTCGCTCATCTCTAGTTATGACACATGGGAGAAATATTTTAGTTGGGATGTAGCCTATACCCACAGTATCCAACATTTCCTACTCATAACAAGGAACTCGGGTTGTGTTTTGCTGTAGAAACAAATCCACTTGAAGGTGCTGTTCATTCAACAATGGTCTTCAGCATATACCTATAACATGACTGTTCTCTTCTGTCAAGGTGTTAAAATGCCAGGAAAAAGCCTGCTCTATCTAACACCAGTCTTAGTTCTGATCTGCCAGTTCTGATTGAGCATCTCTGCTATCTTGATCCAAGACAGGAAGAGGAGAGCAGTAGGGACCATAGAAGCAAAGTAGTATACAGTATATACTACTATTATACTGTATACTAGTCAGTTTTACTACTGTATATTTGTATTAACGGGAATATATATGCTTTATATTAGAGTGCTGCCTCCAGTACTTTATTTTCTGGACTGTAACATGTTAGGTAAGTGGGACCAAACCCAATAGTAGGTGTGCCATGTAGTCATTGAAAAGTAATTTAGCTGTGGCATAAGGTTCTGACTATCACATTTACACATGTATATTTCATTGAGGATAAAACTCTAGCCACAACTTTTCCAGAAGCAGAAGAAAGTCAGAAATGTTCTAAATTATATTACTGATACTACTACTACTACTAATAATAATAATAGTAGTAATAATATATCATGCATAGTCTGTACTTACCATGGAGGCAGACTGCAAGAATGCAATGGAGCTTTGGTGGAAGAGGCCTAACTCTGAACTACTTCTTCTGTTCCAACCTAAATGCAGTGTATTTTTCTCAGCCATCACTAAAGGGGATCTCAGTGCAAAGATTTTTTTTATAGCTGCCATTGAGGTTAATGGCAGCTGCATAAAATATTAGGATTTGAGTTTCCCCTAGTGGTGGTTTCTGACAGTTTTATCCCACACTGAAGAGAAACACATAGAGCTGTACAGAGGAGATTTATCAATTTATTTATGCTAGTTTTGTAGTGTAAATATATTATATGGTGTTCAGAATGAGCACTATATTTATAAAACACTTGTCCACTTTCTTTAAAGTATAACTCAGGTAAAGTTAGTGAATAAAGCACAACTTTCGTTTTTCATTATTGCTTTGGACTCCTACTAAATCTGTACATGCCCCTGTGTACAGTAAACATTCAAGTCACAAAGCCCAGAAAGAAAAGGGGTTTGGATTAGTAATACCACAATGGATTTTCATCGGGGCATAAGTGGACCATCCAGCACTCTGGCTGGCTTCTTTATAATTTTTACTTTATTACAAGTCTCAAAAAATAACCAATTTTGGGGCTTGATTACGTCCCTTCATTAGGTTTGTATAAGACAATAATAAATTTAATTTACTTATTTAAATTAAATTAATGTTATTATTGACGTATTTAAAGCTGACAAAAAGCATTCTCAAGCCCCAAAATGCATTACTTTTAAGACTTATAATAATGAAAACATTATCAAGAAGCCAGAGTCCTGGATGGTCCATTTATGCCCAGATGAAGTCCTATTGGGTATTGGTAATCCAAACCCCTGTTCTTCACACCCAGTTAGGTGGGCTAGTGGTGGGTTGAATGGACATGGCTGCAGCTGGACTTTACTATTTTTCTTAATCAGCAATTGATAGAGTTGTGCCTATAGCAGCATAACCAGACAAGCAAAGCATCCTGAGTACTGTAAATTCACTGTATGGTATAGAATGTACTTACCCTATGGTGTAAACGCTTTCTATGTGACTAACCCACATATTAAGATTACCATAGTCTCAGGTCACAATACTTTCCTGCCCATAATATCTTAAAACCACATTCATAGACAGTACTAATCTGGGGATGATAAGATTGACTGGGCGATCCAGCCAAAGGGCATTTTTTTCATTGAAAAGGCACATAAGAATCAGTACTTTGTAAAGTCAGTCATCAGGCACTATATTACTGAGGTGTAGGCACTGACTAATCAGTTGATTGCTCTAGTAGGGCCTCTGCAGTGGAGTGTTATGCAGTGAATGTACTATACTGTTCTCAACCATCACCAGGACTAGATGTTTCTTTGGCTGCCAGATAAGGGTAGCTCCATTTTGTTTTTACTGTGTACTACATTTACTGTACAGGACTTTAAAGAGGATCCTGTCTTCTACATACTGATTCCTCAACTTACTATTTCTGATACTATAATTAGAGATGAGAGAAGTTCTTAAAACTTCAATTTGGCTGCTTTGCCAAATTTCGCGAAGAAATTACTTCATTATGAAGCACATTTCTTTCTGAGTAGCTGGGGCAATGACTCAGTCACTGAATCCCTCCACCGTCCCCTGTCACTGAATCCCTCAGATGCCACATTCATCACTGATCGCAGCATTTAAAAGAGCCCACCACAGCCATCTTGCTTGAAGATCCAACGCAAAATCTAACGTGGTGCGTAATGATGTTATCACGCTGGCTGACGTGGTGCATGAGATTTCGTGTGGGATCATCAATCAAGATGACCACAAATGGATGAGGCGAGTATGAATTGTTTTTGTTTTACTGCAATTTTACGGAAAATGTATTCATTACCATGAAGCACGAGGAAATTTGGCTTTGGGGAGAATCAAATGTGCCCTCAAATTCATTAACTTTAATTCACTTAACATTAACTGTAACATATTCTGAAAAATATCTTCTAAAAAACATGCCACAGTGTGGTTCATTGTGACACAGGTTGCTGTTTTGCTCAAGTTTGTAGCTCTGGTGTACTGGATATGGTGGATTCTGTGTAGGCTGGTTGTAGGCTGGTTGTCAGCCTGTGTATGAACTGCTACTTGTGTATGCATGCTGCCCTCCCTGTTGTCTCAGTTATGGTGGAGTTAATGATCTGGTGTGGGTGTTTCTGTTAGGTGTTAGATTACCTCTTTATATATCTGTGAGCTGTGGGTTTGGGGGTCAATCTGCTGCAGCTATGCACCTGACCTAGGGATATTCCATCTTCCCTGTCTATGTGGTCACCTAGTGAGCCATCAAGGTCAATTTGTCTTGTTCTGTCTGTTCGCTCTTGGACTAACTCTGCAAGGGGAATAGGAATCTGCTAGTCTGTTTCTATGTCTTGTGGTGCAGCTGTCTGTTCGCCCATGGACTAACTGCATGGGGAACAGGCATCTGCTAGTCCAAGTCTTTGTCTTTGGTGAGAGGGCTCCTGGGTCCTCTGGAGGGAGGAAATGTAGTTTATGTGTGTAGCTTTGCCTGTGACTGACATGCATCCGTTCCACATGGGGTCCAGACATCTGCCTGTTTGAGCAGCTCTGTTTGTGACTGCCATGCATTCGATCCGCATGGGGTCCAGACATCTGCTTATTTACTGGTTCAGGTTATGTCTTGTCTGAACTGTGTCCTGTGTGGTTGTTTGGGTTCCAGTTTGTGTGTCTGGGTTCCAGTCCTTCTCAAGATTGTGTGGACTTCTGGTGCTTGCACCATCAGTCTCTGCATGTAAGTCGCCAAGTGCACTGGGAACATCCTGGAGGTGCGACCAGTGAGCCCTCAGCTAAGTTCATCTCCACCATCAGGGGCTCTTTGAAGAATGGGAGTAATTGAGTCTCTGCCCTCTAGGTTTGGCCCCAAGTCAAACCGGTGCACTTGGTCCAGTGATATTACCTGCCACTGGTCCCTTACCTGCTGGTTCAGTTTCCTGCCATGTCTGTATCTCTGTGAATAAAGTATTCATGTTGGTCCTTGCTACCGTATGTTGTCTTATTGCTTGCCTTGTGTTGCTTGCCTGAGATATGTTCTAGGGGTTCGTATGACCCTCGCTAGAACATAATTTCTTGTTGACCTCTCCCATTTTCAGCTAGGGAATATATGAGATGGCAGGGCTTGGCCAGTAGGTGTGGGGTTAAAAATAATTTTGTCCCCACAAAAAAGGCCAGTTGTCTTACTGCCAGACACAAAATAGTGAGGAAGTGAAAAATGTAAGACATGGTTGTTCTCCTCAGATACCTAGAGAAGATACCTAGAGTTTCTTTAGTTGTTTTTTATGCATTTCATATGTTAACTTTTCAGCCTAATTTCACATTGGCAATGCTTTTATTCTGATGTATTCCTTTTTACAATGGAAAGCATCTGGACAGAACACACATATTTCAATCAGTATATGCACACAAGCATTGTTTTTCACTGATCATCTATCCATTTAGGAAATAAATCTTACCATGTTCTATCTTTATCTATTTTTTCCACTCAGGACTGGTGCATTCAAATAAATCATTGAAGAAAAATCACAGTGTTGTGACCGATCTGTTTGCATTGTTTTTAGAACTTAAAGAGGTTGTTCAAGAATATGTGTGTGTGGGTGGGGGGGCATGGGTTGGCAACTCTCCAGTCCACACACACACACTTGGCCAGACCTGTAAAGGAAGCATTACTTATCTGCTTCTCGGTACCGGATCCCCGCTCTTTCTCCACCAGGCATGTGAGGCTCCTCTGGGCACCCTCAATGTCTGTTTGGCTGTGGCTATGTCAAACCGAAAGTTGACATCCTAGGACCCCAGAGGAGCATCCCAGGCCTGGAGGAGGAGTGTAGTGTTGTGCTGGAAAACAGCAGGGAAATAGTTTTGTGTGAACTTGTGATTTGCAAGTTCAGTGTTTGGGTTATCTAAGAATTCCGTAATGGATTCCATTACCACAAACCATAACAGAATACTATGATGACATGTACCATGAAAGCCTATAAGAGGCAATCTGTATTCTGTAAGTCTATGCTGACTTCTATTATAACAAAATGCATTATGGAATGCCTCTTATACACTTCCGTGGTGCATGCCATCATATAATTCCATTATGGTCCATGGTAACAGAATTGATTACGGAATTCTTAGATAACCCGAACGCCAAACTTGCAAATTGCAAGTTCTCTCAACACTAGTAAGTAAGCAAAAACCCCTATTCTTTCACAACCCCTTTAAGATAATTTTGTTTCATTTCTTTATAATATAATCTGCAGCAATTGAAGTAGACTTGAATATAAGAGAGAATAAATATTTATTTAACATTCCTGTCAGTTTAGAAAAAAAACTTAATTTTAATTAGATTAATGTCATCAAATTTCACAGTGCAGTTAAGTTAGATGAAAAGTGGCTTTTGGGCTACTTTATCATACACATTGTTTTTTGCTCTGTTCTTGCACTCTGTCCCTCTTATGCTGTGAAAGGTCTACAATTGAGTGCATGTTTTGTAAATCATTGATTTGCCTGTCTGACTACACAGGGATGTCTGTGCTCCTACCCATCCTTCATTTATTTCAAATAATTTGTTGAGTGCAGCAAAGTCCCAGTTTAATTTTACAGTGCTGTGGATTGAGAAGGAAATCTTTTTTCTAACTCCCCAACAACGCAACTTAGGTTTCCATTAAGCCTTTCATGCATAGATACATTGTCTGCATTTTGAATGTCTGTTGGTACAGGTGATTTTGGTTTGGTTCCTTGCTTTGATAATGCATTTCCTTTGTCAATTTGACTATACATGTTAGCTACAGATTTTTCAATATCTGCTAAGTTATGTAAAGTTTTAAGAATTCCCTTTAATTCTCGTCTGGGGCCAGCATCTGAATGGGAGGCTTCCGGTGGTGGCATTTTTATTGGTATAAGCTTTTCCCTGGCACTGCTTAATGGTAGAGGGGATATTGTAGCTATAGATGGGTAAGATTGGCTTGGAGAGAGAAGCTTCTCTGGAAGTGGTGGTGGAGTTGGCAAATTGGGAAATGGCGAAAATGAAGGTGGGAGAGATGGAGCAGGAAGGGGTGGAGGCGGAGGTGTAGAGCAAGAAGGGCTTGTCGGGACAGAAAGATGAAGTGAGGATTGTATGGGGGATTGTGACTGAGATTTTTTAGGTGGTGGAGATGGAGGAGGAATATTTGGTGGATCAGGAATAATATCTGGAATCACCTGTTCACATTCAGCAGTTTGAAATTCATGGCAAGCTGTTGTATTTTTTCTGAATAATGGTGGTGTTGGCTTTCGTGTTGGTGGAGGAGAGATTTCTTCAGGTAATTCTGAGGGAGTGACTAGAATGGAAGGAAAAAGGGACATTTGGGATGTTGAAGCCATGTGTGAATTATGTGTCAGTGATGAAGAATGACATGCCTGATCAATTTCTGTCAAAGGTTGCACATTTTTGTCTGTGCAATCATCATTATTACATGACAATTGTATTTCTTTAAATTCCCAAAGTTTTCCTGTCTTCAGATCACCAAATGCATTTTGTTCGAACTGCCTCGCCTGTTCCTTCACACTTAGTTTACCATTTGTGGAGGTGTCTAGTGATGTTTTAAAATATTCTTTGTTTTTCAAGGCTTCGTCTGTTCCACACCCTGCTTGATACTGAACTGGATCCATAATAACAGGACTCTCAAGTACTTCGTAAATATTTTTCTTGACAAACCGTGAAGGAAGTGTCCAAGAACGATGCAGTCCTTTTAAACTGCCTTTGCCTGTTGGATCTTTTAGCAGTCTTCTTCGAGGTGAAGACTTGTCTAAAGCAAATTTATTTTTCCACAGTAACCCGAGATTAACAGAGCTCTGGCTTCCACCTTCTATATATAAAGGGTTCTGAGTAGTTAGCGGGTTTGTATCAGAAAGAAAGGTAATATTACTTGATGACTTTGGAAGGTTATTGTTTAAACATCCACTTATACAAGACTGTTTGTGAGCTTCAATGGCACGGGAAGCCATATTGCTTATGAGCCTTTGTCGGTCACCTTCTTGCAAAACGGATTTTTTTCCCCTGCTTTGTTGAAAATGGTAGAGAAGAAAAAGACTTTGAAAGAAAAGAAGATAACCAAAAGTAAGGCTAAGGGGTGAACATGAAAAAGAAGTCTAATGTATATCTATTTACTATTATCTAGTGTGCTACAGACAAGACAGACAAGGGGTTCTTGCAAAAAGCATCTGTACAAGTAATCTGCCTTTTGTTTCCCAGTTCCCGACCACCTGTATACATCCTGGCAGTCATTCTAGTAGAGCAAGAAGGGCTTGTCGGGACATAAAGATGTTTTATAACATCTGCACAGATGTTTTATAACATTCTTGCCAAGATCACAGCTACACACTAATCATGCAGCTATAGGAGTGTGGAGCCCACTGTTAGTGACAGCAGTATATACGGCACTCAACGACATACTTCCTGCTCTGGTCCCAGTCTGTTCAAGCTAAACCCATATCAGCTCTGCATTAATGTTGTATAGCCCTTTACAACCTCTCAGGGGCCATATTCTCCTTTAACTGGGCTACTACTAGGTCACCTTACAGGATAAATCACCATAAAGTGTAAGAAAATAAAAGTAAAAAATAAGGCCACCACAGCTTCTTGCCCTGGCGACCATAACTCGTATATCCAATATATCAAAACGACTCTTATAGAAAGGCAAATACTTTAGTTGCATGTTGTGCTATTAAGAAACAAAATCTTTAAAATTTGAAAAGAAGACTTTTTCCCTTTTAACATTTTCTGGCTATAAGGCAACATTATTTGCATAACCAAAAAGAAAAAAAAGTTATGGCTTTCAAAGATACATGTACTAAAAAAATAGAAAATGTGCCTGGTCAGAAAGGAGGGTAAATGGCCTAGTTAAAAAGAAATAAAAAATTCTCGCAAGGAATGCAAAATGGCTTGTCCATCTAAGTAATGGGTAGATAGGGGGGATGGAGCTTAACAGTCAGTCAAATTTTACATGGCACATGAATGGCCCCATTTTAATGGAGCTAATTTACAGATATTCTAGAGCAGGGGATTCTGGGAGTTGTAGTTTCAGCACATCTGAAGTGCCGGTGGTTGCTGATCCCTGTTCTAGAACATAAAAACTTAGTGAAAGACATAGAGGGTGATTTATCAAACTGGTGTAGGGGTAAACTGTCTTATTTGCCCACAGTAACCAATCACATTTCACTTTTTATTTTCCAGAGGAACCTTTAAAAATGAAAGATGGAATCTGATTGGCTGTTGTTGTCAACACCATAACACCAGTTTTTATAAATCTACCCCATATTGTGTCAAGATTTAGCCTTGAAATCTCTGCCTAAATCCTAACAGAATTCAGGAAATTTTAACATGACCCAAGAATTTCCAAAGTCATCTTTAGAAAGAAAAAACTGTTATGCTTCAACAGAATCTGAACAATTCTTGGACTCTTGGGGGATACTCATCATACCCATCCACCAGTTTTCTGCTGTTAAAAAAAATAAATAAATCACAAACTCTGGGTTGGTAACTTCAGAATGCCAGTTGCATACATTTTTTTGAACAAATGGCATTTTACTGAAGCCCTCCTCAGTTTCTGAAAAAGGGGCTTGATGGGGCACAGTGTGGGATGTTTTATCATCATTTATGGCAGTTTTCTGGTTTAAAATATGACTGAAATCTAAGCCAGGTAAAATCTGGCGTAGATTTCATTCCAAGATCATGGACTTTGCTTAATTTATGAGGAATTTTGTCATAAATTAAGTGCATCCTCTGGTGGCGCAAGGTATATAAGGAGTTGTAAATGCTAGTCTTGATAAATCTCCTACTTTGTCTACCTGACTACAATTTGCATACAAAAGCGGGAAATGCAGGAGTGGCTTCAGTGGCTTCTGCTATTGGACTGCCACATCCCCTACCGTTGCGTGAAAATATTGCTTTTCATGAGCTCTAACATTAATTTAGCAACATCATTGAACATTTAGTTTTTTATTTTCCTATGAAATCGATGGGCCGCATTTACATATTGGCTCACTATGAATTAATTTAATTATGATTAAGATTTGTACGTGATAGCTTGTCTATTCAAAATACCAAATGTGCAGACAAGCTGCTCGTAAATACCTGGTGCTAATCACATAATTACACTTCAAAAACATTGAAATCCAGTGCTGAACTCACAGTCACAACAAGTTAACAATTGTTGCATCTATAAAAACAGGATTTTTTCCATCTTTAGTACATTTGCTTGCAAACCATATTAAAATGCTGTGAGTCACAGCACTGATATCATTTTGAGTTTTATCTTCTGCCCGCGCATCAAGGGCTTTTTATATGGATCAATAATGTTCTTCACACTTAGAAGGCAGCTATTGGTCAACAGCAGGGGGCCTTCTTCATCCACCTAATATGATGAAAATCTACTTTTATAGAATGAGATTGATGAGAATTTGTATTCCAAGATCAGAGTAAATAACAAAGCCTGTAGTATATAGCTTGTATATCTTTTATTTGGTAAATGTCATAGATTTTGACTGAATTGTTATAGATTGAAGTTATCTTAATTTTCTCATATCATAATTTTATCATAATCTGAACTGAAATATTATCAATTGTCTATCTCATACAAGGATTTGTAACTGAATTTAAAGTGCACCTGTCAGCATTAGAGTTGAGCAAAGCGAGCTTCGGATGATTCATCCAAAGTCCATTCATTTAAAAGTTCGTGATAATACTGGACGGAGATTCGTCTCCGTACAGTATTAGAATGTATGGGCTCCAATGAGCCAAAATAAGTTATTCGCAAAGTTATTACAAAAGAATAACTTTTGTAATTTATTTTTAAAGTGGAAAACCACTCTTACAAATAGACCTTTTTCTATGCCTAAAACAGGCATTGAAAATGGTAAATCAGACGGGCTTACGGGCCCATCCCCTTCCACAGCGTGGCATGAGCGGGGCGAAGATGCAGATTGCGGCACAACTAGCTGTTGCGCCGCAATCTGCGCCTGAAATATGCCTTATTTTGGCGTATTTCAGAATGATAAATGACTCCCTATCTTGCTTTTTTTCAAGACCCCATAACTATGACTACAAACATGACACAGATTTAAGGCAATCACAGTAATCTACAGCATATCAGTCTACTTACTGAAACCTGAGCATGCAGTGAACGAGAGAAAAAAACAAAAGTTAAAACAATAAGTAACGCACAAACAGCAGAAAACCAGAAAACATAATGCTTTAATAGTGCCGTTGAGTTCAATGTGATAAAAGGCAGATGAATACATTAATACTCATAAAAATATAAAAAAAAGACAAACAAAAGTGACAGATACAGTAGGACAGGTTTGCCTAAACAAGATTACAGCATAAAGAGTATGCAGATAAATATGGTGGAGTAGTGCAGGCTGTGTAGAAGAAAATCAGGTAACATACCCGGTTCATATCAAAGTGAATTTCTGTACATGAGTGTGTGAACAGGAGCACAGGGATAGAGGTTTGGTGGACTGCATGGGCATTTTAATTGACGGGGCCAGGCAGTGAGCACATTAAAGTGCAGAGGGCACGGCAGTTGCAGAGAGAGCAGAGCCTCTAGGTGTAATAGCAATGACCCCTTTGCTCCTAGTGGCTCATTTGCATATATCAAAACATTTATTTTTGAAGATGAGACCAACACAGGTGCCTTCAGCTGCCAGGTGTGCAACAGGTCAGCCAGTTTCATAGGTACAAATCTGTTGAAAGGTGCCCTTTGATACAAGGCATTTCCTAATGTATTGTGATTGTCCATGTTGCCTCCTTTGCTGACTTGATTCATTTTTCTCATCACATGACCATTCCCATCATGGTTACGGCCACCTTGCGATCCAGCAGTGGTGGTCGTGCTTGCACACTATGGAAAAGGAGCCAGCCTGTCTTGTGGCAGAGATAGTGCTAGAGTGCACAGGCTGTCACTTTTTCCTATAGTGTGCAAGCATGTCCACTGCTGCCGGATTACAGGGTGTTCATAACCAGGGAAATGAGCAGTGTATAATGTGATGAAAAAAATGAATAAAAGCCTATAGTGTGCAAGCATGTCCACTGTTGCCTGATTACAGGTTGGCCGTAACCAGGGAAATGAGCAGTGTATAATGTAATGGAAAAATGAATCAAAACAGCAAAAGAGGCAATATGGACAATCACAGTACATTAAGAAGTGCCTTGTATTGACTTTGAAGTGAGACAACCCTAATTAAAGGTTATTAAATTTCCATTCACATACTTCACTAACAAAACAACCTCTGTTTTCTTGAAGTGGCTTTCAAGAATGTATCTGACCTTTATTCCTCCCCTAATTTCAAATAAAAAAACTTGTATGTAAAAGCCACATAATTGCTCTTTTTTATGAACAGTTCCAAAAAGAACAAGTAGTTCAATAGCAAAGTAAAGTGAATCCAAACATATGCAGTGCAAAGGTATATAAAAATATTATAGAAGCATTAAGAAAAATCTTAAAGGGGTTGGCCAATGCTTTACAAATACTGGGCTATCCATCACTACCTGATCCTCGAGAGTCTGACACCCTACACCCCTGAAGATGTTCTGCAGTAGCACCGATACAGAAACTTAGTGTCCGAACTGCACAGCTCTGTCCATTGTGCAGTGGATAGGACTGGTTACTGAAGCACAGCTCCTTTGAAGTGTGGGTAGTGCTGCAACAGGGTGACATGTCACCGTACAATTGCCTCATGTCCGCCTACCATACTGCTAAATAGGAAAATATAAGTCTATACAGAGGTGAGAAGTGAAGTGAGCTGCTAGTGGAAAAAAAAAAAAAATTCTGTGCTATATTACAAAGTTTTTTATATTCTCCTATAATATTGATTTATGCAAAGGTTTTTGATAGTACAGTGACTATTTAAACCAGAACAATGGAAACAAATTTTTACCAAGGCTCTGTTAGTTTTATGACATGAACTGCAGATTTTATATTTCTGCTGTAGAGACCTCAACACCGGCTGTGTAGCTAGGATCATATCGATCAGCCTTTTTTGACTGAGGACCGGTGCCATACAATATGGGATTTACTGCTCTTTTATACTGGTAGACGGAAGACGCAATTATCCAGAAGAAACTTTTAATTCCTGAGAACTGCCTATCATTAAGCAACAATGATCCCCTCTATATGGGAATGAGTGATCATAATAGTGATGGCTCTTCCCCATAGAAATTATTGTTTGTGGGCAGCATCTTCCTGTTTACACAGAACTGCCAGCAAACAATGATTTAATGTGCTCCAATAAAGAAATAAAATAGTTTTTTTCTCTTTCATCGGTGATTAATGGAACATTTATATAGGCCATTTATAGGGAGAGCTGGTTCCCAATAATTACCCTGACAAGCAGCCCATGTAAAAGAGCCTTTGCTGATAATCCAGCACTACTTTTGTACAGTCCTGGACAATCAAGTCCTGTATTTATTTACCATTTATTAAGCAGATAATGATCGTGCCAGAAAGACTAAGGGCTGTATTACACCAACAGGTTACCTGACAGATTCTATGACCAAACTTTGGTCAGCTGGCCAATTACACACACGGATCTTGTTATAAACACCAACTATTGGTCTGATTGGACAGATATTGGTCAGATAATCTGCTGGTGTATTACAATCCTTAGAGCTAGGAATCCAGCAGGCTGTTCCAGAAGCAGTTTTCATATTTGTCAGGTTGCAGCTAGATCTCCGCCGGTCCCCATTATAGTTAATGGGGTCGGACGGTAACATTCAACCATCGGGCAATGCCAAAATACAGAGCCATCCGAACGCTAGTGTGTAACTAGCTTTAGACTTAAATTGAAAGGTTAGAACTTTTTTTTCTAATTCATGTATTTTGTCTACATTTTGGTCATAAAGTATTCCTTTCCTCCAGGAGGTAATACACCTGACATTTCTAAGTAGGTCATATCTTGATGTTCTTTCATTTCTGAGACAGTACCAAACTTGTGCTTTGAAATCTAAAACAAAATGATGGCCAATTAGCCTCCTGCCCCCTCTTTTCCCATTACAGTCTCACCATTCCAAACTCAGCAGTAATCCTGAGCTCCCAAATGTGCAGCCATGATTCTACAGGGTCTGAATTGCAATTTAAAATAGATATACTTTAAATTCCTTCCCAGTTCCAGAGGTGTAGCTCCAAATGCTGCACTTCAAACACTGGATAAAAAAGGACTTGCTGTCATTCATTAGACCTCATTAGATCTGCTACAAAAGTTCACATAGCCAAAAAAAGAGGGGAAAAACAAGTGCTTTTTCTTCTTGTCTCGTGTAATACTAAGCTTCGTTTGAAAGGGAGCCTGTAGGCTTGTTTTATATTCAATGCATAGAAGTTTCATTTGATTCCCCAGGTGCCCAATACCACAGTGAGAGAATGTGCGGAGGAGAACAGCATTCAGAATTTGGGCATGTACATTCTAGCTTTCATCATTCATTCAAATCAATTTACTGCAGGTCATTGTAAAGAATGTGTAGAGTCTATATGTAATGAGTGGACTTGGCCACGGTATGTCACTTAAAGAAATGTTTCTTGGGGAAAATCAATCATGACTCTTCTTAAAACAAAGTCTTAAAAGCTTCAAAGTGCTATTATATGAGGGCACAGGGTGACTGGCTTATAACAGCAGTTATTAGTGATGTCTACTTGTCTTCTCGTTGCCATACTAATTAATGGGGTATATTCCACTGTGGTTACCGGTCATACAGATGGGAAGGAGTAGCCCGGATATCAGTGCCTTCGCTTTTATTTTTGATACTGTACAAATATAATAATTAGAGATGAGCGAATCAAATCCAACGAAGTGGAATTCAAACCGAATTTCAGGATAAATTTGATTTGTTGCAAAGCTGAATTGCTTCGTGGTAGTGAATCGATTTAAACTGAAATAGTGTAAAAAACAAAAAAATCATACTTACCTCCTCCATTTGCTTGCAACAGGCCATCTTGAATAAAAATCTCGACCGAAACCCCGTGCGCAGTAAGTATGATTTAATATTTTTTCTGCTCATTTTACACTATATTATTACTCTCAGATGCAGCTATCATGTAGCTGTGCTATCACAGCTCACTGTCATTACAGCCGCCACTTGCATAAAAATGCACTTCTATTATTAAAAGGAAATGGAGCAAAACATACATGATCAGACTATCTGTACAAACTACAGATGATATTTTTTAAAGAGATTTGTTTCTGTTTTTTTGAGAACCTATAACGTGTTTTTTTGGCAATGAATTGAAAATTGTTCTGAAAAAAAAGTATATTGTACTGACAGGTTCTCAAGGCATCGGTATCAGATTTGAAATTCCCAGAAAACGTTGCTATATTTGGACTACTTCAGAGTTATTCTGAATATAGTCAGCAGCGTGCAGGATGAATCAGTGTAAAGTTCAGGATATTACGCACAGCAGCATGCATTCTGTTGATGGACTGCAAACTACAGACTGTCCTAGAATCTCTAGTATTAGAGATGAGTGAAGTTTTGAAAAAATTCTATTTGGCAGCTTTGTCGAACTTCGTCAAGATATTAGATTCGTTAAGAATTACTTTGTCACAAATCACCTTCCATTGTATTTAGCAGGCACAATGACAGGGAAGCGGCTATCACACCACCCCAATCATTTAACCCCTCAGATGCCACGGTCAATGCTGATCATGGCATCTGAGACTCACATTCAAGTGCTCAGGGGTTTATCCAGGGTTAAATAAAAAAAATATATACTCACCTGACCACTTGATCGCAGAAAGACCATCCGCTCCCGTCTTGATTGAAGAAAACCCGCCAAAGAACATGCTGTGAGTGTGATGACATCACCAAGTGATCACGCAGGCCATGTGTCACGAGACGCCGGGGCGCTCGCTCTCCTCAGCGCAGTCGGCGTCTCGTTTCTGTTCAGGAGCGAGGACGTGCACAGCGTCCTCGTCTCCTTGGTGATAGGGGGCGGGACGGACCGGCCGCACATGTCTCCTCGCGGCCGGCGTCCCCAGTTCCCCCAGCAACCAGGCGAGGTCTGAGCACTGAGCTGGGCATTCGGTGCTCAGCTGTACTTCCTGGTGCGGGTCATGTGACACTGGCCATGTCACATGATCCCAGCTAACTAGTATTTAACAGACAGCCTGCTGGCCACAGGTTGCCTGTTAATTTAGGTTTCCTGGCGATTTGTTTACCTGCATACTTACTTGATCCTGTTCCCTGACGATCCTTTGCCTGCTCTTCCTGTACTGCGCATCTCTCCTGGTATTTTGACTTCGGCTTCCACCTTACTATTCTTTGCGGACTCCTGTTGTGCTTCTCTACTCTCCTGGTATTTGACCCCGGCTTCTCCTGACCATTCTTTGCTTATCCCTCTGTACTGCGTTGCTCTCTTGGTTTTGTCCCGGTCCGTTCACTATCCGTTATTTGCTTGTTTGTCCTTCCCGCACGTATCCTAAATTAGGGACTGCCGTCCAGTTGTCCCCTGTCATCAGGACTCGTGTGGCAAGTAGGCAGGGCCAGGGGTGAGGGTGGAGCGCAGTAGTCACTATCCTCCCCCCTGTGTATGTGTGTGTGGACGTGACCGTTACAGATTAACAGGCCCAATAACCACTGTATAATGAATCCTCTGGTGACCCTGACTGACCATGTCTCTAACCTGACGCAGATGGTGCAGGAGCTAGGGGAGAAACTCCGGTCTTTTGAGCTAGGACAAGGTTCTTCCACTCCTCAGGCCTCCAGTCCGCATTTTGAGCCCCAGATTAAGCTCCCAGAACCTTTTTCTGGAGACCAGAAGAAGTTTCTATCCTTTAAAGAGATCTGCAAACTTTACTTCTGTTTGCGCCCCGTGTCCTCCGGCCCCAAGAGTCAATGCGTGGGCATTATCATTTCCCGACTACAGGGTGATCCCCAGGACTAGGCATTCTCGTTACCTGCTGGTGCCAGTTGTTTAACTTCTGTGGAGGTTTTTTTTCTGGCCCTGGGTACCCTCTATGATGAACCAGACAGGGCTCTGGTAGCCGAGACGGCTCTAAAGGCACTGGTTCAGGGCAATCTACCTGCGGAGGAGTATTGCACCCAATTCAGAAGGTGGTGTGTCCCCTCAGGATGGAACAAACTAGCCCTTAAGAGTCAGTTTAGGTCTGGTCTGTCTGATATTTTAATAGATCTTCTAGTCAGTTATCAACTCCCAAAAACCTTAGAGGACATGATGACCCTAGTTGTCCGACTTGACCGATGGGTTAGAGAGAGACGGCAGGAACGACAGTTCTCTTCTCAGATGGTGGTCCAGCCAGAGGCCTATCCCAGGGACAACACTGAAGTCTCCACCGAGGAACCTATGCAGGTTGGCATGACCCGAGGGAA
This sequence comes from Bufo bufo, assembly GCF_905171765.1. Lineage (NCBI taxonomy): Eukaryota > Metazoa > Chordata > Amphibia > Anura > Bufonidae > Bufo > Bufo bufo. The sequence continues at coordinate 87,559,421 of NC_053394.1, forward strand.
TCTTCGCAGAAGACGTGGAGAGTGCTTTTACTGTGGAGATCCTGATCATTGGATCAACCAATGTCCTAAGAAGGTCCTCTCTGTGAAGTCTCCTAAGGCAAGGCAACCTAACGACCAGGTACACCCTGATTTTTCTAAATGTAAGCTTTTGGTACCTATAATGATTTCTCTGGGGGTAAATAAATGGCCGGGTAAGGCCTTTATTGATTCTGGCTCAGCGGCCAGCTTTATTGACTCTGAGTACGCTGTGAAATTGGGTATTCCAATGTTTGCTTTACCTACTCCTATCCATGTCATGGCTATTGATGCTACTCCCCTGATTGGTGGTACGGTGAGGTCATGCACCTCAGAGATTTCTCTAACCGTGGGTGTATGCCATTCTGAGAGATGTTCCCTTTTAGTCCTGGAGAACTTACCGGTTGAGGTGGTTCTAGGGTTGCCTTGGCTCCGATTACATAACCCCACTATAGATTGGTCCAAAGGGGGAATTGGTGAGATGGGGACCCAAGTGTGACTCATGCTTGTCCGTGGTACAGGCTGGGGTCTCAGTAAAGTCTGATACATTGCCCACAGTTGTTAGGGAATATTCTGATGTATTCTCATCACCAACTCCGGAGGTTTTACCCCCCCATAGACCTTATGATTGCACCATAGAGCTAGTAGAGGGGGCCAAGTTTCCTAAGGGGTGAATTTATAATCTTTCTAAGCCCGAATGCAAGGCCATGGAAGATTATATTAAGGAGAGCCATGGTAAAGGGCATATAAGACCTTCTGTCTCTCCTATGGGAGCGGGGTTTTTCTTCGTTAAGAAAAAGGATGGTGGTCTTAGGCCATGTATCGATTACCGGAAATTAAATAAAATCACTGTCCAGAATAGATACTCCCTTTGATTCCGGATTTATTTAACCAGGTTCTGGGGGCAACCTGGTTTTCCAAGATTGACCTGAAAGGGGCATACAATCTAATCCGAATCAAGGAGGGAGACGAATGGAAGATGGCGGTCAATACTCTGGCAGGACACTTTGAATATCAGGTGATGCCTTTTGGACTCAGTAATGCCCCAGCTGTGTTCCAAAACTTTATGAAAGATATTCTTAGGGAGTTCTTAGGTAAATTTGTTATTGTCTATCTTGACGACATTTTGATATTCTCTCCTGATTTCGAATCTCATGTGTCTCATGTTAAACAAGTGTTAGAGGTATTGAGGGAGAATCAGCTATCCGCTAAACAAGAGAAATGTGTCTTTGGTGTACAGGAGATACTGTTTCTAGGGCATGTTCTGACTCCTCACGCCTTCAAGATGGATCCTGGTAAGGTACTAGCAATTAAAGAATGGTAAGGCCTTCATCCTTAAAGGCCTTACAACGGTTCTTAGGTTTCACCAATTACTATCGTAAATTTATTATGAATTTTTCTGTAATTGCAAAACCGTTGACCGACCTTACTAAGAACGGGGAGGATTTGGAGGATTGGTCTACTGAGGCCATTTCTTCCTTTGAAACATTAAAAAAGGCATTCAGTAGCGCTCCCATTCTGATCCAGCCTGATCAGGAGAGACCTTTTATTGTGGAGGTGGATGCGTCCGAGGACGGCGCAGGAGCAGTCCTTTCACAAAGTCCTGCTAGCATCACTAACCTGAGATCATGTGCCTTCTTCTCCAGGAAATTCTCTCCCACGGAGAGAAACTACGACATAGGGAATAGGGAGCTGCTGGCCATTAAATGGGCATTTGAGGAGTGGAGACATTTTCTGGAGGGGGCAAGGCATTGTGTTACTGTTATCACTGACTATAAAAACCTTATGTTTCTCGAGTCTGCTAAGAGGTTGAATCACCGTCAAGCCAGATGGGCTCTGTTTTTTACTCGTTTTGATTTTTCCATTACGTTCAGGCCGGGAAGTAAAAATGTGAAGGCAAACGCATTATCTCGCAGCTTACATGCTTTTCAACCTACTGAGGCACCACCTGAATCCATCCTACCAGCAAATATCTTCATAGCAGCTCTTTCCCAGGATATCTCGGCTCGCATTAAGGCTGAACAACATCTGGCACCGGTATCCACCCCAACAGATAAGTTGTTTGTTCCTGTACAATTTCGTCTACAGCTGTTGGGTGAGTGTTACGATTCTGCCCTTTGTGGACATCCGGGTTTTGAGGGCACTAAGGATCTGGTTTCTAGGTCTTATTGGTGGCCCACTCTAACTTGAGACATTAAGTCCTACGTGTCAATCTGTGAGGTTTGTGCCAGGTCCAAGACACCTAGGACTCGCCCTGCTGGTAACCTACGACCCCTACCCATTCCCAGTAGACCCTGGTCCCATATCTCTAGGGACTTTATAACTGACCTACCGCCGGTGGAGGGTAAGACTGTGGTTTGGGTAGTGGTCGATAGGTTTGGCAAGATGGTCCATTTCATTCCCCTGTCTAAATTTCCGAATGCCAAAACCCTGGCATCTATTTTTGTGAAAGAAATTGTTTGATTACATGGTATCCCGGAAAATATTGTTTCTGACAGGGGTGTGCAGTTTGTGTCAAAATTCTGGCGGCCCTTCTGTCAAAAATGTCAAATTTCATTGTCTTTTTCCTCCACCTACCACCCTGAGAGTAATGGGCAGACTGAACGCCTTAATCAGTCTGTGGAACAATTCTTGAGGTTGTATGTTGCTGATGACCAGCAATTATGGGTTAAATTTCTTCCATTGGCTGATTTTGCTTTGAATAACCATGTTAATTCTTCTGCTGGGGTTTCACCTTTATTTTGTAACCATGGTTTCCATCCACTTCCCTAGTTTTCAGGCTTTATAGGTATCCCCTTTCCCTCCTATGCTCATCATTTTTGCTTGTTTCAGTACAGCCATGGATCCTATTGCTGCACTGGCCAGACAGCTGCAGGGGCTGCCTTTGGAGGTAGCTGACCTCCGCACGACCGTCTCGCAGATCCAGAGACCACAGGCTGCTGGTCCTAGTGGTGGTGGTGTTTACCAGGCCTGTCTCGAGTCTAAAGTTGCCCTCCTGAACAGATTCTCTGGGGGAAGTGATAATTTCATTTTATTTAGGGAAGCATACAAATTGTATTTTAGGCTACGTCCACAATCATCTGGGGATGAGAATCAGAGTTGGTGTGGTTATTTTGTTGCTTAAGGGGGACGCTCAGTCATGGACCAAGCTTGGCTGAGTTCTTGGTGCTACCAAAGCTTCATTGAAGATAAATGTTTTCTTTCCCTTTTGTATTTTGTTTATATATATATGTGTGTGTTGCCTTTCCGTGTTGTTTGTCTTTAGGTCTGAGGGAGACTTCTGTTCGTCCTTCTCTTTGGAGGAACAGGTAGACTCAGTATTGACATTAGTTCCAGGGTCCTATAGGGTGATATAGGATTCTAGGTATCAGGTGTATGAACTTGCCTACTTTTTGGGCCTGTTCATACTGGTAGTCTGTCAGGACTGGAGTTAGGGCTTTCTCTAGGAGGTGTCCATCTTCCTTCCCTAGTTTCCAGGCCTTATTCCGGTATCCCATTTCCCTCCTATGCTTGATGTGGTGTTTGCCTCCCACACACAAGCGTGACAGAGAGAGAGAGAAAATGAATGAGACAGAAAGAGAGAATTTGCACATTTTGGCCTTATTGGGAAGATTGCACTGCTTATCTGAACAGGGCTTCGGAGGGGACCACCATACTGTCCATTCCTTCTATATGATGGCTTAGGAAACAGTTTTATGTGTTGTTTAAATACTGTGCCTACTTGTGCAAACACGTGTATGTACCAACTGCCAAGTCTCTTCAGTAAAGTTGATTTTAATTGTTCACCAAGCCGGCCTTATTATTGCCTCCTCCACCAGACCACTATCTCTTCCCTTGCACCTCACAGCTCATAACCAACACCAAATGCACCGTAAACTACCATCAGGCAGAAGACCATCACCAGGGTGTGCCACTGTGCAGTTGACCCTGGGAAAGCCTCTGAGCAGGATCAACTGCCACTGCTACTACCACTTCCATTCTCTCCACCTAGCTCATGCCAGGTCTGATGTTGTATCCACACCAAACAGAACTTTCTCCAGGAAAAGGAGAGAGTAGTGCCATGTATATCATTCTCTTTTTTCTCTCTGGAAAGTGTGATATGCATGTGCTTCTCTCTCCTGGTTCTACTGATCCGTGGTGGTCTCAGCACTCAGATCCAGACTGATCAAAACTTTTGAAATGTCTCTATGACAGTTTTACTAAATCTCAGTGATCCTTTAAGTAACTTGCAGCTGCCAGATGAGGCAAAGCTGGTGCAAAAACATTCCTATACTTTTTTGCCATTAGACCAAGGTCATACCAATGCCGTCCTGTAGCTGTAGCCTTTATTTTCTTCCTAAAGGGTTTTCTGAGCTTATACTTTCTAGGATCCGCTCTTAAAGATATTATCCCACAAAAATCATTGTACCGTTTTTAAAGTGTAACTGCCGTTTCATTTTTTTATACTGTAATGGTATAGTGTACCCTACAGTATATGTGCATTTGTGTTTTAAATTTTTTAACATTTTCTGTTTTACATGATAAAAACTCCCACAAATGTGTGCCACTTTACTATTGTGCAGTCCTCTCCTCAGTGTGTTGCCATGTGCAGTCCGTCTTCTCTATCTTCAAAACAAGAGACGGATCAGCTCTGGGAGGAGGAGCTCAGCCCTGGGTGCGCGTTCACAGTGTTGTAGGACACTGGCTCCTCCTGCCAGCCTTAATGCCTGCAAGGAGTCAGGGATGCGCTTGTCTTCCTTCACAGCAGCACAATGTGTAAATGTAGATCGCGCTGCTGGAGGGAATCAGCACCACTTGTCTTCCTTCACAGCAGCGCGATCTGACGGTGTACATTGTGCTGCTGGAGCGAATCAGCACCGCTTGTCTTCCTTCACAGCAGCACGATCTGAAGGTGTACATTGTGCTGCTGGAGCGAATCAGCACCGCTTGTCTTCCTTCACAGCAGCGCGATCTGACGGTGTACATTGTGCTGCTGGAGCGAATCGGCACCGCTTGTCTTCCTTCACAGCAGCACGATCTGGCAGTGTACATTGTGCTGCTGGAGGGGAGAGCTGTGTTGGAGCTTGCTAGGAAGAACTAGGTGAGTATTTGGCTGTGTTACTAAAGTATAGGGGGCATCTGGCTGCAAATATGATGCTTGTGTGCTAGTGCATGTGAGGAGAGCAAGGGCTTATGGGAAGTTTGGGAAATACAGGATGGCCTCAAGAAAGGGAAAACATCACCACAGGTTATTTTAGGAAGAAGCTGGAATACAGGCACAGAGAAATATGGTTGCTATGGGCTGAATACAGACATCAGAAAGGTAAAATTAGCTGAAAAAATGCAGCTCCATGAATATCTTCCCTTTAGCATCACATATGTTAGGAATTTTATTTTTTGGTAGTGAAATGGCAGTTACACTTTAAACCAGCACCCGGATCTGAATACTTTCATAACTGCACACAATTGTTCATTGAAATCTATCTGTATGGTGCCACCTGTGTATTTGTTTTCTAAATTCTCTGTCCTGCTCACTGAGATGGAAGTAGATGCTCAGTTCCATCCTTCAACTGCCACCAGCTGCAGCAGATAGAAAACACCCTCTGAGAAAGGGCTCAGCGTTGTCAGCTTGAAATAAATTGAGCAGAACAATTGAAAGCAGTGAATGTGGAGATCTCTGGATCAATGTGAGGTACAGGGCTGGTTCTAGCTTTGTTAGGGCTCATTCACACGACCGTTGCCCCTTCAATGCCGTATTGCGGCCCGCATATGGCGGGTCAGCAATACATGGGGCACCGGCCGTGTGCATTCCGCATCACGGATGCGGACCCATTCGCTTGAATAGGTCCGCAAATCCGGAGATGCGGTGCAGAACGGAATCACGGAACGGAACCCCACGGAAGCACCATGGAGTTCTTCCTGGGGTTCCGTTCCGTGCCTCCGCACCGCAAAAAAGATAGAACTTGCTCTTTTTGCGGAACGGAAGGATCGCGGACCCATTCAAGTGAATTTGCGGTCCACAGCACGGGCACGGAGGAGCAACGGTCGTGTGAACAATCCCTTACAAAGAGGTTGTCATGTACTAGACTATGTATGGAAAACCCCATTTAACTCTTAAATCCCCTGCTGCTCCAGCACATATGGTTCTGCAGCCACCTACTGGATTAACTTTGGCCTCGGTGAAGATTTCAGTATGGCAAGCCAACATTGAAAACATGTAAGCAAAGAGGGGGCTAGAGGACAAGCAGGGCTGGAGTAGAATTTAACAAATGAATGGTTTTTGTTAAGCCAGCAGAAACACACTTTTCCTATTATTACCGTGGTACTGGACTTTTTGGTAACTTCTAATTGCAATTTATAACTTACATTAAGTGGTATACTATCCTATATTTTAGAATTGGGGAAAAAACTCTATCTCAGGCATTTGACGAGTTCCTGCACTTTATCTTGTTTTGAACTACCTGGCAATATATATTATTTACTGTAGAAAGTGTCAAATCAATTGATTGTTTGACCCTGCCTATTGTATGATTGCGTTCAATTGCTTGGAAAAGCGTTGTTACATATTATAAGAAAGCAAATCAGTTATTACACAATGACTCAGTCTGTACACCTCAGGATTTTAGCAATGTATCAGCATCCGAAAAGTGCCATTTGTATGCATAAAACTATGATGCCAGAATCCCCGCATCGCAGCTTAAAAAAACGTTTCATGATGAAAACTGAAACCGATCCATCATTCATTTTTAATATAGTTCGGCAACTGAGAAATTACATTTTGACATGTTAAAGGATGTTTATTTATTTATTTTTAAATCTGTTATCAGAGAGAAAAAAGACTGTACGCAACAGTATTAAACGCTTGGTTACTTACATATTTAATAGACACCTCTGAACAAAACATTCTTCAGCGTCGCAGATCGCCGCACCAAGACAGATTCCAGACCGCTTTTATGATAACAGATCTGCGGCGGCTTCCACTATTATAGTGATTCATGCAATTGTAAGGAAAACAATTTATATTCAGTACTTACATAGTGCTGTCACCCAACTCTTCATACAGATTATTGGCAGCGGGAGTCGATGGTTTTCCTGCTGGCAGTGCCATCTGGATCCTTGCTGTCTTTGCGCACTCAGCTTGCCGCCTTTTTGAAGCAAAAGAAACTGAATTAGAGGACATACCGAGGGTCTTAAACATTTAATTGGTGCTACACAATGAGGGATTGGATCGGTCTTTTGTATGCAAAGTACAGAACAGCATCATTTATATCATTTCTGATTGAGCAATAAATATGAAGCTATTGAGAACAGACCCTGGGCGCTCTGAGGACAGGACAGATTTTAAGCACATTTTAGTCCGTCTTTCTCACCGTACAGGAGATCTAGTTTTAGTCTATTAATTTACTCCAAAAAGTAGAAAAAAAGTACCGTATGTAATCAGCTATTGTGTTAACTCGTACACTGTGGGAGCATTGCTTTATATATACTGTACAGGGTGGCCATTTATATGGATACACCTTAATAAAATGGGAATGGTTGGTGATATTAACTTCCTGTTTGTGGCACATTAGTATATGTGAGGGGGGAAACTTTTCAAGATGGGTGGTGACCATGGCGGCCATTTTTAAGTCGGCCATTTTGAATACAACTTTTGTTTTTTCAATAGGAAGAGGGTCATGTGACACATCAAACTTATTGGTAATTTCACACGAAAAACAATGGTGTGCTTGGTTTTAACGTAACTATATTCTTTCATGAGTTATTTACAAGTTTCTCTTTGTTTACAGCCATTGACATGTCGCCGAGGTTAACACGTGAGGAGCGGATAGAAATTGTGTTGATGTCTGGTGAACGCAGTAACCGGGTCATTGCAGCAGATTTCAATGCAAGACACCCTACGAGACCACCCATCCCCCATGCTACAGTTAGAAAAAGCTTGCTAAGTTTCGTGAAACTGATTCAGTGTTGGATTTGCCAAAATGTGGACGCATGAAATCTGTCTCTAATGAAGAAACATCAGTGGCTGTCCTAGCTTCATTCAGCAAGAGCCCACAGCGTAGCACTCGCCGCATGTCACTGGAGAGTGGCATTAGTCGAACATCCCTTCGGCGGATATTAGCTACTCACAAATGGCACCCTTACAAACTCCAGCTACTGCAGCATCTCAACGAGGATGACCCAGATCGGCGCACTGAATTTGAAGAATGGGCAAAACGAAAATTGGAACAGGACCCTCAGTTTACGTAGAAGATTTTGTTCAGTGATGAGGCAAACTTTTATGTGAATGGTGAAGTTAACAAACAAAACCACCGCTATTGGTCTGACACTAACCCACATTGGATAGATCCCTCCAAGACTGTTGGAACAAAAAAAATTATGGTATGGTGTGGTATATGGGGTACAAAGATAGTGGGGCCATTCTTCATCAATGGATACCTCAAGGCCACTGGATATGCGAAATTGCTACATTATGATGTGTTTCCCTCTTTATGCACTGAAGCTAGCACGTTCCCTGAGTTTTTCAAGCTAGATGGTGCACCACCACATTATGGGTGTCAGGTCCGAGCATTCCTAGATGAACAGTTTCCTGGAAAGTGGATTGGTCGTCGTGGGCCAGTTGAATGGCCCCCAAGGTCTCCCGATCTGACCCTCTTAGACTTTTATCTTTGGGGTCATCTGAAGGCAATTGTCTATGCTGTGAAGATAAGAGATGTCAGCACTTGAAACTACGGATACTGGAAGCCTGTGCTAGCATTTCTCCTGCGGTGTTGCTATCAGTGTGTGAAAAGTGGGAGAAGAGGGTTGCATTGACAATCCAACACAATGGGCAGCACATTGAACACATTTTATAAGTGGTCAGAAACTTGTAAATAACTCATGAAAGAATAAAGTTACGTTAAAACCAAGCATACCATTGTTTTTCTTGTGAAATTCCCAATAAGTTTGATGTGTCACATGACCCTCTTCCTATTGAAAAAACAAAAGTTGGATTCAAAATGGCCAAATTCAAAATGGCCGCCATGGTCACCACCCATCTTGAAAAGTTTACACCCTCACATATACTAATGTGCCATACACAGGAAGTTAATATCACCAACCATTCCCCTTTTATTAAGGTGTATCCATATAAATGGCCCACCCTGTACTTCTGACCAGTCTAAGTTCACAAGCACCCAGCGTATGCCAATATATCAGCATGCCAATTTCTATCACTGTCTGCTACCGCTTTACTATGCATGGTACACCTTTTCTTTTATAATAGAAGCCTATAGAGACTTGTCTAATAGTATGCTTATGCAGTGGGAATCATCACAGCCTTCTTTCTGCATTATACGCCAAGGTTTCCTCTTGCTGTATACCTCCGATGTAGGACAAAATCATACAGAACTGAGCTGGTGATGGTTTCCAGTAATACCACACCCTGCAATTGCCTTAAACCTGTCACCATGAAAATACAGCGTACCTTGCAGGCAGCATGTGATATATCAGGAGGAGCAGAGCAGATTGAGATATACAGGGTGGCCCACAAAAAAGTAGCCGACCGTCAATATCTCCAAATCAAACTGCCTAATAGTAGATCTGTCATAGTTGTCCATAATAACCAATCAGAGCTCGGCTTTCATTTTTTTCAGGGCCCTGTAGGAGCTAAAAGCTGAGCTCTGATTGGTTGCTATGGACAACCATGACAGATCTACTACTAGGTAATTTGATTTGGAGATATTGAAGGTGGGCTACTTGTTTGTGGGCTACCCTGTAGTTTATGGGAAAAGATTCAGTAAAACTTGTAATTTATTCATCTAAATAGGTATCTGTATATACAAAATCATAGAGGGAATGATGTCAATGACTGATAGGACCGCCTTCCCAACTTCAAAGCCCAGAATGAGCAGGAAATTAAATGAATACATTTTCAAATTATACTGAATCTTTTCACATAAAACGATATATATCAATTTGCTCAGATCCTTCTGCTCGATAACATGTTTTTGGAAGATTACACAGCATTTTTATAGTGACAGGTAGTGTTGAGCGAAGCGAACCATTTAAAGCAGGCGCCATTTTTAAAAGCATTTGAAGGCTTGGTTAACTTTCAAGCCTTCACACTGAGATTGGGCCACGAAGTGGGAAGAATATGATTAGTGGCCTGGGTATACCTGTTTTATATCAATTCGTGGCAAATTAATTCGTAATGAATTGAATTTCTTAGCAAAGTTCAGCGAAGCTGCCCAATAGAATTTTTCAAAACTTCACTCATCTCTTACATCTGACAGGTTTCCTTTAAGGAGATTATCCGGGATTTAAACATTGACACTGAAAGTGACGGTAGAGCTCAGTTGAGCACGGCAGCCTCTTCCTTCGCCTGTAATGTCATGTTCATTGGTCACGGGACCATTGTGCAGCTCAGTCCCACTCAAATGAATGCGACTGAGCTGTAATACCATTCACAGCCACGATAAAATATATGGCACTGTGCTTGGTGTACTGAGAAGAGGTGGATGAGCACTGCAGCCTTTTCAAACTGCAGGTTGGTGGAAGTGCCAGGAGTCGGACCTGCACTGATCAGACATTGAGGATCTAACCTGAGGAGCATTAATGTGTACAGGATGTCCCAGAAAACCGCTTTCAAGATTCTGTAGAAAGCATTTTTCCAAAAGGCTAATGAGAAAAAGCACCCTGTAGTGTATAGACCGGTTTGCAAGGCATCAGCAGAGATTTTTGAATGCCCCACAGTCTTGCCTGATGTGACTTTATTGGTAAAAGGGCCGAAGCAATAAGCAACCCAGCCAGCAGAGAACAGGATGACACTTTGCAGCCTGTATTCAACTACTGGAACCAATTCCAATAATAAACTATTAGGAAATGATATTAGCTGTAGTTTTCACTGTACAATATTCTACTATTAGTATACAGTGTCATTAATGCTTCTTCGATCTAGATTTTACCAAGCAAAATCAATGCCAAAAACCTTCTTAATGCAGAATCTCATGTGTAGCTTGTATGTTCCCTGTGAAGCTGGGATTATTGTTTTCAATGGCCATTTTGAGAATTGAAGACCCAATTAATTTCCATGGAACAGATGTGAGGCTTACAAGTGTCCCTTTACTTGAGATCCAGGTGCATTTGTACTTAAAAGGAGGAATCATTGCAAAGACAAATTTATTAAATGATACACAGGCATTCCTCATGTTTTTTGTGCTGCAGATCATCAACCTTAGGCCTCTTTTCCACGAACATATTCGTTCCGTGGCTGTATTGCGGGCCGCATATGGCGGTTCCGCAATACACGGGGCACCAGCTGTGTGCATTCCGCATCACGGATGCGAACCCGTTGACTTGAATGGGTCCGCAAATCCGGAGATGCGGTGCGGAACGGAAGCACAGAACGGAACCCCACGGAAGCATGATGGAGTGCTTCCGTGGGGTTCTGTTCCGTGCTTCTGTTCCGCAAAAAAATAGAACTTGCTCTATCTTTTTGCGAAGCGGACGGATCACGGACCCATTCAAGTTGAATGGGTCTGGATCCATCCCGGGCACCGGACGGATGTTGCCTGTGCATTGGGGACCACAAATTGCGGTCCCCAATGCACGGAATGGAACGAATACATTCGTGGGAAAGAGACCTTAAATGTACTAATCCACCCCTGAGATATTTTATAGCTCTAGCCTACTGAATTGGCACCAGTCAGATGAATATTTAACATCTACCGTGTTGAAATCAGTTGAAAGCCCATTCAAAAAGTTATTAACTATTAAAGGGGTATTCCCATCTGAGACAATGGGGGCATATCGCCAGGATATGCCCCCATTGTCTGATAGGTGTGGGTCCTGCCTCTGGGACCCGGACCTATACTGAGAACGGAGCGGGGAATGTGGTGGCCGGGGGATCCCGGGTTTCCCTGGGTCTGACCACCACCAAGCGCTCTCCCCGAAAGTCTTGAATGGGAGCGCAGCGCTCTTGCATGCCCACTGCTCCCATTCATCTCTATGGAGCTGACAGAAATAGCCAATCCAGCGCTTGGCAATTTTTGCCGGCCCCATAGAAGTAAATGAAGGGCGGCTGCGCATGCACAGGCGCCCTCCACGACTTTTGGGGCTCCGTTCTCAGAGTACTAGGATATGCACCTATCAAACAATGGGGGCATATCCTAGCGATATGTCCCCATTGTATGAGATGGGAAAACCCTATTAAATCTTTTTAAATATGGTCATAATATGTCAACCTAGGAAACTGGAAAAATAACCCCCAAAGCTGTGTTATGGCCTGAAGCCTCTGAGTATTTGAGACAGAGGTAAACCATAAAGTTGTCCTCAACATCTGTCACACAACATAGTGTCTGATGTCCTTCAATTGGGATGATGTCAATGACTGTTCAATGTGTATCTCCTCACTGGTCACTCCTACTACACCCCCACCGATCGGAAAGTTATGGCATATCTTAGTGGTAACTTTATAGTACTCATTTAACGAGAATCTGTCAGGAGAATCAATCCTCTTAAAGGGAAGAGTCGATTGATTTTGTGGGAAAATATTCAGAAAAACGTGTATTTCATTCATTTAAATTCCTGCTCATTCCGAGCTTTGAAGTCAAGAAGGCGGTCTTATCAGTGATTGACAGCTCTCTCTGTATGCACAGTCATAGAGGGAAGGCTGTCGGTCACTGATAGGACCTCCTCCTGGACTTCAAAGCCGAGAATGAGCAGGAATATAAATGAATGAAATACAAATAATAATATTTTTCCCCACAAAACGGCTCAGCTCCTTCTGCTGATACTGCTGACTAGAAACATACTTTTGTTCTGATGATCTGTGCCAGCATTATGTAGAAAAAAAAAACTTTATGCAAGTGAGAGTTTAAGTGCACTAAGGGGCGGTTTGTAGCTTTCCAATGCACCTCAGTTTCTCGCTTCTGATTGACAGGCCAGTTATCAACAGAGTCCTCTGGCCTGGTCCTATAATTCTGCGCCAAACACTTAACCATTGGTGCCTGCGCAGCTATTGCTTCTTGCTCCAAAGTGCAGATTACTTCAGTGCATGCGCAATGATGAAGTGTATGGTGCAGGCATGTGATTACTTGGCCAAGTGAGAAGACGGAGGAGTAGCCAGAAGTTCAGAGAGGAGGAGCTAAGGTACACCAATGAACTAAGGCCCACCATTTGGAGCTCCTAGGCCCTCATTTGCATAGGAAATAGTCATTTTTCTCCATTACACCACTACCGATCAGCATAATAAAGGCATGCTTTTAATCGGCAGGATTAGCCCTACCAAACATTATGAGAGTTAATCCTGCTGACAGATTCTCTTACATTTTTTTGGGTTTCGATGGTAATGACTTGTTCCTTCAGGAATGAACAAGTTTGATGTTTAGCTATTCATTTGTTAGAGATGTTTCTGGTGAACGTTTATCTCCCTACATAGAAATATCGAGGCAGTTGAGTTAAGCAAAATGAGGATGTCAATGAGGAAGTTCTCATAAAAGCGAACATCTGTTTTATATTTATGGCTGTCTAAACGGATGCGATTTTATCTCATACTCTTAAAATAGTTGACTATCAACTTGCTGTCCCATGACGACTATAGGCAACAGCAATCAGAGGACCTTTGCTGGAATTTGGAACCTCAGCTAATTAGATCTTGAGGTTATTGCGTGAGGAATCTAGGTGAGGTACTCTTTTATATGTCTTAGTGCTTAGTTCCAAAAGCCTCTATTTGTTGGTTTCATTTTATGTGTGACTGGATGAAGCCTACATATTCATTCAGCTGCATCGGGGTGGGGGGGCTGGTATTTTGATGGATGACATTCTCCTGCTTACCAGTATAAATCTCCTCTAACAATCAGGCAGTAATAAACCAGTTGGAAATAGTCTACAGCAGACAGGTTTATTTTGCCTAGCAAATAGTCTTTAAAAGCTTACTGCTGAGACCAGTGCTTTATTCCAAGACAGCTAGACTTAGCAGTGTACACACCAATGGATCAGCGCTACAGATACATGACAATGCTGTAACCGTTCTTTTGCATTGCATTACGCTGTCGGTTCATGCCTGCATTGCACATGCCTCTGGATTTGGTTTATTAAAGCATTAGAGTTTATGCTTCAATACAGCAGCTTATGGAACTCTGCCCAAAACAGCCTAGTCTGAATGCCTCTCTGCGGGGCATTGCACCAGCACTGTGATGTATGAGGTTCTTATACATAAAGCCACTTATAAATGCATTCACTCTTGCTATCCCAGCCCTCTGTTGCTGACCATTGCAGGCGAATACGTTCTTCTCTAGGAATACCCATTCTTTTTTGTACAATAAAAACATTTTAGAATCTAAAATATGTTTTTGGAGGATTGTGCTCGTATCTGCCATTACTGCAGTTACGTGAGCTCTGCAGCAGATTACATTTTATATTTTTTCTCAAAATGTCCCTCTAGCTATTTTCACAGTATAAATTTTAAAAGGGTCTTTCGAGATTTTAATACTGATGAACTATTCTCTTGATAGGTCATCAGCATATGATCGGTGGGGGAGGGTCTGAGACCCCTGCCGTTTAGCAGTTTGAAAAGGCACCGTCACTCCTGTGAGCACCGCAGCCTTCTCCCTGCTCACCAAGCACAGCGCCGTACATTGTATAGTGGCTGTGCTTGGTACAGTACCCCTTCTCCTGTCCTACCGTGTATAATGGGTGTAATTCCCATTAGCTGCTCTTATTCTGTATATGTGGAAACTTCACAGTACCACTTCTCCTGCCCAATATAATGGGTATAATCCTCAGTATCTGATCTTATTCTGTATACATGGACCCTGCACAGTACCACTTCTCCTGTCCTGTATACTGGGTGTAATCCTCAGTTTCTGCTCTTATTCTGTATATATGGACACTTCACAGTACCACTTATCCTGTCCTATATAATGGGTGTAATACTCAGTATCTGCTCTTATACTGTATACATGGACACTGCAGAGTACCACTTCTCTTGTCCTATATAATTGGCATAATTCTCAGTATCTGATCTTACTCTGTATATATTGACACTGCACAGTACCACTTCTCTTGTCCTGTATACTGGATGTAATTATTAGTATCTGCTCTTACTCTGTATATATGGACATTGCACAGTACCACTTCTCCTGCCCTATATAATGGGTGTAATCCTCAGTATCTGCTCTTATTTTGTATACATGGACACTGCACAGTACCACTTCTCTTGTCCTATATAATGGGTGTAATCCTCAGTATCTGCTCTTACTCTGTATACATGGACACTGCACAGTACCACTTCTCTTGTCCTATATAATGGGTGTAATCCTCAGTATCTGATCTTATTCTGTATACATGGACCCTGCACAGTACCACTTCTCCTGTCCTGTATACTGGGTGTAATCCTCAGTGTGCAGGAGCCAGTGGATGGGTGTGGTCGTGTGTGCAGGAGTCAGTGGACGGGTGTGGTCGTGTGTGGAGGAGCTCCTGCTGATTGTCCAGCCGCTTCCAGGGATTTTTCCATCTATCCCAGCCCAGGCCCTGCCTCTCTCCCCAGGGAGGTGGTGGGGTCCTGGGCAATGAAGCGACTGAAGACCCAGGATCCTACTTCCCGGGGTAGGCCGGCGGGAGGTAGGGGAGGTGAGCTACCGGCCTCAGTTCCATCTCCCGCCTCGGGGGTCAGAAGATCCAGCAGGAGTCGTGGTGCAGCGGCCCCTGCAGCCCCCGGAGGTGAAGCCGTGTCCATCGCCGGCAGTTCCAGGAGGGCGGACAGTAGCCCTCCAAGAAGTACGCGGAGTGCTCCTGGGGATGGGACGGTTCCGGTTCAGGCTGACTGGGGCAACATGAAGCCCCGGGAACTAATCGCCGTTTACAGCTCCCGGATCACAGCCTATCTCCGGGAGTACGAGGAAGCGAATAGGACCCTCAAGAAGGTGAGGGAGAACCTGAAGCTTGAGAGGGGGAAGGTGGACAAAGCGGAAAGAAAAAACAGGCCAGAAATATCAAGAAAAATAAAAATCTTAAAAGAAGTCATTAAAGAGCTGCAGGAAAGAATGGGGGCCATTCTGGATAACAGTGGTCCCTTCAAGGAAAAGCTCGTGAACGATCAAAGGTTTAATGAAATGGCTGGAAACCAAAAGCAGCAGGAAGATGACTCCTCTAGTGAGGAGGAAGAGTCGGACATGGGGGGGCAGCCTGCGGAAACTGGCATCACCGCAGAGCAGGTATGCCTGCCCCCCACTAGCTCTGACGAAGAAGGCGGGTACAGTGAGAACAGCGGAGTTGGGGGGCAGCTTATGGCCGAAATACGCCACCTGGAGTCCCCCAAAATTAGTGAGGACATTTGTTTTGGTGATGAATTGCCTGAAGATGAGCCGATGGGAAAGAAGAGAAAGGCAAAGACATTAAAGCCAGAGGTGAGGTATGTCTATGTGACCCACCCTGCGTGCCCTGGGCCAGCTGAAAAGCCAGCTCAGGGCACGAACCCCACCATCCTCCCTGGCCCGGTCTCTGCTGTGGGATCGGTGCGTAGGAGTGGGGAGACAGACGTGGCAAAGATGGCGCAGGACGCCGTCCCTGTTTGCGGTAACAGGGGCGGTGAGGAAAAGCTGGAGGGGCCAGACAGGAAGGCTCCCGGGGCGGGCGGCGAGGGGGACATGGTTGGTGGTCGGATGGCTCCGCCCGCCTCTGCTGGGGCACTGGACAAGTGCCAGGTGGAGGTGCGGCGGGGCGGTGTGGCTGCCACTGCCCCCCTTGCAGAGGTCGTTGCCGGGATCCCTGTCCTGGGGTCTGCCTCCTCTGCCCCGGTCTGCTTCGCCGCTCCCGTGCGCCCTGCAGCCCCCCCTGCCGGTTTTGGCATGGCGGTGGGGGACGGGGGGCTGGGGGTGGTGGGCACGGCTGTGGGTGGAGGGGGTGGGACCGCGGGTACAGCGGTGTCCCGATCCGGAGTTGCAGGGGGAGGGTGCGAGGTGGCTGCCTCTGCCCCTCCCAGTTTGGATGCCCAAGTCCTTGCCGGGGTTCCGGTCTCCTCTGCCCCGGTCTGCTCCGCTTCAGTCCCTTCCGCTGGTATTGTCGTGGCGGCGGGGAGTGGAGGCGCAGTGGGAGTGGTCAGGGGTGGAGGGGGTGGGGCTTCGGATGTCCAGAGAAGAGCTCAGAGCAGTGTGTGTGTAGGCAGAGAGGGAGGGGGCGGTCCTGATGAGAGTGTGGTGCGCACCGCCCCTCCCTCCTGCACTGTCCGTCAAGTGGATAAGGCCGGCGTGGCTGGGACCAGTGGTTCTACAGCACGCCGGCCCGAAAAATCAGGAAAGACTGAAAAATCAGGAAAGACTGTTAAAGATGTGTCCAGCAAGGAGATGCTGGACAAAACAAATAATGTGACCTCGGTCCCCTCTGGCCCAGCAGTGTGTGTGGGGGGAGGGGAGAGTGTGGTAGTGGCCACTGAAGAAGTGGTCACTTGTGTAAATACAGTTTTTGTTAGTGGTGTTGGTGTTGCCCTGGGCCCTGATGGAGGGGTGAGTGTTGGAGGTCGGCCGCCCACTGTACAAGTGGCCGGTGCGCCTCATGTAGCCCCTTCAGAGGGGTCTGGAGTGGCACCTGCTGTAGATAGGTCTGGGGGGGATGGGGGTGGGCCCGGTCCGGCTGCCCCTCCTGCGTCGGTTACGCCTGGCAGAAGTTATGCTGGTGTGGTTGCCGGCGCAGGGGGGGAGGGGCGGTCCCCATTGTCCTCCCCATTACCAATGTCTGGTGACGGTAACTTGCAGCGGCAACTTCTAGAGGCTCTTAGGAGAGGGGAGAATTCCATTACAGTAGGGGGGCAGCAGGTGGATCTATCCTTCTGGATAGACAGGCATGGCCTGCGTGCCTTCCGAGAGCAAGGCGGGGGCGAGACCACCTGGTCCTCACCCACAACCGGCCCCGGGTCAACCAGGCGGAATGTTGTCTGTCTGAAGTGGAGAGGCAATGAAGCGTGCCCTACCAGAAAGAGGGTGGCAGAGCTTCTCTTTCGGATGGGCATCAGGGCATGTGACATCTTTGCCCTGATACATCCGTATGGCACCCGGGAGTTTGATGTCAGTTTTGCCCGGCCAGAGGGTCTTGAACTTTTTTGGTCTGGGTATGAACTGGCAAAAGACCAGCCGGACTGGCAGGGGTTTTTTGTGCAAGCGATAACCCGCCAGAATGAGGTCAAGAAGGTGACCGTTCTCACCCGTAACGAGTCACTTTCTTGTGTTGACATCTTGACCTGGTTGAGCAGGTACGGGGACGTCCAGGGTCTTCCTAGCAAGAACCTGGATGAGTTTGGCATCTGGTCGGGTGCCTGGACGTTTCAGATTAAGTTGAAACATTCAGGGGGGTCGGTTTCCCACATACCATCATCTGCTTTCCTTGGTCGGGATAGGATCATGGTGTTCTACAGGGGGCAGCCTAAGCTGTGTTACAAGTGCGGCAGCCCTTCGCACTTCAGCGCCAGCTGCCAAGTGCAGAGGTGCGCGTTGTGCGGGGGTGAAGGCCATCTAGCTGCATCTTGTGGGCAGATTAGATGCAACCTGTGTGGTGAGCTAGGGCACCCGTTCAGTCGTTGCCCTCGCTCTGTCGCCAACGTGGCTCGTGCACGCGCGGAGGCGAGCCGGGAGGCCCCCACCGCCGAGGCGAGTGCTGGCGAAGGCGACAGGGCAGTGGGGTCGATGAAGAGAAAAGACGGCCCGTCCCAGCAGAGACGGAGGGAGAGGCGTCAAATGGAGAGGGGGCAGGTGGAACCTTGTCCTGGGGTGATGCCTGAGCCCTCCCAGGAGAATGCCTCTCCTAGAGCTGAGACCCTGGGGGATATCGAGGGGAATGAGGAACTCAGGAGACTAGACCGTTCCGAGGTGACTCTGTCCTCTTGCTACGAGAGTGCAACAGAGGGGAGTGAGACAGAGTCTAAAAGAATAAGAAGGAAACGTCTGACCAAAAAAAGATCTAGCCCGACTAGAGTGCCTGTGGAAGGCAAAGCCAGCTCCCCCCTGGACCTCTCTAATCCTGACTCTCTTCCCCTGGATCTTTCCAACCGGTACCTCACCTTGGATGAGATCTCTGCCTCCTCTTCTTCCGGGGAGGAGGTTCAAGGTGGGGGGCCGGAGGGGCAAGAGAAGGAGCCTCTGGAAGAGCCCGCGCCTCCCTCCGGTGAGGATGCAAGGTCCTCGGGAGGTGGGGCGGGTCCAGACACTGGGAATGGGAATGACAAGGGTGGTGCGAAGGGGGAGGCGGTGGTGACTAATGAGATGGACACCACTGTCTCTCTCAAAAGAGATCGTGCCACCTTAGGGGGTAGCCCCAAGAGGGGTAAGAAGAAGAACAAGAAGGGGAAGGGAAGGAAGAAGGCCGTCTAACTTAATCACTCTGTATGGCGGCACTCACTCCGTTGACGCTGGCGACCATTAATGTCGCCAGTATTAAATCGGATGCGGCTAGGTTTGCAGCCTTTGATTTTCTCAGCCGGGTTGAAGCTGACATTTTATTTTTGCAAGAGACCAGGCTGCCAGATTTGGCGGCTGTGTATAAAGCAAAAAAGGAGTGGAGGTGTGGTCCATCATATTGGTCTCTTGCGGCTGAGCCGTATAGCGGAGTGGCGGTTCTTTTTACCGCACCAGTAGAAAGCCGACGAGTGATTGAGTTAGAAATGGGGAGGTGTTTGATTTTAGATGTCCTCATGAAGGGTCAAGAGCTTCGCCTGATAAACATCTATGGTCCCCAAACCAGGTGGGATCGGAAGCGTCTCTTTATGGGGATCAAACCTTTCCTTTTTACGAGTCGGCAGGTGGTCTTTGGCGGGGACTTTAATACAGTCACAAGGTCCCAAGACCGGGGAGGCGCCAGAAACCGGCTGGCTTATGATAGTGTATCCCTGAATAGCATAGCTAGCGAGGCTCGCCTGGTGGATGTCCACATTAGGCACACCCCAGGCCACGGTGGTTTCACTTATTATAGAGGTAGTCAGATTAGGTCTAGAATAGACAGGTTTTATTTAAAGGAGGAGACTACCTTTTCACCTTTAGAGGTGGTAGAGGTGGAATTCTCCGATCACTGTATGATTATGTTCTCTTTGAATGTTGCAGAATCCCCCCAAATGGGAAGAGGCTATTGGAAGCTAAATTCGGCCCTCCTGGAGGAAGCAGAGGTGAGACAATCCTTTAAGGACTTCCTTCAGAGTCAGGTAGAGTTGCTGGATCTTTGTGACACTAAGTCTGAGTGGTGGGAGATATTCAAAGATCGGGTGGCAAAATTCTTCCGCCAGCTCTCGAGCCTCAGGTCCCTGGACAGGTACCGCTTGTATCAGGGTCTGAGGAGGAAACTCGAACAACTGGTCTCGACTGGAGGTAGCCGAGAGGATATCTCCAGGGTGAAATCTTTGCTTAAGAGGTGCCAGTACGATAGGCACACATCTTTGGTTTTTGAGAGGGATTTCGGGAAGTACCGCTCGCCCGACCCTTACAGAAACTGTAAGATGTCAGTGAAAAGTAAGTTGGTGACGGGACTGGTCGATGGTACGGGATCTCTGGATAGGTCCAGATCAGGGATCTTGGAAATCGTCAAGTCCTTCTACTCGTGCCTCTTGAGGAAGAAGGATCTGAATCGGGACAGGATTTCGGCTTTCCTGGCTGAAACCATCCCTGAGTCAAGAGTAGACCTCTCTCTTGGCGTTTTGATAGAAGAAATCAGAGAAGAGGAAGTCAGCCTGGCGATCGAAGGGCTTGCCCTAAAGAAGTCGCCAGGCCCGGATGGCTTAACATCCGAGTTTTATAAGACCTTTAAGGACTTCTTGGTTCCCCTCTTGACTAAGGTATTCAATGAGTGCCTTTCCTCGGGTGCTCTGCCGAAGTCAATGAGGAGGTCAGCTCTGATCCTTATATCAAAGGGTAAAGATCCGAGCCGTATTGAGAATTGGCGTCCCATAGCGCTTCTCAATACGGACAGAAAGATCCTGGCCAAGATACTGTTTAAACGGTTGGTGCAGTTTGCACCCCGGCTCCTTTCGGAGACCCAACATTGCTCAGTTCCAGGCCGAAGCACGTTTAGTGCTGTGCTCGGTGTCCGAGAGGCAGTGGAGCAGAGTAGGGCGGGTAACTGGAAGGGGTACATGCTGGCTTTAGATCAGGCAAAGGCTTTTGATCGGGTTAACCACGAGTACCTCTGGGCAGTCCTTCTGAAATATGGCCTGCCGGGAGGGTTTGTCGATTGGTTAAAGATCTTGTATGCAGGGGCAGAGAGTTTCCCGCTGGTGAACGGTTGGTCTGGCAGCCCTTTTGAGGTCGGGTCTGGAGTCCGCCAGGGTTGTCCATTGAGCCCGCTCTTATACGTGTTTGCGATTGATCCTTTTATTAGGAGGATTGATCGGGGACCGTTAGCGGGAGTCAGGATGAGTCTGGAGGAGCCAGAAGCCACTCTGAGGGTGGTGGCGTATGCCGATGACGTCACTGTTTTCGTGTCCTCGGGAGGGGGGGCGGAATACGTGATGTCGGAGGTAGAACGCTACTCGGAAGTCTCCGGGTCCATGATTAACCGGGATAAGTGTGAGAGTCTCTGGCTGGGAGGGGGTGATCCATCTTTCGGTCTCCCGGACACCCTCCCAGAGCCCCAGTCGTCAGCCAAAGTCCTAGGCGTTCAATTCGGCCATGGGGATTATCCCACCCAAAATTGGGACAGCAGGCTCACGATCGCCGCTCAGAAGGTTGACCAGTGGAAGGGTTGGTCTTTGACCCTCAGGGAAAGGGTGAACCTGATCAAGACTTACCTTCTCCCTTTGCTTATCTATTTGGCCAGTGTATGTGTCTTGCCAGAACCTCTCTGGACTCGGGTTTACAGTCTGTTCTTTCAACTGTTATGGGGGAATAGGCTGAACCTAGTCAAGAGAGAGGTGACATACCGTACGAGGAGATTAGGGGGGTTGGGTATGGTCAACCCAGTGGTGTTCCTTGTGAACACCTTTGTTAAGATCAACCTGGCAAACCTCTGGAAAGAGAGGGCTCCTCCGTGGGTAGTCTCTTGCAGGGGTTGGTTTCGGCCTTTCTTCCAGGAGTGGGAGACAGGAGGGCAAGTGAAGGATTTGCGTACACCTCACGGATATCTTCCGGCTTATGTCACCCCGATTCTGAAGGTGATCCGCCAGTGGGGTTTGGGAGTGAGGGAAATCAAGACCCAGTCAAGGAGATCCCTTGACGAGAGGGTCTTGTTGACCCACTTCTGGAAGCCCCTGGCCCTTAAGGATTGCCCAAGCCGGGATCTAGACAAGGGGTTACAGTTGTTAAATTCAGCAAGGATCCCCTTGAAGTTTTGGGACTTGGCTTGGCGCTGCTTTCACGGGAAGCTGTATGTAAGGGACAACTTGAAGTACAGGAACTCTGATGAAAGGGGTTGTCCCCGGGAGGAGTGTGGCGACATACTGGAAAGTATGGAGCACTTCCTGCTTCAGTGTCCCTTTAATACAGAGGTATACAAACGGGTGGGTGCATCCATTGGCTGGCCTAGGCTAGCCAACCTCTCCTATGCGGAATGGGCTTATGGAGCATTCAAAGGTTTGGGAAGAAGGGACCCATGCACAGCTTTTATAGTTAGCATAGTGATCAGGTACTTCACATGGAACGCACGGTGTTTAGTTTCAACCCAGCAGAAAGTCCTCCCTGTGGAAGAGGTGTGTAGGAACATTCTAGGTGACCTGGCGAAGGTTCGCTCTCTTGAGTGCGAGAAGGTGGGTACGGATGGGGTCTCTTACCTCTGGAGAGGCTTCACCTTTGATGTGCCTTAGCCTCAGTAGCACTTTTCCTGGTGTTGGGCTGAGGCTTTCACATTAGGTTTTTGTTTTGTATTTAAGATGAGTTTTTGAAGAAAGGTTTGCAAATGACTGAACTTGGGCCTTCGGGTGGATTTTAATATTGGTTTGTATAGATTGATATGGTTGTTATAAGATGTATATATTGTATGATAGGGTAAGTGGGGTGTAGTTAGGTTGGGTGGAATGGGGTGGGGGGGTTCATATTTTTGTGTGGGGAGACCTACATCCAGCCCTGGACTATGCGGACATAGGAGGACATGAGGCGAGGGGCTGGGTGTGGGTGGTGGTGGAAGGGCTGGCCTCATGGAGGGACAAGAGGCGGAGGTTGGCCCTGGGTGAAGGTGATGGGATAGATAGATTGGTAGGGATAGTATAGGTTTTCTCATAAATGTGTGTGTGTGTGTGTGTGTATTAAAAAAAATAAATAAATTATAATAAAAAAATAATATAATAATATAAAAAAATAAAAAATATAAAAAAAAAAAAAAAAGGTTATTTGATATTTCTATTATGATTTCTATTATGATTATTTAATTTGTGTTGATTATTTTTTGTGATAAGTTGTCATTTATTTTCAGTTATAAACTATTTGTATAAATTTGTATATAGTCAGGGTTCAGCTGGATCGGATGTTTAGGTTAGGCTAGGTTTCTTTTTCTCTCTTCGTTTTCTCTATTTAGTAGGTATGAATGAGATAGTATGCATGTAGCTGGGCCAGTAGGGTAAGTGTATATACTTTATACCTTGATTTATATATTGTTTGGAAATTTTATGGCAAAGTTTTTGTATTTTTGTATAAAATTAAAAAGAGTTCCTCAGTATCTGCTCTTACTCTGTATACATGGACACTGCACAGTACCACTTCTCTTGTCCTATATAATGGGTGTAATTCTCAGTATCTGCTCTTATTCTGTATACATGGACACTTCACAGTACCATTTATCCTGTCCTATATAATGGGTGTAATACTCAGTATCTGCTCTTATACTGTATACATGGACACTGCAGAGTACCACTTCTCTTGTCCTATATAATTGGCATAATTCTCAGTATCTGATCTTACTCTGTATATATTGACACTGCACAGTACCACTTCTCTTGTCCTGTATACTGGATGTAATTATTAGTATCTGCTCTTACTCTGTATATATGGACATTGCACAGTACCACTTCTCCTGCCCTATATAATGGGTGTAATCCTCAGTATCTGCTCTTATTTTGTATACATGGACACTGCACAGTACCACTTCTCTTGTCCTATATAATGGGTGTAATCCTCAGTGTGCAGGAGTCAGTGGACGGGTGTGGTCGTGTTTGGAGGAGTCAGTGGACGGGTGTGGTCGTGTTTGGAGGAGCTCCTGCTGATTGTCCAGCCGCTTCCAGGGATTTTTCCATCTATCCCAGCCCAGGCCCTGCCTCTCTCTCCCCAGGGAGCTGGTAGGGTCCTGGGCAATGAAGCGACTGAAGACCCAGGATCCTACTTCCCGGGGTAGGCCGGCGGGAGGTAGGGGAGGTGAGCTACCGGCCTCAGTTCCATCTCCCGCCTCGGGGGTCAGAAGATCCAGCAGGAGTCGTGGTGCAGCGGCCCCTGCAGCCCCCGGAGGTGAAGCCGTGTCCATCGCCGGCAGTTCCAGGAGGGCGGACAGTAGCCCTCCAAGAGGTACGCGGAGTGCTCCTGGGGATGGGACGGTTCCGGTTGAGGCTGACTGGGGCAACATGAAGCCCCGGGAACTAATCGCCGTTTACAGCTCCCGGATCACGGCCTATCTCCGGGAGTACGAGGAAGCGAATAGGACCCTCAAGAAGGTGAGGGAGAACCTGAAGCTTGAGAGGGGGAAGGTGGACAAAGCGGCCAGAAAAAACAGGCCAGAAGTATCAAGAAAAATAAAAATCTTAAAAGAAGTCATTAAAGAGCTGCAGGAAAGAATGGGGGCTATTCTGGATAACAGTGGTCCCTTCAAGGAAAAGCTCATGAACGATGAAAGGTTTAATGAAATGGCTGGAAACCAAAAGCAGCAGGAAGATGACTCCTCTAGTGAGGAGGAAGAGTCGGACATGGGGGGGCAGCCTGCGGAAACTGGCATCACCGCAGAGCAGGTATGCCTGCCCCCCACTAGCTCTGACGAAGAAGGCGGGTACAGTGAGAACAGCGGAGTTGGGGGGCAGCTTATGGCCGAGATACGCCACCTGGAGTCCCCCAAAATTAGTGAGGACATTTGTTTTGGTGACGAATTGCCTGAAGATGAGCCGATGGGAAAAAAGAGAAAGGCAAAGACATTAAAGCCAGAGGTGAGGTATGTCTATGTGACCCACCCTGCGTGCCCTGGGCCAGCTGAAAAGCCAGCTCAGGGCACGAACCCCACCATCCTCCCTGGCCCGGTCTCTGCTGTGGGATCGGTGCATAGGAGTGGGGAGAAAGACGTGGCAAAGATGGCGCAGGATGCCGTCCCTGTTTGCGGTAACAGGGGCGGTGAGGAAAAGCTGGAGGGGCCAGACAGGAAGGCTCCCGGGGCGGGCGGCGAGGGAGACATGGTTGGTGGTCGGATGGCTCTGCCCGCCTCTGCTGGGGCACTGGACAAGTGCCGGGTGGAGGTGCGGCGGAGCGGTGTGGCTGCCACTGACCCCCTTGCAGAGGTTGTTGCCGGGATCCCTGTCCTGGGGTCTGCCTCCTCTGCCCCGGTCTGCTTCGCCGCTCCCGTGCGCCCTGCAGTCCCCCCTGCCGGTTTTGGCATGGCGGTGGGGGACGGGGGGCTGGGGGTGGTGGGGACGGCTGTGGGTGGGGGGGGGTGCGGCCGCGGGTACAGCGGTGTCCCGATCCGGAGTTGCAGGGGGAGGGTGCGAGGTGGCTGCCTCCGCCCCTCCCAGTTTGTATGCCCAAATCCCTGCCGGGGTTCCCGTCTCCTCTGCCCCGGTCTGCTCCGCTTCAGTCCCTTCCGCTGGTATTGTCGTGGCGGCGGGGAGTGGAGGCGCAGTGGGAGTGGTCAGGGGTGGAGGGGGTGGGGCTTCGGATGTCCAGAAAAGAGCTCAGAGCAGTGTGTGTGTAGGCAGAGAGGGAGGGGGCGGTCCTGATGAGAGTGTGGTGCGCACCGCCCCTCCCTCCTGCACTGTCCGTCAAGTGGATAAGGCCGGCGTGGCTGGGACCAGTGGTTCTACAGCCCGCCGGCCCGAAAAATCAGGAAAGACTGAAAAATCAGAAAAGACTGTTAAAAATGTGTCCAGCAAGGAGATGCTGGACAAAACAAATAATGTGACCTCGGTCCCCTCTGGCCCAGCAGTGTGTGTGGGGGGAGGGGAGAGTGTGGTAGTGGCCACTGAAGAAGTGGTCACTTCTAGTAGTGTAAATACAGTTTCTGTTAGTGGTGTTGCCCTGGGCCCTGATGGAGGGGTGAGTGTTGGAGGTCGGCCGCCCACTGTACAAGTGGCCGGTGCGCCTCATGTAGCCCCTTCAGAGGGGTCTGGAGTGGCACCTGCTGTAGATAGGTCTGGGGGGGGTGGGGGTGGGCCCGGTCCGGCTGCCCCTCCTGCGTCGGTTACGCCTGGCAGAAGTTATGCTGGTGTGGTTGCCGGCGCGGGGGGGGAGGGGCGGTCCCCATTGTCCTCCCCATTACCAATGTCTGGTGACGGTAACTTGCAGCGGCAACTTCTAGAGGCTCTTAGGAGAGGGGAGAATTCCATTACAGTAGGGGGGCAGCAGGTGGATCTATCCTTCTGGATAGACAGGCATGGCCTGCGTGCCTTCCGAGAGCAAGGCGGGGGCGAGACCACCTGGTCCTCACCCACAACCGGCCCCAGGTCAACCAGGCGGAATGTTGTCTGTCTGAAGTGGAGAGGCAATGAAGCGTGCCCTACCAGAAAGAGGGTGGCAGAGCTTCTCTTTCGGATGGGCATCAGGGCATGTGACATCTTTGCCCTGATACATCCGTATGGCACCCGGGAGTTTGATGTCAGTTTTGCCCGGCCAGAGGGTCTTGAACTTTTCTGGTCTGGGTATGAACTGGCAAAAGACCAGCCGGACTGGCAGGGGTTTTTTGTGCAAGCGATAACCCGCCAGAATGAGGTCAAGAAGGTGACCGTTCTCACCCGTAACGAGTCACTTTCTTGTGTTGACATCTTGACCTGGTTGAGCAGGTACGGGGACGTCCAGGGTCTTCCTAGCAAGAACCTGGATGAGTTTGGCATCTGGTCGGGTGCCTGGACGTTTCAGATTAAGTTGAAACATTCAGGGGGGTCGGTTTCCCACATACCATCATCTGCTTTCCTTGGTCGGGATAGGATCATGGTGTTCTACAGGGGGCAGCCTAAGCTGTGTTACAAGTGCGGCAGCCCTTCGCACTTCAGCGCCAGCTGCCAAGTGCAGAGGTGCGCGTTGTGCGGGGGTGAAGGCCATCTAGCTGCATCTTGTGGGCAGATTAGATGCAACCTGTGTGGTGAGCTAGGGCACCCGTTCAGTCGTTGCCCTCGCTCTGTCGCCAACGTGGCTCGTGCACGCGCGGAGGCGAGCCGGGAGGCCCCCACCGCCGAGGCGAGTGCTGGCGAAGGCGACAGGGCAGTGGGGTCGATGAAGAGAAAAGACGGCCCGTCCCAGCAGAGACGGAGGGAGAGGCGTCAGATGGAGAGGGGGCAGGTGGAACCCCGTCCTGGGGTGATGCCTGTGCCCTCCCAAGAGAATGCCTCTCCTAGAGCTGAGACCCTGGGGGATATCGAGGGGAATGAGGAACTCAGGAGACTAGACCGTTCCGAGGTGACTCTGTCCTCTTGCTACGAGAGTGCAACAGAGGGGAGTGAGACAGAGTCTAAAAGAATAAGAAGGAAACGTCTGACCAAAAAAAGATCTAGCCCGACTAGAGTGCCTGTGGAAGGCAAAGCCAGCTCCCCCCTGGACCTCTCTAATCCTGACTCTCTTCCCCTGGATCTTTCCAACCGGTACCTCACCTTGGATGAGATCTCCGCCTCCTCTTCTTCCGGGGAGGAGGTTCAAGGTGGGGAGCCGGAGGGGCAAGAGAAGGAGCCTCTGGAAGGGCCCGCGCCTCCCTCCGGTGAGGATGCAAGGTCCTCAGGAGGTGGGGCGGGTCCAGACACTGGGAATGGGAATGACAAGGGTGGTGCGAAGGGGGAGGCGGTGGTGACTAATGAGATGGACACCACTGTCTCTCTCAAAAGAGATCGTGCCACCTTAGGGGGTAGCCCCAAGAGGGGTAAGAAGAAGAACAAGAAGGGGAAGGGAAGGAAGAAGGCCGTCTAACTTAATCACTCTGTATGGCGGCACTCACTCCGTTGACGCTGGCGACCATTAATGTCGCCAGTATTAAATCGGATGCGGCTAGGTTTGCAGCCTTTGATTTTCTCAGCCGGGTTGAAGCTGACATTTTATTTTTGCAAGAGACCAGGCTGCCAGATTTGGCGGCTGTGTATAAAGCAAAAAAGGAGTGGAGGTGTGGTCCATCATATTGGTCTCTTGCGGCTGAGCCGTATAGCGGAGTGGCGGTTCTATTTACCGCACCAGTAGAAAGCCGACGAGTGATTGAGTTAGAAATGGGGAGGTGTTTGATTTTAGATGTCCTCATGAAGGGTCAAGAGCTTCGCCTGATAAACATCTATGGTCCCCAAACCAGGTGGGATCGGAAGCGTCTCTTTATGAGGATCAAACCTTTCCTTTTTACGAGTCGGCAGGTGGTCTTTGGCGGGGACTTTAATACAGTCACAAGGTCCCAAGACCGGGGAGGCGCCAGAAACCGGCTGGCTTATGATAGTGTATCCCTGAATAGCATAGCTAGTGAGGCTCGCCTGGTGGATGTCCACATTAGGCACACCCCAGGCCACGGTGGTTTCACTTATTATAGAGGTAGTCAGATTAGGTCTAGAATAGACAGGTTTTATTTAAAGGAGGAGACTACTTTTTCACCTTTAGAGGTGGTAGAGGTGGAATTCTCCGATCACTGTCTAATTATGTTCTCTTTGAATGTTGCAGAATCCCCCCAAATGGGAAGAGGCTATTGGAAGCTAAATTCGGCCCTCCTGGAGGAAGCAGAGGTGAGACAATCCTTTAAGGACTTCCTTCAGAGTCAGGTAGAGTTGCTGGATCTTTGTGACACTAAGTCTGAGTGGTGGGAGATATTCAAAGATCGGGTGGCAAAATTCTTCCGCCAGCTCTCGAGCCTCAGGTCCCTGGACAGGTACCGCTTGTATCAGGGTCTGAGGAGGAAACTCGAACAACTGGTCTCGACTGGAGGTAGCCGAGAGGATATCTCCAGGGTGAAATCTTTGCTTAAGAGGTGCCAGTATGATAGGCACACATCTTTGGTTTTTGAGAGGGATTTCGGGAAGTACCGCTCGCCCGACCCTTACAGAAACTGTAAGATGTCAGTGAAAAGTAAGTTGGTGACGGGACTGGTCGATGGTACGGGATCTCTGGATAGGTCCAGATCAGGGATCTTGGAAATCGTCAAGTCCTTCTACTCGTGCCTCTTGAGGAAGAAGGATCTGAATCGGGACAGGATTTCGGCTTTCCTGGCTGAAACCATCCCTGAGTCAAGAGTAGACCTCTCTCTTGGCGTTTTGATAGAAGAAATCAGAGAAGAGGAAGTCAGCCTGGCGATCGAAGGGCTTGCCCTAAAGAAGTCGCCAGGCCCGGATGGCTTAACATCCGAGTTTTATAAGACCTTTAAGGACTCCTTGGTTCCCCTCTTGACTAAGGTATTCAATGAGTGCCTTTCCTCAGGTACTCTGCCGAAGTCAATGAGGAGGTCAGCTCTGATCCTTATATCAAAGGGTAAAGATCCGAGCCGTATTGAGAATTGGCGTCCCATAGCGCTTCTCAATACGGACAGAAAGATCCTGGCCAAGATACTGTTTAAACGGTTGGTGCAGTTTGCGCCCCGGCTCCTTTCGGAGACCCAACATTGCTCAGTTCCAGGCCGAAGCACGTTTAGTGCTGTGCTCGGTGTCCGAGAGGCAGTGGAGCAGAGTAGGGCGGGTAACTGGAAGGGGTACATGCTGGCTTTAGATCAGGCAAAGGCTTTTGATCGGGTTAACCACGAGTACCTCTGGGCAGTCCTTCTGAAATATGGCCTGCCGGGAGGGTTTGTCGATTGGTTAAAGATCTTGTATGCAGGGGCAGAGAGTTTCCCGCTGGTGAACGGTTGGTCTGGCAGCCCTTTTGAGGTCGGGTCTGGAGTCCGCCAGGGTTGTCCATTGAGCCCGCTCTTATACGTGTTTGCGATTGATCCTTTTATTAGGAGGATTGATCGGGGACCGTTAGCGGGAGTCAGGATGAGTCTGGAGGAGCCAGAAGCCACTCTGAGGGTGGTGGCGTATGCCGATGACGTCACTGTTTTCGTGTCCTCGGGAGGGGAGGCGGAATACGTGATGTCGGAGGTAGAACGCTACTCGGAAGTCTCCGGGTCCATGATTAACCGGGATAAGTGTGAGAGTCTCTGGCTGGGAGGGGGTGATCCATCTTTCGGTCTCCCGGACACCCTCCCAGAGCCCCAGTCGTCAGCCAAAGTCCTAGGCGTTCAATTCGGCCATGGGGATTATCCCACCCAAAATTGGGACAGCAGGCTCACGATCGCCGCTCAGAAGGTTGACCAGTGGAAGGGTTGGTCTTTGACCCTCAGGGAAAGGGTGAACCTGATCAAGACTTACCTTCTCCCTTTGCTTATCTATTTGGCCAGTGTATGTGTCTTGCCAGAACCTCTCTGGACTCGGGTTTACAGTCTGTTCTTTCAACTGTTATGGGGGAATAGGCTGAACCTAGTCAAGAGAGAGGTGACATACCGTACGAGGAGATTAGGGGGGTTGGGTATGGTCAACCCAGTGGTGTTCCTTGTGAACACCTTTGTTAAGATCAACCTGGCAAACCTCTGGAAAGAGAGGGCTCCTCCGTGGGTAGTCTCTTGCAGGGGTTGGTTTCGGCCTTTCTTCCAGGAGTGGGAGACAGGAGGGCAAGTGAAGGATTTGCGTACACCTCACGGATATCTTCCGGCTTATGTCACCCCGATTCTGAAGGTGATCCGCCAGTGGGGTTTGGGAGTGAGGGAAATCAAGACCCAGTCAAGGAGATCCCTTGACGAGAGGGTCTTGTTGACCCACTTCTGGAAGCCCCTGGCCCTTAAGGATTGCCCAAGCCGGGATCTAGACAAGGGGTTACAGTTGTTAAATTCGGCAAGGATCCCCTTGAAGTTTTGGGACTTGGCTTGGCGCTGCTTTCACGGGAAGCTGTATGTAAGGGACAACTTGAAGTACAGGAACTCTGATGAAAGGGGTTGTCCCCGGGAGGAGTGTGGCGACATACTGGAAAGTATGGAGCACTTCCTGCTTCAGTGTCCCTTTAATACAGAGGTATACAAACGGGTGGGTGCATCCATTGGCTGGCCTAGGCTAGCCAACCTCTCCTATGCGGAATGGGCTTATGGAGCATTCAAAGGTTTGGGAAGAAGGGACCCATGCACAGCTTTTATAGTTAGCATAGTGATCAGGTACTTCACATGGAACGCACGGTGTTTAGTTTCAACCCAGCAGAAAGTCCTCCCTGTGGAAGAGGTGTGTAGGAACATTCTAGGTGACCTGGCGAAGGTTCGCTCTCTTGAGTGCGAGAAGGTGGGTACGGATGGGGTCTCTTACCTCTGGAGAGGCTTCACCTTTGATGTGCCTTAGCCTCAGTAGCACTTTTCCTGGTGTTGGGCTGAGGCTTTCACATTAGGTTTTTGTTTTGTATTTAAGATGAGTTTTTGAAGAAAGGTTTGCAAATGACTGAACTTGGGCCTTCGGGTGGATTTTAACATTGGTTTGTATAGCTTGATATGGTTGTTATAAGATGTATATATTGTATGATAGGGTAAGTGGGGTGTAGTTAGGTTGGGTGGGATGGGGTGGGGGGGTTCATATTTTTGTGTGGGGAGACCTGCATCCAGCCCTGGACTATGCGGACATAGGAGGACATGAGGCGAGGGGCTGGGTGTGGGTGGTGGTGGAAGGGCTGGCCTCATGGAGGGACAAGAGGCGGAGGTTGGCCCTGGGTGAAGGTGATGGGATAGATAGATTGGTAGGGTTAGTATAGGTTTGTTTTCTCATATATGTGTGTAAAAAAAAAAAAAAAAAAAAAAAAAAAAATTAATTAAAATTTAAAAAAAAAATAATAATAATAAAAAATAAAAAAAAAATAAAAAATTATTAGAGTTATTTGATATTTCTGTTATGATTATTTTATGTTTATTATTTTTTATTGTAAGAAGTTGTAATTTAGTTTCTGTTCTGATTAATTTGTATAAATTTGTATATAGTCGGGGCTCAGCCGGATCGGATGTTTACGTTAGGCTAAGTTTCATTTTCTCCATTTTTTTTAGTAGGTATGAATGAGATAGTATGCATGTAGCTGGGTAAGTGTATATACTTTATACCTTGTTTTGAAAATTTTATGGCAACGTTTTTGTATTTTTGTATAAAATTAAAAAAGAGTTCCTCAGTATCTGCTCTTACTCTGTATACATGGACACTGCACAGTACCACTTCTCTTGTCCTATATAATGGGTGTAATCCTCAGTATCTGCTCTTACTCTGTATACATGGACACTGCACAGTACCACTTCTCTTGTCCTATATAATGGGTGTAATCCTCAGTATCTGCTCTTACTCTGTATACATGGACACTGCACAGTACCACTTCTCTTGTCCTATATAATGGGTGTAATTCTCAGTATCTGCTCTTATTCTGTATACATGGACACTACACAGTACCACTTCTCTTGTCCTATATAATGGGTGTAATTCTCAGTATCTGATCTTATTCTGTATACATGGACACTGCACAGTACCACTTATCTTGTCCTGTATACTGGGTGTAATCTTCTCTTATTCTTTATATATGAATACTGCACAGTACCACTTCTCTTGTCCTGTATACTCGGTGTAATCTTCTCTTATTCTGTATATATGGACACTGCACAGTACCACTTTTCTTGTCCTATATACTGGGTGTAATTCTCAGTGTCTGCTCTTATTCTGTATATATGGACACTTCACAGTACCACTTATCCTAACCTATATAATGGGTGTAATCCTCAGTATCTGCTCTTATTCTGTATATATTGACTTTTCACAGTACCACTTCTCTTGTCCTGTATACTGGGTGTAATCTTCTCTTATTCTTTATATATGGACACTGCACAGTACCACTTTTCTTGTCCTATAAACTGGCTGTAATTCTCGGTGTCTGCTCTTATTCTGCTCTTATTCCACATTTATGTGTGCTGCACTTTTCTTGTCCCATGTGCAGCACAGCATTTTATAGTAAAATATATCTGTTTGCTACCAGGGAGCCTATTGGAATTTCATGCTGCCTGTGGTTGGACAAGCATGAAGCTCTTGAAAAGCTCCATCGAAATAACTCTGAAGGCAGCAGAAGAAATGAACAATGTTGGGTGTGGGGCCTCACTTATGAAACCTTTGCACTGAGCCCACCAATGCACGACAACGATCCTGCTAACACATACTATTCTACTATGAAGAAAATTAAAAGCACTGGATTCAATGCTCGAATAAGATATTCCTTCAGACAGAATGGATGCTAGCGTGTCATTCTACAATGTTAAGACATATACGGCCGTGTCACACTGAAGATAATGAACTTACTCTTTAAACCTGTTCCGGAGGTTGATGAAAGAAAGCAGTGGGGGAAAAAGAGAGAATATGTTAGAAATTAGAAAAGTTTCTTACTCCATCATTAACATTCACAGGACTTTCTTATCAAATGACTTAGGTAATGGCATAATAACTTAATTACAGCAGCTTTATGGTTCAGCTGCCTACTTGAAGCAAATTAAGGGGGCCTTGCATAATACCGAAGCACAATTACACTCTTGGCTAAATACAATGCCATGTGTCCTGCCATAGATTCCTAATACGTTTTCATAATCGCCTTCTTGCTTTGACTTGCGCACTGAGTTTGTAAAGCCCCTTCTTTCCATAATAAGAGTTATTGTTCCTTGGTAACGCTCAGATGATTACTGAAAGCACCGCTCTCCGCTGCTAATGGCATGCAAGCTCAATTGAAATATATGGAGTGAAAATGCAATTAAAGCATCTATTTCATCATATGCATCAGGGGTGTAATTCATTGAGAATTCATTGTAAAAGAGATTAGGCAAGCTATCCATGACCACGCTCCAGCGTTGATAATAATGTTAAATGTCAAGTGCCAACTGTAGAATGTGGCCAAGACCAGACCTGGGGTCTATGGATAGAGAGCTTAAATAGACTTGGTACAAGTATTGTTCAGAAGGCCCATTGCCAAGAATGCTGAGATGGTAAGTACTACTGTCCCCTTAAAGTGTCTCTACAATGTTCATCTCCTTACGATTTCTCATCAATTGTGAAAATATACATTCTGGGTGGTAGAGTTACTAAGACAATCATACAACGCTTAATATTCTAATGCAGCGGTTCTCAACCTAGGGGTCGCGACCCCTTTGGGGGTCGATCGGCCCTTTCCGGGGGGTCGCCTGAGGCTTCCTATTGTGGGTCGCCCGCACAACGGCAGCGGCCCCTTATCCTCGCGCACAGGAAGTGATGTCCTATCACTGCCTGTGCTTGAAGGAGCCTGACGTCTGGACGGCCTGTCTGCTGAGGTCCGAGTTTTTTAGTTAATGACACCGCCGCTGAGCACCACTGCCACCAATGATTTAATAGAGCCTGGCTGAGCCTGGCTAATTTTATTTTAATTATTTGGCTGAGCAAGGCTTAATTTATTTGGGGGGACATGAAGCACCGCTGATTTATTTATTTGGGGGACCCTGAGCACCATTGATTTATTTATTTGGGGGGGGGGACCTGAAGCACCGCTGATTTATTTATTTGGGGGACCCTGAGCACTTCTGATTTATATATATGGGGGATCCTGAGCACCATTGATTTATTTATTTGGGGGAAACCTGATGCACCACTGATTTATTTATTTGGGGGTACCCTGAGCACCGCTGATTTATTTATTTGGGGGGGACTTGAAACTCCACTGATTTATTTATTTGAGGGGTACCCTGAGCACCACTGATTTTTATTTAATTTTTTTTTGGGGGGGGGGGGTACTGTGAGCACCACTGAGTTACTGTATTTATTTGAGGGGTACTGTGCGCACCACTGATTTATTTTTTAGGGGGTATTTGTTGTTTATTATTTATTTTAAAGTTATTTATTTGGTTTACAAATATTTTGTATTTATGCTAAAGTTCTGTGGTTATGAATGAATACTTGTGTATTTGAATTAACATTTGGTGTATTGGTGTCTGTGCGTGTTTTTGGTGGGTCATCATAACAGTAGCAAAATTAGTTATGACGTAGCAAGGAAAAAAATGTAATGGTTGGGGGTCACCACAACATGAGGAACTGTATTAAGGGGTCACGGCTTTAGAAAGGTTGAGAACCACTGTTCTAATGTATGGGTCCTGTTCTGCTGAAGGGACCTACGGATGAGCTTCTTTTACACATGTCCAGTGTATTTTCTGTGCTTCATTCATGATGTAAGTGAATGGGATGAAGCTGTAATTCCTCCACCCCTACTACTATGTAGAGAGTGTAAAGGTAAGCACATATTTCGCCACCCCTTTAAACTGCATGGGTGTTGAGATTAAAACTTTCACCAAACTAATATTGATGGCCTATCCTGAGGATATTTTAAAGCCAGAATTTTCCTTTAAAGCGTATGTCCTACAAAACAATATAATTTTTCAAACCAGCCCCTGGATCTGAATATTTTTGTAATTGACTGCAATTAAAAGTTTTGCATAGCTGACAAGTTATTCAACAAAATGTATATGTATAGCACCATCTGCTGTTTATTCTTTTCTTTATATTTCCGTCTACCTCACTAAGGTGGTCACACATGCTCAGTTCCATCCTTCAGCTGCCATCAGCTATATTTACTGTTAGAAGCTGTGCCAGTTACTTAAGATAATCTAGCAGATCAATAAAGAGAAAATAGCAGATCAAGCAATTAATGGAATCCATGTGAGGCATGGGGTTAATTATAGCTTAGTTATGAATATATTGTCAAGTTGCATTTTTTATGTTATTCATTGGATTGCATGCGACAAATGCAGTTTAACATGAAATTCTCTTGACTTTTTCTTTAGTACTCAGTGGGTGCCCCTGCACTCTGAAACACAAGTTGGCCTTGACTGGTCATACATCATATTTAAAGATGGTTCTTTGGTGCTTAGATCCAATATAATGTGAGGATAATTGTAATTTAAATATGCAGATGTTCCATAAAGGAAAGCACATTTTGTATAGAGATCCACTCTGAAATGTAGTAATTTCCTACTGTCATGATAATTTGGTAATTATGGATAGTTAACCTATCTATGATTGGGAAATGTACGTTGATATCTTGCTGACTCGTTATCACCAGTGTAGCATTGAGTATAATGTAACTGCTCTCATGCACAGTGTGTGATTGAGTATGATTAGGGCTCATAAAAGGTCACAGAAGAACATTTTGTACAATAGTGTAAATTGTTCATATTTGGTGTGGTATTAACATTATCCCGAAGGGCACATTCAGGACATTCATTATTCCACTTGGTGCTTAAGTGAGATGAGACTTCGGTGTCTTTAAGAATTTCTAGAGCAGTGATAAAACATCAGTCTTTATCAGGTTAGGGAACTTACAGTCATTTAATTCCTGCTAGATTATGAAGAAAAAACATAAAACTATCGCTATAGAGGTCCAGAGGCCCCAATACAACAACATGTAACCCTTTGTAGCAATGGTCTCCTTTAGGGCTGCATTAAACGATTATTTTAGTAATCGAGTATTCTATTGATTATTTATTTACGATTAATCGAGTAATCTAATAAGAAAAAATGAATTAATAGACTGTTTTCCTTTATAATAACTTATAAGACCCCATGCCATTAGTCCCCAACACCCTTTGTTTCCCACTGTGCCATCAGCTTTCCCCTGTGCCATCAACTATCCTCCACCCCAGTGCCATTAGCTCTCTCCCACCAAGTGCCATCAGCTCTTCCCCACCCCAGTCTCATCATCTCTCCCCCACCCCAGTGCCTTTAGCTCCCCCCACCCAGTGCCTTTAGCTCTCCCCACCCACTCCAGTGCCATCAGCTCCACTCCCCCAGTGCCATCATCTCTCCCCAACCAGTGCCATAAGCTCCACTCCCCCAGTGTCATTAGCTCTCCCCAACCAGTGCCATCAGCATTCCCCCACCCCAGTGCCATCAGCTCTCCCCCACCCCATAGCCATCAGCTTTACTCCCCCAGTGCCATCATCTCACCCCCCTTGTGCCATCATCTCTCCCCCTTGTGCCATCAGCTCTCCCCCTTTGTGCCATCAGCTCTGCCCCCTTGTGCCATCAGCTCTGCCCCCTTGTGCCATCA
Source organism: Bufo bufo (assembly GCF_905171765.1). Classification (NCBI taxonomy): domain Eukaryota; kingdom Metazoa; phylum Chordata; class Amphibia; order Anura; family Bufonidae; genus Bufo; species Bufo bufo. Next base: position 87,596,581 of record NC_053394.1, read on the forward strand.
GCTCTGCCCCTTGTGCCATCAGCTCTGCCCCCTTGTGCCATCAGCTCTGCCCCCTTGTGCCATCAGCTCTGCCCCTTGTGCCATCAGCTCTCCCCCCATTGTGCCATCAGCTCTCCCCATTTGTGCCATCATCTGTCCCCCCCTTGTGTCATCAGCTCCTCCCCTTGTGCCATCAGCTCTCCCCCTTTGTGCCATAAGCTCTGCCCCCTTGTGCCATCAGCTCTGCCCCCTTGTGCCATCAGCTCTGCCCCCTTGTGCCATCAGCTCTGCCCCTTGTGCCATCATCTCTCCCCCCATTGTGCCATCAGATCTCCCCCCCATTGTGCCATCATCTCTCTCCCCTTGTGCTATCATCTCTCCCCCCATTGTGCCATCATCTCTCCCCCCATTAAGTCATCAGATCTCCCCCCTTGTGCCATTAGCTCTCCCTCGTTGTGCCATAGTCTCTGCTCCTCCTGACACCCGGATTGCAAAGCGTCATTGGTTGCTATGACGCTGTGCACTCCGGACGCCCGGCCTTAGTCGCTCCCCACCCCCTCGGTTTCACCAACTTACCTTTCTAGCAGGGGCACCGCCGACACTCCATCATTCCACGCTGCTCAGCGCTTGACATCACACAGCGCGTCAAGTCACGGCGTCAGGAGGTCAGTGCAGCGCAGGACCATGGATGTGCTGTGAAGTGTCCGGAGGCCCCCTGCTGGAAAGGTGGGTATTCCAAGTGCCGCGGGAGACCACGGAGTGGGAGTAATAGCTCCGTGGTCACATGACACAAACAAATCTTCGATGCAAGAAATTTGCTTCTTGGATTTTTTTGTGTCAAATTACTCGATTTAATAGAGTAATCGTTTCATCCCTAGTCTCCTCATATGACAAAGAGACCTTTTGAGCCACAATATATGCACCCATATATATTCTTCCACTTAGAAGTCTATTTAAAGAGGTTGTCCAAGATCTTTATATTATTGATCTATTTTTATGATAGGTCACCAAAATCAGATCGTTGGAGGTCCAACTCCTGACACTGCCGCCGATCAGCTGTGGGAAGAGACCACTGCACTCCGGTCAATAGTCACATTCACGTGAATGAGCCTGATCTGCAATACGAAGTATGACCACTATCCAAAGGACCGTGATGTGCTTGGTAAGCTGCAAGAAGATCAAGGTACTCACTGGTCTCCTCAAACAGCTGATGGGTGGGGGTACCAGGTGTCAGCCCACACACAATAGTTTCACACAAACTATTCATGCACATTGTAACAACAACCATCTACTTACTGTTTGTAGCTGACCATCACAATTAATATCGCTGGTATACAGCAGAGGATGATAATAATAGCCAGTGCAAGCAAAGCTCCTTCCGTGTAGCCTACAGCTTGAGCTTGCTTCTTAACATTGGCTACTACATCCGGGGTCCGGATCTCCAAGATACGCCCTCCAAGGCCAATATAGTTCTGGAACTCTTTATTTATGTCGAGAACTTTGCCATCTAAAAATCTGTGTAAGGAAAAATGATAAAAAGTGGAATAGTGTTAGATGTATTTTGGATATTAATTGTTTTTAACTCTTTTTTTGTATTACTCTCAAGTGACTTCTTCATCTACTACTGACCAGAAACTTTCATCCTCATACAATATTACATGTAATCCTAAACGAGTTGGACACTAGATGTCACTACAGCACAGACAAATCAGCTTTACTTCACCATAAATGCAATTGTATAACTGCAAGTCCTAATTACTAATAAATAATCTCCAAATACAAGGTCTTTGAATTATACAGTAGACTTTCAATATGGTCACATTTTAGACCATTTTAGAATCTAGCAATTGGGTATATTAGTCAGGTGACGTAATATCACCTCTAATACTGACTACTGATGTATAGATATGTCGCGAACATAAAATTTTTCGTTCGCGAACGGTGAATGCGAACTTCCGCGAATGTTCGCGAACGGGCGAACTGGGCGAACCGCCATAGACTTCAATATAGAGGCGAATTTTAAAACCCACAGGGACTCTTTCTGGCTACAATAGTGATGGAAAAGTTGTTTCAAGGGGACTAACACCTGGACTGTGGCATGCCGGAGGGGGATCCATGGCAAAACTCCCATGGAAAATTACGTAGTTGACGCAGAGTGTGGTAAGTTGAATTCGCAATGAGATTAATATAACCTGCATTAATCGCACTGCGAATTCAACTTAGAGCTAAGTTCCTAATGGTTGTATTGCTAGAATTGACGAATACAACGAATATAGCACTATATTCTCAATCTTCGTTATATTCTAGCAATACAACCATTAGGAACCCAGCTCTAAGTTGAATTCGCAATGCGATTAACATAACCTGTATTAATCGCATTGCGATTACAACTTAGTCAAATTTGTGACACTGCAGCTTCAGAATAAATCTAAGATGGATGCTGTCCTTGCTTTTTGATAGGAGGTGGGAGGGTCTGGGAGGGAGGGTATGCTGATTGACTGGAATGTGTCTGCTGACTGTGAGGTACAGGGTCAAAGTTTGCTCAATGATGATGCATAGGGGGCGGACCGAACATCGCATATATTCGCCCGCCGCGGCGAACGAGCTATGTTCGCCGGCGAATAGTTCGGGACATCACTACTGATGTAGTATTAGACCAAGAGAAGACAATTTACCATCATAATAAAATTGCATTAACTTTAGCAGTAAAAATTTCTATCAAACATTTGCTATGGCTTTAGATGAGTCTTTCACACTGTTATCAATGGCTTGCATCCTGCTGTTCTTTGCAGGAGATGTTTGAAGATGAACTGCTTGTTCCAGATCTAACATACCATCCCTAATGGCTTCACCTCAGAACTGTGTAAGTTACAGTAGGTCAACCCAAATCATTCTTTCAGATGTAAACTTGCTGTGACTTTTTGTATCATTGCAAATTATAGGACCCCGGTGGATGTATATGCTTCATATATTCCGCAGAGGAAAATCCACTGTGCATATGCTGGAATTCTACAGCAGCAAAATCCATATGGCATGGTACAGATATTGTTGTTGAATTCTTTACATATATGTTGACCATTTGCCGCAGATTTCACCCTCTGCATTGCATGCTGTGGATTCAAAAGCCATACTGCTATTGAAATTACATGAGGATTCCAAGGGAATTTTCTGCAGCATGTGTATGACATTTTCTTAACTGTAGCTATATTATGCTACAGATTTTCTGGTACAGAGAATCCACAGTGCATCCATCCCGCATGACCGTCCCCTTAGAGAGTCATTTTAGAAGTTCTGATACTCCTCACAAGATTCACTAGAAGATTTAAGTTTTTTATTCTGAAGTGAACAAATAATTATTCCTGCTTTAACAAGGAGAAATACAGGGATAGATGGCAGAATGAAAAATTAATATCCCCCAGAGAATTTTTGTGAGTTGCCTCACAGCCCTTTCACTCTGTTCATTAGTGTTCTTCTGGTTGAATGCCACAGCTTTGACTCAGAACAGATGAGAGGGACTGTGAAGCAGGTCAATGCTGAGAGCACTTCACAGTGAAGCTCCACCTTCTGGACACTTGCTGGAACAGTGCCTAAGAGACTAAAAGTTAATATTCACACTACTCCTGATGATAAATCTCCACAAATGGTATGTTGTCCTGCTCTCCCCATCCTCTCTTTAGTGCTAGCAATGGTTTTGCTGACAGACTCACTAAGATGTTTACTCACTAAAATAAAGCAAAGCTTACTTACTGATAGTATTGTAGTTGGAGGTCCAGCCTCTGTAACCACTGTTGATCTCGAGAACGAAGGGACAGAAGTCCCTTTGGCATTTTTCTCGCACAGCACCTGGCCACTCAATGTACAAGGTACTACAACATTGCCCCATTTACTTGAATAGGGCTCGATTGTAGTTTCACACAGAGGGTGGCCGAGAGGCCAGAAGGACAATATAGAAAGGGAAGTGTATGCCTCAATGTGTCCTCCACCAGAAAAGTTTATAAAATTAAAATAAACAGATACAACATTAAAAAGGGAACAAACCTATAATTTTTCTTCTACAGACTTAGATTTAATTAATGACTAAAATTTAATGCAAGATGCATTAACCCTTTTCATGGTCTGGATGACTAACACAAAGCCAGAAGTCCAAGACCAAAACCAATAACTATAATACATAAGACGTTAAAAAAATACAGAGGAAATAGCTTACTTCCTGCAGGCTCATGATGTTTGTCCATTGTCAGGAATTGCTCTCAAAAAGTGATTGATTCTAAATTGCCAATTATATACAGTGAAGCAGTGTGCGGGCAGAAATTTTGGCAGCATCTTTCAACACTAGGCCAAGTGTTCATCATTACTGCTGACAAATCACTAAAACAGGCTATCCTTTAATATTACATAGGTCAAAATAATTTTATCCAGACTTGTTATTCACAAGTGTTAACACAGGTTAGGGCCTCATGCACACGAACGTTGTTTTGGTCCACATCCGAGCCGCTTGGATGCGGACCCATTCACTTCAATGAGGCCGCAAAAGATGCGGACAGCACTCCGTGTGCTGTCCGCATCCGTTGCTCCGTTCCGTGGTCCACCAAAAAATTATAACCTTTCCTATTCTTGTCCTTTTAGCGGACAAGAATAGGCAGTTATATTAATGGCTGTCCATGCCGTTCTGCAAATTGCAGAATGCACATGGATGCCATCCATGTTTTGCGGATCCCCAATTTGCGGACCACAAAATATACAACGGTCGTGTGCATGTAGCCTAATGCTGAGCAATTACTGCAATGATTTTCTATGACTAACTTTTATTTTTAGTTATAATTACAATATCTTTATTTTAGGTTGGTTCTCTACATTAACTTTTTTTAGTGCAGTGTTTGAAGCCAACGCCAGGAATAGGTCAAAAAGAAAGGACACATAAATAAAAGAACAAGCGTTCTCTTCTTTTCTTTTTTTTTTTTCACCTTTTCTTTGTCTTCAAAAACTACATAAAAAAACCTGAATGTGAAAACCCAATCTTAGAGAGACATCACAGAAGTTGTTTTGTTGGTGTAAAGGAATTAGTATTAGGCAATGTTTATTTATTTTTTCTGACAATCAAATTTATGGCATGATAATAGTCACATGAATGATGGTTGGTATTTGTAGACATGCCCTTTTGTTGCCCAGTTTTCTTTGAAACAACCTAGAATGTTTTATAACAAATGACTTGCTGTTCTCGTCACAGCAGGAGCCTCAGGTGAACTCTCACCTTCTCTTATCACATGACAAGTTGCAGCTGCTTTCACTAAGAGGAAATGCCATGCCTCAATTCTTCATCAATAAGACATTGTGAAAATATACTTTCTCTCTAAGGGCACAGTGACAGGAACTTTAAGTTAGATAGTGTGGTCTTCTATTGTCACAGAGGTGCTGTTTCATCCTTGCACTTATTATTATTTTTTCATTCTCTCATCTATTCTTCTTGTTATTTTCATGTCTTACAAGAATATTTTTTTAAATAAACTTATTTCATTTGTTATTTAAATTGTCACTTTACTTTCAACATAGTTTGCATAAATTAATAGTGAAGGGGAATATAAGAAACTTCAGAGAAAAATGCCTCTTTATCCTCCAGCAGCTCATTCCTCCTCTTAGCCCTCCTCTCACTATAAACTTCCATGGACAGCAAGTCTGTGTCTGTCCTTCTGCACTTCCTCCCTACTCCTACCCCCTCCCCTTTCCAATTACTTCTATGGTCCACATGTAATCTGATCCTTCAGTGACCTAAAAACTGTCTCTCAGGATGGATTTAACAGAGAATATTAGATTAGGAGGGTCTAAGGTGGTAGAAAGAAACATTTTCTCTGATAAGACATATTACAATGTTTCTTATATTCACATGTACTATTGATTTATGCAAGATTTGCTGACAGTTTGCTAATATTTAAATAGGTGTTCAGTGTACACTTACTTAAAAAGTTCATTACGGGATATTGCTCGGTTAGTTTGTGGATCAACAGCATAAATCATCAGGTCACACTGAGTGTAGTCCTCTTCTGAAAAACCTTCTCCGAACCTTCTGGCTCCAATCGATTCCACTACAACTGCCGCTCCTGGGATTTGGTCTTGGACATAACGTTCTAAAATACTGAAAGAAAATGCACACAGACAAGTTGTTGAGTGTATGAGATGCATCTTAGAAATGTTTTCCTGTTTTGATAAATTTTGGGAATCATTGGCCTTTCTATTTCAAATTACATTAGAGTTACTTTTGTAACAGCAAGTATCTTTTTCAGCAACATTGCAGTAATTGTACTCCTCCTGTCTTTGGCAACAGGTAGACCATCCATATGGGAAAATATGCAAAATAGACATTGATCCTTGCAGCCTCTGGACTGCAACATTATCCTTTTACAGTTGTTTCTTTAGTTTGAAGTGTTTTAATTTATTGGCATAACATGTATATGTGCTATGTTGCACTGTAAATATTTCTGTAAATATATTTTGCCTTTGCTTTACAGGCCATCTGAACTGCTATATATATTGCTGATACGTTGCGGTGGAAATGTTCATTGCTGGTACCAGGTGTCACTGCTGTGAAAGGGACATGTTATACACTACCCTTAGGTTTTTACCCTCTAGAAAGCAGGCTGAAGCATCAACAGTCAGATCCTATAGAAGAGCATTTGACAGACTAAGGGCTGATTCATATGACCGTTCCCAGTCTGGGAAACATGGCCCATGTGTCAGACGCTCTACCAGACTGACCGTTGCTCCCCTGACCTGAGCTGACTGTATCATAGTGTTTTATTGTGCAGTCAGTTCAGGTCAGGGGAGCTATGGCTGGTTCAAGAGATGAGGCTGACACATCGTGTTTCCCAGGCCGTGTTTCCCAGACTGAGCATAGTCGTGTGTATCAGTTCTAACCATGCAACGTGACATACTGGAGTTTGGTTGGCCTGTGTAAAATATAGGCTGAGTCCTTTTAAACAGGGAAGTGGTGGTGGCTGGATATTGGAGATTGTGACACAAGCCTAAGGGCAATTGCGCAGGACTACCCTGGTTGATAGAGAATCCAGTATGGCTACTTTGCCAAGTAATGTCTAAAGTGCAATTCACTGGTTAAAAGAGCTCACAATTGATCCTAAGGTGTCTGGGAGCTTAAAGGGGTAGTGAAGCGTCTATATTATTCGTCAAAAAGTGACAGGTACCACGCCCCTTTCATTGTTTACCAAAACCCTTCTCGCCACGCCCCTTTCGTCCTCTTAACAGGCCCCCCATCCCCACCCCTTCGCCTCCTCCCTCCCATTCGCCGCCTCCCTCCCAAATCTGAATAATGCAAGCCTGGACATGTCTAGAGACCACGTTATATTATTATGGTAGATAGCCTGGCGGGTTTTTGTTTTTTGGCAGTCTGTGGTTTTGCGTCGCATTGCGCACAAGATCCATCATGTTAGAACCAGGAATAACATCACCCTTATAAATAAATTCACCTTTATCATTCCACGTTGTAACACTGGAATTCTGCTTCAACCTGCTTAACAAAAGTTCCTAATTTTTCTTAAAACGGGGGTTGACATGTGTTACAATTTCAAGGACAGAATCATATTTATTAGCGGGTGTATTTGGCAGTTGTTGATGATCAGGATCAGATTGGTTAACAAGGTTTAAAGTCGCTAGCTCTTTAGTCTCCTGTTTGGCTAGAACCAAGTATCTTTGAATTATATCGGTGTATCTTTTAATTTTCACATCATCCGGCAAGCCAGAGCTGTGTAAAATACCGTTAATTTCATCATCCAAGCGTTGTATCACGCTCTGCCTTACACCGGTCGGCGGTTTAAAGACCTGACTCATCCTCTTGAGCTCGTGTTTTGGAACCAAGTACATTTTCTCCGCATGATCCATTATTTGTTAAAAAGCAAACTCGTTATTAATGGAATTGCAAACCCCAATAGCGGTCCTATGAAACCACCTGTCTGATTCGCTAAGCGCTTCTTTTTCATTATGGGGATTGTTTTATCACACAGCCGCCTTATAGCCTTACGCCACTTCTTTAGTATCTTTTTCTGACGTTCCTTTAGCGGAATTCGTCCTTTTAGGATGTTTAAGGCGATCTCACCTATGGCGGCTATTAAATCATCGCTCGCATGGCGCAAAATAGATTTTCTGACAGATGTCGCTTTTACAAGCGTTTTTAACCACCTCAGCCCCCAGTGCTTAAACACCCTGAAAGACCAGGCCACTTTTTACACTTCTGACCTACACTACTTTCACCGTTTATTGCTCGGTCATGCAACTTACCACCCAAATGAATTTTACCTCCTTTTCTTCTCACTAATAGAGCTTTCATTTGGTGGTATTTCATTGCTGCTGACATTTTTACTTTTTTTGTTATTAATCGAAATTTAACGATTTTTTTGCAAAAAAATGACATTTTTCACTTTCAGTTGTAAAATTTTGCAAAAAAAACGACATCCATATAGAAATTTTGCTCTAAATTTATAGTTCTACATGTCTTTGATAAAAAAAAAATGTTTGGGTAGAAAAAAAATGGTTTGGGTAAAAGTTATAGCGTTTACAAACTATGGTACAAAAATGTGAATTTCCGCTTTTTGAAGCAGCTCTGACTTTCTGAGCACCTGTCATGTTTCCTGAGGTTCTACAATGCCCAGACAGTACAAACACCCCACAAATGACCCCATTTCTGAAAGTACACACCCTAAGGTATTCGCTGATGGGCATAGTGAGTTCATAGAACTTTTTATTTTTTGTCACAAGTTAGCGGAAAATGATGATTTTTTTTTTTTTTTTTTTTTTTCTTACAAAGTCTCATATTCCACTAACTTGTGACAAAAAATAAAAAGTTCTATGAACTCACTATGCCCATCACGAAATACCTTGGGGTCTCTTCTTTCCAAAATGGGGTCACTTGTGGGGTAGTTATACTGCCCTGGCATTCTAGGGGCCCAAATGTGTGGTAAGGAGTTTGAAATCAAATTCAGTAAAAAATGACCTGTGAAATCCGAAAGGTGCTCTTTGGAATATGGGCCCCTTTGCCCACCTAGGCTGCAAAAAAGTGTCACACATCTGGTATTGCCGTACTCAGGAGAAGTTGAGGAATGTGTTTTGGGGTGTCTTTTTACATATACCCATGCTGGGTGAGATAAATATCTTGGTCAAATGACAACTTTGTATAAAAAAATGGGAAAAGTTGTCTTTTGCCAAGATATTTCTCTCACCCAGCATGGGTATATATAAAATGACACCCCAAAACACATTCCCCACCTTCTCCTGAGTACGGAGATACCAGATGTGTGACACTTTTTTGCAGCCTAGGTGGGCAAAGGGGCCCATATTCCAAAGAGCACCTTTCGGATTTCACTCGTCATTTTTTACTGAATTTGATTTCAAACTCCTTACCACACATTTGGGCCCCTAGAATGCCAGGGCAGTATAACTACCCCACAAGTGACCCCATTTTGGAAAGAAGACACCCCAAGGTATTCCGTGAGGGGCATGGCGAGTTCCTAGAATTTTTTATTTTTTGTCACAAGTTAGTGGAAAATGATGATTTTTTTTTTTTTTTTTTTTTTTCATACAAAGTCTCATATTCCACTAACTTGTGACAAAAAATAAAAACTTCCATGAACTCACTATGCCCATCAGCGAATACCTTGGGGTCTCTTCTTTCCAAAATGGGGTCACTTGTGGGGTAGTTATACTGCCCTGGCATTCTAGGGGCCCAAATGTGTGGTAAGGAGTTTGAAATCAAATTCTGTAAAAATTGACCTGTGAAATCCGAAAGGTGCTCTTTGGAATATGGGCCCCTTTGCCCACCTAGGCTGCAAAAAAGTGTCACACATCTGGTATCTCCGTATTCAGTAGAAGTTGGGGAATGTGTTTTGGGGTGTCTTTTTACATATACCCATGCTGGGTGAGAGAAATATCTTGGTCAAATGCCAACTTTGTATAAAAAAATGGGAAAAGTTGTCTTTTGCCAAGATATTTCTCTCACCCAGCAGGGGTATATGTAAAATGACACCCCAAAACACATTCCCCACCTTCTCCTGAGTACGGAGATACCAGATGTGTGACACTTTTTTGCAGCCTAGGTGGGCAAAGGGGCCCATATTCCAAAGAGCACCTTTCGGATTTCACAGGTCATTTATTACAGAATTTGATTTCAAACTCCTTACCACACATTTGGGCCACTAGAATGCCAGGGCAGTATAACTACCCCACAAGTGACCCCATTTTGGAAAGAAGACACCCCAAGGTATTCGCTGATGGACATAGTGAGTTCATGGAAGTTTTTATTTTTTGTCACAAGTTAGTGGAATATGAGACTTTGTATAAAAAAAAAAAAAAAAAAAAAAAAATCAGCATTTTCCACTAACTTGTGACAAAAAATAAAAAATTCTAGGAACTCGCCATGCCCCTCACGGAATACCTTGGGGTGTCTTCTTTCCAAAATGGGGTCACTTGTGGGGTAGTTATACTGCCCTGGCATTTTCCAGGGGCCCTAATGTGTGGTAAGTAGGTAAATGACCTGTGAAATCCTAAAGGTGCTCTTTGGAATATGGGCCCCTTTGCCCACCTAGGCTGCAAAAAAGTGTCACACATGTGGTATCGCCGTATTCAGGAGAAGTTGGGGAATGTGTTTTGGGGTGTCATTTTACATATACCCTTGCTGGGTGAGAGAAATATCTTGGCAAAAGACAACTTTTCCCATTTTTTTATACAAAGTTGGCATTTGACCAAGATATTTCTCTCACCCAGCATGGGTATATGTAAAATGACACCCCAAAACACATTCCCCAACTTCTCCTGAGTACGGCGATACCAGATGTGTGACACTTTTTTGCAGCCTAGATGCGCAAAGGTGCCCAAATTCCTTTTAGGAGGGCATTTTTAGACATTTGGATACCAGACTTCTTCTCACGCTTTGGGGCCCCTAGAATGCCAGGGCAGTATAAATACCCCACATGTGACCCCATTTTGGAAAGAAGACACCCCAAGGTATTCAATGAGGGGCATGGCGAGTTCATAGAAAAAAAAAATTTTTGGCACAAGTTAGCGGAAATTGATATTTTTAATTTTTTTCTCACAAAGTCTCCCGTTCCGCTAACTTGGGACAAAAATTTCAATCTTTCATGGACTCAATATGCCCCTCACGGAATACCTGGGGGTGTCTTCTTTCCGAAATGGGGTCACATGTGGGGTATTTATACTGCCCTGGCATTCTAGGGGCCCTAAAGCGTGAGAAGAAGTCTGGAATATAAATGTCTAAAAAATTTTACGCATTTGGATTCCGTGAGGGGTATGATGAGTTCATGTGAGATTTTATTTTTTGACACAAGTTAGTGGAATATGAGACTTTGTAAGAAAAAAAAAAAATAATTCCGCTAACTTGGGCCAAAAAAATGTCTGAATGGAGCCTTACAGAGGGGTGATCAATGACAGGGGGGTGATCAATGACAGGGGGGGTGATCAATGACAGGGGGGGTGATCAATGACAGGGGGGGTGATCAATGACAGGGGGGGTGATCAATGACAGGGGGGTGATCAATGACAGGGGGGGTGATCAATGACAGGGGGGGTGATCAATGACAGGGGGGGTGATCAATGACAGGGGGGGTGATCAATGACAGGGGGGGTGATCAATGACAGGGGGGTGATCAGGGAGTCTATATGGGGTGATCACCACAGTCATTGATCATGCCCCTGTAAGGCTTCATTCAGACGTCCGGATGCGTTTTGCGGATCCGATCCATCTATCAGTGGATCCGTAAAAATCATGCGGACGTCTGAATGGAGCTTTACAGGGGTGTAATCAATGACAGGGGGGTGATCAGGGAGTCTATATGGGGTGATCACCACAGTCATTGATCACGCCCCTGTAAGGCTTCATTCAGACGTCCGGATGCGTTTTGCGGATCGGATCCATCTATTAGTGCATCCGTAAAAATCATGCGGACATCTGAATGGAGCTTTACAGGGGGGTGATCAGGGAGTCTATATGGGGTGATCACCACAGTCATTGATCATGCCCCTGTAAGGCTTCATTCAGACGTCCGGATGCGTTTTGCGGATCGGATCCATCTATCAGTGCATCCGTAAAAATCATGCGGACATCTGAATGGAGCTTTACAGGGGGTTGATCAATGACAGGGGTGTAATCAATGACAGGGGTGATAACCACAGTCATTGATCACGCCCCTGTAAGGCTTCATTCAGACGTCCGGATGCGTTTTGCGGATCCGATCCATCTATCAGTGCATCCGTAAAAATCATGCGGACATCTGAATGGAGCTTTACAGGGGGTTGATCAATGACAGGGGTGTAATCAATGACAGGGGGGTGATCAGGGAGTCTATATGGGGTGATAACCACAGTCATTGATCACGCCCCTGTAAGGCTTCATTCAGACGTCCGGATGCGTTTTGCGGATCGGATCCATCTATCAGTGCATCCGTAAAAATCATGCGGACATCTGAATGGAGCTTTACAGGGGGGTGATCAGGGAGTCTATATGGGGTGATCACCACAGTCATTGATCATGCCCCTGTAAGGCTTCATTCAGACGTCCGGATGCGTTTTGCGGATCCGATCCATCTATCAGTGCATCCGTAAAAATCATGCGGACGTCTGAATGGAGCTTTACAGGGGGGTGATCAATGACAGGGGTGTGATCAATGACAGGGGGGTGATCAGGGAGTCTATATGGGGTGATAACCACAGTCATTGATCACGCCCCTGTAAGGCTTCATTCAGACGTCCGGATGCGTTTTGCGGATCCGATCCATCTATCAGTGGATCCGTAAAAATCATGCGGACGTCTGAATGGAGCTTTACAGGGGGGAAATCAATGACAGGGGTGTAATCAATGACAGGGGGGTGATCAGGGAGTCTATATGGGGTGATAACCACAGTCATTGATCACGCCCCTGTAAGGCTTCATTCAGACGTCCGGATGCGTTTTGCGGATCCGATCCATCTATCAGTGGATCCGTAAAAATCATGCGGACGTCTGAATGGAGCTTTACAGGGGGTTGATCAATGACAGGGGGGTAATCAATGACAGGGGGGTGATCAGGGAGTCTATATGGGGTGATCAGGTGCTAATAAGGGGTTAATAAGTGACGGGGGGGGGTGTAGTGTAGTGTAGTGGTGCTTGGTGCTACTTTACTGAGCTACCTGTGTCCTCTGGTGGTCGATCCAAACAAAGGGGACCACCAGAGGACCAGGTAGCAGGTATATTAGACGCTGTTATCAAAACAGCGTCTAATATACCTGTTAGGGGTTAAAAAAATCACATCTCCAGCCTGCCAGCGAACGATCGCCGCTGGCAGGCTGGAGATCAACTCTCTTACCTTCCGTTCCTGTGAGCGCGCGCGCCTGTGTGCGCGCGTTCACAGGAAATCTCGCGTCTCGCGAGATGACGCACGGATGCGTCCAGGAGGAATGAATCAACCACCTTCCGGACGCATCCGTGCGTTAGGCGGTCGGGAGGTGGTTAAGTAAGCTCTTAGACATCCTGTCTCTGCTGTGTAAACGTCCTAGAATGCGCGTAACCTTCTAAATCTCACTTTTTTAAACTATTTCTCTTCTAGATATACACAGCCGGCAATGCTGGCGGTAAGAACCCCGACCTTAAACGAAGTTGCTCTGGTGTAGTAGCCCTTAAATCTACTAGCAGGTGGCCATATGAAATTAACGGTATTTTACACAGCTCTGGCTTGCCGGATGATGTGAAAATTAAAAGATACACCGATATAATTCAAAGATACTTGGTTCTAGCCAAACAGGAGACTAAAGAGCTAGCGACTTTAAACCTTGTTAACCAATCTGATCCTGATCATCAACAACTGCCAAATACACCCGCTAATAAATACGATTCTGTCCTTGAAATTGTAACACATGTCAACCCCCGTTTTAAGAAAAATGCTGAACTTTTGTTAAGGGTTGGGCTCCAGTGAACAAAGCAGACATAGCAGAGCTGGAGAGGGTCCAGAGGAGGGCAACTAAAGTAATAACTGGAATGGGGCAACTACAGTACCCTGAAAGATTATCAAAATTAGGGTTATTCACGTTAGAAAAAAGACGACTGAGGGGAGATCTAATTACTATGTATAAATATATCAGGGGTCAGTACAGAGATCTATCCCATCATCTATTTATCCCCAGGACTGTGACTGTGACTGTGACGAGGGGACATCCTCGGCGTCTGGAGGAAAGAAGGTTTGTACACAAACATAGAAAAGGATTCTTTACGGTAAGAGCAGTGAGACTATGGAACTCTCTGCCTGAGGAGGTGGTGATGGTGAGTACAATAAAGGAATTCAAGAGGGGCCTGGATGTGTTTCTAGAGCGTAATAATATTACAGGCTATAGCTACTAGAGAGGGGTCGTTGTTCCAGGGAGTCATTCTGATTGCCTGATTGGAGTTGGGAAGGAATTTTTTATTCCCCTAAAGTGAGGAAAATTGGCTTTTACCTCACAGGGTTTTTTTGCCTTCCTCTGGATCAACTTGCAGGATAACAGGCCGAACTGGATGGACAAATGTCTTTTTTCGGCCTTATGTACTATGTTACTATGTTACTATGTTAGAATGCCAGTGTTACAACGTGGAATGATAAAGGTGAATTTATTTATAAGGGTGATGTTATTCCTGGTTCTAACATGATGGATCTTGTGCGCAATGCGACGCAAAACCACAGACTGGCAAAAAACTAAAACCCGCCAGGCTGGGTTGCATTTATGCATGCCATGGTGGACATAAATATGCCGTCTACTGTTGTGGGTAATTCATCTACTAGAGAGATTCTGGACGGTTTAAAAACAAACTTGAATGAGTCGACTGTAAGTGCCACACCTAATCGCACTCTCCTGACCGCCCCCTCCACACCTATGGGTATAAGACAGGGTAGTCTGTTACCTAAAAGAAGGACATCGCCAATGTTACAATCTTCTTGGTTAAGCTTGTGAATACGGATTATGTGTAGATATTATTAATGTAATGTATATTGTAACCCAGCTAAACGTATTTTTGTGTGAATACTGATTATGTGTAGATATTATTAATGTAATGTATATTGTAACCGTGCTAAACGTATTTTTTGTATTTATATATGTGTTGTAACGTTGCCGCTTTTCTGCAAGTTGTTTATCTGCTCAATAAAGTTTTTAAAACTTTTATTTTGTTTGTGCTCAATTCGTTTACTGTCAATAAGGGGCTCGCTGTGTGGGCCTCTAGACATGTCCAGGCACGCATTTACCATAATAATATAAGTGCAAAATACATGAGCCCCTGCCCAGACACGTTTTTACCCTATGTCGCTGTATGGACGGCTGTATGTGGTATGCGCGGTGTGTCATACACTCGTTCAATAATGTTTTAATAAATACATATGGGTCACAACTGAGAGATTGACTAATTCATAATATATTAATACATTCATAAAATATTGAGGTGTAGGTGAGAAATTGACAAATGTAATGTTTTAATAAACCCATAATCATAATGATATGGGCTGGGTGGAGGTAGCTATCTACCATAATAGTATAACGCGGTCTCTAGACATGTCCAGGCAAGCATTATTCATATTTGGGAGGTAGGAGGCGAAGGGGTGGGGGTGGGAGATGTGGAGGTCGCTATCTACCATAATAATATAACGTGGTCTCTAGACATGTCCAGGCAAGCATTATTCAGATTTGGGAGGGAGGAGGCGAATGGGAGGGAGGAGGCGAAGGGGTGGGGGGCCTGTCAAGAGGACGAAAGGGGCGTGTTGACGAGAGGGGTTTTGGTAAACAATGAAAGGGGCGTGGTACCTGTCACTTTTTGACGAATAATATAGACGCTTCACTACTTATAGGCTTGTGCTAGTAGTTAATGAGCTTATGTGTGTTCTGTGTAGGCTACAGTCTAAATAGTGACAGCTGAGATATACTGTGAACTTGTGTGGTTAGGTCTGAGGAGTCTGTGGGGGCTGTTAAAATAGTCAATCCAGTATAGGGATCAGTATTGGGATAAGTAAGTGGTACTATGCTCAAACATAGGAGAGACTGCAGTTAGGTCATGATGGGATTTGGAACGATGCTTGTCTATTGGGCCAGCAAGATGGGTACAGTGGGAACTGGTTATGCAACAAGTCTGAGATGTGGCCGAAATGTGTCTTGAACAAGACTTAAGTGGGTGGAGTAGACAGTGAGAGGGGTGATGTAGTGGGATCCTTCAGAAAGGCAGGTCCCCCTAATCTGACAGCTTCTGCACTGATGGACTGAGTGCAGAGTGTGTGGAGAGGACCTAGGAAGTGGTCTGACTGTACCATTATGAGAATACTGGGTGTGGCTGTGGAGGGACGTGTAGGAAACCATATAATATGGATATTCATGAAAAGTGACAAAAAGCGAGTCATAGAACCCTTTAGATGTAGACAAAATGGATGGGAGGATGGAACCCCTGAGAGGCAGTGAACTATGACCAGTGGACATAACCCTTGAGAGCAGAGTGTAAAAGAGAGAAAGACAGACACTACATAGCATTTTTGAAAACATGGCGTGAGAATATATAGTCTGTGGCCCTGGGAAATAAACAGAGACCAGACAACCAGTTACCAGAATTATAGAAGGTTTGGTTTGCTTGTTCTGCAATGTTAAAGAATGATGGCACCACA
Source organism: Bufo bufo (assembly GCF_905171765.1). Lineage (NCBI taxonomy): Eukaryota > Metazoa > Chordata > Amphibia > Anura > Bufonidae > Bufo > Bufo bufo. The sequence goes on from NC_053394.1 coordinate 87,613,218, forward strand.
AAGACTCTTAAAGTGTCAGTAAACAAGATGCATATTATGCCACTGTGTATCTTTTTTCTTAAAGGGGGACCTTTTAAGTACATCCATGTTACACACTGACGTTATTATGAGGAACAGAGATGGGACAAGTGGGATTTCAACCCATCCCATCCTATTATCTCCACCCCAATGCAAAGTGTGAGTGTTACAGTATGTGATGGGATATGTGAGCATGAACTGAGAAAAACCTTGGTCAGAAATTAAAAGAAATATAGGCAAAGAGTGGACATATATATGACAAATAGAGTTGCCCCTTAAACTAAGTAGTGCCAGCTTCAAATCATATAGGTTTGCCTTGCATTTGACAAAACCCAGAATACTGTAGTTATAATCTTCATTGTTCAGGCTTGTTCTCCAGCATTAATATGATTATAAAAGCCTGTTACTTACAATGGAGAGATTAGTGTTTTGAGCTATTGCAGTAATGTGTTAGACTTTTGTTTCATGTTTTCTCAGGAAAATCCACTGCTATAGAATCAAGGAAGCAAAGTTGGCTGAAATGACCAGCATCACAGTGCCAGCTACTCATGTGGCTCCTGGTTGGAACAGAAGCTAATATCAAGCCATTTATTTGTTTTTTTAAAACCTTTTTCATTACTGCACTATAAACCTTAAGAACTTATGTCACGTATGCCAAGGTGTCTTTGACAATGCCTGCATTTAAAACATCAGCTATTTCATTTCCAAGGTTGTAGAAGCAATGGATTTTAATCATTAAATGTACAGATCTTGTCTTCCAATACAGGATAACAGAAGACTGTGGTATTTAATTAAAGCTTTGTAGAATTAATATTCGGGCATAGCTAAGTCACGTCTCCGCGCTGACATGAACCAGGAGGTTGAGGAGGCACAGTGGAAAAAAAAGATAATGCAATTAGAGTGGCAAAGTAGAGAAAGCAGCTGTATAACTTATCAAATAAAGTTTATTCTAACACTCGTAGAAGAATTAGATACTGCAATGCTTTAAAGGGTTAACCCTTTTTATTCTTAAACCTCTTTGAACTTTAACAATTAGAGATCATTATTCCATTTAGATAAAAATTTTGTAGCCAGCAACTGCTCTGTTAAACATGATAGGCTTTGAGAGTTCAGATGATTAGCCGTATCAGGTGCCACCATTCTCCTCTGTGGAATGATGGATGACATGAGTGATAGAATAACTGCTCTAGGGATGTAGAGAGGACTTTTTACATTCTTAATGGGGTTGTCCAGGATTTTTATATTGATGGTCTATTCTTTAAATAGGCCATCAACATCTAATTGGTGGAAGTCCGACATTCTGCACCTCCCCCGATAAACTGTTCCAAAGTGGCTCCAACATCGGAAGTAAGCACCAGAACCACATAGCTATAGCCATTGTGGAGTGGATAGAGCTGGTTACTACATTGATGCTCCCCTTGGAATGGATGGGAGCAGTGCTACATCATACACTACACAAAGATGGAAATATGTAGCTCCAGTGTTTCCTTTCAGTGCCAGAGGGTGTGCGGGGTGACAGACCTCCACCAGTCAGATATTGATGGCCTATCCTCAACACTGGAGAACAATACACATCTTGTTTGCATTTTGGCAGTCTAGAGGAAGTACTATCACTGGATTTTAATATTTGCCACCAGTCCTAGTAAATGCAATTGACATTCAGATCTCCACAAAAACATGTAGCCTCAAGTTTAGGGCTTATGCACATGGCCGTTGTGCGGGCGTTCCATGCATTGGGGACCGCAATTTGAGGTCCCCAATGTACGGGTAACATCCGTGCAGCGGCCCGGGATGGATGAAGACCCATTCAACTTGAAAAAGTCTGTGATCCGTCCACATCGTAAAAAAAAATAGAACATGTTCTATTTTTTTGCGGTGCGGAGGCACTGACAGAAACACCACGGAAGCACTCCATAGTGCTTCCGTGGGCTTCCGATCCATGCTTCCGTTCCGCACTACACTGCATGTCAAGTTAATGGGTCAGCATCCATGATGCAGTGGGCATAAGGTCGGTGCCCGTGTATTGTGGACCCACTGTATGCGGCCAGCAATAAGGCCACGGCCGGCGAACAGCCGTGTGCATGAGGCCTTACATAGATAGAGGTTGTTTATATGGCATGCTGTATGCAATTGGAAAAAAAAAAAAAAACACTTTCACACTACTCTTTTGGACTGTGGGACACACACACATGGGGAATGTATCATGTCACAGTTCTACATGAGTCACAAATTTTAGCTTAAGGCCTCCTGCTCACGATCGTTTTTTTTCCCCGTTTACTGGACGTTTTTTGCGTTCCGTATACGGTCCGTATACGGAACCATTCATTTCAATGGTTCCGCAAAAAAAACTTTATGTACTCCGTATGCATTCCGTTTCCGTATTTCCGTTTTTCAGTTTCGTTTAAAGATAGAACATGTCCTATTATTGCCCGCAAATCACGTTCCGTGGCTCCATTCAAGTCAATGGGTCCGCAAAAAAACAGAACACATACGGAAATGCATCCGTATGTCTTCCGTTTCCGTTCCGTTTTTTGAAGAACCATGTATTGAAAATGTTATGCCCAGCCCAATTTTATCTATGTAATTACTGTATGCTTTATATGTCATATGGAAAAACGGAACAGAAAAACGGAACGGAAACGGAAACACAACAGAAACAAAAAACGGAACAACGGATCCGTGAAAAACGGACCGCAAAACACTGAAAAAGCCATACGGTCGTGTGCAGGAGGCCTAAGATGCAGTTTGCACCAAAATTTGGAACTTTTATATTTTTTTATAACATATTGTGATTTTTGAAAAGTGGGTGGGAACTTGATTGAACTTGATGGACGTTTGTCTTTTTTAAATCGTAACTATATGTAAAAATGTGCCAAAATACATCAAGGGGTGTGTGTTTGATAGATTTGTCCCAGCTTTCACCAAAGTAAATGCAAAGCAAAATTGACCTAAAATAGTCCTCATATGATAAATTCCCCTGACTGTATATACTTATCCTATATTAGACCAACATGAAAAGTTATTTTGCAAATGCACTCATTCAGTATACATAGTAAATATGAAGCCAATAATTCATATCCATTATATTTCATATACTGTTGCTTCTATACATTATGTTTTCCTCTGATAAAGTAATAGTGATTATATTTTACTTCTAAATCAGAATCAGCTGCCAACTAAAAAGTACTAATCAGTTGTTATAGAGGAGCACAACATAGAATATCTGTGTAATTTATGAAATAAAGATGACATGCACCTCTGATTTTTTCTATTATTAATTTATATCGGTATTATAAAAACAACCCTGGAGTATCATGGTTTGCATAACCAGTCAATATCTCAAATTAATTTTGTTGGCTATATTGTATAACTAAACAAGGTACCGTAATTAATTTTGTAATAAGCCGGAACTCTGGAGTGACAATACACTTCGCTTATACAACATAAAAAGCTTTGAGATCTTCATCTTAGTTTTTCTTTGATTTTCTTTTTTGCTTTGTTGAAATTAATTATGAATAAATGTAGAAGATTTTCTGTCAGTTTTTCCACACTTTTAACTATTTTATGATATCATACAGATTAAGGAAACTAAAAGGAAAAACATATTTGTTGCTCATAGCAGCCAATCACAACAACTTAAAATGAGATCTCTACTATGGTTGGTTGCTAGGGGACACGATAAACAGATTTTGATTAATTTTACCCCTATGTTTTTTAGGGAAGCACAGACATCCAGGCCTTACTAACAAAAACAGCTATATGTCTGCTAAAAAATCAGTTGTAAAAACATGATGCACACAGAGGTTCTATATATAGCAACAATATGGATCACATAATCGTAATCACCATCAGAGATAGTGAGCCTCTATAGTCAGTCTACACAGAGCATGATTTAATAACATCCTGAGTTATGGCTGTATACACAGGTAATACTGTATTGTTAATTCCAAATTAGAGTTTTCCTAGCAGCAACTGGTTAGTTACACCTTTGGGATCCATTAATAGAGGGTCTGTGGTATTTTGATGATCTACCTGGTGCAGATGTAGGGTCTGGTCACGTTGTTTCAGAGGCTTCCTGTTAGAGGTATACAGTATGTTGGATGGATTTGTACACCTCCAGCTGAAGGCTCTGCTGAACACTCATTAGGTCAATAGCTATCACGTCTAATCTATACACATACATGCCTGACTCTGCAAAGCTTCCCTATGTTCTCAGTAGGAAAAGGGGAAGAGGCAATTGCCAGATCCCTCTGGTAATGGCTTACCATTTGAGAGCAAAAGGTTTGGGTAGTTGAAATCCCACATGCCATTCCTTATCTCCCCAGTCATCAGCCACTGGGGGAGAGTCGGTAGGACTCTATATACATTAGATGATTGGTAGATCCTACCAAAATCGGTGGGTTTGGCCAACAAACATAAAAAGCATATGACCAGCTTTAGGATCCTTTAACATGGGCTTATATCTGGCCATAATTAGAGCAGATAGAAAATATAACAAGTTAATTCCATCGCCATACCATTTACAAACTTACCAGCATGGTAAATTTGAGGCATGTATTCCCACCTTTGAATGCCACAACATATGGGGACCGTAAACCTATAGGTAAGTCTTACATGAGCCCTATCTATTCTGTCCTGGGACATCCAGAATTTGCCAGGACTGTCTCTGAAAATTAGTAACAGACCCTGCAAATTCTGGACTGTTGGCAACTATTTTCAATATTGTTATCAGCATCCCATATTTAGATGGGGAGATATGATGCAGAAAACAATGTGATCAGCCACTTTTTGCCATGTTTGCAGGGGTCAATGATCGGGAACAGGCATTCTTATGAATGCTCAAAGACGATTGACAGCCCATGTTTAAATATCAGGCAGTTATTATGTAAATAATGATATTGGTGGGATTGAAAACAATAATTGAGGCCATCTTGTTACATTTATATGGTGAACCTAAGGGCATATGCAGATCTCATAGGGTCCTAAAGCAAAACTTAGTATGTGACTCCCTGCTCCGCCATGTTTCCCAGCACGCATGCAGCAAACACTCCTGTACAATGTAATGCCCCAGGTTTCAGAAAAAATTACAATTTATTAAGCAGAGGAAATTTTAATAATAATAAAAAAAAAATTGTAATACAAAGTTCACAATACACTTTACCCACTTTATGCAACTTCTATGTTGGAAAAAGTGGAATAGGGAATATATAGCACTCATTCCGAACTTCATGTTTCTCAATGTATTCACACTAGACAACTGGCAAAAATAGAGTGATAAATCTGCTTCCCTTCTATTAGAAAGCTGGCTGCCTGTAGCAACCACTAAGTGGATCTCAGTGCATCGAAATTTATACAGTTATTATTTACTGGAATGGAAGTTCCAACAATCTCTTTGCATTGAGCTCCCCCTAGTGGTGGCTGCAAGAAAACTAAATGCTTTCTTGTTGGGAAAAGTAGGAGTTCAGTGCTAGCCCACCTTACCACAGGCCCCGTGGCAGTTGCATTGTCTGCCTCCATTAAAGGTATGCCACTGGGTGGGCCTGTTAATTTCCCCTTCAAGGACTTTTGTTCTTCTTATATAATAAAGTAAATAATGCTCCTCTCTTCTATAGTTGTACCCAGAGAGCTACAGTGATTCATAACCCTACAAATCTAAAGTATCCACTAGTAATATTCTTCAGTTTATAAAAAAAATAGTATAAAGTAAGGTATTCATCTTGACTATGCCAATACAATATTGTCATTCACTGACACCAGGGCTTATTATTTATCGTAACAATGTACTTCAGCCACAGCGTAAGCAACAAACATTAAGGAAAACTATATAATGTAAGTCAGGGTAAGACTTTTGCTACTACATGACCTCAGGCAAGGAAATAACAAGCATACAGATATTTAGAAATCTTTACAATTCACCTATGTTGTGTCATGTCAAACAAAAGAAGAACCATGGGATTTTGACTTGTGATTATAATACTATGCAGAGAACATTTTATTTTTTCTTACAGAAATGTTCACAGTAAGCATTAAATTCGCTTTACAATGACATCTTTCTGTAGCCGTCTATGTAGGTATGTACAGAATATAGTTGACATCTGCCTAAACCCATACTAAAATATATGATAAGTTTTACCCCTTTGATGCTGTTATTAATGTGATTGCCTTACAGTGAGTTTGAATAAATAGAGCGGTGTCAATTCCATAGTACAATGGAACTAATTGCATCAAGAATCTAATAATGTGGCACTTGTTTTCAGAACTGCAATTTAATGAAAACCATAAGCCAAAGGCTGAGAAGAGGATATCATTTTATTTGGACTTTCTGTCATAAAAAGTGAAGTTTTAATAGATTTTTTTGACCAGAGTCTCTGATTATCAGGTCCTACTGTCCCGTCCCATTGATGCAAGAACTTTTACTGCAATAGCCTACAGGAGACCAATGAGAACACCATTTTGCAAGGATATACATAAGGGGCATATTACAGGGTTAAGAACACATCCTTGTACAGTACTTTCAGCTCATACCTATGGCTCTCATCCTATGGTTGTGACACTTGTGAAAAGTGCTAGTGAAAGGTGAACATTCTATGGGAAATATTCACACCTCTAGTAGATGGCAGACATCACAACATATAACAGTCAGGTCAGAGAGGAAGGGGAAGGTGTAGTGCCCTGGAGCTATTTGTAGATACTATGAAAAGCCATCAACTCCCAACTTTATTGCACTTTGAAGGGTTAACTTGCACTGTTATTTATGCTATGTGCTGTTTTTTATTGTGGAACTGTAGTTATATGTTTACTATAATATATTCTGTTCATTTGCACTGTTATTACACTAAAGATGCACTGAACTGTGGAAAGGGTTAATACACTGTCAGCTAGTACTGAGATAATTTATTGATTTTCTACCTATGCAAAATTTTGGAGGGGAAAAATCAGACACTGACTGTATAGTTTTATTCTGTTGTTTATGTCTGGAAAAACTGCCTAGTAATTCCCACAGGCTTGCATTGAAACTCTATACAGGTCTATGATAGACAGAAATTGTAACAATGTTTCCGTTTAGGCTATACTTCTTCACTTCACCCCTCCGACTAGATGGTTTTAATTCAGCTAGAAACTATATATAAAAAGAACAGTCAGAGTCCCTAGTTGTCTGCAGATAGGGACCAGTGCTTAGTAGGAGAGACTGCATATGTGATGCCTAGATGGGGATGCTACTAGCCTGTTGACCAGGGAGCCAGACCGACAACTAAGCAGATGTCACGGAACCATGAACCAGACGTACAACAAGAGATAAGTGAAAATAGAAGGCTTTATTGAAAATAAAGCTGTAAAGCAAAAGTCCAAACGGATGGTGAAACCGAGCAGAGTCTTTGCGAAGCCAGAGGTCAGGAACCAGAAGGGTAGTCAGACGAAGCCAGGATCAGGAACCAGCAGGGTAGTCAGACGAAGCCAGGATCAGGAACCAGCAGGGTAGTCAGACGAAGCCAGGATCAGGAACCAGCAGGGTAGTCAGACGAAGCCAGGATCAGGAACCAGCAGGGTAGTCAGACGAAGCCAGGATCAGGAACCAGAAGCAGCAGCAGTCTAGAAGCATGTGAACACAGGAGGACCAAGCAAGGAACTGAAGCCACAGACCTCCTATATATATGAGCTAGGCATCCAGCTCCTCCCAGGGGAAGGAGGAGCCGCAGGGTGGAAGGCTACAAGAAACCCAGAACCCAAGATGGCCGCCAGCACATGTCAAACGAAGGAGAGCAGCAAGCAGGTAAGACCATGACAGTACCTCCCCCTCAAGGGCCCCTCCTCCGCGGAGCACAAAACGGTTTCTGAGGGAAGCGTGCGTGGAAGGCTCGGAGCAAGGCAGGAGCATGGACATCTGCGGAGGGAACCCAGGAACGCTCCTCTGGACCATAACCACGCCAATGGACCAAAAACTGCAACCGACCGCGGACCAGGCGTGAGTCCAGGATATTGCTCACCTCATATTCCTCACGATTGCCCACTTGGACCGGACGAGGCCGAGGAACCGAGGAAGTGAAACGATTACACACCAGTGGCTTCAACAGGGAGACATGAAACACGTTGGAGATCCGCATGCCAGGAGGAAGCGCAAGGGCATAGGCTACCGGGTTTACCCTGCGAAGCACTCGGAAGGGACCAACAAAGCGAGGCGCCAGCTTGGGAGTGGGCACTCGAAGGTTGAGGTTGCGGGTGCACAACCATACACGGTCTCCGACCTGGTAGGAAGGAGCAGGCGCTCGTCTGCGATCAGCCTGGAGTCTCTGGCGCTGCGCAGAGACCTCAAGGGACTTCTGGATCTGTACCCAAGAAGCACGTAGGACGGAAAGGTGATCCTCCACAGCCGGAATATCCTGGGGAGAGAATACCTCCGGTAACATGGCAGGTTGGAACCCATAATTGGCCATGAAGGGAGACGTCCCAGAGGAAGAGTTCACCGCCGTGTTCCTGGCAAACTCAGCCCAAGGCAGGAGGTCAACCCAATTGTCTTGGTGATCGGAGACATAGCAACGAAGGAATTGCTCCAAGGCCTGATTGGATCGTTCTGCGGCCCCATTGGACTGAGGGTGGTAGGCCGAGGAGAAGGAGAGATGAATCCCCAACTGGGAGCAAAAGGCGCGCCAGAACCTGGACACAAACTGACTCCCCCGATCCGACACAATCTCCTTAGGCAAACCGTGCAACCGGAAGACCTCCCTGGCAAAAATCGTGGCCAACTCTTGTGCAGAGGGTAACTTCTTGAGAGGAACACAGTGGCACATTTTGGAAAACCGATCCACAATCATGAGAATGACCGTATGGCCTCGGGATGCAGGGAGGTCCACAATGAAATCCATCCCCAGGTGTGACCATGGGCGCTCCCCGGTGGCTATGGGTTGCAGAAGGCCCAACGGAAGGTGCCGAGGGGACTTATTCTGGGCACAAACGGAGCATGCCGCTACATATGCGGCGATGTCGGAACGTAGGGAAGGCCACCAGAACAGACGTGAAACAGCCCAGGACAGCTGATTCTTTCCAGGATGCCCCGCGGTCTTGGAGTTATGGTAGGTTCGCAACAACCGAGTGCGCAACTCCTCAGGCACAAAACATCTGCCGTTGGGTCTCCCAGAGGGAGCACCAGATTGAGCCGCCAAAATCTGCTCACCCAGGGGAGAGGTCAGGCTGGTGCGAATGGCGGCCAGGATCTGATTCGGAGGTATGACCGAAGTCGGAATCGACTCCTCCCTGGACAGCTCGGAGTACTGCCGTGATAAGGCATCCGCCCTGATGTTCTTGGAACCGGGTAGGTAGGAGACCACGTAATTAAAACGTGACAAGAACAGAGCCCATCTGGCCTGACGTGGTGTCAATCTCTTGGCCTCAGAAAGGTAGGTCAGATTCTTGTGGTCCGTCAGGATGAGAACCGGAACCACCGAACCCTCGAGCAAGTGCCTCCATTCTTTAAGGGCCTGCACGATGGCCAATAACTCCCTGTCACCAATCTGATAGTTGCACTCCGCGGAAGACAGTTTCCGGGAGTAAAACCCACAAGGAAGCAGAGGACCCTCTGGTGTTCTACGCTGAGACAGAAGGGCGCCTACTCCAGTCTCAGACGCGTCCACCTCGAGGACAAAGGGCAGCCCAGGGTTGGGATGCGACAGAATCGGAGCCGACACAAAGGCGGACTTTAGGGCCTCAAAAGCTCGGATGGCCTCGAGCGGCCAGACCTGGGAATTACTGCCCTTCCTGGTCAGATCCGTGAGAGGCTTGGCCAGCATGGAAAAGTCCCTGATGAACTTCCGATAATAATTGGCGAAGCCCAAAAAGCGCTGCAGGGAACGAAGACCACTGGGCTGGGGCCACTGTAAGACAGCCGAAACCTTCTCAGGATCCATGGAGAACCCCTCAGCGGAAATGATGTAACCTAAGAAGGTTACCTGGGATCGGTGAAATTCGCATTTCTCAAGCTTACCGAACAGCTTGTTCTCTCGTAACCGTTGCAACACTCGTCTGACATCCAGAATGTGGGCCTCCATGGATTCAGAATATACCAAGATGTCATCCAAATAGACTACCACACACTGCTGCAACAGGTCACGGAAAACATCGTTGATGAATTCCTGAAAGACTGCGGGCGCATTGCACAACCCAAAGGGCATAACCAAGGATTCGTAATGACCGGTCCTGGTGTTAAACGCGGTCTTCCACTCATCGCCCGCCTTGATCCTTACCAGGTTATATGCCGCCCTCAGGTCGAGTTTGGTAAAGACCGTGGCCCCTTTAAGGCGATCGAACAGCTCGGAAATCAAGGGTATCGGGTAAGCGTTCTTGATCGTGATGCGATTGAGACCCCTGTAATCGATGCAAGGCCTCAACTCACCGCCCTTCTTTTTCACAAAGAAAAATCCAGCCCCTGCCGGGGACGAAGACTTGCGAATGTGTCCGCGTGAAAGCGCCTCCCTCACGTACTCCTCCATGGCCTCATTCTCCGCTACCGACAGTGGATAGACTTTGCCACGAGGAGGAACGGCACCAGATTGTAACTCTATGGCACAATCGTATGGGCGGTGCGGAGGTAGGGCAACCGCGCGCACCTTATCGAATACATCCCGGTACTCCTCGTATTCAGGAGGCAACAGAGAGTCCGAGGAAGTACACAGCAACTTGACAGACCCATGAATGCAACTAGCCCCACACTGCGGTGACCACGAGAGGATCTCGACCGATCTCCAATCGAAAGTCGGATTATGCTTCTGGAGCCAGGGGTACCCCAAGACCACCGAGTAGTGTGGAGACGAAATAACCTGGAGGCAGACCGACTCTCTGTGAACGGCACCAATGGCTATCCCCACTGGAAGGGTCTCATGAGTCACGTGTGGCGGCAGAAGGGGTCTGCCGTCTATCGCCTCAAGAGCCAGTGGGGAACCTCGAGCCTGCAGAGGAATGGAATTGGCGGCAGCGAACACACTATCAATGAACAAACCACCAGCACCAGAGTCCACCAACGCCTGGGTCGTCACCGAGCCCCCGACCCAGGAGAGGACAACAGTGATCAGTGGTTTGTCAACACGGGAAACCGGGGACGAGGAGACTCCACCCAAGATCTGCCCCCGACAGGATCTCAGGGTACGAGCGTTCCCCGGACGGTTCGGACATGCCAACCGAAAATGCCCACCGAGACCACAGTACATGCATCGGCCCTCGCGTCTCCGGAGTGCCCTCTCCCCCTCGGACAGGCGAGCAAACCCCAGCTGCATGGGTTCACCCCCAGACAAGTCATCCCCAGGAGGCGTGGGAGGAGAGGGAGGCACGGGTGGGACAGCAAACGTAGGCACCAATCTGTTAGAAGACCTCCGCAGGTTCTCCTTAAAGGAAGGTCTCTCCCTGAGTCTGGTGTCAATCAAAATCAGGAAAGAAATAAGAGACTCGAGCTCAACTGGTAGGTCCTTAGCTGCAACCTCATCCTTCAAGGCATCTGAGAGACCATGAGAGAAAGCAGCGACCAGAGCCTCATTATTCCAGCCCACCTCTGCTGCCAGGGTACGAAACTCAATGGCGTATTCAGCTACGGATCGTGAACCCTGTCTGATGGACATAAGGAGCTTCGCAGCAGAGGCAGCACGAGCCGGCACATCGAATACCTTCCGAAGAGAAGCAACAAAACCGGAAAACTCGGCAACCACCGGATTGTTGTTCTCCCATAAAGGGCTGGCCCAGGCCAAGGCCTTGTCCGAGAGCAGCGAGATCAAGAAGCCCACCTTTGATCTCTCAGTAGGAAAGGCATGTGGCAGCAACTCAAAATAAATGCCCACCTGGTTAAGGAAACCTCGGCACTGAGTTGGCTCTCCCCCAAAGCGCTGTGGAAGAGGGGCAGAACCGGTCATACCCCGAAACACCGCAGGCGCAACAACAGGTGTCGGGGTAGACTCTGGCGCAACAACCGGAGCGGCAGTAGGAGCGAGCCCAGGAGCGACAACCGACCCATCGGCAACGGGAGCGAAATGAGCCGTGCGTTCAAGCAGGGTTTGCAACGCCACAGCGAACCGACCCAACAGGTGATCCTGCTGATCAAGTCTGGCAACCAGCGTGGGTAGCGAGGATGGCCCTGTACCGTCAGAATTCATGGCTTGGTCCTAATGTCACGGAACCATGAACCAGACGTACAACAAGAGATAAGTGAAAATAGAAGGCTTTATTGAAAATAAAGCTGTAAAGCAAAAGTCCAAACGGATGGTGAAACCGAGCAGAGTCTTTGCGAAGCCAGAGGTCAGGAACCAGAAGGGTAGTCAGACGAAGCCAGGATCAGGAACCAGCAGGGTAGTCAGACGAAGCCAGGATCAGGAACCAGCAGGGTAGTCAGACGAAGCCAGGATCAGGAACCAGCAGGGTAGTCAGACGAAGCCAGGATCAGGAACCAGCAGGGTAGTCAGACGAAGCCAGGATCAGGAACCAGAAGCAGCAGCAGTCTAGAAGCATGTGAACACAGGAGGACCAAGCAAGGAACTGAAGCCACAGACCTCCTATATATATGAGCTAGGCATCCAGCTCCTCCCAGGGGAAGGAGGAGCCGCAGGGTGGAAGGCTACAAGAAACCCAGAACCCAAGATGGCCGCCAGCACATGTCAAACGAAGGAGAGCAGCAAGCAGGTAAGACCATGACAGCAGACCCTGGGCCACCTGCCTTTGACCAGGGCACCAGAATTCTGAAAAAGAGAGGGGACAACTAGCTCAGACCTTTCCTCAGCATGAAACCTTCTTCTGCCTGGGAGGAGAATGGAGAAGCCAGTTTAGTGCCTTGCCTGTACTGTTTTGCACTAGAGTTCCTCTAGTAAAGAAGCATACTGGTTAACTTTAGACCGTAGCTCTCTGAACTTATTTGCTATTGGGGTGCACCATGCCTTACCATCCCTATCAGAGAGCAGTAGCACATGGTGACACCTCAAGGGTATCCAGGAAACTCAGCATAGAATTGGGGCCACCCTAAACCCAAGCACTGTAGAGGGAGAAATTCATATCTCTAGTGTGTCCACATTACTGTTGGCTGTTGCAGTCCTGGCCTGCGGTGCCCAAAGCTGTTCTTGTGACTATGAAAGAAAACCATCAAAGAAGGTATGTATGTGTGGAAGTAATAAACGGGTTCATCGAACCATTAAATTATAAATTATTTTTAATTGTCTCTTTATGTTAAGAGCAGAAAGGACCGTCTGACATTTTATACATTCTGTTGACTCAAACTTGAGAAAAAACCTACATATCTGTTTCGATATATATAGATTACTATTGTAAAAAGGTCATTTGAAGGTTAATTCCACTCAACTGTTTTGCAGATATTTAAAACATATACAGTACAGACCAAAAGTTTGGACACACCTTCTCATTCAAAGAGTTTTCTTTATTTTCATGACTATGAAAATTGTAGATTCACACTGAAGGCATCAAAACTATGAATTAACACATGTGGAATTATATACATAACAAACAAGTGTGAAACAACTGAAAATATGTCATATTCTAGATTCTTCAAAGTAGCAACCTTTTGCTTTGATTACTGCTTTGCACACTCTTGGCATTCTCTTGATGAGCACGTTTTGATGCCTTCATAGTCATGAAAATAAAGAAAACTCTTTGAATGAGAAGGTGTGTCCAAACTTTTGGTCTGTACTGTAAGTCAAGTTTTAAGCACAACTCTAAATTACATATTCAGAAGTTATTTCTTTGCAATGTAATATAATGACTCTGAAGGCCAGAGGAAGGGACTAAAAACTCCTTGGGAAGTATGTTCTAAAGCCAAGAGCATACCAGAGCCAACCCCAAGATGTTGCCTGAGAGAGATCATCTGCTGGAGATGCCATGCCCGGGACATATGGTGGCCCAGTGCCCCCTTAGCTCGGACCAAATGGACTATTCCGTGGGGAGACAGAGCTCCATATTTGCATGTAGTGCTGTTCCAAACTCTGGGGAGGGACTACCATTCTGTTCAATCAGCGTTAATGACACCACCACAACTGGACTTCTGGTGATTACCTCTCTGACTGGGGAGCTCTGTGGAGGGCTGTGTGGGATCAGAGTCTGAACTGGAGTTGCAGTGCCTGAAAGACTGAGGACAAAGGGAGGTCTTCATACACCCCGTGGGGTTACGGTACTTTGCAAAACTATACCTGTGTGATTCTATAGATACAGGACTTTATTGTTTCTTTAACACCGGCTTATTGTTTTGTCAAGAATAAAAGAATAAATTCTTGATAATAAACGTGTAGTACCAAAATATTCTTCAGTGCTTTACAGATAGTGTTATCAGTCAATGTGTTGGAGGAATCCAAAGTACCTAGAGGAAATTCATGCAAACATGGTGAGACCATACAAACTCCATGTACAGTAGATGTAGCCCTTGGTAAGATTTAACCCAGAGTCCCAGTTCCACAAGACACTCGTGCTAGCAGCTGATCCATCGTTCTATGTATGCATAAGTTTAGGTATGTATGTATGTATTTATTTGTGTGAGTGTGAATGTATGTATACTATGTGTATATATGTCACAGTGTAATTATATATGTGAGCCATAATGGGTGCATGTATGTGTGTCACAGAAAATATACAGTGCTCTCCTGCGTACAAAGTGAACTCTGCACTAGTTGCCATGGCAACCTCAATGGCCTGTTGTAAAATCAAATTCAAAGCAGTTCAGAAAGTAAGAAAAATATCTGCAGGTTTTAGTCTGCCTTTCACCAGGACTTCAATTGAAATGTTCTAATGTGTGTAATAGGAATATGCACATACACAGATTAGATTTCACGTAGTTGTTTATGTTTTTTTGCAGAATATAATGCAAATAATTGTAACTGACTCTTTCTACTTTAGTAATCAAACTGCTAACAGTTAGTAAAAATTGTATCAATATTTAGAAAATGCAGCACATATCCTAGGATTGGGTTCAATGCAGCGCCTGGTCTCTTGTACAGTCATGGCCAAGTTTTGAGAATTACATAAATATTGGAAATTGGAAAAGTTGCTGCTTAAGTTTTTATAATAGCAATTTGCATATACTCCAGAATGTTATGAAGAGTGATCAGATGAATTGCATAGTCCTTCTTTGCCATGAAAATTAACTTAATCCCCAAAAAAACTTTCCACTGCATTTCATTGCTGTCATTAAAGGACCTGCTGAGATCATTTCAGTAATCGTCTTGTTAACTCAGGTGAGAATGTTGACGAGCACAAGGCTGGAGATCATTATGTCAGGCTGATTGGGTTAAAATGGCAGACTTGACATGTTAAAAGGAGGGTGATGCTTGAAATCATTGTTCTTCTATTGTTAACCATGGTAACCTGCAAAGAAACGCGTGCAGCCATCATTGCGTTGCATAAAAATGGCTTCACAGGCAAGGATATTGTGGCTACTAAGATTGCACCTCAATCAACAATTTATAGGATCATCAAGAACTTCAAGGAAAGAGGTTCAATTCTTGTTAAGAAGGCTTCAGGGCGTCCAAGAAAGTCCAGCAAGCGCCAGGATCGTCTCCTAAAGAGGATTCAGCTGCGGGATCGGAGTGCCACCAGTGCAGAGCTTGCTCAGGAATGACAGCAGGCAGGTGTGAGCGCATCTGCACGCACAGTGAGGCAAAGACTTTTGGAAGATGGCCTGGTGTCAAGAAGGGCAGCAAAGAAGCCACTTCTCTCCAAAAAAAAACATCAGGGACAGATTGATCTTCTGCAGAAAGTATGGTGAATGGACTGCTGAGGACTGAGGCAAAGTCATATTCTCCGATGAGGCCTCTTTCCGATTGTTTGGGGCATCTGGAAAAAGGCTTGTCCGGAGAAGAAAAGGTGAGCGCTACCATAAGTCCTGTGTCATGCCAACAGTAAAGCATCCTGAGACCAATGTGTGGGGTTGCTTCTCATCCAAGGGAGTGGGCTCACTCACAATTTTGCTCAAAAACACAGCCATGAATAAAGAATGGTACCAAAATACCCTCCAACAGCAACTTCTTCCAACAATCCAACAACAGTTTGGTGAAGAACAATGCATTTTTCAGCACGATGGAGAACCGTGCCATAAGGCAAAAGTGATAACTAAGTGGCTTGGGGACCAAAACGTTGACATTTTGGGTCCATGGCCTGGAAACTCCCCAGATCTTAATCCCATTGAGAACTTGTGGCCAATCCTCAAGAGGCGGGTGGACAAACAAAAACCCACTAATTCTGACAAACTCCAAGAAGTCATTATGAAAGAATGGGTTGCTATCAGTCAGGAATTGGCCCAGAAGTTGATTGAGAGCATGCCCAGTCGAATTGCAGAGGTCCTGAAAAAGAAGGGCCAACACTGCAAATACTGACTCTTTGCATAAATGTCATGAAATTGTCGATAAAAGCCTTTGAAACGTATGAAGTGCGTGTAATTATATTTCACTACATCACAGAAACAACTGAAACAAAGATCTAAAAGCAGTTTAGCAGCAAACTTTGTGAAAACTAATATTTGTGTCATTCTCAAAACTTTTGGCCACGACTGTACAATAGCAGACTCCATGGATTTCCATTGTGGTCCATCAGGTTCCTTTCAAGGTGTCCTTTTCATAGCAATAATAGTGCAACATTCAGCACTGTTCTTGCCATCAAATGGCAACAAAACTGGCAACAGAGGCTTTGAACAGATCCTGCAATGAATGTGTGCACAGCTAATTTGAACGACCATACAGATCATGTTGTAATATTAATTAGTTCTGGGACACTGTCACGGCCATGGCTATGACCGTGACTCTTCAACCGCATGCGATTGTCAGCGGTTTGGTTTTGTTGTCAATCACAGGTGAGGGCAGTGGTATTTGCCTCACCTGTGGTTGCCGCTGACAACGCTTGCTTGTGGCAGCTTTCCTGCTGTGCATGCGGTTGCACCTAGCAACCCCTATGTTAGGTGTGTGTGTATTGTGTTCACTGTGTTGTTTGTCTGTGTGCACTCTGTGTAGTGTGTTGTGTGCACTGACACTTTTCCTGCACTGTGGTTGCCCGTGGCAACGTTTGGCTGTCTGTACATGTGGTGGCAGTGTCCCGGCCTCTGGGCTATTCCCCAGGACACGGTTGCCACCCATGTCGTGGCCAGCGGCAACAACCACAGTAGGTCGCTACTCTTGGACACTTTCCCTTTAATGTTGTGTTTTCCCTTCCTGGATGTTGGAAGGGTTAACTTCCTTCCCAGTGTGTGTGTGTGTGTCACTGGGTGTGTCCGACTGTGGGGTGTGGCTTCCTGGCCTATTTAGCCTCACTGTTAGCATGGCTCTGTGGGTTGTTTCAGCCATGCTTTCTGGAGCAGCCTCCTGTGTTACTATCTGCCAGTGAGAGCCACCCCTGTGGTCATAAAGATATTGTCCTTATGTTTATGTCTGCTGTGTGTTGATGTTGTATGTTATGTTCTGTTGGGACCTTTCTATGTGTTTGCTGCAGCTTACGGTTCTGGATTCCTGTTTGCGCAGGGATCCAGTCAGCAAGGCTGTGACAGGTTGGTGGAACTAATAGTTCGCCTGTCATTCCCGTAAGGCTGTATGAGTTCCCCTTTTCCAAACAGCTTGGCCATTGAGACTCCTGCTCCTCCGTGCCTAGGAGGAGTAGGTCGTCTTACCCAGACTCCTAGCGCAGGGACCGGATGGAGGGTGAGTTTGGGATGCGAGGTTCCTGCGCATGCGTCCTCCTACCTTTAAGGTCGGCCCATGCAGTTAGGAGTTAGGGTCAGGGTAGGGACGCCGTAGGAGGTGACCTGCTCCCTATCCTGTTCTCCTGGCCGAGTAGGCCTACAGCACATGTCAGCGCACGGCTGAGGATTTTCCCCATCCTCAGCCGTGACAGACACCCACTGTTGAAATCATTGTAACTTGAGTCCATAACTCTATGGAAAACTAGTAATTGGCTACAAAGACCCAAATGTCACCCCAAGATAAGAGAAAATGAAGATTTGAGAAAAAATAAACAGATAACTAAGATGGATAGAGCAAGCCCTTACATAAAACAGTCAGGAATACAGTTAGGTCCATATATACAAAAAAATTGTTTTTATTACCTGTTTACTAAAACATATTCAAGTTATAGTTATATAATGAACATGGACATAAAGTCCAGACCTTTAGCTTTCATTTGAGGGTATCCACATTAAAATTGGATGAAGGGTTTAGGAGTTTCAGCTCCTTTACATGTGGCACCCTGTTTTTAAAGGGACCAAAAGTAATTGGACAATTGACTCAAAGGCTGTTTCATGGGCAGGTGTGGGCAATTCCTTCATTATTTCATACTCAATTAAGAACATAAAAGGCCTGGAGTTGATTTGAGGTGTGGCGCTTGCATTTTAAAAATTTTGCTGAGAAGTAAACATGTGCTCAAAGGAGCTCTGTATGTAGGTGAAACAAGCCATCCTTCATCTGCGAAAACAGAAAAAAACTCATCTGAGAAATTGCTACACTATTAGGAGTGGCAAAATCTACAGTTTGGTACATCCTGAGAAAGAAAGAAAGCACTGGTGACCTCAACAATGCAAAAAGACCTGGAAGCCCACGGAAGACAACAGTGGTGGATGATCGCAGAATAATTACCATGATGAAGAGAAATCCCTTCACAACAGCCAACCAAGTGAACAACACTCACCAGGATATAGGTGTATCAATATCCAAATCTACCATAAAGAGAAGACTGCATGAAAGTAAATACAGAGGGTTTACTGCACGGTGCAGGCCACTCATAAGCCTCAAGAATAAGAAGGCTGGTTTGGACTTTGCTAAAAAACATCTTAAAAACCAGCACACTTCTGGAAGAACATTCTTTGGACAGATAAAACCAAGATCAACCTCTACCAGGATGATGGAAAGAAAAAAGTATGGCAAAGGCATGGTACAGCTCATGATCCTAAGCATACCACATCATCTGTAAAACACAGTGGAGGCAGTGTGCTGGCTTGCACATGCATGGCTGCCAGTGGCACTGGTTCCCTAGTGTTTATTGATGATGTGACAAAGGATAGAATTATGGGGTTTTTAGAGACATATTGTGTGATAAAATCCAGCCCAATGCTGATTGGTCAGCGTTTCATAATACAGATGGACAATGACCCAAAACATAAAGCCAAAGCAACCCAGGAGTTTATTAAAGCAAAGAAGTGGAATATTCTTGAATGGCCAAGTCAGACACCTGATCCTAACCCAATAGAGCATGCATTTTACTTGTTAACCCATAGGATTCCAGCACCGTATATGTACGGCGCTGATATTCGGCTCTGAAATCCGCTGATTGGGCGGGAGCTCCGTCCGCCCGATCAGCTACAGGGGTCCGGCAGTCACCTGCTGTATGTGCCGGCAGCGGTGGCACATTAACCCTTGCACAGCTGTGGTCAGCGCTGACCGCGGCACGTGTGGGATCCTGCCAGGTGCGGGTGGCCATCGGGTCCCAGCGTTGCTGTGATGGGGACCCAATGGCAGGGAAGGCATCGTGGCTGCCTTCCGTGACAGCCTGTGAGATCCAGGGAAATAAAATGGAGCTGGCCTCACCTGATATCCAAAGGAGCAGTTCATTTTTCACAGATAGAGGGCAGTACAGAATATGTACTACTGCACTGCACTGTAATGATTAGCTGCTAGACAGCCAGTACAGGTGTATTACCAGAGAAATGACTGTGTTAATTGGTTGGATCTGTGCCTGAGGCATTGTCTATTGGGTCTAGTTTCAACATACGATGGCCCAGGAAAACCATTGTAATTTGTAAATATTGTATCCTGAGGCCATTATATCTCGAAGGAACACTTTATAGTGGTGTTTTCCTTTTCTTTTTTTTTCACCAAATGTGCAAACATTAGGGATTTTATTCTGCTCAATAAAACATATTATTCCATTGAGGAGAAGGTGATATCTGTATGCTGTGCTTTGGTTTAAACTTTGTTTCAAATCAGTCCCCATGTTTTAATACCAAAGAAAATCACAAAGTATCAATCTGCAACTCACTCTGATTGCTTTTAAATATTCCTTATCTGGGACCCTATCCAGAGATTTTTTATTGTATATCAATAAAAGTATTAGATTTTATCCCATTCTCTAGGGATTCAGCTCAGTCAAACTATCAGTGAACTCAATATAACAGCATTGTAAAAATGTTGTCGTTTTGCAGCATATTTTCTCTTTTTCATTGTAACATCAGAAACTTCTGAAAGAAGTGTTTGTAAACAAAAAAGACAAAAAATAAATAAAAAAATTGCATGTAAAACGGAAAAATAAATAAATTCAGACCCTATGTTCACTCGGCTTAAGGGTTAGTTATTCTTCAGTACAATTGAAACGCTTTAGTACTTTTAAAATAGTTCCTCTGAGAAATTTAGAACAGCTGGGGCTACATCTGAATAAGTACAGACACCAAGGGCTAGTTCTCTAAAACACTTTGTTCCATTGATAACTGTAAAAATCAAGGATTGTCAGATGAGAGCAAGTTGAGTCACGTTAGGAAGTGTAGTCAGTGTAGAAATGTGTAACTATGAACATTTAGAGCAATGGTAAAATAAAATCTTTAATATGTAATACTACAAAAAGGTCCTCAGACAGGATTGAAAATTTGTGTTCAGATCTGACCTGGGTTCACTGAAATGAAGCTGTGTGGTGACACGAACTATACACTCACCTAAAGAATTATTAGGAACACCTGTTCTATTTCTCATTAATGCAATTATCTAGTCAACCAATCACATGGCAGTTGCTTCAAGGCATTTAGGGGTGTGGTCCTGGTCAAGACAATCTCCTGAACTCCAAACTGAATGTCAGAATGGGAAAGAAAGGTGATTTAAGCAATTTTGAGCGTGGCATGGTTGTTGGTGCCAGACGGGCCGGTCTGAGTATTTCACAATCTGCTCAGTTACTGGGATTTTCACGCACGGCCATTTCTAGGGTTTACAAAGAATGGTGTGAAAAGGGAAAAACATCCAGCATGCGGCAGTCCTGTGGGCAAAAATGCCTTGTGGATGCTCGAGGTCAGAGGAGAATGGGCCGCCTGATTCAAGCTGATAGAAGAGCAACGTTGAGTGAAATAACCACTCGTTACAACCGAGGTATGCAGCAAAGCATTTGTGAAGCCACAACATGCACAACCTTGAGGCGGATGGGCTACAACAGCAGTAGACCCCACCGGGTACCACTCATCTCAACTACGAATAGGAAAAAGAGGCTACAATTTGCACGAGCTAACCAAAATTGGACTGTTGAAGACTGGAAAAATGTTGCCTGATCTGATGAGTCTCGATTTCTGTTGAGATATTCAAATGGTAGAGTCCGAATTTGGCGTAAAGAGAATGAGAACATGTATCCATCCTCTGATGGCTACTTCCAGCAGGATAATGCACCATGTCACAAAGCTCGAATCATTTCAAATTGGTTTCTTGAACATGACAATGAGTTCACTGTACTAAAATGGCCCCACAGTCACCAGATCTCAACCCAATAGAGCATCTTTGGGATGTGGTGGAACGGGAGCTTTGTGCCCTGGATGTGCATCCCTCAAATCTCCATCAACTGCAAGATGCTATCCTATCAATATGGGCCAACATTTCTAAAGAATGCTATCAGCACCTTGTTGAATCAATGCCACGTAGAATTAAGGCAGTTCTGAAGGCAAAAGGGGGTCCAACACCGTATTAGTATGGTGTTCCTAATAATTCTTTAGGTGAGTGTATATACTATGGTGGTCATTTATTAAGACTGTTGTTGTAGATGCCGGTCTTAATAACCCCTGCGCTTGTGGTGGATCCGCCAAAGTTATGTAAATGCATCGGCCTCTACATAACTTCGGCGGATCCACCGCCAGTCTAAATCTATGCCAGCTTCCTTGCTGGCATATATTTAGAACATTTTCTACACCTAAAACACAACTCCCACACAACTCCCCTTTTTTTAGACCTGGTGTGAGCAGAGAAAAGTCACAGATTGCTGCTCAAATAACCTTTGCGCCATAATCTGCAACAGATACACGCCAGAAAACTGGTATATCTGATAGTAAATGACCCCTTCTAGTTCTAAGCACCATGAATGACCATTGACCATTATCATCCGAGGAACCAAGATCTGGAAGTTGGGACGTATGATGATTATTGTCATGGTGCCATAGGCGTCGGTACAGGGGGGCAATTCCCCCCCTAGGTTATTCATTGCCCCCCCCCCGCGTGCTCCCCCGCTGATTCCCCCTTAAAACGCTTGCCGCCGCCGCTGGTACAGTGGTGTTTTGTCCAGGGCCGTCTTTAACGCGGGGCAAAAGGGGCAGCTGCCACGGGCCCAGTGTCTCCTGGAGGTACCAAGGCAGCTGCCTCTTGAGCCCCGCTGGCCAGTGGTGATGTGGTAGGCGGCGGCAGGGCACAGGGAGATGAGCGCTTCCACTGTGGAAGCGCTCATCTCCATAGTCATCTGTATCGCCGTTCTCAGGACAGCGATACAGATGGAAGTGCTGCGGCAGGGCAGGGGAGGGAGAGGCGTCTCCCTTTCCTGTTCCTCTGATAGGCTGCAGGCACTAGACCTGCAGCATATCAGAGGTCGGTGCAGGCGACACGATGAAGTCATCGCGCCGCCTGAGCCGTACAGCTCGGGACACAGGCCGGAAGAGGCCTGCATTACATTTCTGCTAGCCTGATGGAGGTAAGAATAAGTGTTTGATTTTTTATATGGTACTACTACTGGCACATGAATGGGGGCATCTATGGAGGCACCTGTTACTGGCACATGATTGGGGGGTATCTATGGGGGCACCTGTTACTGGCACATGATTGGGGTGCATTTATGGGGGCACTTGTTACTGGCATATGATTGGGGGGCATTTATGGAGTACTTGTTACTGGCACATGACTGGGGGGCATCTATGAGGGCACCTGTTACTGGCACATGATTGGGGGGCATCTATGGGGAACTTGTTACTGGCACATGATTGGGGGCATCTATGGGGTCATTTGTTACTGGCACATAATTGGGGATAGTCTATGGGGGTACTTCTTACTGGCACATGATTGGGGGGCATCTATGAGGGTACTTGTTACTGGCGCATGATTGGGGACATCTATGAGGGCACTTTTTACTGGCACATGATTGGGGGGCATCTATGGGTGCACTTGTTACTGGCACATTATTGGGGGGCATCTATGGGGGCACATCTTACTGGCACATTATTGGGGGGCACTGTGGGGGCATCTATAGGGGCACTTACTGGCACATTATTGGGTGGCACTATGGGGGCATCTATGGGGGCACTTCTTACTGGCACATTATTGGGGTCACTATGGGGGCATCTACTGAGGCCACAAAGAATGGATATTTTATATGGGGGAAGGGGGGAGAGGAACAATATGAGGACTTCTACTGAGGCCACAAAGAAGGGGTATTTTATATGGGGGCTCTGTATAGGGACATTTTATACTGGGGCACATTATGGTGGGTACTATGGGGAAGGGGAGAGAGGAGTACTATGGGTTCATCTATGGGGGCACTAAGAAGGGGTATTTTATACTTGCAAATTATGAGGACACTGAGGGCATCTACTGGGGCACTATATATGGGGCATTTTATACTGGTACATTATGGGGGACACTAGGAAGAAGGGGGGAGAGGAGCACTATGTGGGAATTTACTGGGGGCACTATATAGTGGTATTTTATACTGGCACATTATGGGGGCACTATAGGGACATTAGCTCAACTGGGGGCATTGGAAGGGGGTATTATTTGCACTGTAACATTATAAGGAGAATTATTACTACTGGGGGGCATTATGATGGGCTTTATTACTACTCGGGGTCTATGGGGAACATGATTACTAGTATGGGCACTATGGGAGCATTATTACTTCTGGGAAACAGTGGGGACATATTGGGGGCACCGTAGGAGCACTATTACTACCATGTGTGCTTTAGCATCGAATTATTCCTATTGGTGGGACTTTTGGGAGCACTATTACTGTGGGGGCACCTTGGCACAGTATCAGCCTACCACAATTATTTTTTGGGGATGTTATGTTTACACTATTAGTCTCAGGGGCACTATTTGCTGGGCGCAGTTATTTTAGGGCACTTTGTGCCAATAATTATTGAACTATCTGCATGGTACTACTATTATCAGGGGGTTTATCTGTTTCTGCAGTATAGTATTGGGGAGAACAGTGGCACAGTATTGGAGGTGGTAGGATGATTTCTCCAGAAGATGAGAGGATGATGGAAAAGTAGTAAACTAAGATTTTGTTTGTCAAACTGCAGAGACGAGAAATGGCTGAAAAATGGTGGTCTGGTCTGAAAGTCTGAAAGGAGAAGATGAGGAAAGAGAACATCTACATCAAAGGAGATGTCACTGGATGTAAGAGGTATGTGCGCTGTATTACACTGTGTGTAGGGGTAGATGGAGGGGTTAGTAGTACAGTACTATCTGCACATTGTAAAAAAAAAAAAAAAGTAATCTGCAAAATACTATATATTTGTGTCAGAAGTCGTGCTTTCATAATTTTTAGAATAATGATACAGCCTTTTCATTTCATACTTTTGTGCTGATTCTTTTTTATTTCTCTATATTAAGGGACACTATAGTCACCAGAACCACAACAGCTAAACGTAGTAGTTCTAGTGTCTATAGCATGTCTCTGCAAGCTTTTTAATGTAAACACTGCCTTTTCAGAAAAAAAGGCAGTATTTACATTACATCCAAGTAACACCTCTAGTGGCCACTCAACATTATTAAAGTTTACTACTCTACGAGGTGTGTGGATTTTTTGTGTGTGTGTGTGTGTTGTGGTGGAGGACGTGATTGCATGCTAGGGTGTGGGAAGACGGGATCCAGGGGGCCCAAGTAAATTCTTGCCCAAGGTACAATCAATATTAAAGATGGCCCTGGATCTGTCAGTTTTGCCCAGCCGCTTCACTACGGGCTCCTCGGCAGTCGGGCAGCCAAGTGAATCTTACCCTGCCCACCTCAGCTGCTATTGGCTGGGAGGGAGAGGGCAGCACTGCCATTGGCTGCCTGTGTATTTCAACCTAGCAGGGCCTGCAGAGGCAGAAAAGAATGTGGCTTTGGGATTTATCATCAGGAAACATTGTGTCGCGCCCCTCCCCATGCCACCACGCCTAGAGGAAGAAGGCACGAGAACAGAGCACATCAGAACTGTAAGTACCTTTTCTATCTGCGATGCACCTCTGCATTACATGCACCCCTGACCAGCGCCCCCTGCGCTACATGCACCCCTGAGCAGCGCCCCTTGCGTTACATGCACCCCTGACCAGCGCATTCTGCGTTACAAGCAGAATAAGTAGTATTAGTTGCACACACCAACAACACCCACAGGGTTATTTCACAATAGGGTGAAGAGTTAGGAGAAGTCAGGAGAAGTGAACAATATTGTAAAACATGGCTGATTTGAAAAAAATTATCCAATTCAGCTCACTTTCCTATTCACTTATGTTGTCCTAGATTGTTCCCTTCTCCAAACTCTTTACTAGTGATGATCGAACATGCTCGGCTGAACACCTGTTCGGTTCGAGCATCTCGATGCTCGGCACATGCCAGTATTCGGCCGAATACCGCATGTGCTCGAGCGCAATGCTCGAGTCTCCGCCCCCCACATTTCTTGCCTGCTACGCAGCCAATAAACGTGCAGGTAAGTACTGTCCTCATTGTAATGCCATAGCCATGTTGGCTGCTGGTATTACAGTGATTGGCTGGCTGGAACGCGCCATTGGTTGCTATATAGCAACCGATGATGCATGTTCGGCTAATTCTTAGACAGGGAGAGCTGTGGTGAGGAAGGGATGGACAGTGTAGGGAGTAAAATAGGAATAATTTTATTAGAAATACTTTTCAGAGACCCAAAAGTCTTTTTAAGGACTATTGTTGTGTGTGGCAGCAGCAATATCTTTTTTTAGCGCAAACTGCGGTAAATAGCTAAAACTTTACAGACCCAAAATTCCTTCTAAGGACTATTGTGTGTGGCAGCAATATCTATTTTTAGTGCATCCTGCGGACAGCGACATTAGCTGTGACACAACTCCAGTGTAAAGTGAGCGAATCCCCAAAAAATCTGTGACATCCAGTGTACTTTTTCCATAGACGGTGTCCACTGCAGACAGTGACATAACCAGTGCCACATCTGCAGTGTAAGTGTGCATTTAAAAAATGTATCTGTGACATACAGTGTACTTTTTCCGTAGTTGTGTCTGCTGTGGACACATCTCCAGTTTAAAGTGTGCGCATCCCAAAAATATCAGTGACATCCAGTGCACTTTTTCCGTAGACGGTGTTAGCTGCGGACAGTGACATTAGCTGCGCCACATCTCCAGTATAAAGTGTATACATCCAAAAAATATCTGTGACATCCAGTGTCCTTTTTCCGTAGACGGTGTCCGCTGCGGACAGTGACATTAGCTGCACCACATCTCCTGTGTAAAGTGTGCGCATCCAAAAAATATGACATACAGTGCACTTTTTCAATAGACAGTGTCTGCTTATGATAGTGACATAACCAGTGCCACATTTGCAGTGTAAAGTGTGCACTGAAAAATTTATCTGTGACATACATTGCACTTTTTTTGTAGATGGTGTCCGCTGCCGATAGTGACATTAGCTGTGCCACATCTCCAGTGTAAAGTGTGCGCATTCAAAAAATATCTGACATCCAGTGTACTTTTTCCGTAGATGGTGTCCGCTATGGACAGTGACATTAGCTGCGCCACATCTCCAGTGTAAAGTGTGCGCATCCAAAAAATATCTGTGACATACAATGTACTTTTTCAATAGACGTGTCCGCTTCTGACAGTGACATAACCAGTGCCACATCTGCAGTGTAGAGTGTGCGCTGAAAAAATTTATCTTTGACATGCAGTGTACTTTTTCCGTAGACGGTGTCTGCTGCGGACAGTGACATTACCAGCGTCACATCTGCAGTGTAACATGTGTGCTTCAAAAATGTATCTGTGACATACAGTGTACTTTTTCCGTAGACGGTGTCTGCTGCGGACAGTGACATTACCGGTGATACCTCTCCTGTATAATGTTTCCTCATCCCAAATACCTGTGACATTTCCAGTAATAATTTTTTTTTTTTTCGTCATTTATCCTTTAATATTACATTCTCTTTTTACACTGTAATACATTTTATTTCTTTTATATTTTCACATTTAGTTTTTTTTTTTATACATTATTTTTTTTTTTTATTAAATAATCTTTATTTATTAAATTCAGGTTTTTTACAGGATAATACAAGTTATTTTTTTTTACATTTTTTCCTTCCTAAACGGAAGAAATTTTTTATCTTTTGCACAATAATCATTTAAAACAGTATAAAATACCATCCCTGCCCTACCTGTTGCTTAGTCCGCTCCTGAGAGGGGTCGGTGGGAGGCGTGAGAAAAACAAAAAAACTTGCGGCTCTCCCACTCCTCTTAGGGGAGTAATACAGGCGATACAATATGTTAAACTGAGTGAGTCTATGGGAGAAGCTACTGGACACCCTTTTTTTCGACTGTATAGCCTTTTCCCAAAATTCTTACCGTTGCGTATTTAAGACATCCTGCCATTTATGGTTTAAAGTGATAATAGCTTTATTTTTTGTCTTTCGATGTATCAGGCATCCATATATTTTGGAAATCAATTTCCTCCCTGCTGTTAAATTCGCAATATTAACTAGGGTTGCTGGAAGAGGTCTTTATTGTCTTTTACGTACTCCTTTTTTAGTTCTTGATAAGTAATTATATCTCCCTCTCTCAATATCTGGCCCAGTTTATTAATTCCATATTTGCACCAGACATTTTGCTCGATTAATTTTAGTTCCATTAGATGGGTATTATGGGTAATATACCATATTATTCCCCGCTGAACCCTCATTTATCTAAAAAAATTCCCCAATCTCTTTCAATATCTTATCGTAAAAGCCCATTATATTGATCCAACCTACAGTTATATTCATCCCTCTATTTATTTTTTTCTTTGTTTTTATATTTATAATAATTGGATTGTGGTCTGAAATCCCCCGTCGTCCATACTTCACCTGTTCAATATCTTGTGCCCCTTTATTATCCGTGAAAACTAAATCGATCCGTGACAAACACCTGTGCATGAGTATCTTTATAACTTTGGGTGCATTACCCTCCAAATATCGATCCAACCCAGTTCTGTTATAGTATCTTTTAATTTAGACCCTAGCTTGTTTGATTGGGGGTTATTCAATCTACATCTGTCTATTTGGCCATCCATTATGTTATTAAAATCTCCCATTACTAAGAGTGGTTTGTCACCTGCCTTGAGCACAAATTCATTTATTTTTAATAACACATCTAATCTAAAGGGGGGGGGTATATATACATTTGCATATAATCGATGCTCTGCCTTCCAATATACAGTCCATAAGGACATATCGGCCTTCCTCATCTATTACTGTTTTTATTATTTTAATATCTATGTTTCTATGCATTAATATACTCACCCCTCTCGCATATGACGAATAAACTGAATGAAAGGCGCACTGCATCCAAGGTCTCGTCACTCCTATTATCGTCTCACGTGTCAGGTGCGTTTCTTGTAGGCATACTATTGCAGGGATAAACCTATGTATTGCATCAAAAACTGCCACTCTCTTTATTCCTTTACTCAGCCCTCTAATATTCCAAGAAATTACTCTCCTAGAATCTTATTTAAATAGTTACTGCCTTTCCTGTTGCGTAAAGTGAGCCCGGGGAGAAAGGGGGGCAGCGAAGGGGCGGCAGAGCAGGAGAGGAGAGAGCAGCACGCCAAAAAAAATAATAATTATTAATTAATTAATAAAAATTACCCCCTTCAATTTGGTGAAGGTATTGTTTGTTTTCCTCTTTTTCCATAATCCTCCCCATACTTCCCCCCCAGGAGCGAATGCCACAACAGGCTGCAAAACCCTCCCTAACCCACCCCCCCTGGTTGGCCCAGGATAGCATCCGAACCTGGCCCTCTCCCTTGCATTTCTCCCTCCCTTATATACCCCAGCCTTATTTTTACCTCATATTTTTATCTTGTCTTTAATCCATTCCCCCACCGCCTCTGCTGTATCAAAAAACCAAGTTTTATTCTCCCATTCAACCCTCAACCTGGCCGGGAACATCATTGAATACTTAACGTTATTTTGACGCAGCATTTTTTTTACATCAGTATAATAACTTCTTTCTCTTGCTGTTTCTCTTGCATAATCAGAAAATAGCATTATTATTGTACCCACATATTCTAGTTTCCCTTTGTTTCTTGCCCTACGTAATACCTCCTCCTTATCCCTGACCGATAGGAAATTGATTATTATTAGTCGTGGTCTTGTACCAGGAGGGGAAGACCTTACCGATAGTCTATGAGCTCGCTCTATAAAGTTTTTAAAATCTGAGATGTCCTGGCCCAGTTGTTCCCTTAGCCAAGTTTGTATAAAAACGCAGGGGTCTCGTTCCTCCACTCCCTCCGGAAACCCCAGACATCTCAGATTGGACCTCCTTGACCTGTTTTACAAGTCCAGTAATTTGTTTTTAAGTACTGTATTTTCTTCCTTTAACTTGTTTTTTTCTTTAACTATTGTCTGCAGTAGGTCCTCAGTATCTGATGTTCTCTTTCTACAGGGTGGGCCATTTATATGGATACACCTTAATAAAATGGCAATGGTTGGTGATATTAACTTCCTGTTTGTGGCACATTAGTATATGTGAGGGGGGAAACTTTTCAAGATGGGTGGTGACCATGGCGGCCATTTTGAAGTCGGCCATTTTGAATCCAACTTTTGTTTTTTCAATAGGAAGAGGGTCATGTGACACATCAAACTTATTGGGAATTTCACAAGAAAAACAATGGTGTGCTTGGTTTTAACGTAACTTTATTCTTTCATGAGTTATTTACAAGTTTCTGACCACTTATAAAATGTGTTCAATGTGCTGCCCATTGTGTTGGATTGTCAATGCAACCCTCTTCTCCCACTCTTCACACACTGATAGCAACACCGCAGAAGAAATGCTAGCTAAGGCTTCCAGTATCCGTAGTTTCAGGTGCTGCACATCTCGTATCTTCACAGCATAGACGATTGCCTTCAGATGATACGAGATGTGCAGCACCTGTCTTCCACCAAGTCCAGTCTCAGTAGCCAAGAGTATGCTCAACCCAATCCTCACCCTGATCCTCCTTCCTCCCACCATGGAGAGTCTTGGTAAAGAAGTGATCCTACACTCAGATATTCCAAAGAGCTCTTTTCAGCGCCATTTCTTGATTTGGCCCTGTCGCCAAGCATGCTTGAAGAGGGACAGATCCTGTGCCCTGATTCCCAAACTCTTGAGCATCCACAATCAGAAGAAGATGGTGGGGAATGGCAATTACTGTTTAATGAGGTGGATGATGAGACATAGTTGCCAATAACTCAATGGCAATTAATGTCTCAAGAGGTTGATGAAGAGGATGAGACACAGTTATCAATCACTGAGATTGTGGTTAGGTCAACAGGTCAGGAGGATGAGCAGATTGAGGAAGTGGAAAAGGAGGTAGTGGACAATGAAGTCACTGACCCAACCTGGGAAGGTGGAAAGCCAAGCAAGGACAGCAATACAGAGGGGGAGAGATCTGCTGCACCGCAACAGGCTGGAAGAGGCAGTGGCGTGGCAAAAGGGAGAAGGCGGGCCACACTAAACATGCCCACAACTGTTCCTCGGAGCACACCCTTGCAGAAATCTCCCTTTCCAAGGGGTAGGTGTTCCGCAGTCTGGCTCTTTATTGAGGAAAGTGCGGACGACAAAAGAATTGTAATTTGCAACCTGTGCCATACAAAAATGAGCAGGAGCATGAACACTAGCAACCTCACCATCACCAGCATGATCCGGCACATGGCATCAAAGTACCGTAATAGGTGGGCCGAACGCCTGGGTCCACAATCTGTGTCTGCGGGTCAAACCACTGCCTCTTCTTCCCCTGTGTTATGTGCTGGCCAATCCCCTGTCTAAGACGCAGGCCCGGATGCCTCCCGCCCTGCACCTGGACCTCCTCAAGCACCATCAGCGACCACATCCACTTCCGTGTCCTATCGTAGCGTACAAATGTCCTTTCCCTAGGCATTTGAACGCAAGTGCAAATACCCAGCCACCCACCCACAGGCTATAGCACTAAATGTGCAGCTTTCCAAATTATTGTCCCTAGAAATGTTGCAATTTAGGCTTGTGGACACTGAGGCCTTCCACAGCCTGATATCGGTGGACGTCCCGCGCTACGCAGTCCCCAGCCGCCACTATTTTTCAAGGTGTCCCGTGCCCGCCTTACACCAACATGTGTTTCATAACATCACACGTGCCCTGACCAATGCAGTTACTGGGAAAGTCCACTTAACAACGGACACATGGACAAGTGCATTCGGCCAGGGATGCTACATTTCCCTGACGGCACACTGGGTGAATGTTGTGAAGGCCGGGAGAAAGTCATACCCTGCGATGGCACAGATGCTACCGACGCCAAGGATTGCGGGCCCTACATCGATCAGTGTTTCCTCCAGCACCTACGTTAGTGGCTCCAACCCCCACTTTTCCTCCTCCGCCTCCTCCTCCGCTTCCACCTCCGAATTATCCTTGTGCAGCACCAGTCAATCATCAGTTGGTAGCTGGAAGCAGTGTAGCACTGCAGTGGGGAAGCGGCAACATGCCGTGCCAAAGCTGATATACTTAGGGGACAAACAGCACACTGCCGCAGAGCTGTGGCAGGGGATAAGAGACCACACTGAGCTGTAGTTCTCGCCACTTAACCTAGAACCAGGTTGTGCCTGATAAGGGCCGTAACTTGTTTGCTGCTTTGGAGCTTGGCAAGCTCAGACACATCCCATGCCTAGCCCACATCTTAAACTTAGTGGTACAGCGGTTTCTCAAAACCTACCCCAATTTGCCTGAGCTACTGGTGAAGGTGCGCCGCATGTGTGCACATTTCTGCAAGTCATCGACAGATTCAGGCAGTCTGTCAACACTGCAGCAGCGCTTCAAATTGCCAGCTCACCGGCTGTTGTGCGACGTGAGCACGCGCCGGAACTCCACGTTCCACATGTTGGGCAGGCTTTGTGAGCAGAAGAGGGCAGTAGTGGAATACCAGCTGCAACATGGTTGTCGCCTTTCCAGTCAGCTTCCGCTATTTACAAGCAAGGAGTGGGCATGGATGTCTGACCTCTGTGAGGTTTTAAGAAACTTTGAGGAATCAACACAGATGGTGAGCGGCGAAAACGCTACTATCAGCGTAAGCATCCCACTTCTGTGTCTACTCAAACGCTCGCTGCTCACAATTAAGGACGACACTTTGCATGTGGAAGAGGTGGAAATGGGGGAAGACGTTACACAGGGTGATAGCCAGACCACCCTAAGTTTGTCTTCTCAGAGCAAATTGGACAATGAAGAGGAGGAGGAGAAGCGGGAGATGGTTGCCTCCGCTACAGAGGGTAGTACCCATAGAAGTTTAATTTCCTCTGTTCAGCGTGGGTGAGCAATAGAGGAGGAAGAGGATGATCTTTAACAGGGTCAACTCACCTGAAGGCCCTCAGATATAATTTTTTAGAGGGTCAGCTCACCAGCAGGCCCTCACCTACAATGTATTAGAGGGTTAGCTCACCAGCAGGCCCTCGCACATAATTTTTTAGAGGGTCAGCTCACCAGCAGGCCCGCACCTAAAATTTTTTACAGGGTCAGCTCACCTACAGAGCAGGGGGTGCCTTGTTTAATGCTCGGGTTCTCCCATTGACTTCCATTATACTCGGGTGCTCGGTAGAGCCTCCAAGCACCCCGATATGTTCGGCCAGAGCACCCGAGCACTTTGGTTCTCGATCAACACAACTCTTCACCCTTGTGTGAATAAGCCTGTGAGTGTCTGTTCATTGGTCTTCTTTAGTGACATGTTTAACATATGGGATTATTTACACAGCCCTGGTGTTTGCTGAAACTGCTTTAAACTATAAAGAAAAGCTTTTGAGAGTATTACTCTCTTTCTCAGGTCTGAAGCAATACCAAGGAAGAAAGGAAAACTCTTGAAAGCTTGTCTTTCAAGTATTAGGTTAGTACAATAAAAAGGTATCCCTGCATACCGCAATACTCTCGTATATTGTAATCTTATTTATATATACTTATTTCATTTATTTTTTGTAGTATGATTTATTGGTGAAAATTATTAGTGCCCCCCCCCATTTTTGACTGTGGTATCTTATGTGCGTGCCCCCCCTCCCCTATATATTGTTCCTAGAGTTGCCACTGCATGGTGCGGTTCACTGTGACAGCTGTGGCTGTGTAGGGTAGCTGCATGCCCTCTCGCGTACTGTGCAGGCTGACTCCTGGGTATGCTGGTTGCTTGGGACTGCATGCTGGCTGCAGTGGCTTGTGTGAACTGTTGCCTATGCATGTGTGTTCTACCTGTGTCTGCATCTTGGTGAAGTTCTGTGGCCTTGTAAGCTGGCTGCAGGCTCTCTCGTGTACTGGCTGCAGGCTGACATCTGTGTATGCTGGTTACTTCGGACTGCGTTCTGGCTGCGGTGTTGTGTGTTAACTGTTACATGTGTTTGTGGATTCCTGTGTTTGTTTCTCTATGGTTCCTGTCACTGTTTCCGTGCAGGCTGGCTGCATGTGCTTTGTGTCACTTGGGATTGTATGTTCTATGGTTCTGGTACTCCTGGTTCTGGTGGGGTTAACATTCCCTGATCTGTTCTTGGAGGTGGCTTATCAGGTCACCTCATTAATCCAGCTATATCTATCTGTGAGCTGTGGGGCTTGTGGTCAATCTATCTTGTGTCTTGCTGGGTGTAGCACCTTGCTGCTTACCCAGGCCAGTCTGTCTTGGGCTTTGCTGGGTGTAGCACATTTCTGTCCATGTAGGGGGTCAGTCTGTCTTGTGCCTTACTGGGTGTTGCCCCTTGCTGCGGACCCAAGTGGTTTTGCCATCTGCCCTGGTTTGTGGGTTTCGCCTGGTAATGCTTTGTTGTTGTTGCTTTGTCTGTTCTTCTGTACCTGTCTTGTGGTCATGTTGTTATCCTTGGCCATGCCTTGCCTGTTCTTCTGTACCTATTCTCTGTCTGAATCCACTCTGTTCCATGTCTAGCCTAGCAGTGCTCTAACTGCGTCTAATAGCCTGACAGTGCTAAACTGCTTCTGATCCTGTTCTATGTTCAGCCTGGCAGTGCCTACTGCTTCTGTTCCAGTCTGTTCCTTGTCTGTCCTGCAGTGCCTTACTGTTTCTGTTCCTGTGTTTGTCCTGCCTTTGTAAGAGGGCTCCTGGGTTCTCTGGAGGGAGGATCTCTAGCTCTGCCTGAGACTGCCATGCTTCCATACCGCTTGGGGTCCAGACACCTGCTTCTGTGCTGGTTTCCGTTTGTCTCGTTGACTGATCCATGTCCTGTGTTTACTTGGGTTCAAGTTCTGTTATTGTCTGTGGTTCTCCGCAGGTAGCAGCCAAGTGTTCCGGGACCTTCCTGGAGGTGCGACCAGTGAGCCCTCGGCCCAGTTCATCCCCACCACCAGGGGCTCTGTGAAAAACGGGGCTTCCGATGCACTTGGTTCTGTGGTAGTGCTACCACTATTACTTAACGTGCTGTACTGTCATGTTCATTTATTACACATGTAATAATGTACTCTATTGGTCCTTGGTCTGTTTTGTCTGTGTTCTGTTTGCAAGACATCCCGGAGGTCTACCTTGGCCCCCAGTACGTGACAATTATATTGTGATAGTAAATGCATCTTCACCTAGACAAATAAATAATGGTAGTAATTAAAGGAAGCATAGTTTCCATGACAAAGAATGAAATAGGTCCTGCAGCTGCTGATGTTTTTAAAGATGTCCCCATCAGCATCAAGTACCATGTTACAAGCTAATTAGGGAACAGTGGAGTCGAGCAGTGGTTCTTCAAACGTC
Source organism: Bufo bufo (assembly GCF_905171765.1). NCBI lineage: Eukaryota > Metazoa > Chordata > Amphibia > Anura > Bufonidae > Bufo > Bufo bufo. The sequence goes on from NC_053394.1 coordinate 87,648,113, forward strand.
TCATTATTTTGTGACTAGAAATGAATAAGACATCCAGAAATCAACTTGTTGTTTTTTTAGGTGTTTTAGTATTGGTCACACAAACAACTTGAAGGTTTTTTATTAAACCGATGTACAGTATTTTTAATTTAGACAGTTGTTCTGATGTTCTAAATTATGGGAATTAGTTGAATGAGTTTGATTGCCAGCAGAACTGTATGTAAATATCAGTCATTCACAGTATAACTGCTGTTATCTGACTAGTGATTCTGTCTCGCACACATTATACTGCCAAATGAAAATAGTAGATCCACAAACTACAGGATTCTGTGTATGAGAGGGCTTACTAGTTTGACTGGGAATGTATATACAGATGTAGCAATCATTAACCTGACGCTTATGTAAAATACACAGTTATAGCAAACCTCAACTTGACCTTTTTGATAGCTTTTGTTATGTTAAGCTAGGTTTCTACAATTGATTGCAATTCTACCCATGGTGGCCATGGCCTCACAACTTTGAGGGTTAATAAAAATGTTTTTTCAGCTGAAAAACAAGGCATATTCTGCTCATTTGCATGTCTTTCCCATATGCCCATGTTTATGCAATTAAGTTTTTACATGACAAAACTGTTAGGTTATTGAATATTATGTTGGGACAATCAGAAAACTTTTTGTCACCCTAATGATATTGATCTACGTGTGCAGGTCCACCCAAGCCATCCAACAGATGTGAAGCATCTTTGAGGCTTACTGGTTCTCAGTCAGATGAGAGCTGCTTTGGAATGTCTCATAGTGCACAAGACTGCCATTGTAAGATATGCTGACTGTTATCTGTCTCATGGATAGATTGTTGGCTTCCACATACCTGGCTTTTGGCATATAGCCTTTTTGTAGTTGTCTATTGTATGTCATAGATAATAGGAGTCCAAGATGCATCCAGCCATCCTCTTAATGCTGTTTCCAAACCATTTTGATGGGGTTTCCATCAATTTCTAACCTTTTTTTGTGAACCAGACACCCTCTCTTCTTCAGAGCAGGGGGTGCCTGGTTTAATGCTCGGGTTTCCCATTGACTTTCATTGTATTAAATTGTACTCGAGCACCCAAAGTATTCTGCCGAGCACTGGAATGTGCCGAGCATAGTGATGCTCGAGCCGAACAGCAGTTCAGCCGAGCATGCCCGCTCAACACTAGTAACTAGGAGCAACACACTATATGCTTGGGGTCTGCGCTCCTGAACATAAATACATAACGGCATAGGCAGGTTTAGGCCTCTTTCACACGGGTGTTGCGGAAAAATGTGCGGGTGCGTTGCGGGAACACCCGCGATTTTTCCGTGCGAGTGCAAAACATTGTAATGCGTTTTGCACTCGCGTGAGAAAAATCACGCTTGTTTGGTACCCAAACCCGAACTTCTTCACAGAAGTTCGGGCTTGGGTTAGGTGTTCTGTAGATTGTATTATTTTCCCTTATAACATGAGACCACCTTGTCGCTTGGTAGGAGGGCTTAGGCTACTTTCACACTGGCGTTTTGGTTTCCGCTTGTGAGATCCGTTTCAGGGCTCTCACAAGCAGTCCAAAATGGATCAGTATTGCCCTAATGCATTCTGAATGTATAAGGATCCGTTCAGAATGCATCAGTTTGCCTCCGTTCTGTCTCCATTCCGCTCTGGAAGCGGACACCAAAACGCTGCTTGGTGTTCAAGATGGATTCTCTTTAGCGATGTTAAATATAATACAAACTGATCCGTTCTGAATGGATGCATGCGGTTGTATTATGGGTGCGGATCCGTACCAAGCGCGAGTGTGAAAGTAGCCTAAGATGTGTTTTGATCATAGTGACATAGTATATAAGGCCGAAAAAAGACATTTGTCCATTCAGTTCGGCCTGTCATCCTGCAAGTTGATCCAGAGGAAGGCAAAAAAAAAAAAAACATGAGGTAAAAGACAATTTTCCTTATTTTAGGGGGACAAACATCCTTCCTGACTCCAATCAGGCAATCAGACTAACTCCCTGGATCAACATCCAATCTCTAGTAACTATAGCCTGTAATATTATTACACTCCAGAATTGCATCCAGATCCCTCTTAAATTCTTTTAGTGAGTTCACCTAAAGTACATTCAAGACTTTTTCCCTTCGGTAAACTGACCCCTTGCTGCTATAATGCTTGAATATAATTTTCTATATACATGGAGGGAGAAAAGGAAGGTGTGAGGAATATGGATTATTATTTAATGCCAGCCATGTTCCCACACCAGCCATCTGCTGTCAGATGGGGCAGTGAAAAGGCTCCCTCAGCTTGTTGCCTCTCTGTGCTCATGTGGACAGGAGGAGTCTGTGAACAATGTACCAAGCGGACCTTACCTGCTCCTCAGGGACAGGGTAACGTCAAGCCTTGGTAACCAGTGACTATAACGTATCTCGCTGGCTCTACGTATTTGACGTCCGGCGGCAGCGAGGTGCGATATTCATCACAGAAGGTATATAACCACTGCAGGGTTTTTGACATGATTAGTCACAATGTCCTTGCTGCTAGTAGTGTTGATCACGAATATTCGAATTTTGAATTTTTATTGCGAATATAGGTACTTCGAAAATTCGCGAAAATTTAGAATATAGTTATATATATTCAAAATTTCGAATATTCCAATTTTTTCCGTTTTTTTTTTTTCCGTTTTTTCTTCTTTTTTTTTTTTATCAGTACACATGATCCCTCACTGCTTCTAGCTTGTGGGCCAATAAGAAGGCTGCAATATACTTGACTTTAGGAGTAGTAGTTTTGCGAATTTTGCTCTATATTCGTTTTTTTGGAATATTCGCTATATTGCTATATATTCTTGTTTTAAAATATTACGAATATTCGAAAAAACAAAGTTATAGCAATATAGAGAATATTCAAAAAAAAATCGAATAGAGCAATTTAGCTAATATAATGATATAATCTTCTTTGTCTAATAGTTGTAAGTTGAAAAATTCGCAATAAAAAATTTGAATCCGAAAAAAAAAATCGCGAATTTTCGAATTTGCAAATTTTCGACGAATATTCTACAAAATATTCGCGAAATATTGCGAATTCGAATATGACCCCTGCCGCTCATCACTAGCTACTAGCACTCTCATTCTGTCTTGGTGCATGCCTTCACCGCTAGTCACTACTGCAGGACCGCCAACATGACTATTGGCGAGAAGTGTGCACTGTCGGTTTAGTAAACAGAACTCTGTTAAAGCAAAGACATACAGTGCTGCCCATAATTATTCATACCCCTGGCAAATTTTTACTTAAAGTTACTTTTATTCAACCAGCAAGTAATTTTTTGACGGGAAATGACATAGGTGTCTCCCAAAAGATCATAAGGCGATGTACAAGAGGCATTATTGTGGAAACAAAACATTTCTCAGCTTTTATTTACATTTGAGCAAAAAATACAAGATGTTCCGCACTGTGGAAAATCTCAGAGGACGTGGTCGGAAGCCAAAAGTGACACCTGTGCTGGCCAGGAGGATAGTTAGAGAGGTGAAAAAGAATCCAAGGTTCACCACCAAGCCCATCCTGGTTAATCTGGGCTCTGCTGGTGGCAATGACTCAAGGCAGACAATCCAGCGGACACTGCACACTGCTGGGTTCCACAGATGCAGACCAGGCACACAAAATCTTGCTTGGCCTTTGCAAAAGCTCAACTGGACAAAGAAGAAGACTTCTGGTCTTCTGTGTTATGGTCAGATAAAACAAAAATTGAATTGTTTGGTTACAATGATGTTTCCTTCATTTGGCGTAAAAAAGGAGAAGCCTTCAACCCAAAGAACACCATCCCCACTGTCAAACATGGTGGTGGGAACCTAATGCTTTGGGGGTGTTTTTCAGCCAATGGACCAGGGAACCTAATCACATTAAATGGCACCATGAAAAAAGAGCAATACATGAGGAGTCTCAACGACAACATCAGGCAGTCTGCAGAGAAACTTGGCCTTGGGCACCAGTGGACAATTCAGCATGACAGTGACCCAAAACACACAGAAAAAGTGGTGAAGAAATGATTAGCAGAAAACAACATTAACGTTTTGGAGTGGCCCAGCCAGAGTCCAGACTTGAATCCAATTGAGAATCTGTGGAGGGAGCTAAAGATCAGGGTGATGGCAAGAAGACTCTCCAACCTGAAAGATTTGGAGCTCATTGCTAAAAATGAATGGGCAAAAATACCTGTGGAGACATGCAAAAAGCTGGTCTGCAATTATAGGAAGCGTTTGATTGCTGTAATAGCCAATAAAGGCTTTTCTATTGATTATTGAGAAGGGTATGAATAATTTTGGACTGGACACTTTTTGCTCAAATGTAAATAAAAGCTGAGAAATGTTTTTTTTCCCCACAATAATGCCTCTTGTACATCGTCTTATTATCTTTTGGGAGACATCTATGTCATTTCCCGTCAAAAAATTACTTGCTGGTTGAATAAAAGTAACTTTAAGTCAAAATTTGACAGGGGTATGAATAATTATGGGCAGCACTGTATCTATCGATCTTTCTTCTATCTATCTATGGAACTGATGCTGTGTAGGGACTTGAAGAGGCAAAGTACAAGGCGCAATGTATCATTTTAACATTGCCTAGAGTTTTCCTCCAAATTGAGTTTTCTTCCAAATTTTTTATTACATCATTCACTTTGGATGGCACTACTGGCTCAATGCCACTGGCAGCTGTAATACTTTTTCAATATTATTCGAAACAGTGAGGTGTTAGGGAAAGGAAAATCCATCACTGTAGCTATTTTTGGGTTAAAAACTTAAGTACAGCCTTGTCCCCTAGGTCCAAGAACATGACACTAAAGAGGTAACACCCACTGAGGGATATATACTATATAAATCAGCTGGAGTTTGGTTAGTTGCATACATCACCACCATTCATATTCATTGCTCTAATTAAATAACCCAATTTATCTTTGAAGAACTCAGTAACTGCTTTATCTCGCCAAAAGTAATTCTGTTACATTAATGTTTGGTATTTAATTACATACTTTGCCTTGTAACCTACTGAGACATAGTTCTTTGACTCTTACAGATTATGATTGTTAAGGTACCGTAGTTAGTGATGGCCTTGCGGTTTGCTCGGTGGTCGGTTCACGGTGAACTTTGCACGTTCGCGATCCGATGTCCGCGCGCACCATATTCTTTTGCATTGCGCCGAACTGTGACCCATGACATATCCATCAGGTAGAACAGGACAGCCAATTGAGTTTCAGTACATGGACACACCCACAATCCTATAACAGAACCCGATCTGGCAGCCATTTTACATTATGTGTTTTGCCAGTGTAGGGAGAGGTTGCATTTTGGAGCAGGGACAGGATGTTAGGAACTTAGGGACACCAAACACTAGCTAATAGGGCCACAAAAGTCCTCCTAAGGACTGTTAACGTTGTGCTATCGATAGGTGTGATACACAGAGGGGTGGGATATACTTATAATATACTTTCTAACATACAAAGTATATTATAGTGCATTTGTATGCTTCCAGAAAATACTGATTGAGGGATGCGATCTATCAGCTTACACAAAATAGTGATTGAGGTTTTCCATATACCTCCGTCCACAAAATTACTGCTTGAGGGTGATATACCTGCTTCAACTAATAACTGATTGAGGCCTTCTATTTATCAGTTTCCACAAAATAGTGATAAAGGCTTTCTATATACCTGCGTCCACAAAATACAGATTGAGGGTTTTGATATACCTGCTTCAACTAACAACTGATTAAAGCCTGCCATATATCAGCTTCCACAAAATAGTGATAGAGGTTTTCCATATACCTGCGTCCACAAAATTACTGCTTGAGGGTGATATACCAGCTTCAACTAACAACTGATTGAGGCCTGCCATATATCAGCTTCCACAAAATAGTGATAGAGGTTTTTCATATACCTGGGTCCACAAAATACAGATTGCGGGTTTTGATATACCTGCTTCAACTAAAAACTGATTGAGTCCTGCCATATATCAGCTTCTACAAAATAGTAATAGAGGTTTTTCATATACCTGCGTCCACAAAATTACTGCTTGAGGGTGATATACCAGCTTCAACTAATAACTGATTGAGGCCTGCCATATATCAGCTTCCACAAAATAGGAGGTAGCAACGGCCGCCACCCAGCAGTCTGATGACAGTACCCAGATCAGCCCAAGGAGGGTGGTCCCCACTGTTGCTGCCTACTCCGAGATCTCTAATGTCAGTGGTGGTGAAGGTGACGATGATGACGTGTCGATGGACGTCACGTGGCAGCCCACAAGAGAGGAAGAGGAGGGAAGTTCAGAGGGAGAGACAGAGCAGCAGATAGGGAGGAGAAGGAGGAGAAGCAGGCAAAACTCGCAGTGTACAGGAGGCTAAAAGCAGACTGCAAATGTATCTGGAGCAAGCCATCCACCATGCACGGTCACATCTTGCACTCCCAGGACACCAGCACATTGCCCTGCAGTGTGGGCTTTTTTTAACGTGTCAGCTACTGACAATAGTGTTGTCAACGCATAGGTCGTGGTAAGCACAACACTCACCTAGGGACGACCGCCCTTAAGAAGGCACCTGGCCTTCCATCACTGAGCCCAGTGGGAGCAACACCGTCAGAACCCACAAAGACACACTCCCGGCACTCCACATCCTGCCTCTTCTTCTCCTCTTCTCCCATTTGTCCTCCACTCCACCTTCCACCGTGCCGTTGTCACGTTCATCTGGCACAAGGCAGGCTTCCATGGCCCAAATGTTCGAGCGTAAAAAAAATGATGACGCCAGATAATCCTCTTGCCCAACGGCTGACCGCCCACTTGTCGGAACTGGTAGCCCGCCAACTACTGCCATATAAACTGGTGAACTCGGAGGCCTTTAGAAAATTTGTGGCCATTGGCACACCACAATCGAAGGTCCCCGGAAGGAAATATTTCTCCCAGAAGGGCATCCCTGAACTATATATCCTCGTTCAGCATCAAGTTAATATATCTCTGGCACACAGTGTTGGTGCCAAGATACATCCGACCAGAGACATGACATGTGTGTCTAGCAAACACAGGCAGGGAAGGTACATAACTTTTACTGCCCACTGGATGAACCTTTTGACGGCCATCAAGCATGTAACCCGTGGCACCCGTGTGGATTTGGTGTTACCGCCATGGATTGCATGCAGGCCGGCCTCTTCTTCTCCTCCTCCTACTTCATCCTCCAAAGCTCCCAAGAACCTATTCGACGTGCCAGGTGAGACTTTGCCATGCTGTGCTGTGGCAGTTGTTCCTGGAAGCTAAGAGCCACACCGGTCCTGCACTGCTTTCAGCTCTGCGGTCCCAGGCCATTCAGTGGCTAACTCCGCTCAATTTGACAGTTGGTAAAGTGGTGTGCGACAATGGTGCCAATCTTCTGAGCGCGCTGAAAGAGGGCAAAATGACACACGTGTCGTGCATGGCACACGTCCTGAACTTAGTCGTGCAGCGATTTGTTGCCAAATACCCCGGGGTCCAGGGCTTCTTGCGGCAAGCCAGGAAAATTTCTGGCCATTTTAGAAGATCTTACACGGCCATGGCTCGCCTTGCATATGTTCAGCGGCGACACCATTTGCCCGTCAGGCGTCTGATTTGCAACTGCTGGAACTCCACCTTCCGACGTGCTGGAACTCCACCTTGTATATGCTTGATAGGCTGCTCCAGCAGAAACGTGCCATTAACAAATACCTGTACGAATTCTGCAGCAGGACAGGTTCTGGGGAGCTTGGTTTCTTTTCACCGCACCAGTGGCTTCTCATGCGCGACGCATGCAGACTTCTGCGTCCATTTGATGAGATCACAAAACTGGTCAGTCACAGCCAGGGCACCATCAGTGACATCGTACCTTACGCCTTCTTTCTGGAGCATGCATTGCGTCGTATCATTGATCAAGCCATCGAGGAGCAGGAGCTGGAAGATGAGGAAGTCGCAATGCTGAATGAATTCCCAGGGGGGCTACTACATCTAAGAACAATCAGCAGGAGTATGAAGAGGAGTCAGAGGAGGATGGTGGATGGGGGGAGGAGGAGATTGAGCAAGAAGAGAATGCTTTATACGTTTTGGGGATCCCTAGTGTTGTCCGTGGCTGGGGGAAGAGACCAAGGACGACATTCTCCTGGGCAATGAACAGGAGCCAGGGCACTCCACCTCTTCCAATTTAGTGCAAACGGTGGCCTTCATGCTCCAGTGTTTGAAGAGGGACCCCTGTATAAAAAGCATAAAGGTCAAGGACCTGTATTGGGTGGCAACGTACTTAGACCCCCAATACAAGCAGAAAATGGCGGACATCTTACCAGCATCACAGAGGGCTATTAGAATGCAACATTTTTTTCAGGCCTTGCTGTGAGAGATGCTGCATTCTGCTGTTGCAGGCACTAGAAGAGGAATTTCCACCCACAGCAAACAGTTGCGGGTACCAATCCTACCGCACATGCAAGAAGAGGGCGGTTTGAAGATGTGTTGGTCACTTCAGAAAAGAGATAATTTTTGCAGCCAAACCAGTGACAGCCACCCTCCGGATCCAGCCTCAGGGAACGCCTAGTCTGACAGGTGTTTTGACTACATCGGGTTAACCACCGATGTGGACGCTCTGAGAAGCGAGGAACCCCTTGACTACTCAGTGTGCAGGTTTAACCTGTGGCCAGAGCTGACACAATCTGCCATGGGACTCTTGGCTTGCCCCTCGTCGAGTGTCCTGTCCGAAAGGACGTTCAGCGAAGCAGGGAGGATAGTGACCGATAAGCGCACTCGCCTAGCTCACGACAGTGTGGACTACCTCACATTTAAAAAAATGAATGAGGCATGGATCTAGGAGGAATTCAACACCTGTGATGACCACGTGTAACTGCATTTCCTCATGCCAGCCCACACATATCCACCACCATTGAGAACAAAGAATGGTCCTTGCCTTATGTACTGTATATACAGCGACATAAAAGGCCTGTTATGTCAGGTCGAATGCCTAATTTTTGGGGCCTGTTCTGGCCGACAGTTACATTCTTATCCTGTGACCGCCTAATGTACCTCCAGCCACAGAATCCAATGTTCTGAATGCCTATTGGCAAATTTTTGGGGCCTGTACTGGCCGACAGTTACATTCTTATCCTGTGACCGCCTAATGTACCTCCAGCCACAGAATCCAATGTTTTGTCCTGTCAGGTGAATGCCTATTGGCAAATTTTTGGGGCCTGTACTGGCCGACAGTTAAATTTTTATCCTGTGACCGCCTAATGTACCTCCAGCCACAGAATCCAAAGTTCTTTGCTGTCAAGTGAATGCCTATTGCCTAATTTTTGGGGCCTGTACTGGCAGACAGTTAAATTTTTACCATACAGTTCCATGGTAGAATTTTTTTTTACGTTTAACGTATGCATTTTTTTAATGGACTCTTGCTGGACACTTGTATACATCAATTCAAAAGAAAATAAAACTTTTCTAGGCTCCAGCAGGGCAAATTTTTGAGAATTTCCCTTTAAGACGCATAAAAATGGCCCCTGATTAAAATACATATTTTTTGTGGGAATTTTTCCCAATGATCCCCCTCTGGTATATCACTGTCAATGTTGTGGGACTATTTGTGTACTTCTAGTAAGTGTTTGCTGGCTGCAAATATGACCTGAAGATTTGTCAGGTTCGCCTGCCATTAAAGAGAATGGGGCCCGCCGCGAATGCGCGTTCGTGAATCGTCCCGGCCGATGTTTGTCCATCACTAACCATAACCATAGTAAGTCACTTGATAAGAAATTAACATTTTCGGTGTGAGCGCATTCACTTGCAGCTTCTATGCCTGAGTGGATTTTTTTAATGCCATTTCTAATAACTATGTAAGTTTGAATCCTCTTCTGAATAACAGTTTCATCAAAGCTTTTCATAATTATACTTCATGTTTCCCTAAGAGAAGCTGTGAATACTTTAAAGTTGCAGTACACGGGGAGAAAATCAATAATCTGATTAAAAAATGTATCAATGAGCAGAATATATGATGACTACAGATGAGCAAATTTCTCAAAAACTTGATTCGGCCGGCTCGGCGAATTTTTCGGAAAATTTAGCTTCGATACAAATTAATTTGTGACGAATCGCATTAAAAAACGGCTATTTACGGGCAGCATAGAGCCTTTATATGGGTGTAGAACATTGTGCCTTGCAGTAACACGCATAAGGAGTGTGCTGGGATAGTGAAATAATACTGTCAGTCAGTATGACAATCAGATGACAGGCGTCGCTATTAGAATCACTGCACACTTCACTTATTTGGGCAGTCACGGGGCCAAAACCGACCAAATAACTAAAGTATGAACCAGTCTTACAGGTGGATGTAAAGAAGAAGCGCACTCCTTTTACACCCTCATCAGCTGATTCCACATAGATGTCTATATCTTTTTCTCTAGAAATATGACAAGAAACGCTTTTAGCGCAAATAACACTAAATGTGAACAGCGTCCATTTTTCTCGTACTGTACTCTATATATTAGGGCACTAAATGCTTTCACCATATATAGCTGCAGAAGTGAACACAGTATAAATTTCTCTTTTTCCACAGATATAAGCCACTAAAGGCTTTTCAACATAACACTTGCACCCCTACAACAAATTGCTGGAATGACAGAGCTGTATAATGACTATTTGGATCCCCACGTAATCTTTCCCTGCACTTGTAAATCTTATTTTTTCCCAATGATGTTTTCTGTATGACTCTCCCTAGCCCCTGCAACCTCTGTTCCTGCACTAAGATGCTGTGAAATGATTCCTTCCTATCCTTATCGTGCACTAATAAACCGCTTTGTTTTTCACAATGTTTTCTTTATCACTCTCCCTAGCGCCTGAAACATCTGTCCCTGCACTTAGATGATGTGAATGATTCCTCCCTATCCTTATCGTGCACTTATAAAACACTTTTTTTTTCACAATGAAGTTTTCTTTCACTCTCACTAGCGCCTGTATAAATGTCTGTCCCTGAACAAAGTACAATGGTGAATGGCAGAATCTAAGATGGCCGCCGTATTTATAGGGCTGTGACATCACCGGGCTGGCTGGCTGCTGATTGGCTGCATGCATGGCATTATGGGTCATCCCGCCTTCCCAGAGTTCCTTGCCTTATGTCCTCACACGTGTAGCTGCCATTGTAGCTGCCATGTTAGGAAAAATTGTGATTTGTTACCACGGAGCAAGAGGAAATTTGCATTCGTTCAGAATAAAAAATTTCCTGAAATTCGGAATGAATTCGACTTCATCAGCTTTGATTCGCTCATCTCTAATGATGACTGCAAGTGATTTATTTAAAAGGACTGTTCTTATACCATGCCTAGATCTTGTATCCAATGATACATGAATACAATGAATCTGGTAGAAAATCTAATAGCATGTATTGTACTTTGAGATTTAAGGACATGACATGTATAGAATGGATAATTGCTGTAATAGGATAAATGCTAATTATTCCAGTTGGCGTTACAGCTCCCAGCCATATGTTTAATTCAGCCATCAACTTTCCTAGTAGATATTTAAAGAGAAAATGCAATTATCTGAAATTATATCACTGGTGAATCACTCATGGAGTCATCAACGTTGAGATAGCCGAAAACACATAGAATTCAACATGTTTTTTTCTAATAGACTTAGAGTATGACCACACGGTGCGGTTGTGACGCGGTCAGGGAACACATGCGGTCGACCGCATCTGGTTGACGCATACATAATCATGCGTTTAGGGTGCTTTTTTATCTACAATTATTTATGGACTCTAGTTTGAACTGTTGTGAGTGTTCATAGCATTCTGATTTACTTCAAATCGTGACATCTGGTAAAATGTGTTAAACATGTACCGCAATCGGCTACTCATCTGTATAACGCTATGTGTTCAGCAGCTCTAAGCAACAGGACATGATTTAGGTATGGTCAACCTCATGTAACTCAGGTGCAGTCATCATAACTTTGAAAGTGCTAAGTCTATCTCAGAAACCTAGAGGGTCAGAAGGTGGCGGTGCAATTGTTATTTGCGCCACTATTTGAAACTTTGCCGCACTCACGCCTGGTCTAAAGTTATACTCATGATAATTGTAGTGGATGGCACTCCTTGTATGTAGCTGTCGGTGCTCAGTGGAGAAGGTCAATCAAAGTATACAGAAACCACGGCACTCGATATTGGATATTCAAAATTAATTCATTTATTTATTGTCCATCCCAAGTAGGATCTTTTTTGTTGCAAATGGCCAACGTTTCGGTCCAATAGGAACTTGGTCACGGCCTAGAATAGGTACATCATATTTTAGTACATCATAGTACATCATAATTAAGAACATATCCCATAGCATAAATGGGCAATATATAGTATAGCAAAATGTCAAAGCAAAACATATAGTAACTTAAATAGATGCCAAACATACAGTTGTGTTCCAAATTATTCAACCCCCAATGCTGTAAAGGGTTTTAGGGAATTTAGTGTACATTTGTAATTGGGTTCAGAATGAAATCTTACAAGGACTTTTTAAAGAACCAAATGCAACTAAAATGACATCAATTGTTTTTGTAATACAGTATTAAATGTTTTTTTGGTGATTTCTTCATTGACACAATTATTCAACCCCTTAAAGACTACCACTCTTAAGAACAGAGGTTCATTCAAGTGTTTTCGATCAGGTATTAAAAACACCTGTGGATGTCAAGAAGCAGCAATCAAGCATAATAAGCACCAATTAGGCAAATTTAAAAGGACTGTGATACTCAGCTCCTTCTAGACATTTACTGGAGTGTTTACAAACATGGTGAAGTCAAGAGAATGGTCCAGGAAGACAAGAGAAGAGGTGATTTCCCTTCACAGGAAGGGCAATGGCTATAAGAAGATTGCAAAGATGTTAAACATACCAAGAGACACCATAGGAAGCATCATTCGCAAATTCAAGGCAAAGGGCACTGTTGAAACGCTACCTGGTCGTGGCAGAAAGAAGATGCTGACTTCGACTGCTGTGCTCTACCTGAAGCGCAAAGTGGCGAAAAGTCCCCGTGTGACTGCTGAGGAACTGAAAAAAGATTTGTCAGATGTGGGTACTGAAGTTTCAGCTCAGACAATAAGGCGCACACTGCGTAATGAAGGCCTCCATGCAAGAACTACCAGGCGCACCCCCTTGCTGTCTCCAAAGAATAAGAAGAGTCGACTGCAGTATGCCAAAAGTCATGTGGACAAACCACAAATGTTTTGGGATAGTGTTCTGTGGACTGATGAAACAAAATTAGAACTGTTTTGGCCCATGGATCAACGCTATGTTTGGAGGAGAAAGAACAAGGCCTATGAAGAAAAGAACACCTTGCCTACTGTAAAGCATGGTGGGGGGTCAATCATGCTTTGGGGCTGTTTTGCTTCTACAGGTACAGGGAAGCTTCAGCATGTGCAAGGTACCATGAATTCTCTTCAGTACCAGGAGATATTGGATGAAAATGTGATGCAGTCCGTCACAAACCTGAGGCTTGGGAGACGTTGGACCTTTCAACAGGACAATGATCCCAAGAATACCTCCAAGTCCACTAGAGCATGGTTGCAGATTAAAGGCTGGAACATTTTGAAGTGGCCATCGCAGTCACCAGACTTAAATCCGATTGAGAACCTCTGGTGGGACTTAAAGAAAGCAGTTGCAGCGCGCAAGCCTAAGAATGTGACTGAACTGGAGGCTTTTGCCCATTAAGAATGGGCGAAGATACCTGAATTAAATGGTATCTATCAACCAGGTTTATGCTGCCTTACCTGAGGGCAGGAGAAGCTAGTGACATATATAGGTCGCTTACTTTCTTTTTTGAAAAGTAGTTTTTAGTAAATTACTGTTCAGTCGCTGCAACAGGAGCCAGCATTGTAGTCTGCTCATTAAGGAGTCCATGCAGTGGGATTCCAGCATTAATGAACAGCCAACTCCCCTCCCCCACAGTGTAGGAAGAAAGTTCTCAATCATCTATGGGAGGGAAGAGATAATGGCTGCCAGGAGTACTGGGCTTGCTTCAAACAGTGATTTTATGTCTGCTACTTTACAAAAAAAAAAGGAAGTTACCCAGTGGTGAAATTAGGGTCTCTGTCATTAGTTTATGCTGCCCTAGGATAGGGCAGCATAAACCGGGTGACAGATTATCTTTAATGTTAGTCAATGGTGCAGAGGTAATGGTCAATCAGGTCCCTGACGGGCAGTCTGATCTATCAGATTTTGAGAATGGCTCCCAAGAGGTGAGAGGTGGCCATAACTATAGAAGCTACACTGTTTCTGTAATTCCCATGATATGAAACATTATGGCACAGCTTGCTTGGTTCTTTCTATCCTCTGGCTGTCACATCTTGACAAACTGGATCCTTTCTGGGATGGGAATGGCACTATAAGGCCTCTTTCACACGAGCATGATGGATTGGCTCCGGATGCGTTCAGGGTGCGTTCAGTGAAACTCGCACCATTTTGCAAGCAAGTTCAGTCAGTTTAGTCTGCGATTGTGTTCAGTTGTTCCGTTTTTTTCTCGCGGGTGAAATACATTTTGATGCGTTTTGCACGCGCGTGATAAAAAAGTGAAGGTTTACAAACAACTAGAGTTGATCGAACCCGAACTGTAAAGTTCGGGTTCGTACCGAACTTTAGGGTTTTTGGCACCCGGACCCGAACATTTACGTAAAAGTTTGAGTTCGGATTCGGTGTTCAGCGATTTTTATGGCGCTTTTTGAAAGGCTGCACAGCAGCTAATCAACATACTACTTGCCCCAAAAGGCCATCATGGCCATGCCTACTATTGGCATGGCTGTGATTGGCCAACTGCAGCATGTGACCCAGCCTCTATTTAAGCTGGAGTCACGTAGCGCCACCCGTCACTCTGCTTAGTGTAGGGAGAGGCTGCAGCTGCTGTGAGGGAGAGATCAGGGAGAAATCTTATCAAGAACTGTTTTTTGTACTCAGTGATCTACAGCAAAAGTGTTGTGTGGGTGCAGTGCATTATTTTTTAATCCTGCCCTGAGCCAACTACTGCTGAAAACGAACTTTTTTTTCTTCAGTTAGTCAGTATCAATACATGATCGGCAGCCATTTTATGCAACGATAGTGCACCAGCACAGGCTATCTGCATGTTTTCAAGTCCAGAAATACAGCTTTGGCATACTGGGGTGAAAAAAGCCTCTGATATACTGCACATCTGGGATTAGATAAGCATAAGTGACTGTCACATTTAGGACAGAAATACAGCTTTTTGGTTAGGGTGAAAAAACCCTCTAATATACTGCACATCTGGAATTAGACAAGCATAAATGACTGTCACATTTAGGACAGAAATACAGCTTTTTGGTTAGGGTGAAAAAAACCTCTAATATACCTCACATCTGGGATTAGACAAGCATAAGTGACTGTCACATTTAGGCCAGAAATACGCCTTTTTGGTTACTGGGGTGAAAAAAGCCTCTAATATACTGCACATCTGGCACATCTGGGATTACACGTGCATAAGTGACTGTCACATTTAGGCCATAAATACGGCTTTGGTATATTGGGGTGAAAAAAGCCTCTCATATTCTGCACATCTGGGATTACACGTGCATAAGTGACTGTCACATTTAGGACAGAAATACAGCTTTTTGGTTAGGGTGAAAAAAACCTCTAATATACCTCACATCTGGGATTAGACAAGCATAAGTGACTGTCACATTTAGGCCAGAAATACGCCTTTTTGGTTACTGGGGTGAAAAAAGCCTCTAATATACTGCACATCTGGCACATCTGGGATTACACGTGCATAAGTGACTGTCACATTTTGGACAGAAATACGGCTTTGGCATACTGGGGTAAAAAAAGCCTCTGATATACTGCACATCTGGGAAAAGACATGCATAAGTGAGTGTCACATTTAGGCCACAAATACCGCTCTCATATAGAGTTAAATAAATTTTTTATTTTTTTGTGCAATACCCTACATCAAGGTTTTTATTGGCGGTTAATTGTTTTTAACAGACTTAACCACTTTTTACTTTGCTTTGTAAACGCAAACTATGAGGAAATCATCTAATAAGGGATGCGGTCATGGTCGTTGTGGTGGTGTTGGTGGAGCCTCTGTTGCAGGGAGAGGAGGTGACCGTTCTGCCACAGCTACACGTCCTACTGAACCTACTACCTCAGGTCCCAGTAGCCGCCAGAATCTACAGCGATATTTGGTCAGGCCTAATGCCATTCTAAGGATGGTAACGCCTGAGCAAGTACAGGCGCTAGTCAATTGGGTGGCCGACAGTGGATCCAGCACGTTCACATTATCTCCCACCCAGTCTTCTGCAGAAAGCGCACAGGTGGCGCCTGAAACCCATGCCCATCAATCTGTCACATCACTCCTGTGCATATCGGGGAACCTGTCTGAGCCTCAAGTCATGCAGCAGTCTCTTATGCTGTTTGAAGACTCTCCTGGCAGGGTTTCCCAAGGGCATCCACCTAGCCCTTCCCCAGGGGTGGAAGATATAGAATGCACTGATGCACAACCACTTATGTTTCCTGATGAGGACATGGGAATACCACCTCAGCACGTCTCTGATGATGACGAAACACAGGTGCCAACTGCTGCGTCTTTCTGCAGTGTTTAGACCGAAAAGGAGGTCAGGGAGGAAGACTGGGTGGAAGACGATGCAGGGGACGGAAGAGGTCCTAGACCCCACATGGAATGAAGGTCGTGCCACTGACTTTCAGAGTTCGGAGGAAGAGGCAGTGGTGAGACCGAGCCAACAGCGTAGCAAAAGCGGGAGCAGGGTGAAAAAGCAGAACACCCGCCACCAAAACAGTTCGCCTGCTACTGGCCACCGTCAACAGGGACCGAGCACACCAAAGGCAGCTTCAAGGAGTTCCCTGGCATGGCACTTCTTCACACAATGTGCTGACGACAAGACCCGAGTGGTTTGCACGCTGTGCCATCAGAGCCTGAAGCGAGGCATTAACGTTCTGAACCTTAGCACAACGTGCATGACCAGGCTTCTACATGCGAGACACGGGCTGAAGTGGAGTAAGCACCTTCAAAACCAAGAAAGGGCCCAGACCCCTCCTGCTCCCTCTTCTGCTTCTGCCTCGGCCTCTTCCTCTGCCTCTGGAGGAACGTTGGCACCAGCCGCCCAGCAAACAGAGGATGTGCCACCAACAACACCACCTCCGTCACCAAGCATCTCCACCATGTCACACGGAAGCTTTCAGCTCTCCATCTCACAAACGTTTGAGAGAAAGCGTAAATTCCCACCTAGCCACCTTCGATCCCTAGCCCTGAATGCCAGCATTTCTAAACTGCTGCCCTCTGAAATGCTGTCATTCAGGCTGGTGAAGACGGACAGCTTCAAACAGCTCATGTCGCTTGCTGTCCTACAGTACGTCATTCCCAGCCGCCACTACTTCTCCAGGAGAGCCGTGCCCTCCCTGCACAACCAAGTATCGGATAAAATCAAGTGTGCACTGCGCAACGCCATCTGTGGCAAGGTCCACCTAACCACAGATACGTGGACCAGTAAGCACGGCCAGGGACGCTATATCTCCCTAACTGCACACTGGGTAAATGTAGTGGCGGCTGAGCCCCAGGCGGAGAGCTGTTTGTCACACGTCCTTCCGCCGCCAAGGATTGCAGGGCATCATTCTTTGCCTCCTGTTGCCTCCTCTTCCGACTCGGCTTCCTCCTCCTCTTCTACCACCTCCTCATCCGGTCAGCGAGAGACCTTCACCACCAACTTCAGCACAGCCAGGGGTAAACATCAGCAGACCGTTCTGAAACTAATGTGTTTGGGGGACAGGCCCCACACCGCACAGTAGTTGTGGCGGGGTATAGAACAACAGACCAACGAGTGGTTGCTGCCAGTGAGCCTCAAGCCCGGCCTGGTGGTGTGCGATAATGGACGAAATCTCGTTGCAGTTCTGGGACTAGCCGGTTTAACGCACATCCCTTGCCTGGCGCATGTGCTGAATTTGGTGGTGCAGAAATTAATTTACAACTACCCCGACATGTCTGAGCTGCTGCATAAAGTGTGGGTCGTCTGTGTGCTCTTTCCGGCGTTCTCATCCTGCCGCCGCTCGGCTGTCTGCTCTACAGCGTAACTTCGGCCTTCCCGCTCACTGCCTCATATGCGACGTGCCCACAAGGTGGATCTCCACCTTGCACATGCTAGAGAGACTGTGCGAGCAGCAGCAGGACATAGTGGAGTTTCAGCTGCAGCACGCAGGGGCGAGTCGCACTGCAGAACAGCACCACTTCACCACCAATGACTGGACCTCCATGCGAGACCTGTGTGCCCTGTTGCGCTGTTTCGAGTACTCCACCAACATGGCCAGTGGCGATGACACCGTTATCAGCGCTACAATAGCACTTCTATGTCTCCTTGAGAAAACACTTATGGCGATGATGGAAGAGGATGTGGCCCAGGACGAGGAGGAGGAAGAAGGGTTATCTCTAACACTTTCAGGCCAGTCTTTTAGAAGTGACTCAGAAAGATGATTTTTGCAACAGCAGAGGCCAGGTACAAATTTGGCCAGCCAGGGCCCACTACTGGAGGAGGAGGATGAGGAGGAGGCTGAGGATGAAGCATGTTCACAGCGAGGTGGCATCCAACGCAGCTCGGGCCCATCACTGGTGCGTGGCTGGGGGGATACAGAGGATGCAGACGATACGCCTCTCACAGAGGACAGCTTGTCCTTTCCTCTGGGCAGCCTGGCACACATGAGCGACTACATGCTGCAGTGCCTGCGCAACGACAGCAGAGTTGCCCACATTTTAACGTGTGCTGACTATTGGGTGGTCACCCTGCTGGATCCCCGTTACAAAGACAATGTGCTGTCCTTAATTCCCTCACTGGAGCGTGATCGGAAGATGTGCGACTACAGGCGCATGCTGGGAGATGCGCTCCTTAGAGCATTCCCGACTGACGCCGGGGGACAAGTGGAAGCACAAGGCGAAGGCAGGGAAGGAGGAAGAGGTCGCCAACGCCGCTGTGTCAGCGCCAGCACCTCAGAAGGCAGGGTTAGCATGGCCGACATGTGGAAAAGCTTTGTCACCTCGCCGCAACAACCGGCTCCAACTGCTGATATGGAGCGTGTTAGCAGGAGGCAGCATTTGAACAACATGGTGGAACAGGACCTGTGCACACGACTACACGTACTGACTGATGGTTCTGCCCCATTCAACTTCTGGGTCTCCAAATTGTCCACATGGCCAGAGCTTGCCCTGTATGCCTTGGAGGTGCTGGCCTGCCCTGCAGCCAGTGTACTCTCTGAACGTGTATTTAGCACAGCAGGAGGCCTCATTACACACAGACGCAGCCGCCTGTGCACAGCCAACGTGGACAAGCTCACGTTCGTTAAAATGAACCAGGCTTGGATCCCACAAGACTTGTCTGTACCTTGTGCAGAATAGACATTTATACCACCATCAAACATACATTATTGTACTCAAGTCAAGTGCAATGATTCTTTGTTTTCTTTTTTTTATTTGTTCCAATATTTTAGGGGCTACCAAACCCCAATAAAAAAAAAAAAAAACCTTGTTGGCTACCTCCTCCTCCTCCATTGCTGCCTCCACCTAAAATACCACATTCACCGCCTCTTCAACCTCCGACTCCATATACACCTCCTTCTCTGAGTTGCAGGTTAATAATTTGTAATTTTTAGTTATTTTATTTCATTTTAGGTTATTTCCCTATCCACATTTGTTTGCAGAGCAGTTGCCATGCTCTTAAGCACATTTTACTGCCTTTTACATCCCTCTAGCCTTTTCAAGGACTATTTTAGAGCCATTTTAATTTAAAAAAGTGCCAATTTTAGTGCCCTAAATTGAAAAAATTCTTATTTTCAATTGTCGGGTGACATTTTACCATTTTTGGCGTATAAAAACCCCTGTTGTGCCTGGGTGACAGGGGCCTAAATCTCTCAAAATCCTCTGTTCTATTGCTGGGTGACATGAACCCCCTTTTCCCGTTAACCACCTCCGGACCGCCTAACGCAGGATCGCGTTCCGGAGGTGGCAGCCCTGCGCAGAGTCACGCATATATGCGTCATCTCGCGATGGCCGAGATTTCCTGTGAACGCGCGCACACAGGCGCGCGCGCTCACAGGAGCGGAAGGTAAGAGAGTTGATCTCCAGCCTGCCAGCGGCGATCGTTCGCTGGCAGGCTGGAGATGTGTTTTTTTTAACCCCTAACAGGTATATTAGACGCTGTTTTGATAACAGCGTCTAATATACCTGCTACCTGGTCCTCTGGTGGTCCCCTTTGTTTGGATCGACCACCAGAGGACACAGGTAGCTCAGTAAAGTAGCACCAAGCACCACTACACTACACTACACCCCCCCCCGTCACTTATTAACCCCTTATTAGCCCCTGATCACCCCTGATCACCCCATATAGACTCCCTGATCACCCCCCCGTCATTGATTACCCCCCTGTCATTGATCAACCCCCTGTAAAGCTCCATTCAGATGTCCGCATGATTTTTACGGATCCACTGATAGATGGATCGGATCCGCAAAACGCATCCGGACGTCTGAATGAAGCCTTACAGGGGCGTGATCAATGACTGTGGTGATCACCCCATATAGACTCCCTGATCACCCCCCTGTCATTGATTACCCCCCTGTCATTGATTACCCCCCTGTAAAGCTCCATTCAGATGTCCGCATGATTTTTACGGATGCACTGATAGATGGATCGGATCCGCAAAACGCATCCGGACGTCTGAATGAAGCCTTACAGGGGCATGATCAATGACTGTGGTGATCACCCCATATAGACTCCCTGATCACCCCCCTGTCATTGATTACCCCCCTGCAAAGCTCCATTCAGATGTCCGCATGATTTTTACGGATGCACTGATAGATGGATCGGATCCGCAAAACGCATCCGGACGTCTGAATGAAGCCTTACAGGGGCATGATCAATGACTGTGGTGATCACCCCATATAGACTCCCTGATCACCCCCCTGTAAAGCTCCATTCAGATGTCCGCATGATTTTTACGGATGCACTGATAGATGGATCCGATCCGCAAAACGCATCCGGACGTCTGAATGAAGCCTTACAGGGGCATGATCAATGACTGTGGTGATCACCCCCCTGTCATTGATTACCCCCCTGTAAAGCTCCATTCAGATGTCCGCATGATTTTTACGGATGCACTGATAGATGGATCCGATCCGCAAAACGCATCCGGACGTCTGAATGAAGCCTTACAGGGGCGTGATCAATGACTGTGGTGATCACCCCATATAGACTCCCTGATCACCCCCCTGTAAAGCTCCATTCAGATGTCCGCATGATTTTTACGGATGCACTGATAGATGGATCCGATCCGCAAAACGCATCCGGACGTCTGAATGAAGCCTTACAGGGGCGTGATCAATGACTGTGGTTATCACCCCATATAGACTCCCTGATCACCCACCTGTCATTGATTACACCCCTGTCATTGATCAACCCCCTGTAAAGCTCCATTCAGATGTCCGCATGATTTTTACGGATGCACTGATAGATGGATCCGATCCGCAAAACGCATCCGGACGTCTGAATGAAGCCTTACAGGGGCATGATCAATGACTGTGGTGATCACCCCATATAGACTCCCTGATCACCACCCCTGTCATTGATCACCACCCCTGTCATTGATCACTCCCCCTGTCATTGATCACCCCCCTGTCATTGATCACCCCTCTGTAAGGCTCCATTCCGACATTTTTTTGGCCCAAGTTAGCGGAATTTATTTTTTTTTTTCTTACAAAGTCTCATATTCCACTAACTTGTGTCAAAAAATAAAATCTCACATGAACTCACCATACCCCTCACGGAAACCAAATGCGTAAAATTTTTTAGACATTTATATTCCAGACTTCTTCTCACGCTTTAGGGCCCCTAGAATGCCAGGGCAGTATAAATACCCCACATGTGACCCCATTTCGGAAAGAAGACACCCCCAGGTATTCCGTGAGGGCCATATTGAGTCCATGAAAGATTGAAATTTTTGTCCCAAGTTAGCGGAACGGGAGACTTTGTGAGAAAAAAATTAAAAATATCAATTTCCGCTAACTTGTGCCAAAAAAAAATAATTTCTATGAACTCGCCATGCCCCTCATTGAATACCTTGGGGTGTCTTCTTTCCAAAATGGGGTCACATGTGGGGTATTTATACTGCCCTGGCATTCTAGGGGCCCCAAAGCGTGAGAAGAAGTCTGGTATCCAAATGTCTAAAAATGCCCTCCTAAAAGGAATTTGGGCACCTTTGCGCATCTAGGCTGCAAAAAAGTGTCACACATCTGGTATCGCCGTACTCAGGAGAAGTTGGGTAATGTGTTTTGGGGTGTCATTTTACATATACCCATGCTGGGTGAGAGAAATATCTTGGTCAAATGCCAACTTTGTATAAAAAAAATGGGAAAAGTTGTCTTTTGCCAAGATATTTCTCTCACCCAGCAAGGGTATATGTAAAATGACACCCCAAAACACATTCCCTTACTTCTCCTGAATACGGCGATACCACATGTGTGACACTTTTTTGCAGCTTAGGTGGGCAAAGGGGCCCATATTCCAAAGAGCACCTTTAGGATTTCACAGGTCATTTACCTACTTACCACACATTAGGGCCCCTGGAAAATGCCAGGGCAGTATAACTACCCCACAAGTGACCCCATTTTGGAAAGAAGACACCCCAAGGTATTCCGTGAGGGGCATGGCGAGTTCCTAGAATTTTTTATTTTTTGTCACAAGTTAGTGGAAAATGATGATTTTTTTTTTTTTTTTTCATACAAAGTCTCATATTCCACTAACTTGTGACAAAAAATAAAAACTTCCATGAACTCACTATGCCCATCAGCGAATACCTTGGGGTCTCTTCTTTCCAAAATGGGGTCACTTGTGGGGTAGTTATACTGCCCTGGCATTCTAGGGGCCCAAATGTGTGGTAAGGAGTTTGAAATCAAATTCTGTAAAAAATGACCTGTGAAATCCGAAAGGTGCTCTTTGGAATATGGGCCCCTTTGCCCACCTAGGCTGCAAAAAAGTGTCACACATCTGGTATCTCCGTACTCAGGAGAAGGTGGGGAATGTGTTTTGGGGTGTCATTTTACATATACCCATGCTGGGTGAGAGAAATATCTTGGCAAAAGACAACTTTTCCCATTTTTTTATACAAAGTTGGCATTTGACCAAGATATTTATCTCACCCAGCATGGGTATATGTAAAATGACACCCCAAAACACATTCCCCACCTTCTCCTGAGTACGGCAATACCAGATGTGTGACACTTTTTTGCAGCCTAGGTGGGCAAAGGGGCCCATATTCCAAAGAGCACCTTTCGGATTTCACAGGTCATTTTTTACAGAATTTGATTTCAAACTCCTTACCACACATTTGGGCCCCTAGAATGCCAGGGTAGTATAACTACCCCACAAGTGACCCCATTTTGGAAAGAAGAGACCCCAAGGTATTCGCTGATGGGCATAGTGAGTTCATGGAAGTTTTTATTTTTTGTCACAAGTTAGTGGAATATGAGACTTTGTATGAAAAAAATAAATAAAAAAAAAATCATCATTTTCCACTAACTTGTGACAAAAAATAAAAAATTCTAGGAACTTGCCATGCCCCTCACGGAATACCTTGGGGTGTCTTCTTTCCAAAATGGGGTCACTTGTGGGGTAGTTATACTGCCCTGGCATTCTAGGGGCCCAAATGTGTGGTAGGGAGTTTGAAATCAAATTCTGTAAAAAATGACCTGTGAAATCCGAAAGGTGCTCTTTGGAATATGGGCCCCTTTGCCCACCTAGGCTGCAAAAAAGTGTCACACATCTGGTATTGCCGTACTCAGGAGAAGGTGGGGAATGTGTTTTGGGGTGTCATTTTACATATACCCATGCTGGGTGAGAGAAATATCTTGGCAAAAGACAACTTTTCCCATTTTTTTATACAAAGTTCGCATTTGACCAAGATATTTATCTCACCCAGCATGGGTATATGTAAAAAGACACCCCAAAACACATTCCCCACCTTCCCCTGAGTACGGAGATACCAGATGTGTGACACTTTTTTGCAGCCTAGGTGGGCAAAGGGGCCCATATTCCAAAGAGCACCTTTCGGATTTCACAGGTCATTTTTTACAGAATTTGATTTCAAACTCCTTACCACACATTTGGGCCCCTAAAATGCCAGGGCAGTATAACTACCCCACAAGTGACCCCATTTTGGAAAGAAGAGACCCCAAGGTATTTTGTGATGGGCATAGTGAGTTCATAGAAGGTTTTATTTTTTGTCACAAGTTAGTGGAATATGAGACTTTGTAAGAAAAAAAAAAAAAAAATCATCATTTTCCGCTAACTTGTGACAAAAAATAAAAAGTTCTATGAACTCACTATGCCCATCAGCGAATACCTTAGGGTGTGTACTTTCCGAAATGGGGTCATTTGTGGGGTGTTTGTACTATCTGGCCATTGTAGAACCTCAGGAAACATGACAGGTGCTCAGAAAGTCAGAGCTGCTTCAAAAAGCGGAAATTCACATTTTTGTACCATAGTTTGTAAACGCTATAACTTTTACCCAAACCATTTTTTTTTTACCCAAACATTTTTTTTTTATCAAAGACATGTAGAACAATAAATTTAGAGCAAAATTTCTATATGGATCTCGTTTTTTTTGCAAAATTTTACAACTGAAAGTGAAAAATGTCATTTTTTTGCAAAAAAATCGTTAAATTTCGATTAATAACAAAAAAAGTAAAAATGTCAGCAGCAATGAAATACCACCAAATGAAAGCTCTATTAGTGAGAAGAAAAGGAGGTAAAATTCATTTGGGTGGTAAGTTGCATGACCGAGCAATAAACGGTGAAAGTAGTGTAGGTCAGAAGTGTAAAAAGTGGCCTGGTCTTTCAGGGTGTTTAAGCACTGGGAGCTGAAGTGGTTAATGAACCCCTGCTGTGCCTGGGTGACAGGGGCCTGAATCTCTCAAAATCCTCTGTTGTATTGCTGGGTGACATAAAACCCCTTTTGCCGTGAATGAACCCCTGCTGTTCCTGGGTGACAGGGGCCTAAATCTCTCAATATCCTCTGTTGTATTGCTGGGTGACAAGAACCCCCTTTTGCCGTGAATGAACCCCTGCTGTGCCTGGGTGACAGGGGCCTAAATCTCTCAAAATCCTCTGTTCTATTGCTGGGTGACATGAACCCCCTTTTGCCGTGAATTGCTGACAGGGAACTAAATTTAGTGTAAACATCTGTTACTGATCGGAAGATGCGCGACTACAAGCGCACGCTGATGATGGCATTCCCACCTGACAGCGGGGGCACAGTGGAAGCACAAGGCGAAGGCAGAGGAGGAGGAAGAGGTCGCCAACGCAGCTGGGGCACCACCAGCACCTGAGAAGCATGGCCAAAATGTGGAAAAGCTTTTTCAGCCTTGGAGGTGCTGACCTGCCCTGCAGCCAGTGTATAGTGTGAACGTGTGTTTAGCACGGCAGAGAGCATTATCACAGGCCGCAGCCAATGTGGACAAGCTTATGTTTATTAAAATGATCCAGGCATGGATCCCACAGGACTTGTCCGTACCTTGTGCAGAATAGACATTTATACCAGCCTTAACCATCCATTCTTGTACTCAAGTGCACTTATTCTTTGCTTTATTTTGTTATATGTCCCAATATTTTGGGGGATACCCAATTTAAAAATAAAAAATAACACAAATCAGTGTTGGCTACCTATTTCTCATTCACCGCCGCTTCCACCTACACCGCCACGTCAACCTACACCGCCACATCCACCCATCCACCGCCTCCTCAACCTCCTACTCCTAGATCCAGATTGTTATTTTTAATTTTTCTCTATTTTATGTTATTTTAAATCATTTCCCTATCCACATTTGTTTGCAGAACAGTTGTTATGTTCTTAAGCACATTTTGATGCCTTTTGCAGCCCTCTAGCCCTTTCCAGGACTATTTTAGAGCCATTTTAGAACTTTTTTTTCAAGTTCGGCCGAACTTGCCAAACCCGAACATCCAGGTGTCCGCTCAAATCTACAAACAACATCTTTTAGCAACCATCATTGAAAAATGCATCGCATCTGCACTTGCCTCCGGATGCAATGCGTTTTTCACTAAAGCCCCATTCATTTCTATGGGGCCAGGGCTGCGTGAAAAATGCAGAATATAGAACATGCTGCGTTTTTCACGCAACGCAGAACTGATGCTTGAAAAAAAAGCTCATGTACACAGACCCATTGAAATGAATGGGTAAGGATTCAGTGCGGGTGCTATGCGTTCATGTCACGCATTGCACCCGCGCGGAAAACTCGCTAGTGTGAAAGGGCCTAACCCTGGGCTCTACAGGGAGTGCAGAATTATTAGGCAAGTTGTATTTTTGAGGATTAATTTTATTATTGAACAACAACCATGTTCTCAATGAACCCAAAAAACTCATTAATATCAAAGCTGAATATTTTTGGAAGTAGTTTTTAGTTTGTTTTTAGTTTTAGCTATTTTAGGGGGATATCTGTGTGTGCAGGTGACTATTACTGTGCATAATTATTAGGCAACTTAACAAAAAACAAATATATACCCATTTCAATTATTTATTTTTACCAGTGAAACCAATATAACATCTCAACATTCACAAATATACATTTCTGACATTCAAAAACAAAATAAAAACAAATCAGTGACCAATATAGCCACCTCTCTTTGCAAGGACACTCAAAAGCCTGCCATCCATGGATTCTGTCAGTGTTTTGATCTGTTCACCATCAACATTGCGTGCAGCAGCAACCACAGCCTCCCAGACACTGTTCAGAGAGGTGTACTGTTTTCCCTCCTTGTAAATCTCACATTTGATGATGGACCACAGGTTCTCAATGGGGTTCAGATCAGGTGAACAAGGAGGCCATGTCATTAGATTTTCTTCTTTTATACCCTTTCTTGCCAGCCACGCTGTGGAGTACTTGGACGCGTGTGATGGAGCATTGTCCTGCATGAAAATCATGTTTTTCTTGAAGGATGCAGACTTCTTCCTGTACCACTGCTTGAAGAAGGTGTCTTCCAGAAACTGGTAGTAGGACTGGGAGTTGAGCTTGACTCCATCCTCAACCCGAAAAGGCCCCACAAGCTCATCTTTGATGATACCAGCCCAAACCAGTACTCCACCTCAACCTTGCTGGCGTCTGAGTCGGACTGGAGATCTCTGCCCTTTACCAATCCAGCCACGGGCCCATCCATCTGGCCCATCAAGACTCACTCTCATTTCATCAGTCCATAAAACCTTAGAAAAATTCAGTCTTGAGATATTTCTTGGCCCAGTCTTGACGTTTCAGCTTGTGTGTCTTGTTCAGTGGTGGTCGTCTTTCAGCCTTTCTTACCTTGGCCATGTCTCTGAGTATTGCACACCTTGTGCTTTTGGGCACTCCAGTGATGTTGCAGCTCTGAAATATGGCCAAACTGGTGGCAAGTGGCATCTTGGCAGCTGCACGCTTGACTTTTCTCAGTTCATGGGCAGTTATTTTGCGCCTTGGTTTTTCCACACGCTTCTTGCGACCCTGTTGACTATTTTGAATGAAACGCTTGATTGTTCGATGATCACGCTTCAGAAGCTTTGCAATTTTAAGAGTGCTGCATCCCTATGCAAGATATCTCACTATTTTTGACTTTTCTGAGCCTGTCAAGTCCTTCTTTTGACCCATTTTGCCAAAGGAAAGGAAGTTGCCTAATAATTATGCACACCTAATATAGGGTGTTGATGTCATTAGACCACACCCCTTCTCATTACAGAGATGCACATCACCTAATATGCTTAATTGGTAGTAGGCTTTCGAGCCTATACAGCTTGGAGTAAGACAACATGCATAAAGAGGATGATGTGGTCAAAATACTCATTTGCCTAATAATTCTGTATGTTTTGCATATACTTATGTAATGTGCCACCAAAACTATGATGCAAACATATGCAACTGTAGATTAATGCCGTTACATACAGTATGGCCTCTTTCACACGGGCGTCATGGATTTGGGCCGGATAAGATGCAGGTGCGTCGCGGGAAAATGCATGATTTTTCCGCGCGAGTGCAAAACATTTTAATTCGTTTTGCACAGGCGTTAGAAAAATCTGCATGTTTGGTACCCAAACCCGGACTTCTTCACAGAAGTTCGGGTTTGGGTTAGGTGTTGTGTAGATTGTATTATTTTCCCTTATAAAATGGTTATAAGGGAAAATAATAGCATTTTTAATACAGAATGCTTAGTAAATTAGGTCTGAAGGGATAAAAATAATAATAATAATTTAACTCACCTTAATCCACTTCCATGGTGATGGATCATGTGACGGACCATGTGATGAGCGCAGTGGCATCACCACAGGTCATTTTCCTCCTGCACAGCAAAGAAGAAGAAAGAAGAGAAGCCGGGCTGCGCGAACAAGTGGATTAAGGTGAGTTAAATCTATTTTTAATTTTTTTAACCCCTCCATCACTATTTTACTAAGCATTCTGTATTAAGAATGCTATAATTTTCCCTTATAACCATGTTATAATGGAAAATAATATAATGATCGGGTCCCCATCCTGATCATCTCCTAGCAACCATGCGTGAAAATCGCACCGTATCCGCACTTGCTTGTGGATGCTTGCGTTTTTCACGCAGCCCCATCCATTTCTATGGGGCCTGCGTTGCGTGAAAAACGCATAAAGTAGAGCATGCTGCAATTTTCACGCAACGCACAAGTGATGCGTGAAAATCACCACTCATGTGCACAGCCCTATAGAAGTGAATGGGTCCGGATTCAGTGCGGGTGCAATGCGTTCACCTCACGCATTGCACCCGCGCGGAAATCTCGCCCGTGTGAAAGAGGCCTATGTCTGTATGTACAACATGAAGTGCACATTCCTTATAGATTTTTTTGTGTCCTGAAAAACATAACCAGCTGCACTTTCAAGTAAAAAAGTTATGTCAACACATATTAAACAAATGGATGCCAAAGAACACTTGATGGGTGCATTACACATGTCTCAAAAATAGTTCCCTCCTATATATGTCAAAACTTGTGCCTGAATATGATGGGACCAGAACCTTATTTGCAATATTCATATGTCAGAGCAAGTGTCTCCATGTCTGTAATAATAGGATTGCCTAATACATTATAAATACCATTAAAAAGAATACCACAGTTAGTAAACCAGTTACAAAATTGTTTGCTGAAAGACTGCTAAACTGTAAAATAATCTGCATTCCTTTTTAAACCTCACACACAATATAAAAAAACAACCTATACAATGACAGCAGACTTGAATGGGATGTGAATAGCTGAACAAGATAAGTGGTTCTGAGCAGTTATCGAGTATTAAAACAACAAGGACACTGTCAGCAGCAAATCCGAAATGTGTACACTTCACAGGGATAGCTGGCAAATATAAACCTACGTATGAAATGTGTAGAAGATAGAGCTGTTTCAACACAACGTGCCATTGTAACATTGCCAGGAAGGAGGAAAACGGTATGCCTTCATTTGGCAATTTGGCAGGATGCTGTTCAGGAAGCAGTGACATGAATGTTAAGTAAAATAGAGGACATTAGATGCCTGGCACATTTCAATCCCCACAATTCACGGTGCAAGAGGAAAGAAGTCTCTATTTCTCCTTTACTTCCTTCGGATTTAGTCTAGTGACATTGTAGTGGTCGGTCTTAATTTCAATCTTAAAAAAAAAGATTTTGTCTGCAATTTCTATTTTAGACCTTTTATATATCATGCTGCAATTAATTTTCTTAGCAAAAATTGCAAATGTATGTAATTTTGCAACCCCGCAGGGCTTTTTTTTTCTTTAATTACTGCAGGGATGTAATTCCTAACTGCTGCTGTAAGCACTTCCAGGATGATAAAATGCAGGCAAAAATATAGAAGAAATTGCAGAAGTCAAAACAATATTGCGCCGCTTTGTTAATGCATCGTTTGCAATCTTGTTGCCAAATTATCAAGGAAAGAAAAATGACGGTGATGTGAGCTCCAGGCAAGCCGAAATGACATGACTGTAGATATTCACATTGCTACCTAGGAAACCAAACAAGATCAATGCATGACATAAAACGGGATTGTACTGAAACATTCAAAGATGTGGATTCTGGATTCTGCGACAACACAAGTTATGATTGATATGACTAGCAGTTATATATTTTTTTTTACTGTGTATCTCCAATATTTTGACACTTATCATCTCACGCTGTGGTACAGTTTCGTTCTTTTGTATATCTAAACTCAAAGATATTTGCAGGCCCTTTGCAAGTAGAACTTGGATCTTTCAGTGAGAATTTTAAAGTAAACTGAAGTCAGAAAAGCAATCTCTCCAAGTTTCTTTAGCTTTTGGGGTGAATCTGTCAACAGCATATCAACTGAGCTTCCATTATGAATGGGATGTTCTTCCCTAGATGCAATGCTTCTAAGGGAGAATGCTTCCATAATATGACAATGGACTATACTACAATATATTTATTTCTTAGGTACATATAAATCATCTGTATTCCAACATATGAAATTGGAAGCACATGGAGGTGCAGTAGTGCCCAATATAAATCAGTGGGTGCACTCTTAGGCTGGGTTCACACAAGCGTTGCGGGTGACATGTGGGAACAGATGCAGGTGTGCGTTGCGGGAAAATGCAAGATTTTTCCAGTGAGTGCAAAACGTTTTAATGCGTTTTGCACGCTCGGGAGAAAAATCATCATGTTTGGTACCCAGAACCGAACACGGACTTCTTCACAGAAGTTCGGGTTTGGGTTAGGTGTTCTGTAGATTTTGTTATTTCCCTTATAACATGGTTATAAGGGAAAATAATATCATTCTTAATACAGAATGCTAAGTAAAATAGTGATGGAGGGGTTAATTTTTTATTTTTTTTTAAATTAAACTCACCTTAATCCACTTGTTCGCGCAGCCCGGCTTCTCTTGTTTCTTCTTCTTTGAGGAAAAGGACCTGTGGTGACTTCACTGCGCTCATCACATGGTCCTTCACATGAGCCATCACCATGGTGATGGATCATGTCATGGACCATGTGATGAGCGCAGTGACGTCACCACAGCTCCTTTTCCTCCTGGACAGCAAAGAAGAAGACGAAGAAGAGAAGCTGGGCTGCGCAAACAAGTGGATGAGGTGAGTTAATTTTTTTATTTATTTTTTTAAACCCCTCCAGCCCTATTTTACTAAGCATTATGTATTAAGAATGCTATTATTTTCCCTTATAACCATGTTATAAGGGAAAATAATAATGATCGGGTCCCCATCCCGATCGTCTCCTAGCAACCATGTGTGAAAATCGCACCGTATCCGCACTTGCTTGCGGATGCTTGTGATTTTCACGCAACCCCATTCACTTTTATGGGGCCTGCGTTGCGTGAAAAACGTACAACATAGAGCATGCTGCGATTTTCACGCAACGCACAAGTAATGCGTGAAAATCACTGCTCATGTGCACAGCCCCATAGAAATTAATGGGTCCGGATTCAGTGCGGTTGCAATGCGGAAATCTCTACCGTGTGAAAGAGGCCTTATAGTTTCTTACAACTACCAGGTTATATGGAGCTGTAATGTTCTGATTGATAGCTCTTTTACTATATAAATCAATGACTGGTGGGGGGGGGGGGCGGTGGTTATTGCTTAGAGTTTAGAACTATGAGGCACGTGCACTATATTGAGTGGACTTCAACATTCAGTTTGCACTGGAGTTGCTTGTTGCAATGGAAATTTCCATATTACAGCATATGGGTTTATTCAAAGTAGTTCAAGCTCTTTGGTTTTTTAGTAATTGCTCTATGTTCAACCACAAGCCTGGAGTGTTAAGAAGTATTCAATATGAATACAAATAGAATAAAAAAGAAATTGACATATTTACTCTTGTTTCATTTTACTTGAGATGAAAACATATCAGAGAGAAAATCTACCAGATACACATAGGAGAAAAAAACAACAACACAAATTAATTAACCTAAACCAAGGTTGTAGGTTTCACGAAAAACCATCAATCACTTCTGTTCCAGCAATGCAGTTAGAAAGGTCAGTGTACATGTGATAATTATCTACAAGTCCACTTTTCATGCTCTTGTCAGTCACTTATTTTCATTCCACCTTTCTTTACAATCCATGAATAAAAGGGAAACATATGCTGATTGTTATTTTCTCCTGCAGCTCCTGGTGATAATTGGTGATGGTGTCCTGCGGTTAATACTGATATCATTTTATTTTTTGCATCTTAACAATAATACTAAGGGATTGTGTGTTTACCTGCCAATTAACAGCAATAACTGCAGGATCTCATCTTCTAAATTTTGAAAATGAAAGAATCTGATTCTTTCAGAAGCATAATTCAAGGTTCCTGGGCTCCAGTGCAAAATCTGTTATAGGGTCCCCGCCTATAATATGCCATTTATAATGCTGGTGTTTTCTTATGTTGTAGAGCAGATTTTTGGCTTCCTTAGTTATCTGGGCCCAGGTTTGATTGCTACCTCTGTATCCCTCACACCTATGCCCCTGTATACCTCTGTATCCCTCAACGAGCGCTGTGTATACAGCTGAAGAAGCGATCTGACGCTTCCTGTCATGACAGGTGGTCATGTGAGTGCAGGAGCTGCTGGGTCTTACACAGACCACGATCAGCCCCTGCACTGAGGCTATACAGCGTAGTATTAGGCTTCCTGCAGACAAATGTTGTTTTTTTTTCAGTTTAAGTTCCGTTTTTTGATTTCCCTATACGGAACCATTTATTTCATTGGATCCGCAAAAAAAACAGAAGGTATTCCGTATGCCTTCCGTTTCCGTATTTCCGTATTTCTGTTGAAAGATAGAGTGACATAGCATGAGAGTGACATAATGTGGAGGTGGCAGCAGCATTGGGAGGCCACAGAGTGGTAAGGTGACATAGTTTGGGGGTGGCAGCAGCATCAGTAGGCCATAGAGTGGCAAGATGACATAGTGTGGAGGTGGCAGCAGCATAAGGAGGCCACACAGTGGCAAGGTGACATAGTGTGGAGGTGGCAGCAGCATCGGGAGGGCATAGAGTGGCAAGGTGACATAGTGTGGAGGTGGGTGGCAATACCAGTATCCGCTGAAGATGGTGGGTGAAATAAGGAGCCTTGGCATCAGATTTATGGCATCAGGTGGGTGGCAGCATCAGAATAGTAGCTGAGGCAGGTAGCCAGAAGAAACCAGTCTCTTTTGTCAAAGTGTTGGTGTGGCACCACGGATGATCTAGTCTGATGCATCAGAAATTGTTAGAAAACCAACAAAAAAACACCATATAACAGATAGCCATGTGTGGGATCAAATCTACAAAACCATCATATCAATAGTTATATCAGTGAAATTAAGGGGACACTAAGCAATCCATCACCACATAAGGTCTAAGTAGGGTCTAAAAGACCTCCTAACTAGAAAACCATAGACAAATTTCAAAGGCAGTACATACATAGCACTGAGATAAGTAAGGTACACAGACCAGGAGCTGGGAGGCTAAACAACTATTGCTGCTATACAGGATCATTGCATAGGAGGGACTTTTTGGATGCTATGGGGCATAAAAACATGGGTTTGAATCAGATAGACTCGCCCCCATAGGAAGCGCTGTGAAACTTACGTTGGGGATGAATAGCCCCCCCAGCAACTGGTCTGTATACCTTACTTATCTCAGTGCTATGTATGTACTGCCTTTGAAATTTGTCTATGGTTTTGAAGTTAGGAGATCTTTTAGATCCTACTTAGACCTTATGTTGTGATGGATTGCTCAGTATCCCCTTAATTGCACTGATATACAGTAACTATTGATGCGATGATATATTATGGAATGCTTTACAATACCACATAATCAGACAAGGTACTGTCTTTGGTAGGTGACAATTGCATTACTTATCAGGGGTGTTTATCCTAGTTTTAGTAATGACATGTTATAAGTGGGATAGGTAAGGACATCTAGGAACTGGGGGGTTTCACTCTCTCAGCACTTTTCTGCATCTATTTTTATTATTGCTAATATTTGCGTGTTGTATGTCTTTATATGAGACACAATAAAGATGTTTTTTGTACTACATGTGTGGTATGTGTGATTCAGTTTTGCATCATGAATTGGTGGGTTGAAATCCTGGCTGATCCAGTTATGGCCACAAATCCAGTTTGACTGCCCAGTAGTCCAGCGGATCTTCAATATGGGGTGGCAGGGTGCTGTCCAAGTATGCCACCACCTGTTTGTTCTAGGTCCTGCTCCAGGTCTAGCTGCTACTGGTGAGTAGTTTCTTCATTAGGCGGGTGAAGAAAGCTGCTCATCAGCGACTCTAGACTCAAGTTGCGACTACCCACCCCCCACCCTGCCACAGCTGCTATGGCAGAAAAACGTGAGCGCAGAGGGCCCACCGGTCATACCTGTGAGAGTATAGACGATGGCGCAGATAGGCAGCGGCCAAATGACTACATACTATGTGTCTATAGTAGTTCACTTTGTCCTCCCTCTCAGCGGGTGTAAAAAAGGCCCCATTTTGGACCGGTAGAAAGGGTCCAACAAGGTGAAGAGCCAGAAGTCATCCCTCTGCCGAATGGTGACAATTCAGCTGTCAATACCCAAGCAAGTGAGCATGCATCGGGCCATTTGTGCAAGTGACTCAGAGGGACTCCCTGCCTACATCTCCACTGCATACTGCCACTGTGTGTCTGGGTCCTCTGCCTCGTCTTCCTCATCGCCCTGTAGCTCCTCTGGCTGCTCCTGATCCCCCTCTCCTGTCACCTATGTAGAAAAACCACCTATTTCGCTACACATTGCTTGTGCTCCAATGTCCTCCTCCTCCACCTCCTACCCCAATTTAGCCCCCACAGGACTCATGTGGCCGTGAGATCTCCAGTCCCCTGAACAGCCAGATTTACCAGCATCTGTTCCAGGAAATGAAGCAGTGAAATTACGTTGTTCATCCCTTAGTTCTGGCGACTGACAAATAACGTGGCCTCCTCAAAGGACCTGAGCAAACGGCAGGTGTCACGCATGAGCTGTCAATTGCTGACATTGAAGTTACACAGCAGCATTTCTGTGCGCTTCGATCATCAAGAAATTGATTATGTCCTTTCTCTGTTCATATACTCTGTGCAACATTTGGAGGGTGGAATTCGAATGGGTGGAAACATTGCATATCAGCCTATGTTGGGAGATGCCGTTCTGCCGTTGCAGCTCAAGGAGGGTGTGCTTTGCGGTGTACGAGTGGCTGAAATGCATGCAAAGTTTCCTGGCAATTTTTAGGATGTCTTGCAGATGGGTGGAAGTCTTCACGAACCGTTTTACAACCAGATTGAACACGTGTGCCATGCAGGGCGCATGGCTCAGCCCTTCTTGACACAGCGCCGACACCATGTTCTTCCTGTTGTCAGTCACCATGGTTCCGATTTTGAGTTGTCGTGGAGAAAGCCAGGATTCGATTTCTTGATGAAGGACAGGAGCAGTTCCTCCCGTGTGTGACTCCGTTCGCCCAGGCAAATGAGGTGCAGAACAGTGTGACACCGCCGTGCCCTGCACATGTGGTATGCTGGATGGGCACTGTGAATTGTCCCTGCAGTGGAGGCTCAGGACACTGTGGAGGAAGAGGAGGCAGAGGTGGACATTGTCGCAGGACCAATGGCGTGAGAACATGGAGGCGAAAGCGGCGTCACCTGGCCAATTGATGGTGTGGCTGTGCAGGAACCACATTCACCAAGTCGGCCATAAAGGAAATGTATTTTCCCTGACTGTAGTTATAGCTCCACACGTCGGCGCTGCCATGTACTTTGGCAGACACCGACAGGCTCAAGGACTGGCCCACCTTCTGTTCTACATACGTGTGCAGGACTGGTACTGCCTTTTTGGCAAAGAAATGACGGTTTGGGACTCTGCACCTTGGCTTGGCAAAATCCATCAGTTCTCTGAAAGGAGCAGAGTCCATTACTTGGAAAGGGAGGGAGTGCAGCACTAGCAATTTGTCCAGTTAGCTTCTGCACCATTAGATGAGTGCACGCATACTGTTGTCTCTTGGCAATCGTTTCGCTGATTGATTGCTGATGGAATGAATGATGAGGAGCAGGAGGAGCAGGATCATCAGGACCAGCAGATGATGGGAAGGACAGACAGCTGCCATCGGCAGAGGTGGTGGAGCATTGACTGCCTGAAATCATCTACGTGCCACTGGGTGATGCAGTGGTTGCTGCGGCAGGCTGGACCACCGCATCGGAGCAACGGTTCTCCCAGGCCAATTTATGGTGAAGCTGCATATGTTGATTCAGGGTCGTGGTGCCAACATGTTACACTGGCCACGCTTCATCTTCTGCCAACAGATTCTACAAATGGAAAAATTTGGATTGGCTCACCCTCCAAATAATATGGTAAGGTATATGAATTAACTGAATAGATGAGAGGGGCACACCTACATCTAAAAATCACATGGAGCTGCAGCCAATACGTTTATAATACTATTTATTTGCACCAAAAATAATTCAAAACAAATGAGGAACCTCAATAATATTACATTAAAAATACATTTACTTAAAATCATAGAAATTAATAACCATCTGTAAGGGCTTGATGTTAAATATGGTAAAATGTAACAGAATCACTAATTGTTCGTTACTATGCAGTAAAGGATCGTGGTTGTTTAGCTTTGCATACAGTCTTTAATACAGATTCCGATGCACAAAGTCTCTGCTGATATTTGGTAAGTAAATTGCAACTATGACTGGTATTTTACAAATACATATACAGTCTTTTTCTTTTAGTTGATTATCTTCACAACATATACCGGATGGTCTGCTGTTAAACCTTACTGTGTGTGAACACACTACTCACTGTTCTGAAGCACGTGTTACAGCATAGATGGTCTCAGTTCCGGTCCGCTCTTTTGTATGAGTAAGTAGAGTAGCGAAGCAGGGAAAAAACTGTTCGTTTAGACGCCGGGGTCTAAGGTGATTAGGACCCACTTGAATGTTCGGCGTTACTTGGTGTCTTTTAATCTGGACACAACAGGACTTATGTTTCTTCCTATCGGCTGTGCAGAAGCGCTTCCAAGGATTCGGAGATGTTGCGCAGATTGTATGCTGCGGTTTCTTTCTTTACTCGAGACTTGTGTACACCAGCCGCGTTTCGGAGTTGGCAGTGACTCCTTCCTCAGTGGTCAAATTCTACAAATGCTCCTCCTCTGGTGGCTTAACAAAAAACTGCCACACCACCAAGTAGGTGATTTTACCCCTAACACTTCACACTAACTGATTGCAACCACCGCTGCTTCCGTGAACACCTGCACCACTACTTTCCGAGCAGGTAGGCTCATGCGAAGCGGGTGGTCTACCCCTGGCACGTTTTGCTCCCGACCTCCCACTGCTGCCACCCTGCTGACTCCCGGCCATGCTAGCGACTTGCTGGCTATGCCGCTGCCTCATGGGCAAGCTGCCACCCTCTTCTCCCTATGATGATGAAGCCCCTAATTCACCCGGCTCCCAAGTGCGATCAGCTACATCATTATCGACTACTGTCTGCACGTCACTGATGTCTTCCTCAATGGTCTCTGGGTCAGGAGCCTGACCACTCGCAACACCAGCTCCCACGCCACTCTCCTCATCACTACTTGCCTGCCTACCGGAGGAAGTGGCGGATGTTTCCTCCACATCTTGGCTGGCCAGTAGCTGCTGACTTTCCTCTAGTAGCTCGTCCTCGCTGTATAGTAAAGCTGAGCCCACAGCATATAATACTTCTCTGACTGAGGGAACAGAAAAGGACATAGGTAGTTTGAAGACAGGTGAGGGCACAGGGCCTTCTCCTGGGCCATGCCAACTAAGGGTTGTGTCTGACGAACCCACCGACTCTTGGGTGGGGGTGTCAGATGTCACTTGGGACAAACTGGATGACCGAGTCAACCATTTAAGAACCGCTGGGTTGCTGGTCAAGACATGACTGCTAGATGACACCGGGAGCTCAGGTCTCTCGCTGCGACTCCTGTTGCAACGCCTCCTTACTCTGCTGCGACCTGTGCCTGCGCCAGAAACATTTAGGCTTCTGACACTCCCCTGTGCAGGGCCTGGCACTTCTCTGTCTGACATACTGTTAGATCAAATAAATAAATGAAAAGGAAATTAAAACACCCCAATAAAGTCTATAAATTTCTCACTTCACCACACAACAGGTAATAAGCCCTTGTTTTTTTTTTCTACAAATACACTCCAAGAAGGGCTTTAGAACATATAACTGCACCACTGCAAGGGAAATAGGCCCTTATTGTTTTCCACTTATACACGCCACAAATGCTTTAGAACATATAACTGCACCGCTGAACAGAAAAAATAAAATAAAAAAATTGCCACTAATACACGCCAAAATTGGCTTTCATTTTCTCACTTCACCACACAACGGCAAGTACTTTTTTTTTGTGGCACTAATACACGCCAAAAAGGGCTTTAGAACCTATAACTGCTAGTGTTGATCGAGCACCAAAGTACTTGAGTGCTCGGGCCGAACACCTTGGGATGCTCGGGTGCTCTACCGAGCACCCGAGCACAATTGGAGTCAATGGGAGAACCCAAGCATTAAACCAGGCATTCCCTGCTCTGAAGAGGGGAGAGTGTCTGGTTCATAGAAAAATGTCAGAAATTTATGAAAACACCACCAAAATAGTTCAGGAACAGCATGAGGAGGATGTCTGAAAGCATCTTGGACTCCCAGATCGTTCCTTGGAACGATGTTGTCAGAGTAGAACGCCACTTATACAGACTGACACTAATACGCACAAAACAAGATAAAATTGATTTTAGAGGAAAAATTGTTAGGAAACATTCTTTCCTGTATATTTACTTGTATATAAAATGCAAGTGCTGCCAAGAATTAAAAGGAAGAGGCACTCAGATACAACCTATATATCACATAATGGAGGGCCTCATTCACATTGTGGTACAATTGTTTAGGTAGTGGGACTCCTACACTCATAAAGCTTATGCACTAAGTGAAAGGACTTCCAAAAATTACAAGGAACCGGCACTCTAATGCACCCTTTACAC
This sequence comes from Bufo bufo, assembly GCF_905171765.1. Lineage (NCBI taxonomy): Eukaryota > Metazoa > Chordata > Amphibia > Anura > Bufonidae > Bufo > Bufo bufo. The sequence continues at coordinate 87,687,101 of NC_053394.1, forward strand.
ATAGGGAGGGCCTCCTAAACCCTTGAAAAATTGAGATTGATGGCCTGCTGGTGAGCTTACCCTCTAAAAAATTATATGTAGGGGCCTGTAGGCGAGCTGACCCTGTAAAAGATTTTAGGTGCGGGCCTGGTGGTGAGCTGACCCTGTATAACATTATATGTGATGGCCTGCAGGTGAGCTGACCCTGTAAAAGATTGTAGGTGAGGGCCTGCTGGTGAGCTGACCCTCTAAAAAATTATATGTGAGGGTCTGCAGCTGAGCTCTGAATCTCAAAAAAATTATATGCAAACACCTACAGATGAGCTGACCCTCAAAAACATTATATGCAAGGGTCTGCAAGTGAGCTAACCCTCTAAAAGATTGTAGGTAAGGGCCTGCTGGTGAGCTGACACTCTAAAAAATATATGCGAGGGCCTAAAGGTGAGATGACCCTGTAAAAGTTTGCAGGTGAGGGCCTAAAGGTGAGCTGACACTCTAAAAAATTATATGCAAGGGCCTGCAGGTGAGCTGACCCTGTAAAACATTATATGCAAGGGCCTGCAGGTGAGCTAACCCTCTAAAAATGTATATGCTAGGGCCTTCAGGTGAGCTGACTCTCTAAAAATATATATGCGAGGGCCTGCAAGTGAACTGACCCTGTAAAATATTGTAGGTGAGGGCCTGCAGGTTAGATGACCCAGTAAAACATTATATGCAAGGGCCTACAGGTGAGCTGACCCTCTAAAAAATTATATGTGAGGGCATGTAGGTGAGCTGACCCTGTAATATATTGTAGGTGAGGACCTGCTGATGAGCTGACCATGTTAAACAATTGTAGGTGAGGGCCTGCAGGTGAGCTGACCCTCTAAAAAATTATATGTGAGGGCATGTAGGTGAGCTGACCCTGTAAAAGATTTTAGGTGCATGCCTGCTGGTGAGCTGACCCTGTAAAACATTATATGCGAGGACCTGCAGGTGAGCTGACCCTGTAAAAATTATATGCGAGGGCCTGCTCATCCTCCTGACTTGTTGACCTAACTACAACCTCAGTGTAACGGTCACGTCCACACACACACAGGGGGAAGGGTAGTGACCACTGCGCTCCACCCTCACCCCTGGCCCTGCCTACTTGCCTCACGAGTCCTGATGACAGGGGACAACTGGACGGCAATCCCTAACTTAGGATATGTGCAGGGAAGACAGACAAGACAAAATACGGAACATGAACGGACCGGGTCAGAACCAAGAGAGCTACGCAGTACAACGGATTAAGCAAAGAATGGTCAGGAGAAGCCGGGGTCAAATACCAGGTGAGTAGCAAAGTACAAGAGGAGTCCTAAGAGAGTAGTCAGGTGGGAGCCGAGGTCACAATACCAGGATGTATGCGCAGTACAGGAGGAGCAGGCAGAGGATCGTCAGGGAACAGGATCAGGTAAATATTCAGTAGTCCAACAAATAGCCAGGAGCCTAGAAATTAACAGGCAACCTGTAGCCAGCAGGCTGCCTGTATTTATAGTGGGGAGTGAGGGTCATGTGACGTGGCCAGCATCACATGACCGACAGACCAACCAGTCGAGCACCGAGTGATCAGCTCGGCACTCAAGGCAGACTAGGAGCAGGGAGCCACCCAGCTAGTAAAGCCGCCCTGGGAATGAGGTCAAACACAGAACCTCATTCCAAAAGCTAAGCAACAGTTCTGCGGGCAATGGGGGACTGAGTGCACCTTCGGAACCCCGTGACAGTACCCCCCCTTTTACGAGGGGCCACCGGACCCAAGACTTCAGGCGATGGCTTTTCAGGGTGTTCTAAATGAAATTTACGAACCAGTCTAGGAGCATGAACCTCCCTGGCAGGTACCCAAGATCTCTCTTCAGGTCCATACCCCTTCCAGTGAATCAGATACTGCAAGGAGTTACGCACCTTCCTGACATCCACTATTTTAGACACGACATACTCGACAGCATCATTAACAAGAACCGGCGGAGGCGAGGCTTTCGATGGTACTACCGGTTCAAAATATTTTTTAAGTAGAGATTTATGATACAGTGGTTATTGGGCCTGTTAATCTGTAACGGTCACGTCCACACACACACAGGGGGAAGGGTAGTGACCACTGCGCTCCACCCTCACCCCTGGCCCTGCCTACTTGCCTCACGAGTCCTGATGACAGGGGACAACTGGACGGCAATCCCTAACTTAGGATATGTGCAGGGAAGACAGACAAGACAAAATACGGAACATGAACGGACCGGGTCAGAACCAAGAGAGCTACGCAGTACAACGGATTAAGCAAAGAATGGTCAGGAGAAGCCGGGGTCAAATACCAGGTGAGTAGCGAAGTACAAGAGGAGTCCTAAGAGAGTAGTCAGGTGGGAGCCGAGGTCACAATACCAGGATGTATGCGCAGTACAGGAGGAGCAGGCAGAGGATCGTCAGGGAACAGGATCAGGTAAATATTCAGTAGTCCAACAAATAGCCAGGAGCCTAGAAATTAACAGGCAACCTGTAGCCAGCAGGCTGCCTGTATTTATAGTGGGGAGTGAGGGTCATGTGACGTGGCCAGCATCACATGACCGACAGACCAACCAGTCGAGCACCGAGTGATCAGCTCGGCGCTCAAGGCAGACTAGGAGCAGGGAGCCACCCAGCTAGTAAAGCCGCCCTGGGAATGAGGTCAAACACAGAACCTCATTCCAAAAGCTAAGCAACAGTTCTGCGGGCAATGGGGGACCGAGTGCACCTTCGGAACCCCGTGACACTCAGTAATTGACAACTGTGTCTCATCCTCTTCATCAACCTCTTGAGACAGTAATTGCCGTTGACTTATTGGCAACTGTGTCTCATGATCATCCACCTCATTAAAAATTCATTGCCGTTCCCCACCGTCATCTTCTTGTGACTGTGGATGCTCAAGAGTTTGGGAATCAGGGCACAAGATCTGTCCCTCTTCAAGCGTGCTTGGCGAGAGGGCCAAATCAAGGAATGGTGCTGAAAAGAGCTCCTCGGATCACTCGTTTGCCCAGACTCTCCATGGTGGTAGGAAGGAGGATCAGGGTGAGGATTGTATTGAGCAGACTCTTGACAACTGAGACTGTACTTGGTGGAAGACAGGGTGGTGCTTAACTGACTGGAAGCATTATCTTCTGCAATCTAACCGACCATCTGGTCGCACTGGTCTGACTTCAAGAGCGGTGTCCTGCGCCGCCCTACAAATTGGGACATGAAGCTAGGTATCGTAGATGATTGTTTTTCTTGTGCTCTGGCAGCAGGCACAGTTTCACCACGCCCAGGGCCACGGCCTCTGCATGCACCATCAGCATCACGGCCACTTCCCCGGTCCCTTACTGCTCGCCTTCTTCATATTAAATGTTATATATGCTTGAAAGTATGTTACACGTACAGTAGCGTAGGATTTGGTAGTGTATGCGCAAATAAATTTATAAAGGTATTTGGGATGTGGAAATGTCACACAGGAAATATCCCGCAGATAATGTCAATGCTGTCACCAGCGGCTAATTAAAAATTACAGGGAATGTCACAGGTATTTGGGTTGAGGAAATGTTATACAGGAGAGGTACCACTGGTAATGTCACTGTCCGCAGCGTCTACGAAAAAAGTACACTGTTTGTCACAGATAAATTTTTTCAGCGCACGCCTTACACTGCAGATGTGGCACTGGTTATGTGACTGTCAGAAGCGGATACTGTCTATAAAAAAAGTACACTGTATGTCACAGATACATTTTTTCAGCGCACACTTTACACTGCAGATGTGGCGCTGGTAATGTCACTGTCCGTAGCAGATACCGTCTACGGAAAAAGTACACTGTATGTCACAGATAAATTTTCTCAGCGCACACGTTACACTGCAGATGTCGCACTAGTTATGTCACTGTCTGAAGCGAACACCGTCTATTGAAAAAGTTCACTGTCTGTCACAGATACATTTTTCAGTGCACACGTTACACTGCAGATGTGGCACATTATGTCACTGTCAGAAGCGGACACCGTCTATTGAAAAAGTTCACTGTCTGTCACAGATACATGTTTTCAGCGCACACGTTACACTGCAGATGTGGCACTGATAATGCCCCTGTCAGAAATGGACACCATCTATTGAAAAAGTACATTGTATGTCACAGATACATTTTTTCAGCGCACACGTTACACTTCAGATGTGGCGCTGGTAATGTCACTGTCCGCAGAAGACACCGTCTACGGAAAAAGTACACTGCATGTCACAGATATTTTTGGGATGCGCACACTCTACACTGGAGATGTGGCGCAGCTAATGTCACTGTCTGCAGCAGACACCATCTATGGAAAAAGGCCACTGGATGTCACAGATATTTTTTGAATGTGCACACTTTACACTGGAAATGTGGCGCAGCTAATATCACTGTCCTCAGCGGACACCGTCTACGGAAAAAGTACAATCGATGTCAGATATTTTTTGGATTTGCACATTTGACACTGGAGATGTGGCGCAGCTAATGTCACTGTATGCAGCGGACACCATCTACGGAAAAAAGACACTGGATGTCACAGATATTTTTTGGATGCGCACACTTTACACTGGAGATGTGACGCAGCTAATGTCACTATCCGCAGCAGCCACCGTCTATGGAAGAAGTACACTGGATGTCACAGATATTTTTGGGATGCGCACACGTAACACAGGAGATGTAGCGCAGATAATGTCGCTGTCTGCAGCGGCCTAACTATTGTACGCTATTTCGCGCATGATGCGCTAAAAATAGATATTACTGCCACACGCAACAGTCCTTAAATGGACTTTTGGGTCTGTAAACTTTTAACTATTTAGCGCAAGTTAGATAGGCAAGGTACAGTTATCACAGTGTAACGGGGAGCCAGTGACTCTCTCTCTCTCTCCCTGCAGCGCCGCCGGCATCCAGTTCATGAGGAGGAGCGAGGATGCGGCTGCCACCCTTGTCTCCATAGTAACAAGGGGGAGGGGAGGACCCGACCGTGCACGCCTCCTCAGCATGGCTTCATCCCCTATACAACAAGCAGGGAGGGAACAGAGCGCCGATGTCAATAAGTCGGCGCTCAGGTGTATAGATATGCTGGACATGGGTCACGTGACACTGGACATATCACATGACCCATCAATTAGAACTATTTAAACAAGTAACCTGCTGGCCACAGGTTGCCTGTGATTGTTACCTCACTAGCTTGAATTTGACTTCGACCTTGTGATACTTCTTGTACTGAAGTGATCTCTTGGTTCCTGACCTTGGCTTGTATTGACTTCGATCTTGTATTACCCCTTAGTGCCTACGTTACCTCCTGGCTCTTGGCCTCGGTTCCCACTGGTTCTGGTTGCGGTTCTTCCCGGCCTGGGAAGCTTTTGCTTTTGTGCTTTCTGTCTTTGTCTTTTGTATACTCCCCTTTGTTGTTTTCTTCCTTTAGGCCCCTGCACGTTCGTAAGCTAGGGACTGCTGCCCAGTTGTACCCCGTCGGTTAGGACGGACCGTGCAAGTAGTTAGGGATAGAGGTGACACACAGCCAAGGAAATTGTCTTCATAAGTGGTCCTTATTCTGTAGCCATACAGCTACAAGTCATGTTCCTTTAAAACAGTATCCTTTTCTATATGAACAAATACCATTGGGATTGATCAGCGAGGTGTGTGTAGAGGAGTTAAAAACACTATACTTGAAAAGCAGAGTGGGTACCTTCGTCTGGCATACTGTATGGTAAAATTTTTGGGCTCTGAAGCAACAGTTTAGAAGTTGTATACACTCTAGTACATTTCACCAACATGGCAGGTACCATGACTTTGGTTGTTAAAAGTGAACTGTTCCCTTACTTCATCAGAACAAATGCATACAAATATTCATAATATTGGTTACTAGGATATTTCATTATTTTGTAAGATTGAAGACATAACAGTTTTGCCACGTTTATCCATAGTTTCACAGGTGTGAAGAAATTAAGTTGATCTATGGAAAGCAAGACAGTGACTTAATTCTCCTACTGTGACTTAATTCTCCACGCTTTTCACATCACGCAGCTCTATCATAGACTGCCATGCAGAAGCTTGTTTAATGTGCACACCTGCTTTCAATATAAATAGAAGTTGCATTGTTACATAGTTAATACGGTTGAAAAAAGACATAAGTCCATGAGGTATAACCAAGGGATAGGGATAGGTGGGGATTCGAATCCCAGATGGAATTGACATGTTTGCATAAGCATTAATGTTGTTTACTTTTAAGAATTCCTCTAATCCCTTTTTAAAACTGTCAACTGTTCCTGCTGTAACCACATCCTGAGAAAGTCTATTCCACAGCTTCACAGTTCTTACAGTAAAGAAACTTTTATACTTCCGGAGACTGAACTTTTTCCTCTCCAATCGGAGACAGTGCCCCCTTGTCTTTTGAGCGCATTTTACATGGAACAGCTTTTCACCGTATTTTTTGTATGGCCCATTTATATATTTGTAAAGGTTAATCATGTCCCCCCTTAGACGTCTCTTATCAAGACTAAATAAATTCATTTCTTTTAATCTTTCTTCATAACTAAGACCCTCCAGGCCCCTTATCAGTTTAGTCGCTCTCCTCTGTACTTTTTCTAGCTGTAGTTCGTCCTTTCTATGGACTGGTGCCCAGAACTGAACTGCATATTCCAGATGAGGCCGCACCAACGCTTTGTAGTATTACATCCCTGACCCGCGAGTCCATGCCTCGTTTAATGCATGACAATATCCAGGTGGCCTTAGCAGCAGCTGATTGACATTGTATGCTGTAATTTAATCTACCATCCACAAGGACACCCAAATCTTTCTCTGTAAGTGACTCTCCCAGTGTTACATCGCCTAGGACATATGAAGCACAGAGATTATTACTACCAAGATGCATAACTTTACATTTCTCCACATTGAACCTAATTGACCAAGTGATGCCCAATCACTCAGAGTGTTCAAGTCAGCTTGTCGTATATGGACATCTTCCATAGACTGTACAGTTCTACATAGCTTAATATCCTCTGCAAAAATAGAAATGGTGCTATTAATCTCGTCCTCGATATCTTTAATAAATTAATTAAATAATAAAGGGCCCAGCACAGAACCTTGGGGTATACCACTAATAACCCGGGACCATTCTGAATAGGAATCATTGACCACAACTCTCTGGACACAGTCCTTCAGCCAGTTTTCAATCCAATTGCAAACTATACTTTCCAAGCCTATAGACCTTACTTTACCTATTAAACGTCTATGAGGGACAGTATCAAAAACATTTGCAAAATCCAGAAACACTACATCCACAGCCGCCCCTCTGTCCAGGCTACTAGTCACATCCTCATAAAAACAAATCAGGTTAGTCTGACAACTTCTGTTCTTGGTAAACCCATGTTGGTTATCACTTATAATATTATTTACAGTCAGATACTTCTGTATATAGTCCCTTAGAAGTCCTTCAAACATTTTTCTCACAATAGAAGTAAAACTAACTGGTCTATAATTACCTGTGAAGGACCTTGATACTTTTTTTGAATATGGGCACCACATTTACCTTGTGCCAATCACTTGGCGCTGTACCAGTACCTAGAGAATCTTTAAAAATTATAAACAGGGGCACAGCAATGACTGAACTGAGCTCTTTAAGCACTCTTGGGTGTACTCCATCTGGGCAAAGAGCCTTGTTACCCTATTTAACTTGTCTTGGACCATATCTACAGTTAGCCAATTGAGTATATTACTGGATGCACTAACAGCCCCAGAACCACAGATATGAGCTCCTTTCTCTTCTTATGTAGATACAGAGCTAAAAAAAACATTTAGTAACTCTGCCTTTAACTTATCTTCAGTGACTATCCCCCCTTCACCATTATTTAGTGGACCTACCTGCTCAGACCTAGTTTTTTTAAAACATTTATATATTGTTATATTGTTATATTTTTATGTTGTTATATTTTGCAGCTCTGTTTATATAATTTATATTGGAATGACATCTAACCTTTATGCATCAATGAAGGCTTCAAGTCTCTCAAGTAAAGTTTTACATACGCGAATGTCCTCTCTTCTTGTTGATATTATGAATAGAGATGAGCAAATTTTTCAAAAATTCGATTCGGCCGGTTTGAAAGTTTTTTTTTTAAAAATTTGCTTCTATCCGAATTTATTTGAGGAAAATCTCGTTAAAAAATGCTATTTCCTGGGTGCAGAGAGCCTTTATAGTGGTGTAGAACACTCTGCCTTGCAGTAGCACGCATAGGGAGTCTGCTTTGGTAGTGAAATTATACTGGGAGTCAGTATGACATGCAGATGACAGGCGTCGCTCTCATAATCAATGCACACTTCACTTATTTTGGCAGTCACTGGCCAAATAACTCAACTATGAACTCAGCCTTATAGGTCGATGTTAGCGCCAAGAAGAAGTGCACTCCTTTTACACAGTCGTCAGCTGATTCCACATAAATGTCAACAGAACCTGTTCTATTACACGCTTATACAAGTAGAGACCCCTGACAGAGTGGAGAGGGTATCAGCAGTAAATTTGTGTTGACGTCACTGATTGATTTTCCCTTCCTCTGATCCGTCAGAACAATAACCCACCAAAAAGCGGATCCTGTCTGTTGAGCATCTGCCTTCACTTAGTCAGCATTTGGTCAGTAATCTATCAGTATTGCTAATTAGTGATGATGAGCGGCATAGGCAATATTCGAATTCACAATATTTTGCAAATTTTTTGCCGAATATTTGCCATAAATTCGCAAATTCGAGAATTCTTGATTTCCAGTCATTGTTTACTTGATTGCAAAAATCGGCACTGTCATAAATTCGCGATAAATTCGAATATTCACGCTCAACACTATTGCTAATGCCAAAAAAAACAGGAGTGGATCCAAAACAGAGATAACACGTGAATGGAATATTTGCATATCTTCTGTGTTTTGTACCCACTCCTGCTTTTGGTTACCAAATCACAAGCCAATTCTGAAGGGACCATACAGGCCTTACAGCTGCTACACAGACATGATCCGTTGTGCTTCTCATTTTTCATTCCTTCTAAAAGATCAGAAGGGTTAAATAAATTATTGATGTCAGCCAGGCCGAAAGGCAAAATACTGGCCCAGTCATGAAGTGGGGAGGCTGGGAACAGCATTAGAAGTCCACAAAGTGGCCCTATGACATAGTGGTGAGGTGGAAGCAGAATGAGGAGACCACAAAGTGCCCCAATGACAGAGTCTGGAGGTGGCAGCAGCATCAGGAGGCCACAGAGTGGCAAGGTGACATAGTGTGGAGGTGGGTGGCAATTCCAGTACCTGCTGAAGATGGTGGATGAAAGAAGGAGAATTTGGCATCAGATGTGTGGCATCAGGCGGGTGGCAGCATCAGAATAGTAGCTGAGGCACATAGCCAGAAGAAACCGGTCTCTTTTGTCAAAGTGTTGGTGTGGCATCAGACATAGCTGGGTGGAAATTCTGGCGGATCCACGCCTTCTTCATCTTGACAAAGGTCAGTTTCTTCACATTTTGGGTGGACAGGCGAGTTTTTCTTGGGGTAACGATGGCCCCCGCCACACTAAACACCCTCTCTGATGCCACACTTCTGGCCGGGCAGGACAGCTTTTCCAGAGCAAACTCTTCCAGTTGCGGCCACAAATCCAGTTTGGCTGCCTAGTAGTCCAGCGGATCTTCAATGTGGGGTGGCAGGGTGCTGTCCAAGTATGCCACCACCTGCTGGTTCAGGTCCCGCTCCAGGTCTAGCTGCTGCTGGTGAGTAGTTTCTTCACTAGGCGGGCGAAGAAAGCTGCTCATCAGCGACTCTAGACTCAAGTTGCTGCTAATGGAACTGGAACTGCTCCTACCCTCCACCCTGCCACAGCAGCCATGTCAGAGGAATATGAGCGCAGAGGGCGCCCCCCCCCCGGTCAGACCTATAAGAGGATGGACCATGGCACAGATAGTAGGCGGCCAACTGACTACATAGGATGTTTCTATAGTATTATTCCTTTTAGGATTCACATCCCCACCTATTCCTTGGTTGAACTTGATGGACATATGTCTTTTTTCAACCGTATTATTTATGTAGCTATGTAACTAAAGTATTTCAGTTTTAACTCCCTCTCAGCGGGTGTAAAAAAGGTCCCCATTTTGGACCAGTAGTGAGGGTCCAACAAGGTGGAGAGCCAGAAGTCATCGCTCTGCCGAATAGTGACAATTCGGCTGTCACTACGCAAGCAAGAGAGCATGCATCAGGCCATTTGCGCAAGTGACTCGGGTGGGTCTCCCTGCCTCCATCTCCACTAAATACTGCCATGGTGAGTCTGTGTTCTATGCCTCATCTTCCTCATCGCCCTGTAGATCATCTGCCTGCTCCTGATCCCCCTCTCCTGTCATCTACAGTATGTAGAAAAACCACCCATTTCGCTACACATTGCTTGTGCTCCAATGTCCTCCTCCTCCACCTCCTACCCCAATTCAGACGCCACAGAGCTCATGTGGCCGTGAGATCTAGGCACCACGTATCCAATCCCCTGACCAGCCATATTTACCTGCATCTGTTCCAGGACATGAAGCAGTGGAATGACATTGTTCATCCTGTAGTCCTGGTGACTGACAAATAACGTGGCCTCCTAAAAGGGCCTGAGCAAACTACAGGTGTCCCGCATGAGCTGCCACTGGCTGACATCGAAGTTACACTTGGGAGTACTTCTGTCCGCTTGGATCATCAAGAAATCGTTTATGGCCTTTCTCTGTTCGTTCAGTTTGTCCAACATATGGAGGGTGGATTTCCAATGGGTGGAAACGTCGCACATTAGCCTATGTTGGGGGATTTCGTTCTGCTGCTGCAGCTCAAGGAGGATGTGCTTTGCGGTGTAAAAGTGGCTTAAGTGCATGCAAAGTTTCCTGGCCATCTTTATGATGTCTTGCAGATGGGCAGAAGACTTCAGGAACCGCTTCACAACCCAATTGAACACTATTGCCATGCAGGGCGTATGGCTCAGCCCTCCTTGACACAGCGCTGATACCATGTTCTTCCCTTTGTTGGTCACCATGGTTCCGATTTTGAGTTGTCGCGGAGAAAGCCAGGATTCGATTTCTTGATGAAGGACACGGAGCAGTTCCTCCCCTGTGTGACTCCTTTTGCCCAGGCAAATGAGGTGCATAACAGCGTGACACCGCTGTGCCCTGCACATGTGGTATGCTGAAGGGGCACTGTGAATTGTCCCTGCGGTGGAGTATGAGGAGACAGAGGCGGACATTGTTGCAGGACCAATGGCATGAGAACATGGAGGCGGAAGCGGCGTCACCTGGCCAAGTTGCTTGTGTGGCTGTACATGAACCATATTCACCCAGTCGGCCGTAAAGGACATGTATTGTCCCTGACCGTAGTTATAGCTTCACACATCCGCTCTGCCGTGCACTTTGGCATACACCGATAGGCTCACGGACTTGACCAGCTTCTGTTCTACATATTTGTGCAGGGCTGGTACTGTCTTTTTGGCAAAGAAATGACGGCTTGGGACTCTCCACCTCGGCTTAGCGCAAGCCATCAGTTCTCTGAAAGGTGCAGATTGTCGTTGGATGCGTGAACGCATACTGCTGTCTCTTGGCAATCGCTTCGATAATCGATTGCTGACGGAATGACTGACGAGGAGGGGGAGGAGCAGGAGCATCTTTACCAGCAGAAGATGGGAATGACAGACAGCTCCCTTCGGCTCAGTGGCCTCCTCATACTGCTTCCACCTCCAGATCCTGTCATTGGGCCACCCTGTGGTCTCCTCATGCTGCTTCCACCTCACCACTATGTCATAGGGCCACTCTGTGGGCTTCTCATGCTATTTCCGCCCACCCCACTTCATGACTGGTCCACTATTTTGTATTTCAGCCTGGCTGACATCATCATTTATTTAACCTTTCTTCTGATCTGTCAGAAGGAAGGAAAAATGAGACGCAAAATGGATCCTGTCTGTGTAGCAGTTGTAAGGCCTGTATGGTCCGTTCAGAATTGGCTTATGATTTGGTAGCTAAAAGCAGGAGTGGGCACAAAACACAGAAGACATGCAAATATTCCATTCATGTGTCATGTCTGTTTTAGATCCACTCCTGGTTTTTTGGCATTAGCAATACTGATGGATTATTAAGCAAATGCTGACCGAGTGAATGCATATGCTCCACAGACAGGATCCGTTTTTTGTGGGTTATTGATCTGACAAATCAGAGTAAGGGCAAATTAATCATTGACGTCAGCACAAACTTACTGCTGACACCCTCTCCACTCTGTCAGGGGGGCTGTTCTTGTATAAGCGTGTTATAGAACAGGTTCTGTTGACATCTATGTGGAATCAGTTGACGACTGTGTAAAAGGAGTGCGCTTCTTCTTGGCGCTAACATTGACTTGAGTTATTTGGCCAGTGACTGCCAAAATAAGTGAAGTGTGCAGTGATTCTAAGAGCGACGCCTGTCATCTGCATGTCATACTGACATATAATTTCACTACCAAAGCAGACTTCCTATTAGTGTTACTGCAAGGCACAGTGTTCTACACCACTATGAAGGATCTATGCAGCTAGGAAATAGCCTTTTTTTAACGTAATTCATCGCAAATATATTCAGATCAAAAAAAAATTCTGGAAAAATTTGATGAAACGGCGAATCAAATTTTTGAAAAATTCGCTCATCTCTAGTGCAGAGTCCACCAGTTGGAAAGGTAGGGACTCCAGCACCACGTTCAGTTTCTGTGCCGTTGGATGAGTGCACACATACTGTTTGGTGATCGATTGCTGATGGAATGACTGACGATGAGTAGGAGGACGAGGAGCAGGAGCATCATCCTCAACCGTCTATGGATCATGAGCCTGACCACTCGCAACCCTAGCTCCCACGCCACTCTACTCATCACTACTTGCCTGCCTAGTGGAGGAAGCGGCGGATGTCACCTCCACATCTTGGATTGCCAGTAGCTGCTGATTGTGTTCTAGTAGCTCGTCCTCACTGTATTGTGGAGCTGAGCCCACAGCAATACTACTCTGGCTGAAGGAACAGAAAAGGACAGAAGCAGGTTGAGGACAGGTGGGTGCACAGGGCCTGCTCCCAGGCCATGCCAACTAAGGGTTGTGTCTGACAAACCCACTGACTCTTGGCTGGGGGTTTCTGATATCACTTGAGGCGAAGTAGATGACTGAGTCAACCATTCAAGAACCGATGGGTTGCTGGTCGAGACACGACCGCTAGATGACACTGGGAGCCCAGGCCTCTCGCTGCGACACCCTCTTACTCTGCTGCAACCTATGCCTGCACCAAAATCGATTAGGCCTCTGCCACTCCCCTGTGCAGGGCCTTGCACTTCTCTGTCTGACATACTGTTAGATCAAATAAATAAATAATAAGGAAATTAAAACACGACAAAAAGTCTATAATTTTCTCACTTCACCACACAACGGCTAATAAGCCCCCCCCCACTAATACACACAAAAAAGGACTTTAGAACATATAACTGCACAGCTAAAATGACAAATATATTTTTTCTTTTTCCTCTAATATACACCATAAAATGTTTTAGAACATATCACTGCTCCACTGAGCGGCAAATATATATTTTCTTTTTCCTCTAATACATGCGACAAAAGGCTTTAAAACATATAACTGCACCGCTGAACGGCAAATATTTTTTTGTGCCACTAATACACGGCAAAAAGGGCTTTAACACATATAACTGCACCGCTGAACGGCAAATATTTTTCTTATGTGCCAATAATACATGACAAAAAGGGCTTTACAACATATAACTGCACCTCTGAACGGCAAATATATTTTACTTTTGCCACTTATACACTCCACAGAAGGCTTTAGAGCATATAACTCCACCGCTGAGTTTTATTTTGTGCCAATACACGGCAAAGCGGGCTTTACAACATATGGTTGCACCAATGAATGGCAAATATATATATTTTTGGTGCCACTAATACATGCCAAAAAGGGCTTTAGAACATGTAACTGCACCGCTGACCGGCAAATATATTTTACTTTTGCCACTTATACATGCCACAGAAGGCTTAAGAGCATATAACTCCACCGCTGAATGGCAAATATATAAATTTTTGGGTGCCACTACTACACGGCAAAAAGGGCTTTACAACATTTAACTGCACCGTTAAAAGGCTAATATATTTCTTTTGTGCCACTAATACATGGCAAAAAGTGCTTTAGAACATATAACTGCACTGCTGAACGGCAAAAATATATTTTTGGTGCCACTAATACATGGCAAAAAGGGCTTTACAACTTTTAAATGCACAGCTGAATGGCAAATATATATATTTTTTGTTCCACTAATACACGGCAAAAAGGGCTTTAAAACATATAACTGCACCGCTAAACGGCAAAAAAAAAATGTGTGCCACTAATACACGGCAAAAAGGGCTTTACAACAAATAACGACTCCGCTGAACGTTAAATATATTTTTCTTTTGCCACTAATACACTAGCAAAAGATGGGCCCCTACGGAGGGGGGGGGGAGTGTGATTAATTTAAAATATAACTTTTAATAAGGTCTAGAATGAGCAGAATAATAAGACTCACTACAAAATACAGACATACATACATAAACGGGCCAACTTAATGGTACCCTGATGGCTGGTAGAGACAATAAATCTGCTCCGTCTAATGAAAGGCGTGAGCAGTCTTACCAGACCCTTGTAGATGCTGGTATAGGTCCGAGATGATAGGTGCAGTAGACACTGGATGTATACCGTGCGGGAAGTTGTGGATCTGCCGTGTAGCCGTGTAGAAGGAACAATAGAACAAGTCCTATATAACCCTACCAAAAGATGGAGGGGGCTATTTTACTTCTACCTATCTACACAGAGCACTCGCCCTGAAAAGGGCGACCCCGTCCGATGCCTGTCCCTATTTTGGACCTTATCCCTAAAACTACAAACAGTTTGCCAGTGCAAAAAATATTATGGTGCTTCCAATGACCTCCCGACGTGGCACGTTTCTGTCCGTGACTCTTCATGGGAGTGAATGCAGGAAGATGACGGATAGATAACCGCAGGTATATGGCCTGAGTATAAATAAACACTGTGAATAAAACAAGCAATAGGGGCTTGTATTCGCTATCCCAGGGTGGTGGGATGCGGTCTTGCAGAGGAGGGGTAGTCCTATGCTGGATGGTCAGGGGGATACAATGGAGTGGCAGCCCTACTCAATTTGAGTCTTTTGTATCCTGTCTTAATCAGAATGACATAGGCATGAGGTTTACATATGAGACACATCCCACCAGTCTACCATTTTTGGATATCAAAATCACCAAAAACGATAGGGGGGAACTGGATACCTCTATCCACAGAAAACCCAATGCGACAAACTCTCTTCTGAGATGGGAGAGCAGTCATCCCCTCCCACTCAGGAGAGGGATACCAAGAGGGCAGTATCTTCGTCTGTGCAGAAATTGCTCAGACAAAAAAGATTTTGTGGCGCAGGCATCTGACCTGAGGGCCAGATTTTTACAAAGGGGTTACCCTCATTACACCCTAAGATCCGCCTACAGAGCAGCTCTTGCGCGACAGAAACCTACCTTACTAACCCCCAAACAGTCGAGTAATTGTGCGACTAAACTGTTATGAGTAATCACTACTTTTGACAGAGGTTCAAGCCAGGTCAAAAAGATTTTACAACATCATTGGGGGATCCTCAAAATGGACCCCGACCTTCAGGATGTATTAGGAGACCACCCACAGATTACATATAGACGTGGCACTAACCTACGTGACAAGTTGGTCCGCAGCCATTTCTCGTCTATCAAGACACATTCAACATGGCTGCGGTCAAACATAGTAGGCAGTCACAAATGTGGCAACTGTGTTGCCTGTAAGCACATCATGACTACTAAATATTTTACCAGCTCGGTCACGGGTAAGACGTATCCTATTCCACATTTCATTAACTGCAAATCTAGGGGTGTGATATATCGCATCCTCTGTGAATGTGGTTTAGAATACATTGGCAAGACCATACAGGAATTCCGGAGGAGGATTGGTGAGCACATGGGGGACGTCACAAACGGTGTCCAAACATGTGCACACCGACCACAATGGCAAAGCTCAGCTAAAATTCATGGGCATTGACCTTGTGAAACCCCCACCGAAAGGGGGGAACTGGGACAGGAACCTCCTCCAACGTGAAGCACGCTGGATCTTTAACTTAAAAACGTCAGCGCCAGGTGGCATGAACGAAAGATTAAACTACACTTGTTTTCTCTGAAATACTGCATTCATGTCCACTGCAATGCCTCGTCTGTTCACCTAATACTGTGGGTTCACACGCATAATTGCGCAAATGCCTCCATCCTAAAAATCGCGCATGCACCCTCAGTGACGCATGGTCTCCACATCTGACTTTGGGTCCACATTTGTATAACCTAAATTGCGCATTGTTTGACTGTATATCATGCTGGGGTTGCGCCTGGACTGCGCATCCATATGCATTTATGCAACCTCAATTGCGCACCGTATGATTGAATGCTGTGCTTTGACTGCACGCTGTTTGTATCACCGATGCGCACCATTGTCTGCGCATCGCCTTGTTTAATGTTGCCCAATCAGCATTTACTTTAACAATGTCTGTATCACATCCAACCTGTTACCTCTTTCCCTGCGCTAAATGTCATTAGCCGATTCACGGCAATATATTCTTATTGTTACTATGGAGATGCATACACTTTGCATCCCACGTGATCTCCGGCCCGTCTGTATTGGCTCTGAGATCTTTGGTTCCGCCCATCCCCTGCCGCTAGTACCGCCCATCCCACGTGGTGTCGCCGGCGTGTGACGTCACTTGCTGCGTCCGCATTTGATCTCGGGCACGTTGCCTCAGCCCAGGTAATCCACCTGACGTGCGGGCCTCGTGACTGGGAGATTCGCGGCGCTCCGATTTGGCGTCACATCCTGATGACGTCAGTGAGGAGAGGGTGTGACGGAGGAGAGGCGCGAATATTTAAAGTCCACTACTCAGATATACTACTGCGGCTGGTTTATATCGTTGTTTCCCCCAAAGATAGGGGACTCACTTGATAGTGGATCATTGTATCCCCCTGACCGTCCAGCATAGGACTACCCCTCCTCTGCAAGACCGCATCCCACCACCCTGGGATAGCGGATACAAGCCCCTATTGCTTGTTTTTTTCCCAGTGTTTATTTAGCCTCAGGCCATATACCTGCGGTTATCTATCCGTCATCTTCCTGCATTCACTCCCATAAAGAGTCACGGACAGAAACGTGCCACGTCGGGAGGTCATTGGAAGCACCATAATATTTTTTGCACTGGCAAACTGTTTGTAGTTTTAGGGATAAGGTCCAAGATAGGGACAGGCATCCGGACGGGGTCGCCCTTTTCAGGGCGAGTGCTCTTTGTAGATAGGTAGAAGTAAAATAGCCCCCTCCATCTTTTGGTAGGGTTATATAGGACTTGTCCTATTGTTCCTTCTACACGGCTACACGGCAGATCCACAACTTCCCGCACGGTATACATCCAGTGTCTCCTGCACCTATCATCTCGGACCTATCCCAGCATCTACAAGGGTCTGGTAAGACTGCTCACGCCTTTCATTAGACGGAGCAGATTTATTGTCTCTACCAGCCATCAGGGTACCATTAAGTTGGCACGTTTATGTATGTATGTATGTCTGTATTTTGTAGTGAGTCTTATTATTCTGTTCATTCTAGACCTTATTAAAAGTTATATTTTAAAATAATCACACTCCCCCCGCCTCCGTAGGGGCCCATATTTTGCTCATTTAACTTGGAGTGCTAACATAGCCTGAATAAGACTCAGAGCTCTGATCCATTTCTGCCACTAATACATGACAAAAAGGGCTGCAATTTTCTCACTTCACCACACAAAGGCTAATAAGCCCTTTTTTCCCACTAATACAAGCCAGAAAATGCTTTAGAATATATAACTGCCCCGCACAAGGGCAAATATTTATTTTTGTGCAACTAATACACCGTAAAAAGCGCTTTACAACAAATAACTGCACCGCTGAACGTTAAATATATTTTTCTTTTGCCACTAATACATGACAAAAAGGGCTGTAATTTTCTCACTTCACCACACAAAGGCTAATAAGCCTTTTTTTTCCCACTAATACAAGCCAAAAAATGCTTTAGAACATATAACTGCACCGCACAAGGGCAAATAAGATGTAGATATATTTACTTTAAATAAACCCTGTTAATGGCTATATCAAACAGCACTTGCACCCTAATAAGAACTGTTTGCTGGAATGACAGAGCTGTATAATGGCAATTTGGGTCCCCAGTCAGTGCAGCAAGGTGTAATAGGATTGTTCCTTTTACCCAGCATGTAACCTCCCCTACTGAACCCTGTTCAACATAAATGCTGTGGAATGATTCCTTCCTATCCTTTCCCTACACCTTGAATAATCTTTCCCTGCACTTGTAAATCGTTTTTTTTAGCACAATGAAGTTTTTCCTACCACTGTCCCTAGCACCTGCTGACGTCTCTCCCTGCACTGGTACACTGGTAAATGGCAGAATCCAAGATTGCTGAGGCTATTTATAGGGTTGTGACATCACAGGGCTTGCCGGCTGCTGATTGGCAGCCATTTTAGAAAAAAATGTGATTTGTTATCATGAAGCATGAGGAAATTCGGCTTCAGTGCGAATCAAATTTTTCCCGAAATTTGGATGGAATTTCACTTCGCCAGCTTTGATTCGCTCATCTCTAATCATGAAGCTTATCAATTATGGGGTCCATAGATTATGAAAATGGAAGTCAGCTTTGTTTTAAAGGTGATCTTCGATATTCTCTTCTAAATTTCAATATCAACCACTCGCTTCTTTCTACAACAATCTTACCTCTCATTTTAATGATATGTTTGGCCAGTCATAACTGCTCAAAAAATAGTGGCAGGTTGTGGTGGCTCACTAGCAAGTAGTTAAGGTATGGTGCTGCAAGCTCATATAGAGGGAATCACCCCACCCTCTTTAAAGGCAAATGTAGTAATAGGAAAATGAGCGAGCACTCATACACTTGGCAACCAGATTGACATGTGCAGAAAATATTTATTAAATCCCCATAAAATACAAGTAATAAAATTTATAAGAACAATGTAGCAATAATATACAACATTACAGTCACATATATTGTGGTAGATATGATCGACACTATATTCATATGACTCAATAGTGTCGATAAATTCAATAATATATATCTCACCAAAAAACTTCAAGTATATGCTGTTATTTGGGAAAGAGGGGGTATTATCTTCTAGCACTCTATCCCAATTTGGGAAACTGAATGTCACTGAAAATGTTGTAGGTGTATTCACTGGGAGCGCAACATGTTCATAAAGTGTCCACAGGAATCCTGATAATGTGAAAAGTCTCTTATAGCATATCCTTTTAAGCTCGATATGAGCTTTGGATTGAAGAAAACTTTAAATCGATGTTTGGCTTACCTTCTAGCGTCTGCTGTCTCCCTATTGCTTCAATGGAGCTTTAAATATTTGCCGGCTTATTCAGTCGCTCCATACAGCAAGCTGGTTTAAATTTCGCGGGAGTTCCAAAGATCGCGGGAGTTGCCACTCTATTCTGCAATTTCCTTTGGTGCAGCTTTCGACGATAAGAATAGTTAATCCTTTACTGTAGAGATTTTCTTCTGTATGGCCATACAATATTATCGGAGGCTTTTCAATGCAGGTACATCACTTGTTTCACCATACGCGTTACGGGTAGATTCACTCTCCCTTCCTCAGTGATCGAAAGTTTTCTTCAATCCAAAGCTCATATTGAGCTTAAAAGGATATGCTATAAGAGACTTTTCACATTATCAGGATTCCTGTGGACACTTTATGAACATGTTGTGCTCCTAGTGAATACACCTACAACATTTTCAGTGACATTCAGTTTCCCAAATTGGGATAGAGTGCTAGAAGATAATACCCTCTCTTTCCCAAATAACAGCATATACTTGAAGTTTTTTGGTGAGATATATATTATTGAATTTATCGACACTATTGAGTCTTATGAATATAGTGTCGATCATATCTACCATAATATATGTGACTATAATGTTGTATACTATTGCTACATTGTTCTTATAAATTTTATTACTTGTATTTTATGGGGCTTTAATAAATATTTTCTGCACATGTCAATCTGGTTGCCAAGTGTTTGAGTGCCCGCTCATTTTCCTATTACTACATAACTGCTCAAAGTTGATCCAAAATTTCTTTTTGTAGAACAGTCATTCTGGTCTTACATAGTATTATAAGTAGAGATGAGCGAAATTCTTAAAAATTTGATTTGCGGGTTTGCTGAATTTTCTGGGAAAAATTTGGTTCGATCAAAATATATTTGGGGCAGAAAGCCTTTATAGTGGTGTAGAACACTATGCCTTGCAGTATCACGCATAGGGAGTGTGCTTTGGTAGTGAAATAATACTGTGAGTCTGTATGACATGCAGATGACAGGGGTCACTCTTAGAATCACTGCACACTTTACTTATTTGGGCAATCACGGGCCAAAACTGACCAAATAACTTAAGTATGAACTCGTCGTCAGCTGATTCCACATAGATGTCTACAGAACCTGTTCTATTAAATTCTTATACAAGTAGAGCCCCCTGACAAAGTGGAGTAAGTTTGTGTTGATGTCACTGATTAATTTGCCCTTCCTCTCATCTGTCAGAACAATAACCCACAAAAAAAGTATCCTGTCTGTGGAGCATAAGCATTCACTGGGTCAGCATTTGCTCAATAATCCATCAGTATTGCTAATGCCAAAAAACAGGAGTCATTCTAAAACAGAGAAGACACGTGAATGGAATGTTTGCATGTCTTCTGTGTTTTGTACTAACTCCTGCTTTTCGCTACCAAATCATAAGCCAATTCTGATGGAACAATACAGGCCTTACAGCTGCTACACAGACAAGATCCGTTGTGCATCTCATTTTTCCTTCCTTCTGACAGATCAGAAGAATGGTCAAATAAATGATGATGTCAGCCCTGGCTGAAAGCCCAAATAGTGGACCAGTCATGAAGTGGGGAGGGTGGGAACAGCATGGGAAGTCCACAGAGTGGACCTATTACATAGCGGTGAGGTGGAAGCAGCATGAGGAGACCACAGAGTGGCTCAATGACAGAGTCTGGAGGTGGCGGCCGCATCAGGAGGCTTGGCAAATTGATTGTCCAGGAATTTCCACTAGAAGATTGGGATAATATATTGGCAAATTTAACTTTAGTTTCTTATAATTTTAATCAAGTTTTGCTTCCATTTTATATAAAAAAGTTAATAAATGTAATAAAAAAAATTAAGTGCTGCCTAAGACAGTAGAGAAACGGCCAGTCTTCTGGTTATTCAATGACGTGGTTGTGATGGAGAAAGCATTCAAAAAAACAATATCTCTCCACCTGCAGACGAATCCTGTCAAGATTGATGCAAATGCGGTATCGGCTGCTCATCGAGCTAGATACTTTTGGGGGAACCTGCCTGACATGAACAGACCTCCTCTAGTAGCTACAGACAATGAGAAGACAAAGCTTTAAGATTGCTTGGAGCCCGGAAGAGTCACAATGTTTATCAAGATTCAAACCATAACTACCAGCTCTGGTCTCTTCATCAGGAAAAACATCACGAGTTCCCAGTCATCGTGGTTGGGAAGGAGGACATCCTGTGGTGCATGGAGATGAAGAGGGTCTTCGGACTTCCCCAGCACTATACAGACGTCTCAGAAATGAACCTCTGCTCCCGACAGAAGCTCCTGGGAAGGTTATGGAGCGTCCCGGCATCTATTTGCCCCGCTAAAGGATTATTTTGAAAGTGTGTAGAAGCCACACAGGGCCCCAACGCTGCAGATTTATCATGGAGATACCGGATTTTATAATACATTATTATATAAAGAAATTTTTTTTAAAATAAATGAAGCCCCTTTGTCACCCAGCTCCCAAGTGCGATCAGCTACATCATCATTATCGAGTACTGTCTGCACGTCACTGATGTCCTCCTCAACCGTCTCTGGGTCAGGAACCTGACCGCTCGCAACACCAGTTTCCACGCCACTCTCCTAATCACTACTTCACTGCCTACTGAAGGAAAGTACAGAGGCAGGTTGAGGACAGATGAGGGCACAGGGCCTACTCCCGGGCCATGCCAACTAAGGGTTGTGTCTGACGAACCCACCGACTGTTAGCTGAGGGTGTCTGATGTCACTTGGGATGAAGTTGAAGACCGAGTTAACTAATCAAGAACCGCTGGTCAAGACACGACCACTAGATGACCCCAGGAGCTCAGTCCTCTCGCTGCGACTCCTGCTGCAGCACCCCCTTACTTTGCTGCGACCTGTGCCTGCACCAGAAACATTCAGGCCTCTTCCAATCCTCTGTGCATGGCCTGGCACTTCTCTGTCTGACATACTTTTAGCTAAACAAAATAAATTAAAAGCAAATTAAAACTCCCCTAAAAGCGACAAATATATTTCTTTCTGTACGTTTACCACAAATAACTCTAACAGTGAAGTGTGTATATATTTTTATTTTTGTACTGAAATAGGCCACTAAATGCTTTAGCCACAAATAACTGCAACAGTAAAGTGTGTATATATTTCTCTTTTTGCACTGAAATAGGCCACTAAACTCTTTCAACACATATAACTGCAGAAGTGAAATGAGAATATATTTTTATTTTTGTACTGAAATATGCCACTAAAGTCTTTCACCACAAATAACTGCAACAGTGAAGTGCGCATATATTTTTTATTTTTGTACTGAAATAGGCCACTAAATGATTTCACCACATATAACTGCAGAAGTGAACCGAGAATATATTTTTCTTTTTGTACTGAAATAGGCCACTAAACGATTTTACCGCAAATAACTGCAACAGTGATCTGCGTATATCTATTTTTTTCTTTTTCTACTGAAATACACCACTAAATGCTTTCACATCATATAGCTGCAGAAGTGAACTGAGAATATATTTTTCTATTTGTAATGAAATACGCCACTAAAAGCTTTCACCACATATAGCTGCAGAAGTGAACTGAGAATATATTTTTCGATTTGTACTGAAATACGCCATTAAACGCTTCCACCACATATAACTACAGAAGTAAACTGTGTGTATATTTTTCTTTTTCCACAGATATAAGCCACTAAAGGCTTTTCAACATACTGTAGCACTTGCACCCCAAGAACAAATTGCTGGAATGCCAGAGCTGTATAATGGCTATTTGGATCCCCAATCTTTCACTGCATTTGTAGATCACTTTTCCGGCACTGTCCGTAGCACCTTCTGATGTCTCTCCCTGCACTAAGATGCTGTGAAATGATTCCTCCTTATCTTTTCCCAGCACTTATAAATCGTTTTTTCAGTTTGTTTTGGGTCACAATGAGGTTTTTCCTATTGCTGTCCCTATCGCTTTCTCACATCTGTCCCTGCATGTCTGAATCCAAGATGGCCACCGTATTTAAAGGGCTGTGACATCACAGCGCTGGCTGGCTGCTGATTGGCTGCATGCATGGCATTATGGGTCATCCCACCTTACCAGAGTTCCTTGCCCCATGTCCTCACATGTGTAGTCGCCATTTTAGGAAAAATTGCAATTTGTTACCACAAAGCGCAAGAAAATTTGCATTCGTTGCAAATCAAATTTTTACTGAAATTCGGATCAAATTCCACTTTGTCAACTTCGATTCTCTCATCTCTAATTATAAGTACTTTCACCCTGCATTGTGAAGTTGAAAGAGATGGTTGCAAATTCCCAGTGCTGAAACTTGGGGAAAATTAGGTAAGCATTGGTTGTTGTGGTTGTAGATATGATATCTTGCTGAAAATTTTAAAGGTTTTCATACCAATAGGCAGTAAGGTGAATGTGTGCAGTCACTGTCCACTAAAATGATTTGAGAGTCACAGAAAGTTTCCAGGGCTCATGCACAGCAATTAATTCCTTCATCAGAATAATGCCTTATTCACATGTCAGTATTTTGGTCAATGTTATCCATCAGTGATTGTGAGCCAAAACCAGGATTGGAACTACACAGAGATAAGGTATAAGTTAAAGATCTGCACCAGTTCTGTCTTTAGAGACGCACCTGGTTTGGCCTCAAAATCACTGATGGAGAACACTAACCAAAACACTGACGTGTAAATAAGTCATTAGTGGGGTAGAAAAAAACTCCAGCATATATTGTATATATAAAAAAAAATACTCAGACTTTATTGAGCTCATATATAAAATCAATCACAGACAAAAGAGACACTACTTAAAGAGGACCTTTCACCGATCCTGACATTGTGAACTAAGTATCATGACATATACAGTGGCGCCCAGGGATCTCACTGCACTTACTATTATCCCTGGGCGCCGCTCCGTTCTCCCGTTATGTCCTCCGGTATGTTCGGGGACTTGGTTATAGTAGGCGGAGTCTGCCCTTGTTCAGCTGGGCGTCTCCTTCTCCTAGGCTGTAGCGCTGGCCAATCGCAGCGCAGAGCTCACAGCCCTGGAGAAAAAAAACCTCCCAGGCTGTGAGCTCTGCACTGTGATTGGCCAGAGCTACAGCCTAGGAGAAGGAGACGCCCAGCAAAACAAGGGCAGACTCCGCTTACTATAACCAAGTCCCCTAAGTCTCCGCCTACTATAACCAAGTCCCCGAACATATCGGAGGGCATAACGGGAGAACGGAGCGGCACCCAGGGATAATAGTAAGTGCAGTGAGATCCCTGGGCGCTGCTGTATATGTCATGATACTTAAATAACAATATCAGGATCGGTGAAAGGTCCTCTTTAAGCTTTTCAAATATTGTTGAAGTATGTAAGCAGTGTTCTTCTGTTTGTTATAGTTTTTATGGATGCACTCAATAAAGCTGGATTTATTATTTCTTCACTAATTTGGTGCTGCAATGCTTGTCCGTGAATTGGCTGTATTAGCAGTAACAGGTTAGCTAGATTCTCTCTCTACGTGTCAGAATAAGTGGGGTCCTATGGTCTAGGCCCCAATGATTAGGCTTTGTCAGAGGTTCTAGTGACTTCCTGTTTAAATGATGTCCCTGGGTATGTTTTAGACCTATTATGGTTAGTTTTATATGTATAAATGGACATATAAGGGCATGAAGTGTATTTATGCTGCGGAATTGGAGAGACAAACATGTGTGCATATTGATATTATATTTTACTTATTACACCATATATATATAGGTGTGATTTAGCATGTGTGTTTTTGCTATTCAAAAGCACACCTGCTTGTCATTTGTCTTCAATTTGGGCAGCTATTGATATCTATGGCCTTTTGGTACTATCTATTAACATTAAGGTGGACTTATAGTGAGGGATAACTCCCTTATATGGATCGTATATTCTTTTCATTGAAGTGCAGTGTTAGGGCCATATTGCATGATTTTGATGGATAATTACTATGCTGTCTGGTAATGTGTCCCATGTATATTTTCTGTATTGTATTTCCACCGTGCTCTCTTTTCTTCTAATACCCGATCAATACTATGGATTTTTGATAAATAAAGATGTTTGTATAATTTTATGACATTAGTCCCATTGATCGTTTCTTTTTGAGCTTAGATTCTCTCTACGTGTCAGAATAAGTGGGGTCCTAGGGTCTAGGCCCCAATGATTAGGCTTTGTGAGAGGTCGTATTGACTACCTGTTTAAAATATATTTGCAGAAAAAACTGCAGATCTGGAGTTTATGTTGCAGTTTTTGGAAGCGAGAGGCAGCTGTAGCTATATATATATATATATATATATATATAGACGAGACTGTGTAGAATCAGGGCAGCACACCCGACGTTAAACAGATGGGTGCCAGCGGTGGAAGCACCTTACCAAGGTGTATGATATAGAAGAAGGAAAGACACCGCAGCACATCCGTAGGTGAAAAAATAGTGGATCTTTATTCACCCTTGCGACCTGGGTGAATAAAGATCCACTATTTTTTCACCTACGGATGTGCTGCGGTGTCTTTCCTTCTTCTATATATATATATATATATAGCTGTAGATATATATATATATATATATATATATATATATATATATACACTCACATGGCAGTATCGATTTTGAGGTTGGGTCAAAATGCAGATACCCACACTTTTCATGGATCTCACTGTCAAAATGTCTATTCTTGTCCAATAAAAATAATAATTGGACATATTCCAAAATTAGCGGCATGGCTGCACGGATACATTTTTTTTGGCCCCATAGATATGAACGGGTCAGTATGTAATCCGCAAAAAATGCGGATCAGATGTGGACAGAAAACACGGTAGTGTGAGTGATGCTAGGGACAGGACAGCAGTAGCCCAAACAAAATAAGTGTTTTTCAAATACATAGATATATTTCTTTTATCATACTATTGTAGGTGTTTTTTTCATGCTGAACTCCTAACGAATCTCTTTAAATTATTTTTCTCTCCACTGTCTGCACCATAAAGAAAAGCTGCAAAATGTTATGTAAATAGGAAGACAAATCCTTTTGTTACCTTATAAGATCCTCTATATTTTCTTCCATAACCGTAGGAGGAACATTAGAAACAATAACTTGCATATCCAACTGGTTGACCACAGAAATCTGAAAAGATATTGACAAGAAAATCAAGAGGAACTTCAAGCAGACTATTCCATTAGTACAAAATGTGCTGAATGATTATCGGTTTTCTGTAGGCAGTGTTGTAATCTAATAATTTCTTATTTCTGTTAAGAGCTGTGGGAACGAGGGAGCCTTGCTGGTTTCTTTTACCAAACACAACTGCTGGAAGTAAGAGCCACAGAATAAACACATGCTTTTAAGTGGTTTTTAATTGATGTGAATGTGTTTATTGTTACAAGTGTGACTGCAGATTTTATTTGTGTTTGAAGAATATTCCTATTTAATACTTCTTAAGAAAACAAGAAGTCATTGGGCATGTTTTTATCATAAACGGGTTGTACAGTGCTAAAATATCGATGACATCCTCAGGACAGGTCATCAATAGAGGTGAGTCAAGTGAGCTTCAGATCCTAGATCCGAAGTCGCTTTGCTCAAAATTTTCGATTAATGCTGTACAGAGATCCGTTTCCGTACAGCATTAAAATGTACGGCCTCCGATGAGGCAAAGTCAGTTATTCCCTTCGATATTTGATTTTTTTGAACTGGAAAGCTGTAACAAAATTGAACTTTTTTCTGATTTTTGTAGGTACAGTTTTGTATTTATTGAAGTATTTAAAGTAAACGTGTCACCAAAATTTGTGTCTGCTATTTAAAACCAGATAGCAACACATATACTTTTTACTAATGTGTTTTTATTTTCTGATTTAGAGATTTCTGTATTTTGTTTCCTGAACTTGATTATGGGGGTGGACATCTTGCCTGAACTGTTCTTCCAGGATTTAGAAAGTGTTAAGAAAATTACTTTACAGCAGCCACCATAATCCATCAACAGGATGTGACCTCATTTACTTCTATGGGAGAGTTTTCTAGGCATGCTTTGTGACCTGTGCATGTAATTGTACAAGTAAAGAATAGATAAACTTTGACAATTACCTATTGCGAATGGATAATCTTGTGTTATCTATACACAGAGGTTGTATTATATAGGGAGGATCAGAATTACAGATACACAGATAACTTCAGTAAAGTGATCTGTATAGAACAATTGTAGATAGTGGCTATTAGGCTTAGTGGCCAGTGTGGGAACCGCAGTATTTTTTTTTATTTTTTTTAATGTAATTTAAGCAATAGGTTATTTTCTGATGACACATTCCCTTTAATATAATACTTAATTGTAACTATAGGTAAAGATCCTACCTATTATTAGAGTGACATAAAATTGCTAATTTTATATCTAACTACTGAGTACAATAAAATTCAAGATATCTTACTCTAGTTACCAGAAACTGCCTATTTGGTATATACAGGGTGGGCCATTTATATGGATACACCGTAATAAAATGGAAATGGTTGGTGATATTAACTTCCTGTTTGTGGCACATTAGTATATGTGAGGGGGGAAACTTTTCAAGATGGGTTGTGACTATGGCGGCCATTTTTAAGCTTGACATTTTGAATCCAACTTTTGTTTTTTCAATAGGAAGAGGGTCATGTGACACATCAAACTTATTGGGAATTTCACAAGAAAAACAATGGTGTGCTTGGTTTTAACGTAACTTTATTCTTTCATGAGTTATTTACAAGTTTCTGACCACTTATAAAATGTGTTCAATGTGCTGCCCATTGTGTTGGATTGTCAATGCAACCCTCTTCTCCCACTCTTCACACACTGATAGCAACACAGCAGGAGAAATGCTAGCACAAGCTTCCAGTATCCGTAGTTTCAGGTGACCCCAAAGATAAAAGTCTAAGGGGGTCAGATCGGGAGACCTTGGGGGCCATTCAACTGGCCCACGACGACCAATCCACTTTCCAGGAAACTGTTCATCTAGGAATGCTCTGACCTGACACCCATAATGTGGTGGTGCACCATCTTGCTGGAAAAACTCAGGGAACGTGCCAGCTTCAGTGCATATGGAGGGAAACACATCATCATGTAGCAATTTCGCATATCCAGTGGCCTTGAAGTTTCCATTGATGAAGAATGGCCCCACTATCTTTGTATCCCATATACCACACTATACCATCAATTTTCTTGTTCCAACAGTTTTGGAGGGATCTATCCAATGTGGGTTAGTGTCAGACCAATAGCGGTGGTTTTGTTTGTTAACTTCACTATTCACATAAAAGTTTGCCTCATCACTGAACAAAATCTTCTGCGTAAACTGAGGGTCCTGTTCCAATTTTTGTTTTGCCCATTCTGCAAATGCCGATCTGGGTCATCCTTGTTGAGATGCTACAGTAGCTGGAGTTTGTAAGGGTGCCATTTGTGAGTAGCTAATATCCGCCGAAGGGATTTTCGACTAATGCCACTCTCCAGTGACAAGCGGCGAGTGCTACGCTGTGGGCTCTTGCTGAATAAAGCTAGGACAGCCACTGATGTTTCTTCATTAGAGACAGATTTCATGCGTCCACATTTTGGCAAATCCAACACTGAACCAGTTTCACAAAGCTCAGGCCTCATGCACACAACCGTTTTTTTTTAAGGTCCGCAAAAACGGGGTCCGTAGCTCCGTGATCCGAGACCGCTTTTTCGTCCGTGGGTCCTCCTTGATTTTTGGAGGATCCACGGACATGAAAAAAAAGGTCGTTTTGGTGTCCGCCTGGCCGTGCGGAGCAAAACGGATCCGTCCTGAATTACAATGCAAGTCAATGGGGACGGATCCGTTTGACGTTGACACAATATGGTGCAATTGCAAACGGATCTGTCCCCCATTGACTTTCAATGTAAAGTCAGGAGTCCCTATTATACCAACGGATCTGAGTTTTCTCCAATCCGATGGTATATTTTAACTTGAAGCGTCCCCATCACCATGGGAATGCCTTTATGTTAGAATATACCATCGGATTTGAGTTAGATCGTGAAAACTCATATCCGACAGTATATTCTAACACAGAGGCATTCCCATAGTGATGGGGACGCTTCAAGTTAGAATATACTTTGAACTGTGTACATGACTGCCCCCTGCTGCCTGGCAGCACCCGATCTCTTACAGGGGGCTATGATATGCACAATTAACCCCTCAGGTCCTGAGGGGTTAATTGTGTGTATCATAGCCCCCTGTAAGACATCATGTGCTGCCAGGCAGGAGGTGGCACCCCCCTCCCCAGTTTTAAATTAATTGGTGGCCAGTGGGCCCCCCTCCCTCCCCTGTATTACTGTAGATTCATTGTTGGCCAGTGGGCCCCTCTCCCTCCCCTGTAGTACTGTAGATTCATTGGTGGCCAGTGGGCCCCCCTCCCTCCCCTGTATTTGTCACGAGGGTGTCAAGAGCCACGCCTGACTCCGTTATACCCGGGGTCAGGAAGTCGCAGTGGGTGGCTGCGCGCTCTATGTAGATAGATTGTGCTGTTTCTTTATGGTAGCTTTTTGGGTTTGCCTTGCAACCCTTTTTGGCTCACTCAGGGATCCGTAGCTCCTTCTCCTCAGCTGTTTCTTGTCCAGCACTCCCAACCTCCTTATATTCCCCTCTCCCACCTTCTCTGGTTGCCAGATATAGAGCTTCCTGACTGGACTTCTATACTGACCCACTGGAGCTGTGTAACTGTGTTCCCTGGTTGTTGTTCCAGTACGTTACCCTCCAGATCCCTGTTGGGCTTTTGTGGTCTGCTGTTGTCGCTCACCTGGGATTATATGTTTGTCTGTATTGTCTGTCCTCTCCTTGGTGTTTTCCTCTTAGTGTCAGTGGTGCGGACTAGTGATCCCACCGCCCCGTTCACTACATAGGGCTCATCTTAGGGAAAGCCAGGGTTTAGGCACGTGATCGGCGTACGGGTGAGGAACCCGTCTAGGGACGTTAGGGCAGTCAGGTGCCAGCCGCAAGGTGAGTCAGGGGTCACCACCTTTCCCTCTCCCTTGGACAGGGCCTTCCTATTTCCCTCCCTTTGCGTGACGCCGGTCATTACAGTATTACTGTAGATTCATTGGTGGCCAGTGGGCCCCCCTCCCTCCCCTGTAGTACTGTAGAATTAGTGGTGGCCAGTGGGCTCCCCCTCCTTCCCCTGTAGTACTGTAGATTCATTGGTGGCCAGTGGGCCCCCCTCCCTCCCCTGTATTACTGTAGATTCATTGGTGGCCAGTGGGCCCCCCCTCCCTCCCCCTCCTAATTAAAATCTCCCCCCCTATCATTGGCGGCAGCGGAGAGTTCCGATCGGAGTCCCAGTTTAATTGCTGGGGCTCCGATCGGTAACCATGGCAACCAGGACACTACTGCAGTCCTGGTTGCCATGGTTCCTTAGCAATATTTAGAAGCATTATACTTACCTGCGAGCTGCGATGTCTGTGATCGGCCGGGCGCTCCTCCTACTGGTAAGTGAAAGGTCTGTGCGGCGCATTGCTTATAGCACAGACCTGTCACTTACCAGTAGGAGGAGCGCCCGGCCGGACACAGACATCACAGCCTCGCAGGTAAGTATAATGTTTCTAAAAATTGCTAAGTAACCATGGCAACCAGGACTGCAGTAGTGTCCTGGTTGCCATGGTTACCGATCGGAACCCCAGCAATTAAACTGGGACTCCGATCGGAACTCTCTGCTGCCACCAATGATAGGGGGGAGATTTTAATTAGGAGGGGGTCCACTGGCCACCAATGAATCTACAGTACTACAGGGGAGGGAGGGGGGGCCCACTGGCCACCAATGAATCTACAGTACTACAGGGGAGGGAGGGGGGGCCGCACTGGCCACCAATGAATTTAAAACTGGGGAGGGAGGGGGGGTGCCCCCTCCTGCCTGGCAGCAATTGATCTCTTACAGGGGGCTTTGATATGCACAATTAGCCCCTCAGGTGCAGCACCTGAGGGGTTAATTGTGCGGATCACAGCCCCCTGTAAAAGATCGGGTGCTGCCAGGCAGCAGGGGGCAGTGATGTACACAGTTCAAAGTATATTCTAACTAGAAGCGTCCCCATCACTATGGGAACGCCTCTGTGTTAGAATATACTGTCGGATCTGAGTGTTCACAAAGTGAAAACTCAGCTCTGAAAAATCTTTTATGCAGACGGATCTGCGGATCCGTCTGTGTGAAAGTAGCCTACGGCCACGGACGCGGATGCCAATCTTGTGTACATCCGTGTTTTTTCACGGACCCATTGACTTGAATGGGTCCGTGAGCCGTTGTCCGTCAAAAAAATAGGAAATTTTTTTGCCGGACAGGAAACACGGATCACGGATGCGGCTGCAAAACGGTGCATTTTCCGATTTTTCCACGGACCCATTGAAAGTCAATGGGTCCGCGAAAAAAATCGGAAAACGGAACAACGGCCGCGGATGCACACAACGGTCGTGTGCATGAGGCCTTAGCAAGCAGTTTGCTAACTGTAGCATGGGAGATGGGTGGTCTCGTAGGGTGTCTTGCATTGAAATCTGCTGCAATGACCCAGTTACTGCGTTCACCAGACATCAACACAATTTCTATCCGCTCCGTGTTAACCTCGGCGACATGTCAATGGCTGTAAACAAAGAGAAACTTGTAAATAACTCATGAAAGAATAAAGTTACGATAAAACCAAGCACACCATTATTTTTCTTGTGAAATTACCAATAAGTTTGATGTGTCACATGACCCTCTTCCTATTGAAAAAACAAAAGTTGGATTCAAAATGGCCGACTTCAAAATGGCCGCCATGGTCACCACCCATCTTGAAAAGTTTCCCCCCTCACATATACTAATGTGCCACAAACAGGAAGTTAATATCACCAACCATTCCCATTTTATTAAGGTGTATCCATATAAATGGCCCACCCTGTATATATATTATTATTATTATTATTATTATTTTTCCATGCAAAGTATTTAATTAATAGGACCCATGAAGAAGGCTCTTGGTATGTCATAGTTTACCTCAGCAACTGAACTTCTCAGAGTACAATCTGCATCTCTCTACATCTCAAGTCAATTTAGCAGGAGTACAAAATACTTTGAGTGGAGATCAACCAAATTCCTATGATTTTTTTTAATTGTGCTACAGACTTCTTTAACATATCCATAACTTTACAAATAGTGACAGTTAAACTCCTATATTATTAGTTGTATTCATGATGAAGTCATAAAAAGCTTCTAATATACAGCCCATAGCTTTGTGGATTTGTAAGTTCAGAAATTAAAATTATCTTTGAGTGAAATTAACTTTCAGTAAATTTCTTATAACAAAACGTTAGACCCATCATGGATTGATTTTGAGCACAACTTATTTGTTTTAAATTAAACCTATTTCCATGAAAGGGGCTGAGTAAGAACATTTAATATTTAGTTCAAGGTTTTAACTTTATATGTAATGACTTCAAACTCCCTCTAGGAAGCTGGACTTCAAGAACTCCTCAATTCCTTGGAACGGGATCAATGGCTCTGACAAGCAGCCCTCATCTAGGTAACATATGATGTGCTGTCATGGTACAAAACAAAATTGCTTTTCAATTTAAAAGCTCAGAAATTCTGAAGGCTCTGGACTTGAAAAGAAATAATAGCTTTCCCATCTTGAAAGTGTGTAAGATTTACAAATGACAACCTAATCCATGCACATTTCAGTGTCTGAAAGTTATTTGGGCATTAGACTTGAATTTTTATTTCAGCATAATGCTGGTGACTTTTTGTCAGTTCTATAGGTTCATGTAATGGGTACTGCAGGTCTTTTCTTTTCTTAAAAACAACTTTAGAAGTTCTGGATTCTGAAAACCATGTAAATTTCCTAAAATTATTAATTATGTGTACCTCCTGTAGAACATTGTATTAGTGTAACTGTGAGAGCCTAAAACCACAGGAAATAAATGTCAACACAATGACCATTTTAACCCACACTGTTCATGAGCTGTATATATATAACAGAGGTACTAGGAGCTGTCCCTTGCATTGATCTCATTCTACTTCTTCAAGTGTATCACAAATGAAGCAAACAATTTATTTAGTTGTTTCATAGTCAAAAATAGACAATATTTCTAGTTAGAGATCTTTCAAGGGAGTCTGTCAACTGGCAATGTGGTGGACAGGGCTGTTCTGTTCTGTCGATCTGTCTTCTCCAGCATCATCTTTACAGGCTCTGAAATTTCAGGGACTGTTGATTAAACAAGAAGGGAGGCACTGAGCCCCATTACTGGTGGACTGATTGGTGTACCAAACGGAATCACTGTGCCATGGCACACTGAAAATCTTATTTGCAAAAAAAAAAAAAAGTAGCTTTTCTCAGGATTAGAGGACTGGAATTTCACAAGAAAGGTTTGCTTTTAGGGTACCTACCCTACATGATGTAATGCTTACTTTAAATCTTATTTTGGAGGT
Source organism: Bufo bufo (assembly GCF_905171765.1). NCBI lineage: Eukaryota > Metazoa > Chordata > Amphibia > Anura > Bufonidae > Bufo > Bufo bufo. Next base: position 87,720,947 of record NC_053394.1, read on the forward strand.
AACAGAATTGCCTTGAAATATACTTGTACTTACAATTACATCTGCCTTGCTGCTCAACCCCTTTCCATAATCATCTGTTGCAACAACTTCAAATTTAAAATAAGATCTTCTCATGTTCTTGAAAAGCATTGCAGTTTTGATGACTCCAGAATAGAATTCGATAACAAAACCTTCTTTCCCATCTTTGATTGGGGGCACAATTAGTTTATAACTATTGCTGCTGTAGTTTCCAGTGTCTCTATCTGTAGTCTGAAATGAAATTTGAACAAATAAAGTTTAATATCCAATATAAGTAATGTAGGTAAAAATCCACTGATGTAACTACAGATCTCTATTGAAATGGTCTATTCACATTGTATTATGAGGTTTTGTGTAGCCATTAAATGTACTTTGTTTTCCAGTTGCTAAAAATTTTTAAGAAAAATCAAGTAGAGACATTTTTGACCACTGAAGAATCACAAGAATGTTTCCATTCACTAACTGCATGTAAAGACTGAGGGACTGAAACCAGAAGTATATTAGAACATTTTTAATGTTTTACTACAGAATGATAAAAAATAAATATTCAGTTTTCAGCACTGTTTACTGTTTTAAGCTAAAGAGGTTAAAAGTTCTGTGGTGATCCACTTTTAATGTATGTTTATTCAGGTCAAAGCTACATTTGTCTGCTACAGAGCGGTCCCGAATAGTTCGCCGGCGAATAAATCCCGGAGAACATAGCTTGTTCGCGTTCACCACGGCGGGCGAACATATGCGATGTTCGGTCCGCCCCTATTCGTCATCATTGAGTAAACTTTGACCCTGTACCTCACAGTCAGCAGACACATTCCAGCCAATCAGCAGCAGACCCTGTTGTCTGCAAGTGTGTGTCAGGCCTACAGCGTCTACTCTGCCAACTTCTGCCAGTGCACAGTGCCACTCATATCTGGTGTCACAGTAGCTTGCACGCATAGTACAACTTAACTAATCGAAAAAAAAATTACAGGCAGAGGCAGGCCACCCCGCAGGGGCCGTCGTGGTCGTGGTGCTGTGATTCCCTTTGGCCCTAGAATAATGCCCAGTGTTCAGAGGCCACGTACCCTGAACTCAGAAAGTTCTGAGGACATAGTTGACTGGCTAACACAGGTCACCCAATCTTCTACAGCTTCCGCTCTGAACCTTGACGCACCATCCTCCTCCAGCTTAACTTCGGGCACCTCCCAAGTTACCACTCGCCCACCAACACTAGCGCCACAGCCGCTTCACTTGATATGTCAGAGGAGTTATTTACACATCAGTTGGAAGAAATGAGTGATGCGCAACCATTATTGCCAGAGGATGTAGATAACAGGGATATGTCTCAGTCAGGCAGCACTACACACATGGACGTACGGTGTGATGATGATGATGTTGTACCCGCTGCTGCTTCCTTTGCTGAGTTGTCAGATACAAGTGAAGCGGTTGATGATGACGATGTGTCCGTGGATGTCACGTGGGTGCCCGCTAGAAGAGAAGAACAACAGGGGGAATGTTCAGATGGGGAGACAGAGAGGAGGAGACGAGTTGGAAGCAGGGGGAGGTCGTCGCAATGAGCTAGTGGCACAGTCAGACAGCATGCATCGGCACCCGGGGTCAGCCAGACAGCACGCCAATCAACGCATGCTGTTGCCACCACCAGAATGCTGTCATTGCAGAGCTCAGCAGTGTGGCATTTTTTTTGTGTGTCTGCCTATGACAACAGCGATGCCATTTGCAACCTGTGCCAAAAGAAACTGAGTCGTGGGAAGTCCAACACCCACCTAGGTACAACTGCTTTGCGAAGGCACATGATCGCACATCACAAACGCCTATGGGATCAACACATGAGTACAAGCAGCACACAAACTCAAAGCCGCCATCCTCCTCCTGGTCCAGCATCTTCAGCCACGTCAACCACTGCTGTCCTCCTTGCCCCCTCTCAACCATCTGCCACTCCGTCTCTCACCTTGAGCAGTTCCTGCTCATCTGCCCACAGTCAGGTGTCTGTCAAGGACATGTTTGAGCGTAAGAAGCCAATGTCACAAAGTCACCCCCTTGCCCGGCGTCTGACAGCTGGCTTGTCTGAACTCTTAGCCCGCCAGCTTTTACCATACAAGCTGGTGGAGTCTGAGCCGTTCCCAAAATTTGTAGCTATTGGGACCCCGCAGTGAAAGGTACCCGGCCGAAATCTCTTTGCACAAATGGCAATCCCCAACCTGTACTCGATTGTGCAAAAGGAAGTAATGGCCTGTCTGGCACACAGTGTTGGGGCAAGGGTCCATCTGACCACTGATACCTGGTCTGCAAAGCACGGTCAGGGCAGGTATATCACCTACACTGCGCATTAGGTAAACCTGCTGACTGCTGCCAAGCATGTAATGTGTGGCTCTGCAGATGAGTTGGTGACACCACCACGACTTGCAGGCAGGCCTGCTGCCACCTCCTCTACTCCTCCTACTCCATCCTCTTCCATAACCTCCTCAGCTAAGTCCTCTTCTGCTGCTGCGTCTTACTCCACATCAACGGCACCCCACCAGCTCCCCAGGGGCTATTCCACATCCTGGATACGGCAGTGTCACGCCGTCTTGGGGTTGACTTGCCTGAAAGCAGAGAGTCACACCGGACAAGCACTCCTGTCCGCCCTGAACGCACAGGTGGATCAGTGGCTGACTCCGCACCAACTGGAGATCGGCAAAATGGTGTGTGACAACGGAAGCAATTTGTTGGCGGCATTGAATTTGGGCAAGTTGACACATGTGCTGTGCATGGCACATGTGTGTAATCTGATCGTACAACGCTTTGTGCATAAGTACCCTGGCTTACAGGACGTCCTGAAGCAGGCCAGGAAGGTGTGTGGCCATTTCAGGCGTTCCTACATGGCCATGGCGCACTTTTCAGATATCCAGCGGCGAAACAACATGCCAGTGAGGCGCTTGAGTTGCGACAGCCCGACATGTTGGAATTCAACATTCCTAATGTTCGACCGCCTGCTCCAACAAGAAAAAGCCGTCAACGAGTATTTGTATGACCAGGGTGCTAGGACAGCCTCTGCGGAGCTGGGAATTTTTTTGCCACGTTACTGGACGCTCATGCGCAATGCCTGTAGGCTCATGCGTCCTTTTGAGGAGGTGACAAACCTAGTCAGTCGCACCGAAGGCACCATCAGCGACCTTATCCCATTTGTTTTCTTCCTGGAGCGTGCCCTGCGAAGAGTGCTGGATCAGGCCGTAGATGAGCGTGAAGAGGAAGAAGAAGAGTTGTGGTCACCATCACCACCAGAAACAGCCTTATCAGCATCGCTTGCTGGACCTGCGGCAACGTTGGAAGAGGATTGTGAGGAAGAGGAGTCAGAGGAGGAATGTTGCTTTGAGGAGGAGGAGGAAGACCAACCACAACAGGCATCCCAGGGTGCTCGTTGTCACCTATCTTGTACCCGTGGTGTTGTATGTGGCTGGGGGGAAGAACATACCTTCAGTGAGATCACTGAGGACGAGGAACGGGACATGAGTAGCTCGGCATCCAACCAAGTGCAAATGGAGTCTTTCATGCTGTCGTGCCTGTTGAGGGACCCTCGTTTAAAAAGGCTGAAGGAGAACGACTTTGTCACGAGTTGGAGGTCCCAGGAGAGACCACCGCGTCGTCAAGCAATAAACGGAAATCAGGTACAGACACATAAGAGTTTATTGCACAAACAGAAACATGGAAAGCAGCACAGATAAAACATGAGCTCTATGTACCGTCAGCACAGTGGGAGAAAACCCCCACTGCGCCACTGTCTAGTAATACTCCAGAGGGGTGTAACTAAGCAACTCCTGGTTTTCACTAGAGCCCTAGATGGTAGGGTTAGACTTAGCCGCAGGAAGTTGCCAGGGTCCACTCTGGAGCGTGACCTAGACAGTGACAGCAGGAGCGAATGGACAACAGGTACCAGAAGGTACCGACGGCACATAGGCAAACATAACAGACAGGTAAATACAAAACAGGGCAAATAATAACACAAGAAGTTCATGCAAGGAGTTCATGCAAGGGAGCAGGAGTGGCAATGAGCAGAGAAGGACTTGCTCCACCAGTAGTAAACTGCATGGCCTTGTCATGCTACTCTGCTGCAAAGGCTTGCTGAACACAGACATCAGAATAAACACAAAGTAACTAAAACATAACTGGCAGAACAGAAAGACAGGAAAAAGGACGCAAATGAACAAGTAGGGAAACTCACAGAGCACAGACAGACAGACACAGATCCCATGGGTCAGCAGCATGGGAGAGAGTACAAACCAGGAACAGGACAGACAACACACACCAGGAGAGCTGACACAGAACTGAGGAAACCTCAGGCTTATACAGTGGGGGAAATAATTATTTGACCCCTCACTGATTTTGTAAGTTTGTCCAATGACAAAGAAATGAAAAGTCTCAGAACAGTATCATTTCAATGGTAGGTTTATTGTAACAGTGGCAGATAGCACATCAAAAGGAAAATCGAAAAAATAACTTTAAATAAAAGATAGCAACTGATTTGCATTTCATTGAGTGAAATAAGTATTTGAACCCTCTAACAAAAAAAGACTTAATACTTGGTGGAAAAACCCTTGTTTGCAAGCACAGAGGTCAAACGTTTCTTGTAATTGATGACCAAGTTTGCGCACATTTTAGGAGGAATGTTGGTCCACTCCTCTTTGCAGATCATCTCTAAATCCCTAAGGTTTCGAGGCTGTCTCTGTGCAACTCTGAGCTTGAGCTCCCTCCATAGGTTTTCGATTGGATTAAGGTCCGGAGACTGACTAGGCCACTCCATGACCTTAATGTGCTTCTTCTTGAGCCACTCCTTTGTTGCCTTTGCTGTATGTTTTGGGTCATTGTCGTGCTGGAACACCCATCCACGACCCATTTTCAGTTTCCTGGCAGAGGGAAGGAGGTTGTCGCTCAGGATTTCACGATACATGGCTCCGTCCATTTTCCCGTTTATGCGAATAAGTTGTCCTGTGCCCTTAGCAGAAAAACACCCCCAAAGCAAAATGTTTCCACCCCCATGCTTGACGGTGGGGACGGTGTTTTGGGGGTCATAGGCAGCATTTTTCTTCCTCCAAACACAGCGAGTTGAGTTAATGCCAAAGAGCTCTATTTTGGTCTCATCAGACCACAGCACCTTCTCCCAGTCACTCTCTGAATCATTCAGGTGTTCATTGGCAAACTTCAGACGGGCCTGCACATGTGCCTTCCTGAGCAGGGGGACCTTGCGAGCCCTGCAGGATTTTAATCCATTGCGGTGTAATGTGTTTCCAATGGTTTTCTTGGTGACTGTGGTCCCTGCTAATTTGAGGTCATTAACTAACTCCTCCCGTGTAGTTCTAGGATGCTTTTTCACCTTTCTCAGAACCATTGACACCCCACGAGGTGAGATCTTGCGTGGAGCCCCAGAGTGAGGTCGATTGATGGTCATTTTGTGCTCCTTCCATTTTCGAACAATCGCACCAACAGTTGTCACCTTCTCTCCCAGCTTCTTGCTAATGGTTTTGTAGCCCATTCCAGCCTTGTGCAGGTCTACAATTTTGTCTCTGACATCCTTGGACAGCTCTTTGGTCTTTCCCATGTTGGAGAGTTTGGAGTCTGCTTGATTGATTGATTCTGTGGACAGGTGTCTTTTATACAGGTGACTAGTTAAGACAGGTGTCCTTAATGAGGGTGACTAATTGAGTAGAAGTGTCTAACCACTCTGTGGGAGCCAGAACTCTTAATGGTTGGTAGGGGTTCAAATACTTATTTCACTCAATGAAATGCAAATCAGTTGCTATCTTTTATTTAAAGTTATTTTTTCGATTTTCCTTTTGATGTGCTATCTGCCACTGTTACAATAAACCTACCATTGAAATGATACTGTTCTGAGACTTTTCATTTCTTTGTCATTGGACAAACTTACAAAATCAGTGAGGGGTCAAATAATTATTTCCCCCACTGTATACAGGTTCCATGGGTGCAGCAAAGAGACCACACCCATGGAGCAGACAGAGGATTAACTCCTAATAGGCACACAGGGGAGTTAACCCATAAAGAACCACAAATACACAGAAACAGAACTTCAGCGAGAGCATAGACAGAAGGTCACAGCCAGCGGTAATGACTGTGACAGACTTGTACTGGGTGTCCACGCTACTAGACCCCCGGTATAAGCAGAAAGTGCCTGAAATGTTACCGAATTACCGCAAGTCGGAAAGGATGCAGCAGTTCCAAAATAAATTAAAAAGTATGCTTTACACAGCGTATAAGGGTGATGTCACAGCACAACAGGAATCTAACAGGGGAAGAGGTGAAAGTAATCCTCCTCCTCCCACGACCACGCCAGCAAGGACAGGACGCTTTACAGACGTGTTGTTGATGGAGGACATGCAGAGCTTTTTAAGTCCTACGCCACAGCCCTTCAGGGTCCACCCTCAGAGAACGACTAGACCGACAGGTAGCAGACTACCTCGCCTTAACTGCAGATATCGACACTCTGAGGAGCGATGAACCCCTTGACTACTGGGTGTGCAGGCTTGACCTGTGGCCTGAGCTATCCCAATTTGCGATAGAACTTCTGGCCTGCCCCGGTTCAAGTGTCCTGTCAGAAAGGACCTTCAGTGCAGCAGGAGGTATTCTCACTGAGAAGTGAAGTCGCCTAGGTCAAAAAAGTCTAGATTACCTCACCTTTATTAAGATGAGTGAGGGATGGATCCCGAAGGGACTGACAGTGGGCGATACATTTGACTAAAAAATGCCTGATGAGATGAGCTGCCTTGGGCTAAAAATGGTCCACACGCTGCTGTATTTTATCTCTCAATGCCGGATGACTTGCGTGATATTTCGCCACCAACTAGGGTTCAAGCCGCAATGTTTTAGGGCACTTTCTGCCTGGGAAACAAACATTAATTTTTCTGGCCGCTGCTACAGCAGCGGCTGCAACAATACCAAATTTTTCAGGCATGTGTACATGCCTAATTTTTCTGGCCTCTGGTGCTGCACTGTGGCTGCAAAAACAAAACAAAAAAAAGGCACATACATGTGTCAATTCCCCTTCGTGATCGTTACCTTGTCGTGGTGAAGGGGCTTGCGTATCACAATGAAGCGACCACCTCTATGAGTGTGTTGGCAATGGCAATGTTGGCACACCCCAGATGATAAGGTCGTTGCTTCATTGTGAACAGACCAAAAGCGATCGGCTGGATAATTTTGCCTAGAAAAAACATTTTAAAATTTTCTTTGTGATCATCTAAGGTGATCATTAAAGCCTACTAGGCCAACAATGGGCCCACACTGCAGAATCATTGTTTTCTGGGTCACTTAACTGTCACTGAACTACCTCAGCACGACCATAGGCTTTGTAAAACCCCCATCGCCTGCAATCTCCCAAACATGCGCACGAGCACAGTCATAACTACACCAAGATTGACACATAGAGGTATAAAATTTATGTCATGAGTGTGTCAACTATTGACAACTCTTTGCGGTTGTCTAAAATCTATTCCATACACGTCCCCTGATAGGGGACGTAACAGGGATTAAACTGATAAGAATAGAACAACATAACACACCACAACTATCTGGCGGCACATTAGATTGCACGCGCAGTGCCCCAAATTTGAAGTAGGAGGACCGACCAAGCATCTTTTTCCATCTCCCCGTTCCTAAAATCAATGCCATATACACTTCCCCTGATAGGGGACGTAACAGGCATTAAACTGATGAGAATAGAACAACATAACACACCACCAACTATCTGGCGGCACATTAGATTGCACGCGCAGTGCCCCAAATTTGAAGTAGGAGGACCGACCAAGCATCTTTTTCCATCTCCCCGTTTCTAAAATCAATGCCATATACACGTCCCCTGATAGGGGACATACAGTGGGGGAAATAATTATTTGACCCCTCACTGATTTTGTAAGTTTGTCCAATGACAAAGAAATGAAAAGTCTCAGAACAGTATCATTTCAATGGTAGGTTTATTGTAACAGTGGCAGATAGCACATCAAAAGGAAAATCGAAAAAATAACTTTAAATAAAAGATAGCAACTGATTTGCATTTCATTGAGTGAAATAAGTATTTGAACCCCTACCAACCATTAAGAGTTCTGGCTCCCACAGAGTGGTTAGACACTTCTACTCAATTAGTCACCCTCATTAAGGACACCTGTCTTAACTAGTCACCTGTATAAAAGACACCTGTCCACAGAATCAATCAATCAAGCAGACTCCAAACTCTCCAACATGGGAAAGACCAAAGAGCTGTCCAAGGATGTCAGAGACAAAATTGTAGACCTGCACAAGGCTGGAATGGGCTACAAAACCATTAGCAAGAAGCTGGGAGAGAAGGTGACAACTGTTGGTGCGATTGTTCGAAAATGGAAGGAGCACAAAATGACCATCAATCGACCTCGCTCTGGGGCTCCACGCAAGATCTCACCTCGTGGGGTGTCAATGGTTCTGAGAAAGGTGAAAAAGCATCCTAGAACTACACGGGAGGAGTTAGTTAATGACCTCAAATTAGCAGGGACCACAGTCACCAAGAAAACCATTGGAAACACATTACACCGCAATGGATTAAAATCCTGCAGGGCTCGCAAGGTCCCCCTGCTCAGGAAGGCACATGTGCAGGCCCGTCTGAAGTTTGCCAATGAACACCTGAATGATTCAGAGAGTGACTGGGAGAAGGTGCTGTGGTCTGATGAGACCAAAATAGAGCTCTTTGGCATTAACTCAACTCGCTGTGTTGGGAGGAAGAAAAATGCTGCCTATGACCCCCAAAACACCGTCCCCACCGTCAAGCATGGGGGTGGAAACATTTTGCTTTGGGGGTGTTTTTCTGCTAAGGGCACAGGACAACTTATTCGCATAAACGGGAAAATGGACGGAGCCATGTATCGTGAAATCCTGAGCGACAACCTCCTTCCCTCTGCCAGGAAACTGAAAATGGGTCGTGGATGGGTGTTCCAGCACGACAATGACCCAAAACATACAGCAAAGGCAACAAAGGAGTGGCTCAAGAAGAAGCACATTAAGGTCATGGAGTGGCCTAGTCAGTCTCCGGACCTTAATCCAATCGAAAACCTATGGAGGGAGCTCAAGCTCAGAGTTGCACAGAGACAGCCTCGAAACCTTAGGGATTTAGAGATGATCTGCAAAGAGGAGTGGACCAACATTCCTCCTAAAATGTGCGCAAACTTGGTCATCAATTACAAGAAACGTTTGACCTCTGTGCTTGCAAACAAGGGTTTTTCCACCAAGTATTAAGTCTTTTTTTGTTAGAGGGTTCAAATACTTATTTCACTCAATGAAATGCAAATCAGTTGCTATCTTTTATTTAAAGTTATTTTTTCGATTTTCCTTTTGATGTGCTATCTGCCACTGTTACAATAAACCTACCATTGAAATGATACTGTTCTGAGACTTTTCATTTCTTTGTCATTGGACAAACTTACAAAATCAGTGAGGGGTCAAATAATTATTTCCCCCACTGTAACAGGGATTAAACTGATAAGAATAGAACAACATAACACAACACAACTATCTGGCGGCACATTAGATTGCACGCGCAGTGCCCCAAATTTGAAGTAGGAGGACCGACCAAGCATCTTTATCCATCTCCCCGTTCCTAAAATCAATGCCATATACACGTCCCCTGATAGGGGACGTAACAGGGATTAAACTGTACGTGTTGTACGTGGCTGGCTGGAGGAAGAGACCTTCAATGACTTCAGTGAGGACAAGGAACGGGACATGGCTAGCTTGGTATCCAACCTTGTGCAAATGGGGAGTTTGGGGTTGTGCAAATGGACTGTTTGCGGTGCGTTAAACGGGGAGTTTGGTCTGTCACTGTGAAGCGGGCGTAACCCTTACACTACCTGATCGATACAACATCATAGCTGATGTTTTAAAGCACGTTATTCCAAACAATTTAGGAATGTTAGGTGATTTATGCTCTTTATGGATTAAAACCTGACTCTGCGTCAACTACGTCATTTTCCATGGGAGTTTTGCCATGGATCCCCCTCCGGCATGCCACAGTCCAGGTGTTAGTCCCTTTGAAACAACTTTTCCATCACTATTGTGGCCAGAAAGAGTCCCTGTGGGTTTTAAAATTCGCCTGCCTATTGAAGTCTATGGCGGTTCGCCAGTTCGCAAACATTTACGAAAATTTGCGTTTGCCGTTCGCGAATGGAAAATGTTATGTTCGCGACATCTCTACTGATAATCTCTTGAAACATTAAAGGGGTTTTCTTCATGGGGAGAAATTTTGTTTAAAAGGGCCATAATAAAAAAAAAATGATGTTCGTTTTTCTGGTCCCTGCTGCTTTGTCCGCTTCCTGGTCCCGGCTCAACAGTCAGGAAATGCCTGTTCAGCCAATGGCCACAACAGTCACCGGTCTCAGCCAATATTAACTTAGCTTTCATTTCAAGCATTTCCTAGGTGTTCACTTGGGAACATAAAATAGAGAGCAGTGGAGACTCCAGCAGTGTCAGCACAAAAGCAATGGGAGATTGGTGAGTATTGATATGTTTTTTTTATTTTTTTATAATTCTGGTCCCTTACTAAACACATATTCACATGTCCCCCAGACAAAAATTATTATTATTATTATTTTAAATAACATTCCAGCTATTTATAACCATTGTTAGAGGGAACATAGAGGATTACTGCATATTGTTAAACAATTAAATCAGTAATAATAAGTGTGCAGTAAGACCCTATGCTCTAATTAGCGGGGATGTCATGTGTCTCTGAAGGAGCTTTAGAGAAAAATTGAGTTTTAACCATTATGGCATCTGCATGCCTAAGTAGGGCACACAGAAAGGTTTGTCCAGGCATGACAATTTCTTTAAAGGAGTTTTCTAGGATTACTATGGTTCTTGACTCATCTTCAGCACTCTCTTATACAACTAGTTACATAGACACTTCCCTATCAATGTTCCTGTTGCTGCTTCAACATGCCCATGGGCATAACAGCACAAGAAATAAGAAAAAGCTGCATGGGCATGGACCACAGCCCAAAATGAAAGATAGGAACAGTAAAGGTAAAATAAATATAATGCAAAATTGAAGCAACTATCATAAATGATTCTTTTAAAGGATGTTGATGCAAACTAAAAGGGTTATTCAAATTATTTATATTGATGACCTATCCTCAGGATAAGTCATCAATATCAGATCGGTGGGGTCCCGGCATCCAGCAACCCTGCCGATGAACTGGTGGAAGAAAAGGTGCTTTCTGTGCCAGCGCTTCCTTATCTTCTTTGTTTACCTGCTTGCTGTCGCAGGTGTAACTACAAAAAGCCATTCCATTCACTTCAATGGGGTGGCTCATTCCTATACACTTGTAAAGTAACGAGCCATCCCATTGAAGTGAATGGGTCTTAAACCAGCTGATCGGTCATGAATAAAAATTATTTGGACAACCCCTATAAGGAGTGTGCTACTTACTGTATGTATGGTGAAGCTTATTTATTCTTTTAAGCAAACTATTGTATAGAAATTCAAAATCTGTTTTCATTTACCAGTAGCACATGCATTTTATTCTGAATGTTCAAACTGAAACTATCGGGAGATTCATTTCGTCCTAACCAAGGGGGACATGAAATACAGAGAGGCTCCCTCATTACAAAAAAAAATAAAAAATATGTCCTATCTTGAAATGCAGAAGCATTTCATACAAAGGTTTATAAAGATCTAGGTACAGGGAGGTGTCCATTGGGTGCCTCCCCCATGGCATCTCCTCACACATAGCTTGGCTTGATTGACCAGTCTTTCCCTATACAACATGGGCTCAGAGAAGTCAGATGGGACCTGCCAATGGACATTTCTCCCTGTGTTGTCTCTTTTAAAAGTATTCTTTTTTTTTTTCTGAAATTCTGCAGCTTTCAGAAAAAAATAGAGTTATTTTTAATGTGGGAACCTGTCGCTATTTCAGTTTCCTTGTGGTTAGGAAATAATAAATCTCTCAATAGGTTCCATTTAAGTGAAGGTTAAGAAGGTTTCCTTAAGGTATACAGGTCTTATTTATCAATTTGTGAACCATTGACAAATGTAGACTGTCAAAACCTGTTTCTAAGATTTACTTTAAAAAAAAAAAAGCTCATTAAAATAGTTTCTGGATTCAGCTTAGAAGGTTTGACCCATTATACTGTTAACTTTTCCAATGAATCATATAGAACATTTTTCTATCAAGAGCATGCTAACCAAATTAGCTTCTCAAAAGTAAGTACATTTATTTTGTTGAAATGCAGTGCTGCTGTAGTCCTAAAGGAAATGTAATTTAACACAAAGACTGGAAAAGGCAATATGCTGTCATTATCCTCAAGTAGTGCTACATCTCCATAGGGAGTAACAAACTAGTAAATGTTCTAAATAATTAAGTAGTACTAGAGGAAGCAGGGGGAGTATATTTGACAGTTTTTTTATTGGATACAGAGTTTGTTAATGCACAGTCCACGTGTTGCTTTTTGTTAGAAATCTGAAGAGGTCTGGTTGACACAATAGAGTGAATGATTAGTGGAACAATGTTCAAAATGTAATAGTCGATTTTTAAGACTTTAGAACGTGACTAATGAAAAGCTATGGAATTTTAAAACACATGTTATGTATGACACATGGCCAAGGAGCACAGGCTATGTTCACGCTCCTATTAGGCTTGCATAACTCGCTAAATGCCATTGAAGTGCAACATGCTGTGCTATTCTCTTTAATAAAAAAAATAGTCAACAGGATCTGCTGTACCAGGAAATGTAGATCGAGAAGGACTAAAATAGGGAAATATGGAAAAAAGGGGAAAAAATAGAACCTGGTTAGAGGAAGAAAAATGTGGTAAAGCAAATGTACTAATCCTTTAGATGGTGTAAACCTGTGAAGGGCTGGACACTTTTGTCTAAATCTGTAACAACTATTGATTGATATAATTTGAGTCTCAAGTAGTGTTAAAATAAATAAATGGACTTAGATCTAAATGTCAGGAATAATTTGATGCAAAACTGAATTTCCTTGCGATTCATGTTAACAAATAAATTTTCCCTGAAATGGAAGTAAAAAAAAATATATATACTCACCTCATCCATTTCCGGCCATCTTGATTGCAAAAACCGTGAAAAATGTCTCACTGGATGATGTATGACCTCACCACACTGGCCCGGCGTGGTGACATCATTAGTGATGATGACGAGATTTCACGCAGTGTCTTCAATCAAGATGGCCGCGATGGCCGCGATGGCCTCTACATGAGCAAATAGATAAGGTGAGTATTTATTTTTTATTTTTACCCTGATTAACCCCTGAAAGGCCTAAATGGTAGCATCAAATGCCGTGATCAGTGATGAACATGGCATCTGAGGGGATCAATGATGGGGGGCAGTGCGATCACTATTCCCCATCATTACTCATTACATACAAAGAAATGCGCTTCATACTCAAGAATAGAATATGTAGAAGATTCGAGAATGCAAATATATAGCATTATATTCTAAATCTTTGCAAATTCTCGAAGTGGCGATATTTGCGATTAAAATTTGTGATTTGAATATTCACGCCCAATAATAGTATCCACACCTAAAAAATGTGGGTGCTCCCTCTAGGACTCATACCTATCTCCAGAAGGTGGGCTTCCCAACCCCATCCCACAGCTTCTGTAAATGGAAGGATGGTAGTCCCACCTTTGGACCAGTATCTCTAGAAAAAGGCATCCCCATCCCACAGCCACTGTGAATGTAGAGGTGGTCATGCATGCACAGATGTTTCCATTTATATCTTTGAGCATTCCCAACAGTTGATTGAGTCTGAGGGTGCCTTCACACGCAGAAGATTTTGTGGCGGAAAATTCCACAACTGAAAATCAGTTCCATTCATTTGAATGGGGCAGCAAGCGCATGGATTTCGGCAAGCCCAATTAAGATGAATGGAACAGATTTTTCTGCCACAAAATCTGACGCGTGTGATGCCACCCTGAAGATGGTAAAAAAGGCTAATTGTTTTCTGTAAGTAGTGCAGCAGAGGTTCTAAGTTAAAGGGGTTGGCCACTCTGTTAGCGCTTATTACAACTATAAAGAAAGTAGGGAGATATTACACTTACTAATATATCTTCTTAAGCAGATCTGCCTGGTTTTCCTGCTGATGGCAGCCATGCCCCCTCCTGTCCTGCTCTCACAGCTGCCTGTCTTCCCTAATCCCTGCAAGTGCCATGGAGGAGCTACAGAGTCCATGCCTGAAGGAGTGTGCTGCTGTCTGGGTCCTAAAGCACCCTGCTTGTGCAGTGTCCCACTACCCACGTGGGTACTGCAAAGTTGTAGTGTTATGCTTTGTATGCTTTATATAACCTGTTTTATGCTGCAGTGCATCTTTATGCATAATCCCTGCCTACAGGTGTGTTAGATTTGATTACACTGAGCCTACCACTGGGGGGAGACAACACATTCCTTATATATAGCCCAGCTCAGGCCTAGTCTTAGTTAGTTGACCTCAATCTTCAGCCCTGAGCTAAAGTGGTCCACATCTTGCTCAGAACTCTGCTAAGAGTTAGTGGACATCAGCTAGAAGTTTAGCTTCAGGAAAGGATATTAATCCAGAAAGCACTAAAGAAGCAGAGACCCAAAGGGTTACGGCCATCGCTATACGCACATTAGGACCTTTGGAGTTAAAAGTGAAGGATTTACCAGCCTCCGGCAGCCTCACTAACCTGTACTGGGATAACAAGGACCAGCGTAGAAGTCCTCTACCAGTAAGTATAAAACTTATATCATTAATAGCCTGAGAGACAGACATCACACCTGTGAGCACTCTTTCAGTTTTACCTCTGTCCATCTTAAGGGTCCATTCACACGTCCGTGTGTGTTTTGCGGATCCACGGATCCGCAAAACACGGACATCGCCGGCACTTAATAGAAAATGCCTATTCTTGTCCACAATTGTGGACAAAAATAGGACATGTTCTATTTTTTTCGGGATCGGAATTGCGGACCCGGAAGTGCGGAAGTGCCATAGAAATGAATGGGTCCGCAATTCCGTTCCGCAAAATGCGGAACATAATTGCGGACGTGTGAATGGACCCTAAAGGAACTGTATTTCATGTCTGCATGTACTAGAGACTGTTTTATACTTGGATGTAACCGTTACCAGGAGCAACGTTCAGTAAAAGTTATAAGCTGGATTGCACCAACCTTGTAAATGGTTGTACCACCATAAAAGGTACTGGCGTCACGACTACAAGGGACCTTGCCATAGGCACATTAATACAGACCATCAAGGGCACCTTGAACCACCATCTGGCCTGTGTCCCTTACACCAGAGTGTGCCCAAGAGAATTCCTGTGCCGATCTCCTTATCACTTGTGCAGGCCTGCCCAGGGACGACATAACCGTGAGTAACCAGAACTGTATTTACCTTGGCCCACCTAATGCTCACATTGTGAGCTCACATATAATTCCCCTGTCGCTCTGGCATACTGCACTTGTATCAGAGGTGCTTTCCTTCTGTGACTGGCGCTCCTGGCTGTGCAGGGGCTTAGCAGGGACACCTGTCAAAAGCTGAAATAAAGAAACTTTTGCAGGAGGAAGGGAGACTGAGGGGAAGCTGTGATGGTTGATCTGACTGCAGGCTCTGCCCCCTCTGTTTCCCCTGTACTGAGAAGATCCTGCCAACATGTGAGGATGTAGTGACTGTTTGCAATCCCAGTGTCTGTCCTGTTTATGTCCCCTCTGCTCTGTGTTCTTATCAAAGACATGATATCACGGCCAGACCAACAGTTCAGGAGCTTTAACCCCTTGTGAGCTGTCAGTATGGCTGGGGTCATTGATATCAGCAGCAGTCACTGGTCTCACCATCTATAAATGTGTGCTCCCTCCTTCCTGCACTCTCTATATGGTGATATGTGACCCCCCACCACTGCATATAGTGATCCGTGACCCCCTGTACACTGTATACAGTGATCCGTGCTAACGGTAGCCCACGAGTGCCGCCCCAAATAACTTTAGTGGGGACAGGTTGCAGATGCAGACGAAGCACAGAAAACATGCTGAGAGGCGGCCGGACAAAAAACGCAGCGTGCTGGGCATCAGTAAATGTGAATGGGGCCGAAGCGGACTTCCGGCGGCACTCGTGGGCTAGCGTTAGCACTGATCTGGCAGGGGAACAGCCTGCCATACCCTGCTAATGCTAGTGTGAAAGTAGCCCAAGCGTACTTTCACACTAGCGTTATTCTTTTTCCGTATAGAAATCCGACAAATGGTTTCAATACCGGAAAAAACGCATCAGTTTTGTCCTAATGCATTCTGAATGGAAAGCAATCTGTTCAGTATGCATCAAGATGTCTTCCGTTCCGTCCCTTGTACGGTATTTCCAGCCAAAATCCCTGAACAATACCGCACTTGCCAGATCCGGCATTATTTTCCATAGAGATGTATTAATGCCGCATCCGGTACCAAGTGTTCAGGAAATTACCACTCCGCCGGATCTGTGCATGCGCCGGGGTATAGGAGGAGCTAGTTTCGTTTTTTATCTTAAATTTTTTTTTTATACTGGATCCTTTATTCCGGAAGATACTGGATGATACTGATCTGGTATATACCCGGAAAAAAAAGCTATCCGTTTGTATACCGTATACTGCCTGCTGGATTCTAACAACGCTAGTGTGAAAGAAGCCTTAGTCGTGTGATGATAGACAGGAGGCTCCTCTCTATGTGAGCAGATCGATTTGTACAAATGTATTCATCAGAGCTCTTGTGCAACAAAGATCTGTCCCCCCGCTCAACAGCCCCCCTCCCCCAGCCGTCCATGCACCTAAACAGAAATCTATGACGGCTCAGAGCTGCCGAGGATTTCTGCCTTCATTTGAGTCAGAAAACTGGCGAAAATGAGCATAAGTTTGTTGGGACTAGTCACGCCTCCTCCCTGCCATTGACACGACACACATAGTTTGCAACTTTTTAACGCCACTTTTCACAAACAAGGGACATGATAAATCTCCTCCTCTTTTTATTCTGTTCATGGCTTAAATCCAATGGTGAAACTAGAAATGACTGGGCCCCACAGCAAGTTTACGAACAGGGCCTCCCCCAGTAAGATACGTGTGATACATTATCATCATATTCCTGTGTGCTGCTGGGACTGGGGCCTACTTTCTATTGCTATGTCTGTACAGCAGTTATTCCCTGATGAGTTATTGATATTATCTGGGGGGCTCTTGTCTCTATGGAAACACAGGTGGGCGGGGATGTCATGTGACTGCTCCTCTGAACATGCTTGCTGCAATGCATGCTGGGATTTTTACTCCTCCCACACAGCCGGTCTGAGGAGCTCCTCCAGGGAGGCCTGTCATGGTGAACAGGTTAGATAAATGACATACAGCCGGTACATGTCACAGGGTAGAAATACTTTATGGTTTTGGCTATTGTCTAGAGTTTACAACAGCTGGAGAGCCGCAGTTTGCCCATCACTGGTCTAGGGCACTTTGGATTTTTGATACTTAGGGTGGCCAAGTAGTTTTGTGTTGAGTGTTGGCATCTTTAGATTGGTGAGATTGCCACCTATGCCTAATTTGTATGCATTCATGTGTATTAGGAAAATCCCCCCCCCCCTCCAAAAAAAAAAAAAAAACTTTCCAGAGTAAAACTCCTACTTTACCTGTATGTAAGTACTGTATCACGTCATTTCTGTGTAGCACACTGATTTATACATTTTTTCTTGTCTACAATGTGATTAGAACTAGTTTAACCTTCCAAACTTGTAGACATTGTTGTCAATCTTGTTATCATTATTCAGCAATAACACCATTATTCACAATTTGAAAGGATCCCGGGCTGAAATGGCAGCTTGTCCATTGTTACCTTGGATTAAGCTGTCTAGGTACAGTAATAGGTCTGGTGAACACAAAGGACACATAAACTTTTACAAGATAGAGCCTTGTAAAAAGCCAGCAAAATCAATGTACAATCCGAGGTCTAGGTGGGATAAAATCAGGGACAATTGGTCACTGGATACATGGGAATGTTTTCTCTGACAGATTTAACAGTCCATATAGTATTATTTCCAGCTCACTCTTTAATAAGTACCCCGCGCGCACGGAACACAACAGGTAAGACCTCAGGGAAGAGAAGAAAAAAAAAAACTTCCAGCACTCACTTTAAAGATGTGTCATTCTTTGTCTTCATTTACTGCATCAGCATAACTAGTAGGGACAAATCCATCCACCTCATGGCAATCATTAACGCGTTTCGAACATACTGTTCTTAGTCGTAACAAACATGAGTGTCTGGGCAAGGAAATTTAAAATCAAGGACCCTTCCCCCGCCCACCACCAGGAAGGAGCGGTGGGATCCACATACATCAATCGTCAGCCGAGGATTTTGGAGCATTTGAATTATATTACAAACCTCTCTTCCACCAACATTTCAAATGCAGCTAGACACTTTATACAGGTACATAACCGCGGTGTCAAATCATTGCGAGCACTTGCGATAGAGAAAGTGACACTTCCCCCAAGAGGAGGTGACTATAAAAAATCCATCTTCTTGAGGGGAGCTAATTGGGACTTCAGGTTAAATATGAGGCATCCCTCAGGATTAAACTTAAGGAAGGAACTTATGCATTTTTATTAATGTGAGAAATGCCTACACTTGGTATCCAGCTTGTTAAATGTTATGGGAGTATTAGTTTGCCATTATATGTTTCATTTTATGTCTCTTTATTTATATATATTTCAAAAAAGAACTTTTTATTTTACCTTTTGTATTGCGACCCTGTTCACATTGCGTGCTTTGATGGTTTTGTATGGTGAATTTTCATGTACTCCATTGGGTGTGGGTTCTCAATACACATGTGAGCTAAATGACAGGTTAATGAGTGCCTCGGCTGAGGATTGGTGTATGTGGATTCCACCGCTCCTTCCTGGTGGTGGGCGAGGTAAGGGTCCTTGATTTTCAATTTCTTTGCCCAGGCACTCATTTTTGTTGTGACTAAGAACAGTATGTTTGAAACGCGTTAATTGCCATGAGGTGGATGGATTTGTCCCTACTTTTTATGCTTATGCAGTAAATAAAGACAAAGAACGACGCATCTTTAAAGTGAGTGCTGGAACTTTTTTTTTACTCTCTTAACAGAATACATGCCTTAATGTGAGAAAATGAGACACTGTTCATACAAATATGTCATTTTTTGCCTTCCCTCGTGCTCAACTAAGGACATATAAGGCACAAGAAGACCACCTAAAAAAAAAAAAATGATTATGTAAGGTGGCACATATATAAATATATGTATTTTTCACCCTATAAGACGCAAAGGTGTGCTTTTGGTGGGTTTTGAACTAATTGTGGTCTGTGTATGGCGCACTGTTACGGGGGATCTGTGGATGACACACTGTTATGGGGGATCTGTGGGTGACGCACTGTTATGGGGGATCTGTGGATGGCACACTGTTATGGGGGATCTGTGGGTGACGCACTGTTATGGGGGATCTGTGGGTGACGCACTGTTATGGGGAATCTGTGGGTGACGCACTGTTATGGGGGATCTGTGGGTGACGCACTGTTATGGGGAATCTGTGGGTGACGCACTGTTATGAGGGATCTGTGGGTGACGCACTGTTATGGGGGATCTGTGGGTGACGCACTGTTATGGGGAATCTGTGGGTGACGCACTGTTATGGGGAATCTGTGGGTGACGCACTGTTATGGGGGATCTATGGGTGATGCACTGTTATGGGGAATCTGGGTGACGCATTGTTATGGGGGATCTGTGGGTGACGCACTGTTATGGGGGATCTATGGGTGACGCAATGTTATGGGGGATCTATGGGTGACACTTATGGGGGATCTGTGGGTGACACTTATGGGGGATCTGTGGGTGACACTTATGGGGGATCTGTGGGTGACACTTATGGGGGATCTGTGGGTGGCTCGTATTGGGGTCTCTGGATGGCACTGTTATGGGGATCTGTGTATGACAGTTATGGGGGGATCTGTGGATGACACATATATAGCATCTTATGCTATGTGTCATCCACAGATCCCCTCCATAACAGTGTCCCTGTAGTGAATGACCCTCAATACAGGGGGTGGGGGTCGCATCTGCTTTTATAATGACAGCGGGGCCCGTGCAGTAACTGTATTCTACTACACGGGCCCCGCTCACTGTATATTATTGTATCTGTAATAGTTAATTGTTATGTATATAATTGCATAATCAGCGCCTGTATACTTACAACTACAAGCGCTCGGTAGGTAGCAGAGAGAAGGGAGGAGGCAGGCCGGGAGGACGGTCGCTGGCAGCGTGAGTCACTACGTCACGCGCCTGCGCCGCCTGCTTTATTCATAAAGTGGGCAGCGCAGGCGTGTGACGTAGTGACTCACGCTGCCAGCGCCCGTCCTCCCGGCCTGCCTCCTCCCTCCTACCTACCAAGCGCTTGTAGTTGTAAGTATACAGGTGCTGATTATGCGATTACGGTATATACATAACAATTAACTATTAGAGATACAATTATACAGTGAGCGGGGCCCGTGTAGTAGAATACAGTCACTGCACGGGCCCCGCTGTCATTATAAAAGCAGATGCTGGCCCCCAGCCCCTCCTCCCTCACAGCTGATACACCCGCCGCGCGGCATCGCGGCGGGTGTATCATTGAAAATTCGGCAAAATCAGCAGCATTCGCCCCATAAGACACACTGCTATTTCCCCCCCACTTTTTTGGGGGGGGAAGTGCGTCTTATAGGGCGAAAAATACGGTATATATATATAAATATTTTGTTTATATGTTTTGTCCACCTAGTGGTTGTGATATGCATGGCAGTCTGTCAAAAGTTTTGCAAGCAAAAAGTACACAAATAGTATTGTGAAATATTGTAGCCCTTAACAGGTTTCCGGGAAAGTTGAGGTTGTGCACGTCTGCATCAGTAAATCTCCCCAAAGGTCAACTATGTAACATTGCATTTTTATGATATCATATAAATGTATCTCTATGGTCATGATCATTGCATATCTAGAGTCACCAAGAATTCTGGTAATATAGTTATTTAATGTATGGAGGAAATTGCTTTTAATTATGACAACTGGAAACATTCAAAATTTAATGCAGGATTTTTATTGTATGATCTGAGTCTTCCTTTTCTCATGGCAAACACATGGATCAAAATCCTGCCCACCATAATTTAAATTATAATTAGATCTAAAGTTATTTAAAGGGAATGTGTCACCTGAAAATGACCTACTGTTTAAAGCACGTTTTTTTGTTTATCATACTTTTAAGGATTTTTTGATGTTAGGTTTCATTTTCCATGTTAATATCTGTGTTTAAACAAAAAACATAAAATCCTGAAGTTTTCACATTGGCCACTAAGAATAATAATAGGCACCACTTCTTGATCTGTACAGATCACTTTACTGCAGTTACCTACTTATCTGTCATTCTAATTCTACCTGTAATGATATCACCTCTGTGTACAGATAAGACAGGATCCTCCATTCACAATGGGTAATTGTCAAATCTTATCTATTCTTTCCTTGTATAATGACCTCTGCAGGTCACAGAGCATGCCTAGAAAACCCTCCCATAGAAGTCAATAAGTCTTCTGACCATTGTGTCTATGGCCCATGGGTCTGTCATAAAGCAATTTATTTGCTGCTTTCTAAGAACAGCTCTGGCAAGATGGCGGATCTTCACAATCATCACAATTTCAGTAAATAAATTACAAAAATCTGCAATCAGAAAATAGAAACAGATTAGAAAAAATGGATATGTGTTGCTATCTGGTTTTAATTGGCATATAACATTTCCTTTAAAGGGAACCTGTCACCAGGATTTTGGGTATAGAGCTGAGGACATGGGTTGCTAGATGGCCGCTAGCACATCCGCAATACCCAGTCCCCATAGCTCTGTGTGCTTTTATTGTGTAAAAAAAAAACTATTTTATACATATGCAAATTAACCTGAGATGAGTCCTGTCCCTGAGATGAGTCACGTACAGGACTTATCTCAGGTTCATTTGCATATGTATCAAATAGTTTTTTTTTACACAATAAAAGCACACAGAGCTATGGGGACTGGGTATTGCGGATGTGCTAGCGGTGATCTAGCAACCCATGTCCTCAGCTCTATACCCAAAATCCCGGTGACAGGTTCACTTTAAGGAACATTTCAATCATAATTTAAATTAGGAAACATTTTCTTACTCAGGAAAAAAGGGTTTTTTTTTTTTTTTTTTTTTTTTGTAGTGGAATACCCTTATATATCCTGGTTGACCATACTTCATCTCAAGGATTTAATTAATAAAGAAAGCCACCAAAATTTTATATATAATTATATATAAATCCTTCCATAGTGAGACTATGGAACTCTCTGCCTGAGGAGGTGGTGATGGTGAGTACAATAAAGGAATTCAAGAGGGGCCTGGATGTATTTCTGGTGTGTAATAATATTACAGGCTATAGCTACTAGAGAGGGGTCGTTGATCCAGGGAGTTAGTCTGATTGCCTGATTGGAGTCGGGAAGGAATCTTTTATTCCCCTAAAGTGGGGAAAATTGGCTTCTAGATCACAGTTTTTTTTGCCTTACTCTGGATCAACTTGCAGGATAACAGGCCGAACTGGATGGACAAATGTCTTTTTTTGGCCTTATGTACTATGTTACTATGTTACTATGTTAATAGATATTTTTATTAGTCAATGGAATACTATGCATTACTTTTCTGGACAACTTTGTCTACAGTGACTGGCAGTTAGATCCTCTGTGTGTGGACCTCAGGTCATATATAGTCGATATATTCAAAATGTAAATCCCCCTTATCAGATTGAAAAAAAATAACATTTATTGAAAATTTTGTCGCTATTTGAATGATGTTTGTTCTGTTTATTTGCAGAACAAATGGCGCCTTATAATAGTGTTCCAATTTGCAAAAAAAGAATGCACTGTGGTTCCAGAGCAGATGGAAAAGTTCATGATGGTTAGCAGTGCAGACTCCTAAATATGTATAAACAGCCCTGCATTAATTTGCTAAAGCACAAGAGAACACTAAGCATAACAAATAAATGTTTCTACAAATGTAATTTTATCGGAAGACATTTTTTAGGTCACAGGAGTCTATTAAAATAGAAGAAAATGGATTTTTCTCCTGTTTTATTGTCGCTATTGCATACAACCCCTATACTCAAAAAAGAAATATTAAGCTAAGCTGTACGGCGGTAATTCATTCTGTGAAATAAAAGGCTTTATTTTGCAGATGCTAAATGGAAAACATTAGCTTTGCATAAGATAACTAGAGCTTCTGCATATTTACAATGAAATAAACTATAACACTGTGCTAAATGCATAATAACAGTAATAGGCTGTTAAAGGGGAAAGGTGAAATGGCAAAACATTACATTAAATAAAATAAACCAGCATGCCTTTCACATTTTAGCGATGTTGAAAATAAAGAAATCAACAGTGCAATATAAATCACAAGCCTTTATAATAATAGAGAGTTCTCACTGGAAGTGTAGGTTATTTCACAGAGTATATTACTAAAGAAATTGGTCCTGATCACCTGGGCATCAAAGCCTGCACCAGTGGTCCCACACCTGATGTCCAATATATGGAGAGCACCACATTACTTAGCACTTTACCGGAATGTTACTGAGTACTGTTCACCCAAATGAATTTTAAGTCTGTGAGGAAGCGTCCTTCAAAGCGTCCTTCAACAGACAATTAATGAATGCAGAAGCAAATTAACATGGTCGCACATCTTATCTATGATAATATTTAGAGATGAGCGAATCGAAGTTGACGAAGTGAAATTTGATCCGAATTTCAAGAAAAATTTGATTGGCACCGAATCCGAATTTCCTTATGCTTCTTGGTAACTAATCACATATTTTCATAAAATGGCTGCTGCACGTGTGAGGACATGGAGCAAGGAACTCTGGGAAGGCGGGTGTAAGACACTCTCCTGTTTTGCGGTGCACTGGGGCCCCCAGGAATTCTAGTGGGGCTCGGCCTGCAGGGGACCCCATTGGAGTAGCGGGACAGGTGACTCATGTGCCTGCAGAATCTTCATTTCCGACTTCTTTGCGGTTCCGGCGTCTGTGCCGCCGTATCCATGCTGGCCCACTTGAGCATCCGCGTGCACGCTTGAGAGGAGGTTCGCAAAGGGTTACACGGCCAAACGCACGCACATCTCATTCGCTATGGCGGCTGCTGATGGGGAATATACCTGTACATAAATTCTAATAGATTAGAGAGCAGGCATGAGTTAAGTGATCAATGACCAGCCAAGGCCACACAAGTGTCAGGGATTAGGATAATCATATGGCCTATGAGGAATAGACACATGGCACTCTGTGATTGGCTAGCAGGTGTTTAAGAGGTGATCTCCCTGGCTGGTCACTGCCCACTGTTGTTTTTACAACCCGGGTGTATGTTGCTGTTCACATTCTTCCAGACTACCTGTGCATGACCTCTGACTTCCTCAATCCATCTCTAGAGACTGCCTGTGGGAAACTTCCATGCGGAACAGTTTGTCTCGTGTTGGACCTCGGATCGGACCCTGGAAATGTCTCGTGCCTAGGTACTACGTTAAACTGACTATTTCTGTGCATATGAACTTTGGCCTGGTCTGGCTGTCCGTTGTGAGTTTTCCTGCACAAGTTATTATTAAGGCCTCATGCACACGACAGTTGTGTGCAACCGCGGCCGTTGTTCCGTTTTCAGTTTTTTTTCGCGGACCCATTGACTTTCAATGGGTCCGTGGAAAAATCGGAAAATGCACCGTTTGGCTTCCGCGTCCGTGATCCGTTTTTCCAGTCCGTGAAAAAAATATGACCTGTCCTATTTTTTTCACGGACAACGGTTCAGGGACCCATTCAAGTCAATGGGTCCGTGAAAAATCACGGATGCACACAAGATAGTCATCCGCGTCCGTGATCCGTGTCAGTTTTTCCTATCATTTTCAATGCAAACTTGATATATTTTATTTTTTTCACTTTTCATGTCCCTGGATCCTCCAAAAATCAAGGAAGACCCACGGATGAAAAAACGGACACGGATTACGGTACAACGGAAACCGTTTTTGCTGACCGCAAAAAAAAAACATCCGTGTGCATGAGGCCTTAGATTGATTACCTGCATATGATTTATGGTCTGGACTGTACTGCCGTCATTTAATAAATCCACCATTGTTTAAACTCTGTCTGGTTGTTTGGGGTTCTGCACCATTACACTGTGTTTAGCATTTCATCTCAGCTATATTCACATACATAGGGTTGAACTACAATATCAGACAGCCTATAGAGTGCAGCTGTTTCTCCAAAAACGTTTCCAATTTCATATTACCCTTTTATTACATTTTATTGCTTTTATTTACCAGCTAATGCGCTCTGACTATATTTACACAAAAAGCTTTAAACTTTACCATCAAACAAATTTGTGACAGCTTCCAGAAAAATTCTATTAACTTCATCAAGGGAGAGTTTCCAATGCCCAGACTTTCTGAAATTTACATATGATTTTATGCCTAATATGACCCACACTGATATCTGTTAGATAAAAGCTGAATGCCATCTCTTGTTAAACATAATTACATACTTTGCTAAAAGAATTTGCTTAAACATTAGTGATAATTGATGGGCCGTATTCATATCAAACCACTAAATCAATGAGCACATTCCAAAAGTAAAAGTTGTACAAATTCCAGAAATAGGTCTACTGTGAGCGTAAAGTGACATTTAACAATGACCTTAAATAGCTTTTTCAATGTGTGACATTTATTTGCACAAAACATGCTCCCTTCTGCTTTATTATTTTGTTGTTTGGTAAGAGTCGTAACATAATTTCCATTGACATTCAAAATGGCTTCAGGTTTTCTATAGCCTACTGCACAAATCACTTATCTAAGGTTTAATCTCTCATTGCTTCTAAAGGCAGATTCACATCACACAATTGGCGGGCCGATTATCAGGAACAAACATTACTACGAATGCTTGTTCCCGAAAATAAGCTGTGTTTATTGGTGTCATGCCCCACTCTGACAATGTGCGGAGGTCGGCCAGGATAGCAGCACGAGTTTAGTATTTGTTTTGGTGCCGTGCTGGATCCGCCTCTCATCAGGAGCACTGGGTGGAGTCATTAGTTTAAATGGCCTCCAGCTAAGTGCTCTGAGCGGATTATACTGATCATTTGGTCTGGGAAGTTTGGAGGGAAGGTTGGCTGTCAGTTCCTGCTCTCAGAAGATAAGTGTCATTTCTAGTTTGGTTGTTTGTGTCATCTATCCCATCCAGGTTCTGTGCGAGCAGGCTGCTCCTATCTCCCCACTTCACCATCTCAGGGAGTTCAGGGTTTTGTCAGTCCAGGCTGGAGGACAGAGCACACCTACCTTCAAGGTCTGCCTGTGGGCTGAGCAGTGCAGAGAAAGAGGTCAGGGATAAACTATGAGGTGACCCTTCCCCTGTCTTTCGTCCAGAGCCTGGTTGGTGTGTTATCTTTTATACTGAGTGCACGTCCGTCGTGACAATTGGGCAGTCACCTTAAAATTGGAAAAACCCTCCTAAAAATGACACTTTTTTATTGTAGATTTTTAATATGTGTCTACAGTATATCTTGTTGGTGCACAACTCTGGGGAGTTGCATTTTTAACCCCTTAGTGACATAATTAATTATAACCGTAAAGGCTATGTACACCTTTGGGGACAATTATTATATTTTTTTTATTGCATTGTACTCTTTTTGAGCTAAAAATCTTTTTTTTAAATTGGTCTTTATTAAAAATATTGCATCCTTTTTTCTGTTTGCAGCCTGTGGATTTACATTTTTTTCTGTTATCTGGGGAGCAGACAAACGCCTTATCTCTGCAGTAATAAGCACTAATTATAGCTCAGTTCTTATCTTAATGATAAGAATGTGGCTTAAATAAGTGTTTATTATCTCTCAGTCGTTTAGAGATGAGGGTTATTAGATGACCAACACAAAGTTAAAGTACCAGTCAAAAGTTAACCCTTTGTGACAGAACAGCTTAATATTTTTTTTTATAAAGGCCAATTGAAAAAAATATTTTTAGCCAAAAATGAGTAACATGCAATCATAAAAAAAATTGCCTCCAAAGGTGTATATAACCTTTAAAGGACAGTCATAACTTTTTAGGAACCATATTGGGGTATATATAGTGTATTGAATAACTTGTACTATTTCTTTTTTAGGGGGAAAGATAAAAAAAAACTGCAATATTTACAATATTTAGTGAAATTTATTTACTGAATTCACGGTGTAGTATAAATAACAATTTTATTATGTGGGACAGTACAATGATGATAATGTCACAATTCTATAAGTTTTTTAAAATTTTTGTTTCCTCCTGCAGGCTGTCAGCTCTGCAACAGCTCCCCCTCCTCCTCCAGACTGAAGAGAAGGGGGGGGGGGGTGCTTAGCTGCTCATATCACTGATTTGGTACCATCTAGAGATATATTGTATTGTTTGAATGCTGACATTCCAATCTTTCAAACAATACAAGAATGACAGCAATATCTTCAGTACATGGAAAGATATCACTGTTAGAAATCATGATGCAGCTGAAAGTGAAGGTAAAAGCGAACTCAATTTCTTACAGTGATATGTCCTGTGTTGCTTAGAATAATGCTATCATTTGGAATGCCAGCTTTCAAACAAGACCAGTTTCATGCTTCTAGCTGCTAGCATTCAGGAGATATCGGCAGCTACAACAGCCCAACCTTCCCCCTTCCATTTCTGCCCGAGCTCAGCTTGGGCAAAACAGTTAAGTACTTTTCCCACACCCCGAGCTGAGCTTGGGCGGAACAGTTAGGTGGTTAAATCATCACTTCTGGTCACAGATCATGCTTTGTGTGCATAGATCTGCTGCCCAGAAATAATGAATCTGTATGAGGATGATAGACAGCAGTAGCCATCTCCAGGGGCGTAGCTAACGGCTCCTGATCTGGTGCAGAAGTTTAGCTTGGGCCCCCTATCCTTCAGTGCTTTGTGGGTAGGGGCAGGGAAGCACATAGCCTTCGTGCTGCCTGAGGCAAAAATTTAAACACACACCTCCCCATGCCAATTTTTTTACCTAACCTGCAATTTCTATAATACCGGTGTCTTCTTATGCAGAATATGGGTATTTGGGCCCCTTCAGGCTCCTAGGCCCGGTAGCAGCTGTTACCTTTGCACCCCTTAAAGCTACTCGCCTGGCCATCGGTCATCTTCATACAGTGAAGAGATTGCTGCATGTAAATGCACCACTTTTCCTCCACTAGTGAGCAGGCAATTATGGGAACTGAATGGTCCCTTCTCAATAATTACCTTCTCAATAGATCAATATAAATTCACCTAATTTTTCACCCTCTTGGCTAAGTCCTTCTCTTCTGTCAACCACCAGCAAAATAATAGGCAGATCAACAAAAGATTAACCCCCGAGTTCTCTGTAGGATTTCTTCAAGAATGCTTATTTCAGGAACATGCAGAAAATATTCCAGATTAAAAAAACATTGAGGGCAGGATTATTCCTGTTTACTTGTATTATTCCTGTCCAAGTTTACTGTTCCTTTATGCTGTATTTAGTAGAAATCTAAACAGAGGTGAAGTTTGTTGTTACAGTAATCATTTGAGTTTGTATTTGTCATAATGATTATAGTGTTAAATCTTTTTGTTCTCTTGCATACTTGTTCTGTTACTATGCCACTAGCAGTTGGGTTCATGAATAATTAAATATTATATTACCTATAGTTTTGAGCAAACCCAAGCTGTAAAGTTCGGATCCGTACCAAACTTTACGAGTTCGTGTACTCAGACCCGAACCCGAACTTTGCCGGAAAAGTTTTGTTGCGAGTTCGGTGTTCAGGCATTTAATAAAGCTTTTGAAAGGCTGCAGGGCAGCCAATCAACAAGCTTTTAAGCTGCGGGCCCGTAGAAGCCATCACAGCCATGCTTAGTAATGGCATGGCTATGATTGGCCGGTGCATCATGTTATTAATATAGCTAATCTGACTGTTAGTTCGGCCGTGACATATACCCATTTTGGTCTGAGATACACGTGCACGTTATATGTGACACGGAAATTAATATAGTTAATCTGTCTGTCAGTTCGGTGGGTGACCTCAAAGAATGAGAAGAGCATCAAATAAGGGATGTGTCCCTGGTCATGATGCTGCTGGTGCTGGTGGAGCTCCTGTTAAAGGGAGAGGACGTAGTCGATCTCTGTCAGCTACACGCCCAAATGAAACAAATTCCTCAGGTGCATGTAGGCGACAGGGTGTTCAGTGTCATTTTGTAGGCCGGAATACCGGTGTATAATTGGTGAGGCCAGAACAAGTAGAGGCGGTAGTAGATTGTATGGCTGACAGCGCCTCCAGTTCCTTCACATTGTCTCCCACCCGGTCCCCTGCTGAAACCGCAGAGTTGGCACCTGCAGCACATGGGAATCTGTCATTCACCTCACCACCTTGCAAATCAGCCAAGCAGTCTGATCCCCAAGTCATGCAGCAGTCTTTCTTTTTGATGACTCAGATGGTGGGGTTTCCGTGGACCATCCACCTAGCCCTGCCCCAGAAGTGGAAGAGATTGAGTGCACTGATGCCCAACCACTTATGTTTCAGGATGTGGATCTGGCTGGATGATAGCTAAAACTGGGCAGTTAATATACAGGGTTATAGTCTGTTTAGAAAGGATCGCCAAAACTAGAGAAGGGAATGGGACAGCCTTTATGTAAAGTCCTGTATAAAGCCCACAGTCCGAGAAGATATAAGTGAGGGACAGGAACATGTGGAGTCACTGTGGGTAGAAATACATGGAGTCCACACAAATCTACTACTAAACGAGATAGAGGAGGCAGATCATAATAAGGTTGTTATTATGGGGGATCATGAAGAATGTAAAAGTAAATTCCCCATTAAAAGTGCCCTGTCTGACCCAGGAAGAAGTACAACAGAGACTTAAAAAGAATAAAATAGACAAATCGCCAAGGCCAGATGGCATACACCCCCGTATCCTAAGATAATTAAGTAATGTCATAGCCAGACCCTCATTTATGATATTTAAGGACTCTATACTGACAGGGAGTGTCCCACGGGATTGGCGCATAGCAAATGTGGTGCCAATATTCAAAAAGGGTGCAAAGACTCCAGAAACTATAGGCCGGCAAGTTTAACTTCTGTTGTGGGTAAACTGTTTGAAGGTTTTCTAAGAGATGCTATCTTGGAGGATCTCAATGAAAATAAGCAAATTACATCATGTCAGCATGGCTTCATGAGGGATCCATCATGTCAAATAAATCTAATCAGTTTCTATGAGGAGGTAAGTTCTAGACTTGACAGTGGCGAATCAATGGATGTCGTATATCTGGACTTCTCCAAAGCATTTGACACTGTACCACATAAAAGGTTAGTATATAAAATAAGAATGCTCGGACTGGGAGAAAACATCTGTATGTGGGTAAGTAACTGGCTCAATGATAGAAAACAGAGGGTGGTTATTAACGGTACACACTCAGATTGGGTCACCGTCACTAGCAGAGTACCTCTGGGGTCAGTATTGGGCCTTATTCTCTTCAATATATTTATTAATGATCTTGTAGAAGGCTTGCACAGTAAAATAAAATTTTTTGCAGATCTAAACTGTGTAAAGTAATTAACACTGAAGAGGACACTATACAGCTACAGATGGATCTGGATAGATTAGAGGCTTGGGCAGAGAAGTGGCAGATGAGGTTTAACACTGACAAATGTAAGGTTATGCACATGGGAAGGAAAAATGCAAGTCACCCGTACATACTAAATAGTAAAACACTGGGTAACACTGACGTGGAAAAGGACCTAGGAATTTCAATAAACAGCAAACTAAGCAGTAAAAACCATTGTAGGCAGGTGCTGCCAAGGCCAATAAGATAATGGGTTGCATCAAAAGGGGCATAGATGCCCGTGATGAGAACATAGTCCTACCACTTTACAAATCACTAATCAGACCACACATGGAGTACTGTGTATAGTTCTGGGCTCAATGAACAGGGCAGACATAGCAGAGCTGGAGAGGGTTCAGAGGAGGGCAACTAAAGTAATAACTAGAATGGGGCAACTGCAGTACCCTGAAAGATTATCAACATTAGGGTTATTCACCTTAGAAAAAAGACAACTAAGAGGCAATCTAATTGCCATGTATAAATATATCAGGGGGAAGTACAGAGATCTCTCCCATCATCTTTTTATCCCCAGGACTGCGACTGTGACGAGGGGACATCCTCTGCATCTTGAGGAAAGAAGGTTTGTACACAAACATAGAAAATTATTTTTTACGGTAAGAGCAGTGAGACTATGGAACTCTCTGCCTGAGGAGGTGGTGATGGTGAGTACAATAAAGGAATTCAAGAGGGGCTTGAATGAATTTCTGGAGTGTAATATTATTACAGGCTATAGCTACTAGAGAGGGTTTTTTGATCCAGGGAGTTATTCTGATTGCCTTTTTGGAGTCGGGAAGGAATTTTCCCCCCTTAATTGGGGAAAATTGACTTGTACCTCACAGGGGTTTTTTGCTTTCCTCTGGATTAACTTGCAGAATAACAGGCCGAACTGGATGGACAAATGTATTTTTTCGGCCTTATATCTATATACTATGTTATGACTTCAACTACCCAGATATAGTCTGGGAAACTGAAACCTGTACATCTCATAAAGGAAACAGGTTCTTGGTAATAGCCAAAGACAGGGACGGCCATACTGGACTTAGTATTAACCAATATACCTGACAGAACAGCATTTGAAATACTGTCATTCCATCTGGTGGAGACAGAGACTTTTAAAAAGCTTATGGCGGTGGCTGTCCCACAGTACGTAGATGCCAGCTGCCGCGACTTTTCCATGTTAGCCATCCTTGCCCTGCACAACCAAGTGAGGGACAAAATCAGGTGTGCACTGCGCAATGCCATCTGTGGCAAGGTCCACATAACTACCGATAGGTGGACCGGTAAGCATAGGCAGGGACATTATATCTCCCTAACTGCACACTGGGTAAATGCAGTTGCGGCTGGGCCTGAGGCGGATAGCAGTTTGACACATGTCCTTCCGCCACCGAGGATTGCAGGAGATTTCTCGTTGCCTCCTGTTCCATCCTCCTCCTACCCCGCTTTCTCCTCTACCGCCTCCTCATCCAGTCAGCGTAACCCTTTCACCACCAACTTCAGCACAGCCAGGGGGAAACAACAGCAGGCTGTTTTGAAAGTCATCTGTTTGGGGGAAAAACCCTCCACCGTGCAGTAGCTGTGGATGGCCATGGAACAACAGACAGATGAGTGGATGGTGCCACTAAGCCTCAAGCCTGGCCTGGTGGTGTGCAATAACAGGCAAAATCTTATAGCAGCTCTCGGGCTAGCCATTTTGACTCAATGCCTTGCCTGGCACATATGCTGAATTTGGTGGTGCAGAGGTTCCTGAAAAATTTCCCCGATATATCAGAGCTGCTGCAGCAAGTGCGGGCCGTCTTTGCGCGCTTTCGGCATTCTCATCCTGCTGCTGCTCGCCTGTCTACGCTGCAGCGTAATTTCGGCCTTCCCGCTCACAGCCTCATATGCGACGTACCCACAAGGTGGAACTCCACCTTGCACATGCTGGAGAGACTGTGCGAGCAGCAGAAGACGATAGTGGAGTTTCAGCTGCATCATGCATGGGTGAGTCACTCTTCAGAACAGCACCACTTCACCACCAATGAGTGGGCCTCCATGCGGAACATGTGGGCCATGTTGCGCTGTTTCGAATACTCCAACATGGCCAGTGCCGATGATGCAGTCCTCAGCGTTACTACCCCACTTCTGTGTCTCCTTGAAAAGACACTTCGGGCGATGATGGAAGAGGATGTGGCACAGGAGGAAGAGGAGGAGGAAGAGGGATCATTTCCACGGTTATCAGGCCAGTAATTCACAAGTGGCTCGGAGGGTGGGTTCCTGCACCAACAGAGGCCAGGTACACAACTGTCCAGCCAGGGCACAGTTTTGCAGGGTGAGGAGGATGATGATGATGAGGAACCGTGTTCAAAGCAGGTTGGCACCCAAAGCAGCTTATGGGCATTAATGGAGCATGGCTGGGGGAGTACAGAGGACACAGACGATACACCTCCCTCAGAGGACAGCTTGTCGTTGCCTCTGGGCAGCCTGGCACACATGAACGACTACATGCTGCAGTGCCTGCTCAACGACCGCCAAGTTGCCCACATTCTAACCAGTGCTGATTACCGGGTGGCCTTCCTGCTGGATCCCCGCTACAAGGAGAACGTGATGTCCTTAATTCTGTCACTAGAGCGTGATTGGAAGATGCGTGAGTACAAGCGCACACTTGTAGACGCGCTGCTGATGGCATTTGCACCTGACAGCAGGGGCTCAGTTGAAGCACAAGGTGAAGGCAGAGGAGGGAGAAGTCAGCAACGCAGCTGGGGCACCGCCAGCACCTCAGAAAGGACGGTTAGCATGGCCAAAATGTGGAAAAGCTTTGTCAGCATGCCACAACAACCAGCACCACCAGCTGATATGGAACGTCTTAACAGGAGGCAGCATTTCAGCAACATAGTAGAAAAGTATGTGTGCACATGCCTGCACGTACTGACTGATGGGTCTGCCCCCATTCAACTTCTGGGTCTCCAAATTGGGCACATGGTCTGAGCTTGCCCCTTATGCCTTGGAGGTGCTGGCCTGACCTGCAGCAAGTGTATTGTCCGAACGTGTGTTTAGCACGGCAGGGGGGGTTACCACAGACAAGTGCAGCCACCTGTCCACAGCCAACGTGGACAAGCTCATGTTCATTAAAATGAACCAGGCATTGATCCCACAGTAGACAAGTATACCAGCCGCACCCAGCCATTGTTATACTCCAGCGCACTTTCCCTTTGCGTTCTCTTTTCTATTTCCCAATGTTTTGCGGTCTTCCCAAATTTATAAAATAAATAAATAAATTAGTAAATGGAAAAAAAAAACTGTGTGGGCTTCCTCCTCCCCCACCGCAGCTTCCAAATACACTGCCACGTCCACCGCCTCCTCAATCTCCTACTCCACTTTGACCTCCGCTTCCTAGTACGACTATTTTACAGACATTTTAGTGCACCAAAGTTCAGGTCCCGAACTTTGACCCGAAGTTTGGCCGAACCCCGCAAACCCGAACATCCACGGGTCTGCTCATCCCTAATTACCTATTCAGACTTGAGAGAAGATTGTATTGTAGATGGTGGAACAAGTCTGCAGGAGGAGCGATATAAAGCCCAACTTCAGCAGTCCTGCTTGATAACACCGATCGTTCAACAGGACACTTATTAAGGAACACTATGGGAAAGAGTAAAGTGGTTATGCAATAATTTCCAGACTTATGGGACCCACGTTGGTGATCATACTTATGTGATCCTCAGCACTGGGTCCCAGCTTGTTTGCTTCCCTCTGCTGCTTAGCTCGTGTCCCTCCATATAAACTTACGGGTTTGACACTTCTGCAGCCAGTGATCTGCTTCCCTTTCATCACGTGACCATTTGACACGATGCAAGGGGAGCTGAGGCTAGTGATTGGTTGCAGCAATTTTAAACAGAAAGTCTACATGGAGAGACATGAGGCCAGGGAGCAAACAAGCCAGCACCAGGAATCAGGTAAGTATGATTACCAACATGGGTCCTGTCAGTCTGAGAGGTCTGGAATTAGTACACAGCCCCTTTCAAATTAGGTTTCTGGCTGAAGATTGACCTGAAACACTTATAGAAAAGTAGTTTTATGCAGAGTCTGCAGCTACAGCTCTGCTCCTATTTAAGCAAAATGCACTTCTATATTGTGTGCAGCTATTTACTGTAGATACCAGAGGACCTGAATTGCTGTGATAAGAGCAGAATCGTATGGTATGTGGCAGAAATTAAGTTCCTCCAGTCAGGAAGTCATTCAACATTATTGCAACATAGACATTTTACAATGCTGCTTTATTCTCCATAGCCCATTTACAGTTTGCACCAAAAATACTGTTTTAGTCTCAGCTATAATTGATACAGGAATATAATGACCTTCCATACTTTACATGTGTTATACATATTTCTGAAAGAATTGATGAAAGACAGAATTCGCACTTGAATTGTTGATGTATTTTTCATAAAGTTCTAGTTTGCAGAATGGAAAAAAACTGGCTGGCAAATATAACATGCTGAGTACGACAATAGAGCAAAGAGATTTCTTTATCAATACTGCAAGAACTAGGACATCCGATATACCAAATGACACGTGACGGATATAAGTATCTCAGAAGCCCATATAGTTTTTGTAGGGTACTATTTTTAAGTAATTGGTACAGAATATATGTTTGATTTTTAGTTCAATTGCACAGCTGCTCTTCCTATAGTATCCTGAAATACAACATATTTTCAAGTTTGTTATTCTACTTAAGAACAATTCGAAGACCATTGTCAGTGCTTTTTTACAAAACCTTGCGCTCATTGTTAACAAGTCCCGAGGCCATGTAGAAAAAAAAATGCACACTTCTGAATTAAAGGAGTATTCCAGTTGTTAGAAGTTATCTCCTATCCACTGGATAGGGGATAGCTATTAGATAGGTGGGGATCCTACCAATCATGAGAATGGGGGCCATGTACCTCAGGCTGTCCCTTGTAATGAACAGAGCAGTTGGTCACACATACACGTGACCGCTCCATTCATTTCTATAGGAGTTCTGGAGATAGCCGAGTACAGAGCTTGACTATCTCTGGTATTCCATATAGAAATGAATGGAGCGGCCACACGCTTGCCCTACAGGATGCTCTGTTTAGTTCAGGAGGGCTGAAGAGGGTACGGGGCCCACCTTCTTGAGTTCAGGCGGGGTCCTAGTGCTAGGAACCCCATCGATCTAATAGTTATCCCCTATTCTGTGGATAGGAGATAACTTCTCACAACCAGAGTACCCGTTTAAATATCTCAATATTTAAATTTAACTTTTTGACATTTAGAACAAAATTATATTTATAATGTGATTAGTTACTAGAAATATACAACATACAGTAGAAAAAGCAAAGTTTTAATGAACCAGTCCAACTATTGTCAACAATTTGCAGTTGAAGGCATTATCTCATAAAGAACTCCTGTCCATATGGCTCTGCTCAGAACCGCCTGCTATATGTCATATGCTCCTGCTACACTCCATAATAAAAATGGCTTTGTAAGAGCAGCTCCCACACTTTTGTATTCAACATGTCCATGCAATTAAATGGTCAACCATGGCCACCATATGCTGGCGATAATATACTGTTACATAGTGAGTACCCCCCCATTGATAAGAGACTAAAGCCCAGACTAAAGCCCTTTAGTGATGGTCACTAAAGGGGAGTCTCCACTTTGGAGAATTGCTTCTCGAATAAGCAGATCACAGTGAGTCCCTCCAATGATCAGCTGCAATCTGTGGGGAAACCTCATAGTTCCGTTTTCTTCAGCGCCACCACATGTGAATTTAAGCATTACAGAGTGCTGATTCAAATCAGTGGGTCGTCTATGGAATGGTAAAGGTCATCCAGAGCAAGGGACGCTTTTTGCGACTGCTCTGTACTCTAGCTAAGAGTGGAGATCCTGAAGAAGGGACTCCTCTTTAACTCAGAATTCTCTAATGGCATAGATGAAAATTAGTTTTTTAAACTAGACAAACTACTATCTGCCAATGTTAGCTTGTGAAAAATTCAGACTAATTAGATGGATTTTAATATATTTTAGCTACATCTAATCTCACCTTTGTTAATGTCTCTTTGTAAATATGAGAAGAAATTATTTAATATGCTTAACAGAGAAATATCATCTTTTAATTGATGGCTGCCAATAGGATCTTGACTTATACGTTAAAAAAAAAGCCTATATATTACAGTTGCATACTCCATCCCCTTTGCAGTTATTTCCTTCCATCAGCACTAAACTTGTTTGATTGGAATCTGTTTTCAGTCGTCTTCCATAGCATTCAACACCTGACCTGCAAATGTACCAAGTGATTTACAAAACCCTTAAGGGTCAGCCTGTCACAAAAAATATTATGTGTTAAATCAATGAAGGTCATATAATGGCAGAAAATAGACTAAAATAGCAAAAGCTTCTACAAACTATAAAATGTGACCATCTCAAGGCATCTCAAATAAGCTTCCATAGAAGAATAAATCTTCCTGTGTCTGTATCCCCTGGCATTCTCTTATTTATCAGTATAGCTCGCATTTACCTCCCTCAACTTAATTAATCACAGATTTGTAATATACAGGTATTACACTATGATGTGGACATAGTTAAGCATATTTGCATAAGCTAAGCGTAAAATCCTCACTGCAGTCAAATGTGATTTTTATTTGCAGCCGTCATTTCTATAGCTTTGAACTTTACAGGAAACCCCCCACCCAGGTCTTTTGATTATTTTCTACAATGTCTTACAATTTATTTAAGCACTAAGATTTATGCTTTATGCTGTCTTTTGATGTTGTATTATTATTCATATAAGCAAATACATTTTAGATTATTTAACGGCAGGAAAATCTTCAGGAGATAACCAGAATGTAAAATAAATCTATTGTCATGCTGGGGTAGCTAAATAGGTGGACTAATAGAAGTTGTAGCTAGATAGCCGCTAAGCATGAATATATTCTTGGCAGCTATTTACCATCCATATCTATCTCTCTGAGTTGTTTTGTCTCTCTTTGGTTCAAATCCATCTCTGCGATGTTATTTCGGCGGATATGGCATAGTAATGTCATGAGAAGGCCATGGGCACACAACAACACAAGTTGTTTGAGGATCATTCCAGCTCACATCCATTCATGTGCCAATAATCTAGCGGGTGGAATGAGCGAATTAGCAATGGACTAAGTGACATAAAATTAAATGGATGCAGATGTAGCATAGATGACTTAGTGTTATCTAAATGTAGGTTAAAGGGGTTGTGCCAAATTAGAAGTTATCTAATTAACTGATCTTTGGAGGTCCGACTGCTGGGACTGTTACCAATCCTAAGAATATGGGTCCCATTTCCACGATCTAACGGAGTGGTAAGTCGAGCATGTGCTCTGCTGCACTATTCATTCTCTATGGAACCACTGGAAATAGTCAATTATTGTACTCTACTGTCTCTGGTGAGCCCATAGAGAATGGATGGAGCTCCATGCGCACATCCAACCTGCCTCTCCATCAGATCGGTGAAATGGGAACCCCATTCAGAGGGTCAGTGGGGGCTCCACGATCAGACCACCAGCATTCAGTTAGTTATGCCCTATGCTGTGTATAGGGGATAACTTCTAATCAGGGTTGCCAACCAGAATTTTTCTTTTTTCTGGACAACTTATCCCAAAATCATGGGCAGCCAACATTTTTTGCGGACAAATTGGAAAGCCATAATGAATAATAAAGATTATACGTGATACAAATAATCTAATTTAAAAGTATCACCAGCCTAACACCAGCCCAAAAGTATCACCAGTCTTTTTCAAAGACACAGGAAAAAAATTCAATGCATTTCTGGACGGTTGGCAACCCTGCATCTAAACTTGCGCAACCCCTTTAAATACTGCATTCAGTATCCAGTAACAGCCCAGTCCTCTGCTCACTTCCTCAGCTATCTAACAGCAAAGCAGAGGACTGGAGAGGGGGCAGGGCTACAACCTTAAATTCTAACTATGGACACAGCTCAGCATCTACAGCAAGCAGAAGCTGCAGAACCTTCTGTGATATCACATGATCACAATTCTTCAGCCAAGTGCTGCATAGGAAGAAGACTAAACTATGAGTGAATAGCGTAAGTGTCATAAGGTGTGTGTGAATAGCTTGTCATCTAGGTGTTGCGTGTGAATAGGGTGTCAGGTATAAAGTGTGGTGTACATGTGTGTGCTTAGTGTGGATATTACTACTGTGAAAGGGCATAACAACCGTTTTGGGGCAAGGCAAGGACATATTTACTGTGAGGGGGCACAATGTATGCATAAATACTGTGAAGGGGGCACAGAGAGGGCATAAATACTGTGATACAGAATTTCCTTGTGCTTCAGGGTAATAGATCAATTTTTTCTGAAATGGTGGTAGAGAAAATGCATACTCAACAGATTTGTTTGATCAAGCAGAGGCTATCGCCCTGATCTTGATAGCACAAAACATGCCAGTTCTCATGTGCACTGACGTGTGATATCATCACGCTGGGCAGGGGTGGTGACGTCATTAGCAATTATGTCACTATGCCTGCCCAGCGTGATGATATGTTGACTTCATCACATCAGTGTGTGCCCCAATTTACGTGTTTTATTTAGTCAAAATGTCTGCGGCAGGCTCTCTGTGATCAAATGGATTAGGCAAGTATATATTTTTTTGTTAGAACCCTTGATTAACCCCCTTATTGGCTGAATGTGACTCTCAGATGCCGTGATCAGCGTTGAATGCAGCATCTGAGGGGTTCAATCACGGGTGGCAGTGTGATCAGCGTTCCACATGATTACGCCAACTCCATACAATGGAATGCGATTCGTTACAAAGTAATTAGTAACAAATCAAATTTTTTGACGAAATTCGGCAATGCAGCCAAATCGAATTTTTGAAAACTTCACTTATCTCTACCTGTCACCATGAAAATACAGCCCTATCTGCAGGCAGCATTTTTACAATATTTTACACCCCTCACATTTTTGTAAATATTTTATTATATCTTTTCATGGGATAACACTGAACATATGAGTCATAAGCTAGTGTAACATAGTACATAAGGCCAAAAAAAGACATTTATCCATCCAATTCGGCCTGTCATCCTGCAAGTTGATCCAGAGTAAGGCAAAAAAAACTGTGATCTAGAAGCCAATTTTCCCCACTTTAGGGGAATAAAAGATTCCTTCCCGACTCCAATCAGGCAATCAGACTAACTCCCTGGATCAACGATCCCTCTCTAGTTGCTATAGCCTGTAATATTATTACACTCCAGAAATACATCCAGGCCCCTCTTGAATTCCTTTATTGTACTCACCATCACCACATCCTCAGGCAGAGAGTTCCATAGTCTCACTGCTCTTACCGTAAAGAATAATTTTCTATGTTTGTGTATAAACCTTCTTTCCTCCAGAAGCAGAGGATGTCCCCTCGTCACAATCAGTCCTGGGGATAAATGAATGATAGGATAGATCTCTGTACTGACCCCTGATATAATTATACATAGTAATTAGATCTCCCCTCAGTCGTCTTTTTTCTAAAGTGAATAACCCTAATTTTGATAATCTTTCAGGGTACTGTAGTTGCCGCATTCCAGTTATTACTTTAGTTGCCCTTCTCTGGACCCTCTTCAGCTCTGCTATGTCTGCCTTGTTCACAGGAACCCAGAACTGTACACAGTACTCCATGTGTGGTCTGACTAGTGATTTGTAAAGTGGTAGGACTATGTTCTTATCACGGGCATCTATGCCCCTTTTGATGCAACCAATTATATTATTGGCCTTGGCAGCAGTTACCTGACACTGTTTTTTGCAGCTTAGTTTGCTGTTTATTAAAATTCCTAGATCCTTTTCCATGTCAGTGTTCCCGGGTGTTTTACCATTTAGTATGTACGAGTGACTTGCATTATTCCTTCCCATGTGCATAACTTTACATTTGTCAGTGTTAAACCTCATCTTCCACTTATCTGCCCAAGCCTCCAATCTATCCAGATCCCTCTGTAGTAGTATACTGTCCTCTTCAGTGTTAATTGCTTTACACAGTTTAGTGTCATCTGTGAAAATTGATATTTTACTATGCAAGCCTTCTACAAGATCATTAATAAATATATTGAAGGGCCGCATACTGACCCCTGAGGTACCCCACTAGTGACAGTGACCCAATCTGAGTGTGTACCGTTAATAACCACCCTCTGTTTTCTATCGCTCAGCCAGTTACTTACCCACATACAGACATTTTCACCCAGTCCGAGCATTCTCATTTTATATACTAACCTTTTATTTGGTACAGTGTCAAATGCTTTGGAGAAGTCCAGATATACGACATCCATTGATTCGCCGTGTCAAGTCTAGAACTTACCTCCTCATAGAAACTGATTAAATTTGTTTGGCATGACCGATCCCTCATAAAGCCATGCTGATATGGCGTAATTTGCTTATTTCCGTTGAGATGCTCTAATATAGCATCTCTTAGAAAACCTTCAAACAGTTTACCCACAACAGATGTTAAACTTACTGGCCTATAGTTTCCAGGCTCTGCTTTTGGACCCTTCTTGAATATTGGCACCACATTTGCTATGCGCCAATCCTGTGGAACACTCCCTGTCAGTATAGAGTCTGTAAATATCAGAAATAAGGGTCTGGCTATGACATTACTTAATTCTCTTAGGATACGAGGGTGTATGCCATCCGGTCCTGGCGATTTGTCTATTTTAATCTTTTTAAGTCGCTGTTGTACTTCTTCCTGGGTTAGACAGGACACTTTTAGTGGGGAATTTATTTTTACATTTAGCATTTCATCTGACAGTTTATTTATCTCAGTGAATACATTGGAGAAAAAAATATTTAACAGCTTTGCTTTCTCCTCGTCGCTCTCTGTGATTCCCCCCTCATTACTCTAAAAAGGGCCAACACCTTCAGATTTATACTTTTTATCATTTATATAATTGAAGAACATTTTAGGGTTAGTTTTACTCTCATTGGCAATTAATCTCTCTGTCTCTAGTTTGGCCGCTTTTAGCTTTTTATTCCTTATAGTTTTTCTGTGCTTCCATGCTACCCTCCTGTT
Source organism: Bufo bufo (assembly GCF_905171765.1). NCBI lineage: Eukaryota > Metazoa > Chordata > Amphibia > Anura > Bufonidae > Bufo > Bufo bufo. The sequence goes on from NC_053394.1 coordinate 87,762,624, forward strand.
TTAGTGATTTATATGCTTTCTTTTTGTCATTTATTGCTTTCTTTACAGTTCTATTTATCCACATTGGTTTCTTTTTGTTCCTTAACCTTTTATTTTAGGATGCTTTTAAAGATATCCCATTTTGTGGCTGTATTTTTATTTTTGAGGACTTTGTCCCAGTTAGTTAGGCTTATGGCCTCTCTTAGTTGGCTAAATTTAGCTTTTTTAAAGTTTGGTATTTTTGTTCCTCCCTGTAGAAACACTTTTGAATGATAATTGGAAGGTTATTACTTTATGGTCACTATTTCCCTGGTGTCCTCCAACTTGCACGTCTGTTGTTCTGTCAGGCTATTGGTTAATACTAAGTCCAGTATGGCCGTCCCTCTAGTCGGGTCCTTAACCAGTTGGGAGAGGTAATTGTCTTTGGTTATTGCCAAGAACTGTCACGGAACCATGAACCAGACGTACAACAAGGGATAAGTGAAAATAAGAAGGCTTTATTGAAAATAAAGCTGTAAAGCAAAAGTCCAAACGGATGGCGAAACCGAAGCAGAGTCTTTGCGAAGCCAGAGGTCAGGAACCAGAAGGGTAGTCAGACGAAGCCAGGATCAGGAACCAGCAGGGTAGTCAGACGAAGCCAGGATCAGGAACCAGCAGGGTAGTCGGACGAAACCAGGATCAGGAACCAGCAGGGTAGTCGGACGAAACCAGGATCAGGAACCAGAAGCAGCAGCAGTCTAGAAGCATGTGAACACAGGAGGACCAAGCAAGGAACTGAAGCCACAGACCTCCTATATATATGAGCTGGGCATCCAGCTCCTCCCAGTGGGAAGGAGGAGCCGCAGGGTGGGAGGCTACAAGAAACCCAGAAACCAAGATGGCCGCCAGCACATGTCAAACAAAGGAGAACAGCAAGAAGGTAAGACCATGACAGTACCTCCCCCTCAAGGGCCCCTCCTCCGCGGAGTAAAGAACGGTTTCCGAGGGAAGCGTGCGTGGAAGGCTCGGAGCAAGGCAGGAGCATGGACATCTGCGGAGGGAACCCAGGAACGCTCCTCTGGACCATAACCACGCCAATGAACCAAAAACTGCACCCGACCGCGGACCAGGCGTGAGTCCAGGATATTGCTCACCTCATACTCCTCACGATTACCCACTTGGACCGGACGAGGCCGAGGAACCGAGGAAGTGAAACGATTACACACCAGTGGCTTCAACAGGGAGACATGAAACACGTTGGAGATCCGCATGCCAGGAGGAAGCGCAAGGGCATAGGCTACCGGGTTTACCCTGCGAAGCACTCGGAAGGGACCAACAAAGCGAGGCGCCAGCTTGGGAGTGGGCACTCGAAGGTTGAGGTTGCGGGTGGACAACCATACACGGTCTCCGACCTGGTAGGAAGGAGCAGGCGCTCGTCTGCGATCAGCCTGGAGTCTCTGGCGCTGCGCAGAGACCTCAAGGGACTTCTGGATCAGTACCCAAGAAGCACGTAGGATGGAAAGGTGATCCTCCACAGCCGGAATATCCTGGGGAGAGAATACCTCCGGTAACACGGCAGGTTGGAACCCATAATTGGCCATGAAGGGAGACGTCCCAGAGGAAGAGTTCACCGCCGTGTTCCTGGCAAACTCAGCCCAAGGCAGGAGGTCAACCCAATTGTCTTGGTGATCGGAGACATAGCAACGAAGGAATTGCTCCAAGGCCTGATTGGATCGTTCTGCGGCCCCATTGGACTGAGGGTGGTAGGCCGAGGAGAAGGAGAGATGAATCCCCAACTGGGAGCAAAAGGCGCGCCAGAACCTGGACACAAACTGACTCCCCCGATCCGACACAATCTCCTTGGGCAAACCGTGCAACCGGAAGACCTCCCTGGCAAAAATCGTGGCCAACTCTTGTGCAGAGGGTAACTTCTTGAGAGGAACACAGTGGCACATTTTGGAAAACCGATCCACAATCATGAGAATGACCGTATGGCCTCGGGATGCAGGGAGGTCCACAATGAAATCCATCCCCAGGTGTGACCATGGGCGCTCCCCGGTGGCTATGGGTTGCAGAAGGCCCAACGGAAGGTGCCGAGGGGACTTACTCTGGGCACAAACGGAGCATGCCGCTACATATGCGGCGATGTCGGAACGTAGGGAAGGCCACCAGAACAGACGTGAAACAGCCCAGGACAGATGATTCTTTCCAGGATGCCCCGCGGTCTTGGAGTTATGGTAGGTTCGCAACAACCGAGTGCGCAACTCCTCAGGCACAAAACATCTGCCGTTGGGTCTCCCAGAGGGAGCACCAGATTGAGCCGCCAAAATCTGCTCACCCAGGGGAGAGGTCAGGCTGGTGCGAATGGCGGCCAAGATCTGATTCGGAGGTATGACCGAAGTCGGAATCGACTCCTCCCTGGACAGCTCGGAGTACTGCCGTGATAAGGCATCCGCCCTGATGTTCTTGGAACCGGGTAGGTAGGAGACCACGTAATTAAAACGTGACAAGAACAGAGCCCATCTGGCCTGACGTGGTGTCAATCTCTTGGCCTCAGAAAGGTAGGTCAGATTCTTGTGGTCCGTCAGGATGAGGACCGGAACCACCGAACCCTCGAGCAAGTGCCTCCATTCTTTAAGGGCCTGCACGATGGCCAATAACTCCCTGTCACCAATCTGATAGTTGCACTCCGCGGAAGACAGTTTCCGGGAGTAAAACCCACAAGGAAGCAGAGGACCCTCTGGTGTTCTACGCTGAGACAGAAGGGCGCCTACTCCCGTCTCAGACGCGTCCACCTCGAGGACAAAGGGCAACCCAGGGTTGGGATGCGACAGAATCGGAGCCGACACAAAGGCGGACTTTAGAGCCTCAAAAGCTCGGATGGCCTCGAGCGGCCAGACCTGGGAATTACTGCCCTTCCTGGTCAGATCTGTGAGAGGCTTGGCTAGCATGGAAAAGTCCCTGATGAACTTCCGATAATAATTGGCGAAGCCCAAAAAGCACTGCAGGGAACGAAGACCACTGGGCTGGGGCCACTGTAAGACAGCCGAAACCTTCTCAGGATCCATGGAGAACCCCTCAGCGGAAATGATGTAACCTAAGAAGGTTACCTGGGATCGGTGAAATTCGCATTTCTCAAGCTTACCGAACAGCTTGTTCTCTCGTAACCATTGCAACACTCGTCTGACATCCAGAATGTGGGCCTCCATGGATTCAGAATATACCAAGATGTCATCCAAATAGACCACCACACACTGCTGCAACAGGTCACGGAAAACATCGTTGATGAATTCCTGAAAGACTGCGGGCGCATTGCACAACCCAAAGGGCATAACCAAGGATTCATAATGACCGGTCCTGGTGTTAAACGCGGTCTTCCACTCATCGCCCGCCTTGATCCTTACCAGGTTATATGCCGCCCTCAGGTCGAGTTTGGTAAAGACCGTGGCCCCTTTAAGGCGATCGAACAGCTCGGAAATCAAGGGTATCGGGTAAGCGTTCTTGATCGTGATGCGATTGAGACCCCTGTAATCGATGCAAGGCCTCAACTCACCGCCCCTCTTTTTCACAAAGAAAAATCCAGCCCCTGCCGGGGACGAGGATTTGCGAATGTGTCCGCGTGAAAGCGCCTCCCTCACGTACTCCTCCATGGCCTCATTCTCCGCTACCGACAGTGGATATACTTTGCCACGAGGAGGAACGGCACCAGATTGTAACTCTATGGCACAATCGTATGGGCGGTGCGGAGGTAGGGCAACCGCGCGCACCTTATCGAATACATCCCGGTACTCCTCGTATTCAGGAGGCAACAGAGAGTCCGAGGAAGTACACAGCAACTTGACAGACCCATGGATGCAACTAGCCCCACACTGCGGTGACCACGAGAGGATCTCGGCCGATCTCCAATCGAAAGTCGGATTATGCTTCCGGAGCCAGGGGTACCCCAAGACCACCGAGTAGTGTGGAGACGAAATAACCTGGAGGCAGACCGACTCTCTGTGAACGGCACCAATGGCTATCCCCACTGGAAGGGTCTCATGAGTCACGTGTGGCGGCAGAAGGGGTCTGCCGTCTATCGCCTCAAGAGCCAGTGGGGAACCTCGAGCCTGCAGAGGAATGGAATTGGCGGCAGCGAACACATTATCAATGAACAAACCACCAGCACCAGAGTCCACCAACGCCTGGGTCGTCACCGAGCCCCCGACCCAGGAGAGGACAACAGTGATCAGTGGTTTGTCAACACGGGAAACCGGGGACGAGGAGACTCCACCCAAGATCTGCCCCCGACAGGATCTCAGGTGCGAGCGTTTCCCGGACGGTTCGGACATGCCAACCGAAAATGCCCACCGAGACCACAGTACATGCATCGGCCCTCGCGTCTCCGGAGTACTCTCTCCCCCTCGGACAGGCGAGCAAACCCCAGCTGCATGGGTTCACCCCCAGACAAGTCATCCCCAGGAGGCGTGGGAGGAGAGGGAGGCACGGGTGGGACAGCAAACGTAGGCGCCAATCTGTTAGAAAACCTCCGCAGGCTCTCCTTAAAGGAAGGTCTCTCCCTGAGTCTGGTGTCAATCAAAATCAGGAAAGAAATAAGAGACTCGAGCTCCACTGGTAGGTCCTTAGCTGCAACCTCATCCTTCAAGGCATCCGAGAGACCATGAGAGAAAGCAGCGACCAGAGCCTCATTATTCCAGCCCACCTCTGCTGCCAGGGTACGAAACTCAATGGCGTATTCAGCTACGGATCGTGAACCCTGTCTGATGGACATAAGGAGCTTCGCAGCAGAGGCAGCACGAGCCGGCACATCGAATACCTTCCGAAGAGAAGCAACAAAACCGGAAAACTCGGCAACCACCGGATTGTTGTTCTCCCATAAAGGGCTGGCCCAGGCCAAGGCCTTGTCCGAGAGCAGCGAGATCAAGAAGCCCACCTTTGATCTCTCAGTGGGAAAGGCATGTGGCAGCAACTCGAAATAAATGCCCACCTGGTTAAGGAAACCTCGGCACTGAGTTGGCTCTCCCCCAAAGCGCTGTGGAAGAGGGGCAGAACCGGTCATACCCCGAAACACCGCAGGTGCAACAACAGGTGTCGGGGTAGACTCTGGCGCAACAACCGGAGCGGCAGTAGGAGCGGGCCCAGGAGCGACAACCGACCCATCGGCAACGGGAGCGAAATGAGCCGTGCGTTCAAGCAGGGTTTGCAACGCCACAGCGAACCGACCCAACAGGTGATCCTGCTGATCAAGTCTGGCAACCAGCGTGGGTAGCGAGGATGGCCCTGTACCGTCAGAATTCATGGCTTGGTCCTAATGTCACGGAACCATGAACCAGACGTACAACAAGGGATAAGTGAAAATAAGAAGGCTTTATTGAAAATAAAGCTGTAAAGCAAAAGTCCAAACGGATGGCGAAACCGAAGCAGAGTCTTTGCGAAGCCAGAGGTCAGGAACCAGAAGGGTAGTCAGACGAAGCCAGGATCAGTAACCAGCAGGGTAGTCAGACGAAGCCAGGATCAGGAACCAGCAGGGTAGTCGGACGAAACCAGGATCAGGAACCAGCAGGGTAGTCGGATGAAACCAGGATCAGGAACCAGAAGCAGCAGCAGTCTAGAAGCATGTGAACACAGGAGGACCAAGCAAGGAACTGAAGCCACAGACCTCCTATATATATGAGCTGGGCATCCAGCTCCTCCCAGTGGGAAGGAGGAGCCGCAGGGTGGGAGGCTACAAGAAACCCAGAAACCAAGATGGCCGCCAGCACATGTCAAACGAAGGAGAACAGCAAGAAGGTAAGACCATGACAAGAACCTGTTTCCTTTATGAGATATACAAGTTTCAGTTTCCCAGTCTATATCTAGGTAGTTGAAGTCCCCCATAATAACCACCTCATTATGATTTGCCGCCTTTCTATCTCGTTTAGTAGTAGATTTTCTGTGGACTATATTAGGTGGTTTATAGTAAACTCCTATTAGTAATTTATTATTGTTTTTATCTCCATGTATCTCTACCCACAGTGACTCCACATGTTCATGTCCCTCACTTATATATTCCCAGAGTGTGGGCTTTAGACAGGACTTTATATAAAGGCATACCCCCCCTTCTGATTTGACGATCCTTTCTAAACAGACTGTAAACTTGTACATTCATTGCCCAGTAATAGCTATCATCCAGCCATGTTTCTGTTATTCCCACTATGTCATAGTCCTCCTCACACATCACTAATTCTAGTTCCCCAGTTTTATTAGTCAGGCTTTTGGCATTAATATACATACTTCTGAGAGGTTTATGTAAATGTTTTACCCTACACTTTTCCTTCTAAACTGTTCTAGTCCCTCCTTACATTCCTCCCCCAGTCCCACTACCTTGCCCCCGGTCTCTATCTGCGCTATCTTCCCCTCCTATAATGTAATTTCCCTCCCCCCGATCCCTAGTTTAAACACTCCTCCAACCTTCTAGCCATCTTTCTCCCCAACACAGCTGCCCCTTCCCCATTGAGGAGCAGCCCGTCCCTACGATAGAGCCTCTAGCCGATAGAGAAGTCGGCCCAGTTCTCCAGGAACCCAAAGCCCTCCTTCCTACACCAGTTCTTGAGACACTTGTTAATCTCCCTAATCTCCCACTGCCTTTCTTGTGTGGCCCGTGGTACAGGCAGTATTTTGGAAAATACTACCTTTGAGGTCCTTGCCCTGTTTTTGACCTAAATCCCTGAAATCATTTTTAAGGACTCTCCACCTACCTCTAACTTTGTCATTGGTTCCCATATGGACCATGACCGCTGGATCTTCTCCAGACCCTCCCAGTAATCTGTCAACCCGATCCACGATGTGTCGAAGTCTAGCGCCAGGAAGACAGCACACTGTTCGGCGTTCACGGTCTTTGTGACAGATTGCCCTATCTGTTACCCTAAAAATGGAGTCTCCCACTACCAGCACCTGTCTCTCCTGCCCTGCTCTCCTGGTTCATGCTTAATTGAGCTGACATTCCCCTGACTGGCAGAGGAAGTGTCCGGCTGAAGCAGTGCCGTCCCTGGACTGACATCCCCTTCATCTGCCAGCCAAATGTGCAAACTTGATGGGGTGTGTCAGATCAGGGCTAGCCTCCCTGGCACTCTTCCCTCTACCTGCTTTCTAACAGTTACCCAGATAGCTACCTCACTTTCCTCAGCTTCCTCTCTGTCACCCTCCCCCTCATCTACCCCAAAGAGTGCTTGCTCAGTGATAAGCAAACTCTTTTGCAAATTGTCAATGCCTCTCAGTGTTGCAACTTGCCCGTTTAGAGACACTATTTACATTTCCAAACGGGTAATTTGCTCACATCTTGAACAAAGATATACACCGTTGAACGGCTGTTCCAGGACTGCATACATCATGCAAGATGTGCAGTGGACTGAGTTGTCAATTGTGCAACACATACTAAATGGGGATTACAACACAAAAGCGAAAAATACAATATAATGTAGTAATAAGAACCTGGCTAATTGCAGTCCCCCACTGAAGTCCCTGAATCTAAAGTCACTTAATCTTAAGTCACACACTTACACAAACACACACTTAATCAACTACTCGTCGTGGTCAAACTCGCGTTATATATCTGCTTATATAAATATAAATGAAGCTCACTACACCAGCCTGGTTTGTTTTCCCTCTGGATTCAAAAAGGCTGTGCTGCCCTCACTGCTGACTTTTTATAGTCTTCTAATTAAACAGCCAGCTTGTATAACAGTGTAAATTTGGTGTGCCCTCAAAATAACTGAACACACAGCCATTAATGCCTAAACCATTGGGGTGTACTCACTTTTGTGAGATACTGTAGATCAGAAGGAACAGAGCTTATGGGTGATCCTACTTAGTGACTGACAGCTATTTCTATATACACATCACTAAGGATCATACACCAGACTCCTTCTGCCACCCTATAGCATGCTACATACTGCGCTGTTTTTTCTCAGTGATACATTTGTTTTTAAGCTGGCCATACACATTAGATGTATGTTGGGCGTCTTCTCACTGTCTCCCCGAAGGCAGATATCAAGGGAGCGGAGGTTTGTGATGTAGGATTTCAGGTTGCCCGAGTATTTTGTTCTTGGGAAATTAACAACCTACCAGAGGTGTCTGGCAGTAGCTTTCGCCTCTCTCCTACCGCTCCTACTGTTTTCTAAGCCCAACCACTGTAGTATCTACAACAATTAAATATGAAATTGTGCTATAGGTAGAATTTATTGTTCCATAAAATTTCATGGTGGCATACAATCCTTCAGAAAATTGTTGTTGTCCTAATCAGTCTCTTGTATCCATTTGTAAATTGCATCCCTTTATTTTGGGCTATAATGTGCTTGATGTTTATCATGAGCATAGAAAATTGAGGGTGGACACACACTGGATTGGCAGTTTCGATTAACTCTTTTATGAAATATTCACTGCATTCTTTATTCTCTTTCAGAAACTTGGAAAATGTGATTTCTTACAACAACTAATAACTAGTAAAACCTCTGCAATATTGACAGCTTCTGCAGCATATGTTACAGAATTTCATTGCTTTTATCTCTACTTTATGATTTCCCTGTAATTTGCCTGGTTTCAGATTTTAATTCAAAACTTTATTATATTTGCTATATCAAGTTAGGGAAACAAATCTTTATAGACTTTGGACCTTATAAGCAGCAAACCTTCTCCAGTATGTTATATACCAGTTATAAAGAATATGTCATGCATGTATTTGATTCTTAGGTTTTCCCAGGAATAGTGATAGTTTGGTAAATTATTAGAATATGCCATCACTTTCAGATCAGTGGAGGTAAGATTGCCGCTACCCCAACCGATCCTCTAAAGGCTTTTCTCTACACAGTACCACAACCATCAATCCAACCTGCAGCAAAATACATCCTTTCTTCGTTGACTTTCAATTCCATATACTGTAAAAGTGACATGTAATGGAATAACTGCAGACTTTACCTTTGGCTTTGTGTAATTAAAGTCTACAGTGGAATACAGTACCAGTCATGGAGATGAGATTTCACAACTCTCATATCCACTTTCTAATAGTTGGTATAAAGTGCACTCCACTTTTTATTAGGTATCAGCTCCTTTGATAAATCTGGCATATTTTTAGACTGTTTACAAGGGGAGATTTATTGAGACACAGTGTTTTCTTTGTTATCTTGATATCCTCTGCTAATGTATGGTGATGCTCTATCAGTCCATGTGTCTAAATGGAGATAAATGTGCCAGACCCACTAATCCCACTCTCACTTTGCCCCCTTTTTGGAAAGTGATGAGGGTGACAGACAAACATCACTTGCAACAAAATTATGTCGCAGTGATATTTAAAAAAAGTTGCAAACAAGATGTTTGTGAATTTTTTTTCCAGAAAATTGGCAAAGGAAGATAAGTAATCTTTCTGACAGTGTCTAAAAATTAAACCGTAGTAGTAAATCTGCCTCCAATTTTGGCCATAATGCTCTTTTAAGACTGATTAAAGTAGCTGATTAATTTTTGTCCAGGATTTTGAGTGTCTTTTTAAGTCTTTAAGTAAAAGATTTGAATTTTTACACTTGGTCCATATTTAACAAAATACAAATGATATACAGAGGGCTAACCTTAAATGATCATACAGTCGGCTGACAGCTATTTCTACTGCCCCCCTCCCCCCATACAAATATGCATGCTTGCATGAGGTCTCAGTAGGGTGTAAGAAATAAGTCATTGCTGTCTTTCCTAAGAACAAAAGTATTAAACACCAGTGTTGAGCGCAAATATTCGAATCATTAATTTTAATCACGAATATCGCCACTTTGAGAATTCACGAATATTTAGAATATAGTGCGAAATATTCGTATTCACGAATAGTGTTGATCGCGAATATTCTAATCGCAAATTTATATCGGTACTTAGCAACATCCCTAGCAACCAATAGGAAAGTTGCCTACATCTTAGTGTGATCGCGAATATTCTAATCGTGAATTTGTATCGCGAATATATTACATTGCCGATTTTTGCAATCAAGTAAATAATGACTGGAGATCACGAATTCTCAAATTTGCAAATTTATGGCGAATATTTGGCCTAAATTTGCGAAATATCGCAAATTCAAATTTTGCCGATGACGCTCATCACTATTAAATACGCCACAATTGAACAGCCCAATCCTTCTTTCCCCTAACATCTACCATCAAGGGAAAAGCAGAGCACCCCCAAATACATTAGCTGATCACCTATATACTCCAAGAGTTGGGCTATCATTAGTCTGATGTGCATGACAAACTTTAGTTCATTCTAATCCTATCTGCATTTGTCTTCCTCTAACCACCCAGAATTCAAGATGTTTAGTTTTCAGGAAACACCTCTTTATGGGATGAGGTTTTAGTGTTTATAGTGTTAATTTTATTTTTGTTACATCCAGTACTTTTAGCCTAAACATTATGTATGTCTATCCACAAGCTTTCCATGGGTTGTCCTAGAACCATTGTCTAATTTCTTTAAAAATCTGATCAGGCATTTCCGGCACTATAAAATCTGAATCACACAATGGAATTTCTGCTTTACGAAGAGATGACAAAGTTCAAAATATTCAACAAAATGTTGCACAAAGACTGTTATATTTTTCTCATAGCATTTGATTTTGCATAGGCTGTATTAAACTGAACAAAGTGATGGTAAAAAAAAAATACACATTATAGCAAGAGATACAGTTGTGCTCATATTTATGATTTCTTAACCATTGTTCAGAGAATATGAATGATAACACAAAAACTTTTCTTTCACTCATGGTTAGTGGTTGGCTGAAGCCATTTATTGTCAAACAACTCTTTTTAAATCATAATCACAACACAAACTACCCAAATGACCCTGATCAAAAGTTTACATACCCCAGTTCTTAATACCATGTATTGCCACCTTTAACATCAATGACATCACCCTCCGAAGGATGGCAATACAGTTGAATGCAGGAGGATACTTTTTGCCACTGGCAGATGCATGAGTGCCTGATGTGTCTAGCTTTAATTAAAGGAAACCTGTCAGAATGAACATGGTGGTTGAGCTGCAGGCAACATTTTTTTAAGCAGGAGGAGATGAGCAGATTGATATGTAGTTTTGTAGGAAAAGATTCAGTATAGCTTATTCTGGGCTTTGACTTCAAGGAGTCTGTCCTATCAGTGATTTACAGCCTTCCCTCTATGACTATGTCTACAGAGATAACTGTCAATCACTGATAGGACTGCCTATCCCAGAATGATCAGGAATATAAATGAATAAATTAGAAATTATGCAGAATCCTTTTCCTATAAAACTAAATATCAAACTGCTCAGCTCATCCTGCTCTATAACATGGCGCCTACATGTCAAACACCATGTTTAATGTGACAGGTTCCCTTTAATGCTAAGAGCATCAGATGGCTATGTACTTGGAGGAGGGCTTGGGTGGTTGCTTGGGCTTGGCCCACTGGGAAACTTCCCTGTAGGGTCTATGGCCAGTCCACCCCTGACCACTGCTCTGGCATTCCCACCAGTCTGTGTTGCTGTGATAACCCTTATGTCAGAGCTGTAGGTGATCACTGTCCTTTAATTGTATTGGCCACATATGGGTGGTCGTAATGCCCTTAGTGCAAGACAACAATAGAGACCACCAAGAGAGACAGAGAGGCCATGCTGGAGCCTCAGTGGATTTTACGTGTGAGTAGTATTTATTTTGTTGTTTTTAAAAAGATCCTGACAACCCCTTTCAGGATTTATCATATGCATACACATTTTGGTCCATGTTGGTTATTACAGTCGTTCAAACTGGTCAACCATGACACCTGGTAAAGGACAAGCAATTTTTCTGGGAACGTTCAGCTAAAAGGATCCTTTTTGAACCTGAGAAACTATTGTTTTAGTTGAAATTGTCCATTCTGATAAACTGTTGTTACTGTAAGTGCACATTGCTTATTTTTGTAAAGCTTTGCTACGGGCTCATGAATAATTAGACTGGGGAAAACAAATTAAAATGTAACTAAATGTAAATAAATGAAATTTAATTGTGAATCTGATTACAAATGGTTCACATTAAGCTATTAATATGTTGTATTTTTGCTCCCTTAGAAATCTTGCTAATCTTTAAGAAATTCAATTATACTGGTAATTCTTTTTATTGGGATTTTATCCACAAGTTGTAAGTGGCCTCTTCCATTCCCTGAATGACACATATTGCATGCCCCTTTGTGGCACAGTGCACAACCCTTTCTCCAGTGCACTCACATAAGAAGCGAGAGCCAGAAGTCTTTATTAAACACCACTTTTGCTCTCATGACTAGTGTTGAGCGAATCAAAGTTAATGAAGTGGACTTCGATCTGAATTTCAGGAATCAACCACTAAAATGCTTTAATGATGATCTCAGATGCCACCATCAGCGATGAACATGGCACCTGAGGGGTTTAACGACAGGGGGTGTACCAATTGCCATTCCCTGTCATTGAACCTGCTAATTACAAAAAAATTGCTTCATGACTAAGTAATTCGTCACAAAGTGAATTTTTTTGTAAAATTTGTCGAAGCAGCCGAATCAAACTTTGCTCATCTCTACTAATGACCTATCCGATTTAGTAAGTAATTGCATTCCCATAAAAATAATTCTGGAGCATATCTTCTGTGCTGTTCCTCTGTTATTGTTCATAGAAATGTATGACTAAACTAAAAAAATGCTGTCAAAGGTGCATGTCCCCTGTCACTGTCAGCGCTTATTGGACATTATCAAACTGTGTAGGAACACACCCTCAACTGGTGACACTTTATTCATAATTTCTAGAAGGAAAAACATTTTATGAAAATATGTTTCAGGATTATTTCATGAAAAATGCAAAAAGTTACTAAAATAGACATGTTGGGAGAACTAACAAGTCCTGCTTAAAGTTTAATTTAAAGGGCATCTGTCAGCAGCTTATACCAATGAAACTGGCTGACCTGTTGCATATACGCTTGGCAGATGAAGGCATCTGTGTTGGTCCCATGTTCATATGTGCCCGCATTGCTGAGAAAAATTATGTTTTAATGTTTGCAAATGAGACTCTAGGAGCAACAGGGGCGTTGCTCTCCTGCATATATTAAAACATCAACTTTCTCAACAATGCGGGCACATATGAACATGGGAGCAACATAAATGCTTTCAGTCTCCAAGCGACATGCAACAGGTCAACCAGTTTCATAGGCACAAATCTGCTGACAGATGCCCTTTAAAAAATGTTGCTCTTCATCTGGGGGGCACAACAAGTCAGTAAAAATGGGAAGCATAACCTTTATGGAAATCAGAAGGAAATGATCATGACTCATTTTTAAACTATGGGAGGAATTTATCATAGAGTGGGGTTTTACGCTGGTCTTTGATATCCCTGTGCTGCTGCAATATGCGTCTAATTGATGTCATATATTATACACATCCTTCAGCATTCTGTACACCTAAACACAAATCCATGGGAGCCCAGAGTTGTTATAGAATTTTGTCTTTATTTAGTCCAAGATGGATGGCCCAGCCCTCACCACTCCCACTTTTTGGGATAATGGTAAGGAAGGCTTAGTAGAATTTAAAAAGTCATGGGGTTTGCAACTTTTTTATGCCAGAAAAGTTGTGTGGGTGTAATGATAATTTCCCTATATGTTTTCTCTGAAACTACATAGCTATAAGAATAAAACAGCTGTTTGTGACATGGGCGCCTGTCTGTTCTCTGACACAAATTATCTAGATTTAGCAGAAAATGTTTTAACACACACAGAGTCACAAATACAATAATTTCTTCAAGTAATTCTGCAGAAGTTGCATGATATGAAATGTGCAACTTTTCCATCTCGCTACATTAAAATGTGATAACCTTTAGCTTTGATTTCACTGAATCCTGTGCTATACATGATACTCATAAAATCTTATTGCCTATTTCATGAAGAAAAGTTATGTCAAAGAACATGAAGTTGTGGTCTATAATATGCCACATTTTGAGAAAATAATTTTTTTTTATATAAAGATTTCAAGTGTGTTGTCATATCAACCAACGGTAATTTCTCCTCTGAATTTCTATGCTTACCTTCACTTTGAGCACTGATGCAAACATTCTGGCATCTTCTGACACTCCACCCAGATAAAGCTTTTTTGAAAATTGCGGTGCATGATCATTTTCATCCTGCACTTCAATGTATACTATAGCTGTATTACCTACAGGGGCAAGAAATTAGATATTATTCAACTAAAATTGTGAAAAATCAAAAAAATAATATTAATAATAAAAAAAAGATAATTCATTTATAAAAAAATAAAGAATTCAATAGCAAAAGAAAATGTTTTTACGTCCTGCTTTTCATATTTCCCATAGACTTTCAGCTAACATGGAGCTGGTGGTTTTTCAGCAAAAACTGCACCAAAAGCCTCATGTTAAAAATACCATGAAACACAGAAGTGCTGAAAATGTCACTATAATAAACCCTCCATAAGCTTAGACTAGGCAGTCACAGGATGCACTAAAGGTATCATTGTAATTTTGGTTTGGCTTTTATGAATGGCATTTTTATTTTTTATTTTTTCATTTTAGGTCAACTCTTACTGTAGACTTATGTTGCAGCACTTGAAAAATATCTAGCAAGGCTCAATCAGTTGTTCTTTTTTGTACATCAGTATTACATTTGTCTAATTGATCGGTAGTGCCTTAAAGGCTATGTATACCTTAACCACCTCCGGACCGCCGAACGCAGCGACGCGTCCTGGAGGTGATTGATTCCTTCCTCCTGGACGCGCCGGCGCGTCCTCTCGCGAGACGCGAGATTTCGGTCACAGCCGGCCCGCGCATAAGCATCGCGGGCCGGCAAAAGTTCGAGGAGTATTGCATTAGCAACCTGCCAGCCAATGATCGTTGCTGGCAGGTTGCTGATTTTTATAAAACCGAATCACAAGCCATATAACAGATCATATTAGTAAATATGATCTGTTATATGGCTTCTCTGCTCCTCTGCTGGTCCTTTTCGTCGGTTGGATCCAGCAGAGGAGCAGACTGAACTGTGAGTACCCACCAAACACTGTCCTTAGCCCCAGATCACCTTCCATCACCCCCATCATCCAAATTAACCCCTTGATCGCCCCCTGTCAATCACTTAGTGAAAGACAAAAAGTGATCAGTGTAAACTGTCACTTTTTTTTTTCACTAGTATTGGCTGTAAGGTTTTAGGATTAGTTTAGGCCCCTTGGTTAGGTAGTTTAGGGATCAGTTAGCGCCCACCGCACCACACCGCACCGCAGTCACTTTTATTCGCTGATTAGCGTATCGCTAATCAGCATTTGTACTTTTATAGTATCTGTAAGTGATCAAAACTGATCACGGTCAGATCTATAATTGTATTAGTGTCACCTTAGCTCGCCCTCCACCCAAAACGCAGTGTTTGCCCGATCAGGCCTGATCGGTCGCCCACATGTGCGTTCACCCACGCCCGCCCCACCGCAGTGACAAAAAATAATTTTTTTTTGATCACTGCACATTCACTTTACACGCACTGCGGCGATAAAAAAATCAGTTTTGATATTTTTTATCAACCGCAGCGGCCTCCGGTACTTCGCTAGCCTCCCCTTTGTAAGACAGGCTTGCTTTTTTTCTTGGGTAGTCTCAGGGAATACCCCTAAATTTAGTGCCCAAATGTCAAACAGGGGGTATTCTTCTGAAGAGGCCTACAGGATTCTGACCCAGTCGGATGAGGAATGGGAACCCTCATCTGACGAATCTAGCGGGTCAGAATATGAACCTGTAGAAAGCAGTGGCTCTCTGACCCAAAGTTCGGACGAGGAGGTGGAGGTCCCTGATAGAACCAGGCGTACCCGGCCCTGTGTCGCTAGACCACAGGTTGCGCAGGATCCGCTTCAAGAGCAGCAGAGTGGTGCTGGCGCTGTCGGATCACGTGGTGAAGCATACACCAGCAGCGCAGCCCTTCCTGGACCTAGTACCAGCACTGCCGTACAACATCGTGAAGTAGCGAGCACCAGAAGGGCAGTTGAAGCTGGTACGGTGGCACGTGCAGTAGTTATTTCAACGCAGCCACCGCACAGACAGGCCCGTAGAGCCCCTAGAATCCCTGAGGTGCTGGCAAACCCTGATTGGCAGTCACCAACTTCAGCCGCACCATTAGTTCCCCCTTTCACCGCCCAGTCTGGAGTTCGAGTTGAGACGGCTCAGATCGGTTCGGCCCTGGGATTTTTTGAGCTGTTCTTGACTGCGGAGCTCTTGGACTTAGTCGTGGCAGAAACAAATCGGTATGCCACACAATTTATAACCGCCAACCCGGGAAGCTATTATGCCCAGCCTTTCCGGTGGAAACCAGTCCAAGTTTCCGAACTTAAAATTTTTCTGGGCCTTCTCCTCAACATGGGTCTAACTAAAAAGCATGAATTGCGGTCATATTGGTTCACGAACCCAATTCATCACATGCCCATGTTCTCTGCTGCTATGTCCAGGACACGATTTGAGACCATCCTGCGTTTCCTGCATTTTAGCGACAACACCACCTCCCGTCCCAGAGGCCACCCAGCTTTTGACCGGCTCCACAAAATTCGGCCCCTCATAGACAATTTCAACCAGAAATTTGCAGTGTTGTATACCCCAGAGCAAAACATCTGCGTAGACGAGTCCCTAATACATTTTACCGGGCGCCTTGGCTTCAAACAATACATCCCAAGCAAGCGTGCCCGGTATGGGGTCAAATTGTATAAGCTCTGTGAAAGGGCTACAGGCTATACCCACAAATTTCGGATCTATGAGGGAAAAGATCAGACCCTGGAGCCGGTCGGTTGCCCTGACTACCTGGGGAGCAGTGGGAAGACAGTCTAGGACTTGGTGTCACCCTTATTCGGCAAGGGGTACCATCTTTATGTGGACAATTTTTACACAAGTGTGGCCCTCTTTAGGCATTTGTTTCTAGAACAGATTTGCGCCTGTGGCACCGCGCGAACTAGTCGTGTGGGCTTCCCCCAACGGCTCATTACCACCCGTCTTGCAAGGGGGGAGAGGGCTGCCTTGTGTAACGAAGAACTGCTCGCGGTGAAATGGAGAGACAAGCGTGACGTTTACATGCTCTCCTCCATTCACGCAGACACGACAATACAAATTGAAAGGGCAACCCGTGTCATTGAAAAGCCCCTCTCAGTCCACGACTATAATGCGCTCATGGGAGGGGTGGACTTCAATGACCAGATGTTGGCTCCCTATTTAGTTTCCCGACGCACCAGACGCTGGTATAAGAAGGTGTCTGTATATTTAATTCAATTGGCTCTGTATAATAGTTTTGTTCTCTACAGTAAGGCTGGGAGAACACGATCCTTCCTCAAATTTCAGGAAGAGATCATCGAGAACCTCCTGTATCCAGGAGGTTCCGTGGCCCCAATCACCAGTGTAGTTAGCCGTCTACACGAGCGACATTTCCCCAGTGTCGTTCCTGGTACCTCAACCCAACCGCCACCCCGAAAAAAATGTTGTGTCTGTAGCAGGAGTGGAATAAGGCGTGACACCCGCTATTTCTGTCCTGACTGTCCTGACCACCCTGACCTATGCTTAGGAGAGTGTTTCCGGAAGTACCACACACAGGTACACTTAGCATAGGGATTGCATCTCACAGGACAGGCACACAGGGCTATTAGGGCCCTTTCTCTCACAGCTGCTGCAAACCTCTCCTTTCACCTGGGATAAAGTGCATAACGTACTTCGCCACATCTTTGGGCGATTTGCGCTTTGCACATTGTCCCATGGGAAAGGAGAGGTTTGTTCTATAAAGGTAAAAAAAAAAAAAAAAAAATCACCGGTAAGTATAAAAGTTAACGTTCAGTTCAATAAAGTTTATATGTTATGTTCAAAAGTTATTATAAAGTTAATAAATTTATTGCGTTGCGGCCTGGTTTTTTCTTTTTTTTTTTTTTTTTTTTTTTACCTTCCAGGTGGACCAACCAATCGACTAGCTGCAGCACTGATGTGCATTCGGACAGAAGCATTGCGCTGCTGTCAGATTACACACAAGTCGGTGTATGCGGCGCTGCAAGACGAGATTTCTTCTCTGCAGTAAAAGATACGTTTGCCGAGGCATATGAGCTGAGGAGGTGTTCATATACTTTGGCAAACACTTTGTATATAAAAAAAAATTAAAAATCCCGGCAATGATTTATTCATTCACATCGATTGATGTGAATGGAGAAATCGGGTTTGCCAGGACATACGAGCTAAGTGGGTATGGATGTTGGGCGGAGCTCCTATGTCCTGGCAGACGCCTTTCCCCTCCATTTTTTTTTTTTGGCAGAGATTTTTTCATCCACATTGATCGATGCGAATGAAGAAATCTGTGCCGTTCATTTTTTCTTTCAGCCCAGAGGCTGAACGAAAAAAAAAAATATCATTACCCGTATGCTCAATATAAGGAGAATAGCAGAAAATCCTAATGCTGGGCATACATGTAATGATTGCGGAGACCCTCAAATGCCAGGGCAGTACAAACACCCCACAAATGACCCCATTTTGGAAAGAAGACACCCCAAGGTATTCGCTGAGGGGCATATTAAGTCCATGAAAGATTGAAATTTTTGTCCCAAGTTAGCGAAAAGGGAGACTTTGTGCGAAAAAACAAAAAAAATCTATTTCCGCTAACTTGTGCCAAAAAATAAATAAATCTAGGAACTCGCCATGCCCCTCATTGAATACCTTGGGGTGTCTTCTTTCCAAAATGGGGTCACATGTGGGGTATTTATACTGCCCTGGAATTTTAGGGGCCCCAAAGCGTGAGAAGAAGTCTGGTATCCAAATGTCCTAAAATGCCCTCCTAAAAGGAATGTGGGCCCCTTTGCGCATCTAGGCTGCAAAAAAGTGTCACACATGTGGTATCGCCGTACTCAGGAGAAGTTGGGGAATGTGTTTTGGGGTGTCATTTTACATATACCCATGCTGGGTGAGAGAAATATCTTGGTCAAATGCCAACTTTGTATAAAAAAATGGGAAAAGTTGTCTTTTGCCAAAATATTTAGCTCACCCAGCATGGGTATATGTAAAATGACACCCCAAAACACATTCCCCAACTTCTCCTGAGTACGGAGATACCACATGTGTGACACTTTTTTGCAGCCTAGGTGGGCAAAGGGGCCCACATTCCAAAGAGCACCTTTCGGATTTCACCGGCCATTTTTTACAGATTTTGAATTCAAACTCCTTACCACACATTTGGGCCCCTAGAATTCCAGGGCAGTATAACTACCCCACAAGTGACACCATGTTGGAAAGAAGACACCCCAAGGTATTCCCTGAGGGGTATGGCGAGTTCATAGAAGTTTTTATTTTTTGTCACAAGTTAGTGGAATATGAGACTTTGTAAGAAAAAAAAATAAAAAATAAAAATCATCATTTTCCGCTAACTTGTGACAAAAAATAAAAAGTTCTATGAACTCACTATGCCCATCAGCGAATACCTTAGGGTGTCTACTTTCCAAAATGGGGTAATTTGTGGGGTGTTTGTACTGTCTGGGCATTGTAGAACCTCAGGAAACATGACAGGTGCTCAGAAAGTCAGAGCTGCTCAAAAAGCGGAAATTCACATTTTTGTACCATAGTTTGTAAACGCTATAACTTTTACCCAAACCATTTTTTTTTTACCCAAACATTTTTTTTTTATCAAAGACATGTAGAACTATAAATTTAGAGCAAAATTTATATATGGATATCGTTTTTTTTTTGCAAAATTTTACAACTGAAAGTGAAAAATGTCATTTTTTTGCAAAAAAAACGTTAAATTTCGATTAATAACAAAAAAAGTAAAAATGTCAGCAGCAATGAAATACCACCAAATGAAAGCTCTATTAGTGAGAAGAAAAGGAGGTAAAATTCATTTGGGTGGTAAGTTGCATGACCGAGCAATAAACGGTGAAAGTAGTGTAGGTCAGAAGTGTAAAAAGTGGCCTGGTCTTTAAGGGTGTTTAAGCTATAGGGGCTGAGGTGGTTAAAGCCTATGTATTTTTTACGATTGCATGTTACTTATTTTTTCAGTTGTCCTTTATTAAAAATATTGAGCTGTTCTGTCACAAAGGGTTAACTGTTTTTCTAGATGTGTGACTGGTACGTTCACTGGTCATCCTTATCTCTAAACTACTGAGAGGTCATAAACACTTTTTAGGCCACATTCTTATCAATAAGATAAGAACTGAGCTATAATGAGTATTTAGAAGGTCAGAGAGCAGAGATAAGGAGTCTGTCTGCTCCTGGTCTGACAGAAAATCCATAAGGTGCTACTAGAGCATGTCCGCTCTGTACAGAAAAAAGGATGCCAGATTTTTAATAGCCCTGATTTTTTATAGTTTTAAGACCAATAATTAAAAAAAAAATATATATATATATATATATGTACTGTATGTATATATATATATATATATTGTTCAATATAAGTACAATGTAATAGTTTAAAAAATTGCCCTCAAAGGTGTACATAGCTTAAAAAAAACAAAAACTTTTTAAAATGGATAATGGGTATAAAGCAACCTCCAATGTTCAAACTTGTGAAATCTTCCATTACTCACATTGCCTGTCAATAACCTGCTGTTTAGTGTTCTTGTAATGAGCAATTTTATGACATCAATACATGAAGATGAGTAATCCTCGTTTAATCAGTCTGTATATTTTTCTTATATATCCAGAGTGTTCTCATTAAGTCCAAACTCAATAGCCTGAGTTCACATTTTAGTCTTAGCCAAGTTAATGTTCTTTGTGTTGGAGTGTTTGTTTAATGTTGAAAATTGTGGGATTTGCATTATTAAGAATATATTATGTGAGTGACCCTGAGCAATCTGCTCTCTGCCACAGTAAGCCTACACAAAATGGTAATCGGATTCCATTTAAATTTTGATCTGCAAAAAGCAAACACGGATGAAATATTATTTGTCTGCTTATTTCAATAAGACATATATGCCAGGAAGAATTAAATTGCAGTATGATCATAGCTTTGCAAAGGAGATGAACTTTATGCTGCACTCAATAACAAGCTCCATAATATTAACCCATGTGGTTATGTATTGGCTTTGTAAACGGCAGATGTACAAATCTAAAATAGAGTAAAATGCAGTCTAGTAGTAATCTGGAAACTTACACTAACCATAGGTTGTTACAGAAGCATCCTATGGCCACCACTGCTCCAGTCACCCTCTCTATTGCTCTGCTCCCTAGTGACATGGACCCGGGGTAGCGCTGTCCCCCCATTCAGGCTGCTGCCTGCTGCTTACTGGCTAGCCAACTCTCTCTGTTCCTAGGGAGCACATGTGCTCCCTTCAGCTCTGGAATGGCCAGCGCAAACACCTTGATCTTTCCCAGCCTATAGCCAGTCACCCAGTGGTACTTAAGTCACTTTCCTCTGTGGGAAGGTTCTAGTCTGTTAGTACCTGCTAAGGTGTGCTGTTCACCTGTGTACTGACTTCTGCCTGTTTTCTGGCTTTGACACTTGACTGCCTGATCTTACCTCTGTCTGATCTCCTTCTGAAACGTAGCTGCCTGCCCTAACCTCAGACTGTTTATCGGATTGCATGTACTCTGCCTTCACTCACTTCAACCTGTCCCTGAGTGGTTTCGCCTGATCCTTCAGTCCTCTGCACCAGTGTCTCTTAATCTCAGTGGGTCAGCTGTCACTTAAAAAGAGATTACTCTAAGAGGTAGTGGACTAGTGGTTCTCCTACAGCAAAGTACAGATCCCTTTATAGGGGTTGAAGGGTGAATACCAAGGGGACCACTTAGAAATATGCCCTTAGGAGTAGCCCAAAGCCAAATCTGTTCAAGTGGCACAGCAGATCCACATATGCTCCGTAACATAGACGTGAGATAAATATCATGTGAAGGGGATAGGAAGTCATTAGGAAAATTACTAAACATAATAATAACCCAGTAAGCTCCTCAGCTCCCCTTAGTGATGGCCGCAGGAAGCCACAATGACACATTTTGCTCTGTCTTTTTTATCCGTGTGCTTTCTTAGCAGGTATTAGTTAAATGTAATATTGCTTTTTAATTGGCATTGTTTAGTTGGAGATAAACTGGTATAATTGTTCTGTAATATATTGTGAGTGCAAAATGTCCATGTTTTATAAAAAAAAAATGAAATAAAAATGTTTCTGTAGAGTATCCAGAAAAATATAGCTCTGACCACTTTAAGGGTATATAATGAAACTGATCTGAACTGAACCATAAAATTAAATGGTGGACATTCATGCCAAGCATTCTGCTGCTTGTATACATGCCTGCTTCCCTCTGCTTCAGGTAAGCCCTTAAGCATTTTGTATGCCAGTGCATGTCACGGTATGGCATTTCCAAAAATTTTAACCAAAAGTGGGCAATCCCTTTAAGAACCCTTGCTGGTTTGAAACACGTAATTGTGGATGTTTATCTTAGATGCACAGTCTTGTTTTTAACCTGATTAGTGCTACAGAACCACAAGGTTATCTTTTCTGTGGCTGTATATTGATCCAAGAACTTGCTCAGTGTCCTCAGTCTGAGAACCAAGAGTCCCCTGGAGATATATGACTAGATGTTTATTAGAGCAGTGAGCTAATTAACCCTTTATTGCTTTTGACTTTGCTTAAAGACGACCTGACGAGTTTGTTTTAGTAACTACTTGCAACCCTATCTAACAATTCAAGAACATCTATTCTTAGGACTTGATGTTGTGCCATTTCTTTATTATTCCTTCTAGAAGTTTTTGAATGAACTGCTAGCAGTCTGCAACAAAGGTCCAACTGTGTGTAGCCAGGCGGGCACATGTCCCTGCATCATTTGCCAATGGCAGCACTGATTGGACACACTCCCAACAGGCAACCCCCATATTGACCTTTGTTGCAGACTGCTAGCAACTCATTCATAAAATTAAATTAGGAATAATAGATGAATGGCATAACAGAGACTTATATGAAATCATCCTTTGAAATTGTTACAGGGGTAATGCAGCTAGTTACTAAAACAGTAAGGCCCCTTTCACAAGGGCGAGAATTCCGTGCAGGTGCAATGTGTGAGGTGAATGCATTGCACCCGCACTGAATCCGGACCCATTCACTTCTATGGGGCCGTGCACATGAGCGGTGATTTTTCACGCATCACTGGTGCGTTGCGTGAAAATCGCAGCAAGCTCTATATTGTATTTTTTGCGCAACGCAGGTCCCATAGAAGTGAATGGGGCTGCGTGAAATTCGCAAGCATCCGCAAGCAAGTGCAGATGCCGGTGCAATTTTCACGCATGGTTGCTAGGAGACGATCGGGATGGGGACCCGATCTTTATTATTTTCCCTAACATGGTTATAAGGGAAAATAATAGCATTCTTAATACAGAATGCTTAGTAAAATAGTGATGGAGGGGTTAAAAAATATTAAATATGTATACTCACCTTAATCCACTTGAACGCTCAGCCTGGCATGTCGTCTTTCTTTTTTGATGAAATGGACCTGTGGCGAAGTTCCTGCGCTCATCACATGGTCCATCACATAGTGATGGGACATGTGATGAGCGCATTGACGTCATCAAAGGACCTTTAGCCAGGTCCTATAGAAAGTAGAAAGAAGTGGAGATCCGCTATGCGATCAAGTGGATGGGGTGAGTTAAATTAGTTTATTATTTTTAACCCCTCAATGGACATTTTACTAAGCATTCTGTATTAAGAATGCTATTATTTTTCCTTATAACCATGTTATAAGGGAAAATAATGAAATCTACAAAACACCTAACCCAAACCTGAACTTCAGTGAAGAAATCTGTGTTCGGGTCTGGGTAGAAAACATGCCGATTTTTCTCACGCGCGTGCAAAACGCATTAAAACGCTTTAAACTCACGTGGAAAAATCAAGCATTTTCCCGCAACGCACCTGCATCTTGTTCGGCCCTCACATGCGACGCCCGCGTGAAAGAGGCCTAACTGTTTAAGATAAAAACATAATGATGCCTTTGAGTAATATTCCCCAACTTATACATCTCCCCAATGAGTCTGACTTTCCACAAGTTCAAACCATCTACAGATATTTAATTCTCTTTTAGACCGCAAGCTATTATGCTGCAAGAAAACAATCCAACAAACAGAATCTAGGCCATACTAATGTTTTCCTGGGTGAAGAAAATGCGATTTATATCTCATGCAATTTTAAATCCAAATATATCTTTGGGAAAAAATATAACATATGAATAAAACAATGTGTGATATGAAAAAAACTGGACACTGATTGAAGGAAACCAGTCATCAGAGACAGAATATTGTTTTGAGCTCATATGAAAAATGCAGGACTATAATTAACATTGAAATGTGAAAATCATTTAGATTTTAGTCTTGGAAAAGTCAAGTTCTCCATCAGGTTTGGAGGTGGAGGTCAGGGGTATAACTACAGGGGTTGCGGAGGTTGCAGTTGACCCGGAAAAGGTCACCCTCTCATATATTAAACCATTACCAATATAATTTGGCATTGTCTTTTTCCTTGTGTCGACATACTTAGTTTGATTACTCTGATGCTGCATTAACATACAGCATTCAAGCACTAAATGGTTCGGAAGGAAGCATTCCTTCGCGACAATTGCCTGCTCATTGGCCCAATTTGTTAAACCTCTCATTATGGGAGACCTGCCATCTTCTTTAATTATCTGGCCGCCCGTCTCTGAACTCTTTCTAGCGCTCCCATATCCTGTATAGTCTATGGAGCCCAAAACTGAATCCCAAATTCAAGATGTAGTCTCACAAGGGATTTATAAAGGGGTGATATTACTTTGAGATCACAGGCTTTTATCTCTTCTTATACACCGTAAAATTTTTATTTGCTTTTGCAGCTGCTGCCAGACATTGAGTAATGCTGCTTAGCTAACTTGTAACTGTTGTTCTTAAAAAGACAGGTAAGGAAATGACGATGCATGACAGTCCAAGCCACACCTCAGGGAGCAATCATGATTATTTTTACATGGTCAGTTGAACTCATTCTTGAACTGTATAGCTCCCATGAAGGGTTGTCACATGAAAACTCCTGTTTATATGCAGGGGCATAGTGAGAGGGGGCAAGCTGAGCATGTGTCCCAGGCACAGAGAGCTGAGGGCACACCCAGGCGGTTGATTTATATGGTTAAAGGGCTTCTGTCACCCCACTAAAGTGATTATTTTTTTTGGGCTAGTTAAATTAGTTATATAGCGATATATGAAAATATAATGGTGTTACTTACATTGATCCAGCAGTTTATTCAAAAAACGAAGTTTTATCATATGCAAATTCGGTCTCTACCAGCAAGTAGGGCGGCTACTTGCTGGTAGCTGCTGCAGAAAACCGCCCCCTCGTCGTGTTGATTGACAGGGCCAGCCGGGATCTCCTCCTCCGGCCAGCCCTGTCGGCATTTCAAAAATCGCGCGCCTGTGTGGATTCGGCGCAGGCGCTCTGAGATGAGGAGGCTCGTCTCCTCAGAACTCCCTCAGTGCGCCTGCGCCGATGACGTCTTCTATTTCGGTGATGTCATCGGCGCAGGCGCACTGAGGGAGTTCTGAGGAGACGAGCCTCCTCATCTCAGAGCGCCTGCGCCGAATCCACACAGGCGCGCGATTTTTTAAAAGCCGACAGGGCTGGCCGGAGGAGGAGATCCCGGCTGGCCCTGTCAATCAACAAGAGGATGGGGCGGATTTCTGCAGCAGCTACCAGCAAGTAGCCGCCCTACTTGCTGGTAGAGACCGAATTTGCATATGATAAAACTTCGTTTTTTGAATAAACTGCTGGATCAAAGTAAGGAACACAATTATATTTTCATATATCGCTATATAACTAATTTAACTAGCCCCCAAAAAAAAAATCACTTTAGTGGGGTGACAGAAGCCCTTTAAGCAGGGAGCCATCCACTCCCTGCTTCACCGTCTCTATGGGACTGCCAGAGATATTCAACACTCAGCTGTCTCTAGTACACTAATGCTCTTTATATATTTATTTTATTTATTTTTTGCACTTATATAGTGCCACTATATTCTGCAGCGCTTTACAGACATTAGCATCCAACTGTCCCCAATGGGGCTCACAATCTAAGGTCCCTATCAGTATGTCTATGGAGTGTGGGAGGAAACTGGTTTAATTGTGTTAAATAAATAAATATCAGCTAAATGATTGTGTAATGTGAGCTGCGGATGGGATGTTGTCTATGCAATAGGATTAGCCTGGATTATTCCCTCACAAGTTAGAGATTAATGCTGATAAATAGCTATGATAGATCCACCATCGTATGGACTGTAGAAATACAGAGTGTAACGGATTGTTTGCTAATTGTTTATCAATATTTGTATTGTGCATAGAGAACATTTTTGCCAATTTATTTGGATATACTTCCCTTTCTACTGTTTATGTATTTACTTGCAGTAGATGTTCAATTATAGCCACTTCAGTGATTACAGAAACCTAAAGTGAAGGGCAGAATTAGACAATGATAAAGTTCTTTTCCCCTAGAGACACCCATCAATTTGCTCTCCTTATCTCCCCTCATTAGTGTGTTAGTTTAATCCGTGTGCTTGTCTTTTCGTTTAAAACCCATGGGCAGTGCTAGTCCTCAGCTCAACGAGTGGTTTTCTTTCTGCATCTCCATGTTGTGTCTGCAGAATGTATAATACTGTTAGAAACACAGAAGAACCATTGGAATTTTATATTTTTCAAAACTGATTCACTGTTTTATGAAAATAGGTGAGGTCCATACATTTCAGATAAGAACACATATAATAAACTCTGAACCTCACATGTTGGAGCACAGTTTGTATATTAGAAAATGTAAAAAATGTAAGAAATGGGAAAAAAAGTTTTAAGAAGACTTCTACAATACTCAACTATGGCACTTGAGGCCAGCATGGTTCCGGAAATGACTATTATCGCTGTATTATGCTCTTGTTGTCCACGATATAAGAATAGATATGAAGGAAATATATTTTTATTTTTTCTCCCAGAACTAACGCCATACTTGTCCACTGGGTGTCCAGTTCAAGAGCATTTTTGTAACTGCCCGCCGGATCCGGAAAAACGTGTGAAAACGGATTACATTTGAATCCTGATCAGGATTTTGATCACAATGAAAAAATGCATTGGAAAAAACAGATCCGCCATTTATGGACTTTAACTTTTTTTTCACATTTTTCGGGTTTAACATGCAAAAGCCGGATCCGGTTTGACTGAACACACAGCGCCAGATCCGGCGTTAATGCAAGTCAATGGGAAAAGACCGGATCCGGCGTTCAGTCAAAGTGTTCAGGATTTTTGGCCGGAGGTAAAAATACAGCATGCTACGTTTTTTCTGAAAAGCCTGATCAGTCAAAAAGACTGAACTGAAGACATCCTGATGCATCCTGAAGGACGGACTCTCCATTCAGAATGCATGGGGATAAAACTGATCAGTTCTTTTCCGGATTTGAGCCCCTAGGACGGAACTCAGCGCCGCAAAAGAAAAACGCTAGTGTGAAAGTACCCTAAGTTGGGCCATAGATTTAGCTGCTATAACACATTTATTTGTTGAGCTATTCAACAATCATTTAAGGCATATCTCTGGTACTTCAGCCTTTAATTGAGACCATGGTTCTCAGTCCTCCTTGAATATATATATTTAAAATTAACCCCTTGCAGTTTTCTCTTATCCCCCATGTCTAGTTTCTGCTGTCCCATCATGCCTTAGGGCAGTGAGATGTTTCCAGAAATCAGCAGATCAGGTGGCACTAACCACATGCCTGATACTTACCAATGATGCTTCCCACATCCTACATTACAAGGCTTCGATGCATGATGTAACCAACAGCAATGGAATCAAAACAGATTGGCCACAGAGTGCAATGGTAAGCTAATAACTTTGGAGTAAGGCAATTCTGATAAATGGTGGTATTCAGTGAAAATCATATCACAGCAATATCTGTTGGACAGGATACATTTATCTTAGTGTCACGACCCCTTTAAGATAGCAGCAGACCTGGGGTCATGGAGGGCACATGGGCTAAAAGAGGGAGCCAGCTTCCTCTGTCTAAAAACTTAGATGCTGCAGCTAGAGTACTATGGACTGAGGCAACTAATTGGTTAAATATCCGGGAGCAGAAATATCTCCAGTCCTGGCTGACTCCCACAGAGCACAAGCTCTCCACCAGAGCATAATACTAAAGGTGAAAAGAAGATATAGGGATCGTCTTGCTTAGACAAAAAAAAATATTATCTTTTAAGGAAAATTTGTGTTAATAAAGTTGGGGAAGTGCTTTGCTAGAGTGGAGAGTCTTCCTCTCTAACAAAGACCTGACATGCCACTGATTTAAATAAGTACTGTGTAATGTTTCATTTTTCCTGTGGTGGCGCTGTAGGGAAATTGAGCATTTGTGGCCAGCTTGACTTACAGAATAAAGGAGAGCATTGACATTTCAATACTGTGAGATCAGCTTATTGTTAGGGGACATTTCTAATAAAAAAGGAATGTCCAAAACTATTAAAAATTCTTCGATATCATTGTTTAGTATCTTTGTAGGCTGATCCATTATCTCTCATCCTCCTCCTGTATATTTGTGCCAGTCTTCACATTTGTATTTTAAGTAGTGCATTTAATGAAACGAAACAAGTGTCAGATAAGATGCGCTGGAGAATTCTTTTAGCATTGCTTAATTTCAGAGTGTTCAGTCAATGTCACCTACCTCCAGCCTGGCTGATCATTACATTGTCTTTGAACTCTTCAGTGCTACATTAATTCATTGCTATTTAACTCTGTATTATTGCATCAATTCTGTGCCACCAAACAGCAGAGTGGCAAGTTATCTTATTGAGTTACACTAATTTTAGCTTAGCGTGTAATTTTTCTTTGTTAATGATAATAATTCACACTTGTCCAACAATGGCTATGCACTTGAACAACTTGGTACAGATCAATTTTACCTAGTGTATAACTGGCAAGAACATTTCAGCATTATTACAGCTCTGTGCAATGAAATGGCATGCTGTTCTGGAGATATAGATTTAAACCAACTTTGAAAGTTCACAGCAGAACTTCTAATGCAAAGTCAGCCTCCGACCTAAGCTATAAAGTACATCATTATTATAAAAATTTCTAATAAAAAATAATTTAATATCATATAACATTTTGTCTAAACCATTGATTCAATTAACTATCCTTTATAGCACAATTACTAGCTGTCATTATTTGACTTGCATAAGAATGAAAGGCACAGTCAACATGGACTGGGTAAAGTAAAAAAACTAGTACTTTGAGAAAAGTAATTTAGGGTACTTTCCCACTTGCGGCAGAGTGATCCGGCAAACAGTTCCGTAGCTGCATGCAAACGGACAGCATTTGTAGACGGATCCGGATGCGGATCCGTCTCACAAATCCATTGCGAGAACGGATCCATCTGTCCGTTTGTCATACGGACAAACAGATCAGTTTCTATTTTTTTTTTTACATTTTTAAAGGTCTGCGCATGCGCAGACCAGAAGGACGGATCCGGCATTGCGGTATTTTTAATGCCGGATCTGGCACTAATACATTTCAATGTAAATTAATGCCGGATCCAGCATTCCGGCAAGTGTTCCGGAATTTTGGACGGAGATAAAACTGCAGCATGCTGCGGTATTATCTCCGTCTTGAAAAGTCAAAAATATTACAAGAAAATTTAGACTGGCATATTCTTATTCATAGTCATAGGTACATATCCATAAAGCAAACATAATTAATAAAAAAATAATGGCTGCACACACAGTAAAGCTGAGAAATGGGAATCATTCTAAATTCTAGTTTCCTTCACTGCCCTGATAATGTGGACTAGGATTAGTCCAAGAGAGGCGGTATATTAGTGATAAGGACCCGTCTGCGGAAGCCACCGTGACGCTTGGTAGATGGGCCCGACACAAGTTTGATCAAAATGTGCGCTAAGAGCTTCCATTGATCCATTTATAGTAGGTATTATACCACTTGAATTTAGAATGATCCCCATTTATCAGCTTTACTGCTTATATGTGTGTGCAGCCTTTATTTTTTTATTATTGAAAAGTCAAAAAGACTGAAGACATCCTGATGCATCCTGAAAGGATTTCTCTCCATTCAGAATGCATGGGGATAAAACGGATCAGTTCTTTTCCTGTATTGAGCCCCTAGGACGGAACTCAGTGCCGGAAAAGAAAAATGCTAGTGTGAAAGTACCCTAACAGATTAGCCTGAGGAGAGCTCAGGTAGAAGGGGGAGGAGGTGCAAGGGGGAGGGGCAAGGAGGTCTGCTTTAGCTGCTCATATCTCGGGATTGGTAGCAGCTAGAGATAAAGGCCTGGTCTTGTTTGAAAGCTGACATTCTACATTGTAAGATATAGTGTCAACCCAATTTCTAACACTTTATCTTACAATATTGTGGAAATAATACTGTGATTCTGCCTGCATAATGAAAAAAAAATAAAAAATGGCCATTTGCGATACGAAAATTTGCGATCAAAACTACTCCTAAAGTCAAAGATATTGCAACCTTCTCATTGGCCCATGAGCAAGGAGCATTAAGCAATATGAATTCATCCTCGCCCAAACAGCAGGGAAAAAGGCAGCTTGGACACGGATATGGGGCAACTTGAAATGATAATACTTGGCGTAACGACAGTATCACCGCGAAAAAAATAAATAAAAAAAAAGGGGGTTGAAGGGAGGGAAGGGGGGGTTAAAAAATAAGAGGGAAATTTAGCATAAGATGAGACTATGTATCACTGTATTATTGTTTTGTACAAAAATGGAATATTATAGATCTTTATTATTTGTAAAATAAAATACTATTATAATAAAAATAAAAAAGGAGCATTGAGGGATCATGGGTACTGATGAAAAAAATCTAGAATATTCGCGATTACGAAGATATAGCACTAAATTCTAGATATTCACAAATTCTCAAAGTGCCAATATTCGCAATAAAAATTTGTGATTAGAATATTCGCGATTAAAACTAGTGGTGATGTCTAGAGATGGCCTTGCGGTTCGCCCGGTGGTCGTTTCACGGCGAACTTTGCGTGTTCGCGATTTGCCAAACATGCGAACATATGGCGATATTCGCGCCCGCCATATTCTTTTACATTGTGAAGAACTTTGACCCATGACACATCCATCAGCTAGTACAGGACAGCCATTTGAGACGTTTCAGCACATGGACATACCCCCTACCTTATAAATCTACCTAATCTGGCTGCCATTTTACATTTAGTCTTTTGCCAGTGTAGGGATAGGTTGCTGTGTGGAGCAGGGACAGGCTGTTAGGGACACCAACCTCTAGCTAATAGGGCCACAAAAGTCCTTTTAAGGACTGGTATAGGTGTGCTATCGATAGGTGTGCAAAAGGCCTCGCTGGTAAGGTTTGTCTTTTTGCTGATGACACAAAGATATGTAACAGGGTTGATGTTCCTGGAGGGAAACGCCAAATGGAAAAGGATTTAGGAAAACTAGAAGAATGGTCAGAACTCTGGAAACTGAAATTTAATGTGGATAAGTGCAAGATAATGCACCTGGGGCGTAAAAACCCAAGGGCAGAATATAGAATATTTGACACAGTCCTGACCTCAGTATCTGAGGAAAGGGATTTAGGTGTAATTATTTCAGAAGACTTAAAGGTGGGAAGACAATGTAATAGAGCAGCACGAAATGCCAGCAGAATGCTTGGATGTATAGGGAGAGGTATAAGCAGTAGAAAGAGTGAAGTGCTTATGCCGCTGTACAGAACACTGGTGAGACCTCACTTGGAGTATTGTGCGCAGTACTGGAGGCCATATCTCCAGAAGGATATAGATACTCTAGAGAGAGTTCAGAGAAGAGCTACTAAACTAGTACATGGATTGCAGGATAAAACTTACCAGGAAAGGTTAAAGGACCTTAATATGTATAGCTTGGAAGAAAGAAGAGACAGAGGGGATATGATAGAAACTTTTAAATACATAAAGGGAATCAACTCGGTAAAGGAAGAGAGCATATTTAAAAGAAGAAAAACTACCACAAGAGGACACAGTTTTAAATTAGAGGGGCAAAGGTTTAAAAGTAATATAAGGAAGTATTACTTTACTGAGAGAGTAGTGGATGCATGGAATAGCCTTCCTGCAGAAGTGGTAGCTGCAAATACAGTGAAGGGGTTTAAGCATGCATGGGATAGGCATAAGGCCATCCTTCATATAAGATAGGGCCGGGGGCTATCCATAGTATTCAGTATATTGGGCAGACTAGATGGGCCAAATGGTTCTTATCTGCCGACACATTCTATGTTTCTATGTTTCTATGTTTCTATGTGTGATACACAGAGGGGTGCGATATACTTATAATATACTTTTATAATGAGTCAAAAACACATAGATAGATCTATATAATGATCACCTGGATGTCAGGGGCTTAAGGGCTAGGGGCTTACTAGGGCCATTTTTATATAGGGTAAGATTCTGGACGGGGTTGCTCTTTTCAGGGCCAGAATAGCACCCCCCTGTAGGGCAATATCAGGGACAGTTCTTTGCCCACCCTGTCCTTCAATACCACATCATCATCTATCCCAGTGATAGTTGTTTTTTTGCTTTCCCTCCGGGATTCATTGATGTGCACTGGAACCCCCCCGGATTGTGGTAGGACATATGGTTTCTGATTTGGTGCCACCGAGCACCTGACTTAGTGCTGCTGAGCACTTGTTATTGCCTACCACATCTATGCTTTTTGCTTAACTTTAATAGTTTGATTTATTTTCATTTTGAGGGATATCTTTTAAAAGTAACATTATTAAAGGTTACATTTTATTTTTATGTATAATTTAATGGATTGCCTTCCTTGTACAATGTTATAATATACTTTCTAACATAGAAAGTATATTATAGTGCATTTGTATTGTGCAGCAGTTGTGTGCGGTTCTGCTGCGCTACTGCAGGTATATACAGGGACAAGCGTTATTGGAACAAATAATTTCTACTGGTGTGATATACCAGTTGCCCCCCCAAAAAAGTGATTGAAGCAGGGGTGGTACAGTTGGGCAAAAAAGTATTTAGTCAGCCACCAATTGTGCAAGTTTTCCAACTTAAAAAGATAAGAGAGGCCTGTAATTTTCATCATAGGTCCACTTCAACTATGAGAGACATAATGGGGGGAAAGAATACAGGAAATCACATTGTAGGATTTCTAATGAATTAATTGGTAAATTCCTCCGTAAAATAAGTATTTGGTCACCTACAAACAAGCAAGATTTCTGGCTCTCACAGACATGTAACTTCTTCTTTAAGAGGCTCCTCTGTCCTCCACTCGTTACCTGTATTAATGGCACCTGTTTGAACTTGTTATCAGTATAAAAGACAGACACCTGTCCACAACCTCAAACAGTCACACTCCAAACTCAACTATGGCCAAGACCAAAGAGCTGTCGAAGGACACCAGAAACAAAATTGTAGACCTGCACCAGCCTGGGAAGACTGAATTTGCAATAGGCAAGCAGCTGGGTGTGAAGAAATCAACTATGGGAGCAATTATTAGAAAATGGAAGATATACAAGACCACTGATAATCTCCCTCGATCTGGGGCTCCACGCAAGATCTCACCCCGTGGGGTAAAAATGATCACAAGAACGGTGAGCAAAAATCCCAGAACCACACAGGGGGACCTAGTGAATGACCTTCAGAGAGCTGGGACCAAAGTAACAAAGGCTACCATCAGTAACACACTATGCCGCCAGGGACTCAAATCCTGTAGTGCCAGACGTGTCCCCCTGATTAAGTCAGTACATGTCCGGGCCCGTCTGAAGTTTGCTAGAGAGCATTGAGATGATCCAGAAGAGGATTGGGAGAATTTCATATGGTCAGATGAAACCAAAGTAGAACTTTTTGGTAAAAACTCAACTTGTCGTGTTTGGAGGAGAAAGAATGCTGAGTTGCCTCCAAAGAACACCATACCTACTGTGAAGCATAGAGGTGGAAACATCATGCTTTGGGGCTGTTTTTCTGCAAAGGGATCAGGACGACTGATCCTTGTAGAGGAAAGAATGAATGGGGCCACGTATCGTGAGATTTTGAGTGAAAACCTCCTTCCATTAGCAAGGGCATTGAAGATGAAACATGTCTTTCAGCATGACAATGATCCCAAACACACCGCCCGGGCAACGAAGTAGTGGCTTCGTAAGAAGCATTTCAAGGTCCTGGAGTGGCCTAGCCAGTCACCAGATCTCAACCCCATAGAAAACCTTTGGATGGAGTTGAAAGTCTGTGTTGCCCAGTGACAGCCCCAAAACATCACTGCTCTAGAGGAGATCTGCATGAAGGAATGGGCCAAAATACCAGCAACAGTGTGTGAAAACCTTGTGAAGACTTACAGAAAACGTTTGACCTCTGTCATTGCCAACAAATGGTGTATATAAAGTATTGAGATGAACTTTTGTTATTGACCAAATACTTATTTTCCACCATAATTTGCAAATAAATTATTTAAAAATCAGACAATGTGATTTTGTGGATTTTTTTTTTCTCATTATGTCTCTCATAGTTGACGTATGCCTATGATGAAAATTACAGGCGTCTCTCATCTTTTTGAATGGGAGAACTTGAACAATTGGTGGCTGACTAAATACTTTTCTGCTCCACTGTATATACCAATAATATACTTTCGATATAGTGCATTTAGGTAGCGCAGCAGGGCACATTTTCCCTTTAAGATGCATAAAAATGTCCCTTGATTTTTTTTTTTTTATGAAATACAAGCAAGTTTGGCTTGGTGACAAATAAATTTTTCCCTGAAATATATACATAATTTGACATAATCATTAATAGAGATGAGCGAATTTCAGGTTATGAAATTCATTCACGCTTTGTTTACTGGTAAAAGGTGAATTGCATTATGGATTCCGATAATGGAAATGGGACGGATCTGTTTTGCAGCCCATATTATGACGGAATTAATAACGGAATGCCTCTAAAGGCATTCTGTTATGCATTCCGTCATGGAATTGCGTTATGGTCCGTGGTAACGGAATTCATAGCGCAATTCACTTCACCAGTAAATGAAGCGTGAACGAATTTCAAAATAGGAAATTCGCTCATCTCTAATCATTACCGTACTGACCCACAAAATAAAGTTATCGTGTTACTTTTACCACACAGTAAATGCCTTAACCACCTGCCATCTGGGCCATTTGCCCCCTTCCTGACCAGGCCAAATTTTGCAAAACTGACATATATCACTTTATGTGGTAATAACTTTGGAACGCCTTTATTTATCCAAGTCATTCAGAGATTGTTTTCTCGTGACACATTGTACTTCATGATAGTCATAAATTTGAGTCAAAATATTTCACCTTTATTTATGAAAAAATCCCAAATTTACCCAAAAATTTGAAAAATTCGCAATTTTCTAAATTTCAATTTCTCTGCTTTTAAAACAGAAAGTGATACCTCATAAAATATTTATTACTTAACATTCCCCATATGTCTACTTTATGTTGGCATCATTTTGGAAATGTCATTTTATTTTTTTAGGACGTTAGAAGGCTTAGAAGTTTAGAAGCAATTCTTCAAATTTTTAAGAGAATTGCCAAAACCCACTTTTTAAGGACCAGTTCAGGTCTGAAGTCACTTTGTGGGGCCTACATAGTGGATACCCCCATAAATGACCCCATTGTAGAAACTACACCCCTCAAGGTTTACAAAACCGATTTGACAAACTTTGTTAACCCTTTAGGCGTTCCACAAGAATTAAAGGAAAATGGAGATCAAATTTTTAAATTTCACTTTTTTGGCAGATTTTCCATTTTAATCCATTTTCTTCTTTAACACATCGATGGTTAACAGCCAAACAAAACTCAATATTTATTACCCATATTCTGCGGTTTACAGAAACACCCCACATTTGGTCATAAACTGCTGTATGGGCACACGGCAGGGCGAATAAGAAAAGGAACTCCACATGGTTTTTAGATGCCATGTCCCATTTGAAGCCCCCTGATGCACCCTTACAGTAGAAACTCCCAAGAAGTGACCCCATTTTGGAAACTAGGGGATAAGGTGCCAGTTTTATTAGTACTATTTTTGGGTACATATGATTTTTTGATCATTCATTATAACACTTTATGGGGCAAGGTGACCAAAAAATTGGTTGTTTTAGCACAGTTTCTATTTATTTATTTTTACAGCATTCACCTGAGGGGTTCAGTCAAGTGCCATTTTATAGAGCAGATTGTTACGGACGTGGCGATACCTAATATGTATACTTTTTCTCATTTATTAAAGTTTTACACAATAATAGCATTTTTGAAACAAAAAAATTATGTTTTAATGTGTCCATGTTCTGAGAGCTATAGTTTTTTTATTTTTTGAGAGATTTTCTTATGTAGGGGCTCATTTTTTGCAGGATGAGGTGACGGTTTTATTGGTACTATTTTGTGGGACATACGCGTTTTTGATCACTTGGTGTTGCACCTTATGTGATGCAAGGTGACAAAAATTGCTTGTTTTGACACAGTTTTTTTTTTTTTTTTTTTACGGTGTTCACCCGAGGGGTTAGGTCATGTGATATTTTTATAGAGCTGGTTTTTACGGACACGGCAATACCTAATATATATACTTTTTTTATTTGTTTCACTTTAACACAATAATAGCATTTTTGAAACCATAAAAAATTATGTTTTAGTGTCTCCATGTTCTAAGAGCTATAGTTTTTTTATTTTTTGAGAGATTTTCTTATGTAGGGGCTCATTTTTTGTGGGATGAGGTGACGGTTTTATTGGTACCATTTTGTAGGACATACGCATTTTTTATCACTTGGTGTTGCACCTTTTGTGATGCAAGGTGACAAAAATTGCTTGTTTTGACATTTTTTTTTTTTTTTTTACAGTGTTCACCCGAGGGGTTAGGTCATGTGATATTTTTATAGAGCTGGTTTTTACGGACGCGGCAATACCAAATATGTCAATTTTATTTAATTTTTTCTATTTTTAACATTTTTTTAGCATTCCTTACTTGGGGACTTTTTTTTTTTTACATGCGCAACTTTTTTTTATTTTTTTATTTTCAACCTTTTTATTTATATTTTTTTTATTTTACACTTTTCGTCCCCCATAAGGTCATACAAGACCTCTGGGGGACATTTACTTCACTTTTTTTTTTTTTTTTTTTCACTGTTGATTTCTCCTGTAACTGGGGCTGACATAGTAGCCCCAGTTACAGAAGAAATGCACCCCTAGAGAGGCTGTACAGCAGCAATCCAGCGCTGTACAGCCTCAGAGCCCCTGCACTCTCCAATCCCGGCGGTCACATGACCGCCGGGCTGGAACAGGAAGCGCATAGCGCTTCCTGCTCTGCATGCACAGCGCTCGGTGAGCGCTGTGTCTGCAGCGATCCTGAAGGCAGGGACACCTGGGCACTGTCCCTGCCTCCTCTCTGGGTTGCCCTGCTGTCACTGACAGCGGGCAACCCGATCAGCAGCTGCACGATTAGCTTGCAGCTGCTATTTCTGAAAGGACGTTTTAAAACGTGCTTTCAGAAATAGAGGTCCACCCATAGGACGTTTATATCCTATGGGCGGACGGGAAGTGGAAACTCCATAAAATAATGTTGAAATTGCTTTTTTTTTTATCTTTTCCCCTAAAAAAAAACTTCTATATTAAGCTATTTAATACACTATATTAAAAATCTAAAGTAAGTGATGATCGAGCATGCTCGACTGAACACCTGTTTGGCTCGATCATCTCGATGCTCGGCACATGGCAGTACTCGGCCGAGTACCGCATGTGCTTGAGTGCCATGCTCTAGTCTCCTCTCCGCACGTTTCTTGGCTGCTACGCAGCTAATAAATATGCAGGTAAGTACTGCCCTCACTGTAATGCCAGTAGCCATGTTGGCTACTAGCATTACAGTGATTGGTTGGCTGGAACGTGTCATCGGGTGCTATATAGCACCCGATGATAGCATAGGAAGGGACAGAGAGTGTAGGGAGTGTAATTGAATATTTTTTTTGTACAAAAATGTTTCAGAGACCCAAAAGTCCTTGTGTGTGACAGCAGCAATATATGTCTGTAGCACAACCTGCGCTAAATTGCTCAGTGTTAGGCCTCATGCACACAACCGTTTTTTTTTAAGGTCCGCAAAAACGGGGTCTGTAGGTCCGTGATCCGTGTCCGTTTTTTCTTCCGTGGGTCTTCCTTGATTTTTGGAGGATCCACGGACATGAAGAAAAAGTCGTTTTGGTGTCCGCCTGGCCGTGCGGAGCCAAACGGATCCGTCCTGACTTACAATGCAAGTCAATGGGGACGGATCCGTTTGACAATGACACAATATGGTGCAATTGCAAACGGATCCGTCCCCCATTGACTTTCAATGTAAAGTCAGGAGTTAATATACCATAGGATCA
The DNA here is from genome assembly GCF_905171765.1 of Bufo bufo. NCBI lineage: Eukaryota > Metazoa > Chordata > Amphibia > Anura > Bufonidae > Bufo > Bufo bufo. The sequence goes on from NC_053394.1 coordinate 87,800,891, forward strand.
GAGTTTTCTCCAATCCGATGGTATATTTTAACTTGAAGCGTCCCCATCACCATGGGAACGCCTCTGTTAGAATATACCATCGGATTTGAGTTAGATCGTCAAAACTCAGATCCGACAGTATATTCTAACACAGAGGCGTTCCCATAGTGATGTGGACGCTTCAAGTTAGTTAAGTCCAGCATATAGAGATAACCCTTATAAAGAAAGATTAAACTTTAATTATTACTAAATTGACATATACTACACACAACAATATAGGTAGTGCCACCAGGGTATTCGGTGGACCAGTTTTTGAGGGAGGAGAAGGGGGGGGCGGGGAGATGCGTGATGTTGGGGAGAGGGATGATTGTCCCTACACTCGTACCCTAGTCTAGCCCTCTGCCCAGAGACGTCCCCTGATGGTGGGAACTCCCTGTCCTCGATTGTCAGCTACCCACTCCTGCTATACCCTGTCAAGTACAGGTGGGAGGGGGGATGCCCCTGGGGATACTCCTATATCAGACAGCCGACATTACAAGACCAACAGTGCGATCGGCCTTAGGTTATTTAGAGTCACCAAAGCGGCAGCAGGCCCTCACCCATAATGTTTTAGATGGTCAGATCAGCAGGCGCTTGCTCCAAATATTTTTGAAGGTTACCAGCAGGCCATCAATCATAATTTTTCAAGGCTGTGTATGATGCCCTCCTTTATTTGTAACAAAGGGTGTATTGTAGTGCCGGTTCCTTGTAATTTTTGGCAGCCCTTTCACTTAGTTCATAGGCTTTATGAGTGTAGGAGTCCCACTACCTGAACTATTGTACCACAATGTGAATGAGGCCCTCCTTTATGTGATATACAGGTTGTATCGAAGTGCCTCTTCCTTGTAATTTTTGACAGCACTTTCACTTTATATACAAGTAAATATACAGGAAAGAATGTTTCCTAACAATTTTTCCTCTAAAATTGATTTTATCTTCGGTTTTGTGCGTATTATTGTCAGTCTATAAAAGTGGCATACTACTCGGACAACATCGTTACCAGCAGCGACCTGGGAGTCCAAGATGCATCCAGACATCCTCCCCATCCTGTTCCCGAACCATTTCAGTGGTGTTTCCATCAATTTCTGACCTTGTCGTATGGACGAGGCACCCTCCCTTTCTCAGAGCAGGGGGTGCCTGGTTTCATGCTCGGGTTCTCCCATTGACTTCCATTATACTCGGGGGTTCGGTAGAGCACTAGAGTATCCCAATATGTTTGGTCCAAGCACCCGAGCACTATTGTTCTCGATCAACACTAGCAATTACCTATTATGGTGGGAAAGCGTGTTTAAAGTGACTGCCCATGTTTTCAGTACCAATGCTCGTTTTGATTAGATTTGTAATAATTCTTTATATTGGTTGAAGCCCATTTTTTTCTGACACTGATTTTCAAATATCCTACATACTGCAGATATGCGTAAGTGTCCTTCCTTAACTTTCCGCTTAACTCAAGATATCGTAAGATGTGTGGTGTGAGATACCCAACTTCAGAGGGAAAAAAAAAACTTTTGCATTGAGATGCAAAGTTTTTGTTTTTCAAGCTGGCCATCTCACACTTTTCATCTTGGGAGATCTCAGGCCAAGAGGAAATATAAGAAACAACACATCTGAGCTAAACAATTTAGGCCTCACAAATGTCAATGTTTCACAGTCTATTTGGATTGGAGGCAGAAGGCTTCAAATATGGTATAACATAGATTTTATTACTTGCCTCTAATTACTGGATTCAGGCATGTTCATCTTATATTTTAGGAATAATACTTGTACCAAAGATAAAAAAAGCTTACATAAAATTTGCTACCAAAATTCTGGTTATAAAAGCACTAACATGAGTATGTCTCAGTTCATCTATCTTATCTACTTATCTGAACTCGGCAGCATGAACTTATTAAGAGTAGTATATTGTAATTTCTGTGTGTCGTGTATAGCATGTTTAAGATATAAGTGATAACCTGCGACTTGAACACCCTGACAACTGAAACAAAGAACCATAGAGATCAAATCCATTAATATAAAAAGAGCTGACATCACATATATTGATATATCTGCCCGCACAATTCAGCCTTGTCAAATGGTGAGCATAAATGTGTTTTCTTCACACTATACATCTCTCACAGAATATTATTGGCTTGCAGGTTCTACCCAAACCATTCATTTTTTAGTGCTTGAGTGAACATAATGCAAGGCATTAATGCAAGTGACTACTCTTACAGTCAATATGGAGCAACTGGTTTCCGCTGTTTTAACATCAGATATAAGTTGGATGATTAGCGTTGAGTGAATCGAAGTCCACAAAGTGCACTTTGTTCCAAATTTCCTCATGCTTTATGGTTTACCCTGAAATGGCAGTAAAAAAATAAAATATAAAATCATACTTACCTCATCCATTTAAGTGCAAAGGACCAGCTGCTGCCATCTTGATTGCACAAAATCCCATGTGCGGTGACGTATGATGTCACTATGCCAGCCAATCAAATGGATAAAGTAAGTATAATTTAAATATTTTAATTTTACACTTTAATATTAATGTCAGATGCCGCGATCAGCAATGAACTCAGGATGTAAGGGGTACAATGACGGGGAAAGGCGCAATTACCGCTCCCTGTCATTGCACTCAGTACTTAGAAAGAAATGCGCTTTGTGAAATTATTTGTCACAAAACAAATTTTTTGGGCACAAGTAAAACTTGTATTCTTGTAAACATTGTATAATCTATATGAGAAATGATGTGGCCTCAAGGTGACACAATACAGTCACATAGAGGGCGTCTATGAATCTTAAATGTAGACACATAGGGAACCCTTTGCCACCATATATGGTTCTTACAGTTCCTTTTGTTCTCTAAAGTGATAAGCTACCACTAGAGGTGTCTGGGAGAACCACCTCTTTCCCCACTGACAAGATATACCTACTTGGCTCAACCAAGCATGTTTGTGGTGTATGTGTATGGGGAGTCACAGAAGATAGCCGTTGGGCAAACAAACATTCATCCAACAACTATTTAAAGTATATGGGCATCTTTCGTTCACAGGGGTAGAAAGATGAATTCCACTACCCAAGCCTAAATATCTTGGCCAAGGCAGAGTACGATTATTTTCTCCAAGGGAAAATAATAACAAAAGTAAAGCTTATTTGGGACATATTGTATAAAGATTGAAGCAGAGATAGTGCCTTTTTTTTTATAAAAGCAAATGGCAACATTGTAAAAAAAAGGGGGGGGGCACAGATGAAATATTTATCATGAACCCTGCAGAAAAATAATAGACATTACAGACATAAGAACATATCCCTGTGACAGTATTAATAAATGTACCCATCAGCAATGTTTTCTATTGCCTATAAGGTCAGAATAACATACATAAAGGTTAAGGTTGTGAAAGAATCGGAACTCATTAGTGGTATTCTCAAGAACAAAACATATTGTAGGACCCTTTTTATTTCATATGTGAAAGCCAAAGTAGATTAATTCTCAGAAGCTTAGATTTTAGTTGGTAACAAATTATTATTATTTTTTTCTTCTTCATTTAATATGATTACGCAAGCCGAGAACAAAAACTAATCGCCTTAAATATTTGAAATTTACTTCAGGTAGCAAGCCAAAAAAAAAATCTGATGTAGAAATTCCTAATGCAGACCGCTGTGCTAATCTGTTTCTAAATAAATGGTCACCGTTGTGCTTAATTGCCTTTCAATAAACATCACCCTAATCTGTCTCCACAGATCAGTTCAAATAATTTTTCATGTAGAAAATATAAAGTCATTTCAGTTACTTGGAACAGCAGAGGTCTGTTGCCACTAACAGCCTTGGATCCCAGATGCATTAAGAAACTTTTATGTAACTTGTTTAATTTCCTTCTTTAGTGTTCGCATCTAAAAGGTGTGTTGTGGTTTAAAGAGTCATAAGCAATTTTCACCTGTCCACTGAATAGGTGACAACTTCTAGGCAGGTCATAGACCTTGAATAGAGTGATAGTGTGCAGGAACGATCACCACTCCATTCAGCAGTCAAGGGACACTGGATCTCCTGTTCTGACAGTCTATAATTGTCCATTGGTCAGATAGGTGGGTCATCTGCAATGTGATATATCATGACAGAGAAAATCAGGCATGGTCTAAAGGTGGAAGCATACTGTACTTATAAGAGCCTAAGCCCCAAAGAAAAAGGTCAACCACAATTAATGTCAGTGTAATCTATGGTGAACGACTTCTCCATGTGGAAAGTGCCTAGTAGGCATAACGAGTCAATGCTCCTTATAGGTAATGCTCCTCCTATCAATGTAATAGCATTGGCCATCATTATATACAACTCATAGCCTACTACGGATCCGTGTGATATCTCTCTGTGCCATCTAATTTCATAAAGAGTCACACTGAAAGTTTTCGGATTGCTTCCTTATCTAAGGCCTCTTTCACACTTGCGTTGTCCGGATCCGTCGTGCACTCCATTTGCCGGAGGTGCCCGCCGCATCCGTAACACCGCAAGTAAACTGAAAGCATTTGAAGACGGATCCGTCTTCAAAATGCGTTCAGTGTTACTATGGCACCCAGGACGCTATTAAAGTCCTGGCTGCCATAGTAGTAGTGGGGAGCGGGGAGCAGTATACTGTACTTACCGTCCATGCGGCTCCCGGGTGCTCCAGAATAACGTCAGAGCGCCCCATGCGCATGGATGACGTGATCCATGCGATCACGTCACCCATGCGCGTGTGGCGCCCTGACGTCACTCTGAAGCGCCCCGGGAGCCGCACGGACGGTAAGTATACTGCTCCCCCGCTTCCCACTACACTTTACCATGGCAAACAGGACTTTAGTGTCCTGGCAGCCATGGTAACCATTCAGAAAAAGCTAAACGTCGGATCCGGTAATGCGCCGAAACGACGTTTAGCTTAAGGCCGGATCCGGATTAATGCCTTTCAATGGGCATTAATTCCGGATCCGGCCTTGCGGCAAGTGTTCAGGATTTTTGACCGGAGCAAAAAGCGCAGCATGCTGCGGTATTTTCTCCGGCCAAAAAACATTCCGGTCCTGAACTGAAGACATCCTGATGCATCCTGAACGGATTTCTCTCCATTCAGAATGCATTGGGATAATCCTGATCAGGATTCTTCCGGCATAGAGCCCGATGACGGAACTCTATGCCGGAACAGAACAACGCAAGTGTGAAAGAGCCCTAAGCTGTGTTGTAGAATATAGTTTCACATTTAAGTAAGAATACACATTGCATTTCCACAGTATAGGAGTTATGTCCTAAGTTCATGTCACAAAATGCAGAGCCATTTAGATAACCATTTGTCTTCAGTTCTTTAGAATAAGATAAGAAATATTTCATTGAAAAGTGATATAAGACACAAGTATCAAACAGAGCTTATATAGAGGGCTGAAGGGGATTAAGATTTTCATTACAACTTTATTTCTTTTTATATGATTGTATTGTAAAAAAAAAAAACTTCAAAAAAGAGACAATTGAAAAGAAAAGAAGATTGAGATGTGTCTAATTTGTAATTAATGGAATGGGCAAATATCAACATCAGAAAAATTAGCCAAGCTGGGGAAATTTTGTCTGTAGAAAAAGCACCTTGTGGACAATACTCGGATCTAGCTTATTATTATTTTTTTTAAATAACCAGAGCTTTAATATGACCACGGGTATCTGTTACTTCTAGAGGAAAGAATGGAGAAAGAAATGTGGTGATTTCAATGGGGAGAGAGGAGAAAAATACTACTAGGCACTTCTGGTGGCTAATATCCTGACAGAATAAAAGGACTGGGATGTGAAATTTGACTTTCAACCTCATGTGTCAGGAGTAGGGATGATTAAATCGACTTTGGATGAAACATCCGAAGTCGAATCGCATAAAACTTCGGTCCAATACTGTGCGAAGCAAAATCTCCATACAGTATTAGGGCTCATGCACACGACCGTTGTTGTTTTGCGGTCCGTTTTTCACGGATCCTTTGTTCCATAACTGAGTTTTTTTTCAAATCTGATTTAAGTCCTCTTTAGTTCCGTTATTGCACAAAACATATCCGTATGGTTTCTGTATTTGATCCTTTTTTTGCGGATCATATACAGAAACAGTAACTTATTAATCATCAAACACATGAGCAATATGGGCTGGGCATAGCATTTCTACAGTATTGATCTGCAAAATACGGATGAAATAAGGATGACATATGGATGTTTCCCGTGTGCGTTACGTTTTTTTTGCGGACCATGATTTGCGGATCCATTTGGCTTCTTTTTGTAACAGGAGACGATGTCTATCGCCCCCTTGTGGTGGACTCAGTACAAGTTTGATGCCCGTAAATCTGAGGGATCCAGGATCACCCCAGTGCCTTTCCCTTACATGTGTAATCAATCTTGGGCATCCTTTTCCTGTCCTGATCGAGTTAACATGCTCTCTAAATCTTTTGTACGTACATCTGATAGTTTTCTCTATATAGAAATGCTAACACTGGCATAATATTATATATACTACCTATGTGCTTCTGCATGTTATTAAATATGTCACTCTATGACACTTGGAACCGAACCCTAGTTCAGGAAATGTTTTTTTTACAGTAAAAATTATTCTATGAAGAAAACAGCGGGTTTGGCCAACAATAGTTTAGGGTACTTTAACACTTGCGTTTTTAGAATCAGGCAGGCAGTTCCAGCAACAGAACTGTCTGCCGGATCCGGCAATCCGTATACAAATGGAAAGCAATTTTTTCCAGATCCGTTATCGGATATGGTATCATCCAGAATAACGGATCCAGTATTAAAATTTTATTCAAAGATCAAAAGAGAAACCCGCTCCTACTATGTCCCGGCGCATACACAGACCGGCATTAATACATCTCTATGAAAATTAATGTCAGATCCGGCAAGTGCAGTATTGTTCCGGGATTTTGACTGGTAAGAATACCGCAGCATGCTGCGGTATTTTTTCCGGTCAAATACCGTACAAGGGACGGAACGGAAGACATCCTGATGCATACTGAATGGATTGCTTTCCATTCAGAATGCATTAGGACAAAACTGATGCGCTTTTTTTCCGGTATTGTTACCCTTTACCGGATTTCAATACCGGAAAAGAATAACACTAGTGTGATAGTACCCTTAGTTCAATGTGTATGTGGGCCAACAGACCACTCGGCAATTGTCTCATAAAGGCTTTCTGTGTTCCGCTGGGTCAGTACAGCAAGATCTAAACTTTTTTGAGAGACTCATTAAAATCTCGATTAACTTCTTTTTCCTTTTACAAGTTCACAAGTTGTAATCACAAGCTTATGCTATATTATTTGAGAAACAGTGTGATATGCTTTTAACGTTTGACGCCAACTGAGTCTCACAACATTTTATTTCCATTCTGTTAATGCAAGTGTCCAGCAAAAAGATTTGTACTGATGATTAATCTCAGCAGTGAAAGCCAATAATCACAAAAAATACCTTGATTAAACAAAAATGTCTTGCATCCTTTTCAGTAGATTGGGTGCAGTATACCAGGGCTCACTGATTAAAATCTGAACCTATTGCGGTATAAATTAAATGGGTCCATCTTAAAGTCTATATAGTGGAATAACAGTGTATCTTGACGCTACAAAGCACACCGTGGACTGATAATTTGTCAAATGCTGGTTGCTGCATACCCTCCTCTGTGGGTCTTTTATTATTCAGTTTAATCACAGAAGAAATGTCAAGGACATTAGGTAGCAAAGTCCTCCCTGGAAACATGATCTATCAACTCACGTCACCTGTGCAGTCCATAAGGCAATGTTTCAATCAGAGCACAAAGCTGTCCAGATATAGAGAATGGAATAATGAGGCTCACAGACAGATATATTAATGTTTCACAAGTGAAAGCTTATCTTTACCTGTGGATGGCGCCAATCACATAGTCCATCCATGTAATACATGGTGTTTTTCCTCCTATTTTTCATATCCACACTGCCTGCATTAAGGCCCCTTTCACACGGGCGAGTATTCCGTGCGGGTGCAATGCGTGAGGTGAACGCATTGCACCCGCACTGAATCCTGACCCATTCATTTCTATGGGGCTGTGCACACGAGCGGTAATTTTCACGTATCACTTGTGCGTTGTGTGAAAATCGCAGCATGCTCTATATTGTGCGTTTTCCATGCAACGCAGGCCCTATAGAAGTGAATGGGGCTGCGTGAAACTCGCAAGCAAGTGCGGATGCGGTGTGATTTTCACGCACGGTTGCTAGGAGACGATCGGGATGTAGACCCGATCTCTATTATTTTCCCTTATAACATGGTTATAAGAGAAAATAATAGCATTCTGAATACAGAATGCATAGTACAATAGCGCTGGAGGGGTTAAAAAAAAACAACAATAATTTAACTCACCTTAATCCACTTGCTCGCACAGCCGGCTTCTCTTCTGTCTTCTTCTTTGCTGTGTGCAGGAAAAGGACCTGTGATGACATCACTCCGGTCATCACATGATCCATCACCATGGTAAAAGATCATGTGACGGACCATGTGATGACCGGAGTGACGTCACCACAGGTCCTTTTCCTGCACACAGCAAAGAAGAAGACAGAAGAGAAGCTGGGCTGTGCGATCAAGTGGATTAAGGTGAGTTAATTATTATTATTTTTTTTTTAACCCCTCCAGCGCTATTGCACTATGCATTCTGTATTCAGAATGCTATTATTTTCCCTTATAACCATGTTATAAGGGAAAATAATACAATCTACAGAACACGGATCCCAAGCCCGAACTTCTGTGAAGAAGTTCGGGTTTGGGTACCAAACATGCCGATTTTTCTCACGCGTGTGCAAAACGCATTACAATGTTTTGCACTCTCGCGCAAAAATCGTGCATGTTCCCGCAATGCACCCGCACCTTTTCCCCAACGCCCGTGTGAAAGAGGCCTAACTTGTTCCAGGGCATGCATTTAAAAAGCAACAAAAGATGAAACCACTAACAGCAATATAATGTGACACCACACAAACCACTGTGTAATCATAGTCATCTGTAGTAGGATCTGTCCACACTACATTCAGCATATGCTCTAGGGAAGCTCCTGACGCTTAAAGCATCTATATAGTACAGTACATCTGCATTGGCTGTCAGCTGTCTGGCTGACAGCTATCTCTCCCAACTTGGTCAAACATGTAGTGTAGGAGTTACCAGGGAGGTACACACTATTTTTAAGTTACCTATTCAATACAGAGGCATCCAGGAAAAAAAAAAAGTATATGGTACAGTGTACATTTTTAACGGTATCACCCTATGGCTGACGTATGCTACTATGTGCCTATATAATGGCATACATCGGAACCTTTTGTTGAAGATACAGGTGAGGAAATAATTTTGACATACTCTATACTGACAAAAAAGGTTTAAACATAGTAGGAAGAGAGACTTATTTTATGACCAACATATTTTCTCATTCTCCTCGAAACTGCTCCCACTGCTAGTCAAATCCGCCCACACTCACCATGAAACCCCCAACCTACTCAGTCATGTAAAAATTGTGTAAATAAACCCATACTGGTGCTGGACAGCAGGAGGGATCAGGAGTTTCCTTGTCTCCTTAGTGCTCATTTCACAGAAGTTATGTTTCCTTTGCGTCCCCACACAGTAGTTCTTCCCCTTTAGTGCCCTCTTTATAGTAGTGCTGGCCCCTTAGTGCCCCTTACAGTAGTGCTGCCCCCTTACAGTAGTGAATCTCCTGTACTGTTAATAAAATAAAACAAGTAATACTCACCTAGACCCGTTCCCCTAATTAACGGAGAACATAATGCTCTTCCCAGCAGCAGGTGTAATTCAGTGACACTATTTTGACTGCTGAGCTGAGCAGGAGAGAGCACAGGCCCAGGGATGATCCTTAGCCCAACAGGGGATGATAATGTCACTGCATAAAGCATACTGGGGAGAACACAGGCCGGGGAATGAGGCTCATGCCCTAATAAATGACAAACACAGCAGTCGGACTAGGGCCCGAATTCTGAGCCAGGGTCCTGCTGCTATGTCTGTCATCCATTACGGACCGGGCCTCCCCTGCCAGGCGAGGCCCCATACAAGCTGCTATTGTAGTAGTTCCACTTCTGAATTCATCACATTGTTTATGAATTATTTCTGCAAAATAACTAGTTAAAATCAGCTAAGCATCTAAATTATGCACTTTGGGTTTTTTCCTTAACTCATGGACACTATAAGGTTTTGCTCCCAATACTGCTTTGGCCTCTGATTTTACAGAATTTGTTAAGGAATGGGGCATATACATTTTGATCACTTAACCTAACTGACTTTTTAGTGATCCATCTGGTTTCCATATTTTTTATCTACTGGAAAGTATCATGTGGAATGCTACACAATCTCACAATCTAAGGACACAGTTCTTAGGAACAGATCTAGGGGGAAAGGTGCTGCAAGTGTTTTTGTCTATGTCAGGAATGCTCAACCTGTGGCATTCACTTTAGATAGTTGGTTAAATTCCCCAACATCTGCGTGTTTTGTTCATATGTATCTAAAATATATAGCCAGTTTTCTCTGAATGTTAACATAGACCAGGGATGCCCAACCTGCGGCCCTCCAGCTGTTGCAAAACTACAACTCCCAGCATGCTCAGACAGTCCACAGCTATAAGCCTACAGCAGGGCATTATGGGAGTTGTAGTTTTTTGACCAACTATCTAATGTGTATTATGGCCTACTGATTCTGCCCTGATGGCTGCTCTCCGGGAGGATAAGGATCGGGCAGGTTGAATTTAATTGCCTGATCTTGGAAAGACCTTTCTCCTTTTTCCTCATTCACTACATATGCATGCTCAGCTAAGCCAAATATGCACATGTACAGAGGAATGAGAGAGAGACTGCTATTGGCAAACCAGCGTTCAGCCAACAACTATATAATGTATATGGCCAGCTTTACCCATGGGCAAGGATTGTGTAGAAATTGTGTCAATAAATGTTTCCATAAACCATATGTAGTCTGTGAAAATATAACATCACCCATAAACTATTAATTTGTGACCAATGTTTACAGCCAGTATATTCTGTATGGTCCATGAAGGATAAGCTAGTACATAGAAAGTAATCAACTTATTTTTCATATAATAAAATATGGGTGTTCATACATCATACAATACAGCAATGTCTATTTCATATGGAAATAATGTTGCAAATAGACACCATCACAAACCAATCTTTGGATGAAAGCCTACACACGATCCATTAATTTATATGGGATAACCTAGGCTTGAATAAATATTAATAGTAATGTCTTTACTAAAAACCCTGGTGGAATAAGTAAAAATGCATTATATATGCATTAGGATATTTTACATTGCCTGAATGAGTTATATTTCCAGTAAATATTCATACCAAAATAGAACTGCATGAAGAAAAGTTACAGCATCTGCTAAAAAGTAAAAAAAAAAACCTTGCATAGCAAAATGTTCTTTATATGTGCTAGCTGAAGCAATCAAATTAAAATGGAATACTAGCATACTACTCAATTATTTTTGCCCATTAACTTGAGTTAATTGAAATGGGGTAAGCAGAATTTTCATAATATACATCATCATAGCCTTAATCAGTGAAACTTACCAGTTCCCACATTACTTATTTGATTTACATAAAATTAAAGCTGAATGTGATTTATTTTTCAATCTGGTTTCAGAAATATAGGATTAAAGGAAACTGTCACTTGATTTTCATACCCTAAATCACTATTGTCTGTGAAGGTTCTCATTTATTCAGGTCATGGTATATCTGTAAAGAATAAATCAAGGCAACTGGACTTACTGTAGATTTCTTGAAAATGTTTCACTGGTTGGAAGAACGAGTGAAACGTTTTCAAGAAATCTACAGTAAGTCCAGTTGCCTTGATTTATTCTTTACAGATATACTAAATCACTATTATAACATCATACTGCTATGTGATAGCTTTCTCAAAATGTCCCCATTTTAACATTGTATAGAAAGCCAAGTTATAATAGTGCGGGTGTCTTAATCTAATTACCCCTCAGGACGCATCTGAGGAGTGCCCTCCAGAAGAATTATGCACACCCATGCCCCCTTCCCTAGCTTGATTGAGGCCCCACAGGCTGGGATTTAGAAACATAGAAACATAGAATATGTCGGCAGATAAGAACCATTTGGCCCATCTAGTCTGCCCAATATACTGAATACTATGGAAAGCCCCTGGCCCTATCTTATATGAAGGATGGCCTTATGTCTATCCCATGCATGCTTAAACTCCTTCACTGTATTTGCAGCTACCACTTCTGCAGGAAGGCTATTCCATGCATCCACTACTCTCTCAGTAAAGTAATATTTCCTGATATTACTTTTAAACCTTTGCCCCTCTAATTTAAAACTATGTCCTCTTGTAGCAGTTATTCTTCTTTTAAATATTCTCTCCTCTTTTACCTTGTTGATTCCCTTTATGTATTTAAAAGTTTCTATCATATCCCCTCTGTCTCGTCTTTCTTCCAAGCTATACATGTTAAGGTCCTTTAATCTTTCCTGGTAAGTTTTATCCTGCAATCCATGTACCAGTTTAGTAGCTCTTCTCTGAACTCTCTCCAAAGTATCAATATCCTTCTGGAGATATGGTCTCCAGTACTGAGCACAATACTCCAAATGAGGTCTCACTAGTGCTCTGTAGAGCGGCATGAGCACCTCCCTCTTTCTACATGTAATGCCTCTCCCTATACACCCAAGCATTCTGCTAGCATTTCCTGCTGCTCTATGACATTGTCTGCCTACCTTTAAGTCTTCTGAAATAATGACCCCTAAATCCCTTTCCTCAGATACTGAGGTTAGGACTGTATCACTGATTTTATATTCTGCTCTTGGGTTTTTACGCCCCAGGTGCATTATCTTGCACTTATCGACATTAAATTTTAGTTGCCAGATTTTTGACCATTCCTCTAGTTTTCCTAAATCCTTTTCCATTTGGTGTATCCCTCCATTTGTTATTCTGAGCCAACGTTGGCAGCATCTGCTGTGAGTGCACATATATCTGATGTAAACTTGGATGTTAAATGAAGCCAGTAGCGGCATAGGACTGCATGACTCTTTATCTGAATCACACCACGAAGATAAAGGGTAATTAGCAAATAGCACATGCACTGTTATAACTTAATTTTCTACACAGTGGTAAAATGATTAGCTTGTATGTGGGTAAGTATTGTATAAAAAGCTATTAATGTATAATGCTATGGTAGTGCCTTAGAGTATCAAAATCAAGTGACAGGTTTGCTATAAATAAGGAAATCATTTATAGAAATTTTGGTACAGTTAACCCCTTAAGGACCCATGCAGTACATGTACAGCGCTGGTGGATGTAACTTAAGGACCAGCACTGTAGCTGGATCCCTGCTGTATGCGTCGGCATCGGTGAAAGCACATTAACCCTTGCACTGCCGCGGTCAGCCCTCACCGTGGCATGTGCGGGATCCTGCCGGGTGCGTGGTGGCCATTGGGTCCCCACGCTGCTGTAATAGAAGGACCTGATGGCAGGGAAGGCAGCCTAATGCCTTCTTAGGCATCATAGCTGCCTTCTGTGACAGCCTGTGAGATCAAGCACCCTGTATCTCACACGAAGCAGGCTGTAAGTGTATAACAGTGTATAATACACTTGCAGCCAATGAATTACAATGCAGAAATATTGTGATGCATTGCAAATGGGATCATACCAGCAAAAGTTGAAGTCCCAGAGTGGGACAAAAAAAAAGTTTAAAAAAAAGTTTAAAAAATTTATATGGAGACGCTAAAACACGATTTTTTTGTTTCAAAAATGCTTTTATTGTGTTAAATGTAAAAAAAAAAGGTATACATATTAGGTATCGCCGTATCCATAACAACCTGCTCTATAAAAATACCACAAGACCAATCGTCCCAAAAAATAAAAAACTTTGGCTCTCAGACTATGGAGACACTAAAACATATTTTTTATTCTTTCAAAAATATTATTGTGTAAAACTTAAATAAATAAAAAAGTATACATATTAGGTATTGCTGCGTCCTTAACGACCTGCTCTATAAAAAATATCCCATGACCTAACCCCTCAGGTAAACACTGTAGAAAAAATAAAATAAAAACTGTGTCAAAAAAGCCATTTTTTTGTCACCTTACATCACAAAAAGTGTAATACCAAGCGATCAAAAAGTCATACGCACCCCAAAATCATACGAAGAAAAATAAAAAAAGTATACATATTTGGTATCGCCGCATCCGTAAGAACCTTCTCTATAAACATATCACATGAAATAACCCCTCAGGTGAAAAAAATATATAAAAACGGTGTAAAAAAAAGCCATTTTTTGCCACATTACATCGCAAAAAGTGTAATACCAAGCGATCAAAAAGTCATACGCACCCCAAAATCATACCAGTCAAACCATCATCTTATACCGAAAAAAATTAGCGCCTACATAAGACAGTCCCCCAAAAAAATGAAAAAAACTATGGCTTTCAGAATATGGAGACACAAAAAAATATTTTTTTCAAACATGCTTTATTATGTAAAACTGAAACATACAACCATATTTGGTATTGTCACGTCTGGAAAAACCTGCTCTGTAAAAATACCATATGATCTAACCTGTCAGATGAACATTGTAAATAACAAAAAATAAAAACAATTTACCTTGCCTCACAAAAAGTGCAATATAGAGCAACCAAAAATCTTATGTACCCTAAAATAGTACCAACAAAACTGCCACCTTATCCTGTAGTTTCCAAAATGGGGTCATTTTTGGAGTTTCTACTCTAGCGGTGCATCAGGGGGTCTTCAACTGTGACATGGCAACTTAAAAATATTCCAGTGAAATCTGCTCTCCAAAAAACATTTGGCGCTTCTTTCATTTTGTGCCCTTCCATGTGCCCGTACAGCAGTTTACAACCACATATGGGGTGTTTCTGTAAACTACAGAATCAGCACAATAAATATTGAGTTTTGTTTGGCTGTTAACCCTTGCTTTATTACAGGAAAAAATGGATTAAAATAAAAAATCTGCCAAAAAAGTAAAATTCTGAAATTTCATCTACATTTTCCTTTAATAAAGTTACCAACCTTTGTAATATCAGTTTTGAATACCTTGAGGGGTGCATTTTCCAAAATTGGGTCACTTTTTGGGGAGTTTCTACTCTAGGGGTGCATCAGGGGGTCTTCAAATGAGACATGGCAACTTAGAATTATCCCAGTGAAATCTGCCCTCCAAAAACCATATGCCGTTCCTTTCCTTCTGCGCCCTGCCGTGTGCCCGTACAGCAGTTTACGACCATATATGGGGTGTTTATGTAACTACAGAAATTCAATCTACATTTTCCTTTAATTCTTGTGGAACACCTAAAGGGTTAAGGAAGTTTGTAAAATCAGTTTTAAATACCTTGAGGTGTGTAGTTTCTAAAATGGAGCCATTTATGGTTGGTTTATATTATATAAGCCTCACAAAGTGAATTCAGACCTGAATTAGTCCTTAAAAAGTGGGTTTTGGAAATTTTCAGAAAAATTTTAAGATTTGCTTCTAAACTTCTAAGCCTTCTAACGTCTCGAAAAAATAAAAAGTAATTTTCAAAATGATCCAAACATGAAGTAGACATATGGAAAATGTAAAGTAATAACTATTTTTGGAGGTTATCTCTATCTGTTTTAAAAGCAGAGAAATATAATTTTTTTAAAATTGCTAATTTTTCTAAATGTTTTGTAATTTTGTTTTTTTTTATAAATAAAAATTAAATATTTAAACTCAAATTTACCACTGTCATGAAGTCCAATATGTAATGAGGAAACAATCTCAGAATGGCTTGGATAAGTAAAAGCATTTTAAATTTATCACCACAAAAAATGGCCTGGTCCTTAAAGCGAACCTTTCACCTCATTTTCACCTTATAAACCAGCAACAGTACCTTATAGATTATCTTGAGTGTGTTGTTATGCATGTTAGTGCCGCTTTCCTGGGCTCTTTATACTTCAAAAAATCGTCTTATAATCTTCACATTCTGTGCTCCAACAGTCATGCAAACAGTCAAGGGGGTAGCCCTTCCATCTCCTCTGGCCGTACCGCCCCTGCCCTAACCCCTCCTCTATGCTCCTAACTGACAGCCGACTCAGTCGCCGGGACGGCGCTTCTGAAACCTGCGCATGCACCGTCCTCCTGATTCGCCGCGCGATCCCGTCTTTCTTGCTGACAATAGTGGAGCGCGCGCACGGGAGGGAGAGCAGACAGGAGAGCAGACAGGCCGGCATTGCGTAAGGCGCATGCGCGATTCTCTTACATGATTGCGCTTTTGTCAGCAAGAAAGACGGGATTGCGCGGCGAATCAGGAGGACGGCGCATGCGCAGGTTTCAGAAGCGCCGTCCCGGCGACTGAGCCGGCTGTCAGTTAGGAGCATAGAGGAGGGGTTAGGGCAGGGGCGGTACGGCCAGAGGAGATGGAAGGGCTACCCCCTTGACTGTTTGCATGACTGTTGGAGCACAGAATGTGAAGATTATAAGACGATTTTTTGAAGTATAAAGAGCCCAGGAAAGCGGCACTAACATGCATAACAACACACTCAAGATAATCTATAAGGTACTGTTGCTGGTTTATAAGGTGAAAATGAGGTGAAAGGTTCGCTTTAAGGTGAAAAATGGCAGGGTCATTAAGGTTAAAATATGTTTTTAATTAACTCCAGGATCCAGTTTCCATTTAGCAGTATCCTTATTGGTTTGGCAGAAGACAAGTCCAAAACATTTATAGCTACAGGATGAGGAGTTGTTCACCTTTGAGACCATTTGTACAGAGCCCACAGCATGGCCAGACCACAATGGTAATCATAGTTACCTGATCTCCGGGCTCCAGCTCCGTCACTGCCTCACCAGCAAGTCCTGGGTCTTCCCATGTCAATATCTGGTTTGACCCCAGGTCATGTGACCGCTGGAGGCAATGACTGGCCACAGTGGTGACATATCACCATTGCATCAAACGATCCAGTGACATGACAAATGGGTCATATTACCAGAAAGGCATAGAGTAACTACTGATGAAAAAAAAAAGTCCCATGTTTTTAAAATGTCATTTAAAAAGCTTTATGACATAATGATCACAATTATATGTGGCATGCTCAGATACCATATGTCTGGGAGCAGCATTATGGGAAATTTGTATGTAGAGTAGATAGAATATATATTTTCCTAAAAGGGTTTCCTGGGATTAGAAAACCAGGGTCTGTTGTTTTCAAGAAACATTGCCACTCCTGTCCATGGTATGTCTGGTATTGCAGATAAGCCTCATATATTTTTAAAGCAAGCCCCTTTTTCTAACACTGAATAATCATTTTAGCTATAGCCAAAGTCATGATTCTTCCCGAAATTCCCTGCTAATCCAGCATGGGACGTTTGCCACATACTAGATTAGCATCATTTCCACATTTAACAGAATTATATATAAAATTAAAAGTATATAGATAGAAAAGAGAATTTGTTGGCAGGGTCAAAGCAATAATGAATTCATCAATGCAGCAATCATTCCTCAGATTGGACCTGAAAGTTGCAAACAGTTTAACAATTATACTCTGGACAGATACATTTAGCCCCTTAAGGATCAACCACTATCTTTTGATTCTGTGAGCATGCCTGCTCTAAGAATGAACTATAACTAACACCTCTGGTTCCCAGAGCAGCCTTTTTCTCTACAGCCAGGATCCTAGGTAGCTTCAATACTTTGACTGCCACAGTCTGAGACCACAGCATTATCAATGGGGAATTTACTTGTTTTTACCATACTATAACAATAAGGCCAAATGACAAAACATTCAAATCACGATATACAGTGTCAGACTAGCCCTCAGGGGAGAAGGTGAATTCCCTGGTGGGGCCCTGAGCTAGGGTTGTCCCCTAGTCCTCTACCCTCTACACAAGTGGCACATGGTACAGCACACGGACTACATTGCATACAGATAGGCAGCATACAGCATCTCAACCAGCCTATTTTATCATATAAAAAACTGGGTAACTTATTTAACAAAATACTAAGTTTATTATAATAGATGCCTTAGGAGGTTGAGATGATGTCTAAGCACAGATGCAAGGCAGCTAGTATATTCTTTCCCCAAGGACCCACCCAGTCCAAGGCAGGAGTACTTTTATTATTTCAAACTTCATTATTGTATGAAATATTTTATCTAAATATAGAATTTTTTTAATTTTTAATATTTACAGGCATTTCTATCTAAAATGCATTCAGTTCAAAATTATTATTAGTTTAGCAATAATTTACCGCCCTTGAAAATTGAGTAAACAATCCTTATCTCAATGAAAGTGCAGCAAGAAACTAGAGCAATATGGTGAATCAATCATAGTGATGTAGAACTTACACAATAGCTTACACGAAATAGCTGCATTACCCCAGAAAAGGGTCACTGCAAAAAGGTTGATTGATTAAAAGGTTTAAATGCTGGATTGTTAAGTAACATGTTGAGATTTATTGTATTTGTGTTTGCTTACTCATTAGTATTGTATGGATAGTTCAGGGATAACAACCTTGACCCAGCCTATTTAAGTTGCTAGAAGATGGACCTGGGTCCACCCTAGCGAGTAGAGGGAGTTCTAGCCTAGCTGTGCTACTGAGAGGACATGTCTGCTTGCTCTTTTCACTTCGAGGCTTGAGTCCCAGAAAACTATCATCTCTGAGACAGTTGCAGCTTTACCCAATGCGCTCCAGAAAGAGAGAGAGAGAGAAGAAAGACTCAAAAGTCCAGAATCTGCAAGGCTTTTCATTGTGGTCAGCCAGCAAGGTGCTGTGCTCATTTAATGCTGATACAGACTTTGCTGTTAGAGGTCATATAGCCAACATACCCTTTCACACTTTGAGACAGCCTGACCAGCTGTACTGTATCTCATTTCTGTACCCCTCAGCCTGGAAATCACAAGAACTTCAAGAAAGACACTAGAAAGACAGATAGAAAGAGCACCACAACCCCCATCATTGCTGCCATTCACACATTGCTATAGAGGAAGGTTTACAATGTGTTTTATGCCTCGGAACTGTGCCTCAATACTGTTGAAGGAACTACTACGCCTATTCTGCACTTTAGTAAAGAGAGACCTATTATTTTCACCAACTGGCTAGGTCGCTGATTCGAACACCATTCGCACACCATTGCAATCACCCAATCACCATCAGACAGGAGTCCCAATATCAGGGTATGCCCTGAGGGAAGAAAAATGCACACCCTCCCGTCACTGCCAGGGGGATATTGGTGTGAGGATTGTCCTCTGATCAAAGCCACTACCACTCCAATCATCTGCATGATATTCCTGGGATGCTGTTGCATAGCTCATTTGTATCTCCCCTTGATATCAATATCACATAAAACAATGGATTCCCAATATTTTTCATAGGAAAAAAACTCCTATTCCTATCTCAAAAAGGTTTGGTGTAGGCTAAGAAATTCTAAAATATTATACTTTGGGCAATATTATCTGCTATTCCTATACCCTATAAGCAAGCTGGTCTTGCCAATCACATAAAGTCATACATAGTATCAACTGATATTGGTTGTTGTAAACCAATGCATCAAGATATAACAAGATATAACTAAATAGTAATTCTCAATTTAACAAATAAAGTATTAAAGCTAAAGTAAACAATTTTTATCATCACTATATCTCACATATAAATTATATAAACTAAATAAACTAAAAGTTAATACTTACCTGTGTCTCAGCGCTCGATTGCAGATGATAAGGGCCGGGATGAGGCAGGCGCTCACATGTCACTGTGCTGCGTCCCGACACAGGCACGTGATTACGTCATCATGCCTGCCTGCACTGGGATTTTACTATCGCATAGGCCTCAGGCTTACTAGGCCTGAAGCCTATAGTGGTGACTATAGCGGGTACTATGCACTCCCGTGCCCCCCTATTATAATCTGCCATTGTTCTTAAGCCCCTTGTGTGAATGCAGTGATTGTGTGCATGCATGACCACCACTCTTTTCCTTGTTCAATAGTACTGCGCTTGGCTATCTCTGTCAGTTCTATAGAGTCGATGGAGAAGTTTTCAAGCAGACACAACAATGCTCCTTTCACACATGGAGATGGAGATCCTATTCTTGTGATCAGTGGAGGTCCCAACAGTCAGATGCCCAGCAATCATACATTTATCACCTATCCTGTGGTTATGATATTACGCATTTCCCATAGGTTTAAATTTGACATTCTGCATGGTCCTTTCCATAGTCTGGCATGATTCTTCTTAATAATATTAATAATAACAACATGTCTAATACCACTTTATTTCTACCATCTCCTTTCTTAATTCATAGACTTCTATAAAGTCATTATGTTCATGTGAGGAGCCACTAGAAAGAAAACCAGTGGAGATAATAGCTCTCTGCTCTGTTGTCTAAATCTGCCCATATTTTAGACCACAAGCAAGCAGATACAGATGGATAAATAAAAAAGATGGAGATAACATATTCATAGGCTAGAATAAGTTAACCGAAACTTTATATTTGCAACAACAGAGAAATATTCAGTCTTTTCCTGTTCTTTGAAAATATAGTTGTCCGACGTTTAAAAAGATGGAATATAATCCCATACAAGTCAGGACATACTGTCCTCGATGAGACGGGAATGTCTGTTTCTTAAAAAATGTCCTGAAATTTATGAAGAGAAACATCACTTTCACAGTAAATGAACTGTAACTTACTTTTAGAAGCTGCTCGTAGATTAAATCTAGCCACTTGCATAGAATCAGCTTGAATTCTGAGTTCATAGCTTGTAGTATTTTCATAGTCCAGTGGCTTTACAACAGAGATAACCCCTGTGATGTTATCAATGGCAAACATACCTGTATAGAGGAGAAAGGTTTAAGAAGATTATTTAAAAAATAAACAGAAAATCAAAGACTAAAAATGTTTAATGCAATAAAGCAATAAAATGATTACATTTTTAAAGGGGTTGTACCAGGTATTAAAGTTATCTCCTATCTACAGGATAGGGGATAAGTAACTAATCGGTGGGGGTCTGAATGCTGGGACCAGCCATCGATCCTGAGAATGGGGGTCCATCATCTGATGGAGCAGCAGCTTGGGCATGCACTGTGCCACACCATTCATTCTCTATGAGACCGTGGGAGATAGCCAAATACAGTGCTCAGCTATTTCCAGAGGTCCCATGAAGAATGAATGGAGTGACAGGGTGCATTCTTGATTTGCCTCTCCGACAGATGGAGGGAATAGGACCACCGTTTTTGGGATTGGTGAGGGTCTCAATAGTGGGACCCCTATCATTCAGTTAATTATCTGCTAAGCTTTGGATAGGGGATAACTTTAAATAGTGGGGCAACCCTTTTAAACAATTACCCAAGTTATCCAATTTGCAATTTTTAAAAAATCACTTTTTAATCAATAAGGTAAACACAGAGTTTATGAAGTCTCTTCATAAAAGAGGGATTTTTTGAGATAGAGTTTTACTTCACTACCTTTGCAGTAAAATACAGAACCAGCAGTCTTATATACAAGAGAGATGTCTATTGGAGAATTACAGTATTTTCCCTGTTATCACTAAACAAAAATTAATTTACTGCCCTATTAAAGGGGTTGAATCCGCATAGACACTATCTTTAACCCCTTAAGGACACAGTAATTTTTCACCTTAAGGATCAGGCCATTTTTTGCAAATCTGATATGTGTCACTTTATGTGGTTATAACTTTAAAACTAATGTTGAGCGAATCCGAACTGTAAAGTTCGGGTCCGTACCGAACTTTAGGATTTTTAGTACCCGGACACGAACCTGAGCTTTGCCGGAAAAGTTTTGGTTATAGTTCAGTGTTCAGGCATTTAATAAAACTTGTTGAAAGGCTGCAGGGCAGCCAATCAACAAGCTTTTAAGCTGTGTGTCCTTAGAAGCCATCACAGCCATGCCTACTAATGGCATGTCTGTGATTGGCTGGTGCATCATGTGACCCAGCCTCTATATAAGCTGGATCACGTGTAGCACCGCCCATCAGCTCTCAGTAGTAAAGGGAGTGAAAGCAGGCAGCTGAAGTGAGGGACAGTGTTAGTGCGATTTTTTTGTGGGTGCAATACACCATCTTTGCACCCCTGGCACAGAAAGCTAATCATAAATCTGGCTGATAATTCTGTGGGCGACCTACAGCGATTTCTTTTTTTTTTGTGGCTGCAATGCACCATTGTACTTTGTACCCCTGACACACAAATATAATAGTTAATCCGTCTGCTAGTTAGGTGCACGTCATATACCCATTTATTGCGTGAAATACACCTGCAGTGCATACATGACAGGGAATCTAATATAATTAATCCGTCTGTTAGTTAGGTGCATGTCATATACCCATTTATTGCGTGAAGTACACCTGCACTGCATACGTGACAGATAAAATAATATAGTTAATCTGTCTGTTAGTTCAGAGGGTGACCTCAAGAATGAGGAGAGCATCAAAAAAGGGACGAGGTCCTGATCGTGGTGCTGATGGGGTTGGCTCCTGTTGCAGGAAGAGGACGTGGTCGATCTGTGCCAGCTACATGCCCAAATTAAACACCATGCTCAGGTGCACGTAGGTGACAGAACGTTCAGCGTTTTTTGTAGGCCCGAATACTGGTGTACGAATGGTGAAGCCAGAACAAGTGGAGGCGGTAGTAGATTGGGTGGCTGACAGTGCCTCCAGTTCCTTCACATTGTCTCCCACCGGTCCCCACTGAAAGCACAGAATTGGCACATGCAGCCCATGGGCATCTGTCTTTTACCTCACCTCCTTGCAAATCAGCCAAGCAGTCTGAGCCCTAAGTCATGCAGCAGTCTCTTATGCTTGTTGATGACTCTGCTGGCGGTTTTTCCGAGGGCCGTCCACATAGCCCTGCTCCAGAAGTGGAAGAGATTGAGTGCACTGTTGCCCAACCACTTATGTTTCAGGATGTGGACATGGGAGGACCACCGCAGCACATCTCTGATGATGACGAACACAGGTGCCAACTGCTGCAGATTTCTGCAGTGTGCAGACCGGCAAGGAGTGCAGGGGTCAAGAGTGGGTGGAAGATGATGTGGAGGATGATGAGGTCCTAGACCCCACATGGAATCAAGGTCATGCAAGTGATGTGTGCAGTTCAGAGGAATAGATGGTGCTCAAACAGCACCAGCCACACAGCAAAAGAGGGAGCAGTGTGCAAAAGCAGAGTGGCCATCCCCTAGCCAGTATGCCTGCCACTGCCCATCGCACCCAGGGACTGAGCACACCAAAGCTAGCTCCAAGGAGTTCCCTGGTGTGGCAGTTCTTCAGAAAATGTGCTGACGACAAAACGCGAGTGATTTGCACGCTGTGCAATCAGAGCCTGAAGCGAGGCATAAATGTTCTAAACCTAATCACTACCTACATTACCAGGCATCTAAATGCAAAGCACAAGCTGCTTTGGAGTAAACAACTCAAAAACATGAAAGATCTCAGGCTCCTCCTGGTCCCTCTTCTGCTGCAGTCTCAGCCTCTTCCTCCCTTTCTGGAGTGACAGTGGCACCTGCCACCCTGCAAACAGAGGATGTGGCAGCAACGCCACCATGTCCGTCACTTTCACCAAGCATCTCCACAATGTCCCATGGAAGCATTCAGCTGTCCATATCCCAAACACTGGAAAGAAAGAAGTACCCCCCTACCCACCCGTGATCCATGGTTCCCAGCCGCCACTACTTTTCCAGGCGAGCCATCCCCGCCCTGCACAACCAAGTGGCGGACAAAATTAGGTATGTACTGCGCAACGCCATCTGTGGCAAGGTCCACATAACCTATTATAACATTATATCTCCCTAACTGCACACTGGGTAAATGCAGTGGCGGCTGGGCTTGAGGTGGATAGCAGTTTGGCACATGTCCTTCCGCCACTGAGGATTGCAGGATGTTTCTCTTTGCCTCCTGTTGTCTCCTCTTTCTACTCCGCTTCCTCCTCTACCGCCTTCTCATCTAGTCAGCGTAACACCTTCACCACCAACTTCAGCACAGCCAGGGGGAAATGACAGCAAGCTATTTTGAAACTCATCTGTTTGGGGGAAAAACCCCACACCGTGCAGGAGCTGTGGACGGGCATGGAACAACAGACCCATGAGTGGTTGGTGCCACTGAGCCTCAACCCTGGCCTGGTGGTGTGTGGTAATGGGTGAAATATCATAGCAGCTCTGGGACTTTTTGACGCACATCCCTTGCCTGGCACATGTGCTGAAATTGGTAGTGCAGACGTTTCTGAAAAATTACTCCAATATGTCAGAGCTGCTGCAGAATATGCGGTCCGTCTATGTGCGCCTTCCCGCTCAACATCCTATATGCGACGTGCCCACAATAGTGAACTCCTCCTTGCACATGCTGGAGAGACTGTACGAGCAGCAGCAGGCGATAGTGGAGTTTCAGCTGCAGCACGCACGGGTGAGTCGCTCTACGGAACAGCACCACTTCACCACCAACGAGTGGGCCTCCATGAGGGACGTTTGTGCTATGTTGCGCTGTTTCGAGTACTCCACCAACATGGCCAGTGCTGATGACACAGTCCTCAGCGTTACTATCCCACTTCTATGTCTCCTTGAAAAAACGCTTCGGGCGATGATGGAAGAGGATGTGGCACAGGAGGAAGAGGAGGAGGAGGAAGAGGGATCATTTTCACGGTTATCAGGCCAGTCATTTACAAGTGGCACGGAGGGTGGGTTCCTGCACCAACAGAGGCCAGGTACACAATTGTCTAGCCATGGCACAGTTCTGGAGGATCATGAGGAGGAGGATGATTATGAGGAGGAACCATGTTCACAGCAGGGTGGCACCCAAAGCAGCTTATGGTTATCACTGGAGCGTGGCTGGGGGGATACAGAGGACACGGACGATACACCTCCCAGAGAGAACAGCTTGTTGTTGCCTCTGGGCAGCCTGGCACACATGAGCGACTACATGCTGCAGTGCCTGCGCAACGACCTCTGAATTGCCCACATTCTAACCAGTGCTGATTACTGGGTGGCCACCCTGCTGGATCCCCGCTACAAGGACAACGTGCTGTCCTTAATTCCGTCACTGGAGTATTATCGGAAGATGCTCGAGTACAAGCGCACGCTGGTAGACGCGCTGCTGATGGCATTCCCACCTGACAGCGGGGGTTCAGTGGAAGCACAAGGCGAAGGCAGAGAAGAAGGAAGAAGTCGGCAATGCAGCTGGGGCACCGCCAGCACTTCAGAAGTGAGGATTAGCATGGTTGAAATGTGGAAAATCTTTGTCAGCACGCCACAACAACCAGCACCACCAGCTGATATGGAACATCATAGCAGGAGGCAGCATTTCACCAACATGATGGAGCAGTATGTGTGCACACGCCTACACGTACTGACTGATGGGTCTGCCCCATTCAACTTCTGGGTCTCCAAATTGGGCACATGGCCTGAGCATGCCCTTTACACCTTGGAGGTGCTGGCCTGCCCTGCGATCAGTGTATTGTCCGAACGTGTGTTCAGCATGGCAGGGGGGGTGATCACAGACAAGCGCAGCTGCCTGTCCACAGCCAATGTGGACAAGCTCGCATTCATTAAATTGAACCAGGCATGGATCCCACAAGACTTGTCCGTACCTTGTGCAGAATATAGAAGTATACCGGCCGCAGCCAGCCATTGTTATACTCCAGCGCACTTTCTCTTAGTTTTCTTTTTTATATTTCCCAATGTTTTAGGGTCTTCCCAAACTTCTAAAAAAATAAGTAAATAAATAAAATAAATAAATGAAAAAAAATACCAAAATAGTGTTGGCTACCTCCTCCTCCTCCACCACCGATTCCACCTTCACCGCCACGTCCACCACCTACTCAACCCACTACTCCACTTTGACCTCTTCCTCCTACCTCAAGATCATTATTTTTTTTATTATTTTTTTAAATTCTGTTATTTTAATTTATTTCCCTTTCCACATTTGTTTGCAGGGCAAGAGTTCTGCTCTTACCCCTATTTTGCTTCATTTTGCAGCCTTCTAGCCCTTTCTATGACGTTTTTAGAGCCATTTTTGTGCCCCAAAGTTCGGGTCCCCATTGACTTCAATGGGGTTCGGGTTTGGGGTCAAGTTTGGGTCCCGAACCCGAACTTTGCAGCGGAGTTCGGCCGAACCCGGCGAACCCGAACTTCCAGGTGTTCGCTCAACCCTATTTAAAATGCTTTTACTTATCCAAGCCATTCTGAGATTGTTTTTTATACACATATTGTACTTTATGACAGTGGTAAATTTCAAGTCAAAATATTTTATTTTTATTTTTAAAAAATATCAAATTTACCAAAAATTAGGAAAAATGTACAACTTTCCAAATAAAAATTTCTCTACTTTTAAAATAGATAGCAATACCTCCTAAAATAGATATTACTTTATATTTCCCATATGTCTGCTTCATGTTTGGATCATTTTGTAAATTACATTTCATATTTTGGGGACGTGAGAAGGCTTAGAAGTTTAGAAGCAAATATTAAAATTATAAAGAAAATTTCCAAAACCCACTTTTTAAATACCACATCAGTTATGAAGTCACTTTGTGGGGCTTACATATTATAAACCTTCCATAAATCACCTAATCTTATAAATTACACAGCTCAAGCTATTCAAAACAGATTTTCCAAACTTTGTTAACCCTTTAGGTGTCCAACAAGAATTAAAGGAAAATAAGGCAAAAATGTTTACATTTCACCTTTTTTTTAGCAGATTTTCCATTTTAATCCTTTTTTCCTGCAACACATCAAGGGTTAACAGATTAACAAACTAGACTCAACATTTATTGCCCTGATTCCTCAGTTTACAGAAATCCCCCATATGTGGTCAGAAACTGATGTATGGGCGCACAGCAAGGTTCATAATGGAAGGAGCACCATATGGCTTTTGGAGAGCGAATTTAGCTGGAATGGTATTTGGGAGCTATATGAAGACACCCTGAGGTGGCCCTACAGTGGAAACACCCAAAAAAGACACCCTTTTGTAAACTAAACCCCTTAATAAATATTTTAAGGTGTGTAGTGAACGCTTTGACCTCAAAGGTGTTTCCTAGAATTAGGAAACACTTGGCAGTGAAAATGAAAATGTTAAATTTCTCAAGAAAAAGTTGCTTTGAACCCACATTTTCCACTTTCCCAAAGGGTAACATAAAAAAGTGCACCCACATTTTGTTCCCCATTTTTCCCCGAATACGGCAACACCTCATATGTGCTCAAAAACGGATGTATGTGTGTACAGCAGTGCTCTAGAGTCAAACTGCAAAATACGGATTTTAATGGCCTGAATTGGCAGACATGGATTTTAGGTGCCATGTCGCATTCAAAAAATTCCTAAGGTCCCCAGAAACAAAAAGAAAAAAAAGAAGTGACCTCATTTTGGAAAGTGCACCCCTGTATGAACATTTTAATAGGTGGAAAGGGCACTTTTGACCTAACAGGGGTGTGTATGTTGTGTTTTAACACAGGAAGGGGCTTGTAATAAATTTGAAATACAGAGAAAAGGAGTAGAAAAAAAAAGCATAAAAAAATACAGATGTTGCGTGTGTACAAAAGTCTACACTAGTATTACCTAACTAAAATTGATTTCTATATATATGTATATGGAGATTTATAGATCGATAGATAGATAGATAGATAGATAGATAGATAGATA
Organism: Bufo bufo; assembly: GCF_905171765.1. Taxonomy (NCBI): domain Eukaryota; kingdom Metazoa; phylum Chordata; class Amphibia; order Anura; family Bufonidae; genus Bufo; species Bufo bufo. The sequence goes on from NC_053394.1 coordinate 87,828,520, forward strand.
GATAGATAGATATAACTACTTACACAGAATTTTTTTTTTATAATCTGCACAGTAAACTGAGCAGACCGGTCAGAAAAATTTATTTTTCTGATCAGCGCTCAGCAGGTGCAGGACGCACACACGCACACAGATATTATGTGTGTGCAAAAATGTACACTAACACTACCTAAAAAATTTTTTTATGTAACACTAAGGCCCCTTTCACACGGGTGAGATTTCCGCGCGGGCGCAATGCGTGAGGTGAACGCATTGCACCCGCACTGAATTCGGACCCATTCATTTCTATGGCGCTGTGCACATGAGCGGTGATTTTCACGCATCACTTGTGCGTTGCGAGAAAATCGCAGCATGTTCTATATTCTGCGTTTTTTACGCAACGCAGGCCCTATAGAATTGAATGGGGCTGCGTGAAAACCGCAAGCATCCGCAAGCAAGTGCTAGGAGACGATCGGGATGGGGACCCGATCATTATTATTTTCCCTTATAACATGGTTATAAGGGAAAATAATAGCATTCTTAATACAGAATGCATAGTACAATAGGGCTGGAGGGGTTAAAAAAATAAATACAAATAATATAACTCACCTTAATCCACTTGATCGCGCAGCCCGGCTTCTCTTCTGTCTTCTTCTTTGCTGTGCACAGGAAAAGAACCTTTGATGACGTCACTGTGCTCATCACATGGTCCGTCAATGATCTATCGCCATGGTAAAAGATCATGTGATGGACCATGTGATGAGCGCAGTGACGTCATCAAAGGTCCTATTCCTCAAAGAAGAAGACAGAAGAGATGCCGGCTGCGCGAACAAGTGGATTAAGGTGAGTTAAATTATTATTATTATTTTTTTAACCCCTCCAGCCCTATTGTACTATGCATTCTGCATTCAGAATGCTATTATTTTCCCTTATAAATATGTTATAAGGGGAAATAATACAATGTACACAACCTTGAACCCAAACCTGAAAATTAGCTAAAAATTTATATATATAGTGACACAGTGAAGGGTATGGTCCGGGAAAACAGGTATTTTTCTCCCAGCATGTGCTGCTATGCTGAATTGCAGCCAGGTGGGGTCAAACACCGGACTGGATTTTAGGTGCCGGTCTGGGGTTTGGCAACACCTAGCTGCCTTTAAAAGACAGCTGGGTTCAGAAGAAGGGATCTCTGTGCTGGGATCTGAGGCTTGTGCCGAGTTGGAGGGCTGAGACCTGGGTGTAGTGGAAACAGGCCTTCTGAAGCCTGCTTATGGACTTGACGAGGCAGAACTGCCAGCAGGGTGTGAACTATAATCCAGGAGATATGGTGACTTTCTTGCTTTATGAACTTTTCGTGTGTTTGAACAAACACCAAGACTGCAAAGTGACTTGCGTTTTGTGCTATACCTTATGTGTGAATAAACACTAAAGTTTGGCTTTTCAAACAGATTTTTGCCTCTGTACTGCATCCGCTTACCCTGCCTACCAGAGCGAATCCCCACACTATATATATACAGTATATATATAATTGCTTGAGAAAGGCTCTAGTGCAGAGCCAAAACGTCGCGCTGGCCACATGGGTGAATAAAAGGTGATAGTTCATTCATTTATTCTCTGGAGTGCTGCCTATTTTTTGACATTTTTGTATTGAAAGGACTGCTTATCCTTTGTGCCTTGCACCCCTCCATTTATTGAAACCTTTGTGCTGCCTTATTTTTCTATATATATATATATATATATATATATATATATATATAGCAAACAAAAAACAGTAGCAGCACACCACTAAATGCACTAAGACTGAGTGAACAGGTGAATGTGTGAACAGGGTCAAATACATGACGCCAATACTTACTGAAGAAGCTCTTAGCGCATATTATTGATCAAAAATATGTCGAGCCCACTGACCAGACGACAAGGTAGCTTCTTATCAGGTGGGACCTACTCTAACACGGAGGGTCCAGCTCCATTGTTACTCTGATTAAAAGCACCCAGGGGTGGGGGATGGGCGGGGAGTGCTAGGTTCCAAAGAGGATGCCCAGTCCTCTATAATATACATATAACCAAAAAACGGAACAGCACCTCCTGAGACAAATCACAGGTGCAAGCTACCCGGCAATAATACAGCAAACAAAAAACAGTAGCAGCACACATATATATATATATATATATATATATATACTGTATATATATTTACTTATAAGTATTACTTCTTAAAAAAATAAAATAAGGCACAGATGAAAAAAAAAATACCTGCACCAAAAAAAGTATGAAAAGTAGAAACTGATCACAGCTCGCACACAGAAAAAGTGGTGCAGAGCAGGGGGAAAAAACCCAGATAAAAGTGACAAAAAAAGTCACAATTTGTTCGTCGTTGGCAAAGTCAAACAGGGGGAAGTGGGGGATAGGGACAGAGATTAGGGCTTGGGAAGGGGGGTGTGGATTAAGGATCTGGTGCTTCTGCTGCTGCGGCAAAAAATAAAAAAATTACTGCAGCAGATGTTCCAGATGTTCTTTTTCTTTTCTTATTTTCACAGGTTGAAGTAAGCAGTGGTGTTGCACCACAAGTCCCAGCAGGGCAGTTTTAAAGCACAGAGGGGAACAGGTCCACTCTGGATGCAGTCTCCAGCTAGTAGGGCTGCATGCAGAGGGATTCTTCCGGTTCCTTCTGATGCTGTAGCACTGCCATTGGCTAGAGTGTTGTTCTAGCCAATCGCAGAGCTGGCAGGGGACACCAAATGCTCGAGTCCCCTGCCTGACCTCGGGGAAGAGAGGTGCTGACTATATTAGCACCAGTCACGTCCACGTGACATTTTCCCCCAACCTCCCCTGCTGCTCCATACTGCTTTTGGCGCTTTCATGTGCTGGTGTTTATTGACCGGCCAATAGCATCACTTGGAGTTGCAGGGGGGGTTGAAATACATCATGCTGCCCTTATGCAGCATGGATGCCTGGTGGTAAGGGCAGCCATCCAGCCCAGATTCCCCCGCTGTTTTCTCCTAGATCCTTAAGTCATGTCCATCTGTGCCGTACATGTACAGCGTGGGTCCTCTACGGGTTAATATTGGAGCCACTGGTAAAAAGTTGGCTGTTTCCTGATCATTTTTCCTGCAGTGAGACTATTCAAATAAATTGCACTCAGTGTAATACATCAACCACTACAGTGTGGAGCTAGTGTTCCCTCGCGTGCAAGTTGATGACTTGACTATTTTTTGTAACCCCTGAAAGGCCATTTTCTAACACAGTGTATCCATTTTTAATGGCTGCTAGATGGGTGAACGCCTGTCTAAATTGACAAAAAACAGCCATGTGAATAGCCCCATAGACTTCAATTGGTTTTTACAAAAAGCTGTGTGACGGCCATTACTTAAATTTTTCCCATTTTTCCCATTTGTGTGCATGAGACCTCAGTCCTCTGGTTTCTTAATAATAATAAGATGACACTGTTGATAATGCCTTAGTCTACACAGCAAAGCTGTAAGCTGCAGATAAAAGTAAATGTCAACCTGGTGGATAGTGTGAAAAGTAGGATATTGCAGGATTTTGGAATTTTGGAAGGTCACAAACGCTTATGCTAAAACCCTGATTTCAAATAATATTCTCTAGTTTTTGTGCGATAGATTCTTTAAATGTTTATAATTTCATACTCTATATATTGCAAATTCAGTCTATATGAATAAACACATTTATTTGGCCCAGAAAAAAAATGTATATTCCATATAAAATGTCAGTCACTTTAAAACCTATGAGTACTTTGTCGCAGCACATTTCTTTGCAAGTAGTGGGTGCAATGACAGGATTGCATCACTCCCCGTCATTGTACCCCTCAGATGCCGCATTCGTAGCTGAATGCGGCATGTGACAGTAATAAGTTCTGCGCAATGAGTTCTGTGAGGCCCAGGCCAGGACACCGTGCGGGTGCTGACATATGTATCCAGGGTGAATGCACAGGGTTACGGGCGCTGCACAAACATTAAGTCAGCCAAGAGTAGTGAATAAATTAGCAGTGGGACGGTGCTGGTGTCATGCCTCACTCTGACGATGTGCGGAGGTCGGCCAGGATTGCAGCACGAGTTTAGTATTTGTTTTGGTGCCGTGCTGGATCCGCCTCTCATCAGGTGCACTGGGTGGAGTCATTAGTTTGAATGATCTCCAGCTAAGTGCTCTGAGTGGATTATACTGATCATTTTGGTCTGGGAAGTTTGGAGGGAAGGTTGGCTGTCAGTTCCTGCTCTCAGAAGATAAGTGTCATTTCTAGTTTGGTTGTTTGTGTCATCTATCCCATCCAGGTTCTGTGCGAGCAGGCTGCTCCTATCTCCCCAACTTCACCATCTCAGGGAGTTCAGGGTTTCTCAGTCCAGGCTGGAGGACGCAGCACACCTACCTTCAAGGTCTGTCTGTGGGCTGAGCAGTGCAGGGAAAGAGGTCAGGATAAACTAGGAGGTGACCCTTCCCCTGTCTCTCGTCCAGAGCCTGGTTGGTGTGTCATCTTTTATACTGAGTGCACGTCTTGCCGTGACAGCTGGGCTCCGAAGTAATGGGCGCAGCTGCGGGCTCCAACGGCCTGGAGGACAGCCCCTTGGGCTCCGTATTGAGGTAATTCGCATATTAATAAAAGCCATTTTATAGACAAATTACTAGACACAGGGCAGTAATACTAGTATATTTTAATGTAAATCATGGAGACTGATGTGGTGATGTTAATAGATCAGTAAGTGAAATCCAGGTGACAGTTTCCCTTTAAGTAATTTTTTTTTTTAAATCTCAGATCTCACAATAATACAGACATATTCTGAATGCTGCATAAAGTTTTGGTTACAGTCCAAACTATCCTGATGGGATTTTCTTGTGCTTGCTGTTTAGAATAAGGCATTCTATCTAGCAGTTTAGAGGCAATATCGGTTGTCCAGTTCTGTGCTCATGTGATCTAGTCGGCAATTAGAAAAGTCCAATGCAGTTCAGTGTCAGTTGGAAATTCTGTGCACTCAATGCTAAAATGATCATGAAGATTACAGGGCTAATTACCAGGTGGCACAGAACTGCTCAAGAAGAGTCACTTCAAGCTTTTTTCTATGCAAAACAATACAAATAATAAACCTTTCAGTGTTGAATGAACCTTGGTTCACTGGGATTTCTATTCAATTAAATGTCACAACACTTCCAGAAAGAAGATGGTAACATTAATCATTTCTGGCGTGTATGTGCAAACCCGCTCTCTTTATTTTATATGTGAATGACTTTTCCCAGTTGTAAATTTCCTTTTTATCTCTTATTCTCTGCATTTTGCCTCCCTCCTTTTTCCGGCTCATCTCATGGGATTGGTTTCCATTAAACAATGACAACTCTTCCTGAGAGCACATAGCATACATCATTCGCTCCTGCTACAAACCATGACAAAAACACATTTCTGGGGAATTATTTCACATATTCTAGAAAAATGTTATTTATAAATGGAAGTTCATTATGATTCCAAGGTTAATAGACAATGCGTATGTCTAAAAATCATAATAACAATGCCATAGAAATGCACAGCTAACTATCCACAGATAAATCAGTGTTTGAATACAATGGAATTGGATCCATGAACTTTGCTTTGTAGAGTCAAATTGTATCTCATAAACAATCTGCGTCAAAGAGGGCACTGGGTACGTATTCTACTACTCGCAACCTCCTACTTCGTGCCATTGATCTTTTTTATTCCTACACTGTGCAAGGTCAGTATAGCATTCATCTCCAGCTATTGAGATTATTTGATTGATATTTATTATATTATGCCCATTCACTATAAATAAGGTAAGCATACATTGAAGTGGCATGAAATACTTAGGTGTCTGTCATGCATACAGGCAGACCCATAATGCAATAAGCCTACACTGTAGAGCCTTAGGGGGTCATTTATCAAACAGAAATACACCTGTATTAGGCATATTTCTGGTGTAGATTGCGGTGTAAGGTTCTTTGCTCTGCAATCTGCAACTTCTCCTCGCTCACGCCAGGTCTAAAAAAGGTGTGTGGTGTGGGTGGGGAAGGGGACGGGCTGCCAGACCTTCTCATTTCCTATTTTCAACGCTTGTTTTAGGCATAGAAAATGGTCTAAATGTAAGACAGCTAGGAGGAAGCTGTCTTATGTTTAGAAGTGGCGGAGGATCCGCCAAAGTTACAATTGTGTTCAAAATAATAGCAGTGTGTTTAAAAAAGTGAATAAAGCTCAAAATCCTTCTAATAGCTTTTATTCCCATACACACAAATGCATTGGAAACACTACATATTCTATTCCAAATCAAAACATGAAGAAAAATATATCAAATTTGTGTTGTTCCTCTAAAAGAAATTGAAGAAAAGTGAATAGTAGACTGTTAAAAAAAATTGCAGTGTTTGTATTCTTCTTTACAAACTTAAACATTCACTATATAAACTGAATTTTTTGGAAGATTTTGCTTTCCTTTGAATCACTTAACTAATATTTAGTTGTATAACCACTGTTTCTGAAAACTGCTGCACATCTCTGTATGGAATCAACCGACTTCTGTCCCCTGTGAACAGGTATTCCAGCCCAGGAAGATTGGACTACATTCCACAATACAGGGATTGGCCTGGCCACTCCATAACGTCAATCTTGTTGGTCTGGAACCAAAATTTTGCACGTTTACTGGTGTGTTTGGGATCATTGTTTTGTTGGAACACCTATTTCAAGGGCATTTCCTCTTCAGCATAAGGCAGCATGACCTCTTCAAGTATTCTGATGTATTCAAACTGATCCATGATCCCTGGTATGCCATAAATAGGCCCAACATTGTAGTATGAGAAACATCCCCATATTATGATGCTTGCGCCACCATGCTTCACTGTCTTCACAGTGTACTGTGGCTTGAATTCAGTGGTTTGGGGGTCGTCTGACAAACTGTCTCCGGCCACTAGACCCAAAAAGAACAATCTTATTTTTATCAGTCCACAAAATGTTGCGCCATTAATCTTTAGGCCGTCAATATGCTCTTTGACAATTGTAACTTCTTCAGCACATGTCTTTTTTTCAACAGTGGACTTTACGGGGGCTTCTTGCAGGTAGCTTGGCTTCACGTAGGTGTCTTCTAATTGTAACAGTACTCACAGTAACTTTAGACCTTCTTTGATCTTCCTGGAGCTGATTGTTGGCTGTGTCCTTGCTATTTTGGCTATTCTTCTATCCATTCGAATGGTAGTTTTTCGCTTTCTTCCAAGTCTTTCAGGTTTTGGTTGCCATTTTAAAGCATTTGCAATCATTTTAGCTGAGCAGCCTATCATTTTCTGCACTTCTTTATATGTTTTCCCCTATCCAATCAACTTTTTATCAAGGTATGCTGTTCTTCTAAACAATGTCTGGAACAACCCATTTTCCTCAGAATATCAGAGAGAAATGCACTGTAACCAGCATGTTTAACATGTTTTTCAAATAATAAATGACCTCACTAATTGATCTCCACACTGCTATTATTTTGAATATGCCCTCCTTTTAATTAGTGATTCAATTACACAGATTCAGCAGCATGCATGTCATGACTGTTGGGTCTGTTGGATTTCTATTACTCTACTATACCTGTTAATAAATTATTTGGCATGTAGAAATATCATTTCTACCAAAAACAGTGATAAATGAGGTTAATGATGTCTGACTGCTATTATTTTTAACACAACTGTATGTAGTGGCCGTCAATTCTTCATAACTCCGACGGATCCACAGCAAGGTATAGGGGTATTAAGACCGGCGTCTAAAACACAGCTCTTAATAAATGTTCCCCTTAGATCTGTGTACAGAACCATATTACAGAGATATTCTACCCATGGGTGGACTGGCCATAGACTCCACATGGAATTTTCCCAGTGTGCCGATGCTCCTAAGCCACCCAAGCCCTCCTCCCTGCCACTGGCTGGTACATTCTACTAGGGAACTATAGGGGTCATTATTAGAGGAAGTTCGGGCAGCTTGCAGAAGGTAGGGCTGGCTTGGTATTATGGCCCATATTTCACCTGTAAAGCCCCCCTGTCCCATATCCATATAGACAATTGGAGTAGAACAGAACATGGCAGTTATTGATGGCCACCACAGCTTCTATGGAGATATTTTATTGTTTTGGTTCTGTGGGCTAATATTCTGTGCTGCACTATGGAGTCACTGTCCTTGTCAATTTGTATTGATTCCATCTACTTGGTCAATTTGGACCCTCCTACAAAAAGGGGGCCACTTTTAGTTTTTTTCCCCAAGGGCTACTTCAAGTTCCCAGTCCACCCATTATTCTACCCTCGAAGAAATGATTCTAGGAGAGAATATCTCAATTTAAATTCTGCACGTGAAACATATCACAGACCTTTAGGGCCTTTTAAGAAAGGTAGGAATGAAGAGGTACAATAACACCCAATTTGGTGGATGTATGGAGCCATTATAAGATGATGTACAGAAGCCCCTAGTAAGAACACAGGGAGTCATTTATTAATCTGAAATATGCCTATATTCTGAGTATTTCAGGAGCAGATTGCGGTGCAACGGTTTTGTTGCTCTGCAATCTGCGACCTTTCCATTGCTCACAGCCAGGTCTAAAAAAGGGGGCGTTGGAGGGGGACGGGCTAGGCATTCATCATTTTCTACGCCTGTTTTGAATGCAAGGAAGTTATGTAGAGGCGCTGACCTCTACATAACTTCGACGGTCCACCTCCAGAGCATGGGTATTATAAAGACCAGCGTCTAAAATGCTGGTCTTAATAAATGACCCTCACAGACTCTAATATTGAGATGTGTTCATTTGTATAAAGAGTGTCTGACCATGCTAAATAGCTGACAGCACTAGATAGGGGCTTGGGAGAGCAGGACAAACATACACTTTTTGGAGTTTTCTCATCAGGAGTAATGTGATTATGATCTCTTCCTGCAAGTGCCCAGGGGTGGGGTTTCACTGTGAAGTACTCTTTTATTATTGGGAGTAGTGCACATATGAAGTTTTATTCAGGCACATTCAGCCCAAGCACATGAACAGGAGGTGGGCTTCACTGTGAAGTACTCTCTAGTCTCTGCATTGAGCTGCTTCAAAGACCCTCCCCTCTGATTCAAGTGACACCTATAGCTAGCGAATTGAAGTGAAACAAATTGAATTTGATTCAAATTTCAGGAAAAATTCAATTTGCCAGGAATCCAAATTTCCTTGAGCTTTATGGGAACAAGTCAGATTTTTTTCTAAAATGGCTGCTGCACATGTTACAAAGTGAAAGTAAGAAGCCCAGAAAGGAGATATGACCTATAAGGCCCTGCACCTAGCTATTCAGCATATAGCCATCCCTTATGATGTCACAGACCTATAAAAATCCTAATCCTGCTCGGTCTCCGCCATTTTACAGTGAACTGAACATAGGGACAGATATGCCAAGTGCTATGGACAGTGTTTAACAAAGCTTAAATTAGTAGAATTTTAGGAATAGGGACCATAAAGTGGCCTTGTAATACTGTGGCACTAATGTAGTGGTACAGCCTGACACAGCAACTGCTGCATCTCCCAGAGGACCGCACGCCTTCTCAAGCAGTCAGGGCTACTTTACCTTAGTAGAAGTAACCTGTCATTCCTTCCCTTCGTCTATTGCTCCTTATGCTCCTCCTCTTACTCCTTGCCAAGTGCTTTACCAGCATTCGATCACCGAGGCAATTGCAAAGAGACAACAGTATATGTGCACTCGTCCAACGGTGCAGAAGCTGAACATGCACCTGGGCCAAGTTACTGGATCTACAGTCCCTCCCTCTCCATATCGTGGACTCTGAACATTTCAGAGAACCGATGGCTTGTGCTTATCCAAGTGGAGAGTCCCAAGCTGTCATTACTGTACCAGCCCTGCACACATGTTGAGCAGAAGGTGGCCCAGTCCTTGAGCCTATCAATGTCTGGTACAGTTCATGCCAGCACTGACATGTGCAGCTATAACTATGTTCAAGTACAATATATGCCCTTTATAGCCCACTGGATAAATGTGGTTCCGGCCCAGGCCAGCAACTTGTTCAGGTGATGGCAATGCCGCCTTCGCATTGTAATGTGAGATTTCTGCCAAAATGTACTCCTCTGCCTTCCTCTGTAGGCCCAATTCATAGCAGTCCTTCAGCATACCACCTATGCAAAGCATGATGTCACACGGTTCTACAGGATAATAAAAGTTGCATAAAATACATGGTTTTACTGCTCTCCCTATCCCCTACCTAGTGCTGTTAGCAGTTTATAATGGTCACAACTGTCAACAGCTTCACTTTACGGACTAAAATTTCTGATGAAACAAGTTCAGTACAATATTGAGACATGTTAGCAATAGCCATGGCAGATTGCTTCACAACCATTGGGTGGCCACAAATATAGCATATACATCTCATCTCTTGTTTGTTTTTTGTTTTTTGTTAAAAGCTGTGAATCTGACTTCACACATTTCAGGATATGTTGAGAAAAGGTAAGAAAATACACATCCGTACGTTAATGTACAATATGTCATAGGAGCGCTACATTCTGTATTAAACTAATGAAAGACTCTTGTAATAGACATCACCCCTTAGCTGAAATAAAAAAAATACCAAAAAATACAAACTTTCTTCTGATAAAGATTCACTTCCCTCCAAGAGACATTATAGTAAAAAAAAAAAAAAAAGTCAAACAATAAAATACTTTACCTTGATCATTCCCTGAGATGATAGAGTACACAATAGTCTGGTTTATGGCTGCAGCCATTACCACAGTAACTGTAGTGCCAATTGGAGCAGTTTCACTCACTGGAGGTGGCCTACGAAATAAATAACATTACAAAGCAGACATCAATAGCATATAGTAAATCCTCATTTGCTCGCATGCTCTTACTGTATTGGTGTACAATACAATACATTCATATATACTATACAGTTTAAAGGCTATGTACACCTTTGGGGGCAATGTTTTTGTATTAAAAATGTTGAACCCTTGTCTATGTGCAGTCTTGAGTTTCTCTAGTAGCAGGATATGAATGTTCCATCAGCTTAGCTGATGGCTCCTTCTCTCTGATCTCTGATCTCTGACCTTATAACACTCATTATAGCTCAATTCTTATGTGATAAGAATGTGGCTTCAATAAGTATTTATAAACGTTAAGTAATTTTAGAGACAAGGTTTATTAGCACAAAGTGAAAGTACCATTCACACAGCTAAAAAAATTCACTTAACCCTTTGTGACAGGCTCAATATTTTTAATAAAGACTAATTGAAAAAAATATTTTTAGCCCCAAAAAGAGGTAAAATATAATTAAGAATTGCCCGGCGAAGGGTATAAATAGCCTTTAAGGTCCCCAAGTAGTAGAAAAGGTCATCAAGCAAAACTGTTACAACTACTAAATTGAGGATTAAGATCAATATTAGAGACAGGTTTTGAATTGATATTAAGCCCAAAATGAGTACCATACAAATGGGGCTATTTGTATGGTAATAGTTCAGTGGCCTATATGAACACCTAAATGATCATACATTCAAATATGCAAAGCTACATATTAAAAATATCTTCACATATTTTTGTACATGTGAAGATATTTTTAATATGTAGCTTTGCATATTTTAAATGGAGACACTTTCTTGATCTTTGGGTCCATGCACATAGTAAAGCCATCTGCAAATAGCCATACTTGCACCACCGATTCCTTGTAGTAAACCTTTAGACCTGCAGTTAACCTGTGTGCGGACTGTGGGGAGAACAGCTACATAACAGATCTTGTAGTAAAATATGCCATAAGGGCCTGTGGACATTTCCTTAAGAAATGTCTTTGAAAAATATACTTGAATTTGAATGTTTGACAGGTGCACAATACAGGTTTGACATTCCCTTTTTATATCTGACATAACATCCTAATTCCTCTTTTTTTTTTTTCTTCACATAAAACAAATCAAATGTAGCATCCTCAACCATATTAAGCACCAGATTATCAAATTATGGTGCTTTGGCCAATGAAAAAAGTCCCTGACAAATTATTATATATAAACTTTCATATATAAACCGTAAAATCTTAAACCTTCTTGAAATTGCAAAAAAAGAAAAAAAATTAAGACTAACTTTTTTGATAATGCCATATTAAAGTGTTCTTGAAATACCAGAGGTCAGTTGTAAAGTTTACTTTAGGTTCTTAGTACATTTTTTGGAAAGAATAACATAGCCCTAGAACTTACATATTAGAGACAGCCCATATAGGTGCCATAAAGCCCTTGAAGAAGTGGCCAGCTGGTAGATTCCTTCCTTTGCAGGATTTCGCTCTCCAGACTAACTGTGTTTTGGTGGGGGCTAGTCCAAAAGTTGGTAAACAAATATCAAGTTTTTTTGTTATGGGCGGTAAGTCCCTGCATCATAATAGTGATATTTGCTTCGCTTATGTGTATGGCCACTGGCATAGCCTGTTATGTTGTTCTGTATGGTAAAATCAAAGGAAGTTAATACACCTATTATAAGTAGACAAGCAGAAAAAATAATTCCATGAAATGGATCATGACAGGAAGTCATTATTCCAGTATGAGCAGAGCCTTAAAGGGCTATTACAATCTTGGACTTTGGGGGCGTATTGCTAGGATATCATTTTGGGGTTCGTAACACTTTTTAACCTTTTTTTAATTCATTTTTGTAACATTCATATTTTTTTTTACAGTGCTCAACATACGGGCTAAATTATGTAATAATTGTGTAGTGCAGGTCTTTACCGGACACGCTATACCAATTATGTGAAAGGAGTTTTATTTTTGCAATTTATATTATAATTTTCAGTAACTATACTGACATGCTCCATCAGGCTGCACCTGCATACACTGCAGACAGACCTGGTACAGTTTATGGATATCAACATTTCTGGTTCCTAATAGAGGACCCCCCCACTAAACCACTTAGATGCCATGGTTGGTATTGACTATAACATCTAATGGGTTAAACAAGCCAGATAGATGCTTCTATTGATCCGGGCCATTAAAGCAGGAGCCCAAATGATCATGTGAGAGGCGGGGCTCCTGCTTTCTGTAGCACGAATAATTGTGCAGTATTTAGACTAGGCTACAGTAAAAAAGTGCCAGGCTGGTCTAAGGTCCATTAGTAACTGCCATAAAAAGACATATTGGCTGTTAATAATAGGTTAATAAGGGGCCCATTAATGTGTTAGAGCTTGGCTCACCACAGGATACTCTGGTACTCTGGTGGTCCATTCTGACCTTGCCTACGGATAAGAATTTTCTCACTATAATGATAATAATGATTACATATTTTGAGAGTCCTAAATGAATGCTTCCCCCATATTTTAACCCTTACTAGTTTTGTATAAACATATTTGGCTTTTTAGATATACTTCCAGTTTTCATATGTTAAACCTTATGGAATGAGGTCTGGCAAAGATATTAGCACTATTTAGTGACTACAAACCTAAATTTGGTTTTAAACTCATTAGGATTAATTCCACGCCCATTTCTCATCCATATTTCCAGGCTGACTTCTCAATAATAAACCACAATATTCCCATCAACATGTCTTATGTTGATTTGGCACTATAACATGCCTCATTCTTACAACTGAACCATGCATCCAAGAGGAGCTGACCTGCGGGCTAATTCTCCAAAGAAATACTGACTTTTCATTAGGGCAGAATGAAGTACAATTTATCCTGATGATTAGATATAATAAACAAGCAGAATTAAAGTCATGAAAACCCTGTAAAACACATACTTGGCATAGTCTGTCACTGTATAATGAAATAGACTATGTTCTGTACCTATCTTTTTATGTGTGGTTGCTACAACTAAGCAAGTTCTGATCAGCAGTGTACAGCCACTGGAAAACTTTTTTTTTTTATCACAATGACACAGTAAATGTTCCCAAACGAAGCATAAAATCAATCCTGCCTTACCTCTGTCTCTACAATGTAGCTGATGAATACAAAACGATTTTCCCATAATAATACTGTTGTGGAGCAAAATGCCTGGATTTGGGTAGTATTCAATGCCCAGATTCAACTCATTCAGATAAATTAGTGGGACTACTTTCCAGTTATTTACTATAATAATTTCCCTAAATTGATTTAAATGGATTCCACACTATCATTATTTTATCAGTTAGTAACCTTCAAAGGTCTGAGCCTTTAGATGACTTCAGGGGACGTTGCCTGACATATGTTTAAGTCAAGTTTTTATGTTGAACATTTCTTTAGAATTTTTGTTGACATTATATTTCATTTATTAAGCCTAATAATAGGTTGGCAATTTCTGTTCTATACAGATCACTTTTCAGCAGTAATCTCATTATCACCACCAATGAGATGCCACAGCTTATGTTCTTCCCCTCCCTGCACATGATCTCAGCACAGGTCACTGGGCATGTCTAGAAATTTCTCCCATAGACATCAATGAACATATCCTCTCCCACTGTGTTTATGGTTCATCGTAGCTATGGCTCGTGGTGGCTGCTATAAAGCATATATCTAAATGCAGTTAACTGCAGCTAAGCAATATGGCAGCCCCCATAATTATGTATAAAAAATTAAAAAAAACGCAATCCTAAAAATCAAAACGGATTTAAAAAGGTATATTTTCATTATGCCGTTTTCACCTTAAGGACCAGGAAATTTTTTTGCAAATCTGAAATGTGTCACTTTATATGGTGATAGCTTTAAAATTATTTTACTTATCTAAGCCATTCTGAGATTGTTTTCTCGTCACATATTGAACTTTAAGACAGTGGCAAATTTGAGTCAAAATATTTCATTTTTCTTTATAATTTTTTTGGAAAAATTCACAATTTCCAAAATTTTTATTTCTCTGCTTTTAAAACAGATAGGGATACCTCCTAAAATTGTTATTACTTTATATTCCCCATATGTCTACTTCATGTTTGGATCCTTTTATAAATTACATTTTCTTTTTGGGGGACATTAGAAGGCTTAGAAGTTTAGAAGCAAATCTTGAAATTTTTCTGAAAATTTCCAAAACCCAGTTTTTAACCACTTCAGCCCCCCTAGCTTTAACACCCTTAATGACCGACCACTTTTTACAATTCTGCACTACACTACTTTCATGGTTTATTGCTCGGTCTTTCAACTTACCATCCAAATGAATTTACCTCCTTTTCTTCTCACTAATAGGCCTTCATTTGGTGGTATTTCATTGCTGCCGACATTTTTACTTTTTTTTGTTATAATCGAATGTACCAAATTTTTTTTTTAAAAATGAGATTTTTCACTTTCAGTTGTAATTTTTTTTAAAAATAACTAAATTTCTATATAAATTTTTCTCTAAATTTATTGTTCTACATGTCTTTTATAAAAAAAATATGTTTGGGTAAAAAAAAAATGGTTTGGGTAAAAGTTATAGCGTTTACCAAACTATGGTACAAAAATTGGAATTTCCGCATTTTGAAGCAACTCTAACTTTCTGAGCACCGTGTCATGTTTCCTGAGGTTCTACAATGGCCAGACAGTACAAACACCCCACAATGACCCCATTTTGGAAAGTAGACACCCTAAGGTATTCACTGATGGGCATAGTGAGTTCATAGACTTTTAATTTTTTGTCACAAGTTAGCGGTAAATGATGATTTTTTATTTATTTTTTTCCTTACAAAGTCTCATATTCCACTAACTTGTGACAAAAAATAAAAACTTCCATAAACTCACTATGCCCATTCACGAAATACCTTGGGGTGTCTTCTTTCCAAATGGGGTCACTTGTGGGTAATTATACTGCCCTGGCATTTTAGGGGCCCTAATGCGTGAGAAGAAGTCTGGAATCCAAATGTGTAAAAAATGCCCTGTAAAATCCTAAAAGTACTCATTGGAATTTGGGCCCCTTTGCCCACCTAGGCTGCCAAAAAGTGTCACAAATGTGGTATTGCCGTACTCAGGAGAAGTAGGGCATGTGTTTTGGGGTGTATTTTTACATATACCCATGCTGGGTGAGAGAAATATCTCTCTAAAAGTCAACTTTTCCCATTTTTTTTATACAAAGTTGTCATTATAGAGATATTTCTCTCACCCAGCATGGGTATATGTAAAATGACACCCCAAAACACATTGCCCAACTTCTCCTGAGTACAGCGATACCACATGTGTGACAGTTGTTTGCAGCCTAGGTGCGCAAAGGGGCCCAAATTCCAATGAGTATCTTTTAGGAGGGCATTTGGATTCCAGACTTCTTCTCACGCTTTAGGGCCCCTAAAATGCCAGGGCAGTATAAATACCCCACATGTGACCCCATTTTGGAAAGAAGACACCCCAAGGTATTCCGTGAGGGGCATGGCGAGTTTCATAGAAGTTTTATTTTTTGGCACAAGTTAGCGGAAATTGATTTTTTTTTTAGTTTTTTCTCACAAAGTCTCCCTTTCCGCTAACTTGTGACAAAAAATAAAATTTTACATGAACTCGCCATGCCCCTCATAGAATCCCTTGAGGTGTCTTCTTTCCAAATGGGGTCACATATGGGGTATTTATACTGCCTCTGGCATTTTAGGGGCCCTAAAGCGTGAGAAGAAGTCTGGAATATAAATGTCTAAAAAATTTTACGCATTTGGATTCTGTGAGGGGTATGGTGAGTTCATGTGAGATTTTATTTTTTGTCACAAGTTAGTGGAATATGAGACTTTGTAAGAAAAATCTAATAAATAAATAAATAAAAAAATATCAATTTCCCGCTAACTTGTGCCAAAAAAATGTCTGAATGAGCCTTACAGGGGGGTGATCAATGACAGGGGGGTGATCAGGGAGTCTTTATGGGGTGATCACCACCCTGTCATTGATCACCCCCCTGTCATTGATCACCGCCCTGTAAGGCTCCATTCAGAGGTCCGAATGTGTTTTGCGGATCCACGGATCCATGGATCGGATCCGCAAAACACATACGGACGTCTGAATGGAGCCTTACAGGGGGGTGATCAATGACAGGGGGGTGATCACCCCATATAGACTCCCTGATCACCCCCCTGTCATTGATCACCCCCTTGTAAGGCTGGCTCCATGGATCCGTGGATCCGCAAAACACATACGGACCTCTGAATGGAGCCAGCCTTACAAGGGGGTGATCAATGACAGGTGGTGATCAGGGAGTCTATATGGGGTGATCACCCCCCTGTAAGGCTCCATTCAGACGTTTCGTATGTGTTTTGCGGATCCACGGATCCATGGATCGGATCCGCAAAACACATACGGACGTCTGAATGGAGCCTTACAGGGGGGTGATCAATGACAGGGGGGTGATCAATGACAGGGGGGTGATCAGGGAGTCTAATATGGGGTGATCAGGGGTTAATAAGGGGTTAATAAGTGTCAGGGGTGTGTGTAGTGTAGTGGTGTTTGGTGCTACCTATTACAGAGCTGCCTGTGTCCTCTGGTGGTCGATCCAAGCAAAAGGGACCACCAGAGGAACAGGTAGCAGGTATATTAGACGCTGTTATCAAAACAGCATCTAATATACCTTTTAGGGGTTAAAAAAATCGCATCTACAGCCTGCCAGCGAACGATCGCCGCTGGCAGGCTGTAGATCAGCTAGTTTACCTCCGGTGATCAGGAGTCTATATGGGGTGATCACCCCCCTGTAAGGCTCCATTCAGACGTCCATATGTGTTTTGCGGATCCGATCCATGATCCGTGGATCCGCAAAACACATACGGACCTCTGAATGGAGCCAGCCTTACAAGGGGGTGATCAATGACAGGTGGTGATCAGGGAGTCTATATAGGGGGATCACCCCCCTGTAAGGCTCCATTCAGACGTTCGTATGTGTTTTGCGGATCCGCGGATCCATGGATCGGATCCGCAAAACACATACGGACGTCTGAATGGAGCCTAAACAGGGGGGTGATCAATGACAGGGGGTGATCAATGACAGGGGGGTGATCAGGGAGTCTAATATGGGGTGATCAGGGGTTAATAAGGGGTTAATAAGTGTCAGGGGGCGGTGTAGTGGTAGTGGTGTTTGGTGCTACCTATTACAGAGCTGCCTGTGTCCTCTGGTGGTCGATCCAAGCAAAAGGGACCACCAGAGGACCAGGTAGCAGGTATATTAGACGCTGTTATCAAAACAGTGTCTAATATACCTTTTAGGGGTTAAAAAAATCGCATCTACAGCCTGCCAGCGAACGATCGCCGCTGGCAGGCTGTAGATCAGCTAGTTTACCTCCGGTTCCTGTGAACGCACGCACCTGTGTGCGCGCGTTCACAGGAAATCTCGCGTCTCGCGAGAGGACGCGCCGGCGCGTCCAGGAGGAATAACAGGGCCGCCGCAAAGACGCGGTCCTGAGGCGGTTAAGGACCTGTTAAGGTCTGAAGTCACTTTTTGAGGCTTACATAATAGAAACCACCAATAAACGGCCCCATTTTAAAAACTACACCCCTCAAGGTTCAATTCAAAACTGATTTTGCAAACTTTGTTAACCCATTTAGGTGTTCCCCAAGAATAAAGGAAAATGGAGATGACATTTTAGAATTTCACTTTTTTTGCAGATTTTCCATTTTAATCAATTTTTCCAGTAACAAGGCAAGGGTTAACAGCCAAACAAAACTCTATATTTATTTCCCCGATTCCATAAACACCCCATATGTGGCCGTAAAACTGCTGTACGGGTGCATGGCAGGGCCCAGAAAGAAAGACACGCCATATGGTTATTGGAAGGCAGATTTCACTGGATAATTTAAGTTGCCATGTCACATATGAAGATTCCTTGATGCACCCCTAGAGTAGAAACTCCAAATACAAGACCCAATTTTGGAAACTGCTAAGCTGGAAAATGATAAGGTGGCAGTTTTATTGGTACGATTTTAGCATACATATAATTTTTGGTTGCTCTATATTGTACTTTTTGTAAGGTAAGGTAACAAAAATAGCTGGCACCGTTTTTATGTTTTGTTATTTACAATGTTAATCTGTCAAGTTATATTATGTTGTTTTTTTTATATAGCAGGCTGTTACAGATGCGACAATACCAAATATGACTTTTGGTTGTTTGCTTCAGTTTTAAATAATAAAGCATTTTTGATAAAAAAAAATTTTTTAGTGTCTCCATATTCTGAAAGCCATAATTATTTTTATTTTTTGGGCGACTGTCTTATGTATGGCCTTATTTTCCAGGATGAGATGACGGTTTGATTGGTACTATTTTAGGGTGCATATGACTTTTTGATTGCTTGGTATTACACTTTTTGTGATGTAAAGTGACCAAAAATAGCTTTTTTTACAATTTTTTTATTAAAAAAATGTACGGTGTTCATCTGAGGGGTTAATTCATGTGAAATTTTTAAACGGTTGTTACGTTCGTGGCAATATCTAATATGTATACTTTTTTATTTATTTAAGTTTTACACAATAAAAGCATTTTTGAAACAAAAAGAAATCATGTTTCAGTGTCTCCATATTCTGAGAGCCATGTTTTTATTTGTTTCTTTGGGCGATCGTCTTAGGTAGCATCTCATTTTTCGCAGAATGAGATGACGGTTTGAATGGTAATGATTTTGGGGTGCGTATGACTTTTGATTTCTTGGTATTACACTTTTTTGTGATGTAACGTAAGTGTTACTTCATATGATATTTGTATACAGCAGGTTCTTATGGACGCGTCGATACCTAATATGTATGCTTTTTAATTTATTTAAGTTTTACATAATAACAGCATTTTTGAAACAAAAAAAATCATGTTTTAGTGTCTCTATTTTCTGAGAGCTATAGTTTGTTTATTAGTTTTTTTTGCCCGATTGTTTATGTAGGGGCTCATTTTTTGTTGGGATGAGGTGACATTTTTGATTGGTACTATTATGGGGGCATACGCCTTTTGTGATGTAAGATGTAAAAATTGTTGTTTTAGCACAGGTTTATTAAATTTTTTCTACGGTGTCAGGTGAGTTGGTGGATCATGTGATATTTTTGTAGAGCCCGTCGTTACGGGGGCGGCAATACCAAATTTGTCTGGTTTCTTTTTTCTATTTTTTATAATTTTGTTTTATTTTGGGATTATTTTTTTTTTACATAAAACTTAATATTTTTTTTATTATGAGAAACACCTTTTTTTTTTTTTTACTTTTTTTTTGTCCCACTCTGGGACTTCAACTTCTGGGGTCTGATCCCCTCTGTAATGCATTACAATACAACCTGTATTGTATTGTAATGCATTGGCTGTGAGCTTTAATACTGACAGTCTGCCTGTGAGACCCATCCTAAGGGCTGGATCTCACAGGCTTCCATAGAAGGCAAGCTCCGATGCCTATAGAAGGCATTGGGCTTGCCTTCTCTGCCATTGGGTCCCCGTCACTGCAGCGCGAGGACCCGATGGGGAAGCGGAGAGCACCAGTACCCCCCCGCATGCTGCGGTCAGCTTTGAATGCAGCATATAAGGTGTTAATACACCGGCATCAGTTTTTACACCGATGTTGGCATATGCCAGCAGGTGCCTGGCTGTCAGTGACTGCCCGCCCTGTGCCGCTGATCTGGCGAGTGCAGCTCCTGCATCCGCCCGATCAGTCTGCCGTACATTTACGGCGCTGGTCCTTTAAGTCACATTCACCAGCCCCGTACATGTATTGTGCGGGTCCTTAAAGTCCTTGTTTTGCCCTCTGAGGGCAGAATAATGCAGTGACAGAAACAATGGGGAAGATTTACTAAGACTGCCATTTCAAACACCAGCCAGTCATAGTAAAATGAACAATGGAGTAAGATGCACCAAATTTATTTAGTAGTACAAGCCTCTAAATATATTTGAACAATCTTCCAGCTTGGAGCTGGTATAGATGTCAGTTGTTATTTATATCAGTTTATGGCTCAAATTATATAAAATTTATTGGTCCATGGGAGGCATCACCCTCTCTTGCTAAGCCCTGTTCACTTTTGTAGCCACTTTTGAAAAAATGCCAAGAATTGGAAAAAGCCACAAATTATTGTGCAAATATGACATGCACAATAATTTGCAACTCTTTTATGCCACTTTGATAAATGGGCCTCATAGATTTTTTTCGGTCTGTCACTTTCGTAGATTTGTCTAGCGTTTGTCACGCATTACAATCAGCAACGACAAGTCTGATGTTCTTATGAGATGCAGGCTCACCAGGCCAACTGACAAATATTTCTGTATTACTATGCATACATAGAAATGTCACTCAAGCCATATTAAGAACACTATGTATATAGACAATAGGGTATCAGATAAAAATGGGTACACGTAGGTCTGAATACGCAAACTTGTCAGCAGTTCAGATAAACTTACCATCCTCTGTCAGTCAGCAATCAGTGGCTGCTTATATTCAAAAGTAGGTGATGGTAAACTATTAAAAGTCCCTTTACACGGTACAATTCAGCCGATTGTCTGGAAAGAAGCGTTCCTTCCTGGCTAGTGCGTACTCGTCAGTAATCTCCTCCGCTTGTTCATTGGGTAATCAGATGCAGCTTTGCACCAAATAATCACTAACGGGCATTCCTATGAACGTTTGTTAACGATTATCTGACAGAATTTCGGCCTTCGGGCTCTTCCACATGAACGTTGTGTGCCCGTGGCAGTATTGCGACCCACATACGCCGGGTGGGCAATACATGGGCACTGGCCTGTGTGTACTCCGCATCACAGATGCGGACCCATTCACTTGAATGAGTCCGCAATCACGGAGATGCGGAACAGAAGCACGGATCTGTACTCCACGGAAGCACTATGGAGTTTCTGTCTGTGCCTCCGCGCTGAAAAAAAAAAATAGAACTTGTTCTATTCCAGATGAATGGGTCTCGATCCATCCCGGATACCCCATGGCCGTTTCTCGTGCATTGGGGACCGCATCCACAACTGGACTCAAAAATATGAAGTAAATTATTGACCCTGACCACACTCTCTGCAATGATCTTTGCAGAATGACCACACTGAAAAGGGTGACACTGCACAGTACACACTAGAGCATGAAGGTACTTAAACATTTACCCTTTATTAAGTCCCAGTGTGTCTCAGCCAGCTCTGGTCAAGACCTGCACAGCCAACTAGGCTGCAGCTGCCTAATATTCAATAATGAAGACCGCACTGTATAGCAGGTTTGAATACTTAATGACCATGTGACCCCTTCAATACCGCACAGTCATTAAGAATTCAGTCCACCTATGCAGTTAGTTAAACATCAGGCAGTTACAGCCTAATTGGCTGCGTCGTTCTTGACCACAGCTTGCTACTGTCACTACCAGAGCTTTGAGACGTTCTCACAGCTCTGTTTCTCCACCCCTGTGATGATGTCACTACTTGAGCTTGGAGGAGTTCTCACTGCTCTGTTTCTACGCCCCTGTGATGAAGTCTTTACTTTCTGTTTCCTTCCTCCCAGCTGTTCCTCCTGCGTTTGATTTCCCTGCCTTTAAATCACCCCTCCTCCTATTGTAGGGCGTGGATTATATTTCTCATTTCAGTTGTAGCTCTTGCTTGAGTATCTTCACTTGTAGCTATCAGTTCACTGGACCTGTGTTCTGCTGCAGCAAGCACTCCGGATATTGCCAGCTGTCCTTGGATCCGTCTTCTCTGCGGCTGCAGCTCCTTCAGCTAAGTGTGCAGACATTGTTGTGTACCTGGTTATTTTTCTGACTGGATCTGAGGTGGCCACGGTTCCCTCCATATACTGAGCAGGGCACCGGTGGCCGTGCCCCTTCCACTATTGTAGGGGTTACAGTGGTCATCAGTCTTAGGTACGCGGGCATGCCTCGTTCCGCCATTTGGATCCGGGCATGTGCTTTAGCAGCATAGGGAGAGCTTTGAGGGTCTGACAGGGGTCACCCTTTATCCTCCCTAGTTTGGGTCCGGTCAGTAGCTCTTTTTACTGTGTATACTCTTGTTGCTCACATACAGCCGTGACATTATAATCCCCCAAAACTGTCCTTTTTTGACATGGATCCGCTTTCTGGCCTGGATGACCGCATGCAGGGTCTTTCTTTGGAAGTAGCGGATCTCCGTCAATCTATGACTCAGCTTCAAGCATTGGGCTCTGCTCCGGCTCATGGAGTCTGTTGCGAGCCAAAGGTCTCACTTCCGGAAACGTTCTCCGGGGGCAGTGAGAATTTAGTTCGCTTCAGAGAGGCATGCAAACTCAATTTTTGCTTGTGTCCCCACTCCTCTGGTAAGGAGGAGCAGAGGGTGAGGATTGTCATCTCCCTGCTCAGGGGTAATGCTCAGACTTGGGCTTTTTCGCTGCCATCAGGGGATCCCTCCCTTCGATCCGTGGAAAGATTTTTTTGTGGCCCTGGGGCAGATATATGATGACCCGGATCGTGTTGCTCTGGCCGAATCTAACTTACGTGTTTTATGCCAGAACAAACTGTCTGCGGAGCTTTATTGTTCTGAATTTCGGAGATGGGCAGCTGATTCAGGTTGGAATGATGCTGCACTCCGGAGTCAGTTCTGTCATGGTCTCTCAGAGAGATTGAAAGATCCGTTTGCTTTCCATGAGAGACCAACGTCCTTAGAGTCTGCCATGTCATTGGCGGTACGCCTTGACAGGCGTCTAAGAGAGAGAAACAAGACCTCTCTGTCCAGCCATGGTCAGTCTAGGGGCAATGGTGCGGACTCATTCAGTGTGCAGGGGCCTCATCCTGTCTCGCTCCCCTCTGAGGAGGAGCCCATGCAGCTAGGTCGACTTGCCCCTGATAAAAGAGGATTTAGTCCTCAGAGTATGGTGTGTTTTTGTTGTGGGGGCATAGGTCATTTGGCAAATGTTTGTCCGTCTAGGAGATTCTTGAACTGTACTAAGAGCGATAATAAGAGAAAAACCTCAAAGGTAAATCATCAAGTTCTGCTTCATCTGCTACTTTGGGCAAAGTTGATGTAGGAATTGATGCTTTTCCTCTGACCTGCAGTTCCCTTTTTCTCCCTGTCTGCCAGTGTGGCGCTAGAGGAGCAAAGTCATTTCTTGTGAGATTTTTGTCGATAGTGGAGCGGCCGTCAATCTTATTGACACTCAATTTGTAGCCATGCATGGTTTTCAGGTTTGCACATTAGAAAAGGATATACCTGTTTTTGCTATTGACTCTGCTCCACTCTCACAGAGATCTCTGAAGGGCATTGTTCCCAATATCCGGCTAGCTGTAGGTGACACTCATGTGGAGGATATATCTTGTTTTGTCCTTAACGGATTGCCTTCTCCTCTAGTTTTGGGGTTACCCTGGCTCACTAGACATAACCCCACTATTGATTGGCAAGGAAGGCAAATAAATGAGTGGAGTGACTTTTGTAGAGAGAATTGTCTCACAGCGACTTTTGCAGAGGTGTCTACTAAAACTGTGCCATCATTTCTCTCTGATTTCTCGGACGTGTTTTCCGAGAGCGGTGTTCAGGAGCTACCTCCTCACCGGCGCCAAGCTGCCAAAAGCACGCCTCTACAATCTCTCACAACCGGAAAGAATCGCAATGCGAACTTATATCTCCGAGAGTCTCGATAAGGGGCATATTCGTCCCTCAAAGTCACCTGTGGCCACGGGTTTTCTTTTTGTTAAAAAAAAAGATGGCTCTCTGAGACCTTGCCTAGATTTTAGGGAGCTGAACCGTATCACGATTCGCGATCCCTATCCCCTTCCTCTGATCCCGGACCTCTTCAACCAAATTGTTGGGGCCAAGGTGTTTTCCAAATTGGATTTGAGAGGCGCGTACAACCTGGTCAGGGTCAGAGAGGGGGATGAATGGAAAACGGCCTTTAATACCCCTAACGGGCATTTCGAGAATCTCGTTATGCCTTTCGGCCTGATGAATGCTCCGGCCGTCTTTCAGCATTTTGTTAATAGTATTTTCTACCATTTAATGGGGAAATTTGTATTGGTGTATCTTGATGATATTTTGATTTTTTCCCCTGATGTTCAGACCCATCAGGATCATCTTTTTCAGGTTCTGCAGATTCTGCGGGAAAATAAATTGTACGCCAAGCTGGAGAAATGTCTTTTTATGGTATCGGAGATTCAATTTCTGGGTTTTCTCCTCTCTGCTTCTGGTTTTCGCATGGATCCAGAGAAGGTCCTTGAGTGGGAGCTTCCTGAGAATCAGAAGGCATTGATGCGCTTTCTGGGTTTTGCGAACTATTACAGAAAGTTCATTTTGAATTATTCCTCTGTTGTCAAACCCCTTACTGACATGACAAAAAAGGGGGCGGATTTTTCCTCTTGGTCGGAGGAGGCGCTTGCAGCCTTTTCTAAGATTAAAGAGAGTTTTGCGTCTGCTCCCGTCTTGGTGCATCCCGATGTTTCCTTACCTTTTATTGTTGAGGTGGATGCTTCCGAGGTGGGTGTGGGTGCAGTTTTGTCCCAGGGCCCTTCTCCTGCCAAATGGCGACCCTGTGCCTTTTTCTCTAAAAAACTCTCCCCGGCAGAGAGAAACTATGATGTGGGAGATAGGGAGTTGTTGGCCATCAAGTTGGCTTTCGAGGAATGGCGCCATTGGTTGGAGGGGGCCAGGCACCCTATCACCGTTTTTACCGACCATAAGAATCTGGCATACTTGGAGTCGGCCAGGCGTATGAATCCGAGACAGGCCAGATGGTCTCTGTTCTTCTCCAGATTCAATTTTGTCGTTACATTCCGACCTGGGATCAAAAATGTGAAGGCTGATGCTCTCTCTCGCTGTTTTCCGGGAGGAGGAAACTCCAAAGACCCGGGTCCCATTTTGGCGGAGGGGGTAGTTGTTTCTGCTCTATATTCCGATTTGGAGGCCGAGGTCCAGGCTGCCCAGACTGAGGCACCTGCCCGTTGTCCTTCTGGGAAGTTGTTCGTGCCTCCTGAGCTACATCACAAACTCTTCAAGGAGCATCATGATACGGTTCTTGCTGGTCACCCCGGGAGTAGAGCCACGGTAGATCTCATTGCTCTGAGATTTTGGTGGCCGGCTCTTCGTAAGTCGGTGGAGGGTTTTGTGGCTGCTTGTGAGACGTGCGCTCGCGCTAAGGTCCCTCGTTCACGGCCTTCAGGTTCCCTTCTCCCGTTACCCATACCTTCCCGTCCTTGGACACACCTGTCCATGGACTTTATCACGGATCTTCCTCGTTCCTCGGGGAAGTCGGTGATCCTGGTGGTGGTGGACCGTTTTAGCAAGATGGCTCATTTCGTACCTTTCCCTGGTTTACCCAATGCTAAAACGTTGGTGCAAGCTTTTGTCAACCATATTGTTAAATTGCACGGCATTCCCTCTGATATTGTTTCCGATAAAGGCACGCAGTTTGTGTCCAGGTTCTGGAAGGCTTTCTGTTCTCGCCTGGGGGTTCGGCTGTCCTTCTCTTCTGCTTTTCACCCGCAGTCGAATGGTCAGACTGAGCGCCTCAATCAGAATCTGGAGACAAATTTGCGCTGTTTTGTGGCAGAGAACCAGGAGGATTGGTGTTCATTTCTCCCTCTTGCTGAGTTTGCTCTGAACAACCGTCGTCAGGAATCTTCTGATAAGTCACCATTCTTTGGTGCATATGGGTTCCATCCGCAGTTTGGGACATTCTCGGGAGGGGCTCTTTCTTGTTTACCTGAGGAGGAGAGATTTTCCTCGTCTTTGTCTACCATTTGGCAAAAGATTCAGAGTAATCTTAGAAAGATGAGTGAGAAGTATAAGCGTGTGGCTGATAAGAGACGTGTGCCTGGTCCGGACCTGAATGTGGGTGATCTGGTGTGGTTGTCTACAAGAAATATTAAACTGAAGGTTCCCTCCTGGAAATTGGGTCCCAAGTTTATTGGGCCTTATAAAATCTTGTCAGTCATCAATCCTGTTGCCTTCCGTCTTGATCTTCCACGGGTTTGGAAGATACATAATGTATATTACAGATCTCTCTTAAAACCATATGTCCAGCCCACAGTACCCTCCTCTTTGCCTCCTCCTCCGATTTTGGTTGAATGCAATCTGGAGTTTGAGGTTTCCAGAATTGTGGACTCTCGCATTGTCCGCGGTTCTCTTCAGTACCTCGTTCATTGGAAGGGGTATGGTCCTGAAGAGAGGATGTGGGTTCCGGTGTCGGACATTAAAGCCACTTGCCTCATCAGGGCATTTCATAGGGCTCATCCTGAGAAGGTGGGTCCTGGGTGTCCAGAGTCCACCCGTAGAGGGGGGGTACTGTCACTACCAGAGCTTTGAGACGTTCTCACAGCTCTGTTTCTCCACCCCTGTGATGATGTCACTACTTGAGCTTGGAGGAGTTTTCACTGCTCTGTTTCTCCGCCCCTGTGATGAAGTCTTTACTTTCTGTTTCCTTCCTCCCAGCTGTTCCTCCTGCGTTTGATTTCCCTGCCTTTAAATCACCCCTCCTCCTATTGTAGGGCGTGGATTATATTTCTCATTTCAGTTGTAGCTCTTGCTTGAGTATCTTCACTTGTAGCTATCAGTTCACTGGACCTGTGTTCTGCTGCAGCAAGCACTCCGGATATTGCCAGCTGTCCTTGGATCCGTCTTCTCTGCGGCTGCAGCTCCTTCAGCTAAGTGTGCAGACATTGTTGTGTACCTGGTTATTTTCTGACTGGATCTGAGGTGGCCACGGTTCCCTCCATATACTGAGCAGGGCACCGGTGGCCGTGCCCCTTCCACTATTGTAGGGGTTACAGTGGTATTCAGTCTTAAGTACGCGGGCATGCCTCGTTCCGCCATTTGGATCCGGGCATGTGCTTTAGCAGCATAAGGAGAGCTTTGAGGGTCTGACAGGGGTCACCCTTTATCCTCCCTAGTTTGGGTCCGGTCAGTAGCTCTTTTTACTGTGTATACTCTTGTTGCTCACATACAGCCGTGACAGCTACAACCTGACTGACAACACCATGTGGTTGAACCCTTACACATTGGAACTTAATGGAGGGTAAATGTTTGCACTTGCACTTTCACTTTTCATGGTGGTCAAATATCATTGCAGGGAGTGCACTCGGGGTAAATAATTGACTTCTTGTTTTTGAGTCCAGATCTGGAAGTTTTTTCGCCGACCAGATCACGACCATGCTGAGTGGTCCCTTACACAGTTAACAGGAACCTGTCACCTTGAAATGCATTGCAAACTGAAATCAGAGCAGGAGCAGCTGGGCAGACTGACATATAGTCTTGTGGTAAAAACTTTGCACAATTTTTTATTTATTCATCTAAATCACTGCTGTTCTTAGGCGTCATGGAGGTGCCACTCAATGGTTGACAGCTAACTCTGCATGACTAGACATACAGAGAAGACTGTCAATCACTGATAGGATGTTCACATAACTCCTAAGCATTAAAAGAGCTTAACCCCTTCAAGACCAAGCCAGTTTTCAGCATAAAGACTAAGCCACATTTTGCAAATCTGACATGTTTCACTTTAGGGCTTGTTCACACGGCCGTTGTGTGCCCGTGGCCGTACAGCGGGTCCACAATGCACTGGCACCAGCCCATGTGCACTCCGCATCAAGGATGAATGAGTCCGCAATCACGGAGATAGGAACGGAAGCACGGATCAGAACCCCACGGAAGCACTACGGAGTCCTTCCGTGGTGTTTCTGGCTGTGCCTCCTCCATTTTTTTGTGGCGCAGACGGATTACAGACCCATTCAAGTTGAATGGATCTGGATCCGTCCCGGCCGCCACACGGATGTTGCCCGTACATTGGGGGCCACAAATTGCAGTCCCCAATGCATGGAACGGTAGCACAACGGCTGTGTGAACAAGCCCTCATGTGGTAATAACTCTGGAATGTTTACTTATATAAACAATTCTGAGATTGTTTTATCGTGACATATTGTACTTCATATTAATGGAAAATTTTAGTCACTATGTTTCCCCTTTATTTATAAAAAAATAAAAATAACATAAAATTTGGAAAAATTCACCATTTTTGAAATTTGAATGTCTCTGCTTTTAAAGCATATTGTGATACCGCATAAAATAGTTGTTACTATACATTTCCAAGATGTCTACTTCATGTTAGCATCATTTTGTAAATGTCATTTTATTTATTTTTTAGGACGTTAGAAGGCTTAGAATTTTAGAAGCAATTCTTAACATTTTTGAGAAAATTTCCAAAACCCACTTTTTTTAAGGACCACTTCAGTTATGAAGTCACTTTGTGGGGCTTACATAGTAGAAACCACCAATAAATGACCCCATTTTAGAAACTACACCCTTCAAGTTATATAAAACTGATTTTACAAACTTTGTTAACCTTTTAGGTGTTCCACAAGCATGATTCTGCAGTTTACAGAAACACCCCATATATGGTCGTAAACTGCTATATCGGTACATGGCAGGGTGCAGAGGGAAAGGAGCATATGTGGGTTTTGGAGGGCAGATTTCACTGGGATAATATGTTGCAATGTCACATTTGAAGACCCCCTTATGCACCCCTAGAGTAGAAACTCCCAAAAAGTGACCCCATTTTGTAAACTATGGGATGAGGTGACAGTTTTATTGGTACTATTTTGGGGTACATATGATTTTTGATTGCTCAATATTACGCTTTTGTGAGGCAAGGTACAGTTTTTTTTTTGTGTTTTTTATGGCGTTCTCCTGACAGGATAAATTGCTTTTATAGAGCAGGTTGATACGGAGACGGCAATACCAAATATGTGTATTTTTTGTTGTTGTTTCAGTTTTACATAATAAAGCATTTTTGAAAACAAAAATAATGTTTTTGTGTCTTCATTTTCTGAAAGCTACATTTCTTTTATTTTTCTGCCGACCGTCTTGTGCAGGGGCTCTTTTTTTTCAGGAAGAGATGACATTTTTATCAGTACCATTTTAAAGAGGTTGTATGAGATTATTAGAAAAAAGTGTTTGCTTTTATCTCCTGAGAAACAATGCCACTCACATCCACAGATTTTATCTCACCATACAATTAAATCTTCTTTTGTCTTGATTGTATGTTTTATTCCAGTTTGCTTACATTTACAGCAGAGTGGCCATTGATTCAAGACAATTAGGGGTGGTAAATAATTATCAATATGTCATGTATATGTGCAACTTGTCAAATGCACAGTCATATTGCTTTCAAGCTGTTCAATATGGTTTAAAATCGAAATCACTGAATACAACTAAAAATAATAGATAGAGCATTGATTTCCAGTGACCCTCCACTTGAAAATACAAACAACAAGCCGAGAAAAATCTACAAACCGGATTCCAAAAAAGTTGGGACACTAAACTAATTTTCAATAAAAACTGAATGCAATGATGTAGAGATGGCAAGTGTCAATATTTTATTTGTAATAGAACGTAGATGACAGATCAAACGTTTAATCCGAGTAAATGTATCATTTTAAAGGAAAAATACGTTGATTCCAATTTTCACGGTGTCAACAAATCCCCAAAAAGTTGGGACAAGTAGCAATAGGAGGCTGGAAAAAGTAAATTTGAGCATAACGAAGAGCTGGAAGACCAATTAACACTAATTAGGTCAATTGGCAACATGATTGGGTATAAAAAGAGCTTCTCAGTGTGGCAGTGTCTCTCAGAAGCCAAGATGGGTAGAGGATCATCAATTCCCACAATGTTGTGCAGAAAGATAGTGGAGCAATATTAGAAAGGTGTTACCCAGCGAAAAATTGCAAAGACTTTGCATCTATCATCATCAACTGTGCATAACATCATCCGAAGATTCAGAGAATCTGGAACAATTTCTGTGCGTAAGGGTCAAGGCCGTAAAACCATACTGGATGCCCGTGATCTCCGGGCCCTTAAACGACACTGCACCACAAACAGGAATGCTACTGTAAAGGAAATCACAGAATGGGCTCAGGAATACTTCCAGAAACCATTGTCAGTGAACACAATCCACCGTGCCATCCACCGTTGCCAGCTGAAACTCTACAGTGCAAAGAAGAAGCCATTTCTAATCAAGATCCACAAGCTCAGGCGTTTTCACTGGGCCAGGGATCATTTAAAATGGAGTGTGGCAAAATGGAAGACTGTTCTGTGGTCAGACGAGTCACGATTTGAAGTTCTTTTTGGAAATCTGGGACGCCATGTCATCCGGACCAAAGAGGACAAGGACAACCCAAGTTGTTATCAACGCTCAGTTCAGAAGCCTGCATCTCTGATGGCATGGGGTTGCATGAGTGCGTGTGGCATGGGCAGTTTGCATGTCTGGAAAGGCACCATCAATGCAGAAAAATATATTCAGGTTCTAGAACAACATATGCTCCCATCCAGACGTCATCTCTTTCAGGGAAGACCCTGCATTTTTCAACAAGATAATGCCAGACCACATTCTGCATCAATCACAACATCATGGCTGCGTAGGAGAAGGATCCAGGTACTGAAATGGCCAGTCTGCAGTCCAGATCTTTCACCTATAGAGAACATTTGGCGCAATATAAAGAGGAAGGTGCAACAAAGAAGGCCCAAGACGATTGAACAGTTAGAGGCCTGTATTAGACAAGAATGGGAGAGCATTCCTATTTCTAAACTTGAGAAACTGGTCTCCTCGGTCCCCAGACGTCTGTTGAGTGTTGTAAAAAGAAGGGGAGATGCCACACAGTGGTGAAAATGGCTTTGTCCCAACATTTTGGGGATTTGTTGACACCATGAAATTCTGATTCAACATATTTTTCCCTTAAAATGATACATTTTCTCAGTTTAAACTTTTGTTCCGTGATTTATGTTCTATTCTGAATAAAATATTAGAAGTTGTCACCTCCACATGATTGCATTCAGTTTTTATTCACGATTTGTACAGTGTCCCAACTTTTTTGGAATCCGGTTTGTATTTTGTATCTGAAATCACTAAATAAATGTTTACTTATTGCACATTATTGTTAATATATGTTATAAAAAATGCGCTGCAGAGATTTATTGCTTCTCAGACCCTGAAACCACCGAGGAATTTAGTAAGTGGTTTTATTGGCAGACCTAGTAAATGATACAGACACAGTCACCGACTGTCAATATCAGTCAATCATTTTTACAGGTTCATTTATAGAAAGATCTGTAAGTATTGGCCCTGTTAGGGACTAGCAAAATTCTGCATCTGCTTGATACATAGCCCACGGAAACAGAGAACTGATGTTTGTCATTTTCCATAGCCAGAAGCAAAAATAGCATCAATCTTTAACCCCTTAATGACCAGCCTGTTTTAGGGCTTACTGACCAAGCATTTTGCTTCCTTTTTTTCATCGTCTTGTTCCGAGAGCTATAACTTTTTTTTTTAATTTTTCTATCTATATACACTGAGTAAAAAAATAAACTTAACTTAGAAAATGTTCCTTCTTAAAGAAACAAGCAGACAAACATCTCTCTTCACTTCTAGATTAGATTCATGTTTTAGAATCACTCCATAAAAGATCCCTTGCCGTCCACCACTTGTCAGACATTACCGCTTTTAGGACAGAGCTCAAAAACCTTCTAAATGCAAAAACAGCTAAATACTACTTATCCTCCCAACACAAGTTATTTTCTCACGGCAACAAGGCCTCAAAATTCATGATGCAACGTATTAAGCGTAGAAAACTAGCAAGACATGTACCTTCTATTAAATCTCCCCAGGGGCTGCAACTTTATTCCTCAGCGGCTATCGCCGAACACTTTAGACTTTTCTATAAAGCTTTATATAACCTACCACACCCTAGTGGAGATCAAAACACTCTAAATAGAGATTCATCTGTCAACGCTTTCTTAGATACACTAAAACTCCCAATGCTATCCCCCAACCAACGGGATGCCTTAGCAAAACCTTTTTCACTTGCTGAGCTTAGTACGGCCCTTAAGACCACCGCAAAAGACAAATGCCCTGGTCCAGATGGCTTCCCAGCTGTTTATTATACAACCTTTTAAGACTCCCTACTCCCTCACTTACTTCCCATTTGCAACCTCGCTCTTCATAACCAACCTTTATCAGCTGATATGACTAACGCACTAATCACAATAATTCCCAAAGAAGGCAAAGACCCTACCTCTTGCACAAACTACCACCCTATATCCTTATTAAACACAGACTTCAAAATCCTTGCAAAAATGTTGGCCACTAGACTACAACCCTTCCTTCCTAACCTGATCCATAATGATCAGGTGGGATTTGTAAAAGGTTGCAAAGGAAAAGACAATACCACTTAGGTCCTTGATGCCCTCTTCTATGCCTCACATAATAAATAAAAAACAAACCTTTGGTGTTACTCGCCACTGATGCCGAAAAAGCATTTGATCGAATAGACTGGTCCTACATTAAACATACCCTGCACAAATTTCATCTCCCTACTCCCTACATTAACGCTGTGTTTGCGATGTATGCAAAATCCTCTGCTTCTGTCTTAGTTAATAACCTTATCTCAGCCCGTTTTTCAATCAAGAATGGAACGCCTCAGGGAAGCCCCCTTTCTCCTCTCATATTTAGTAATGGAAACCCTACTACATGCCTTGAAACAGGAGGAGGGCATTATTGGATTAAAGATAGGATCACAAGAATTCAAATTAGCTGCTTTTGCTGATGACCTCTTAACCTTCACTACAAACCCCATTAAGTCTATGCCCTTAATAATTTCCCTTTTAAAAAGATTTGGCCTTTTCTCAAATTTTTTAATAAACCCTCAAAATTCCCAAATAATACATATAGGCCTTTCCCCTACCCTTACTTTGGTTCTCCAACTAAATTCACCATTCAATTGGTCCTCCCGACACCTAACTTATTTGGGCATTAAACTAACCTCCCATCTCCCAGACTTATTCCACCTCAACTATACTCCCCACTTGGCGGCCATTGTTGCTAAGCTGGAATCCTTAGACTACCCTTGCCTCTCTTGGTTCAGTAGAAAAAATTTGGTGATGTCCTTGGTGATTCCTAGACTCACTTACCTCCTGCAGGTTCTCCCAATTGCTATTCCAAGGTCTTTCTTTAGGTCCTGGAACTCCCACATTCGTCAGTTTATCTGGCAGGGTAAGAAGCCTAGAATATCCTTTTCAACCTTAACGAAACCTAGACACCTCGGAGGAATAGGTCTTCCTGACCCTGAATAATACATGGAAGCTATACATTTAAGTACAGTAATTGATTGGCTCAAACCCTCACATCGCAAACATTGACTATCATTGGAAAATGTATTTTTCCCCTCAACCCTCAGGGCCCTTTTGCTGGCGGACAAGCCATTTCCCACCATCTATTCTATCCAAAATCCCATAATACGCACCACTATAAAGGTGTGGGAATGGTTCTCCTCCAGTCATCATGCCCTGACTCTACCCTCACCTCTCCTTCAGGTTGGAGATATAATTTCACTAGCCCCAAGGGAACTGAGGGATTCCGGCCCTCTTGAGATTAGATCATCTTCCAAGCTAATAAAAGATCTACTCGACAAATATAGTTGCGTTCTCTCAGGACCTTCTCTTAAAGAGTTTTGATGTCACTACCTCACACACTCTATTTTTCAATTTCCTTAGAAAAGATATTGTCCTCAGAGCTAAGTCTCTGAACACACAGAAACCTCCAGAGTGGTTTGAGAATCTGCTGACCACCACCAAATATCCTTCTAAACTGATATCCACTTTGTACAAAAAACTTATCCTCTCCCCTATGGATGTCAAACCTGCTGTAATAGGCTTATGGGAGAGAGACCTGGGAAGACAATTTTCACAAACAGAGATTACCAAACTCTTTAACATCCCACGTAAACCTTGTCTGGGTACAAGAAAATAAAGTATTATCTAGATGGTACAGAACTCCGGACAAGATTTCCCTTTTTTATCCCAATATTTGAGATCAATGTTGGAGATGTGAAAAAAGTAGAGGCTCGTACTTCCATATATGGTGGGAATGTCCTTCGATACTCTCCTGGTGGAAAACAATTTTCAGTCTAAGCAATAATATTTGTAGATCCAATTTCCCTTGCTCTCCTGAAATTGCTCTCTTATCTTTTGGCATCAGTGGAGAAGATACCCATAAAATGTCCCTCTTCTCCTTCCTGATTTCAGTGGCCCGCCTCATTATCCCTACATTCTGCCGCTCACCAGAAACGCCTACCATCGATCAATGGATTAACAAGGTTGATCAATTTTATCGCTTGGAGGAACTCTCCCATTGGGAACTTAAAACCAGTAACACTTTCCTCCACATCTGGTCCTTATGGAAAACTTACAGACACTTTAAGTAATATTTTACACATATGCTCTCTACCCTTGTGTTCTCGAGTTTGTTATTCTAACTCTTTGAATTACCTAAAACAATATCTGTATAATGGGATTACATAAAGCCTGCCATTTGCTCAAACAACTGTAACTATATATGTAACCAGTCCTTTCTTTTAAGATGTAATATGTTTACAATTATCTTTTGTACAGATATATTAAAACAATAAAAAATGCTTACAAAAAAATAAAAAAATAGATAAACACAACACTTTTGGTTTTGCTCCCATTTTGCATGAGCTGATGTAACGGTCACGTCCACACACACACAGGGGAAAGGATAGTGACCACTGCGCTCCACCCTCACCCCTGGCCCTGCCTACTTGCCTAACAAGTCCTGATGACAGGGGACAACTGGACGACAGTCCCTAACTTAGGATACGTGCAGGGAAGACAGACAAGACAAAATACGGAACATGAACGTACCAGGTCAGAACCAAGAGAGCTACGCAGTACAAAGGGTTAAGCAAAGAATGGTCAGGAGAAGCCGGGGTCAAATACCAGGAGAGTAGAGAAGTACAAGAGGAGTCCTAAGATAGTAGTCAGGTGGGAGCCGAGGTCACAATACCAGGACGGATGCGCAGTACAGGAGGAGCAGGCAAAAGGATTGTCAGGGAACGGAATCAGGTGAGTATTCAGTAGTCCAACAAATAGCCAGGAACCTAAAAATTAACAGGCAACCTGTGGTTAGCAGGCTGCCTGTATTTATAGTGGGGAGTGAGGGTCATGTGACGTGGCCAGCGTCACATGACCGACAGACCAACCAGTTGAGCACCGAGTGATCAGCTCAGTGCCCAAGGCAGACTTAGGAGCAGGGAGCCACCCAGCAGTAAAGCCGCCCTGGGAATGAGGTCAAACACAGATCCTCATTGCCAAAGCTAAGCAACAGTTCTGCGGGCAATGGGGGACCGAGTGCACCTTCGGAACCCCGTTACAGCAGAACTCATTTTCTACATACATAAAAGACCCATTACTCTCAAATATTGTTCACAAATCTGTCTAAATCTGTGTTAGTGAGAACTTCTCCTTTGCCGAGATAATCCATCCCCCCTCACATATCAAGGTGCTGATTAGACAGCATGAATATTTCACAGGTGTGCCCTAGACTGACCACAATAAAAGGCCACTCTGAAATGTGCAGCTTGATCACATAGCACAATGCCACAGATGTCGCAATGTTTGAGGGAGCGTGCAATTGGCATGCTGACTGCAGTAATGTCTACCAGAGCTGTTGCCTGTGCAATGAATTTTTCATTTCTCCACCATAAGCCATCTCCAAAGGCGTTTTACAGAATTTGGCAGCACATCCAACCAGCCTTACAATCGCAGACCACATGTAACCACACCAGCCCAGGGCCTCCACATCCAGCATGTTCACCTCCATGATCATCTGAGACCAGCCACCCGGACATCTGCAGCAACAATCAGTTTGCATAACCAAAGAATTTCTGCACAAACTGTCAGAAACCGTCTCAGGGAAGATCATCTGCATGCTCGTGGGAGAGTCTCAGGGATTGTTAGGATTTTATTATTCCCTCCTCCCTAGCTTTGGGGCCTAGTCTGTTTACCTGTTGCTGTTTGTTTACTTGCTGTTCCTCTTATCCCCACTTGCCGTGACACAGTGATGAGCTCCTGAGGCCCATTGTTATGCCATTCATCTACGACCATCACCTCATGTTGCAGCATGATAATGCAAGGCCCCATATTGCAAGGATCTGCAAACAATTCCTGGAAGCTGAGAACATCCCAGTTCTTGCATGGCCATCATACTCACCGGACATGTCACCCATTGAGCATGTTTGGGAAGCTCTGTATCGGCGTATACGAACCGCGTGTTCCAGTTCCTGCCAATATTCTGCAACTTTGCACAGCTATTGAAGAGGAATGGACCAACATTCCACAGGCCACAATCAACAACCTGATCAACTCTATGCGAAGTAGATGTGTTGCACTAGGTGAGGTCAATGGTGCCCCCCCCCCCCCCCCCAGTGTGCACATTTCAGAGTTCTCTTTTTTATTGTGGGCAGTCTAAGGCACACCTGTGCAATATTCATGCTGTCTAATCAGCGCCTTGATATGCCACACCTGTGAGGTGGGATGGATTATCTCAGCAAAGGAGAAGTGCTCACTAACACAGATTTAGACAGATTTGAGAGTAATGGGTCTTTTGTGTATGTAGAAAATGTTTCAGATCTTTGAGTTCAGCTCATGCAAATTGGGAGTAAAAACAAAAGTGTTGCGTTTATATTTTTGCTCAGCGTAGTTTTATGAGGGCTTTTTTTCTACAGGACAATTTGTAGTTTTTAATGGCCCCATTTTGTGTTACACATAACTTTCTGATTAACTTTTATTAACTCTTTCTGGTAGGGAGATAAGAAAAACTGCATAAACTGTTATAAATTTTATGGCGTAAATTTTTCAGTATAAATAACATAATATCTCTGGGTCAGTACGATTACAGTGATACCAAATACACATAGTTTTTTATGTTTTATTTCTTTTTTGCAATAAAATCCCTTTTTTTAAGAAAAAAATTTTTTATATTGCCGCTTCCAAGACCTATAACCTTTTTAATTATATATTTTTTTCTATGGAGATGTGTGAGGGCTTGATTTTTGCGGAACGACTTATAAGGGAATTTTAAAAAAAATTTTGCAATTTTTTTCATTGAAAAGCGTATTTTCAATGGAAAAGGAAGCATAATTTTTTTTATGGGATTTGTTTTATTGAATAAATGTGCTTTTTTTTTTTACTTTGTTTTTTACCACTTAATAGTCCCACTAGAGGACTATAACAAACAGCTTATTGATTGATTTAAAAATGCAATGCACTATCCCTATAGTGCATTGCATTTTAATGTCAATGCTACACTGACATTGACCAGCAGGCTGTGCCAGAGAGGTGTAGCCTGCTGGAAATTACTCAAGGCTGGTCTGGGGCCTACATCAGACCCCTGTCAGCCTTCACACACATCGGCATTTGCGGGGTGCAGATGGAAGACAGAGAGTCCGGTTCCTTTTTCACCACTTTACATGCGGCGGGCGCGATTGCCCACGGCATGTAAAGTGTTAAACAGCCCGGATCAGCACTTCTGCTGGTCCGGGCTATTAAAGCAGGACCGAAGCTCACATGTGAGAGCCTGGCCCCCGCTTCACCCGTGCAGTGCTTAGACTGGGCTGTCATAAAAAAACGGCGTCTCAGCCTAAGGCCCTTAGTGACCGCTGTAAAAAGGCGTATGGGTGGTCACTAAGGGGTTAAAGGTCAATCAATATGAACATACTATGCAGATACATCTGCTACCTGTCCATTTTATTTGGTTCGTCCCTGGAAGACATAACTGTTGCTCATAATATGCCAAATCAATAGTCCTCTTATCTTTCAAACAAAGCAAATTAAAGAGGACCTTTCACCGATTATTACACTATGAACTAAGTATACAGACATGTAGAGCGGCGCTCCGTTCTCCTGCTATGCCCTCCGGTATCTCCGTTCACTAAGTTATGGTAGGCGCAGTCTGCCCTTGTTCTTCTGTAGTGCTGGCCAATCGCATTGCAGAGCTCACAGCCTGGGAGAAAATAACCTCCCAGGCTGTGAGCTCTGCGCTGCGATTGGCCAGCGCTAGAGCAGAACAAGGGCTGACTCCGCCTACCATAACTTAGTGACTGAAATCTCCGCCTACTATAACTTAGTGAGCGAAGATACTGGAGGGCATAATGGGAGAACGGAGCGGCGCCCAGGGATAATAGTAAGTGCAGTGAGATCCCCGGGCGCCGCTCTACATGTCTGTATACTTAGTTCATAGTGTAATAATCGGTGAAAGATCCTCTTTACAGCCTTGTGCTTATGTTAGAAATGTGTGAATTTTATTCTATATGTTTTGTATCTATAGGAATGTAACTGGTTAATCTTAAGTTGTTACAAACTTCTTCTTATCTCAGATGCCTCCCCTTTCTGCTGTTAGTCGAGCTCTGTCTATACAACGCTATGAGGAGAAGAAGGGGGGCAGAGAACTGTGCTGTGGGCAGTGTTTGTCTTCTATCTCCCCACAGATGCTTTGAAGAAGATGTGTGCATTGTGAAAGGATGCTAAAGCCAATCCCTTGGCTGGATGAATATGATACACACATATTACTCACTGCCTATAGAAGAACACCTCTTTGAAGTGTCATATATGATGTGTGCAGTATTATTGTTAGGATAGACGCCATTACAACATGGCGGCGATAACCAGATGTTTACATTAGTTCACATTCCAAAGTAGTGCACAGTGCGGAGATGCTAGAGTGTTATCTCTTCTTCTCTTATCTCATCTTCCTTTTGAGCCAATGAAATAATGCCTGGGCCTCAAAGTACTGCCCTTTTCTGAAGATGTATATACCGCTTACTTTCTGTAATAAAGTAGAGATTGCATTGACCATCTATGTGTCAGCGTCTAGTCTCTCAGCCAT
The DNA here is from genome assembly GCF_905171765.1 of Bufo bufo. Lineage (NCBI taxonomy): Eukaryota > Metazoa > Chordata > Amphibia > Anura > Bufonidae > Bufo > Bufo bufo. Next base: position 87,867,980 of record NC_053394.1, read on the forward strand.
GCGTGGATATTATCCCCTGGGAGTTACCTTGATTCAGAGCACCAGAGTGTATCTTAAAGGCTTTAATTAAAAACCGCTTTGTCACTTACCACATCATGGATACGGACCCATTCAAGTAAATTCGGAAGGTCGATGCGGAACAGAGGCACGGAACCCCACAAAAGCACTGTTCTAATTTTTAGCGGTGCGGACGAATCACGGAATCAAGTTAAATGAATCAGAATCCGTCTGTGGAATTCACACGGATGTTGCCTGTGCATTGAGAACCGCAAATTGCGATCCCCAATGCACGGAAGGGCCGTGTGCATGAGGCCTAAAGCTGCATTTACACACTCCTGCCACTGCCAACGGCCACACAATTTTTATGGTAAGACTTCAACTATTGCAAACTCATGAGGCTGTGGAAGGGCAGACTTTCATCTACATATGACGTCCAGAGCGTGTAAAAGTTTCCTAAGAATAAAAACATTTCTCGACTAAAATTCAATGCATTAATTATGAACGCTCCAATGAAATCACTGTTTATTCATTACAAATCATTTTTTTAGAATGTGATCTGCATATGTTTTTTCTTAATAGTTACATTTTGTCAATCTACAAAAGTGAAAAAAAAAATATGGAATTCAAATACTAATTGATTACATGCCAATTGTTCAAGCTTGACTAATTCTTTAACTATGTAAAGCAACTGGTGTGTTCTGGGAATAACAAGCTTCACTTTCAGTATAATATGCTCGTATCGATATGGTAATACAGTATTATAATTGTGCATGTTGTGGATTCCTGAACACTAATCAATGGTAAATTATTATTATAGAATATAGTAGCCCAAGGTATAGAGAAAGTTAAATAGGTTTTACATGATTGTTGAAAAGGATTTATTATTTTATTTTTTAACCAAACAGCACAGTGTCACTGGGGTTTGGTACTGCAGCTCATTCCCTTTCAAGGGAATAGGGCTGAGCTTCAATACAACACACACCACATTTTTTTTTCCAAAACAGACACTTTAATGGCTGCAAAATTGCAGGTCATTAATGTGATTGTTAATTTCTGCATGCTTTTCAGGATTGTCAGAATATTGTGTGGCCCCTAGCTATCAATAAGAAAACTGTGTGTGGCATGGTTTTTGACTGTGTGAAGCCAATATTTGTGTGTCGCTATTCTCACCATCCATGAAGACTTAAAGGGGTTGTCTCATTCTACAATTTTCAAACCTGGATCTGAATACTATTTTTTAATTACATGTAATTAAAAACTTTGTATAGCCAGTAAGCTATGCAATCAAGGTTATTGGCCTGACGAAGGAGGGTTTATCCTCCGAAACGCTTTATATTTATTTGAATGAAGAGTTCAAGGATATTCCAAGTCATCCTGATCATCTCCTGAAGTCCTTTTTTTGCTTTTAATTATTTATCTTCCATATTTATATTTATGAAAGATTTTTTGCTGTCTGCAACCAAATGTTTATTTCCCCAGAAGAGATGTATCATACAGAGTAGAGTACCGTATTTTTCGCCCTATAAGACGCACCGGCCCATAAGACGCACCTAGGTTTTTGAGGAGGAAAATAAGAAAATAAATATTTTGAACCAAAAGGTGTGCTTTTGGTGGGTTTTGAACTAATTGTGGTCTGTGGATGGCACTGTTATGGGGGATCTGTGGATGGTGCACTGTTATGGGGGATCTGTGGGTGACACTTATGGGGGATCTGTGGGTGACACTTATGGGGGATCTGTGGGTGACGCACTGTTATGGGGGATCTGTGGGTGACACATATGGGGGATCTGTGGGTGACACTTATGGGGGATCTGTGGGTGACACTTATGGGGGATCTGTGTATGACAGTTATGGGGGGGATCTGTGGGTAGCTCTTATTGGGCTCTCTGGATGGCACTGTTATGAGGATCTGTGTATGACAGTTATGGGGGGGATCTGTGGATGACACATATATAGCATCTTATGCTATGTGTCATCCACAGATCCCCTCCATAAGTGTCCCTGTAGTGAATGACCCTCAATACACGCTGGGGGCCGGCATCTGCTTTTATAATGACAGCGGGGCCCGTGCAGTGACTGTATTCTACTACACGGGCCCCGCTCACTGTATAATCGTATCTGTAATAGTTAATTGTAATTGTATGTAATCACATAAGGAGCGCTGTGTATTACCGGTACTTACAACTACAAGCGCTCGCCGCTCGGTAGGCAGCAGAGAGGAGGGAGGAGGCAGGCCGGGAGGACAGGTGCTGGCAGCGTGAGTCATACGTCATGCGCCCACGCCGCCTGCTTCATTCATAAAGTGGGCGGCGCAGGCGCATGACGTATGACTCACGCTGCCAGCGTCCGTCCTCCCGGCCTGCCTCCTCCCTCCTCTCTGCTACCTACCTAGCGGCGAGTGCTTGTAGTTGTAAGTACCGGTAATACTCAGCACTCCTTATGCGATTACATATAATAAACTATTAGACATAGGATTATACAATGAGCGGGGCCCGTGTAGTAGAATACAGTCACTGCACGGGCCCCGCTGTCATTATAAAAGCAGATGCCGGCCCCCAGTCCCGCCTCCCTCACAGCTGATACACCCGCCGCACGGCATCGCGGCGGGTGTATAATTGAAAACTCAGCAAAATCAGCAGCATTCACCGTATAAGACGCACTGCTATTTTCCCCCCACTTTTGGGGGGGAAAAAGTGTGTCTTATACGACGAAAAATACGGTATTTATCTTAATTAGAGATGAGCAAATTTTTAATATATTCGATTCGCTGGTTCGGTAATTTTTCTTTGAAAAATTTGGTTCGATCCGAATAAGTTTGTAGCAAATGACATGAAAAAACTGCTATTTTCTGTCTGCTGAGAGCCTTTTATAGTGGTGTAGAACACTGTGCCTTGCAGTAACACGCATAGGGAGTCTGCTTTGGTAGTGAAACAATACTGTTAGTCAGTATGACATGTAGATGACAGGCATCGGTCTTAGAATCACGGCATACTTCACTTATTTAGACAGTCACAAGGCCAAAACTGACCAAATTACTCAGTCTTACAGGTAGATGTTTTACACCCTTGTCAGATGATTCCACATAGATGTCTACAGTACCTGTTCTATTAAATGCTTATACAAGAAGAGCCCCCTGACAGAGTGGAGCGGGTGTCAGCAGTAAGTTTGTGTTGACGTCACTGATAGTGTTGAGCGCGAATATTCGAATATCAAATTTTTGTAGCGAATATCGGCATTTCGATAATTCGAGAATATTTTGAATATAGTGCTATAAATTCGATATTTCGAATATTTGTTTTTTTTTGTTTTTTTTTATTGTTATATTTTTTCTTACCCACTTCCCAAAAGTTGTTCTTACTTGTCCTTAGGATTCCTGGCTTCCTGGCTGCTCCAGTCAGTGCCCGTTGCCGCTTCTGATGACTTCCGTGCTCATGGAGCGTCCCCATCACCATGGGAACGTCTCCATACAAGAATGTACTGTCGGATTTGAGAATTACCTTGAAATCGCAATTTGATTAATTCAAGTTATAATAATCGAATTTCGATTTCAACTTAGCACTGCTATATTCCATATTTGTTTATTCTAGCCTAATATGGAATATAGCAGTGCTAAGTTGAAATCAAAATTCGATTATTATAACTTGAATTAATCGCATTGCTATTTCAACTTGGACCTGGTTTACTATGGTTGGCTTGGTAGAATTAGCGAATATGACGAATGTATTCGTCATATTCCTCAAACGAAGATAACAAAGTATTCTCCATCTTCATTTTAGCTCCATATTCGTCAACTTCGCTAATTCTAGCAATCAAATAGGAAAGTTGACTATAGAGACAGCTAAGTTTAATTTGCTATTTGATTATATTACTTTGCTTTTTTTAAAAAAAATTTATAGGTAAATACTTGATTATTATATTGATTCTATTTATAAAAAAAAAAGCAAAGTAATATAATCGCATGGCAAATTAAACACAGCTGTCTCTATAGTCAACCTTCCTATTTGATTGCTAGAATTAGCGAAGTTGACGAATAGGTAGCTAAAACGAAGATGTAGAATACTTTGTTATCTTCGTTTTGAGGAATATGACGAATACATTCGTCATATTCACTAATTCTAGATATCAAACCAATAGGAAAGTAGCCTTAAGTTAAAATCGCAATACGCAATTATTTAAATCGCATAATAATCGCGATAACTAGAATAATGACGAATATTCGATTTTGACGAATATGAAACGAATATTCTATCTAATATTCGCAAATTTCGTCGAAATCGAATATGGCACCTGCCGCTCATCACTAGTCACTGATACATTTTCACCATTCTCTGATCCGTCAGAACAATTGCCCCAAAAAAAAAATAGATCCTGTCTGTGGAGCATACGCCTTCACTTGATCAGCATTTGCTCTTTAATCCATCAGTATTGCTAAAGGCAAAAAAAACTGAGTGGATCTAAAACAGAGATGACACATGAATGGAATATTTGCATGTCTTCTGTGTTTTCTACCTACACCTGCTTTTGGCTACCAAATCATAAGCCAATTCTGATGGGACTATACAGGCCTTAAATCTGCTACACAGACAGGATCAGTTGTGCATCTCGTTTTTCCTTCCTTCTGACAGATCAGAAGAAGTGTCAAATAAATTATGATGTCAGCCAAGCCGAAAGCCAAAATAAGGGACCAGTCATGAAGTGGGGACGGTGGGAGTCGCATGAGAAGTCCACAGAGTGGACCTATGACATAGTAGTGAGGTCAGCATAAGGAGACCACAGACAGGGCCGGCTCTACAGCTGACAGAGCTATGAGACCCTGGTGTATTTAAATCTCATTTAGCATGTTTTTCAGAAAAGTTTCTGCTGGGATTCGAACTCATGACCTTTCACATCAGAGGCAAGGCATTTACCCACACAGCTATGAGAGCTGTATAACCAGTAACTTAAAACATAAAATAAAATAAAATAAAATAAGACTTCTACTGTAAGTAACTTTGATACCTAGTGTACATCCATACACATCACAGCTGCCCCAACACACCCAGCTCTGCTACATCCATACACAGTGTACTAGGGCAGCTGTCATGTGTATGGATGTACACTAGGTATCAAAGTTATCTACAGTAGAAGTCTTATATATTATTTTATTTTTTTAAGTAAATTGCTAAACAGCTTTCATAGCTGTGTGGGTAAATGCCTTACCTCTGATGTGAAAGGTCATGAGTTTGAATCCCAGGAGGAAATTTTCTGAAAGTCAGGCTAAATAAGAACACGAGCACCAAATCTTCAACACTAGAGGCTGGTGGGAACACAGGCCGAAGAGGACTGCATCGCATTGCTGACATGGAGGTAAGTACAAAAGTGTTTTTATTTTTTTTAAAATACTGGACTGTTATTTTCCTGCAGGGGGGGGAGGCGCATGGAGGGGGGAGGAGAGAGGCACTTGATACCGGTACATTAGGGGGCAGGGGGAGAGGATGGCACTATGATATTAGCACATGGGGGGGCAAGAAATGGACATGAATCATGAAGGGCAGAAATGTGAAATGATGGAATGGGGGGGCAAGAAATGGACATGAATCATGATGGGCAGACTTGTGAAATGATGGGGGGGGCGGGCGCCAAAATGTAGATTCGCTTGTGTTGACAAAAATCCTTGCACTGGCCCAATGACAGGGTTTGGAGGTGGCAGCAGCATATGGAGACCGCAGAGTGGCGCAATGACAGAGTCCGGAGATGGCAGCAGCATGAGTAGGCCACAGAGTGGCACAATGACAGAGTCTGGAGGTGGCGGTAGCATCAGGAGACCACAGAGTGGCAAGGATACATACTGTGGAGGTGAGTGGCAGTACCAGTACCTGCTGAAGATGGTGGATGAAAGAAGGAGCACTTGGCATCAGATGTGTGACATCTGGCTGGTAACAGCATCAGAATAGTAGCTGAGGCAGGTAGCCAGAAGTAACCGGTCTCTTTTGTCAAATTGTTATTGTAGCACCATGGATGATCTAGTCTGATGCATCAGGCATTGGTGTGTGAAAATCCTGGCTGATCCTTGCCTGATTCATCTTGATGCAGTGTTCCACTATGTGCTATTTGTGGGCACTTTAAACTCATGCTAAATGTAATATCAAATGTATTGTGGTATCATACTGTAATTCCCTTTAACAGGCTGGCAGTGTCATTTGCCTTTACTTGCCCCTAGGTGGTGCTTGCACTATATATACACTCACCTAAAGAATTATTAGGAACACCTGTTCTATTTCTCATTAATGCAATTATCTAGTCAACCAATCACATGGCAGTTGCTTCAATGCATTTAGGGGGGTGGTCCTGGTCAAGACAATCTCCTGAACTCCAAACTGAATGTCAGAATGGGAGAGAAAGGTGATTTAAGCAATTTTGAGCGTGGCATGGTTGTTGGTGCCAGACGGGCCGGTCTGAGTATTTCAAAATCTGCTCAGTTACTGGGATTTTCACGCACAACCATTTCTAGGGTTTACAAAGAATGGTGTGAAAAGGGAAAAACATCCAGTATGCGGCAGTCCTGTGGGCAAAAATGCCTTGTGGATGCTAGAGGTCAGAGGAGAATGGACCGACTGATTCAAGCTGATAGAAGAGCAACGTTGACTGAAATAACCACTCGTTACAATCGAGGTATGCAGCAAAGCATTTGTGAAGCCACAACACGCACAACCTTGAGGCGGATGGGCTACAACAGCAGAAGACCCCACCGGGTACCACTTATCTAAACTACAAATAGGAAAAAGAGGCTACAATTTGCACGAGCTCACCAAAATTGGACTGTGGAAGACTGGAAAAATGTTGCCTGGTCTGATGAGTCTCGATTTCTGTTGAGACATTCAAATGGTAGAGTCCGAATTTGGCGTAAACAGAATGAGAACATGTATCCATCCCCTAATGGCTACTTCCAGCAGGATAATGCACCATGTTACAAAGCTCGAATCATTTCAAATTGGTTTCTTGAACATGACAATGAGTTCACTGTACTAAAATGGCCCCCACAGTAACCAGATCTCAACCCAATAGAGCATCTTTGGGATGTGATGGAACAGGAGCTTCGTGCCCTGGATGTGCATCCCTCAAATCTCCATCAACTGCAAGATGCTATCCTATCAATATGGGCCAACATTTCTAAAGAATGCTATCAGCACCTTGTTGAATCAATGCCACGTAGAATTAAGGCAGTTCTGAAGGCAAAAGGGGGTCCAACACCGTATTAGTATGGTGATCCTAATAATTCTTTAGGTGAGTGTATATATATATATATATATATATATACTGTATTTTTATATATATATATATATATATATATATATATATATTTATATATATATATATATATACAGTGAGATGCGAAAGTTTGGGCAACCTTGTTAATTTTCATGATTTTCCTGTATAAATCATTGGTTGTTACGATAAAAAATGTCAGTTAAATATATCATATAGGAGACACACACAGTGATATTTGAGAAGTGAAATGAAGTTTATTGGATTTACAGAAAGTGTGCTATAATTGTTTAAACAAAATTAGGCAGGTGCATAAATTTGGGCACTCTTGTCATTTTATTGATTCCAAAACCTTTAGCACTAATTATTGTAATTCAAATTGGCTTGGTAAGCTCAGTGACCTATGACCTACATACACAGGTGAATCCAATTATGAAAAAGAGTATTTAAGGGGGTCAATTGAAAGTTTCCCTGCTCTTTTAATTTTCTCTGAAGAGTAGCAACATGGGGGTCTCAAAACAACTCTCAAATGACCTGAAGACAAAGATTGTTCACCATCATGGTTTAGGGGAAGGATACAGAAAGCTGCCTCAGAGATTTCAGCTGTCTGTTTCCACAGTTAGGAACATATTGAGGAAATGGAAGACCACAGGCTCAGTTCAAGTTAAGGCTCGAAGTGGCAGACCAAGAAAAATCTCGGATAGACAGAAGCGACGAATGGTGAGAACAGTCAGAGTCAACCCACAGACCAGCACCAAAGACCTACAACATCATCTTGCTGCAGATGGAGTCACTGTGCATCGTTCAACCATTCGGCGCACTTTACACAAGGAGATGCTGTATGCGAGAGTGATGCAGAGGAAGCCTTTTCTCCGCCCACAGCACAAAAAGTGCCACTTGAGGTGGGCTAAAGCACATTTGGACAAGCCAGCTTCATTTTGGAATAAGGTGCTGTGGACCGATGAAACTAAAATTGAGTTATTTGGCCATAACAAGGGGCTTTATGCATGGAGGAAAAAGAACACAGCATTCTAAGAAAAACACCTGCTACCTACAGTAAAATATGGTGGTGGTTCCATCATGCTGTGGGGCTGTGTGGCCAGTGCAGGGACTGGGAATCTTGTCAAAGTTGAGGGACGGATGGATTCCACTCAGTATCAGCAGATTCTGGAGACCAATGTCCAGGAATCAGTGACAAAGCTGAAGCTGCGCCGGGGCTGGATCTTTCAACAAGACAACGACCCTAAACACTACTCAAAATCCACTAAGGCATTTATGCAGAGGAACAAGTACAACGTTCTGGAATGGCCATCTCAGTCCCCAGACCTGAATATAATTAAAAATCTGTGGTGTGACTTTAAGAGAGCTGTCCATGCTCGGAAGCCATCAAACCTGAATGAACTAAAGATGTTTTGTAAAGAGGAATGGTCCAAAATACCTTCAACCAGAATCCAGACTCTCCTTGGAAACTACAGGAAGCGTTTAGAGGCTGTAATTTCTGCAAAAGTAGGATCTACTAAATATTGATTTCATTTCTTTTTTGTGGTGTCCAAATTTATGCACCTGCTTAATTTTGTTTAAACAATTATAGCACACTTTCTGTAAATCCAATAAACTTCATTTCACTTCTCAAATATCACTGTGTGTGTCTCCTATATGATATATTTAACTGACATTTTTTATCGTAACAACCAACGATTTATACAGGAAAATCATGACGATTAACAAGGTTGCCCAAACTTTCGCATCCCACTGTATATATAGCTGTGGGGGGGGGGGGTGTAAAGTAGTGTGTCCGATGCTAATGAAGAGATGAGGAAGTTAATGGAGGAGGTGGAAATAATGTAAAAAAGATTTTAACGCATATAAGTGCAGCGCTTAATGCAGAATACAAGATTTTGTGTCCACAGAAATGATTCAAAAAAGATTTTACCGCATTTAAGTGCAGCGCTTAATGCTGATTGCAAGATTCATTTCCACCGAAATAATTCAAAAAAGATTTTACTGCATATAAGTGCAGCGCTTAACGCTGAATACAATTATTATTTTTTCCACCAAAATAAATCACAGAAGATTTTACCACATATAACAGTATCACTGAATACAAGCTACAGGAAAGGTCATGGAGCGTCCCCGTCATCCGGCATCTATTCGCTCCGCTGAAGGATTATTTTGAAAGTGTGTAGAAGCCACACAGGTGCCCCCACGCTGCAGATTTATCATAGAGACAGTCAGTTATCAGTGAGAAACAGAAGTATTTAAACACCCTGCGATTTTGCAAGTTCTCCCACTTAGAAACCATGTAGGGGTCTGAAATTCACATTGCAGGTGCATTCCCACTCTGAGAGACAGAATAAAAATAACTAAAAAATTCAGAAAATCACATTGTATGATTTTTAAAGAATTTATTTGTCTAGCACTAGTGAACATAAGTATTTGAACACCTGAGAAAATCAGTGTTAATATAGTACAGAAGCATTTGTTTGCAATTACAGAGGTCAAATGTTTCCTGTAGTTCTTGACCAGGTTTGCACACACTGCAACAGGGATTTTGGCCCACTCCTCCACATAGTTCTCCTCTAGATCTGTCAGGTTTCGGGGCTGTCATTGAGCAACACAGGAGTTTCAGCTCCCTCCAAGGATGTTCTATTGGATTTTGGTCTGGAGACTGGCTAGGCCACTCCAGAACCTTAATATGCTTCTTACGAAGCCATTCCTTGGTTATCCTGGCTGTGTGCTTCGGGTCGTTGTCATGTTGGAAGACCCAGCCACGATCCATCTTCAATGCTCTGACTGAGGGAAGGAGGTTGTTGCTCAAAATCTCACAATAAATGGCCCCATTCATCCTCTCCTTAATACAGTGCAGTCGTCCTGTTCCTTTTGCAGAAAAGCACCCCCAAGGCATGATGTTACCACCCCCATGCTTCACAGTAGGGATGGTGGTCTTGGGATGCAACTCATCCTTCTTTTTCCTCCAAACACGACGAGTAAAGTTTAGACCAAAAAGTTCTACTTTGGTCTCATCTGACCACATGACTTTCTCCCATGTCTCCTCTGGATCATCCAGATGGTAACTGGCAAGCTTCAGACGGGCCTGGATATGTGATGACTTGAGCAGGGGAACCTTCCGTGCAATGCATGATTTAAAACCATAACTGCATAGTGTTCTACCGACAGTGACCTTTGAAACTGTGGTCCCAGCTCTCTTCAAGTCATTGACCAGCTCCTCCCTTGTAGTTTTGGGCTGATTCCTCACCTTTCTTATTATCAGTGAAACTCCACGATACGTTCTTGCATGGAGCCCCAGTCAAAGGGAGACTGACAGTCGTCTTTAGCCTCTTCTATTTTCTAACAATTGCTCCAACAGTTGATCTATTTTCACCAAGCTGCTTGGCAATTGTCCCATAGCCCTTTCCAACCTTGTGGAGGTTCACAATTTTGTCTCTGGTGTCTTTTGACAGCTCTTTGATCTTGCCCATGGTAGTAGTTGGTGTCTGACTGACTGTGGGGTGGACAGGTAACTTTAAAGAGCTCAGACATGTGCTACTAAGTTAGATTAATGAGTGGAGGTGAGGTGGACTTTTTAAAGGCACAGTAACAGGTCTTTGAGAGCCAGAATGCTTGCTGTTTCTCAGTTGTTCAAATACTTATGTTCAGCAGTGCAAGACAAATAAATTCTTTAAAAATAATGCAATGTGATTTCCTTATTTTTAAATTTTTTTTATTCTGTCTCTCAGAGTGGGAACGCACCTACAATGTAATTTTCAGACCCCTCCATGATTTCTAAGTGGGAGAACTTGCGAAATCGCTGGGTGTTCAAATACTTCTGTTCCTCATTGTATAATGAAATGCAAAGATGGTACGGGTCTTCGGATTCCCCCCGCACTATACAGACGTCTCAGAAATTAATTGATGCTCCCAATAGCCGCTCCGGGAAGGTCATGGAGCATCCCGGTCATCCAGCATCTATTCGCTCCGCTAAAGAATTATTTTGAAAGTGTATAGAAGCCACACGGGGCCCCCACTCTGCATATTTAACATGGAGGCATCATGCTGATTTAACTGCACATAACCAAAATACTTCAATGAAGATTTTATCATATATAACCACCGCACTGACTGACTGCTACCACCGCTACTTCCATTAACCCCTGCTACTTCCCGGGTAGGTAGGCTGTTGTTGCATTGGCCTGGCTGGCTTGAATTCAGAGTAGGGTCAGTTCAGTATTGCTTCATTTCTGTTCATGTGATTTATCCACTATCTACCTGTATGCCACATCATTGTTGGATTATCTACTCCGGCCCTCAACTTTAATTTCCCATCAACTACCGTTGAGTTTATTTTAGCACATTGTTTTCTGCTAGTGCTTTATATACACTGTTCTTGTGACAGTCCTGTTATTTAGCATTTCAGCCCAGGGGTATCTGACTGCCAAGAGATACAGGTACAACTTGGAAAATATAACTGCTGTAGGTGATGCCTAGCTTTGTGGTCTTGTTTACAACTGGCATTATTATAGACACCCCAGATTTTTTAACAAAGTTTTATCATAAAGTAACAGTGAAATCTCTCTTGTTCGTTGCATTTCTTATAGTTTGTAAAGTTACTCATATTTCCTTGCCATTAAAAAACAACAAAGAATGCTCAAAATAATAATTTTAAGCTGACATCACTGAGGGAGTAGCTAACTTCTCAAGTTTTTTATAGTAATTGACAGCCCTGGGATAACACTTCATAAAAATACTTAACATTACATTACTATTATACATATGTGGCAGTTTTATTGTACACCCTAAGTCTGAATTGTTTTTTTTTTGTCTCTGGAAACAAACTGTTCACCGACCTTAGGACAAATAAAAGGTTTCATATTACATGAGCTGCACAGTGTGATAACGGATATAAAGTACTCTGGAAGGATTTTTTTTAATTATTATTATTTATATGAATAAATCTTTCTGTATTTTTAGATCCTGGAAGCCTTTTGGGTATTGCTATTTGCATGTCCTTGAAAGTAATCTGCATTGATTACGTACTTATAGCCATGAGTGTTTGCTTTTTCCTGATCTCTGAAAAATGTTGAAGTGTTTATCTTAATTTATTCCTCTGACGGAATATGTGTTTGCTTTTGGATGCTCCACTGGAGGTAAATATAATCTTTCCTTAAGTGTGTGCCGAACAGTGACCAACAACAGGCAACCCTCAAGCAATTTAGTTGCATGGCATTCCTGCTAAGAAATGTCTCTTCCTCTCTGCTTAAGAAAGATGTTGTTCTATTGAAAGACAATAAGTTCAGACATTTTTGTGTAACACACAATTGACTTTGATATCTGATTTTACATTTGTTATTTGATTAGATAACTTAACTGTCATGGAGGCAAATGGTACTTAGACACATGGAAATTCACAATCCAACCAATCTTATCAGGACTGGCTAATGATCTAAAGCGTATGTTCTCCCCCAACAGCATATGTGGGGGTAAAGGGCTGGGAATGCTTAATTTGAACATGCATGATTCTTTATTCTGATAGGAGATAGGTTGATGCAAGATACACCAGACAGTAGTATATTCCCACCTCCTTATTGAAAAGTTACAGCATGAATGCTCATTAAACAGCTATCATAAGTGTCTGGACACTTTAAGGGGATGGTCTCATCATGGAGGACTTCTTCCAAATGAGGCCACTTGAACAATCAGCTGATCCCCTCTGGTACTGCTTCCTGAACCCGAGGGAAACAATTTACTTTTCCAGGGGAAGTCGCAAACAACTAGTGCTTCAGAAGAAATGTGGTATTAGATGGTGGAATGGTGCCAGAACAGGAGCTGGTCATACCGAATTTCTCTCCATTGTTATATAGCATTACATATAATATGCTGCTATACTGTAGTAGAAAAAAAAATAAATAGGAATGAAAGCCTGTCCCACAATAGAGCCTCTAACTCAGAGTGAATGAGAATGCAAAGTGCTTCACAGTGTTGTAATATGGTGAGACATGGCGAGTTTACAAATCAATAATATTGGCCAATAATGATCTCATGTTCCTCTGTACAGTTCCACAGATCAGAGCCGTGAACCTACTGTATGTTAGTTAATCAGATTATATTTAGGCAATTGGATTTAAACCATAATAATAACATCAAGCGGGGATCCTGAAATGTGAGGATGTGCAACATACAGTATACTATAATGTTGCTGAGCTATTCACTACACAGTAATTAAAGGGATTTTCCAGGATCCCCTTGGCTTTTACTTGGATCCCTGGCACTTTTGACCTAATACAACAATCATACTTACCTGATCCCTACTGCTCTGGTCCTGTGTTCTGACTGCAAACAGCTTCCTATGCTTGTTTGTTTCCAGCTTTGCTAGGGATGGGATCATATGCACCTCCACAGTCAATGACTCGACTTAGCAGTGGCATCTCTACAGGCAATATGTCACTGGTGGGTCATGTGCTAATTGGGGACACATGAAATCTGAGGCCAGTCCTTGGCTTAACCCTTGTAGGGTTAAGGGTCTAGTAAGAAACAGGGTAATCTAGCACAGGTCCAAGGTTCCAGCAGGCTAGGGGTTGCTCTTTTCAGGGTGGGTGCTCCAATGACAGCCACTTGAGGTGCTCCCCACTGATAAGACAATTATCTACCTGTATAGCTAGGTAAATATTGATATAAGCTATCTTTCTACTTAAAAATCGCCACTGATTTACTGTATTTGAGACATAATTGGCAATACCCAGCCACAGCTATCTGAACCTTTAGTGTGCCTGGACTACTGAATATTTTGAGCACTTTTTGTATCAATGTTAGACATTTTAAATAATTAAGTAAAAGTTAAGTTTTAGATTATTTAGTATAAGGAGGTCCCAGACTACTGTATTAATTATCTACCACTTCAAACTGACAATAATATATATCATTAATCAGACGTGTATACTTAAGGTGACAAAGGATGTGGTAAGGGGGGAAGCATTTAAATTTTCATGGCGGGCAGATCACACAGGCTGTACTTTGTCACAGTGTGGATAAGGAGCAAAGTGCCCACACAATGCAGTCTAAAAGGGATACAGTGAATAAAATAGGCAATACATGAGTGCAGATAGAGAACAGAGCACCTATAACACATTATGCCTGGAAAAGTGGAGAATCATGTACACCTCAATATCTATCAGCAGAAGGGAGAGGAGATCTCTCATAGGATTTAGAAAGAGTGATCATTACAGTACTAGTACATTAGAGCTAGTAAAGGCAGCAGCATCCTGGGTACACAGACTTAATGAGAGGAACATGTTCACAGGATCAAAGACTAAAACTATGAAAACTAGGAGCAGTTTTCAAACTGCATATGATGGGGTCTGAAAATGAATGAAGTTATAGAAATTGCAACCTGAATGTTACTGCAGCTTTTTTCAACTGAAGGTAACCACTAACATATGTAAAAATGTTTTTTCTTTTCAAAGATGTCCATAGACTTTAAGTTTATCATAAAACTGGAAAACAATTTCTATTTACATAAAATGTTAATATGATGGAAATGGACAACTGTCATGACTAGGAACTAAATTATAAAATTGTAACCTTGGTAAAACTTTCAGGCTGTCTCATAACGATGGCCATGCATGTTCCTATGCCATATAAAGTCCTATAGACATTATAGCTGGGCTTCTCTGATGCTTTAGTGGACTTGATGTCCATGTCTTCAGTAGTTTCCTATTTATTTGAATAGCGTGATGAGATTATAAAAGAACACTATGGGCAAAAATAACATGTTATGCCTAATGCCGAGTCTGATAGGCAGTGTATCACACAGTTCTTTTTTTTTTTTATATTTCAATTCTTGTGTCCTGCACCACCATCCCAACTTTCCTAATGAGAATAACTATGTTGGTATGCTACACTGATATTCACTAATTCCAGCAGTAATAATAAAAAATCATATTCGTATTATACATTTTGAGAGAATTTCTTTTTGTAAATGATCAAAGACAAAAATTCCAAATATATTCCAAAATATTGTATCACTTTCTCCAGGTGACTTGTCTCAAAGCAAAAATCTTTATTTTAGCCTTTTTATTTAAGTTGACTTTGATATTTTAATCAAAGTTTAGCAAAAGTGAAGCACTAATTTTTGGCACTGAAGCCGTATCACAGGAGTGCTGACATGATTCTTTTTGGGACTTGTGACCTAAATTTTTCAGCTCTATTTTTATGCCTGTAGCAACATTGTCACACAAAGGAGTATTAATTTTTCTGTCTGACAGTAAAGGACATATGTAAATTGTATTTTAGAGAGTGCTTAAGAAACCTGGATTGTTAGACTTTGTCAGGTATCCTGCTGTCAACCTCAAGGAAGAATCCAGAATAACAACGAAAGAGCGAAAACGAGATCCTTTTCATTACATCTATTCTATGACTCAGTATGGTATTTTGAAAGGGGAACATAACACTTGTTAAGCCACTAGTTCACGGTTCAAGCTTGTGCTTTAGTCTAGGTCACATTCACTGACAATTCAACAATCATGTATTTTGTATCGAAGCATTCATTGTACTGAGAGCATGCTTTTTTTGAACTTTTTTGTCCAAGCACATTTAACAAGTACTTTTCTTAAGGCACATTTAACAACTACTTTTAGCAATTTAAAAAAATGTGTGTCTTTATATTTGGCAAACTTAAGTGCCAAAGGTGAATGTGAGGCAGTAAAGACCAGAATGAGAGTTTTTAGTTGGCTATAGTATAGCTTTTACAATAACTGACCATTCTATGCAATTGTGTATGAACTTATTATTTTTTAAACCTAAAACTCCTTATTAACTTTTTGATTGATAATTGGGCATGCTGGCTTCATTTTATTAAATATATATTGATCAAAATTATGTGCTGACTAATTTCTTAACCAATCTTTATAACAGGTCAGGTCTCGATTTTTCTCATGCAGACCTCCAAATCCCTTCCTTACTTTCAGACAGCGCCAGAAATAAATCAAGTAGTCCTGTAGTCAATAGATCAATAATTACTGAAAACATGTTAACCATTGACTTCAAAGGCAGTTGTATAAATTGTTACTTGATGGTGGTGCCAGTGCTCATCTCCATCAAGCAGATCCAGTAGACAACAGCCTGCCAGACTTTGCTGGATCTGGCATTGCAAGATCTTGCACCCCTTAAAAGGTTTTTCCGCACTTCTAATATTGAAGGCGCATCCTCAGGATAGGTCATCAATCAGTCAGGGTCCAACACCCTCACCACAATCAATAAGGTGTTCCCAGCAGCCTCCTATGCTGGAACTAACACTTTTAGTAGAGTTGGAAGCATAGCTCTTTTCCAAATATAGTGTCTATACTGGGTTACTGCAACAGAGTTCCCATTCACTTGATTTGAATGCTGAGCTGTAGTAACCTGGCATGGATAATACGCTTTGAATAGAACTTTGCTTATGGGTCATAAAAAAATCTAGTCTTGACACTAGCCGCTACAGCGAACAGAGTGGAAATTTGTAGGAGTTCGTGTGTAAGACACATATCAATTGGATATTGATGATCTAGCCTGGAAATAGGTTAACAATGTCAGGAGTACAGAAAACCCCTTAAAAGAAGACCTGTCACCTCTCATGACATGTCTATTTTAGTAACTACATGTTCCCAATAGTATTAACAAGTCTGGGGTGTCTAATCTTATGGCTCTATTTTGAGCCATTCCTCTATTATATTTGTTGAAAATTTATGAAATAATTGCCAGCAATCAGCAACAATGGGCCAAGCAGGTGTTACAAGTTGGGAAGGGTGGGGGGGTTCTTGCAGTTTCACACTGGCAGTACTGATTGGATAGTGGACGATTATACAGGAACCCATCCCATCACAACAAGAGGAGTCAAGTATTCCTTTATAAACCTTTAATAGAAATATTTAACAAATTGCACATCATAGAGTCAGAAGGCTTGCTGAAGAGACAATGTCAATAGGGGTAGAAAGAGTACATAGAAGGTGGAATAAAAAAGGGAACAGTGGGAATTTAGGGGGGCTGGGGTTGGTGAGTAGAGATGTCCCGAACTATTCGCCGGCGAACAGTAATATAATTGGAGTTGCCTGCCAGTGAGTGTCAGGCCCACAGACTGTACTGTGCCCACTGCCCACCACTCATATAGGGTGGCACAGTACCTTGCAGATAAAAAAGTCATTAAATGTTTCCTCTGTAATATAATTGCAGTTGCCTGCCAGTGAGTGTCAGGCCCACAGACTGTACTGTGCCCACTGCCCACCACTCATATAGGGTGGCACAGCACCTTGCTGTTAAAAAATTCATTTAATTTTTCCTCTGTAATATAATTGCAGTTGCCTGCCAGTGAGTGTCAGGCCCACAGACTGTACTGTGCCCACTGCCCACCACTCATATAGGGTGGCACAGTACCTTGCAGATAAAAAAGTCATTCAATTTGTCCTCTGTAATATAATTGCAGTTGCCTGCCAGTGAGTGTCAGGCCCACTGACTGTACTGTGCCCACTGCCCACCACTCATATAGGGTGGCACAGTACCTTGCAGATAAAAAAGTCATTTATTTTTTTCTCTGTAATATAATTGCAGTTGCCTGCCAGTGTGTGTCAGGCCCACAGACTGTACTGTGCCCACTGCCCACCACTCATATAGGGTGGCACAGTACCTTGCAGATAAAAAAGTCATTACATTTTTCCTCTGTAATATAATTGCAGTTGCCTGCCAGTGAGTGTCAGGCCCACAGACTGTACTGTGCCTACTGCCCACCACTCATATAGGATGGCACAGCACCTTGCTGTTAAAAAAGTCATTTAATTTTTCCTCTGTAATATAATTGCAGTTGCCAGCCAGTGAGTGTCAGGCCCACTGACTGTACTGTGCCCACTTCTTACCACTCATATAGGGTGGCACAGTACCTTGCATGCATAGTACCACTAATCTAAAAAAAAATGACAGACAGAGGCAGGCCACCCCGCAGGGGCCATCGTGGTCGTGGTGCTGTGATTTCCTTTGGCCCTAGAATAATGCCCAGTGTTCAGAGGCCACGTACCCTGAACTCGAAAAATTCTGAGGACATAGTTGACTGGCTTACACAGGACACCCAATCTTCTACAGCTTCCGCTCGGAACCTTATAACACCATCCTCCTCCAGCTCAGCTTCGTGCACCTCTCAAGTTACCACTCGCCCGCCCGCCGCCACCACCAACACTAGCACCATAGCCGCTTCACTTGATCTGTCAGAGGAGTTATTTACACATCAGTTGGAAGAAAATAGTGATGCGCAACCATTATTGCCAGAGGATGTAGATAACAGGGATATGTCTCAGTCAGGCAGCATTACACACATGGACGTACGGTGTGACGATGATGATGTTGTACCGGCTGCTGCTTCCTTTGCTGAGTTGTCAGATACAAGTGAGGCGGTTGATGATGACGATGTGTCCGTGGATGTCACGTGGGTTCCCGCTCGAAGAGAAGAAGAACAGGGGGAAAGTTCAGATGGGGAGACAGAGAGGAGGAGGAGATGAGTTGGAAGCAGGGGGAGGTCGTCGCAAGGAGCTAGTGACACAGTCAGACAGCATGTATCGGCACCCAGGGTCAGCCAGACAGCATGGCAATCAACGCATGCTGTTGCCACCACCAGAATGTCGTCATTGCAAAGCTCAGCAGTGTGTCATTTTTTTTGCGTGTCTGCCTCTGATAACAACGATGCCATTTGCAACCTGTGCCAAAAGAGAATGCCAAGAGTGTGCAAAGCAGTAATCAAAGCAAAAGGTGGCTACTTTGAAGAACCTAGAATATGACATATTTTCAGTTGTTTCACACTTGTTTGTTATGTATATAATTCCACATGTGTGGATGCCATAGTTTTGATGCCTTCAGTGTGAATCTACAATTTTCATAGTCATGAAAATAAAGAAAACTCTTTGAATGAGAAGGTGTGTCCAAACTTTTGGTCTGTACTGTATATCATGTACACTGCGCATTGGGTAAACCTGCTGACGGCTGCCAAGCATGGAATGCGTGGCTCTGCAGCGGAGTTGGTGCCCCCGCCACGACTTGCAGACAGGCCTGCTACCACCTCCTCTACTCCTCCTACTCCATCCTCTTCTGCTGCTGCATCTTGCTCCACATCAACTGCACCCCTCCCCCAGCTCCCCAGGGGCTATTCCACATCCCGGATACGACAGTGTCACGCCATCTTGGGGTTGACTTGCCTGAAAGCAGAGAGTCACACCGGACCAGCACTCCTGTCCGCCCTGAACGCACAGGTGGATCAATGGCTGACCCCGCACCAACTGGAGATCGGCAAAGTGGTGTGTGACAACGGAAGCAATCTGTTGGCGGCATTGAATTTGGGCAAGTTGACACATGTGCCGTGCATGGCACATATGTTGAATCTGATCATACAACGCTTTGTGCAAAAGTACCCAGGCTTACAGGACGTCCTCAAGCAGGCCAGGAAGATGTGTGGCCATTTCAGGCGTTCATACTCGGCCAACGGCGCACTTTTCCGATATTCAGTGGCGAAACAACATGCCAGTGAGGCGCTTGATTTGCGACAGTTTGACACGTTGGAATTCAACACTCCTAATGTTCAACCGCCTGCTCCAACAAGAAAAAGCCGTCAACGAGTATTTGTATGACTGGGCTGCTAGGACAGCATCTGCAAAGCTGGGTATTTTTTTGCCACGTTACTGGACGCTAATGCGCAATGCCTGTAGGCTTTTGAAGAGGTTACAAACCTAGTCAGTCGCACCGAAGGCACCATCAGCGACCTCATCCCATTTGTTTTCTTCCTGGAGCGTGCCCTGCGAAAAGTGCTGGATCAGGCCGTAGATGAGCGTGAAGAGGAAGAGTTGTGGTCACCATCACCACCAGAAACAGCCTTATCATCATCGCTTGCTGCACCTGCAGCAATGTTGGAAGAGGAGTCTGAGGAAGAGGAGTCAGAGGAGGAATGTGGCTTTGAAGAGGAGGAAGACCAACCACAGCAGGCATCCCAGGGTGCTCGTTGTCACTGTGGTGTTGTACGTGGCTGGGGGGGGAAGAACAGACCTTCAATGAGATCAGTGAGGACGAGGAATGGGACATGAGTAGCTCGGCATCCAACCTTGTGCAAATGGGGTCTTTCATGCTGTCATGCCTGTTGAGGGACCCTCGTATAAAAAGGCGAATGACCTGTACTGGGTGGCCACGCTACTAGACCCCCGGTATAAGCAGAAAGTGGCTGAAATGTTACCGAATTACCGGAAGTCGGAAAGGATGCAGCAGTTCCAAAACAAGTTAAAAAGTATGCTTTACACAGCGTATAAGGGTGAAGTCATAGCACAACGGGAATCTAACAGGGGGAGATGTGAAAGTAATACTCCTCCTACCACGACCACGGCGGCAAGGACAGGACGCTTTACGCCACAGCCCTTCGGTGCCCACCCTCAGAAAACGACTCGACCGACAGGTAGCAGACTACCTCGCCTTAACTGCAGATATCGACACTCTGAGGAGCGATGAACCCCTTGACTACTGGGTGTGCAGGCTTGACCTGTGGCCTGAGCTATCGCAATTTGCGCTAGAACTTCTGGCCTGCCCCGCTTCAAGTGTCCTGTCAGAAAGGACCTTCAGCGCAGCAGGAGGTATTGTCACTGAGAAGAGAAGTCGCCTAGGTCAAAAAAGTCTAGATTACCTCACCTTTATTAAGATGAATGAGGCATGGATCCCAAAGGGACTGACAGCGGGGGATGCATTTGACTAAAAAAGGCCTGATGAGATGCATTGGGCTAAAAATGGTCCCCACGCTGCTGTATTTAATCTCTGCATACCGGATGACTTGCGTGACTTCTCCTCCACCAACTAGGGTTCAAGCCGCAATGTTTTAGTACACTTTTTGCCTGGAAAACATCAATTTTTCCGGCCTGCTGCAACAATACCTAATTTTTCAGGCATGTGTACATGCCTAATTTTTCTGGCACATATATGTGTCAATTCCCCTTCATGATTGTTACCTTGTTGTGGTGAAGGGGCTTGCGTATCACAATGAAGCGATCACCTCTATGAGTGTGTTTGCAATGTTGGCACACCCCAGATGATAAGGTCGTTGCTTCATTGTGAACAGACCAAAAGCGATCGACTGGATAATTTTTCATAGAAAAAACATTAATTTTCTTTGTGATCATCTAACGTGATTATTAAAGCCTACTAGGCCAACAATGGGCCCACACTGCAGAAAAACCGCCATCACCTGCAATCTCCCGAACGTGCGCACGAGCACAGTCATCACTAAACCAAGATTGACGCATAGACGAATACAATTTATGTCATGAGTGTGTCAACTATTGACAACTCTTTGCGGTTGTTTGCGGTGCGTTAAACGGGGAGTTTGGTCTGTCAGAGTTTGGTCTGTCACTGTGAAGCGGGCGTAACCCTTACACTACCTGATCGATACAACATCATACCTGATCGTATACACACACTGGATGTTTTAAAGCACGTTATTCCAAACAATTTAGGAATGTTAGGTGATTTATGCCCTTTATGGATTAAAACCCGACTCTGCGTCAACTACGTAATTTTCCATGGGAGTTTTGCCATGGATCCCCCACCGGCATGCCACAGTCCAGGTGTTAGTCCCCTTGAAACAATGATGAGAAAAAATGTAACCTTGATGGTCCTGATGGTTTCCAACGTTACAGTCATGACAAGCAGATCCCACCTGAGATGTTTTCTACGTGCCACAGTGGAGGGGGAGCCATAATGGTCTGGGGTGCTCTTTCCTCTAGTGGAACAATGGAGCTTCAGGAAGTGCAGGGGCGTCAAACGGCCGCTGGCTATGCCCAGAAGTTGCAGAGAGCATTCCTCATGACTGAGGGCCCTCGTCTGTGTGGTAACGACTGGGTTTTTCAGTAGGACAAAACTACAGCACACAATGCCCGCAGGACAAGGGACTTCTTCCAGGAGAATAACATCACTCTTTTTTTTGCCCATCCTGTGTGTTCCCCTGATCTAAATCCAATTGAGAACCTTTTCAAGGGAAGTTTAAAAAAATGGACAACAGTTTCACACAGTAGATGGCCTTTGTGCGGCCGTCTTCACCACTTGGAGAAATGTTCCCACTCATGGAAACGCTTGCATCAAGCATGCCGAATTTTTTTTTGAAGTGATAAACAATAACGGCAGAGCTACTAATTTCTGAGTTCATGTTTGGAAGTTGGATTTCTGTTTTGGGGGGTTTAGTTTTTTTTGGGAGGTGTGGTCCTAAACTTTTGATCAGCTGAAAAACAGCCTGTTTCAGTTTAATTGTTGTTTTCATTAATCTGAATGCTCAAAAACTGTTTTGTCACACTCCCATTTCTTCTTGTTGCATGTTGAAGCTCTACTTGGAACCTTGTTAAGATCCAGCCATTCTAAATATGATTTTTTGCCATTTTTCAAGTGGTCTTAAACTTTTGATCATGACTGTAGTTAGCACAGAGATGCTAACTAGGATGGGTCCGTTTGCTGATCATACTTCAGGACAGGGGACTGCAGACTCTCTGGCCACTTTTGTCAGCAGGGGGGTTCCTAACCAATGAACAATAATTTATAGTCTTTCATAACTTGTTCAGGAGGAGGCGGATGTATCCAAAATCCAGCTAATCACCTCTGGTATGAAGGGGGCATTGCATGGACACCAGACATGGCGTATCAACTCACCTTAATTTTCCTAAAAGAAGGATCTCACCTTCCGAGCATCCTGGACGTGTCTCGTTTAATATACTAGGATTCGGAATGGTGAGATATGAATTATGAAGAAGGGCTGGGGCCTGTATCGTCACCAGGGCAACTGGGAGAATATCTTTTGGATATTTTCACACATGTTCCCTAGATTGCCAGGGGGCCAAGCTGCATGTGTAATAAAGCTCAGCCCAGAGGGGCTGAGTCTGAGGTGTGCGGGAAAATCCCCCTCAGGCCTCCCTCTTGAGGAAAGACATAAAAATGTAATCCCTGGGATATTTGGGTGTCACAAAGTGGGAGATCCAATCGAATTGGTTTGTGCACCATTACTCTGCCCAAATCTCCTGGGAGGAAAGGACTTTTACCACGCAACTGCTAAGTATCAGAACTTTCTATGTTTTCTCCTTTTTATTTTACAATTGTTTGCCATTTATGTATATCTCTTGTTAATAATTTTTTGTAACCAAGTGCTGTCCATTTTTCATACATTAAACCTAAAAAATTGATGGTTTGTCTTGTAACCTTCCATGAAGAGTGTGTGTGCAGTCTAAGGCTGTATGTTGTTGTTTCGTGAGGCTTACTATCGTGTGTGTGTGTCTGCTTGCGATTGGAACACTCAGGGGTGTCCTGTCGGCCTTATAACGGGCAGGTGGTAGCGACAAAAGTTTTGTGTTATTGCATCTGTGTGCTTACAGGCTTTAGGTGGCGATTTATGCTCAAGTTACGGCCCTGTTCAGGGCTTAACAGCGTGTGAGGGCGTGAGGTGAATCGGCCCTAAGGGCTTGGTCAACCCTTGTCACGTGACGCGGTGGGCACATACGGTACCCGGTACATGACAAATTGGTTCACAGGGGTGGAATATCGCAATTTTTATGTGATTACGGCTTTTGTTTCTGGTTTTTGGAATTATTTCTGACACTAATGGCTGATAGAAACCCTGCGAGGGGAACCAGCATACAAGACAAACACAGTACTTGATTTTTGTTCTATAGACATACATGCAAACAACCCCCCCTTATTGTTTTTCTCTTTTCTATCTTTTTATTTGGCAACCACTGAAGAGCATGAAGTTCTACATGGGCCAGGTCCTACAGATTGTGAGAGGATAGGAGCCTCAACAGCGCCTGGGGATTCTCCAGTCTTCTATAAAAAGGGAGAGAGAAATCTAGAGGAAGATGGCAAAAATTTGCTGGTCCTTATGCTCCTCCTCCTCCTTGTCATTCCGTCAGCAATCTATCAGCGAAGCGATTACCAACGTGCACTCATCCAACGGCTCGAAAGCTGAATGTGCTCCGGGCCAAGTTACTGGTGCTGTAGTCCCTCCCTTTCCAAGTGGTGAACTCTGCACCTTGCAGAGAACTGATGGCTTGTGCCGAGCTGAGGTGGAGAGTCCGAAGCCATCATTTCTTTGCCAAAAAGGCAGTACCAGCCCTGCACACACATGTAGAACAGAAGGTGGGCCAGTCCTTGAGCCTGTCGGTGTCTGCTAAAGTACACGGCAGCGCCGACGTGTGGAGCTATAACTATGTTTAGGGACAATACATGTCCTTTACAGCCCACTGAGTGAAAGTGGTTCCTGCACAGCCAACCATCAACTTGGCAAGGTGACGCCGCTTCCGGCTCCACGTTCTCATGCCGCTGGTGCTGCGACAATGTCTGCCTTTGCCTCCTCATCCTCCACTGTGTTCTCAGCCTCCACTGCAGGGACAATTCACAGTGCCCCTCCAGCATACCACATGTGCAGGGCACCGCAGTGTCAGCTGTTCTGCACGTTGTTTGCCTTGGCAAAAGGAGTCACAAAGGGGAGGAACTGCTCCTTGTTTTTCATCAAGGAATCAAATCCTGGCTTTCTTCGCAACAACTCAAAATTGGAACCATGGTGACCGACAATGGGAAGAACATGGCGTCAAGGAGGGCTGAGCCATGTGCCCTGCATAGCACACGAGTTCAATCTGGTTTTCAAGCGGTTCCTGAAGTCTTCCACCCGTCTGCAAAACATCCTAAAAATGGCAGGAAACTTTGCATGCACTTCAGCCACTCATACACCGCAAAACACACCGTTCTTGAGCTGCAGCGGCAGAACGGCATCCCCCAACATAGGCTGATATGCAATGTTTCCACCCTTTGAAATTCCACCCTCCATATGTTGGACCAACTATACGAACAGAGAACGGCCATAAACAATTTCTTGATGATCCAAGCGGACAGGAGTACTCCACTCTGTAATTTCGATGTCAGCCAGTGGCAGCTCATGCGTGACACCTGCCGTTGACTCAGGCCCTTTGAAGAGGCCATGTTCTTTGTCAGTTGCCAGGACTACGGGATAAACAACGTAATTCCACTGCTTCATGTCCTGGAACAGATGCTGGTAAATCTGGCTGGTCAGGGGACTGGAGACATGGCGCCTAGATCTCATGGCCACATAAGCCCTGTGGGAGCTGAACTGGAGGAGGAGGACATTGGAGCACAAGCAATGTGTAGCAAAATGTGTGTTTTTTCTACTCAGGTGACAGGGGAGGAGGAGCAGGAGCAGCCAGAGGAGCTACAGTGCGATGAGGAAGATAAGACAGAGGACCCAGACACACCATGGTAGTATACAGTGGAGATGGAGGCAGGGAGTCCCTCTGAGTCACTTGCGCAAATGGCCCGATGCAGGCTCTCTTGCTTGCGTAGTGACAGACGAATTGTCACCATTTGGCAGAGGTATGACTTCTGGATCTCCACCTTATTTGACCCTCGCTACCGGTCCAAAATGGGGGCCTTTTTTGCACCCGCTGAGAGGTAGAACAAACTGAGCTACTATAGAGACATCCTATGTAGTCAGTTGGCCACTGCCTATCTGCACAATCGTCCATTCTCTCACAGGTATGATCCGGGGGGCCCTCTGCTCTCACGTCTCGCGTTCTTCTGCCATGGGTGCTGTGGCAGGGTTAGGGGGTTGGAGCAGTTTTAGCTCCATCAGCAGCAAATTGAATCTAGAGTCATTGATAAGCAGCTTTCTTCACCCGCCTAGTGAAGAAACTACTCATTACAAGCAGCAGTAGCAGCTAGTTCTGTAGCAGAACCTGAACCAGCAGGTGGTGGCATACTTAAACAGCACCCTGCCACCCCACATTGAAGATCTGCTGGACTACTGGGCATCCAAACTCGATTTGTTGCTGGAACTGGCATAGTTTGCCCTGGAAAAGCTGTCCTGCCCGGCCAGTAGTGTGGCATCAGAGTGGGTGTTTAGTGTTGCAGGGGATATAGTTACCCCAAGAAGAACTCGCCTGTCTACCTAAAATGTGGAGAGACTGACCTTTGTCAAAATAAATCAGGCATGGATCAGCCAGAATTTTCACCCACCAAT
Source organism: Bufo bufo (assembly GCF_905171765.1). Lineage (NCBI taxonomy): Eukaryota > Metazoa > Chordata > Amphibia > Anura > Bufonidae > Bufo > Bufo bufo. The sequence goes on from NC_053394.1 coordinate 87,894,270, forward strand.
GCTTGATACATCAGACTAGATCATTAATGGTGCCACACCAACACTTTGACAAAAGAGATCGGTTTCTTTTGGCTACCTGCCTTGGCTACTATTCTGATGCTGCTACCCGCTTGATGCCACACATCTGATGCCAAGTGCTCCTTTTATCACCCACCATCTTCAGCACTGCTGCCACCCCACCACTCTGTTTTCTTGATGCTGCTGCTGCCAACTCCACACTGTCATTTTGCCACCCTGTTGCCTCCTCTGGATGCTGCTGCTGCTGCCATCTTCGCACTCTGTCTTTGTGCCACTCTGTAGCCTCTTGATGCTGCGGCCCCCTCCACACTGTTATTATGCCACCCTGTGTCCTCTTCCTGATGCTGCTGCTGCCGCCACCTCCACACTCTGTCATTTTGCCACTCTGTGGTTTTCTGATGCTGCTGCTGCCACCTCCACACTGTCATTGTGCCACCCTGCGGCCTTCTCCTTATGCTGCTGCTGCTGCCGCCACTTCCACTCTGTCATTGTGCCACTCTGTGGCCTCCTGATGCTGCTGCAACCTCCACACTGTCATTATGCCACTCTGTCGCCTCCTTCTGATTCTGCTGCAACCTCCACACTGTCATTGTGACACTGTGGCCTCCTCCTGATGCTGCTTCCACCTCTAGACTCTGTCATTGGACCACTCTGTGGATTTCTCATGCTGTACCCACCCTCCACATTTCATTACAGGGCCACTATTTTGCCTTTTGGCCTGGCTGACCCTTCTTCTGATCTGTCAGAAGGAAGAAAAAATGAGACGCACAAAGGATCCTGTCTGTATAACAGCTGTAAGGCCTGCATGACATGGTCCTTATTTTACATCAGAATTGGGTTATAATTTATTAGCCGAAAACAGGAGTGGTTACAAAACACAAAAGACATGCAAATATTCCATTCACGTGTCATCTCTGTTTTCGATCCACTCCTGTTTTGTTTTGCCTTTAGCAATACTGATGGATTACTGACCAAATGCTGACTGAGTGAAGGCGGATGCTCCACAGACAGGATCCATTTTTTTGTGGGTTATTTGTGGGTTATTGTTCTGATGGATCAGAGGAAGGGCAAAATAATCAGTGATGTCAACACAGACTTACTGCTAACACCCACTCCACTCCACGGCTTTACTTGTATAAACGTTTAATAGAACAGGTTCTGTAGAAATCTATGTGAATCAGTGAATTGGTGTAAAAGAAGTGCGCTCTTTCACACTATAGTAGGATCTTGGGCCTCTGAACGGTTCTTTGTACCGGGCGCTAACATTGATCTGTAAGGCCTCTTGTCCACGACCGTATGCCCTCTGAGATTTACGGTCCGTGAGCGGGCCATATGTCCCGGAGTAGCATTGATTATGCGCACGGGAGCGCACAGCATCATAGATTACAATGATGCTGTGCATGTCGGGCCACCTTCTGAACTATTGTCCCACACTCAAATAGTCCCGTGGGTCGCTCGACGTCCACAGCATCATTTTAATCGTGCGCACTATCAATGCCGCTCCGGGACGTATGGCCCGCTCACGGACAGTATATCTCGGAGGGCATACGGTCGTGAGCAAGAGGCCTAAGGCCTCTTTCACACGACCGTTTTTTTTTTCCGTTTTGCGGGCCGTTTTTTGCGTTCCATATACGGTCCGTATACGGAACCATTCATTTCAATGGTTCCGCAAAAAAAACGGAATGTACTCCGTATGCATTCCGTTTCCGTATTTCCGTTTTTCCGTTCCGTTTTAAGATAGAACATGTCTTATATTTGGCCGCAAATCACGTTCCGTGGCTCCATTAAAGTCTATGGGTCCGCAAAAAAAACGGAATGCATACGGAAATGCATCCGTATGTCTTCCGTATCCGTTCCGTTTTTTGCGGAACCATCTATTGAAAATGTTATGCCCAGCCCAATTTTTTCTATGAAATTACTGTATACTGTATATGCCATACGGAAAAACGGAACGGAAACGGAAACACAACGGAAACAAAAAACGGAACAATGCATCCATTTAAAATGGACCGCAAAACACTGAAAAAGCCATACGGTCGTGTGAAAGAGGCCTAAAGCTGAGTTCACACTTGAGTTATTTGTTCAGTTTTGGTCCTGTCATCTACATGTCATACTGACTCACAGTATTGTTATGCTACCACAGCAGACTCCTTATGCGTGTTACTGCAAGGCACAGTGTTCTACACCACTATAAAGGCTCTCTGCAGCCAGGAAATAGCCGTTTTTTAACGCAATTTGCCACAAATAAATTTGGTGAACAGTCCAAATCGAATTTTTGAGAAATTCGCTCATCTCTAATAATTATGACAATAACATGATCCCTATTAAGCCTAGTTTTCTAGTTTTAGTTTTGAAGAGAGCATACAACTTGAGCATTTTGTTCTCTCCTTGGCAGGCAATATGGTTCATTGCAAAGTTATGTGGGAAGTTGACACCTGGTATCTAGCAGAACTAATTGGCCTCTGCCCAGAGACACAGCTTCCAGTCTATGTCACTTTTTTATTAGTTAATTCACTATGCCGAACTATAAATCTGAAAACTTCTATTCCTCAAACAAATCTGTTATTCTATTTTCCTCTAGTCGAGATGACAAAAATAGATAGTTGTTTTCAGCGGGGAAATTGATAGTGTTCTTAGCAATGCTAAAATTGTCTCATTTGGGGATACTAATTTCTAACACAATGAAGCACAGCAACAGGACAAAAACGACCTCAAGCTAATGATGTGAAGTAAAAACAAACTTGTGTGTGACAAGTAAAAGAGAAAAAGGAGGAGGTGTTAAGGGTAAAACCAAAGAAAACACAACATTAAAGCTAATATGTATCTCACAGACAGATCTTTTCTTCCCTACACTGTACGTATTGTTTAATAATATTTTACATTAAGCAATAAAACGAAAAATCATAATTTATCATGGGGATCACTTGTCTCTTATGTGTGTTAAAACTTGCATATCCACAACAGCTCAAGACAGCTTTTATCATGACTGTGTGATAGGCATCTAACAAATGAGGTGCAGTAGTGCTAAATAGTTATACTTAGCAGTCGGGCTAGACATAATGTAGTTATTGAAATCTCTTTCCAACAAATCTAAAATCAGTCTAGTATTGCACATGGATCCAGATCTCTCCCCATTCATTGCTACTATTGCTCTGCTAGATGGAAACTCAGTGGGCGTGTTGTTTCTGATATCAGTCATGGTGTGTGTCCTTTCTGCTACCGCTCTCACCCTATCACAGGGGGTGTGTCTGTTTTGATGCAGCTTTCTCCCTGTAACTACCATAGCTTCTAACAGTAGATACAGATGGTGGTAGTTGAAGGATGTAACTGAGCATGTGCGCCCCCTGAGTACTTACATATGCACATGAGTACACACACATGCACATTACTATGCAGATGAAATACCGGGGGTGCCAGTAAAACAAAGTAAAGAGAATGTCTCATAACTGAAGCATTTCTGTAACAGTAAAATTGCAAAAATAACTAGTTCTTCATGCTAAATTATATCAAAATTACATTTAATAGTGGCATATTCCCTTTAACTGCCCTTAGTATCAAAGTTGCCAATTTTAAAACATTATTATGAGGCACATTTTAGGCTAGTTTTACAGTTGTGTTCAAAATTATTCAACCCCCAATGCTGTAAAGGGTTTTAGGGAATTTAGTGTACATTTGTAATTGTGTTCATAATGAAATCTTACAAGGACTTTTTAAAGAACCAAATGCAACTAAAATGACATCAATTGTTTTTGTAATACAGTATTAAATGTTTTTTTTTTGTGATTTCTTCATTGACACAATTATTCAACCCCTTAAAGACTACCACTCTTAAGAACAGAGGTTCATTCAAGTGTTTTCGATCAGGTATTGAAAACACCTGTGGATGTCAAGGAGCAGCAATCAAGCATAATAAGCACCAATTAGGCAGATGTAAAAGGACTGTGATACTCAGCTCCTTCTAGACATTTACTGGTGGGTTTACAAACATGGTGAAGTCAAGAGAATGGTCCAGGAAGACAAGAGAAGAGGTGATTTCTCTTCACAGGAAGGGCAATGGCTATAAGAAGATTGCAAAGATGTTAAACATACCAAGAGACACCATAGGAAGCATCATTCGCAAATTCAAGGCAAAGGGCACTGTTGAAACGCTACCTGGTCGTGGCAGAAAGAAGATGCTGACTTCGACTGCTGTGCGCTACCTGAAGCGCAAAGTGGAGAAAAGTCCCCGTGTGACTGCTGAGGAACTGAAAAAGGATTTGTCAGATGTGGGTACTGAAGTTTCAGCTCAGACAATAAGGCGCACACTGCGTAATGAAGGCCTCCATGCCAGAACTCCCAGGCGCACCCCCTTGCTGTCTCCAAAGAATAAGAAGAGTCGACTGCAGTATGCCAAAAGTCATGTGGACAAACCACAAAAGTTTTGGGATAGTGTTCTGTGGACTGATGAAACAAAATTAGAACTGTTTGGGCCCATGGATCAACGCTATGTTTGGAGGAGGAAGAACAAGGCCTATGAAGAAAAGAACACCTTGCCTACTGTGAAGCATGGCGGGGGGTCAATCATGCTTTGCGGCTGTTTTGCTTCTACAGGTACAGGGAAGCTTCAGCGTGTGCAAGGTACCATGAATTCTCTTCAGTACCAGGAGATATTGGATGAAAATGTGATGCAGTCCGTCACAAACCTGAGGCTTGGGAGACGTTGGACCTTTCAACAGGACAATGATCCCAAGCATACCTCCAAGTCCACTAGAGCATGGTTGCAGATTAAAGGCTGGAACATTTTGAAGTGGCCATCACAGTCACCAGACTTAAATCCGATTGAGAACCTCTGGTGGGACTTAAAGAAAGCAGTTGCAGCGCGCAAGCCTAAGAATGTGACTGAACTGGAGGCTTTTGCCCATGAAGAATGGGCGAAGATACCCGTAGATCGCTGCAAGACACTTGTGTCAAGCTATGCTTCACGTTTAAAAGCTGTTATAACTGGAAAAGGATGTTATACTAAGTACTAAGATTGAATGTCACTTGGGGGTTGAATAAAACTGATAATGATTTGAGCACAGAAAATACATTTGTGGTTATTTCATTATAAATGTTATGTTATATTTGTCTGACTTTCAAGTGCCTCTTTGATTTAATTGTAAACAAGATGACTGAAATGATCAAAATCAATGTCAAACTGGCCAAAACACTCAATTTCAGTGGGGGTTGAATAATTTTGAACACAACTGTATATCTGGAGCATGGAGATCCGACCACCTGATCTGGAAAAGAATGCCAAGAATTTGCCAGACACAAACCACTGCGCGATTAAATTTTTTTGTAATGAGGCTGGATCTCCGCCGGAGCCCATAATACTTAATGGGGTTACTGGGAATTCTGTTTGCATGCCGAAACATATTGCTGGAATCCATGCCATAGATGTGTAAATAGCCTTAGATATAAAAGAAGCCTTATTCTTGCGACATATATACGCCATTATATATTCATGAAGTTTTATGCCTGATAACAAGAGTATATTTTTTTTGGTAGCAAACATGCCCCTTGAATTATATGGCTGTGAAAACAGAGAAAATGGGCCATGTCCTATTTTTTGATGGCCAGTATTAACAGTGTGTTAAAAAATGAACATGTAAATACACCCAGAGATTGCCATTGTTCTAAAAATGACCATTTGTAGACGGTTTAAAAAAATGTCCATCACATGACCATTTTGTTTTTTGAATAAGGACTAACTCAAACCTTTCCAATATTTGTATCCAAGGCATTATTTCTTTTACCTACATTCATAACCCATAAAAGAACCTGTAAAATCGTACTTGCATATTCCTTTGAACAGATCTCTTCCCCGGCAGTATTTGGGTGCCCCACTTGAATGTTATCAAAGCTAAGCTTCATTTACCCTGGTTTTATGTCTATATAGTGCATTATGCAGATATTCTGAAATTATTTTTTAGCTTTTTGCGTACCTTCTGGTATTGTAACACTAAGTATTTTACATAGATTTTCATAAGCATAAGGCCTCATGCACACGACCGTTGTGTGCATCCGCGGCCGTTGTTCCGTTTTCCGTTTTTTTTTCGCGGACCCATTGACTTTCAATAGGTCCGTGGAAAAATCGGAAAATGCACCGTTTGGCTTCCGCGTCCGTGATCCGTTTTTCCAGTCCGTGAAAAAAATATGACCTGTCCTATTTTTTTCACGGACAACGGTTCACGGACCCATTCAAGTCAATGGGTCCGTGAAAAATCACGGATGCACACAAGATAGTCATCCGCGTCAGTGATCCGTGTCCGTTTTTCCTATCATTTTCAATGCAAACTTGACTTCGTTTTTTTTTTTTCACTTTTCATGTCCGTGGATCCTCCAAAAATCAAGGAAGACCCACGGAAGAAAAAACGGTCACGGATCACGGAACAACGGAAATCCGTTTTGCAGACCTAAAAAAAAAAACGGTCGTGTGCATGAGGCCTTAGAAACAGTGCATTGGGTCCGGTAGGGCTATTTTTTTTCTACTACTTATAAAGCACCAACATATTTCACAGCACAGTACCTAGATCGGCTAACAAACTACTGTAACTTTGCAAAAGAAATATGCTACCACTCATTAAGGCCCCTTTCACACGAGCGAGTTTTCCGCTCGGGTGCAATGCATGACGTTAACGTATAGCACCCGCACTGAATCCTGACCCATTCATTTCAATGGGTCTGTGTACGTGAGCGTTGTTTTTCACTCATCAGTTCTGCGTTGCGTGAAAATCGCAGCATGTTCTATATTCTGCGTTTTTCACGCAGCCCTGGCCCCATAGAAGTGAATAGGGGTGCGTGAAAAAAACGCATTGCATCTGGAAGCAAGTGCGGGTGCGATGCGTTTTTCACTGATGGTTGCTAAGAGATGTTGTTTGTAAACCTTCAGTTTTTTATCACGCGCGTGAAAAACGCATCAAAGCGCATTGCACCCGCGCGGAAAAAACTGAACAACTGAACGCAATCGCAGACAAAACTGACTGAACTTGCTTGCAAAATAGTGTGAGTTAAACGCATCCGGACCTAATCCGTCACGCTCGTGTGAAAGAGGCCTAAGGCCAATTTCATAAGAAGCTGATCCAACTATCCCTATGTTTTAAGAGAGAACCAAGCAAATACAGAGAAAATATGCACACTCCATGCAGAGTTTGCTCATGAATTGAACACAGAACCTCAGAGTTATCCTTCTCCATAGAATTGTATTATTAGTTATCTTCATCAACAATGTAATCACACACAAGCCTGATAAATAAGCATTGATATTGTTTGTTATTTACATGATAAAGCAGTACAGCCTCCCTTCCTGCTATTATCACATCAGTTTCCTTATTTGCATATTTGTCCCATTATTCCTTATTGCCATTTTATGCAAATATGATGGATTTTAAGCACATCTTCATATTAGTATTACTGTTAATAGCTTTCAGAATTCACCAAGACAGCTATAATAATATATTTATTATAAAGAAAGATGCATTTAGCATACATATCCCACAGTTTCGACCTCCCAAGGTCAGTGTAATAAATGCAATATGTCATGTGCTCAGTGATCATGAAATTCATCGAATATTCACAAGGAAAAACATTTTTTTTATATAAAGTTGTGGAAGCATATGATCCGTCACATATGAGCATGAATGGTAATAAAAGGCACTGCATATGATTAGAGTTGAGCGAACCCGAACTGCAAAGTTCGGGTTCGTACCGAACTTTGCGAGTTCGGGTACCCGGACCCGAACCTGGACTTTTTCACTGAAGTTCGGGTTCGGTGTTCGGGTGATTTTATTATTTTTCGTTATAACATGGTTATAACGGAAAATAATAGCATTCTTAAAACAGAATGCTAAATAAAATGTCTATTGAGGGGTTAAAAAAAAAAAACTCACCTCATCCACTTGATCGCGCAGCCCGTATAATCTTTTCTTCAGGACCTGCAAATAGACCTGCGGTGACGTCACCGCACTCACCACGTGGTGACCCCAGTGACATTCGTGTGCATGTAGCCTAAGGGCTTGTTCTCAAGGCTGTTGCCCCTCCGTTGCCGTATTGCAGCCCGGATACGGCAGGTCCAAAATACATTTGAATGGGCCCGCAAATCCAGATATGCGGTGCAGAACGGAACCACAGAACTAAACCCACGGAAGCACTACGGAGTGCACCACAAAAAGATAGAACTTGCTCTATCTTTTTGCAGAATGTATGGATCGCGGACCCATTAAAGTGAATTGGTCCACGATCCGCAAGTGGCTGCCCCGTGGTCGGTGCACGTGCATTGCAGAACGCAATTTGCGGTTCACAGCACGGGCAGCACACAGCCGAGTGAACAAGCCCTAAGTTTGTACTTCAAGAATAGATAAGCAGAGTTATGGTTAGGCCCAAGTACCAGGAGGACCACACCTAGGGTCTTATTCCATGCATCATGGAGTTTAGAGACAAGCATCACTTTCAACGCTACTTAATACCCCCAGCCGGTCAATGAACCTGTGGCCCAAGATGTTTTCACTATGTTTTCAAAAGCTAGCAATGACCCTACTACCAAGAGTCAAAGCAGCTGTTGAAGTCCACCAAAAAACTGATTCCCATGTACCATACATAGAATATGTGCAGTCATGTACACTGTCATGAGAGAATATGTTTATGCAATCTCTGTAGTTCTACTTACTTGTAATATCTATCAAATTTCACTTTCTAAGGGGTAATATAGGTATTTATAGATCTATTCTATACAGATAGATATTAACCTGCTTAATATCTATGGCCCAGTACTGGTTACCAGTATGTATGGCAAATGAAGCATAGTTTAAGAAAGCTGTGGTGGTGGTGGGTAGAGATGAGCGAATCGAAGCTGACGAAGGCAAATTTGTTCTGAATTTCAGGAAAAATTTGATTCTGAACAAATGCGAATTTCCACTGCTATGGAGGGGATCTGTGGATGACACTGTTATGGAGGGGATCTGTGGATGACGCTGTTATGGGGGATCTGTGGTTGGCACTGTTATGGAGAAGATCTGGGGGTGACACTGTTATGGAGGGGATCTGTGGATGACACTGTTATGGAGGGGATCTGTGGATGAGACTGTTATGGAGGGGATCTGTGGATGACACTGTTATGAAGGGGATCTGTGGATAATACTGTTATGGAGGGGATCTGTGGATGACATTGTTATGGAGGGGATCTGTGGATGACACTGTTATGGAGGGGATATGTGGATTACACTGTTATGGGGGATCTGTGGATGGCACTGTTATGGGGGATCTGTGGATGGCAATGTTATGGTGTATCTGTGGATGGCACTGTTATGGTGGATCTGTGGATGGCACTGTTATGAGGGATCTGTAGATGGCACTGTTATGGGGGATCTGTTGATGGCACTGTTATGGGGGATCTGTGGATTACACTGTTATGGGGGATCTGTGGATGACACTGTTATGGAGGGTATCTGTGGATGACACTGTTATGGAGGGGATCTGTGGATGACACTGTTATGAAGGGGATCTGTGGATGGCACTGTTATGGCGGGATCTGTGGATGGCATTGTTATGGGGGATCTGTGGATGGCACTGTTATGGAGGGGATCTGTGGATGGCACTGTTATGGAGGGGATCTGTGGGTGACACTGTTATGGAGGGGATCTGTGGATGGCACTGTTATGGAGGGGATCTGTGGATGACACTGTTATGTAGGGGTTCTGTGGATGACACTGTTATGTAGGGGATCTGTGGATGACACTGTTATGGGGGATCTGTGGATGACACTATTATGGGGGATCTTTGGATGACACACTGTTATGGGGATCTGTGGATGACACACTGTTATGGGGGATCTCTGGATGGAACTCTTATGGGGGATCTCTGGATGGCAGTGTTATGGGGATCTCTGGGTGACACTGTGTTGAGGAAGGGTTGAGACGTATGCATATATATCCATGCATGCCTGCAAACACGTGCGGGCATGTATGGTATATATATGCATACATTAACCACCGCATCATGGGGTGATGTGCTCAGATGTGCCCAGCATCTGCGCTCGTCTGCCCATGGTGATCCCCAGGGGCTCATGGTGGCCCCTGTGGGAAATATGTGCCCCCTGGAAGCTGTGCCCCCTTATAATGTAGGGGCTTGTGCCCCCTTTTAATGTAGGGGCTTGTGCCCCCTTATAATGTAGGGGCTTGTGCCCCCTTATAATGTAGGGGCTTGTGCCCCCTTATATAATCATGTGCCCCCTTATCATCTGTGCCCCCTTATCATCTGTGATGTCCCTTATGTTGGTGTATACATGTGTATGGATGTGCCCCATGCATCCATACACATGTACTGTATATTATACAATATCCCCCCCCCCTCCATACACCTGAAAACAGATGCATCGGTGTGAATGTCCCACAAGCATTCACACAGATGCAATCTGGTTGATTGCATCAGAATGACCGGACTAAGGTCCGGTCATCCTGATAACTACAAAGGACTCGGATTCCACAGAATCTGAGCCCTTTGATATAATTGTCACCAGCGCCGCTGGAGACAATTATACATGATAGAAGAAGGGGAGACACCTCCCCTCCTTCTATTATGCGCATTCAGGCAGCGAAATTTACATCTCGCTGGCCGGAATGCAGAGTGCCGCAGGCGGGAGATCAAAGGCTTCTCCCGCCTGTTTGTGTGCAGCGCGTCCCCGATGTGCGGGCCGCTGCAATGACGTCATATCACTGCGCTGGCCCACGTGGATGATGGGCACGCGTGCGCGCGCCCCCTGGTGGGCGGCGCGGCGCGGGAGTGCGGGCCGCCGGGGATAAATATCCGGCGGCCCCGGCACTCAGGGTTAGGATTGGGACCCCCCACCTTAAAGGAGAGCGCGATCCTGCGCTCAAGAGGAGAGCCGGCCGCCCTCCCTGGAGAATCAACCCCATGATGACGAGCATCCCCTGGGCAACGAGCGGGAACCCTTGAAGGGCTGAGTATCCCTCCCCACTATCCCACCAACACTCTCCATTAATCCCCACTATCCCACCAACGATATCCCTGATTAACCCTTCCCAAACCCCTATCCCACCAACGCCCCACTATCCCACCAACGATTACTCCCCTTATTAACCCTATATCCCCTGATCCCCTACTGCTCTCTCCCCTGGTTAACCCTATTACCCCTGGTCCCTTGCCTGCCCATGATTTAACCCCTACATTCCCTGACCCACACCCCGGGCCCTGATTAACCCTTGCCTTGCTTGTGTCACCCTGGGCCCTGATTAACCCTTGCCTACTGGGCACCCTGTTCCCCCAAACCCTTGCTTTATTGGTATCCCTATTACTGTGCCTTGTTTGTACCCCTGATGTCACTGGTTCACCCTTGTACCTGATTCCCTGATCCTGTGCCCCTGATTGTATTTGTGGTTTACTTACACCCCTGTAAGACCACCGTTAACCCTCGTCGTACCCCGTAGGGACAGTGAGTAGCCAGGCGGGTGGGCTGCTAATACGTGTATGTGTGAACTGTATAGTTAGTTGATGGGTGGAATTGGGAACGTGTAGTGTAGTTTAGGATTGTATATTTGTAGTGCTGTGTATTGTTAGTGTATTGCGTGCTTAGTGTATTAGGTTTTAATAAATACTGTTATATTTGTACCCTTTGTGTAGCGTGTACTTGTTAGCGGTAGCGAGTTAGTAAGGCGCATGCAGCTAGCGTAGTGATTAGTGTAAAGCATAGCGAAAGTATTGTGTTGTTATTGTTATATAAAGGTATAAATGGGCGGAGTCATCAATAGACGACTCCTCCTATTTATGAATATTAATTATTGATATTTGCATAAATATTGGTGATTAATATTCCCCCTTTACACGCTGTTATGGAGGGGATCTGTGGATGACACTGTTATGGAGGGGATCTGTGGATGACACTGTTATGGAGGGGATCTGTGGATGACACTGTTATGGAGGGGATCTATGGATGGCACTGTTATGGGGGACGTGTGGATGACACACTGTTATGGGGATCTGTGGATAGCACTGTTATGGGGGATCTGTGGATGACACACTGTAATAGGGAATCTGTGTATGACACACTGTAATAGGGGATCTGTGGATGACACTATCATAGGGGATCTGTGGATGACACATATATAACATCTTATGCTATGTGCCATCCACAGATCCCCCCCCCCCCCATAATAGTGTCCCTGCAGTTGTGAATGGGCTGGGGGCCGGCATCTCTATTAGGAATGACAGCAGAGACCGATGCAGTCCCTGTATTCTAATGCACCGGCCACGCTCACTGTTAGATAATATTATACAACATGTAGGCATTGTTAAAATATAATAATCCTGTATAATCCAGCTGTATTACTTACAGCCAAGTTCCATAGAAGAGAGGAGCGAGGAGGCAGACCGGGAGGACGGGCAGGCGATTCGTCACTCACTACATCACGCGCCCACGCCACCTGCTTCATTCATAAAGTGGGCGGCGCAGGATCATGATGTAGTGAGCGACGCGCCGCCCGCCCGCCCTCCCGGCCGGCCTGCCTCCTCCCTCCTCTCTTCTACGGAACTTAGCTGTAAGTAATATAGCTGGATTATACAGGATTATTATATTTTAATAATGCCTACATGTTAGATAATAATATACAACAGTGAGTGGGGCCGGTGCATTAGAATACAGGGACTGCATCGGTCTCCGCTGTCATTCCTAATACAGATGCCTAATAGAGGTTGATCTCAAAGGCCTCGTTAAGGTCATAGGGATTTAAACTGTTCAATTAAAAAATCCAATACATCTCCCTACGTCTGATGTATTGTATATCTTTTCTTAAATGCACTGGGATTTGTTTGATTGGGGTTACAATAAAACTAGATGGGCTGATGTGGTGCTGTTCCGCTGCATGTCTTGAAACGCTGTGCTTGAAGTATTTTTTCCTAATATTGGACCGGTGTTCATTAAATCTGTTGCGCAATGTTTGGATGGTGCGGCCCACATACTGTAAATGGCATGGACACTCTAGTAAGTAAATAACGTGGGTGGAATTGCAGTTCAAGGAACTCAAAATGGGAAAAACGTCACTGCTTTGACTGTGGAAGGTTGACCTTTGGCCAATGTTTATTCAAGATTGTTTTGATGGCGTTATAATTTTAATTGTATGTTGTATTAAAATTGCAGGAATAAAGATTGTTACTGGTGTTTTCTTCCCATTTTTGTAAGGGGATGAGGCATTCTGTTTGGGTAAGCCCGGCAACTTTTTCTCATTCGCCAACAAGCATTATTTCTGGTGCAAGAGAAAAAGCTGCCGGGCTTACCCAAACAGATTGCCTTATCCCCTACAAAAACAGGAAGAAAACACGAGTACCAATCTTTATCCCTGCAATTTTATTACAACATACAATCAAAATCATGACGCCATCGAAACAATCTTGAATAAACATTGGCACATTCTAAAAAGAGATCCTATACTCACCCAAATAATCCCAGAGACTAACATAAAGAAGAGTGCAAACTCTGAAAGATATTCTAGCACCCAGCAAACTTAAACCAGTTGGGAACACCATCAAGGATCCGGATGTTTCCTCTTTAAAAGGCAATTTCAAATGCGGCCACTGAAGATGCCTCTGCTGCACTACCATTTGCCAAACTTACTAGAGTGTCCATGCCATTTACAATATGTGGGTCGCACCATCCAAACGTTGCGCAACAGATTTAATAAACACTGGTTCAATATCAGGAAAAAATACTTCAAGCACAGCGTTTCAAGACATGATGTGAAACATCACCACAGCAGCCCATCTGGTTTTACTGTAACCCCCAATCGAACAAATCCCAGTGCATTTTAGAAAATATATACAATACATCAGACGTAGGGAGATGTATTGGATTTTTAAACTGAAGAGTTTAAATCCCTATGGCCTTAACAAGGCCTTTGAGATCAATCTATAGAATTAATTCATACTTCTTTCCCCTCCCTTCCCCCCTGAATTTAGTTGCGCTCCTAGTCTTTATACCACTCCAAAATATATGTTTCATTTTGTAACAACTATTTCATAGAGCTTCCTATTCATCTATTCAATCATTTATATTACCTATTCCCCTAACTATAGAATAAATTAAATCAATCCTCCATATCACCATGAGGGCTGTATTTTCGTATTTACTTGTGGCCATATCTAATAATCTGTCTAATAATCTTTTAAAGTTTTAATGCATAGACCAACAGATTAAATCAGCCCTTCCTATGCATTTAATGCGTTTTTACCTATGATTATTTTTAATAACCTTCTAATGCTTTAGTACCCAGGGCTACCTATATCCCTAGCAGCCAAAGAAATATTCATTTCTTTATGCTCCTATTTTATCCTGAGGAATTTCCCGACAGCAGCTCTCCCCATACCCACGTGACTTCCCTTCTGTTGACCACCTGGTGCAACCCGACACCCGCATCTCCCAGCATAAGAACGATATAGTGTACGAGTCCTGGTTGCCCTGGTGACAGGTCACATGACCGCAGACTTAGCGATTATGTGACCCTCTCCCAACAATATGCTTCAACATTACTGAATCCGCCCAATAGAAACCACGCCCCATCCACAATAGCACTGGAGAGACGAGCGCTCACCCATCTCCTTCCTTCACATGAATATTCATGAGTACACACCATGTGATCACAGGAGATGTGATCACATGACTAATGAACATGTGACCTGGACCTAACTTTCTTTTAAACTTGTTTTCTGTGAATCAAACACTCATTTTATAAAAAGACCTTCTTATATGATTGGCAAATGCCCACTTTGTATAAACCCCACTGTAAATACCTGTTATGAACTCTACCTTTTAATGTTTTAGAGCCCAGGGCGATCTGTATCTCTATTAGCCAAACAAGAATCCACTTCTTCATGCTCCTATTTGATCCTGAGGCATTTCCCGACCACAGCGCTCCCTGCACCCACATGACTCCCCCTCTGTTTACCACCTAGTGCTATCCGACACCCGCATCTCCCAGCATAAAAAAGATATAATGTGCGCGTCCTGATTGCCCTGGTGACAGGTCACATGGACACAGACCAAGCGATCATGTGACCCTCTCCCAACAATATGTGATTGCCCTGGTGACAGGTCACATGGATGCAGACCAAGCGATCATGTGACCCTCTCCCAACAATATGTGATTGCCCTGGTGACAGGTCACATGGACACAGACCAAGCGATCATGTGACCCTCTCCCAACAATATGTGATTGCCCTGGTGACAGGTCACATGGATGCAGACCAAGCGATCATGTGACCCTCTCCCAACAATATGTGATTGCCTTGGTGACAGGTCACATGGATGCAGACCAAGCAGTTATGAAACCCTCTCCCAACAATATGTGTCAACATTTCTAAATCTGCCCATTTGAAATCACGCCCCATCCACAATAGCACTGGAGAGACGGGTGCTCTCCCACCTCCTTCCTTCACATGAATATTCATGAGTAAACACCATGTGATCACAGGAGATGCCATCACATGACAAATGAACATTTGACCTGGACCTAACTTTATTTTTAACTTGTTTTTATAAAAATAAAAATAAACTTTTAATATTATTGACAAATGTCCATTTTGAATAACCCCTACTGTGAATACTTGTTATGAACCCTGCCTTTGAAATGACACCTGATGTTGGCTCCCCCCATCAGGGTCCATCCACAGGTGTGTTTTTGGAATTTTTAAACATTTTTTTTATGCTTTAAATACCCACCTTTTCTGCATGTTTGTAATACTCCCTATGTCACATGATGAAAGGGAACTACCTATCCCGAAACGCTTTGTTTTAATGTACACATGCGCTTTTCTCAAATAAAGAAGGAATTTTTATTTGATGATCATGACCGCCTCCACCAGTGTCCTTGTGCCTAAGCAGATCATCTACATGTATCCTTCGGGGCACTGGACATCCAATCCGAATGAAACTCTTCCTGTGGCTGCAGTCCTGGTGAATAGGTCTAATTCACACAAGTCTTACATAGGGTTGTGCCTATCGTTTGCACATCCTTGCAAGGTGAGCCCCCTTATTTCTCACTCTATTCTATTATTTGTTTGAACATACTACCCTATTGTGCGCCCTTTCTCCTCTCTTTATACCCCCACCCTCCTGTGGTGGGAGTGGAATCTAGAGACGTCCATTTCCGAGTGATTCTAATAGCGACTCCTGTCATCTGCATGTTATACTGACTAACAGTATTATTTCACTACCCCAGCACACTCCCTATGATTTTTACTGCAAGGCACAGTGTTCTACACAAATATAAAGGCTCTATGCAGCCCGGAAATAGATGTTTTTTATTGCGATTCGTCACAAATTAATTTGGATCGAATCAAATTTTTTTGAAATTCGCTCATCTCTAGTAGTGGTGGTAGATTGTTAGCTGGGGAATTTCATGTCATTCCACATGAAGTCCAAAAACTTCCACATCAGGAAGGTTATAACATGAAGATAATATGATACTGAAATCATTAAAGAAAGTCACCCTGAAAATTTTTTATCCAGCAATAAAGGAATAAATAACATATCCATGAAAATAAATTAGCTTCTGGTCAATTTCCAAATCCTTTCCAAAAAAAACGACTTTGTATGTTTTGGATGATGACCAATCTTTTCTGTATCTTAAACTTGTATAATGACATTTCTAGGGCCCATATAGCCATAAAGCAGTGGGCCAGAATATAATTTAATAGCTTACTTGTTTATTTGAAACTAAAAGGACCCAACAAAAGAGCTGTATGATACTTTCATAGGATAAAATCTACTATGCATCAGCATACAAAACAACTTTGTGGTTTACAGAAAGAATGCACATCATACACAACGTTGAATCGTTGCACTCATCATTTTTTCTATTTATGTGAAAAGGCATAAGTTACCTGTATTCATCTTGAGTGAACCGTGGGATTATAGATGGCTGCAGAACTGTTATTATTACCATTGTGTTATTAGATTTCACGGGGTCGCCATCATCATAAGCTATCACAACCAGCTACAGGGAAAACACAGAAACAGATTATGGATATCACTGTAAAACAAGATCCTTTATTATAACTATAAATATGGTTCTTCTGGCAATATGCTTTAATAAAGATTTTAAAGCTAAGAATAAATCCATTTGTCCTATTTTTCAGGTATGAGGATCTTCTACCACTGGCAAACTATTGTGCTCATTGATTTGGCTAAACAAAATAATCTAAAGTACTATTTC
Organism: Bufo bufo; assembly: GCF_905171765.1. Lineage (NCBI taxonomy): Eukaryota > Metazoa > Chordata > Amphibia > Anura > Bufonidae > Bufo > Bufo bufo. Next base: position 87,911,525 of record NC_053394.1, read on the forward strand.
AGTAAATTGTCGTCAATTAAAAAATGAATGGCTTAAGAACAGTAAATTTAAAGAAAGTGGAAGACTAGAGTTTCAAGAAGTATAAGTTGCAGATTTTGTATGGACCAGTTGACCACCTAATGTATATGGTGCTGTTGCAACTCACCCCTAACCACAGATCTTGAGGAAAATCATGATCAGGCATTTTAGATTTCAACATATGTGATCCTTTGATCTTGCCGGAGGTGTGTGGCAGCAGCTTATTCATACTCTCCCTACTGAGAACATTTGCATTATTGGCAAGCCTGCTGTGGTTTTTGTCCAGCCGCCTCTCGGCATGTTTGCTGTGCTGTGGCCACATCTCCGACCCGTCCCCATTATAGTGAATGGGGCCAGAGCGGACTTCCAGCTTCACATGTGGGCTTGTGTTAGTACGGATCCGGCAGGCTGTTCCCCTGCCAGAACAACCTGCCGAACAATCCTAATGCTAATGTGAAAGAACCCTTAAACTGGTTTTCTTGATTAGAATGGCTTGTTTGAGAAATCAACTGTATTAAATACTGGTGACTCATGTTTCAGTCATGAAGGTAAGATATTCATTGCATCTGCATAACTGAAGCTAGTTGTGATTAAGTTGTCTTCATTGGGAGAGGTGTTAGAACAGCAATGTATGTGGCAGACAATAGATGTTGCACCCCTCCACCTCTATTCAGAGCTGTTCTAATACCTCTCCTGAGGCAGTTTAATTACACCTTATAGATTTAGTGATACAAGTGCAATCAATACCTTACTCGCATGACTGAAGCACGAGTCACCAGAATTTAATGCCAGTGATTTCTCACTTGCTCTGACTTATTCCTACTGATATACCTTGACCTTGAGGAATGAAAACACTCACAGACACCACCCGTAAATGGGATTAATAAAATTAAGTCTGAATTTTTACCCAGAAATAGCTGAGCTGATGCTGAGATGTAATACTACAAAGAAAAAGGGAGTCAGTCAGCACATTCCAATGTGCAGGTGCACGTTGCCATTGCTGAAAGTATAAATTCATAAAAACAATGCAACAGTACTCTGCAAACATATAAAGTACAATAATACCATAATTATAGAAAATATTCTGGTGCTACTCTCATTTAATAAATTTGAGATTCTTGGTAAATACATTCTGTACAAAGTTATTTGTGCCTGTCAGCCGGTGTCAAGGCGATCTCTATTGCACAGGAACCTAACACTAACTGCTACCTGTTATGGTGCCATACTGGCCACCACAAAATACAGTGAATACAGCTTCCACATGCATGCTGGGTCCACTCTTCCCTTTGAAGCCTTTGGTGCCATAATGGCCTCCAATAAATCCAGGGAATGTAGGTCCAACATTCATGCTGAGCCCACTCTATACCTCACCTCTCCTGGTGCCAGAAGGCTTCAAATGAATGCAGGAAGAGCAGACTAAAGCTTTATGCTTGCACTAATTAAAATCAGCTTGTGGAAAAGACAGGCTAGTCAGGAATGCAAGACCAATGGAGTCAGCCACACCTCCAATGCAAACTGCAGAGAAAAAGGGGATCAGTCAGCACATTCCAATTTGGCAGGTGCACGTTGCCATGGCTGAAAGCACAAGTCATCAAGCTGTAATACTAGGCACAACCATTGGAAAAAGTGGCTTTTGATAGTGAAAAAAAATGTTTGACACTTTTTCTTATTTCATGCAACCCCATAAAATATTATGTCAATTTATGGGATACAACATGATTACATAACGTGAGTAAGGATGAAATCAGTAGCAACTCCGACCAATGGTTGGATAAGACCATTATGGTGCCACTTGAACAAACTTTTTGTACCTTGGTATCCAGTAGTAGATTATTCCTTAATATCCACACTTTAGAGCTTTATCATACAAAGCAAAGTCATGTTTAAACTACTAAGATTGGATCAGATCACATTGTACTGGGACTTATTACACTGCCGGTGGTCGCTGCGCAGCGCTGCACCAAATTTAGAGTAGGTTCCCACTCAAGGAAGCAATCTTGTCATGGTGAGTGGGCCTATGGTTTTTGATCAAATTGTATACTAATGCCTCATGTACAGCATGCAACATAGGGGTAGGTACAGTGGATATAAAAAGTCTACACACCCCTGTTAAAATGTCAGGTTTCTGTGATGTAAAAAAAATTGACAACAATAAATCATTTCAGAACTTTTTCCACCTTTAATATGACCTATAAACTGTACCACTCAATTGAAAAACAAACTGAATTCTTTAAGGTGGAGGGAAGAAAATAAAAATAAAATAATGTGGTTGCATAAGTGTGCACACCCTCTTATATTTGGGGATGTAGCTGTGTTCAGAATTAAGCAATTACATTCAAAATCATGTTAAATAGGAGTCAGCATACACCTGCCATCATTTAAAGTGCCTCTGATTAACCCCAAATAAAGTTCAGCTGCTCTAGTTGGTCTTTCCTGAACTTTTCTTAGTCGCATCCCACAGCAAAAGCCATGGTCCACAGAGAGCTTCCAAAGCATCAGAGAGATCTCATTGTTAAAAGGTATCAGTCAGGAGAAGGGTACAAAAGAATTTCCAAGGCATTAGATATACAATGGAACACAGTGAAGACAGTCATCATCAAGTGGAGAAAATATGGCACAACAGTGACATTACCAGGAACTGGACGTCCATCCAAAATTGATGAAAAGACTAGAAGAAAACTGGTCTGGGAGGCTACCAAGAGGCCTACAGCAACATTAAATGAGCTGCAGGAATATCTGGCAAGTACTGGCTGTGTGGTACATGTGACAACAATCTCCCGTATTCTTCATATGTCTGGGCTATGGGGTAGAGTGGCAAGATGAAAGCCTTTTCTTACGAAGAAAAACATCCAAGCCAGGCTACATTTTGCAAAAACACATCTGAAGTCTCCCAAAAGCATGTGGGAAAAGGTGTTATGGTCTGATAAAACCAAGGTTGAACTTTTTGGCCATAATTCCAGAAGATATGTTTGGCGCAAAAACAACACTGCACATCACCAAAAGAACACCATACCCACAGTGAAGCATGGTGGTTGCAGCATCATGCTTTGGGGCTGTTTTTCTTCAGCTGGAACTGGGGCCTTAGTTAAGCTAGAGCAAATTATGAACAGTTCCAAATACCAGTCAATATTGGCAGAAAACCTTCAGGCTTCTGCTAGAAAGCGGAACATGAAGAGGAACTTCATCTTTCAGCATGACAACGACCCAAAACATACATCCAAATCAACAAAGGAATGGCTTCACCAGAAGAAGATTAAAGTTTTGGAATGGCCCAGCCAGAACACAGACCTAAATCCGATTGAAATTCTGTGGGGTGATCTGAAGAGGGCTGTGCACAGGAGATGCCCTCGCAATCTGACAGATTTGGAGTGTTTTTTCAAAGAAGAGTGGGCATATCTTGCCAAGTCAAAATGTGCCATGCTGATAGACTCATACCCAAAAAGACTGAGTGCTGTAATAAAATCAAAAGGGGCTTCATCAAAGTATTAGTTTAAGGGTGTTCACACTTATGCAACCATTATTTTATTTTTATATTTTTTCTTCCCTCTACCTAAAAGATTTCAGTTTGTTTTTCAATTGAGTTGTACAGTTTATAGGTCACATTAAAGGTGGAAAAAGTTCTGAAATGATTTATCTTTGTCTCATTTTTTTTACATCACAGAAACCTGACATTTTAACAGGGGTGTGAAGACTTTTTATATCCACTGTATATGAAAAATTGCGCTGAGAAGCGATGTTAATTATGCTGAGAAGCAGTTATTAGATTAAAGCATAGTATTGAGGATGTGCGATCCAGTTTCACTTTCTCATATTTTACTTATTATACTGCCCCCATTGTCCTAATCATCACTGAGGCTAGTCATCTGCTGAGCAGGCGGTCAAAGCCTTTCTCTGGGTGTCTGGAGACAAGATGTGGAGAGCAGATGGGTCTTGACCTGTAGTTTAACAACAACAATAGAGATTGGTGAAGTGAAGAATATTTTTTATATATATATATATATATATATATATATATATATATATATATTTATGACCAACTAGCAGAAGGACCCGGCTTCGCTCGGGTATATTTAATCTATTTCATTTAATGTTTGTGTGTGTCATTAAAAGATATCGGCAGTATCCCCCATAACAGTGACCTCTACTGCACCCCTCCCCTTAAACAGTGAACTTCACAGTCCCCCAGCCCTTAAAACTGACCCCCCCACAGTGCCCTGCCACTTTAAAATGGGACATTCACAGCAGCCCATCCTCTTAACTTTGACCTTCATAGCAGCCCGCCCCTTTAGCAGTAAGTTTCACAGCACCCCACTCCCTTAACAGTGACCTCCACAGTACACTGCTGCCTTAGCAGTGACCTAACAGTACCCTGCTGCCTTAACAGTAGCCTCCACAGCAATTGCCCCTTTAATAGTGGCCCCTGCCGCCTTAACAGTGACCTCCACAGTGTCTGCCCCTTTAACAGTGACCTCCACAGCGGCCTGACCCCTTAACAGTAACATCCACAGTGAAAGCCTCTTTAACAGTGACCTCCACAGTGCCCGCCCCTTTAACAGTGACCTCCACAGCACCTTGCCCCTTTAATGCTAGGGCTACACGATGACATGTGTCACACGACATTTTGCCTCAACAATATTTTTATAATGGCAGTCTATGGTGTTGCACTGCGACATGTGACATGCTGCGACTGACACGACAGTTGCAAAAAATACATCCAAGATGCATTTTTCAGCGACTGTCGCGTCGCAGTCTCAGCATGTCACATGTCACAGTGTAATTCCATAGACTATCATTATAAAAAATTGTCGCGCAACATTGGTGTGACATCAATGTCGCGCGACACATGTAGCAGTGTAGTTGTGCCCTATGTGGCGTGTGACTTAATGTCGCACGACACATGTCGTCGTGTAGCCCTAGCCTAAAGTTGACCTACAGCAGTGAAGAAAAATGGCTGGGTTGATATAGAAACCTGGAGTAAAACTGTGTGTATGTGGAGACTAAGGGCCTGCAAGCTTCTATTGGCTGATAAGGGACATGTGACTGTGTGTATGGCAGTTGGGATATGAAGAGAAAGACTTGCAGGCTTGTATTGGCTAATGCAGGTAATTTTTTGAGAATATCTCAGGAACAGTAAGTCCTAGAGAGCTGAGACCCCCCCACAAGATTTATTCCAGGTAGCAAGGGATGTGTATACCAAGTTTTGCTGAAAACAATGGTTGCACTTTTGAGTGATCACGGAACATACATACACACATATATACAGTCAGGTCCATAAATATTGGGAAACCAACACAATTCTAACATTTTTGGCTCTATACACCACCACAATGGATTTGAAATTAAACGAACAAGATGTGCTTTAACTGCAGACTGTCAGCTTTAATTTGAGGGTATTTACATCCAAATTAGGTGAACGGTGTAGGAATTACAACAGTTTGCATATGTGCCTCCCACTTGTTAAGGGACCAAAAGTAATGGGAAAATTGGCTTCTTAGCTGTTTCATGGCCAGGTGTGTGTTATTCCCTCATTATCCCAATTACAATGAGCAGATAAAAGGTCCAGAGTTCATTTCAAGTGTGCTATTTTCATTTGTCAACTCTTAAGATGAGATCCAGAGAGCTCTCACTATCAGTGAAGCAAGCCATCATTAGGCTGAAAAAACAAAACAAACCCATCAGAGAGATAGCAAAAACATTAGGCGTGGCCAAAACAACTGTTTGGAACATTCTTAAAAAGAAGGAACACACCGATGAGCTCAGCAACACCAAAAGACCCGGAAAACCACTGAAAAAAACTGTGGTGGATTACCGAAGAATTCTTTCCCTGATGAAGAAAACACCCTTCACAACAGTTGGCCAGATCAAGAACACTCTTTAGGAGGTAGGTGTATGTGTGTCAAAGTCAGCAATGAAGAGAAGACTTCACCAGAGTGAATACAGAGGGTTCACCACAAGATGGAAACCATTGGTGAGCCTCAAAAACATGAAGGCCAGATTAGAGTTTGCCAAACAACATCTAAAAAAGCCTTCACAGTTCTGGAACAACATCCTATGGACAGATGAGACCAAGATCAACTTGTACCAGAGTGATGGGAAGAGAAGAGTATGGAGAAGGAAAGGAACTGGTCATGATCCTAAGCATACCACCTAATCAGTGAAGCATGGTGGTGGTAGTGTCATGGCGTGGGCATGTATGGCTGCCAATGGAACTGGTTCTCTTGTATTTATTGATGATGTGACTGCTGACAAAAGCAGCAGAATGAATTCTGAAGGGTTTCGGGCAATATAATCTGCTCATATTCAGCCAAATGCTTCAGAAGTCATTGGACGGCGCTTCACAGTGCAGATGGACAATGACCCAAAGCATACTGCAAAAGCAACCAAAGAGTTTTTTTAAGGGAAAGAAGTGGAATGTTATGCAATGGCCAAGTCAATCACCTGACCTGAATCCGATTGAGCATGCATTTCACTTGCTGAAGACAAAACTGAAGGGAAAATGCCCCAAGAACAAGCATGAACTGAAGACAGTTGCAGTAGAGGCCTGGCAGAGCATCACCAGGGATGAAACCCAGCGTCTGGTGATGTCTATGCTTTCCAGACTTCAGGCTGTAATTGACTGCAAAGGATTTGCAACCAAGTATTAAAAAGTGAAAGTTTGATTTATGATTATTATTCTGTCCCATTACTTTTGGTCCCTTAACAAGTGGGAGGCACATATGCAAGCTGTTGTAATTCCTACACCGTTCACCTGATTTGGATGTAAATACCCTCAAATTAAAGCTGACAGTCTGCAGGTAAAGCACATCTTGTTCGTTTCATTTCAAATCCATTGTGGTGGTGTATAGAGCCAAAAATGTTAGAATTGTGTCGCTGTCCCAATATATATGGACCTGACTGTACATCCTTCTTTAAATATATAGAGTCAACTCTATTTTGCTTTTAAAGTATTATCCTGGAAAACCTCTTTATCTTTTTGTGAACTGTAAATACAGGAAAATACAAGACTATAACTGGCCTTCTACCTACAAAAGAAAACACTAATGAAAGGTCTTCACAATATTTGCTTGTGTGCTTGATCACAAATCCAATCAGCATTCACCTTTTATTTAACCTCCTTCGAATGTCTGCCTTTCACAAAAGACATCTTTGTTATTTAGGACAAAGCAGGAACAATAGCTTCCAATCAATCTCTATGAGCTTCTATCCTTAAAGGACATTATGTATCAGAGATGTCTAGTAAGATTATTTTGATGCCAATTATTTTATTGTCCACTTTTTATTTTACTGGAAATTATTGTAATTACCGTATTAGAGAGAAGGGATAACATAAATTACTATCAGAGGTGCATAGTCTTTAATTAGAATTTTACAGTGGCCTCTGTAATCTCTCTTATTATATTAGAGTTAATGTATCTGAGTCCTCCTGCTATGCTGATTGGAAAAAAATCTTCATTTTTCATGGCATACCATACCGCCATCATCTGTGGCAGAAGCAGCGTGACAAGGATTCCTGATGCAGTGGAATTTTATAATGATCACTATTAGTATTCACAAATTTAAAGGGGTTGTCAAGAATTAGAAAAGTATTGCAAATTTCTTCCAAAGAAAAACAATGTCATACCTGTCCACGTGTTCTGTCTTGTACTGCAGGTAAGCTCCATTGTACTAAATAGTTCTGAGCTATAATGTCACATACAACCTATAGCAAATGTGGTGCTGTTTGTAGAAGAAAGCCACCTTTGGAATATTCTTGTGGAATCCTCAATTTAAACAGAATTTCACACTTCAGGCTGAATTTTCTCTAAAGACCCCCTTTACACTCCTCAATTGAGCAGACAATTGTCGGAAAGCAAGAGTTCATGCAACGATCTCCTCCACAGTATTGGGAGGAGCAATCGCTCATTCCCATACAGACTGGTTATTTGCCGGCAGCAAAGTGATGTTTAGACAGCACAATCTGATCAGGGAAAAAATGATTTAGGTATCCGCACCAATGATCCTATTACCTGATGAACGAGTGGTTTGGGTAGTCACAGACAGATTATCAAGCAGTCTAAAGGTGCCTTAACTCCCATAGACCTCAAAGGAGGGAGCTGCACAAATGTGCGGCCACCTTTAAATTTTTTCTCATGTATGTTTTGGCAACCAGTAAGCCTATGCATTGAGGTGCACTTTAAAATCAATTATCGAATAGAATTTTGGGGGATATTTATCAAAACTGGTGTAAATGAAAACTGGCTTAGATTCACCTTTCAAGCGTTGAAAAATGAAAGGTGTAATCTGATTGGTTCCTATCAACAACTAAGGCTACTTTCACACTAGTATTTCTATTTTCCAGTATTTAGATCCGTCATAGGGTCTCAATACAGGAAAAAAAAACACTTCTGTTTTGTCCCCATTCATTGTCAATGGGGACAAAACGTAACTGAACAGAACGGAATCCTCCAAAACACATTCCGTTCCGTTTGGTTGTGTTCTCATAACAGAGAGCAAACTGCAGCATGCTGCGGTTTTCTTTCCGTCATGGGGTGCTGAGCAACTCTTTCAATGGAGTTCATGACGGATCCGTCTTGGGTATGTTAAAGATAATACAACCGGATTCGTTCATAACGGATGCAGATGGTTGTATTATCAGTAACAGAAGCATTTTTGCTGAACCCTGCCAGATCCAACAAAAACGCTAGTGTGAAAGTTGCCTAAGGCTACGTTCACACTAGTGTTAATATTTTCCGGAATTGAGATCCGTCATAGGGTCTCAATACCGGAAATAAACGCTTCTGTTTTGTCCCCATTCATTGTCAATGGGGGACAAAACGTAACTGAACAGGACGGAGTGCTCCAAAATGCGTTCCGTTCCATTCTCACACCAGAGAGCAAACCGCAGCATGCTGTGGTTTGCTTTTCGTCCTGGGATGCAGAGCAAGACAGATCCATCATGACCCACGATGCAAGTCAATGGGGACGGATCAGTTTTCTCTGACACAATAGAAAACGTATCCGTCCCCCATTGACTTTCAATGGAGTTCATGACGGATCCGTCTTGGGTATGTTACAGATAATACAACCGGATCCGTTCATAACAAATGCAGATGGTTGTATTATCAGTAACGGAAGTGTTTTTGCTGAACCCTGACGGATCCAGTAAAAATGCTAGTGTGAAAGTAGCCTTAGGCAGTTTTTCTCTACACCAGTTTTGATAAATCTCCCCCACTGTGTTTATCTTTGAATTTCTAAAACTTTAACATTAATTTAGTCTGCAATGCCTGGGGCAGTATTATAAGAAGTTCCAGACCAACCCCGATCAGAAAATAAGGGCCTTAAATTTCCCATAACATTAATGGGATCCATCAACTAATCTGTTCTAATAAACATAAAGCACCATTATATTTGGTATAAGCCTTCCTGGTTGAGTTAAACATTCCAGTAATTGATACAACCATTGTTACTTCGCAGAGTAGACTTTTCACCATATGAATAAGGTCAACCTTGAGGAAAGAATAAATATGGAATCCCATGCGGGTAATAGAAATTTCTGTATATTTTTTATAAAAATGGATGACTTTTTCCATCATAAAGGTCATATAGGAAGACAAGGCAGACAGTGAAAAATTGAATAAAAAACCTGCATATTTTATAAATGTAATAAAGCAACATGTTTAATTACATATATGCAATATAATTACATTACAGAAATTGTACTAAATAAACCAGATGCATAAAGTCATTTCCAGAACACATTTTTTATTTTACATTCCAAGATCTAGAAGTCTTACTTTGTAAGTCGTATCTCTTAAAATGTGGAGTGCTTCCTGTATTTGTTTTAAAGGAGATTGTAAATGAAGCAGAAAAATGTTTTATAAAGGTGATTTTATCCATCAAAACCAAATGTGACAACATACTTATTTTCCCATCAAAACAACTTAATGCATTGTAGAACAATGGGTTGTAACCTGTACTGGAGCAAATACAGATGAGATGCCACAAGAGCAGACAAGCAGAACTGTCTCCTGGTTTGTATATGTTATAGAGTGCTTGTGTACGTGTCTATATATTGTATGGTGTAAAGTTTTTCTGTACTACTTATGAATCATTTCATATATACTGAAACTCCAATTACGTCATTATTTATAATCCATCATCATACATCATCTGCTTCAGCCCTGTCAAATTATAGAAAATTGAAAGTGCCCAGGGAGACATCAGAACAGCATATTCTTGGTCTGCTCACTGTGGTTGTCTGGGTTAGAAAACCTATTTTAAATACTCTAGGAATTCTGAAATAATAGAGGTATAGGATCCAATATTCGGAACTGGCTAATGAATTTGGAGGTCCTTTCTCTGAGGAACCACCAAATTCATGCACTGCAAGGACACCCAATTTCAATCAGAATTGTGTATGGCTTTTTTCAGATTAAAGGGATATTCCTATCCACTGGGACCTCCTCTGGTAATGGGTTAAGAGGTCCCATGTGGCCTCTTTTAATGGAATGATGGTTGAGCAGGCCTTACCACTACTCAATTAAAATTCTGTAGGATCTTCAGAGATGTTTAATCTGTTGCTCCATTCATACAAGGGCACCGAACCCCTGTTTTTCTGATTGATGGGAGTCCCAGAGTCCTGGCCCTCACCAATTTAACCGATAACCCCTATCCACTAATGAGGAAATAACTTGTTCAAACTAGAATACTCCATTAAAGGGTAACTGTCATGTTTTCATAAAAAATAAAAATAAAATTTAGCATATGTTTCTGCTCTAGCAGCATTATGCATAAAGCAATCTATAGTTTCTTCACATACCATTGTTTTCCTTGATTTTTTTTCCCCTTAGTTATGGCTGTTTAAACATTTAGACCTTCTCAAGATGGCTCCTCTGCCAGTTCTCTGAGGCCAAAACTGCTTTCCCTCACTTCCCATACACACTTTCTGTAGCCAGCAGCTCCCTGCCAGCCAATCAGATTGGATTACTGAGAGACCCGCCTCCTCACTCTGAAGTCTAATGCAGGCATGCAGTGTGAAGGACCGCCCCTCTGTCTTCCTGTCTTCTTAGCCAGAGACAGACAAGCTATAGCAATGGTCTTTTAAGGGAGCAGTGTAAAAGGACAGAGGACATTAATGAAAGCTGTTATTATAAGGTAATTACAGATCTTTTGACAATCATTGACAGACAAATTCGGGTATAAATGCCTAGCTCTAATAAACTAGCAAATAAAAAAATATGACAGTTACCCTTTAAGGACTTATTCACACATGCATATTTTGGTGAGTTTTTTTTATTTTATTTACCAAACATTTCTTAGCTGTCAACTGCAAATAATGGGAAATGTAGCATTGATAAAGGCTGGCTGAATAATCATTCAGCTGAAAGCTATCAAATGTTTATGGCCATTTTAACAATTGTAAGGCTGGGTTCACACAGTGAAGCATATTAACTAATAATGTTTAAAGCCGGCAATAAACTTTCAATAGCTGTCAGATTGACAATTGTTTGGCTAACAGCTATCTCTCCCAACTCTCTCCTAACTCCCCCAGGGGAGATTGGCAATGCCCTTTACTGGGGAAACTCCCAGTGGGCCGATTGCCTTTTACTAGGCTGTGGGGTGGCAGAGCCCCATCTCACTTCTCACACCATGTGTCTTTAGCAGCCCACTCCAATACACATCGCTGGTCGCCGGCCCTACTGCTCTGAGTCATTATTATAAACTATGCATGATAATGACAGCAGAGGCTAGCATTGTGTGTCTGTAATATACATTTCAAGCGCTGGCCTGCTGTGCCCAGCGCGCTGTCATTATTATACAATGTGTATGGTGATGATCACACCGCAAAAAAAAACTAAATTACTCCATGTGCATTAAATGTCCGTTTATCCACATGGCCATTCCGCAAAAAAGTAGAACATGTCCCATCTTTGTCTGCACTACAGACAAGGATAGGACTGTTCAATTAGGGACCAGATGATCCGTTCCGCAAAATGAAGAATGCACACGGCCAGTATCCGTGTTTTGTAAATCTGTTTGTGAGCCCTAAGGCTGAATTGACATCATCGTTTTTTTTTGTATTCTTCTTAAGCAGTACTTTTTTTTTCTAAAATAACAGACTTCAGGCAGAAATGGCTCAAACGGATGCCAAATTTGCATAACTGATGTTCAGGATCTGTTTTATTTTTATAGTATCCATTTATAAAAAAAATATATATTCCGTTCTTTTGATGGATCAGAAGAATGGAAAAATAAATGGTGATCTCATCTCAGCCTAATATGGAATCTGTGTAGGAATGTAGCTTGACAATCTGCTACTCATTAATATACAAGGTTGTATTTGTAGCTGGCCTAACAGTTTGCTGACCTCGCCTACTTGACTTGGCCACGCCTTCTGCCAGTTTGGCTCCACCTACAACATGGGGCCATTTTTACCTTCTTTTCCAGGGCCACTTTGAGTTTCCAATCAACCCCTGGACTCCCCCATGCATAATGGGCACATGTTTGGCTCTGCAAATGTGTATGAGTAGTCAATGGTGAGAGAGGAGAAAGCTCCTGCTAGACACTTTTGGTCGCAACTTATCTCCTGGAGAACAATATAATTGGGCAAAAAATAATTAGCTTCCACTACTCCATCTCTTCCTTGACATCATTAGTAGGGGAAGAGTTGAAAGTAGAGATGAGCAAAAAACTCAATATTTGGTTTAGTTCAGGGTTACCAACTTTTTGAAAAAGTTCATTTTGGACCAACATCAGTTTGGGCCAAGAAGTTGCTCCAATTGCCCTGAAAATTGGTTTATAAGTCTCTCTAGTCTCCTAGGATTTTTTAGGAAAACATCTCTTTTCCTTTATTTTTTTTATAAATTTCAAATCTTTCCCTCTTCTCTCCCTAAGCTCTGGAACACAATGACAGCAATAATAAATGATGTTTAACATACATAGCTATGGGTAAATGCACCAACACATGTGTTATGCTTTTTCATATTCCAATGCTTTCAAAAACTGTCCCTTATCTGGGAAGATGATGTTTAAACACATTAAATTTTTTAAAAAAGTGCCTTGGGGAGCGTCCAAACAATATGCCTTGAGACAGGATCAGAATGCCTTCTTGTTTGAGTGGCATGTGACCACAATGGTAGAGGCAGCAGAATCAGCATATCATGGAACATACAAGGCTGTCTATGGGTAGTAGTAGTTGTAATATTAATAGTAGTAGTAGTAGTGGGGTGATAGTGGTAGTAGTGGCAGATGCTTTGCATTAATAGTGGTGCCAGTAGGGCATTAGCAGCAAAGAGCAGTGCCATTTTCAGCAGCCGTATGGTCAGGCTCGGACTTGCCCATAGGAGTATCCCCGGATGGGCTCCTGAGCAAGGTGGGCCCCTAATCTCCCACCCCCTGCACAAGTGGCACATAAAGCAGTAGACTTACTGCACTTACATACATTTATTCAAAGAAACTCCCCAGTTTATTATTATTATTATAGACACGATCAGAGCTGAGATGACTTCTAGGTATAGAGGAAAGCTAGCCAGTATCCTCTTTTCCCCAGGACCTACCTTCTCAAAGTTGCTGCAGGGACCCCCATATTCAATCATCTGGTAGCATTTTGCTGCTGTGTGAGCAGGTGATATTTGAATGTATCTGTATGGTGGGCCCCCAAAATAAATTTTACAGGTGGGCCCTAGGCACCCCAGTCTGACACTGCATATGGTATATGTTGGCAGGCAGATAGGCAGCAGCATGATGGAAGCAGCAGGCTTATGGGAAGATCATGTTAGGTAGGTTGCAGCAGTGGCATGATGGTGGTGGTGGCATGATGGAGGACGGCAGGCAGGCAGTAACAGTGGCAAGATGGGGCTCCACCAGGAAAGGCAAGATCTATTCATCAACCTCAGCTAGAGGAGTGTGAAAATCCTCCTTATTTTGAACAAAGCGATGTTTTCGACACTGCTAGAGAACACTTGGTCTGTTTGGATGTCATCATGCCTCTGTGGAGCTGAAAACCCTCTCTGAGATGACATTGGTGGCTGGACAAGAAAAAAGAAAGAGTATGCTGTGCTATTTTGGGCCACTGTTCCAATCAGCTTTCCCAGAAATATATGCGTCAGAGAACAAAATATTCTAGCAAAAGTTTAGGTAGGCCTGAACCTGTGCATTGAGACTGGAGCTATTGGCTTGCTGACTGACATCAGCTTGGTGTGGCACATGGAAAAACTGTTGCATCATGGTGAGGAGACTGAAATGGCTGCTGCAGCTATTGCTGCCGGGGCTTCTGCTGCTGATGGTGGCAAGTTGGTGGCAGGCGTCAGCTCACCGTAAGCTGCAACAAGCTGTGTACACAGTGTTTCCTGGTTATAACGGAATATGTCCTCCTTTAAGAGGGACAAAAACATTCCCCCATTTTGTTTTGATAGTGAGGGTCTAAAAGTATGGTTATCTAGTAATCATCAGACTGCTTGATGTCACCATTCTGCTTGTCACTGCGCAAGCAAGCGAGCATAGAGATCGAAATTCTGTCACGTTTGCCTTAGAGACAGTTCTTTACACCTCTGCCCCCCCCCCCACTGAGACAATATGGTTTCATGGTCGGTGTCCCCGCCATCATCATCCTCTTGCAACTCTGAATACTCTTCCTCCTCTTTAAGTGGCAGCACCTCCTCCTCCTTCCCCATCAGAGTTTCTTATTGTGGGTCCCCAACAGCTACAGGGCGGACAGCAAGATGCATTAGCTGTTCTTCTCCTCCTACTTCATTGGCACTTATTACAATAGCGTCAGCATCACTTCAAAAATACACATGAGGGGGATGAGGGACAACTGCAGTATGAACGGAATCAGCTGCCACTGCCTGACAAGGAAACAACACATGCTCCCTGCTGAGGGGGTCTGGTACATGACCAAATAGTTCACAGCTTTCCATTGCTCGTACAGATGCTTTAACATGTGCAATGTTGAATTCCAGCGAGTTATAACGTGTCTAGGAGTGCTTTCCTCACCATGTGAGAATAGCTGAAAAGAGGGACAGTCTCCTGGACATTTCCAGCACCTTGCACAGTGCATTTATTTTCAAAAGGCCATGCAGGGACCATGTGGTATGTCCCCCAGGTTCAGGGCCGCCAGGATGTTGCACCCATTGTCACTGACCACCTTGCCCAGTTGGAGTCAGTGACAGCCAGCAGGATGGTTGCTGCTTGATATACTTTAATCTTGGGGGGATGTCAAAGGGACCTGGCCATGTTGCTTCCCAAGACGTGGTCCCAGCTGTTTTTTGGGTGGTAAGTCACCTCTGCTCTTTATTGTTGCCACCACCATCCTTCTCCTTGATGGTGCCTCCTCCTCAGCACCCCGATCCCAGGTCCTGTCCAGCACACAATCATCATCAGAGTCCCCCATTTTCCTGCTGCTTTTATCAGACTTTGAGATATGGTGGGCTCCTGGGCCCCCTTCACCTGCTCTTTCCCCAACTGCCACTGTCGCTGCCTCAACCACCAATACCATGGCCAGGTGTCACTATTACAACCACCATGAACACAGGTATGCATGGAGTCCCCAGCCTCCTCCCCAACCTCCTCCTCATTGCAGCCCAAACAGAGATTGCTCTCACACCAGTTGCAAACAGGGAGACTCTTGATGATCTCCCATAGGGCCTGGTGGGGTTTTCTTGGCACTTCTTAGGAAAAAACAAAGGTGCTCCACTAGAAAGGGGCAGTGAAGACTGAGAGAACTCTACTGAAAGCCTTCTTTGGGGCTGCAAGGAGGCGGAGCAGGAGGAACATTGTGACCCCTGGCTCCACTGAACGCTGACTGATTCTAAAGTCACCTCCATGACATTCTTCTATGACTGAGAGGAGGACTGAGCCATCCAATCCACAATCTCGTCCTCCTTCTCCTCAATGATAATGTTTCACCTTTCCAAAGTTAGCAGGGACAACTGTATACTACTACTACTACCTTTGCTACTGCTACTGCTGCTACTACTACTACTACCCAGATAGCTGGTGCTACTACTACCCACATTAAATCTCAGTAGCCCTGACTTATTTGGGCCTCTCAGATAATGTTGCGCGCTACCCTGTGTATTGGTGTAGTAATCATGTATATGCTGATTTTAACCACCTCCCGTCCGCCCATAGACTATAAACGCCTGGGAGGTGGTTCTCTTTTTCTGAATGGACGTTCCAGATCGTCCGTTCAGAAACTGCAGCTGCGCGCTAATCGTGCAGCTGCTGATCGGGTTGCCCGCTGTCAGTGACAGCAGGGCAACCCAGAGAGAAGGCAGGGACAGTGCCCAGGTGTCCCTGCCTTCTGGATCACTGCATACACAGCGCTCACCGAGCGCTGTGTATGCAGAGCAGGAAGCGCTATGCGCTTCCTGTTCCGGCCCTGCGGTCATCTTTCACAGACCTCGATCAGCCCTGCACTGAGGCTGTACAGCCTCTCTAGGGGGTGAATTTCTCCTGTAACTGGGGCTACTTTGTCAACCTCAGTTACAGGAGAAATCAACAGTGAAAAAAGATTTCACATGTAAAAAAAAAAAATTCCCCAAGTAAGGAATAAAAAAAATGTAAAAAATTAAATAAAATAGACATATTTGGTATTGCCGTATCCGTGACGGTCGGCTCTATAAATATATCACATAATCGACCAAGTCTAATAAACGGCATAAAAAAAAATAATAACTGTCAAAACAAGCAATTTCTGTCACCTTACATCACAAAAAGTGCAACACCAAGTGATCAAAAAGGCGTATGTCCCACAAAATGGTATCAATAAAACCGTCACCTCATCCCGCAAAAAATGAGCCCCTACATCTCTCAAAAAATTAAAAAAAATATAGCTCTTAGAACATGGAGATACTAAAACATAATTTCTTTGGTTTAAAAAATGCTATTATTGTGTTCAAGTGAAAAAAAAAGTAGACATATTAGGTATTGCCGCGTCTGTAAAAACCAGTTCTATAAAAATATCACATGACCTAACCCCTCGGGTGAACACCGTATAAAAATTTTTAAAAAACGGTGTCAAAACAAGCAATTTTTGTCACCTTACATCACAAAAAGTGCAACACCAAGTGATCGAAAAGGCGTATGTCCCACAAAATGGTACCAATAAAACCGTCACCTCATCCCGCAAAAAATTAGCCCCTACATAAGAAAATGCTATTATTGTGTAAAACTTTAATAAATAAGAAAAAGTATACATATTAGGTATCGCCACGTCCGTAACAATATGCTCTATAAAAATGTGACTTGACCGAACCCCTCAGGTGAACGCTGTAAAAATAAATAAATAAAAACTGTGCTAAAACAACCAATTTTTTGGTCACCTTGCCCCATAAAGTGTTATAATGAATGATCATAAAATCATATGTACCCAAAAATTGTACCAATAAAACTGGCACCTTATCCCCTAGCTTCCAAAATGGGATCACTTCTTGGGAGTTTCTACTGTAAGGGTGCATCAGGGGGGCTTCAAATGGGACATGGCATTTAAAAACCATGTGGAGTTCCTTTTCTTCTGCGCCCTGCCGTGTGCCCATACAGCAGTTTATGACCACATGTGGGGTGTTTCTGTAAACCGCAGAATCTAGGTGATAAATATTGAGTTTTGTTTGGCTGTTAACCATTGATGTGTTAAAGAAAAAATTTGATTAAAATGGAAAATCTGCCAAAAAAGTGAAATTTAAAAATTTGATCTCCATTTTCCTTTAATTCTTGTGGAACACCTAAAGGGTTAACAAAGTTTGTAAAATCGGTTTTAAGTAACTTGAGGGGTGTAGTTTATACAATGGGGTCATTTATGGGGGTATCCACTATGTAGGCCCCACAAAGTGACTTCAGACCTGAACTGGTCCTTAAAAAGTGGGTTTTGGCAATTTTATTAAAAAATTTAAGAATTGCTTCTAAACTTCTAAGCCTTCTAACGTCCTAAAAAAAATAAAATGACATTTCCAAAATGATGCCAACATAAAGTAGACATGTGGGGAATGTTAAGTAATAAATATTTTATGAGGTATCACTTTCTGATTTAAAGGCAGAGAAATTGAAATTGCGAATTTTTAAAAAATTTTGGTAAATTTGGGATTTTTTCATTAATAAATGTGAAAAGTATTGACTCAAATTTATGACTATCATGAAGTACAATGTGTCATGAGAAAACAAACTCTGAATGACTTGGATAAGTAAAGGCGTTCCAAAGTTATTACCACATAAAGTGAGATATGTCAGTTTTGCAAAATTAGGCCTGGTCAGAAAGGGGACAAATGGCCCAGATGGGAAGTGGTTAATAATTTCAACAACCCACCCAAAAAAATAAAGAAAAACAGATTTAGGCCTAATTTAGTTATCATTCACATATACTTTTGTACACTACCCAGTGTTTTGTTGCATTAATCACCTATATGCTGGTTAAATTAAATTGAACAACCCCCAAAAAATAAAATTCTACATATGTGGATATTAATTAAATGAAAACAGATAATAAGAGCCAGGCCTGATGCTCAATTTCACGTTATCATTCACAGATAAATTGTCGCCCTACCCTATGTATTGGTATATTGATCACCTATATGCTGGTTTAATTAAATTGAACCCACAAAAAACAATTAAATTCTAGCCATGTGAAAATGGATGATTGAGGCCTGACCCTCATATTACATTTACATTCACAGTTAAGTTGTTGCTCCTGCGTATTGGTGTACTGATCATCTATATGCTGGTTTAATCAAACTGAACAATCCCCAAAAAATAATGAAAATGGATAATTAAGGGCCAGACCTGACATTCACTTTCACGTTAACACTCACAGGAAAATTGTTGCCCTACCCTCTGTATTGGTGTGCTAATCATCCATATGTTAATTTAATTAAAGTGAACAATCCCAAAAAAATAAACAAAAATGGATGATTAAGGGCTAGACCTTAATTACATGTTAACACTCACAGGTAAATTGTTGCCCTACCCTGTGTATAATGTACTGATCACCTATATGCGGGTTTAATTAATTTGAACCCACAAAAAAAATTGAATTTCAACCATGTGGAAATACAATAAAGGGAAACGGATGATTGAGGCCTATTCCCTTTTTTAATGGGGACAAAAAAAAAGAAAAAAAAAAAAGAGAAAAAGAGTTTTTCATAATAAAAAAAAGTTTCAAATTGTCACCTCATCCCACAAAAATGAGCCCCTACATAAAACAATCGGGAAAAAAAAAAAAAAAAAAAACTATGGCTCTCAGAATATGGAGACACTAAAACATGATTTTTTTTTGTTTCAAAAATGCTTAATGTGTAAAACTTAAAAAAAAAAAAGTATACATATTAGGTATCGCCTCGTTCGTAAAAACCTGCTGAATAAAAATATCAAATTTCTTTGTCACCTTACATTACAATACCAAGCAATCAAAAAGTCATACGCACCCCAAAATCATACCAATCAAACCAACATCACATTCCGCAAAAAATTAGACCCTACCTAACACATTCACCCAAAAAATAAAAAAATATATATGGCTCTCAGAATATGGAGACACTCAAACATGATTTTTTTTTTGTTTAAAAAATGCTTTTATTGTGTAAAACTTAAATAAATAAATAAAAATACATATTAGGTATTGCCAAGTCCATGACAACCTGCACCTGCTGTATAAAAATATCACATGAACTAACCCCCAAAATAAAAATGGTGTAAAAAAATCAATTTTTTTGTCACCTTACATCACAAAAAGTGTAATACGAGCAATCAAAAATTCATATGCACCCTAATATAGTACCAATCAAACCATCATCTCATAATGAAAAAAATGAGCCCCTACATAAGACAGTCACCCAAAATATAAATATAAAACTATGGCTTTCAGAATATGGAGACACTAAAAAATCTTTTTTTTTTTTTCAGAAATTCTTTATTATGTAAAACTAAAACAAACATATTTGGTATTGTCGCGTCCGTAACAACCTGTTCTATAAAAATAGCACATGATCTAACCTGTCAGATGAACACTGTAAAAAACAAAAAAGGTGTTAAAACAGCTATTTTTTATTACCTTGCCTAACAAAATATGTAATATAGAGCAACTAAAAATCATATGTACCCTAAAATAGTACCAACAAAACTGCCACCTTATCCTGTAGTTTCTAAAATGGGGTCAGTTTTTTGGAGTTTCTATTCTAGGGGTGCATCAGGGGGTCTTCAAATGTGATATGGCAACCTAAAATTATCCCAGTGAAATCTGCCCTCCAAAAACCATATGGCATTACTTTCCTTCTGCGCGCTGCCGTGTGCCCGTACAGCAGCTTACAACCACATATGAGGTGTTTTCATAAACTACAGAATCAGGGTAACAAATATTGAGTTTTGTTTGGCTGTTATCCCTTGCTTTGTTACTGGAAAAAATTGATTAAAATGTAAAATCTGCCAAAAAGTGAAATTCTGAAATTTTCCTTTAATTCTTGTGGAACACCTAAAGAGTTAATAAAGTTTGTGAAATCAGTTTTAAATACCTTGAGGGGTGTAATTTCTAAAATGGAGCCATTTATGGGTGGTTTCTATTATGTATGCGCCACAAAGGGAATTCAGACCTGAACTGGTCCTTAAGAAGTGGGTTTTGGACATTTTCAAAAAAAATTCAAGATTTGCTTCTAATCTTCTAAGCCTTCTAACATCCCAAAAAAAGAAAATATAATTTACAAAATGATCCAAACATGAAGTAGACATATGGGAATTGTAAAGTAATAACTATTTTTGGAGGTATCACTATCTGTTTTAAAAGCAGAGAAATAAAAATTTTGAAAATTGCTAATTTTTCAAATTTTTGGGTAAATTTGGCGTTTTTTCATACATAAAAATGAAATATTTTGACTCAAGTTTACCACTGATCATGAAATACAATATGTGACGAGAAAATAATCTCAGAATGGCTTGGATAAGTAAAAGCATTTTAAAGTTATCACCACATAAAAATGTGTCATGTCAGATTTGCAAAAAATAGCCTGGTCCTTAAGGTGAAAAATGGCACGGTCCTTAAGGTATTAAGGGCCAAGCATGACACTCAATTTCAATTTGCCACTCACGGGTAAATTGTTATCCTACCCTGTTTATTAGTGCATTGATCACCTACAGATATAGCCGAGCTAAAACTGACGCTAAGACAAATGTCACAGTGTAATCTTGGATATATTGTGACAAAAGCCACTGAAATTGATTGAAAAGTCATTTAATATTTTCTTGCCATCCTTTCCGAACGCTTCAAGTTTACCTTGGCTGCATCTGTATATGCTGGTTTAATTTATTTGAATCCACCAAAAATTCTAACCGTGTGGATATTAAATAAACAAAAACAAATGATTGACGTCATGGCCTGACCCTAAGTATCATGTTATCACTCACAGGTCAATTATTGCCTACCCTTTGTATTGGTGTACTGGTCACCTATATTCTGGTTTAATTAAATTCAATAAACCCCTAAAAGAAATCGGAACTGTGTGTGGAGATTGGAAACAAATTTAGCCTTAAGATTTTGTTCTCAAGCACTGATATACTGTATATGTTTTTTTTAATTAAACAAAAACAATATTAAATCAAATATGTGAGATGACCTTACACAGGGTTCTTACTATATGCTAGATTGATGGTAGAACAAGTGTTGTACAGTTTTTGCTTATTCCACACCTCAACCCCCCCCCCCCCAAAAAAAAAAGTTTGTGAAAATGGGGGTGGGGGGGGAATGAAAGAATGCCCTTGCAGATAGCTGTATTTGAGGTTTACAGCAGATGAAATTGTGCTAGGAAGCACAGCCAGCTTTAGCTACTCACTTCTTATACCCTAGCTGACAGCTTTCCAGCCTCCCTATTCTACATACAAAATTCTTCTTCTTCTTTGTAATTTTAGCTTCTTTTACTGTCCCTGGCAGTAGAATACAAGCTTGATTGACTTCTGACTGTCCCTGATTCACTAAGATCATTTTATTGGCAGATATTGCTACATCAAACCACTCTCATTCACAGGGCAGTACCGAATTTCACTCTGCTCGTTCTGCTAGTACACCTGCCTGCTTGCTGCAGCACTAATTGGCTCATCCAGGCTGTCTGGCGGCCTGGGTGCCAATCAGGGCAAGCCCTCTTCCCCCACTTCATCTCAGGGTCATGTGAGAACCCTTCTTCTTCCTCCTCCCTAGTGCTTTTTTCCCTGCTGACATGTGCAGTCAAATGGTGCTACACGCCATTGTAGTGGATTCATTCAAAAAGAACCTAAAATGATTTGGTTTTGTCTGCCATCTGAAAAATAGCCAAACCTGTGTCGGTACAAACTTTAGACTGTGTTGTATAAGTGAATACCACTTATTATTTGGCCTACTTTGCACTAGACTTTTACACTAAAATTCTAGTTCAATTCTAGTGCATGATGCTACATTGTAAGCCATACACCAATACACAGGCTACAACTACTTTCTACTAAGCCAAGTCTAATACTTTTACTAAATGTGGTGGAGGACATGTGTGCCACAATTCTGGCTCAATCGGAGAATTCAGGTGAATATAGTTAATCTGATCAATAATCTCAATATCTTGGCCATGGCAGAGTGATGTTTTGCAGACATCCCTCCAGCACCTACCACCAGGGGCACATGCTTCCTCATCCAAAGCTCTGCAATCAACCATAACATTCTTTAAAAATTGATAAGAAGTTGAATGACTGCGATTATCTTTAGCCCTACAAGATATATAGGGATGGTTCCACAAAGCTGAATTAAATTAATATATGTAAGACATCAAATTACTTTAAGAAACAAATAACAAATGGGATGTGTGGGAAGCATGATAGAAGATGAGGGGAAGTGAAATGAAAGAAAGTGGGGTGCGAATGAGTATCTAACCACAGAAAACTGAAAATCTCTTCATAAAACTTACCCTGAATATTGTGCTGGGATCTTCATTGAGATTAACCCTGGTTATAACTCGACCAGTATTCTCCTCTACATCAAATATACTAGCACTATATGGAAATACGGACACATCCACCTTGTACCTCACAAGACTTGCGGGCGTACCCTAAAAAAGGCGCAAAAAGATAAAATGAAACTGTAAATATATGATGAATGCATTCAATAAAACAACACGTGACTAAATGAGATAAACAAGGATGAAAAAAAAAATCTGAGCTTAAATGTTATTATAATAACCAAGATAATAAACAGGAATAAAACAAATACCAGTGAAGCAGGAGTGTGGTATATCCAGTAAAAAAAAACATGAAGAAAAATAATATAAAACATGTCATATCCGTTAATATAATAAAATGCTGCAAAACTCCAAATTATAGGAGCAAAACAAGACATATTTATCAATGACCCTATTGATCCTACTTTCTCTCTCAGGATCTTTCAATACCTGTACATTGTTATATGCCGCTAATCTGTGTTTAGAAATCATAATATTAAAGGGCTAAACACTACTCCACTTATTGATAATCTATGCTCAGTATAGGCTATCAATATGTGATTGGCAGGGTTTGACACAACGTGCCCAACGGACTAGCTGTTATTCAGTAACTCCTGCGTTGGAACCATACAGCAACATACAGTGTATATTATAATGTAGCTTTGTAGTCCTGACACCTCCACTGATCACATATAAAAAGAGTGGAACACCCCTTAAAGAATAGTTCCAAAACAGTGTCTCTCCAAAAGTAAAACAATACAAAATCCTAATGCTTTGTGTCTGTCACTCCTCATAGGCACACGCACCATCATAAAGATTAAAGGAGATCTGTCATGGTGCCTATGCAATTACATCATATTACTAGTGATGAGAGGCAGGGGCAATATTCAAATTCGCAATATTTCGCGAATATTTGGGCGAATTTTTGCCATATATTCGAGAATTCGCGAATTCATGATCTCTAGGCATTAATTTCTTGATTGCGAAAAATTTGCATAAAATTTGCATAAAAATTCACATGAACTGGTATTATATAAAAAATCGAATATTCGCGATTCCGAATATATTTTCCGATATTCTAAATATTCGCAAATTCTCGAAATGCCGATATTCGCGATTAAAATTCGCAATTCGAATATTCGTGATCAACACTACATATTACTACTACAGGTAGGTAACCCTGTTAGCCAAAGCATCACAATTTTTTTTTTCACCATTTGGCTGCTAGGAGCACTGAAGGAATACACCGCACACAGTTTATAAGCCTGGTGCATTCATGAGGAGAGCACTCCTCCACCTCTTCCCACTTTCTGGTTAGGAACATATGCACTGTAGTCTTTCAGTCACTGCAGAGAGGTTGGAGGAATGCCCTTCTCATAATTTATGTGTCTGGTGTATTCTTTTATCCTAGTAGCCATATGGTACACCTTTTTTCCCTTTTTGTCTACTGGCAGTGTAGACCTGCTGTAACACTGTTCACTCACCTTCGTTAGCAAATTCAGCGTAAGATACATTCAAGGTCAGAGTCTCCTTAGGAGTCTCCTATAGCAACAGATTTACTAATGTTTGGGAAGATTCATAATCTGAGGAGGGCTCAGAGCTGTACAAGCAGTCTCAAAGAAGACTGTCCCGATCATAAAAATTGCATGTGAGGTAGATTACCTTAAAAAGGAAGGAACAATGACAAGTGTCCTAGTGTATTCTGCTGACAAAACAGTTCACAGAAGCATACGCCAAAGTAGGCCACTGAAAACTAGGAACCCTACTGTCTTGGCAGCATGCTAAATCATTGTGAGCTACGCCAGAAAATATAGCTACATGTAAATGAGACATCACAGACAATAGACAGGGCATCCTGTGTACTTGACCTTTAGGTCTAAAAAAAAGGCACACATTTGCCAGACCATTGGGTGGGAGAGCAGAACAGAGCCACTCAACAATCACTGTATCATGCAGCAGCCATACAAATATTGATGCCAATGAATGAAATAAAGATACAGTAGGTCACTCCAACCACTGGAAGCTTTTGGGTTAAGACAAGTGCTATGCAGAATGCATTTAAAATACTTTCTGTCTGTAGAAAAAGAAATTCTTACATTGATGTCAATGACACAAATGTAGTAAAATTTGGTGCTTTTCTTATATCATGCCTATTATGGGCAGCCATTGATCTACACCACAATTGGCACCTTTTTTTTTTTGCTTATCTTAATTAATAAATCTAGCCTAAACTATATTTCCATTGGAGACCACACAAACTTTTTTCATTTTTTTCTATATTTGACGATTCAGAAATTTTATCATTAAGATGTTGTATCACTTATTCCAAAACCTTCCATACATTATTTAAAGGAGTTTTCCATGATCAACAAAAAGTTTTTTGGCAAGTAAGTGGGCTGAAAAAAATTAACAAAAGGCCTATTACTCAACCGATAAAACACCTGCCGTTCCAGCACGACCGCTGGATACAATGTTATACAGCATGAGACAGCTGAGGCTAGGGTTGGGTAGACAGGCACCATAACACAGCAGCAGAGTAATCAAAGGCTGACAGGGATCACTTGTTTTTTTTCTGATCCAGAAAAACTCCCTTAATAAATATCTCTGATATCCCTGTGCTGAGCATTATGGGTAACAGAGTTTATTAACCACTTCCCATCTGGGCCATTTGCCCCCTTCCTGACCAGGCCAAATTTTGCAAAACTGACATATCTCACTTTATGTGGTAATAACTTTGGAACGCCTTTATTTATCCAAGTCATTCAGAGATTGTTTTCTCGTGACACATTGTACTTCATGATAATCATAAATTTGAGTCAAAATATTTCACCTTTATTTATGAAAAAATCCCAAATTTACCCAAAAATTTGAAAAATTCGCAATTTTCTAAATTTCAATTTCTCTGCTTTTAAAACAGAAAGTGATACCTCATAAAATATTTATTATTTAACATTCCCTATATGTCTACTTTATGTTGGCATCATTTTAGAAATGTCATTTTATTTTTTTAGGACGTTAGAAGGCTTAGAAGTTTAGAAGCAATTCTTCAAATTTATAAGAAAATTGCCAAAACCCACTTTATAAGGACCAGTTCAGGTCTGAAGTCACTTTGTGGGGCCTACATAGTAGATACCCCCATAAATGACCCCATTGTAGAAACTACACCCCTCAAGGTATTCAAAACCGATTTTACAAACTTTGTTAACCCTTTAGGCGTTCCACAAGAATTAAAGGAAAATGGAGATCAAATTTTTAAATTTCACTTTTTTGGCAGATTTTTCATTTTAATCAATTTTTTTCTTTAACACATCGATGGTTAATAGCCAAACAAAACTCAATATTTATTACCCAGATTCTGTGGTTTACAGAAACACCCCACATGTGGTCATAAACTGCTGTATGGGCACACGGCAGGGCGCAGAAGAAAAGGAGCTCCACATGGTTTTTAGATGCCATGTCCCATTTGAAGCCCCCTGATGCACCCTTACAGTAGAAACTCCCAAGAAGTGACCCCATTTTGGAAACTAGGGGATAAGGTGCCAGTTTTATTAGTACTATTTTTGGGTACATATGATTTTTTGATCATTCATTATAACACTTTATGGGGCAAGGTGACCAAAAAATTGGTTGTTTTAGCACAGTGTCTATTTATTTATTTTTACAGCGTTCACCTGAGGGGTTCAGTCAAGTGACATTTTATAGAGCAGATCGTTACGGACGTGGCGATACCTAATATGTATACTTTTCTCATTTATTAAAGTTTTACACAATAATAGCATTTTTGAAACAAAAAAATTATGTTTTAATGTGTCCATGTTCTGAGAGCTATAGTTTTTTTATTTTTTGAGAGATTTTCTTATGTAGGGGCTCATTTTTTGCGGGATGAGGTGACGGTTTTATTGGTACTATTTTGTGGGACATACGCGTTTTTGAACACTTGGTGTTGCACCTTTTGTGATGCAAGGTGACAAAAATTGCTTGTTTTGACACAGTTTTTTTTTTTTTACGGTGTTCACCCGAGGGGTTAGGTCATGTGATATTTTTATAGAGCTGGTTTTTACGGACGCGGCAATACCTAATATGTATACTTTTTTTTATTTGTTTCACTTTAACACAATAATAGCATTTTTGAAACCAAAAAAATGATGTTTTAGTGTCTCTATGTTCTAAGAGTTATAGTTTTTTTATTTTTTGAGAGATTTTCTTATGTAGGGGCTAATTTTTTGCGGGATGAGGTGACGGTTTTATTGGTACTATTTCGTGGGACATACGCGTTTTTGATCACTTGGTGTTGCACTTTTTGTGATGCAAGGTGACAAAAATTGCTTGTTTTGACACAGTTTTTTTTTTTTTTTTTTTACGGTGTTCATCCGAGGGGTTAGGTCATGTGATATTTTTATAGAGCTGTTTTTTACGGACGCGGCAATACCTAATATGTATACTTTTTTAAATTTTTTCTATTTTTAATTTTTTTTTTTCATTCCTTACTTGGGGACTTTTTTTTTTTTACATGTGAAACTTTTTATTTTTTTTTATTTTCAACCTTTTATTTTTATTTTTTTTATTTTACACTTTTCGTCCCCCATAAGGTCATACAAGACCTCTGGGGGACATTTACTTCACTTTTTTTTTTTTTTTTCACAGTTGATTTCTCCTGTAACTGGGGCTGACATAGTAGCCCCAGTTACAGGACAAATACACCCCTATAGAGGCTGTACAGCAGCAATCCTGCGCTGTACAGCCTCACAGCAGGGCTGATCGAGGTCTCTGAGAGACCTCACACAGCTCCTGCACACTCCGGTCACGGCGGTCACATGACCGCCGGGCCGGAACAGGAAGCGCACAGCGCTTCCTTCTCTGCAGACACAGCGCTCGGTGAGCGCTGTGTCTGCAGCGATCTAGAAGGCAGGGACACCTGGGCACTGTCCCTGCCTTGTCTAAGGGTTGCCCTGCTGTCACTGACAGCGGGCAACCCGATCAGCAGCTGCACAATTAGCGTGCAGCTCCTATTTCTGAAAGGACGTTTTAGAACGTGCTTTCAGAAATAGACGTCCACCCATAGGACGTTTATATCCTATGGGCGGACGTGAAGCGGTTAAAGGGAATTTATCACCCCAATTTACCACTTTGAACTGCAGTACAGCACAAATCATACCGATTAAACTGACCTATGATTAGTACTTTTTATTCTCTTACTCCCACCCCTGTTCCCCACTGCAAACCACCACTGAATTAAGCAGTGTTCGTGCTCAAGATGTCCTCTCGATTTTGTTTGCGTTCATAAATCCAACAATGTAATCCAGTATAGATTTGCAGCGGCATAGTAGGGGCACATGGGAAGTATGAAAATATAAAGTACTGAGTGGAGGTAAGTTTAAGGCTACGTTCACATTTCCAGCAGGTTATTCTGGCATACTGTTCTTGTGAAGAAACATACTACTGGCGTTACTGTATCTGGCATAGCCAGACACCTCTGGGCAGTGCAGGATCACCATTGACTATAATGGGATCCAATAACAATCCAGAGGGTTTCCTATATAAATTCTGGCTTTCTGATGGACAAATACTGCTGCATGCAGTTGTAT
Organism: Bufo bufo; assembly: GCF_905171765.1. NCBI lineage: Eukaryota > Metazoa > Chordata > Amphibia > Anura > Bufonidae > Bufo > Bufo bufo. The sequence continues at coordinate 87,940,041 of NC_053394.1, forward strand.
TTGTCTGGCAGAAATCAGAAATTTTTGCCAGAAATGCCCTGGATCACAGTGGGAGCCCATTATATTCCATGTGAATCCAGCAGTGCGTGGTGGTGTGCGGTATCAGGCTATGGTGGATACGATAACTCTGGTAGTCTGTTGCACTGCTGGAACAGACTGCCAGATTTGTCTGCCGGAGATGTGAATGTAGCCTAAGCAGTTCCAGTTATGAGGTAATGCATTTCACAGTTTCTCCAAATTTATGACTCATTTAGTTGCCAAGTTTCTAAGCTCTGACTCATATTTGACATAAGTCAGGTCCAGGTCTAGCGCCATTAAATTTCACAATAATAATATGTTTTTCAATTGGAAAGTTTGCAGCAGTAGTATCTTTCTGTCTCAAGTCTGCTTCCATTTCTTTATCGTAAAAGATCAAGGTTGCATATATCAGCACAAAACGATAGTTTTTTTTAAAAGCATTGCAACAGGATAAAAGGTTGTTCTACATAAGAGAAGTGAACTTTCCGAATTAAAATGAAATATTTCAAGTATGAATATTACAAAAATATGGTCATTCTAAAAGTTTTCATAGTTTTCTAAGTATCAATTTGTAGTCATAGAGACTCGGTTGAAATCTGGCACTTCCAGCAGAAACCTTAGTAAGACAGGCTTCTATTAAAAGAGACAAGCACAAACAGGATCTGTAATCAGAGATGCATGCAGTACTGCAATATTATATAAAGAGGCAAAACCTATAATAAAATATGCCCTAAGAAAATAATATACTGCTTAATTAACATATATATGGCATCTAGATACTGGGAGTAGTATCCGAGCCTATATTGAGAATCACGTGATCTTAATCTAGCTGTTTACTCTTAAAGAAAGTGTCTTAAAAAGATAAACCATGTCCATATGCTCAATTAGGGCATCTAGGCATCAAAGTCGGAAGTGTTCTGCTCGGGATCCATAGTGGATACCAGAATTAACACTATGCAACAGGGTTGCCAACCAGCCAGAAATTTCTGGACAGTTAATAAAAATGGGTGACTTTTTGTCCTATGTAAAAAAAATAGATGTGTCCCTGATTTGTTTGAGGCAAGTGATTAGTGTGGTGGTAATTATTATCATTTTTCAAATGTATCATAATTAACAAAATCTAATTCAATTTGTGCAAGTTGAGATACATAGACAATCCAGGTATAGTGAATAACAAAAACAATTAAAATTACTACAACAAAAAATCATGTTGTTTCATAATGGGGTTGTCTGTACTCTAGAAACTGATGGCCAGTCCTTAGAATAGTAGGGTAGAAGGCAGGGTTTACTGTGTAATAAAAAAAGGCGCAACATAGAGTAAGTACGTTCAGGAAAATCATGGGAATAGTAAGCTCCAAATGGAGGCTCACCTTGTGTGGTTGTGCTATAATAGGCACAACACAATTGTAGGCAGAATATAGTTGATCAAGAGGTTGTGAGGTGTGCAGCCAGCGGCTTTGATGCCTCCACAAAGGAATGCCTAATTTACCAGGAGGATGATACAGGATAAAATAGTTTCCCTTTGGCGCAAAAACCGTCACAGAGATTTCGATATATAGGTTCTTCTTATTTTATTCAGAAGTATACTGCTGAATGAAATAAGAAGAACCTATCTATTCAAATCGCTGTCGCGTTTTTTGTGCCAAAGGGAAACTATTTTATGCAGTCCTTAGAATAGGTAATTAATAGAATTGAGCAAAGCAAGCTTTGGATCACAGATGCAAAGTCAATTTGGTCAAAACGTTGAATGCTGTGCAGAGATTCATCTCCATATAGCATTCAAAGGTAAGGGTTCCGGTGAGGTGAAATTTATCTCTGAAGTTGCGCAAGACTTCATTGAATAACTTCAGCCATCAATCTTTAAACTTGAAAACCATTTTAAAACTGGAATCCAAAGTTGGCTTTGGTACCAGCTGGTACCTTGGTACCGAAGCCAACTTTAGTTTCAAGTTTTAAAATTGTTTTCATGTTTAAAAATTGAAGTCCGAAGTTATTCACCAAAGTCTTACGAGACTTCGGCGATAACGCATTTCACCTTGCCGGAGCACATATGCTTGAATGCTTTACAGAGACAGATCTCTGTACAGCATTCAAATGAAGTTTTAACCGAAGCGACTTCAGATCAATGTTCCAAATCAATTTTGGATCTATGATAAAAAACTCGCTTTGCTCAACACTAGATTAATATTAGTAATTTCTATAGTTCTGTAGAATATATGGCACTATATAAAGTAAATAAACATTATAGATGAACAAATTGATTCTTAAAGAGAACCTTTTACCGATCCTGACATTGTGAACTAAGTATCATGACATATACAGCGGCTCCCAGGGATCTCACTGCACTTACTATTATCCCTGGGCGCCGCTCCGTTCTCCCGATATGTCCTCCGGTATGTTCGGGGACTTGGCCAATCGCATCGCAGAGCTCACAGCCTGGGAGAAAAAAAAAACTCCCAGGCTGTGAGCTCTGCGCTGCGATTGGCCAGCGCTACAGCCTAGGAGAAGGAGACGCCCGCAGAACAAGGGCAGACTCCGCCTACTATAACCAAGTCCCAACATACCGGAGGACATAACGGGAGAACGGAGCCCAGGGATAATAGTAAGTGCAGTGAGATCCCTGGGCGCCGCTGTATATGTCATGATACTTAGTTCACAATGTCAGGATCGGTGAAAGGTCCTCATTAACTAATCATATTCATCTAAAATTTGATAAAAATATGGATTCCTGCAAAATCCAAATAGTTTTTAATCTCTATATGGACAAATGTTTCAAAATGACAGCCACCTTTTTAGAGGTCAGAAAAAAGAGAGAAGAGGGCATCTGCCACCAATATAATTTGTGGACCATGTTTTAACTGAAAAATAATAAAATATGTTTTATTTAAAAATAAAATCAGTTCAGCATGCTTTTAAACAGACATATATGTTGCTGTCCTTTCTTCATTACTAATGGTGTCTTGATGTTAAAGATTTTAAAAGAGATTGGATACAGTCCTAGGAAATCTCACAGTCTTAGGGCTTATGCACACGACCATATGCCCTCAGAGACATTCCGTCCACGAGTGGCCATATGTCCCGGAGTGGCATACATCGTGCGCATGGGAGTGCACAGCATCATAGGTTACTATGATGCTGTGCGCATCGGGCCGCCCGCGGAGCTATTGTCCCACACTCATAATATCATATGAGTGTTGGACAATAGTCAGGCGGGCGGCTCGATGCGCACAGAACAGTAACCTATGATGCTGTGTGCTTCCGTGCGCACGATGTATGCAGCTCCGGGACATATGGCCCACTCACAAACCGTATGTCTCAGAGGGCATATAGTCGTGTGCATGAGCCCTTATGCAAGACTTTCCAAGGCAATCTGTGCACTTTTAATTCAGGTCAAATTTACTCTGTAGAACAATTCAAAACATTTGTTAAAATCGGACACAAAACAAACAGACAAGAAATTTTTTCACCTCTAATAAAGATGATGATAATTATGAGAAATGAGTAAATTTAAAAAAAAAATTGATTTGGCCGGGTTGCCGAATAAAAAAAAACATTTGGTTCGATCCAAATTAATTTGGGGCGAATTTCGTTAAAAAAAAATGCTATTTCTTGGCTGCAGAGAGCTTTTATAGTGGTGTAGAACACTTTACCTTGCAGTAACGGGTATAGGGAGTCTGCTATGGTAGTGAAATAATACTGTGAGTCAGTATGACATGCAGATGACAGGCGTCGCTCTTAGAATCACTGCACACTTCACTTGTTTGGGCAGTCACGGGGCCAAAACTAAACAAATAACTCAAGTATGAACTCAGCCTTACAGGTCGATGTTAGCGCCAAGAGGAAGCACACTCCTTTTACACAGCTGATTCCACATAGATGTCTACAGAACCTGTTCTATTAAACCCTTATACAAGTAGAGCCCCCTTGAAGGAGTGGAGAGGGTGTAAGTAGTAAGTTTGTGTTGATGTCACTGATTATTTTGCCCTTCCTCTGATCCATCTAAACAATAACCCACAAAAAACGGATTCTGTCTGTTGAGCATCCGCCTTCACTCGGTGAGAATTTGTTCAGTAAACCATCAGTATTGCTAATACCAAAAAAACAGGAGTGTATCCAAAACAGAGATGACACGTGAATGAAATATTTTCAAGTCTTCTGTGTTTTTTATTCACTCCTGCATTTGGCTACTAAATCATAAGCCAATTCTGATGGAACCATACCTTACAGCTGCTACATAGACAGGATCCGTTGTGCGTCTCATTTTTCCTTCCTTCTGACAGATCAGAAGAAGGGTCAAATAAATGATGATAGCCAGGCCGAAAGGCAAAATAGTGGCCAAGTCATAAAGTGGGGAGGGTGGGAACAGCATGAGAAGTCCACAGTGTGGCCCTATAACATAGTGGTGGAAGCAATATGAGGAGACCACAGAGTGGCCCAATGACAGAGTCTGGAGGTTGCGGCAGCATCAGGAGGAGGCCACAGAGTGGTACAATGACAGTGTAGAGGTGGCGACAGCACCAGAAGGCCACAGAGTGGCAAGGTGACATAGTGTGGAGGTGGCAGCAGTATGGGTCGACCACAGAGCAACTAGATGAAAGAGTGTGGAGGTGGCAGCAGCATCAGGAGACCACAGAGTGGCAAGGTGACATAGTATAAAGGTGGCAGCAGCATCACGAGGCCACAGAGTGGCAAGGTGACATAGTGTGGAGGTGGCAGCAGCATGAGGATACCATAGAGTGGCAAGGTGACATAGTGTGGAGGTGTCAGCAGCATCAAGAGGCCACAGAGTGGCAAGGTGACATAGTGTGGAGGAGGCAGCAGCATGATAAGAACAAAGAGTGGCAAGGTGACATAGTGTGGAGGTGGCAGCATCATCAGGAGACCACAGAGTTACCCGGTGACAGAGTGGGGAGGTGGGTAGCAATAACAGTACCCACTGACGATGGTGGGTGTAGAAGTCTGCACTTCACTGATGTCCTCCTCAACCGTCTCTGGGTCAGGAGCCTGACCGCTCGCAACACCAGCTACCATGCCACTCTCCTCATCACTACTTGCTATTCTAGTGTAGGAAGCGGCAAATGTCTCGTCCACATCTTGGCTTGCCAGTAGTTATTGACTTTCTTCTAGTAACTCGTCCTCTCTGTATAGTGGAGCTGAGCCCACAGCATACAATACTTCTCTGGATGACGGAACAGAAAAGGACAGAAGCAGTTTAAGGACAGGTGAGGGCACAGGGCCTGCTCCCCGGCCATGCCAATTAAAGGTTGTGTCTGAAGAACCGACCGACTCTTGGCTGGGGGTATCTGATGTCAATTGAGACAAAGTAGAAGATCGAGTCAACCATTCAAAAACCGCTGGGTAGCTGATCATGACACGACTGCTAGCTGACACTGGGAGCTCAAGCCTCTCGAAGTGACCCCTGCTGAAATGGACCCTTACTCTGCTGTGACCTATGCCTGTACCAGAAAACATTTAGGCCTCTGTCACCCCCCTGTGCAGGGCCTGGCAGTTCTCTGTCTGTTAGATCAAATAAATAAATAAAAAGAAAATTAAAAACCCCCAAAAAGTCTGTCATTTTTTCACTTCACACAACAGCTAATAAGACCTTTTTTCTCACTAATACACACAAAAAAGGGCTTTAGAACATATAACTGCACCACTAAACGGTAAATAAATTTTTATTTTCCCACTATTACATAACAAAAAGGGCTTTAGAACATATAACTGCACCGCTGAACAGCAAATATATTTAACTTTTGCCACTAATACACGGAAAAAAAGGCTTTAGAACATATAATTGCACCACTGAACGGCAAATATATTTTTTCTTTTTCCACTAATACACACAACAAAAGGCTTTGGAACATATAACATAGCATATAACAAATATATTTTTCCTTTTTCCACTAATACACAACAAAAAGGCTGTAATTTTAGCACTTCACCACACAACGGCTAATAAACCCTTTTTCCCACTAATACAATCCCAAAAGTGCTTTAAAACATATAACTGTACCGCACAAGGGCAAATAAGTAGTGTTGGTCGAGCACCAAAGTGCTTGGGTGCTCGAGTAGAACACCTCGGGATGCTCGAGTGTTCTACCGAGCACCCGAGCACAATGGAAGTCAATGAGAGAACCCGAGCATTAAAACAGGCACCCCCTGCTTTGAAGAGGGGAGGGTGTCTGGTTCATAGGAAAAGGTCAGAAATTGATGGAAACACCACTGAAATGGTTTGGGAACCGCATGGGGAGGATGTCTGGATGCATCTTGGACTCCCAGGTCACTGCTGGGAAAGATGGTGTCCGAGTAGTACGCCACTTTTACAGACTGACAATAATACGCACCAAACCGAAGATAAAATCAATTTTAGAGGAAAAATTGTTAGGAAACATTCTTTCCTATATATTTACTTGTATATAAAGTGCAAGTGCTGCCAAAAATTGCAAGGAAGAGGCACTCCGATACAACCTGTATATCACATAAAGGAGGACCTCATTCACATTGTGGTACAATTGTTCATGCAGTGGGACTCCTACACTCGTAAAGCATATGCACTAAGGGAAAGGGCTGCCAAAAATTACAAGGAACCGACACTCTAATACACCCTTTATTACACATAAAGGAGGGCATCATACACACCCTTGAAAAATTATGATTGATGGCCTGCTGGTGACCCTCTAAAACATTAGGGGTGAGGGCCTGCTGCCGAGCTGACCATCTAAAAAATGTTGTGGGTGAGGGCCTGCTGCCGAGCTGACCATCTAAAACATTTTGGGCGAGGGCCTCCTGCCGAGCTGACCATCTCTAAAAAATTTGTGGGCAAGGGCCTGCTGCCGAGCTTACCATCTAAAACATTTTGTGGGCGAGGGCTTGCTGCCAAGCTGACCATCTAAAAAATGTTGTGGGCGAGGGCCTGCTGCCGAGCTGGCCATCTAAAACGTTTTGTGGGCGAGGGCCTGCTGCCAAGCTGACTATTTGAAAAATCCCGGGGTCCAGGACTGCTTTGGTCTGTATTTATTTTTACTGCATATATTTTTCCCTGTCACTGTTTAGCTGAGGCACTATGCACTTTATGTATACTGACTGAGGGCTGTGACTGATTACTATTCCGCACAGCCTGGGAATTTTGATTGCAAAGCTATATGTACTATAATGTAACAGACCTGTGGAGATCATCCTGTGTGATTTAATGCTGCTTATGTATATGAATTTATATGTTTTATACAAGTGTATGTCCAATAAAAGATTTTGTATTTCTATAATTTATGCTGTTCTGAGTCTAGTTTTGGGTAAATACATGTAGTTAGTCTGGACAGCAACAATACCAGGAGTTCATTCGCTTTGCGATTTGGGTGTATCTCATATGTTAGTTTCACCTTTTAACCCCTTAAGGACTTAGGACGTACCGGTACGCCATGGGTCCCGAATCCTTAAGGACCCATGACGTACCGGTACGTCATGTCTTTAATTCGCGATTCCGGCGCCGCGGGGATTAATCGGAACGGGATGCCAGCTGAAATCATTCAGCCGGCATCCCGTAACAATGCAGGGGGGGTCATTTGACCCCCCCCCCCCGTATCGACGATCGCAGAAAACCGCAGGTCAATTCAGACCTGCGGTTTGCTGCGCTTTTAGCCGATTCTGATCCCCGCGGTCAGAGACCGCAGGGATCAAACTTTAAAATGCCTGAAATAAATTTTTATTAACCCCCCTGCACCCCTGAATGATATTATGTGGGCGGGTGGTGCAGGGGGGGTGTCGCAGGCGGTGCGGGAGGCAGGCGGTGCGGCAGGCGGGATCGCGATCCCCCGCCTCCCCTTGAATAATCGTTGGCGTCTAGTGGGTATACCAGGGTGTCAGCACATTGCTGACACCCTGGTATAAACGGCTGACATCGGTGATGCGATGTCAGCCGTTTAACCCTTTCCATACAGCGGTCCGTATGGACCACTGTATGGAAAAGGTTAACATCTCAGGGAGCTCCCTCCCTCTCCCATCAGGGGGCTGCTGTGCCTTTGCAGCTCCCCGATGGGAGAGGGAGAGAGCCCCCAGACAGCCCCCCGACAGCCCCATCCTTACCCTTCCTGGTCTGCAAAGTTCTGACCAGTACTGAGCAGACGGGGAAGGTTCCCATGGCAACAGGACGCCGTCTCAGGCATCCTGCTGTCCATGGTGCTGAACAGATCTGTGCTAAAGGCAGAGATCTGTTCAGACAAAGTGTAAGTAAAATACAGTACAGTACAATATATATTGTACTGTACTGTATTATACAGACATCAGACCCACTGGATCTTCAAGAACCAAGTGCGTCTGGGTCCAAAAAATGTAAAACAAAAGTGAAAAAAGTTAAGATTAATAAAAACACATTTATCACTGAATAAAAGTAAAAAAATAAAATACACTACACATATTAGGTATCGCCGCGTCTGTAACGACCTGATCTATAAAACGGTCATGTTACTTTCCCCGCATGGTGAACGCCATAAAAATAAAAAAATAAAAACTATGAGAAAATTTTAATTTTGCCCACCTTACTTCTCAAAAAAGGTAATAAAAGTGATCAAAAAAGTCGCATGTAAGCCAAAATAGTACCAATCAAACCGTCATCTCATCCCGCAAAAATCATACCCTACCCAAGGTAATCGCCTAAAAACTGTAAATAAAAATAAAAACGGTGTAAAAAAAGCAATTTTTTGTCATCTTACGTCACAAAAAGTGTAATAGCAAGCGATCAAAAAGTCATATGCACCCCGAAATAGTGCCAATCAAACCGTCATCTCATCCCACAAAAAATGAGACCCTACTTAAGATAATCGCCCAAAAACGGAAAAAAACGATGGCTCTTAGACTATGGAGACACTAAAACATTTTTTTTGTTTTAAAAATGAAATCATTGTGTAAAACTTACATAAATAAAAAAAAAATTGTATACATATTAGGTATTGACACGTCCGTGACAACCTGCTCTATAAAATTACCACATGATCTAACCTGTCAGATGAATGTTGTAAATAACAAAAAAAAAGTGCTAAAAAATCTATTTCTTGTTACCTTGCCGCACAAAAAAGTGTAATATAGAGCAACCAAAAATCATATGTACCCTAAACTAGTACAGACAAAACTGCCACCCTATCCCGTAGTTTCCAAAATGGCATCACTTTTTTGGAGTTTCTACTCTAGGGGCGCATCAGGGGGGCTTCAAATGGGACATGGTGTCAAAAAACCAGTCCAGCAAAATCTGCCTTCCAAAAACCGTATGGCATTCCTTTCCTTCTGCGCCCTGACGTGTGCCCGTACAGCGGTTTATGACCACATATGGGGTGTTTTTGTAAACTACAGAATCAGGGCCATAAATTATGAGTTTTGTTTGGCTGTTAACCCTTGCTTTGTAACTGGAAAAAAATTATTAAAATGGAAAATCTGCCAAAAAAGTGAAATTTTGAAATTGTATCTCTATTTTCCATTAAATCTTGTGCAACACCTAAAGGGTTAACAAAGTTTGTAAAATCGGTTTTGAATACCTTGAGGGGTGTAGTTTCTTAGATGGGGTCACTTTTATGGAGTTTCTACTCTAGGAGTGCATCAGGGGTCTTCAAATGGGACATGGTGTCAAAAAACCAGTCCAGCAAAATCTGGCTTCCAAAAACCATATGGCGCACCTTTCCCTCTACGCCCTACTGTGTGCCCGTACAGTAGTTTACGGACACATATGGGGTGTTTCTGTAAACGATAGAGTCAGGGCAATAAAGATACAGTTTTGTTTGGCTGTTAACCCTTGCTTTGTTAGTGAAAAAATGGGTTAAAATGGAAAATTAGGCAAAAAAATGAAATTCTCAAATTTCATCCCCATTTGCCAATAATTCTTGTGCAACACCTAAAGGGTTAACGAAGTTTGTAAAATCAGTTTTGAATACCTTGAGGGGTGTAGTTTATAGAATGGGGTCATTTTTGGGCAGTTTCTATTATGTAAGCCTTGCAAAGTGACTTCAGACCTGTAGTGGTCCCTAAAAATTGGGTTTTCGTAAATTTCTGAAAAATTTCAAGATTTGCTTCTAAACTTCCAAGCCTTGTAACATCCCCAAAAAATAAAATATCATTCCTAAAATGCTACAAACATGAAGTAGACATATGGGGAATGTAAAGTCATCACAATTTTTGGGGGTATTACTATGTATTACAGAAGTAGAGAAACTGAAACTTTGAAATTTACTAATTTTTCAAAATTTTTGGTAAATCTGGTATTTTTTTATGCTAAAAAATTTACTTTTTTTACCCAATTTTAGCAGTGTCATGAAGTACAATATGTGACGAAAAAACAATCTCAGAACGGCCTGGATAAGTCAAAGCGTTTTAAAGTTATCAGCACTTAAAGTGACACTGGTCAGATTTGCAAAAAATGGCCAAGTCCTTAAGGTGAAATAGGGCTGAGTCCTTAAGGGGTTAAGTTGCATTACTGAAATAAATTAACTTTGCACGATATTCTAATTTTTCGAGTTTCACCTGTATATAAAATGAAAATGGGACAGCACTCCAAAAACAATCAATCAATAGAGCCTTTCTCAAGCCTGAGAAAACATTGCTGCTGTTTTTGGAGTGCTGTCGCATTTCCGTTTTTTACACTTTGGCATTGGGTTTATGCCTTGGGACATAGCACCCGCTCTTCATTTATTCGGTGCCGCCATCTTTTCCTATACCTATATGTATATATATATTATTTTTTTTTGTAATTGCACATTTATTTTGTGCCATACATTTTTTACAATTACAAAAAAAATATTAAATATATAAATTTAAGCTCTATTTCTGAAATGTTTCTGCCAGAATTCAAACTCACAACCTTGTACATTAGAGGCAAGGACATTAACCACTACACTACAGAGGTACATGTTAACCTGTACAGAAATATAAAATAAGTCTTCTGCTGAATAGGAATACTCACTACATCAGAAACTACTATGAGGTTTATCTGACATAGTTTAGCATTCAGCTTTATAGCTGAGTGGATAAGGCCCTTGCCTCTAATGTACAAATGCTAGGAGTTCAAACCCCAGCAGAAATCTTTCAGAAATTATATATAAATACACTAGGGCAGGCATGCTCAACCTGTGGCCCTCCAGCTGTTGCAAAACTACAACTCCCAGCATGCCTAAACAGCCTATAGCTATCAGCCTTCAGCAGGGCATGGTGGGAGTTGTAGTTTTACAACAGCTGGAGAACCGCAGGTTGAGCATCCCTGCACTAGGGTGTCCCCAAGCACTGATTCCATATATGGATATAGCTATATTTGGAGTCAGAGCAGGGACTCCTAAGCCAAACTACAGTCCCAACACCATCCCCTCTTTAGAGCAGGGGGTGCCTGGTGTTCTTCCATTGTGCTTGGGTGCTCTATAGAACACCCGAGCATTGCGAAGTGCTGTGCTTGATCAACCTGAATAGAGAATTCAAGGACAATCCAGGCCTTGTTCATTTTTATAAGAGTCAACCGGTCAGCATTTTTAGTTGACAGGTCGAATGCACTTATCAGTTATTATGCCCCCAGCAGCACTAAATACATGCTCTGACAAAATGCTGGTGGCAGGGCAGGCCAGCACCTCCAAGGCATAGAGTGCCACCTGTCCAGGTTGGACACCCAATAGTTGTAAGGCACACATGGATCACTGAGGATGCTGACACGGTCTGCTATGTACTCCTTTGCTATCTTCCAAAATGTTTCCCTCTTTGTGTCACTAGGCTGCACATCAGGTTGAGGGTGCTGGCGGGGTGTCATAAAACTGTCCAAGGCCTTGGATAGTGTTGCCCTGCCTCTGTTGGAACTGCTGTGTGTTCCCCTCGTCTCCCCTCCTCGGTTGGTCAAGGAACTACGTACTCTGCAGCCAGTGTTGTCAGCTGGAAATTTTTGGAGCAATTTTTCAACAAGGACCTTCTGGTATTGCACCATTTTGCTCGTCCTCTCCACCACAGGAATGAGAGATGAGAAGTTCTCTTTGTAGCGGGGGTCGAGAAGGGTGAATAACCAGTAATCGGTGTTGGCGAAAATGCGTACAATGCGAGGGTCACAGGAAATGCAGCCTAACATAAAGTCAGCCATGTGTGCCAGAGTCCCAACAGACAAGATTTTGCTGTCCTCATCAGAAGGATGGCTCTCAATCTCTTCATCCTCTTCCTCCTCTTCTACCCATCCACACTGAACAGATGGAATAAAACTTTGATGGGTACTACCCTCTGTAGCGAAGGGAACCTTCTACTGCTCCTCTTCCTCCTACTCCTCATCATCTAATTTGCGCTGAGAAGACGAACTGAGGGTGGTCTGGCTATCTTCCTGTGTACTTTCTTCCCCCATTTCCACCTCTTCCACATGCAAAGCGTTTGTCTTAATTGTGTGCAGTGAGCATTTGAGTAGACACAGAAGTGGGATGGCTACGCTGATAATAGCGTTATTGCCGCTCACCATCTGTGTTGATTCCTCAAAGTTGCGTAAAACCTCACAGAGGTCGGACATCAATGCCCACTTGTTGCTTGTGAAGAGCGGAAGCAAACTGGAAAGGTGACAATTATGTTGCAGCTGGTATTCCACTACTGCCCTCTGCTGCTCACAAAGCCTGGCCAACATGTGGAACGTGGAATTTCAGCGTGTGCTCACGTTGCAAAACATTCGGTGAGCTGGCAATTGCAACCACTGCTGCAGTGTTGCCAGTCCGGCGGAAGCTGTCGATGACTTGCGGAAATGGGCACACATACAATGCACCTTTACCAGTAGGCAAATTGGGGAAGGTTTTGAGAAACCACTGAACCACTAGGTTGAACATGTGGGCTAGGCATGGTATGTGTGTGAGCTTGCCGAGCTCCAAAGCCGCCACCAAGATACGGCCATTATCAGACACAACCATGCTTGGTTGTAGGTTGAGTGGCGAGAGCCACAGCTCAGTCTGGTCCCTCATCCCCTGCCACAGCTCTGTGGCAGTGTGCTGTTTGTCACCTAAGCAGATTAGTTTAAGCTAGGCCTGTTGCCGCTTCCCCACTCCAGTGCTACACTGCTTCCAGCTACTGACTGATGTCTGCAAGATGATAATTCAGAGGTGGAAGTGGAGGAGGAGGTGGAGGAAGAGAAGGGGGAGTTGCAGCCACTAACGTAGGTGGCGGCGGAAAACCTGATGGAAGTAGAGCCCGCAATCCTTGGTGTCGGTAGCACCTGTGCCATCCCAGGGTACAACTCTCTCCCGGCCTCCACAACATTAACCGATGTCCCGTCTGGGAAATGTAGCGTCCCTGGCCAAAAGCACTTGTCCATGTGTCAGTCGTTAAGTGGAACTTCCCAATAACTGCTTTGGTCAGGGTGATGTTACGGGACACATGCTGGTGTAAGGCTAAGGAGTGCACACCATGAAAAATATTGGCGGCTCGGGACAGAGTACCGCCATCAGGCTGCGGAAAGCCTCAGTGTCCACAAGCCTAAAATTGGAAAGGTGCGCATTTAGTGGTATGGTCTGTGGGTGGCTGGGTATATGCGCTTAAGTTTAAAGGCCTGGGGTATAGACATCTGTACGTTGCTCTGGGACACAGAAATGGATGTGCTAGCTGATGGTGCTTGCGAAGGTCCAGGTGAATGGCGGGAGGCATCCGGGCCTGCGAATTGGACAGGGGATTGGCCAGCACGTAACACAGGGGAAGAGGAGGCAGTGGTGTGACCCGCCGACACTGGTTGTGCATCCAGGAGTTCGGCCACCTTTCAGGGTGCTTTGATGCCATGTGGCGAATCATGCTGGTGTTGGTGAGGTTGCTAGTGTTGACGCCCCTGCTCATTTTGGTACTGCACAGGTGTCAAATGACAATTCTTTTATCGACCGTACTTTCCTCAAAAAAGGCCCAGACTGCGGAACACCTACCCCTTGGCCAGGGAGAATACCGCAAGGGGGTGCTCAGGGGAACAGTTGCGGGCCTGTTTGGTGTGGCCCGCCTTCTCCCTTTTTCCTCCTCACTGCCTCTTCCAGACTGTTGCGGTGCTGTGGATCGTCCAGCACCTCCTCTTCCACTTCCTCACTTTGGTCATCCTAACTGACTTGTTGACCTAACAACAACCTGAGTTATTGACAACTGTGTCTCATCCTCATCATGAACCTCTTGAGACACTAATTGCGGTTGACTTATTGGCAACTGTGTGTCATCATCATCATCATCCACATTGTGAAATACTAATTGCCGTTCCCCACCGTTATCTTCTTCTGCCTGTGGATGTTCCAGTGTTTAGGAATCAGGGCACAATATCTCCTCATGTCCCTCGTCAAGCGGGCTTGGCAAGAGGCCCAAATTAAAGAATGGTGATGAAAACAGCTCCTTGGAATATCTGAGTGTGGGATCACTTGTTTGCCAAGACTCTCTTGGCTACTGAGACTGGACTTTGTGGAAGACAGGGTAGTGCTTAACAGACTGGAAGCATTATCTGCTGCAATACAACCAACCACCTGATCGCACTGGTCTGACTTCGAGAGTAGTGTCCAGCGCCACCCTGCACACTCGGACATGAAGCTAGGTATCGTGGATGAGTGTGCTTCTTGTGCTCTGGCAGCAGGCACAGTTTCACCGCGCCCAGGGCCACGGGCTCTGCGTGCACCATCAGCAACGCAGCCACTTTCCCGTCCCTTACTGCTCGCCTTGCACATATTAAATGGTATATATACTTGCAAGTATGTCACACGTACAGTAGCACAGGTTTTGTAAGTGTATGCGTAAATAAAGTACACAGAATGTCACAGATATTTTTAGGATGCGCACACGTTATAGAGGAGGTATAGCACAAGTAATGTCACTGTCACCACCGCCTAATAAAAAAAATTACCCTGAATGAATGTCACTGATATTTAGGATGCGCACACTTTAAACAGGAGGTATATTGCAAGTAATGTCGCTGTCACCACCGCCAAATAAAAAATTACACTGAATGAATGTCACTGATATTTAGGATGCACAAAGGTTATACAGGAGGTATAGCGCAAGTAAAGTCGCTGTCACCACCGCCTAATAAAAAATTACACTGAATGAATGTCACTGATATTTAAGATGCACACACGTTAAATAGGAGGTATAGTGCAAGTAATGCCGCTGTCACCACAGCCTAATAAAAATTACACTGAATGAATGTCACTGATATTTAGGTTGCACAAACGTTATACAGGAGGTATAGCGCAAGTAATGTCGCTGTCACCAGCAGCAAAAAAATTTGACTGAATGTCACTGATATTTCGGATACGCAAAAGTTATACAGGAGATGTAGTGCAGGTAATGTAACTGTCCGCAGCGGACACCGTCTACAGAAAAAGTACACTGGATGTCACAGATATTTTTAGGCTGCGCACACGTTACACAGGAGATGTAGCGCAGATAGTGTCGCTGTCATCAGCGGAATTTTTTTTTTTGACTAAATGTCACTGATATTTCGGATACACAAACGTTATACAGGAGATGTAGCGCAGGTAATGTAACTGTCCGCAGCGGACACCGTCTAAGGAAAAATTACACTGGATGTCACAGATATTTTTAGGCTGCGCACACGTTAGACAGGAGATGTAGTGCAGATAATGTTGCTGTCTGCAGCGGCCAAACAATTGCAGGCTATTTAGCGCAGGTTGCTGCCAGATACAACTATAGTCCTCAAAAGGACTATTGGGTCTCTAACAAGTTTTAGCAATTTAGTGCAGGTTGCACTAAAAATATATATTGCTGCCACACACAACAATAGTCCTTAAAATTACTTTTGGGTCTGCATCAAGTATAAAAACTAAAATAATCCAATTTCACTCCCTACACTATCTCTCCCTTCTGCTCTCCAGCTCTCCCTGACTAAAACTAAGCCAAACACGTGTCATTGGGTGCTATATAGCACCAGATGACACGTTCCGGCTAGCCAATTACTGTAATGCCAGTAGCCAACATCGCTACGGAATTACAGTGAATGGCAGTACTTATCTGCACATTTATTGGCTGCATAGCATCCAACAAATGTGCGGGGAGGGGACTCGAGCATCGCGCTACAGCACACGCGGTATTCAGACGAACACCGTGATGTGCCAAGCATCGCAATGCTCGAGTTAAATTAGTGTTTGGCCGAGCATGCTCGCCCAACACTAGAAATAAGACATATAAATATTTCCTTGTAATATGCCCTGTTAATGCCAGTTTCAAACAGCACTTGCACCTTAATAAGAGCTGAATAATGGCAATGTGGGTACCCAGTCAGTGCAGCAAGGTGTAATAGGATTGTTCCTATTACCCAAGCTGTAACCTCCCTTACTATACCCTGTTCAACATAAATGCTGTGGAATGATTCCTCCCTTTCCTTTCCCTACACCTTGAATAATCTTTTCCTGCACTTGTAAATCGTTTTTTTAGCACAATGAAGTCTTTCCTAGCACTGTCCCTAGAGCCTGCTGACGTCTCTCCCTGCACTAAGTACACTGGTAAATGGCAGCATCCAAGATGGCTGAGGCTATTTATAGGGCTGTGACGTCACAGGACTGGCTGGCTGCTGATTGGCTGCATGCATGGCATTATGGGTGATTCCGCCTTCCCAGAGTTCCTTGCTCCATGTCCTCCCACGTGCAGCAGCCATTTTAGAAAAAAATGTGATTCGTTACCTTGAAGCGTGAGGAAATTCGGCTTCGGGGCGAATCAAATTTTTCCTGAAATTCAGATCAAATTCCGCTTCGTCAGCTTCAATTCGCTCATCTCTAATGATGATTATTATTATTTTCAACATATTATTGTAGAAGGTAATAATGCCCATTTCTACCAACCAACTGTGAATGTTAGAAATTGTAAAAGGAGTCCACTTATGTTTTTACAGGGACCTCTATAAATCTGACCATACTTCATTCTGACTGGAGTTAATGTCAGATTTTTGCCGTTAGTCTTCTTGTCCAATTCAGATTGTAGCCAACATGGGAAAGCACTAGTGTATGATCCTCCTCCTATTAGGCAGGTGTGGTCTTAGTGGCTTAAACACTTTAGTTCAACATTGCAGGTGGAAAAATATTTCCTCTGTGGAAGCCTTCCTCTGTGGAAATATTTTATTTCAGTCATTATATCTAGAGATGAGCGAAAATCTATCTGAATTTCAGGAAAAATTGGATTTGTACCGAATCGGAATTTCCTTACGCTTCGTAACAGTAACGAATCACATTATTTCCTATAATGGCTACTGCACATGTTAGGACATGGGATCACCCACAATGCCATGCATGCAGACAATCTGCAGCCAGCCAGCCCTGTGATGTCACAGGGCTATAAATAGCCTCAGCCATCTTGGATTCAGCCATTTTCTAGTTTACTTAGTGCAGGTAGATACATCAGCAGGCGCTAGGAAAAGTGCTAGGAAAGACTTGAAAACTTTTATTTTGCTGACTAGAAGTTCAGGAAAAGAGAATTAGAAGTGTAAAGAAAGTATAGGGAGGAATATACTTTCAGGTTTGCAATAGATGATGCATCGGTAATTACAGCAAACCGTTCTTTTTTGGGGTGCAAGGAAATATGTATATGTCTTATTAGCACTTGTGCGGTGCAGTTATATGTTCTAAAGCCTTTTTTGGCGTTTATAAGTAGAACAAAATAAGGGATTATTTGCCATTCAGCGGTGCAGTTATATGTTCTAAAGCTTTTTTGGACATTCAGCGGTGCAGTTATATGTTCTGAAGCTTTTTTGGCGTGTATTAGTGGCAAAAGAAAAATATTATTTGCCGTTATGTGGTCAAGTGAGAAAATTACAGCCCTTTTTGACATGTATTAGTGGGGGAAAAAGTATTATTTGCCTTTCAGCTGTGCAGTTATATCTTCTAAAGCCTTTTTTGGAGTGTATTAGTTGCAAAAAAGGGCTTATTAGTCGTTGTGTGGTGAAGTGACAAAATTACAGCCCTGGAGTACATTAGTGGCAAAAAAAAAATCATTATTTACCGTTCAACAGTGCAGTTATTTGTTCTAAAGGCTTATTTGGCATGTAGTAGTGGCAAAAAAGTATTATTTGGGGTTCAGTGATGCAGTTATATGTTCTAAATTCTTTTTTGGCGTGTATTAGTGGGGAAAAAAGGGCTTATTAGCCGTTGTGTGGTGAAATTAGAAAATTACAGCCCTTTTTGACATGCATTAGTGGGAAAAATATATATTATTTGCCGTTCAGCGGTGCAGTTATATGTTCTAAGGCCTTTTTTTGGTGTGTATTAGTGGCAAAAAAAGTATCATTTGCCGTTGTATGGT
This sequence comes from Bufo bufo, assembly GCF_905171765.1. Classification (NCBI taxonomy): domain Eukaryota; kingdom Metazoa; phylum Chordata; class Amphibia; order Anura; family Bufonidae; genus Bufo; species Bufo bufo. The sequence goes on from NC_053394.1 coordinate 87,958,302, forward strand.
GAAGTGACAAAATTACAGCCTTTTTTGGGGTGTATTAATTTCCCTTTTATTTACTTAGTTGATCTAACAGTATGTCAGACAGAGAAGTGACAGGGCCTGCACAGGGAAGGGGGAAGCACAGGCCTAAATGTTTCTTGCGCAGGCACAGGTCGCAGCAGAGTAAGGTGAACCCTTGCTACCAGCCGTAAATGGGGGCTTTTTTTTACACCGCTGAGAGGGAGGACAAACTGAACTGCTATAGAGACATTATATGTAGTTAGTTGGCCACTGCCAACGCATGTCTGACCGGGGGGCCCTCTGTGCTCACGTTCCACTGCCATGGCTGCTGTGGCAGGGTGGAGGGGTAGGAGCAGTATCGCCTCCATCAGCAGCAACTTGAGTCTAGAGTCGATGATGAGCAGATTTCTTAACCCGCCTAGTCAAGAAACTACTCACCAGCAGCAGCACCTGGACTTGGAGCAGAACCTGCACCCTAGAGGGAAGCTATAGTACAAATAGTGAAGTTTCACCAGGTAATATCGCAATCAGCAGGTTTTATTCTACTTACAAAGGATCATAAAATTTCAGTCATAAAAGCAAATTGCTTTCATCAAGAGTCCACCCAACCTGGGTTTTGGCAGTCCAGCTTCGTCAGGGGCGACACATCTGATGCTAAGTGCTCCTTCTAAAGCCACCATCATCAGCGGGTACTGTTAGTGCCACCCACCTCCCCACTCTGTCACCAAGTCACTCCTAATGCTTTTGCCTCCTCCACACTATGTCACCTTGCCACTCTGTGGTCTCCTGATGCTGATGCAACCTCCACACTATGTCACCTTGCCACTCTGTGGTCTCCTGATGCTGCTGCCACCTCCACAATATGTCACCTTGCCCCTCTTTGGCCTCTTCATGCTGCTGCTAAATCAGCACTTTTACTGGGCCACAACCTCCTCATGCTGCTGCTGCCACCTCAATACCTTGTCACCTTGCCATTCTGTGGTCTCCTCTTGCTGCTGCCATCTCCACACTATGTCACCTTGGCACTCTGTGGCCTCCTCATGCTGCTGTTGCTGCCACCTCCAAACTATGTCACCTTGCCATTCTGTAGTCTCCTCATGCTGCTGCTAAATCAACATTATTCCACTGGTTCACTCTGTAGCCCCCTCATGCTGCTGCTGCCACTTCCACACTATGTCACCTTGCCACTCTGTGGTCTCCTCATGCTGCTACTAAATCAACACAAAGTCACTGGGCCACTTTGTGGCCCCCTCATGCTGCTGCCACCTCAACACTATGTAAATGGGCCACTCTGTGGTCTCCTCATGATGCTGCTGCCACCTCCCCACTATGTCACTGGGCTACTCTGTGGTCTCCTCATGCTGCTACTACCTCAACACTATGTCACTGGGCCACTGTGGACTTTTCAAGCTGTTCTCCCACTCCATGACTGGGCCACTATTTTACCTTTTTGGCCTGGTTGACATCATCATTTATTTGACTATTCTTTTGATCTGGATGTCAGGGAGAGAACTCATCTTAGGTTAATTTGCATATGTATCAAATCAGTTTTTTTTACACAATAAAAGCACACAGAGCTATGGGGAATGGATATTGCGGATCTGCTAGCGGCCATCTAGCAACCCATGTCCTCAGCTCTATACACAAAATCCCGGTGACAGGTTCCCTTTAAATTCCAGAGATCCAAAAGTGGAACTTCAGTATTATGACTTTGGGAGAGTAATAGATCTCAAATGTCACAAACTGCACTGTAACCTTTTGTTACCTTGCAAGACTTTTTGATGAATGTCTGCCTGGATGACAGAGAAGGTATGTCTGAAGCATAACATATGCCATATAGCTTTACATTTTGCAGATATCTTGCCAAAAACTAATGTTCTCATATTATGAACCTGCCAGTATAAAGCTATCAACGCTTTGTAGCTGGTCATAACAGAGAGCTAACAAAGGTTGTCATAGAAATATTAGTATCATTAATCATGTCTCTTCAACTGCTAAGTTTTAACACAATGGCAGAGCCATTATTGTTCAGCATTAATATGAAGCATGTAGAAATCCCTAATTTCACACACTGGCCAGTGCCCCTAGGAAAAGGGAAAAGCTATATTTTTAAACTATAAAAAATCTTCTATATAATGAATAATGACAGTAAATATATGGATTCTTCACATGCCTCCCTTAATGTCATTTAAAGGAGAAAAATGAAATCAGTATGCTGTTTTGACACAAAGACTCCCACAGCCTATGAGAACATCATCAATCTATCAGACAATGACAATTCTCCAGCTGGCATTAAGGGAACTGTATTGTCAACAATTTTTAATGTCTCTTTTCTTTAAACTATATCTAAGGTCATTAATAATTCTTATAAATCTGTGAAATTTTAAAGTCTAAAGGTATTTGTTTATTTTGGAATCTAGCTATGTTGGTTGGCAAATAGTACAGGTGAAACTCGAAAAATTAGAATATCGTTCAAAAGTCCATTTATTTCAGTAATGCAAATTAAAAGGAATTACATTAATGCAGCTTAAAATTAGAATTTTGTGAAAAGGTTGAATATCCTAGGCTCAAAGTGTCACACTATAGCCAGCTAATTAATTCATATCCTCTGAGCAAAGGGTACCTCAAAATTGTGAGTTTGGGGTTTCATAAGCTGTAAGCCATAATCATCCAAATTATAACAAATAAAGGCTTGAAATATCTCTCTTTGCATGTAATGAGTCTATCTCATATGTTAGTTTCACCTTTTAAGTTGCATTACTGAAATCAATGAACTTTGCACAATATTCTAATTTTTCGAGTTTCACCTGTATATAAATTGTACCTCGGCCAAACTCAAGCTGGTAAACGTACTTGGTTGGGAGGCAAAAGACATTGGAATTTTGAAGCAGGGCTAATGGTTTCTGCTAAGAATACCAGCTTCAGAAAATGAGGGGACATTGTCAAGGTGCTGTTGTTATTGCCACTGCACTTGAGGACTTTTTTCTGGTGAAGTGCATTGGTAAAGACCAAAGGTATGTGTGTATATGTATACACTCTAGGTTTTTGCCATGGCACCTGCGCATTGGGAGGTGCTGACTAACCCCCTTTTCTTTGCAGATTTACAAAGCTGGAGATGTGGCACTTCAGCGAGTAGTGCACTCCTGATTAGCCTGTCTGCCCCATAGGCTGATTTTAATTAGTTTCAGTATAAAGCTATGGCCTGCTCTCACTACATTCATTGGAAGCTGTCTGGCACAAGGAAAGGTATGGAGTGGGCTCGGCATGCATGTTGGTACCTGCATCCCTTGTAAGTAATGGAGGCCATTATGGCACCAAAAATGGTAAAAGGCAGAGTGGACCCAGCATGCATGTGGATCCAACACTTCCTGAACTTTATGGCGGCCATTATGGCGCATAACAGGTAGTATTTAGTGTTAGGACCCGTCTTACAGAGATCGCCTTGACGTACAGCAGATGGGCTCAGATGGTTTTGTACAAAATGCATTTGCCAAGCATCTCACTTTATAAATAAGTGTAGCATCAGCACTATAATATTTTTTGTGACTATGGCATTATTGTACTTTATGTGTTGCAGGGTGCTGCTGCACTGTCTTTCTCTCTCTCTCTCTCTCTCTCTATATATATAAATATATATAGTGACACAGTGAGGGGTTGTGTCTGGCAAGGCAGGTATTTTTCTCCCAGCATGCGCAGCTGGGCTGGTTTCCAGCCAGGTGAGGTCAAATACCGGACCGGAGTTTAAGTGCCGGTTCGGGTTTTGGCAGCACCTGGCTGTCCTTAAATAGGCAGCTGGGCTCAGCATAGATGTCTCTGTTTTTGGGATCTGAGGCTTTGTGACGTGCTGGAGGGCTGAGAGCTGCACGCTGGGGAAACAGGCCCCCTAAAGCCTGCTGTGGACTACTAGAGGCAGAACTGCCAGTAAGGTGAGTTGTGTTATATGAACTTTCCATTGTGTGTGAATTAACACCAAGACTGCAAAGTTACGTGCTGTTTTTGTGCAATTGCCTCAAGTGTAAATAAACACTCACGTTTTGAGTTAAGAATTTGTATTTTGCCTCTGTACTGTGCCCGCTTACCGTATCTACCAGAGCAAAACCCCTCACAATTGGTGGGGGATGCGGGCAAGAGCAGTGAGGCTGGCGTGAACACCAATATTATTGGTTTCTGCATTTTTCATGCACGGTTGTATGTCGTACATTAAACCAACTGAATTACAACCAGTGCCCCACAACAAAATGGAGGCTAATCTTGTGAAGGCCCTCATGGAGGCTAATCTTCAGCAGTGAGAGACAAACCTGCAGCAAAGCGAGGCTAATAAGCAGCAGGAGGAGACTATCCAGTTGCTGATACAACATGTGATGGCTTTGCAGAGAGCAGGAGCAATCCCGAGCTTCCACGATGCCCGGAAAGCAGTCCTTGATTCCTAAGATGATCCCCACAGATGACATCGAAACCTACCTAGCGATGTACGAGAAAGTGGCAATTAGGGAAAAGCTACCCCGTGACCAGTGGGTTAAGGTCGTCGCTCCATTCCTGGCATCCGATTCCCAGTGGGTTTATTTCGACGTGCCGGACGATCAAGCGGCCAACTACCAAAATGTAAAGGGTGAGATTTTGGCAAGACTGGGGGTGAATGTGTTGGTCCGGGCCCAGCGGGTACATCGTTTGGGGTTTTTAGCCGGCTGAGCCTGTGAAGACCCAGTATTATGACTTGCTCCACCTCTTGCAAAAGTGGCTACAGCCTGATGTGCTGAGTCCCAAGGCTATGCTGGACTATTGGCTGATATGTTCTGGAGGGCTCAGCCACCCCCTCTCCAGCACTAGATCGGCCAGGTGTCTCCTGGCAACGCCCTAGAAATGGTGGACCTGGTGGAGGCTACTAAGACTGTTGCAGGGGGTTCTTTTGGGAGGGGGGCAGTCAAACCCCATAAATCTCCATCCCAGACCCGGCGACTTGTACAGACCAAACCCACCCGGGGTGTACCCTCTACGGACCTGGCTCCAATAGTCTGCTGGCAGTGTCAGGAGCCGATCCATGTAAGAGATGACTGTCCCCATCAGGTGGAACCCATGGATGCTAACTATGGCTACCGTCAGTCGCTATATGCCAGGAGGCTATGTGCAGCAGGTACCCCAAAAACTCTAAACTACCTGTGCCAGGTGGAGGTAGGAGATACTCCAGCGGAGGCTCTGCTAGACTCAGGGAGTCTCGTGTCCCTAGTAAGTGCTCCCCTGGTACGGTCAGCAGAGTATACTGGCTGGAATGTCAAGGTCATGTGCATCCAAGAGACTTAAAAGACTATCCCACCGCTCTGGAGTCTCTAACCACGGGGGCTGGCAGATGGACTCACAAAGTGGCAGTTGCCCCAAATTTACACTACGAACTTATAATAGGGAAAGACTTCCCGGGTTTCCCGTCACTGTGGCCTGCTATGAAATTGACTGATACCCATGAGACAGGGGTAACCCTAGCAGAGTGGCCCGGCTCAGGGGGGAGACCAGAACCCTGGGAACCTGAGACCTGTGGAAAGATAGGGAAACCTGTACAGAAGACAGCCCGTGGCCGTTTTTTATTTTTTGGAGAAGAGGTACCGGCCTCTCTGTCTGATGCAAGAGAGGCAGCTGTGACAGTAAAAATTGCTCACAGCATCTCCTCTAAACAGAATCAAGAGGCCAGGGAGTTCGTTAGTAGGAACACAGATGTGTTCTCGGACATCCCTGAAAGCACTTCGTAATCCAGCATTACATTGTCACTGAGCTTAAGGCAAAAGTCAGATTAAAACCATACCGGGTACCCGAGGCTCGGCGACAAGCCATATTAGAGGAGGTGCAGCTAATGTTGCCTTTGAGGAGTTAAAAAGTGAGTGGGCCAGTCCTATATTATTGATACCCAAGCCGAACGGGACGTTGCGGTTTTGTAACGACTTTCAAAAACTTAACGAGGTTTCCAAATTCGATGCGTATCCCATGCCCCGGGTGGATGAGCTCATCGAGAGGTTAGGAAAAGCCCGGTATTTTTCTGTTTTGGACCTCATGAAAGGGTACTGGCAGGTGCCCTTAACAGAGGCTGCCAAAGAGAAAACTGCATTAATCACGCCTGAGGGGCTGTATCAATATAAGGTCTTACTCTTTGGTCTGCATGGTGCCCCTGCCACTTTTCAGCGACTAATGGACATTGTGCTTCGTCCACATCGTCGGTACACTTTGGCGTACCTGGACGATATCGTCATCCACAGTACCGACTGGGAAAGTCACCTACCCAAAGTGCAGGCTGTAGTGGACTCCCTTCGGAAAGCTGGCCCAACCGCTAACCCAAAAAAAATGTGATAGGGTTAGAAAAGACTAAGTACCTGGGGTATGTCATTGGGCATGGAGTCATCAAACCCTGAGTGAACAAAATTGAGGCAATACGGAATTGGCCCTGACCCGTCACCGCTAGGCTAATAAAGTCATTCCTGGGAATGGTGGGCTATTACATGAGGTTTGTTCCCCACTTTGCCACTCTAGCCGGACCCTTGACAAGACCCTTGAAGACACACAAGTCAATGATGGTTCGCTGGGATCATCGGGCGGAAGAGACTTTCTCCGCTTTGAAGTCATCCCTGTGCGGGTCCCCGGTTTTGGTGATGCCCGACTTCAAGAGGGAGTTTATAGTACAGACCGATGCCTCCGAAATAGGCCTCGGTGCTGTACTGTCTCAGGAGGTCAACAGGGAGGAGCATCCCGTTGTCTTCCTCAGCCGTGAGCTCACTTTAGCCAAGATCCAGTATAGTATAGTGGAGAGAGTGTGCCTGGCTATCAAGTGGGCACTAGAATCTCTACGCTATTATTAATTGGGGAGAAAATTCTGCTTGGTGACTGACCACTCCCCTCTCAAGTGGATGAGCCAGGCCAAGGACAGAAATGCCCGGGTGACCAGATGGTTTCTCTCCCTACAAAACTTTAAGTTTTTGGTGGAACACAGGGCAGGCCGGTTATAGGGAAACACGGATGCCCTTTCCCGGGTATACTGTCTGGCGTGTGTTCACCCCCTCAGGGTTAAACAAAGAGGGGGGCTGCTGGGCTGATTTACAGCCAGGTGAGGTCAAATACCGGACCGGAGTTTAAGTGCCGGTTTGGGTTTTGGCAGCACCTGGCTGTCCTTAAATAGGCAGCTGGGCTCAGAAGCGAGGTTTCTGTTTTGGGATCTGGGAGCCTTGTGTCTGGATGAAGGCTTGCTACCTGTTTGGTGTGAAACAGGTTGGTGCTGCTATGAGCAAGGACTCTTTGAGGTAGATTTGCTGCATGGTGTGAATTACCACCAACACCGCAAGTTGACTTTTTGGTTTTAATATGACTGCTTGTTTTGTTACTTACCTAAAGTGTGAATAAAACACTGAACTGTTTGATCCAAAGAACTTGTTGTTGCCGCTATACTGTGTCCGCTAATCCTGTATACCAGAGCAAAACCCCACAATATATATATATATATTTTTTTTTTATATATATATATATATATATATATATATATATATGTTAACTAGCAATGTTTCTGCTGTAAATGTAAATTTTGCTGTTTGCTTGCCCATATGTTTCCACAATCTTTTTTTTATTCCTTACTTTTGTTGTAACCAAAGGCATAACTTAACAAGAGCAAATTGCATAACAAGCTCCACACTTACTATGTGTCACATACAGTGGCGGAAATAATTATTTGACCCCTCACTGATTTTGTAAGTTTGTCCAATGACAAAGAAATGAAAAGTCTCAGAACAGTATCATTTCAATGGTAGGTTTATTGTAACAGTGGCAGATAGCACATCAAAAGGAAAATCGAAAAAATAACTTTAAATAAAAGATAGCAACTGATTTGCATTTCATTGAGTGAAATAAGTATTTGAACCCTCTAACAAAAAAAGACTTAATACTTGGTGGAAAAACCCTTGTTTGCAAGCACAGAGGTCAAACGTTTCTTGTAATTGATGACCAAGTTTGCGCACATTTTAGGAGGAATGTTGGTCCACTCCTCTTTGCAGATCATCTCTAAATCCCTAAGGTTTCGAGGCTGTCTCTGTGCAACTCTGAGCTTGAGCTCCCTCCATAGGTTTTCGATTGGATTAAGGTCCGGAGACTGACTAGGCCACTCCATGACCTTAATGTGCTTCTTCTTGAGCCACTCCTTTGTTGCCTTTGCTGTATGTTTTGGGTCATTGTCGTGCTGGAACACCCATCCACGACCCATTTTCAGTTTCCTGGCAGAGGGAAGGAGGTTGTCGCTCAGGATTTCACGATACATGGCTCCGTCCATTTTCCCGTTTATGCGAATAAGTTGTCCTGTGCCCTTAGCAGAAAAACACCCCCAAAGCAAAATGTTTCCACCCCCATGCTTGACGGTGGGGACGGTGTTTTGGGGGTCATAGGCAGCATTTTTCTTCCTCCAAACACAGCGAGTTGAGTTAATGCCAAAGAGCTCTATTTTGGTCTCATCAGACCACAGCACCTTCTCCCAGTCACTCTCTGAATCATTCAGGTGTTCATTGGCAAACTTCAGACGGGCCTGCACATGTGCCTTCCTGAGCAGGGGGACCTTGCGAGCCCTGCAGGATTTTAATCCATTGCGGTGTAATGTGTTTCCAATGGTTTTCTTGGTGACTGTGGTCCCTGCTAATTTGAGGTCATTAACTAACTCCTCCCGTGTAGTTCTAGGATGCTTTTTCACCTTTCTCAGAACCATTGACACCCCACGAGGTGAGATCTTGCGTGGAGCCCCAGAGCGAGGTCGATTGATGGTCATTTTGTGCTCCTTCTATTTTCGAACAATCGCACCAACAGTTGTCACCTTCTCTCCCAGCTTCTTGCTAATGGTTTTGTAGCCCATTCCAGCCTTGTGCAGGTCTACAATTTTGTCTCTGACATCCTTGGACAGCTCTTTGGTCTTTCCCATGTTGGAGAGTTTGGAGTCTGCTTGATTGATTGATTCTGTGGACAGGTGTCTTTTATACAGGTGACTAGTTAAGACAGGTGTCCTTAATGAGGGTGACTAATTGAGTAGAAGTGTCTAACCACTCTGTGGGAGCCAGAACTCTTAATGGTTGGTAGGGGTTCAAATACTTATTTCACTCAATGAAATGCAAATCAGTTGCTATCTTTTATTTAAAGTTATTTTTTCGATTTTCCTTTTGATGTGCTATCTGCCACTGTTACAATAAACCTACCATTGAAATGATACTGTTCTGAGACTTTTCATTTCTTTGTCATTGGACAAACTTACAAAATCAGTGAGGGGTCAAATAATTATTTCCGCCACTGTATAATACAGAAGTATTCTTATGTGCAGAGGAAAACTTCCCCTCCCTCCCCCATAGCACTATGGTCTGGGTGCCACTGGACTCCTATAGCTATGTGTCAAGTTGTATGGCTCATGGATAAGGAAGAGGTTCTAACTAAAGATTAGCAAATTTCTTAAAATAAGTTTCTTGTCTGATCTGTACAAATCAGCCATGTGATTCATTCATCAATTCTACCCAAATCCACGACTTGTACTCGAAGGTACATACATTGAACTTTTTCAAATATTCATTGAAAGTACTCTAATACACATAAAATTCTCTCACTCTCTCTGGAAAAATTTGCCCAAGTCTCAATACATTCAGGTTCTAACAACCTTTTTTTTAAAAAATCCTGAATGAATTTTGATTCACTAGCATCAATTTGCTCATCTCTAGTTTTAACCAACCATTAAAAAAGCATTTTCCATAAAAGATAAGTCTAACCTGAGCTGGACCTTCTCTCTCTGGGAAGCCTATTGCAGTTATAAATTTGCTCTTGACAAAGACAATAGCATCATGGTAATATACAGGAAAATGTTTGAAGTTGAAGTTATTATAGTTAACAGGAGCAAGTCATAAAAGTATGAATGCCATACTGCTCATTAGAAAAAAACAAACTATTCCTTGAATCATGTTTTATGTCAAACATATTTTTTAAGAATTTTTTGTGATGTTACTTAAATTTTCTATGTAATTATCTATGTTTTAAGAAAATTCTAAAATACTGCAGTTGTTCCACTGGTTACTAAGCCTAATAATAGGCACCATTTCTTGGTCTGTACAGATCACATTTTAGCAGTTAGCTCATTAACATCACAGGCAGAATTACGACAGATACTAGATAGAAAGATAGAAAGATAGATAGATAGATAGATAGATACAGGGGTGTACCGCCAATATAGGCAGGGTACGCCACTGCTATGGGGCCGGCAGCACAGGGGGCCTGGAATGCATAGAAGGCCCCCGCCCTACGTCTACTCTGTACAACTATTCCCACTATGAATGAATGGGCCGGCATTGAGGTGGCCCGGGCTCCCACCCCCCTGTTTATTTACTTCTGTCAAGAAGACTCAGAGTGCAGGCTCAGGAGGACCGCAGGGCAGCAGCATTACACATCAGCAGGCATGCTAAGCCAATGAGGCACGTGCCTGCTGACGCTGATTGATGCTTCCAGGTCCGCGCTCAGAAGGAAGCATGCAGAGGTCAGGGAGAAAAAAAAACTCTGCATGCTATCAGCGGTGCTTCCCCTCCTCCTCTGTGCCTCCTGACTGCTCCTCTCCTGCAGCCTCCAAGTAGAAAGGTAAGTGACCAATCTGGGTTTGTTATGTGTGTGTAAATATACAGTGTATCTATGTATGTATATATGTCTATATATATACACTGCTCAAAAAAATAAAGGGAACACTTAAACAACACAATGTAGCTCCAAGTCAATCACACTTCTGTGAAATCAAACTGTCCACTTAGGAAGCAACACTGAGTGACAATAAATTTCACATGCTGTTGTGCAAATGGGATAGACAACAGGTGGAAATTATAGGCAATTAGCAAGACACCCCCAATAAAGGAGTGGTTCTGCAGGTAGTGACCACAGACCACTTCTCAGCTCCTATGCTTCCTGGCTGATGTTTTGGTCACTTTTGAATGCTGGCGGTGCTTTCACTCTAGTGGTAGCATGAGACGGAGTCTACAACCCACACAAGTGGCTCAGGTAGTGCAGCTTATCCAGGATGGCACATCAATGCGAGCTGTGGCAAGAAGGTTTTCTGTGTCTGTCAGCGTAGCGTCCAGAGCATGGAGGCGCTACCAGGAGACAGGCCAGTACATCAGGAGACGTGGAGGAGGCCGTAGGAGGGCAACAAACCAGCAGCAGGACCGCTACCTCAGCCTTTGTGCAAGGAGGAACAGGAGGAGCACTGCCAGAGCCCTGCAAAATGACCTCCAGCAGGCCACAAATGTGCATGTGTCTGCTCAAACAGTCAGAAACAGACTCCATGAGGGTGATATGAGGGCCTGACGTCCACAGGTGGGGGTTGTGCTTACAGCCCAACACCGTGCAGGACGTTTGCCATTTGCCAGAGAACACCAAGATTGTCAAATTCGCCACTGGCGCCCTGTGCTCTTCACAGATGAAAGCAGGTTCACACTGAGCACATGTGACAGACGTGACAGAGTCTTGAGATGCCGTGGAGAACGTTCTGCTGCCTGCAACATCCTCCAGCATGACCGGTTTGGCATTGGGTCAGTAATGGTGTGGGGTGGCATTTCTTTGGAGGGCCGCACAGCCCTCCATGTGCTCGCCAGAGGTAGCCTGACTGCCATTAGGTACCGAGATGAGATCCTCAGACCCCTTGTGAGACCATATGCTGGTGCGGTTGGCCCTGGGTTCCTCCTAATGCAAGACAATGCTAGACCTCATGTGGCTGGAGTGTGTCAGCAGTTCCTGCAAGACGAAGGCATTGATTGATGGACTGGCTCGCCCGTTCCCCAGACCTGAATCCAATTGAGCACATCTGGGACATCATGTCTCGCTCTATCCACCAACGTCACGTTGCACCACAGACTGTCCAGCAGTTGACAGATGCTTTAGTCCAGGTCTGGGAGGAGATCCCTCAGGAGACCGTCCGCCACCCCATCAGGAGCATGCACAGGCGTTGTAGGGAGGTCATTCAGGCACGTGGAAGCCACACACACACTACTGAGCCTCATTTTGACTTGTTTTAAGGACATTACATCAAAGTTGGATCAGCCTGTAGTGTGTTTTTCCACTTTAATTTTGAGTGTGACTCCAAATCCAGACCTCCATGGGTTTAAAAATTTGATTTCCATTTTTTAATTTTTGTGTGATTTTGTTGTCAGCACATTCAACTATGTAAAGAACAAAGTATTTCAGAAGAATATTTAATTAATTCAGATCTAGGATGTGTTATTTTTGTGTTCCCTTTATTTTTTTGAGCAGTGTATATATATATATATATATATATATATATATATATATATCTAGATCCAGAAAAAAGAGCGGCACTCCGATAGATAAAAGCAAGTGAACCCTTTATTCACCCAGGTGGTGCAACGTTTCGGCTCCAGACATGAGCCTTCTTCAAGGTATGTACAGTACAGACCAAAAGTTTGGACACACATTCTCATTCAAAGAGTTTTCTTTATTTTCATGACTATGAAGGCATCAAAACTATGAATTAACACATGTGGAATTATATACATAACAAACAAGTGTGAAACAACTTAAAATATGTCATATTCTAGGTTCTTCAAAGTAGCCACCTTTTGTTTTGATTACTGCTTTGCACACTCTTGGCATTCTCTTGATGAGCTTCAAGAGGTAGTCCCCCGAAATGGTCTTCCAACAGTCTTGAAGGAGTTCCCAGAGATGCTTAGCACTTGTTGGCCCTTTTGCCTTCACTCTGCGGTCCAGCTCACCCCAAACCATCTCGATTGGGTTCAGGTCCGGTGACTGTGGAGGCCAGGTCTTCTGGCGCAGCACCCCATTACTCTCCTTCATGGTCAAATAGCCCTTACTTTCAAAGTTTTCCCAATTTTTCGGCTGACTGACTGACCTTCATTTCTTAAAGTAATGATGGCCACTCGTTTTTCTTTACTTAGCTGCTTTTTTCTTGCCATAATACAAATTCTAACAGTCTATTCAGTAGGACTTTCAGCTGTGTATCCATCTGACTTCTCCTCAAAGCAACTGATGGTCCCAACCCCATTTATAAGGCAAGAAATCCCACTTATTAAACCTGACAGGGCACACCTATGAAGTGAAAACCATTTCAGGGGACTACCTCTTGAAGCTCATCAAGAGAATGCCAAGAGTGTGCAAAGCAGTAATCAAAGCAAAAGGTGGCTACTTTGAAGAACCTAGAATATGACATATTTTCAGTTGTTTCACACTTGTTTGTTATGTATATAATTCCACATGTGTTAATTCATAGTTTTGATGCCTTCAGTGTGAATCTACAATTTTCATGGTCATGAAAATAAAGAAAACTCTTTGAATGAGAAGGTGTGTCCAAACTTTTGGTCTGTACTGTATATGTGTCCATATTTATCTATGCATGCATGTATGTGTTTTTATGTGCCATATATATGTATGTGTGTATATATGTTTATATTTATCTGTGCATGCATGTGTGTGGATATGGATATATATATATATATATATATATTCATATTTATATATATTTTTATATATATATATATATATATATATATATATTTTTTTTTTTTTTTTTGTGTATGCATTTATGTCTATATATATATCTATTAATCCAATACACAAAGCATAAACGCCCGGTATAAAGCTGTCTGTTCAAATGTAATTAATACATCCAAAAAACCTCAAAGACAGCAGATATATAATAAAAAGATAACACATTTTATTCAACAAATAATGGAATAAAAATCACATATATATTAGCAGCATTACATTCACAGGAAAAATGCCCGCAGGACTACTAATCATGATGCATACACATAACAATATGAGAAAGCGACCGCAAAACACGTGTCGGGATCCAGGACTACTTTGGTCTGTATTTTTTGTTTATTGAAATTGTCTCCTATATGTATTGATCTATTCTCTGGCACAGTGCACTTTATTTTTGGCAGGGGATTTTACTGATACCCCTGGTCTATAGGAGAAATTGTTATGTGTATGCATCATGATTAGTAGTCCTGCGGGCATTTTTCCTGTGAATGTAATGCTGCTAATATATATGTGATTTTTATTCTATTATTTGTTGAATACAATTTGTTACCTTTATATTATATATCTACTGTCTTTGAGTTTTTTTGGGGTGTACTATATATATCTATGTATGCCTGTGTGTGTGTGTGTGTGTGTGTTTATATATATAATTATATACACTCACCTAAAGAATTATTAGGAACACCATACTAATACGGTGTTGGACCCCCTTTTGCCTTCAGAACTGCCTTAATTCTACGTGGCATTGATTCCACAAGGTGCTGATAGCATTCTTTAGAAATGTTGGCCCATATTGATAGGATAGCATCTTGCAGTTGATGGAGATTTGAGGGATGCACATCCAGGGCACGAAGCTCCTATTCCACCACATCCCAAAGATGCTCTATTGGGTTGAGATCTGGTGACTGTGGGGACCATTTTAGTACAGTGAACTCATTGTCATGTTCAAGAAACCAATTTGAAATGATTCGAGCTTTGTGACATGGTGCATTATCCTGCTGGAAGTTCTGTTTACGCCAAATCGGACTCTACCATTCAACAGAAATCGAGACTCACTGTTTACGCCAAATCGGACTCTACCATTCAACAGAAATCGAGACTCATCAGACCAGGCAACATTTTTCCAGTCTTCAACAGTCCAATTTTGGTGAGCTCATGCAAATTGTAGCCTCTTTTTCCTATTTGTAGTGGAGATGAGTGGTACCCGGTGGGGTCTTCTGCTGTTGTAGCCCATCCGCCTCAAGGTTGTGCGTGTTGTGGCTTCACAAATGCTTTGCTGCATACCTCGGTTGTAACGAGTGGTTATTTCAGTCAACGTTGCTCTTCTATCAGCTTGAATCAGTCGGCCCATTCTCCTCTGACCTCTAGCATCCACAAGGCATTTTTGCCCACAGGACTGCCGCATACTGGATGTTTTTCCCTTTTCACACCATTCTTTGTAAACCCTAGAAATGGTTGTGCGTGAAAATCCCAGTAACTGAGCAGATTGTGAAATACTCAGACCGGCCCGTCTGGCACCAACAACCATGCCACGCTCAAAATTGCTTAAATCACCTTTCTTTCACATTCTGACATTCAGTTTGGAGTTCAGGAGATTGTTTTGACCAGGACCACCCCCCTAAATGCATTGAAGCAACTGCCATGTGATTGGTTGACTAGATAATTGCATTAATGAGAAATAGAACAGGTGTTCCTAATAATTCTTTAGTTGAGTGTATATATATTTTTGGTGATCATATTTATTGTATGTATGTATCTCCCTGTGTGTGTGTCCCCATCACCATGCCCACAGTGTTCCTATGTCTTGATGCAGCTGCATCAGGACGTTCAGTGCGGGGAAAGAAGAAGAAGAAATCAGAGGCAGAGCCAGCAGCCCTGAGTCCCTGGGACAGATACAGGGAGGCACACTAAGGACGTAGGTAACACTACCCAGTGTCGGACTGGGTGCCTAGGGCCCACCAGTGGAATTGATTTTGGGGGCCCACCCTAGAGCTGGAGATATAACTTGTTCATTTTTCAGTCGCGCACACATGAATGTATGCATTTTAGCACACAATACAGTAACAGTATGCTAAACAGAACAGTATTGTGCACTGCACTATATCAAATAGTTTCTCTTTAAAGGGAGTCTGTCATCACAGTTTCACCTTTTTTACCCTTCCCATAGCTTTCGAGCAGCATTACAGTTGATAAAAACTTTACCTTTATAAGCAATTGTGGCAAAATTCATCTTAGTAGGATATGCAAATGAGGGCTCGCAAGTGCCCAGGGGCGGCGTCAACCTCGTAGGTGCCCAGGCAGCTCTGCCTTATCGTCGCTTCCCCCGCCCAGTCTTTCCCTCTGCCCGCCCATCCTTTCCCTCTGCCCGCCCATCTTCTTACTTCTTCTTTCGCCGAGATCCCGCGCCTGCGCACTGAGTCCATTAGCCGGCGCATGCGCATTAATTACTGTGATGTCGTACCAGGAATGGACATCGCAGTGCGCATGCGCCGGCCGATGGACTCAGTGCGCAAGCGCGGGATCTCGGCACCTACGAGGTTGATGCCGCCCCTGGGCACTTGCGAGCTCTCATTTGCATATCCTATAATCCTACTAAGATGATTTTTGCCAGTTTTATAAGTCCACGATTGCTTATAAAGGTAACATTTTTATCAACTGTAATGCATGCTCGAAAGCTATGGGAAGGGTTAAAAAGGTGAAACTGTGATGACAGACTCCCTTTAAGCAACTCATTTAGTTGATAACTGTATCTGTTATTTACAGTCAGTAGTTTGGACAGCAGTCACACATGGACATTCCATGTCCTAAATGAACCACCCAGTCCCCCAGCCTAAACAATATCCAAAGTGAAGGAAATGTTTCCTGCATATTCAAAAGGATAAGTTTATTGAAGTGATCGCAGTAGTGCCCCGGCATCCTCACAGCTCACCAAGCTCAGCGCGGTACATTGTATAGCGGCTGTGCTTGGTATCATGTTCAGCCCCTTTCACCTCTATGGGGCTGAGCTGCTCCTAGGCCACTTGATCAATGAACACATGGCCCATAAAAATCACAGAGAAGGGCACAGGGCTCACAGGAGCCCCGGTGCCTTCTCAAACAGCAGATCGGCAGTGGTCCCAGGTAGGGATCGACCGATTATCAGATTTACCGATATTTTCGGCCGATATTCAGGATTTTCAAAGTTATCGGTATCAGCATCTAACCTTGCCGATATGCCAATAACGAATCACGAACATGGATCGCGCTTCTATCAACGCAATCAATGTTCCCTCAGCAGCACAGGGGAGAAGGAAGCAGTCCCTCCCCCCTGTGCTGCTGCTGCCGCTGCCACCAGTGAGAGGCTAGAGGGGAGGAGGAGGGGAGGGGCTGTGGCCATTGCGCCACCAATGATGTTAACTAAGTTATTAATTCAAATATAGGAGGCGGTTGAATCATATAGCTGCACCTGAGGGGTTAACTGCCGTGGATCGCAGCTACCTCTCATAGAGGTCAGGTGTCGCTATATTTGAATTAATGGGCAAGTTATCTTCATTGGTGGCAGTGGCAGCTTCTTATCAGAGCCCAAGCAGTGTAATTGCGGGGCTCTGATCGGTTACCATGGCAGCCAGGATGCTACTGAAGCCCTGGCTGCCATAGTCAGCTCCCTGCTGACATGTGTACTATGCACCGGGCAGCAGGGAGAGTGTGAAGTCCTATTCACCCTGATAGAGCTCTATTAGGGTGAATAGGACAAGGGATCCAGGTTCTAGCCCCTAAGGGGGAAATAGTTATAAAAAAAAAATTATATATATATATATATATATATATATATATATATATATTAAGTATAAATATTTAATCTTAGATATATAATGGCATCTCTTCATTTAACAACAGATTTGTGTAGGAATTTTGAATTTTTTTTCAAAAATGAAAATGCACAAAATATTGGTATAAATTATCGGCTATCGGCCTGAAAGTTCACAGGTTATCGGCTCTAAAAAAAACAATATCGGTCGATCCCTAGTCCCGGGTGTCAGACCCCCACCAATCAGATACTGATGACCTATCCACAGTCATATGTGACTGATATCAGCCGCTCCTCTTATAACGCTCCAGCACTGATATAACCTCCAGAGACATTACATCACATGTGACTGATATCAGCCGCTCCTCTTATAACGCTCTAGTACTGATATACCGTATTTTTCGCCCTATAAGACGCACCGGCCCATAAGACGCACCTAGGTTTTTGGGGAGGAAAATAAGAAAAAAACTATTTTTAACCAAAAGGTGTGCTTTTGGAACTAATGGTGGTCTGTGGATGGCACTATTACTGGGGATCTGTGAAGGACACTGTTATGGGGGGGATCTGTGAAGGACACTTATGGGGGGATCTGGGGATGGCACTGTTATGGGGGATCTGTGGGTGACGCACTGTTAGGCCTCATGCACACGACCGTTGTTTTATTCCGTGTCCGTTGTTCCGTTTTTCGTGATTTTCTGCGGACCCATTGACTTTCAATGGGTTTGTTGAAAACTCGGCTAATGCACCGTTTGTCATCCGTGATCCGTGGTTCCAGTCCGTCAAAAAAATATGACCGTGAAAAAACGCGAAGGCACACAAGATTGTAATCCGCGTCCGCGTCCGTTTTTTTCCTATCATTTGCATGGCAAACTTGACTTAGATTTTTTTTTACTTTCCTTCATGTCTGGTGATCCTCCAAAAATAAAGGAAGACACACAGAAACAAAAACGGAAACGGATCACGGAACAACGGAACCCCATTTTGCGGAAAGGAACACAACAACGGTCGTGTGCATGAGGCCTTATGGGGGGATCTGTGGATGACGCACTGTTATGGGGGGATCTGTGACGGACACTGTTATGGGGGGGTATCTGTGGATGGCACTGTTATGAGGGGTATCTGTGGATGGCACTGTTATGGGGGATCTGTGGATGGCACTGTTATGGGGGATCTGTGGATGGCACTGTTATGGGGGATCTGTGGATGGCACTGTTATGGGGGATCTGTGGATGGCACTGTTATGGGGGGATCTGTGTATGGCACTGTTATGGGGGGGATCTGTGGATGGCACTGTTATGGGGGGGATCTGTGGATGGCACTGTTATGGGGGGGATCTGTGGATGGCACTGTTATGGGGGGATCTGTGGATGGCACTGTTATGGGGGGATCTGTGGATGGCATTGTTATGGGGGATCTGTGGATGGCACTGTTATGGGGGGGATCTGTGGATGGCACTGTTATGGGGGGATCTGTGGATGGCACTGTTATGGGGGGATCTGTGGATGGCACTGTTATGGGGGATCTGTGGATGGCACTGTTATGGGGGCATCTGTGGATGGCACTGTTATGTGGGGGATCTGTGGATGGCACTGTTATGGGGGGGTCTGTGGATGGCACTGTTATGGGGGATCTGTGGATGGCACTGTTATGGGGGGGATCTGTGGATGGCACTGTTATGGGGGGATCTGTGGATGGCACTGTTATGGAGAAGGATCTGTGGATGGCACTGTTATGGAGGGGGATCTGTGGATGGCACTGTTATATATGTGCCATCACAGACCCCCCCACCCCATAACAGTGCCATCCACAGACCCACCACCCCTTAACAGTGCCATCCACAGATGTCCCCCATAAAACTGTCATCCACAGATCCCCCCCCCACTGCTCCAGTATGCAGCTGCAGTATACAAATATAAAATGTCTCATTCAATTAAAAGTGATTAAACATGCCCCCTCACTCCTAATATTACCGTACACCCTAACAGCTTCTGTACAACGCAGGCAGGCCGGGCGGCCAGCGCGTCACTCACTGACGTCACGTGCCTGCGCCGCCTGCTTGATTCATAAAGTAGGTGGCGCAGGCACGTGACATCAGGGAGTTATGCTGCCGGCCGCCCGGCCTGCATTCTACAGAAGCTGTTAGGGTGTATGTTAATATTAAAAGTGGAGGGGGGCATGTTTAATCACTTTTAATTGAATGAGACATTTTATATTTGAATATTGCAGCACTGCAGCAATTGCCGGCGCCAGCTTCTCCTCCCAGTCCCTTCCAGCTCTCGCATACATCGCAGCCTGCTATGTAAAAATGTCAGCATTCGCCCCATAAGACGCAGGGGCATTTCCCCCCCATTTTTTGGGGGGGAAAAGTGCGTCTCATCGGGCGAAAAATACGGTAACCTCCAGAGACATTACATCATATGTGACTGATATCAGCTGCTTCTCTTATAACGCTCCAACGCTGATATAACCTTCAGAGACATTACATTCTATGTGACTGATATCAGCTGCTCCTCTTATATCGCTCCAGTACTGATATAACCGCCAGAGCAGGGGCGTACATACAGGGGTCGCAGTTGCGACCGGGCCCGGCACTCCAGGGGGCCCGGCTGCCTGTGGACCCCTGGCCCCGCCCTGCAGTAGTGCTGTGCCTGCCTGTGTAAGGGCTGTTTCACACGAGCGAGTCCATTGCGGGAATCACGCTCCGTGTGTGAGTGTGAACCTCCGCTCTGGACATAGTGACATAAAGCTGTCAGTATGATTCTGTGGAAAAAAGGCCATGCAGAGACACATAGCATTATAAATCATGATAATGCCGTGCGCTCCTGCAAGTCCAGAGCGGAGGATCACACTCACACACGGAGCGTGATTCCCGCAATGGACTTGCTCGTGTGAAACAGCCTTAACCCAGGCGGCCGACCCGGGGCCCGCCGCCCAGTGTTGCGTTTCTGCGCAAGTGAGAGTCTCCTCCCCCTGATTCTCCTCCCCGTGCGGGTGCGGCGTGCCTAGTCATTTCCTGTTGGGCTGCTGCACCGGACATGACGTTTCCCTAGGCTGCGCAGGTGCACAACAATGCCGAGACACAGCAGGGAGAAGGCGCCGGAAAAGCTTTCGGGAGAGCGTGAAGAAGCCGGTCCGGAAGTGAAGATAAGATTTGTAAAAAAAAAAAAAAAAAAAAGGTCTTCATAATTGCTCACCACATTTATGGTCAGTGAGTTCAGAGTAGGGTCTGATAAGGGCTGAGAGGGGCTTGCTTTATAACTAGCTCTTCTATATTTCTGTAGCCTGTAACCTCTGACTGCCCAGTTGGGCTGAAACTACTACACCCAACATGTTCTGGCAGTAATAGTAAATGGATATTGGTGCAATTCTGAGCTACTAGTCTATATAATACATAATATTATATTGTATTATATAGACTAGTAGCTTAGAATTGCACCAATATCCATTTACTATTACTGCCAGAACATGCTGGGTGTAGTAGTTTCAGCCCAACTGGACAGTCAGAGGTTACAGGCTACAGAAATATAGCAGAGTTAGGCTACTTTCACACCTGCGTTTCTGGGTCCACTTGTGAGATCTGTTTCAAGGCTCTCACAAGCGGCCCAAAACGGATCAGTTCTGCCCCAATGCATTCTGAATGGATAAGGATCCGTTCAGAATGCATCAGTTTGCCTCCGTTCAGCCTCCATTCCGCTCCGGAGGCGGACACCAAAACGCTGCTTGCAGCCAAACGGATCTGTTCTGAACGGATACAAGCATTTGCATTATAGGTGCGGATCAGTCTGTGCAGATTCGTTTTGGTGTCCGCCTGCCGATGCGGAGCCAAACAGATCCGTCCTGACTTACAATGTAAGTCAATGAGGACGGATCCGTTTTCACTGACACAATATGGTGCAATTGAAAACGGATCCGCCTCCCATTGACTTTTAGTGTAAGTCAAAACGGATCAGTTTGCATTATCTTTTTATTTTTTTTCGTGGTAATGCAGACGGATCCGTTCTGAACGGATACAAGCGTTTGCATTATAGGCGCGGATCCGTCTGTGCAGATACCAGACGGATCCGCACCTAACGCAGGTGTGAAAGTAGTCTAACTCTGCTGCTGGTGGAGGGAGGTTGGGGGGGGGCGAAGACGGGGAGGGGGGCCCCAGTGATTGTGTGTACGCCACTGCTCCAGAGACATTACATATTATGTGGGGGTGAGGGGCTGGGAAAGTGTGAAATGCCACTGATGAGAGGGAAGAGGGGACACTGGGAGACATAACTTCTTGCTCTGTACAAAGTATAGGTGAGATAGTTGGTGGGCAAAGGTCTGTGAGGGGCTGGAACAACAGGGACACAAGATGTGCAGGGGCAGCAGCTTCAGGACTCTCCTAACTTCCCAGTTCCCTCCCACAGTAACTTACCCCAGTGCTGCTGTGTGGAGTAGTGGGACCAGTGAGAGAAGAGAACTGAACTTTAGGCCTCATGCACACGACCGTATTTTTTTGCGGTCCGCAAAACGGGGTTCCGTTTTTCCGTGATCCGTGACCGTTTTTTCGTCCGTGGGTCTTCCTTGATTTTTGGCGGATCCACGGACATGAAAAAAAGTCGTTTTGGTGTCCGCCTGGCCGTGCGGAGCCAAACGGATCCGTCCTGAATTACAATGCAAGTCAATGGGGACGGATCCGTTTGACGTTGACACAATATGGTGCAATTTCAAACGGATCCGTCCCCCATTGACTTTCAATGTAAAGTCAGGAGTTAATATACCATCGGATCGGAGTTTTCTCCAATCCGATGGTATATTTTAACTTGAAGCGTCCCCATCACCATGGGAACGCCTCTATGTTAGAATATACCGTTGGATTTGAGTTACATCGTGAAACTCAAATCCGACAGTATATTCTAACACAGAGGCGTTCCCATGGTGATGGGGACGCTTCAGGTTAGAATATACTAAAAGAACTGTGTACATGACTGCCCCCTGCTGCCTGGCAGGTGCTGCCAGGCAGTAGGGGGCAGCCCCCCCCCTGTAGTTAACACATTGGTGGCCAGTGTGGCCGGCCCCCCCCCGCTCCCTCCCCTATAGTTAACTCATTGGTGGCCAGTGAGCCCCCCCCCTCCCCTGTAGTTAACTCATTGGTGGCCAGTGGGCCCCCCCTCCCCTGTAGTTAACTCATTGGTGGCCAGTGTGGCCGGCCCCCCTCCCTCCCTTGTAGTTAACTCGTTGGTGGCCAGTGGGCCCCCCCTCCCTCCCCCTCCTAATTAAAATCTCCCCCCTATCATTGGTGGCAGCGGAGTGTACCGATCGGAGTCCCAGTTTAATCGCTGGGGTTCCGATTGGTAACCATGGCAACCAGGACGCTACTGCAGTCCCGGTTGCCATGATTACTTAGCAATTTGTAGAACCATTATACTTACCTGCGAGCTGCGATGGTCTGCGTCCGGTCGGGAGCTCCTCCTACTGGTAAGTGACAGGTCTGGCCGGGAGCTCCTCCTACTGGTAAGTGACAGGTCATGTCACTTACCAGTAGGAGGAGCTCCCGACCGGACCTGTCACTTACCAGTAGGAGGAGCTCCCGACCGGACGCAGACCATCGCAGCTCGCAGGTAAGTATAATGGTTCTACAAATTGCTAAGTAACCATGGCAACCGGGACTGCAGTAGCGTCCTGGTTGCCATGGTTACCGATCGGAGCCCCAGCGATTAAACTGGGACTCCGATCGGTACACTCCGCTGCCACCAATGATAGGGGGGAGATTTTAATTAGGAGGGGGAGGGAGGGGAGAAGGCCCACTGGCCACCAACGAGTTAACTACAGGGGAGGGAGGGGGGGGGGGTCCACTGAAAGTCAATGGGTCCGCGAAAAAAAACGGGAAACGGCACAATGGCCACGGGTGCACACAACGGTCGTGTGCATGAGGCCTTATACTGGAGGCACAGTGACTCAGAGAGAGCAGCGTCTCCATTATCTCCTGCTGCTGCTGCCGCGGCTCCTCTGGCTCCACCCCCTCCTCACACATGATGGAATCTCACACTGCAGAGAGGAGGGGGGGGAGCTGTCCGCTCATGTCGGGTCGGTGAAGTTTACTTTGGAGAAAGGAACAAGTGCTGCAAGGTATTGTGCTGTCCATTTCACCAAAGTAAAATGATATGTGTGTGCCAGTGCTGCAGTCCAGCACCTGATAACAGCCAGGTGCCTGAAAGAATAGTAACTGCCCTGCTGGTGGCTCTGGCTGTAGTATAAGCAGACAGGCAAGGGGCCCACCGGGCATTTTTACCGGCTTCCCGGTGAGCCAGTCCGACCCTGACACTACCACATGCTCTACACTAGTGTTATCTGTGGTTTTACATAGAACTGCAGGTACAACACTACAACATTTTCGGTAATCAGAGAGCCATCACTGTGTTATCTGTGGTGTTACGTTGGACTGCAGGTGACATCTACTATATTATCTGTACTCAGAGAGTGATCACTGTGTTATCTGTGGTGTTACATAGGACTGCAGGTACCATCTACTGCATTATCTGTACTCAGAGAGTTATCACTATGCTATTGGTAGTGCTACAAAAGACTGCAGATTTATACTTTTATGGAATATCCACAGGAGTCCCATAGATTCAGATACCACAGGGCTTTGTTCCTACGGCATTCCCTTTGCCACAAAACTGACCTGTGCCCTTCATTCTCTGGGTCAGTATGAATACATACGAACATATGTATACATTTCTTGATTGGCGAGTGGGGGGGTGGCATGGGAGGAGCCATTACAGGAGGTGGTATGGGCCAGGGGTGGATAGTAGGTGGGGTTAGGGGGCCCAATTCATATTCTTGCTATGGGGCCCAGTGATTTCTATGTACACCCCTGGATAGATAGATAGATAGATAGATAGATAGATTGATCCACCATTCATAATAGGTGATATCATAGCTTATCTACACCCTCCTGACCTCTGCACAGGTCACAAAGCATGCCTAAAAAACTCTCCACTAGAAGTCAATGAGTCCTCTCCGGTCTATTGTTTCTATGGTCCATGGTGGCTGCTGTATAGCAGATCTCCGAATAGCAGATCTCCAAATGCTGTTAATAACTGCTTAGGTAAGATGGCTGCCCCATAATCATGTAAGGAAATAAAAAAAATCTACAATTAGAAAGTAAAAACTGATGAAAAAGTATACTATCTGGATTTAATGGAAGAAAATATAGTTGAATCATTCTTCATAAATAACTTATTGCCATGTAAAGTCACATTCCAAGGATTTATACAGCTTCTAACCATTCTTTTTGGTTGATAACTACATGGAGTAAAACATGTTGTAGAAAGCTATTTCCCACATTAGCAATAGTTTAAAAAGACACAATCACAGTATCTACACAATCCAAACACCAAAAATGTATAATGACCGTCATGTCAACTAAATGTAGGGAGTAGAAGGGCTAGTGTTATGTTGACTATGCTGCATTCTACTAGGGCGTGGAGATCCTATGTGATCATCTCACCTTTATGCCTGTACCTCCAGTGTGCTGTTTTTCATGAAACATTACAAAGGGAATCAGTTTTCAAAGGATTTTTCCTTTAAATAAAGTCAAAGATGATGCAAGAGGAGGTGTTAAGAACCTCTCTAGTTACTCCAGTATACAACTACATACTAATACTAAACTGAAAGGTCAATAATCTTCTTTTGAAAATGACCATAAAGTTCTAGAATTTATGACTTTCCAAAATTTTAAATATGTATGCCCATAATGGGACACAAACGTTTCTACTGTATACCCACCTAAACTTTGACATAAAATTCATCTTTCAAGCCAAAAATGAAGACACCTGGGAGACTGTCGTTTCTGATATTGGTGGAAATTATAAAATTAAAAAACATCTGCCACAATTATTAAAGACCATTAAACCCTAAAGACAAGTTGTTTGCAAAACACAAGATATTGGGTGCTTTGCAAACAACTTGTCTTTAGGGTTCAATGGCCTTTAAGAAGTGTGGCAGTTGTTTGTAACTTTATAATTGCTGTAATGTTATTTCGACTCAATAAATTAGAACAGAAACTAAACTGATGTTCTTTGTTTACACGTTTTGCTTCCTCTTGATTATAATTTGAATCCTCCGATGACTGGAAATAGATGATGCAGAAAAGAACAAGCAACAAACCTTTTCATAAATATTCAAGGTTCAGCATCCCAATCATACATACATAAGTGATCTGTATTTACACGCTCTAACATCAGTAAATAGGAATTCCGAGAAAACAAATCGTAAATCATTCTGCTCTATTAAATGTACACGTATTATGCTAATACTTCCACCTGGCTGAACTTTGGTCAAGTGTGATAGAAAGACTTTTTAGAAGGCCACTCCAAGTCATCTCAACCCATCAGATAGATATTGGGGGATCTTATTAAAAAGTTTTCTACAGTATTGTCTTCTGACCAGAAGAACTTTTGATCTTATTTGATATGCACAAAAGAGAGAACACAGAATAGAAATCAGTTGGCAGCCAGCATATTTGTTATTTATTTTGTTAACTTTATTGCAGTGGATAGTTAAACGGTTGTTCTTTCAGAAAATGTCATATAGGGTCATTTACTATCCAGAAATACACCTATATTATGTGTAGTTCTGGCACAGATTGCAGCGCAAAGGTTATTTCGCTGCAATCTGCAACATTACCCCAATCACACCAAGGTTAAAAAAGTGAGCGGGGAGGGGGACGGCATGGCAGGCCCGTCTCATTCATCATTTTCTACCCCTGTTTTAGGAATAGAAAATTGTCTAAACGTAAGCCAGCAAGGAAGCTGGTGCTGAATGTGCCAAAGTTATGTAGAGGCCTGCGCCTCTTTATAACTTTGGCGGATCCACCACCAGCTATAGGGGTTATTAAGACCGGCCGGTCTAAAACACCAGTCTTAATAAATGATATTTGATAAATGTGGTGTACAATTTATAAACATAGCTAATCATAAACCACTTTTCCACCCATTTTCCAAACTTGGAGATAGGATTAAAAATCACAAAAACAGTAACAATTTTTTGCCAACATTTGCAACTTTTTTTTACACCATCTCTGGCCCAAACAAAATTATAAATTCTTCACCTATCACCTGCAGCCATTTTCGCCTTCTCAAAAATTTCCTTTATGTTAGTATAGTTCATTTACATCAAATCATATATTCTTATGGCTGTTTAGAATTTTAAAAGCATACAAGCACTTATCATGGTGTGTATTGCATTCTGGATATGCTGTTTTCAATAGTGCAGACAGCTGATTTGGACACTGGTTGTGGGACTACTGTGCCAACTAACCGGCATGGCATTGGGCTAGACCTGAGAGTGTTATCCTGTCCGTCTCCTGGTATGCATCCTTTAACCCCTGTACAGGGATCTGGACTTTGATACAGGGTAGCCACCAGGCTGCTACACCTTGGAATAGTTCTGCTGAAGTTGACAGCTGACCCATTGAGGATAAGAGACACTAGTGCAAAGCAAGAGAGGCACAGACAAGACACTAAATAAGAACCAGGCAGAATATAGGTGAATCAAAGACAAACACAGATACAGGCAAAAAACAAAATATGGAACACTGGTAGACAAAATGATCAGGAACCCAGACAAACAGCCTACAATAACCAGACATACTGTATGGACTACAGAATGCATACAGACACAATGGATACTGGATGACAAGTGGTCAAGACTGTACTCTACTGTAGGTGGAAGAAGGCACAGGACACACACTGTCACAAGACACAGTTCAAACACAGACAGGCAAAGCAGGTCCAGATACAGAAACAAGGCAGATTAGACAAGGACTAGAACTTGAGAATCCATTGGAAAACAGAAATAGGACTGAATTCTGTGAAACATGGTAAACAGAACTTGGACAGAATTCAAACACACACAGTCAAAATCCATGGAACAGACATCACAGAATCCAGACACAAATTTGAGAGACCAGGCAGATAAAGCTCAAATACAGCACAAAGACATAATCTAAGCAGATTCAAGCAAAGAATGTTGCACAACCCAGGAGTGTCACAGGACTCAAGAAATATATGCCAGACTGAAAAAAAACCTCATGAAATAAAGAGCGGACTACCTAAGTCATTAGACAAACAGATGTACACACTGAGTGAAGGAAAGATTAACTCTCGCAATCCAGAACTAGGGGGAGATAAAAGTACATAGGCACACATTCCCAACACAAGTAATCAAGGCCAGGATGCACAGAACAGTGGCAACGTGAACCACCATTTAACGCAACGGAACAATTTCAACCCACAAGAATCCGGCGCTGCGTGCATGGTACAATGGCAACAAGTGAAATGCCACTGTGAAAAGTATATTGTTTTAGGTGCCTTTTGTAAACTACACATCTCACACAATCTAATTCAGCAGGGCATGCTCTGCACAGGCACATAACTAGTTCACCACTGTGAGATTCAAGGTTTGAGCTTAAAAGCAGCAATGTATAAGACCTGATAAAACTAAGGGCTCGTTAACACAAACGTTTTTAGCGTTATTTATACTGACTTTTTTTGCGTTCCGTATACGGAACCATTAATTTCAATGGTTCAGCAAAAAAATGCATTCGGTTTCCGTATTTCAGTTTTTCCGTTCCGTTCAAAGAACATGTCCTATTATTGCCTGCAAATCACGTTCCATGGCTCCATTTAAGTCAATGTGTCCTCAAAAAAGCAGAACACATACGGAATGTACTCCGTAAGTCTTCCGTATCCGTTCCGTTTTTGTGGAACCATCTATTGAAAATGTTATGCCCAGACCAATTTTTTCTATGTAATTACTGTATATGCCATACGGAAAAATGGAACGGAAAAACGGAACTGATCCTGAAACACTACTGAAACAAAAAACGGAAAAACTGATCCGTTAAAAAACGGCCCGCAAAACACTGAAAAAGCCATATGGTCATCTGAACGAGCCCTAAAGCAGTCTGACACAAACAAAACAAGAATTTGCAAAGTTATTTATTTACGGTGTTAAGAAAAAGTATTTGATGATAACTCCTAGTATGCCATATAAAATATAAATGAAATATATACAAAATGAACATGAACAAACACATAGCAGAGTTTTTTTTTGTTTTTGTTAATTTACTACTGAGGGGGAGCAGCAAGAGGATTGAGTCAGGTAAATATCTCCTTTTTAAATTTCTTATGCCATTCCAAGCCTATTAAAAATATATACATACTGGCTGGACAAGCCCTTTAACCCCTTCCTGACATCCACCGGCAGATGTTGGGTCATTAAAGATGGAGTGGAGCGAGCGCCATAGTCGCCGGGTGCCTGCGGTTTCATACAGCAAGCACCCGCAGCTAATGTCCCCGATTTGCGGTAATGCCAACCGCAGACATTTAACCCCTCAGATGCCGTGTTCAAATGTGACCATGGTGTCTGAGAAAGTTAAAACCCGGAAGCGCGCGATTCTGTGTCAGGCGTGCTTTCTCCTGCAAGAGATTGGGGAAAGCACCCTGTTCTAATAATGAGCCAGAGCCTGTACTAGGCTTCCATGCCTATTATTAGTATATCCCAGTTCAGGCCAGAAGGTGCCAGCACTGAACTGGGATATGGTGATTTCTGTTCAGAATAATAAAGCAAATTTCAATTATCTGTACAAGTTGCAATCTGAGGATTGCAAGTTATAGTAAGGCCTCTTTCACACTACCGTTTTTTTCTTCCGTTTTGCGGTCCGTTTTTTGCGGTCCGTATACGGTCCGTATACGGAACCATTCATTTCAATGGGTCCGCAAAAAAACGGAATGTGTTCCGTATGCATTCCGTTTCCGTATTTCCGTTTTTCCGTGCCGTGAAAAGATAGAACATGTCCTATGTTTGTCCGCAAATCACGGTCCGTGGCTCAATGCATGTCAATGGGTCCGCCAAAAAAACTGAACACATACAGAAATGCATCCGTATGTCTTCCGTTTCCGTTCCGTTTTTTGCTGAACCATCTATTGAAAATGTTATGCCCCGCCCAATTTTCTCTATGTAATTACTGTATACTGTATATGGCATACGGAAAAACGGAACGGAAAAACGGAACAGAAACGGAGACACAACGGAACCCAAAAACGGGACAACGGATCCGTGAAAAACGGAACGCAAAACACTGAAATGGACATACTGTAGTGTGAAAGAGGCCTAAGGGAGTAAAAGCAGAAAAGGCAAAAATAGAAAATCTCCATGTCAGGAAAGGGTTAACAAACTAAATTATCCAACACTCAACTCACTTATGTGAAAAGGTAACAGTCACTGAAATAAACACATTTTAAAAAAATGTAATTGTTTAGAATGTATGCTAGCCCGGCCTAATGAACTGCTCCATGAGAGTCACCACAAACTGTCAGAAGGATTGAAATGAGAAATCCAATACATACAGGTAAATTCTATACCAAATTTGTGGAATGCATGGTTAGAAACCCAGTGGCTTGCACTATACCCTGCCCTAGAGGTGTCACTAGTCAAACCAGCTTCCTCAGGGATGAAACCTCAAGGAAGCTGGTTTGACCAGTGATAACACATAGGGAAGGGTATGGTGGCAGACTCTGATTTTTTTTTATTTTTTATCATGCATAGCACAGACTTGGTATAAGATTTGCCTGTATATGTATTGAATATCACATTTTGCTTTGTTCACTTCATTTATCTTTAGGTCATTTATATTTAGCTTATTGGATACCAACAATTTTCTGCTATATGGGACATATGTTGTGATTCTTGTGTCTATTGTTACAATTTGTGTGTAAACATGATTATTTACTGCTATTGTCTAGACCATTTATATCACTGAGGGGATTGCTTACACTGTATTTCTGTATAGAGGATTTTAAAGTGGTTATACCAAGTTGTCAAGACATCCCCATTCTACTGATCAGTGGGGGTTGAATTGCTTAGACAACCATTGATCCTGAGAATAAGGGCCCCATTCCCCCATCCTGCTAGAGCATGGATGCTCAACCTGTGGCCCTCCTGCTGTTGTAAAACTACCACTCCCAACATGCCCTGCTGTAGGCTGTTCAGGCATGCTGGGAGTTGTAGTTTTGTCACAGCTGGAGGGCCACAGGTTGAGCATGACTGTGCTAGAGCAACAGGCTTAGCATCCGTGCTGACTCTCCATTTACAGTGCCTTGAAAAACTATTCATACCCCTTGAACTTTTCCACAGTTTTTCACATAACACCCAGAAACTTATATGTATTTTATTGGGATTTTATGTGATAGACCACCACAAATTAACAAGTACAGTAGAAGTGAAAAGAAAATGACACATGATTTTAAAAATGTTTAATAAAAATCTGGAAAATGTGGCCTACATTTGTATTCAGCCCTCCTGAGTCAATAATTTGTAGGACCACTTTTTGCTGCAATGACAGCAGCAAATCTTTTGAGCTATGTCTCTTGGGGCCTGAAATTGTTGCTCATTCTTCTTTTCAAGATATCTCAAGCTCAGTCAGATTGGATGGGAGCATTTGACTGAGCAATTTTCAAGTCTTCCCACAGATTATCAATGGGATTTATGTCTGTACCATTCTAACACATGCATCTAGGCCAAAAAGTTCAACTTTGGTCTCATCTGACCAGAGCACCTTCTTTCACATGTTTGCTATGTCCCTTACATGGCTTGTGGCAAACTGCAAACAGTACTTCTTGTGGTTTGCTTTCAAAACATTTTGTCACTTTTCCATGAAGGCCAGATTTGCGGAGAACACGACTAATAGTTGTCCTGTGTACAGTTGAGCGAACCCGAAGTGCAAGGGCAAAAATAACTCAGCTCATCCACTTGATCGCGCAGCCGGTATCTTCATTTCTTCAGGAGCTGCAAAAAGACCTGCGGTGATGTCACCGCTCTCAACATGTGGTGAGCGTCACTTCAGGTCCTTTTGCAGGTCCTGAAGAAAAGAAGATACTGACTGCGCGATCAAGTGGATGAGGTGAGTTTTCTTTTATTTATAACCCCTCAATAGACATTTTATTTAGCATTCTGTTTTAAGAATGCTATTATTTTTCGTTATAACCATGTTATAACGGAAAATAATAAAATTACCCGAACACTGAACCCGAACTTCAGTGAAAAAGTCCGGGTTCGGGTCCGGGTACATGAACTCGCAAAGTTCGGTACGAACCCAAACTTTTCAGTTCAGGTTCGCTCAACTCTAAACAAGAGTTATTTCTGTAGTGTCTGCCGAGCATTACTATATGAAAGATTTTGAAACCAACTAAATATTTATGATAGGTAAAGAGAAACTAAGGTGGATATGTGTTCTCCTACTCAGCCATATTAATGTGTGTTGTCACAGCACTGAGTACACAGCTGCCTTCTAATACTCTATGTCTCTGTTATATGTGAGCTCATAATTCTCAGAACTATAGAGATGAGCTCCACTAATAAAAGTTCTCTCAAGCTTTATGTCCAATGCCAGGTTTTACATAACTTTAATGAGCCTAAGGAAAAAAAAATAATCATTGTGCGGTGTGAGCAATGCCTAGGCTCCCATTCTACTTTGCCATTAAATTGAGGCGATCAATCTTAGTAGCAGAGCTTTGTTTCTAGGTGGGGAAAGCACACTTGTTCTCATGAAGATAAATATTATCTCTGGAAATAACACTGCAGCTGCCACATGAATGACTTTGCCAAGAAAGTCTGGCAATTCTAGCGCCCTTCACTGAAAGTGATCAAAGTAACATTTTGCTCCAAAGGAAATCTTGTATTTACAGTGAATACCTATGGTTAAATACGAGTCTGTACTACCATTGAGATATGGCATTAAACCTAAATAATCGACAAAACTGTTCCACAGCCACAAAAAAAAGTCCAAAATTAAAATTTGTATATTATTTTTTTGCACAAAATGACATATATGACTACAGTTGGACTATAGCCATTTTCAGTCATTTAGGATCATGCAATATGGAGTCAACTATGAATAAACCTTCACCAACAACAGGTGCGCTATATGTATAAATACAATCCGGCTGTAACACCGAATATTGGAGGTGCCCTATAGTTGCATTGGTGTAAAGTCACCTAGGCTGTGTTCACTTGCTAAGTTTTTAATATGAAATGACTACAGTTCTCATTTGTTTTATAGGTTTATTGTAGAAAGAAGGTGCATAGCAATTAATAATTGCTATCAAATGTTATCACTTTAAATTAGAATGGGGAAAAAATTGGAGGCACCTGATGACATTTTTGCAAATGAGCGGAAAGTGAGCTTTAGGCCTCTTTCACACTACAGTATGTCGATTTAAGTGTTTTGCGTTCCGTTTTTCACGGATCCGTTGTTCCGTTTTTTTGCTTCCGCTGTGTTTCCGTTCCGTCGTTCCGTTCCGTTTTTCCATATGGCATATACAGTATACAGTAATTGCATAGAAAATATTGGGCTGGGCATAACAGTTTTAATAGATGGTTCAGAAAAAACGGAACGGAAACGGAAGACATACGGATGCATTTCCGTATGTGTTCCGTTTTTTTTTGCGGACCCATTGACTTGAATGGAGCCACGGACCGTGATTTGCGGGCAATAATAGGACATGTTCTATCTTGCAACGGAACGGAAAAACGGAAATACGGAAACGGAATGCATACGGTACACATTCCGTTTTTTTTGCGGAACCATTGAAATAAATGGTTCCATATACGGACCGTATACGGAACGCAAAAAACGGAGGGCAAAACGAAAAAAAAAAACGGTAGTGTGAAAGAGGCCTTAAAGGGATTCTGTCACCTCGTTTTAGCCTATAGTGATGCGGACATGCATGGTTAGATCGCCGCTAGCATGTCCGCAATATACCTGTCCCATAGCGTTGTGTCCTTTTATTGTGTCTAAAAAATTATTTTAGAGATATGTAAATGAGCCTGGTAAGGAGCCCAAGGGGCTGTACTAACCTTCTTGGTGCCCAGCCACGCCCCCTGTGATGGAGCCCAGCACCGCCTGTATCCACGAATCTCCTCCTTGCTCACAGTTAGATCACCGTAATCTCGCGATGCGCGAGCTCGCACATGCGCAGTTCCTTCCCTGAGGCTGATGCCAGCGCAGGGAAGGAACACTATGCCGTCACTGCGCGCTCGCGCATCGCAAGATTACGGCGATCTGACTGTGAGCAAGGAGGAGATTCCTGGATACAGGCGGTGCTGGGCTCCTTCACAGGGGGCCGTGGCCGGGCTCCAAGAAGGTTAGTACAGCCCCTTGGGCTCCTTACCAGGCTGATTTACATATGTCTAAAATCATTTTTTAAACAATAAAAAGACACAGCCCTATAGGACAGGTATATTGCGGACATGCTAGCGGCGATCTAGCCGTGCATGTCAGCATCACTATAGGCTAAAACGAGACCTTTTTCACGGCACTTTCATAAATGTGCCTCATTACTCTATATTCATAATTTTTTTTCACTGTTTTAGTCCACCTGTGTGAGGACCATATGGGGACAAATCTCTCAAGCTTGGAGCCTCTAATGCATAATCTACTGTACACTGTGCCCTATTACCTGTTTAAAGAGTTTTACCAGGCTCTTAACTTTATATCTGGGTCAATAATATCTATTCTGTGAGGGTCCAACATTCCCTACCATCACCGATCTACTGTTCCCTGCAGCTTCTAGTGCAAGAAATAGCACTGTGAATGAAATGGGAAGCAAAGATTTGGGTTCAAATTATAGTGGTCGTGCTGGGTTACTGCAGCTTACCTCTCACTTGCTTCAGTGGGAGCTTGGCTGCAGTAACCCCCAGCACGGCCACTACACTTTGATCAGAGCTGTGCTTCCTGCTCCATTGAAAGTGCTATTCCAGTGCTGGAGGCTGAAGGGAACAGCAGAACGTTGGAGGGTAGGGAGTTTCAGATCTTCCCTGATCCCTGACCTATCGTGAGAGTACTTTGGTCATCAATGTCAAGAGCCTGGAAAACTCTTTTAATACTTCCTATGTTAAGTCACAGTTGTTATTTTGCACTCTTATGATGCAAAGAATTGTAGTTATTGCCATTGCAGTGAATATGGCATACTCAAGTGGATGTCATACCATACAGGTCTTCTCCATAGGGCTCCATATTGCAGCTCAGAGAGTCGCAGGAAATCTGTGTTCTCAGCACAAATTCATTCACCTAGGTCTGCGGTATGCATGAGACCATGATGCTTTGGATGAGGTAAAATTGTATTGTGAAACACTGTGTGTTACTGAAAGCACTTTGAGAGAAGTGTAGGTTCCAAAATATATTTGGAAGAGTCTTCAATTTAATCACAAATGATATTTTCTAGCAGTGAGTAGAATGCAATTTATATTTGCTTTTAAGATTTCTGGTAATTTGGGAAACAGCTTGAAATCAGGTAAAGTGTAGTAGAGTATTTCTGTGTGTCACTATACTTTGTGATCCCGCTACTTGAAAAACAAAAAATACTGCTTAAAAATAAATCTGTCTATTGCATTATACTTTTTTATGCGTATTGTGCGTATATTTAAATATATGCAACATATTAATCTTCCTATATTGTTTTAGAGCAACTATCCTAAAAGCATTTTATTTGTATGAGTGCACACATTAAAGGAAAATGCATTAATACTTAGTCATTTGCAAGGCCACTGGCTTGTACATCCTAAAAATAAAGCCCAGTAACATTTCAGCCCCTTAGAATTTACTTATGGCACATAATCTAGGAACATTATGCATAAGGTTGATTGTAGTGCTAACAGTTCAATTACACCCCCTGCTAATAGATTGCTGCTGAATAGCTGTTTGGAGGTTTCGGCTTTGTGAGGAGGTGGCCATAATTGCATGGCATCCATCAGTAGCATCATCTCTATTTAATAAAACATGAGTTTTCTGCAGTTTCCAAACTACAGGCTTAAACTTTCACTACAGCAGGCTGCTTTTTACAGAAAATAGAGTGGCAATCTGTCATTTGCTGTTCTGCTAATGCTGAAAATCCTTAAAGGAGACAATGCTTTCCTGTTGTAAGCCTGTGACCTTTCCTAGGGCCTTCATCATGCTTTATCATACAATTATTATTATTTTTTTGCCATTTGTTGCTTTCTTTTGAATTTATAGTAAAAATTTGGGCAGGATTGAAACAAATCTGGTAATATGATAGAATTACTCATTTACACAATATAAAGTACCTCATTTTCAACGTAGAACTAACAACCATACATTAATGTGGTTGACTATTTATACTTTGCGCTGCACATTTTAATATGTCTTAACTTAACACCTATCTCATGTCTACTTACATACTCTTAAGGCTCATACATAGTTGAGTTATATTATTATGACCACCAGCTAATATGCAGAGTAACTGGTGAGTCTGACCCACTAAGGTCCTGGTAGGTTGTCACAGGTATCTGGGGCCATGCTGACTGCAGTGCATCCCACATCTGTTGGAGGGTGTGTGGGGGAGGATCCATAGAACACAGAACAATTGAAGTGGTCCCACAGATGTTCAATTGGGTTCAAGTCTTAAGGGGCCAAGATAGTACTTAATAGTTTTTGTCATGCTCTTCCAATGAATGTTGGACATTACCAATCCATGTGACATGTTGCATGGTCTTCCTAGAAGATCACATCCGCCCCCGAGGAGAAGACAGTAAGCATGTATGGGTGTATGTGATCTGCAAGGATGGATTCATTATCAAACTGGTTGACAGTGGTGGTCCACATGGATGAGTGGGCCCAGAGAATGCCGTGAACCCATTCTCCAGACCATAACACTGCCACCACCAGCTTGCATTCTTCCAGCAATGGTTGCAGGGTATTTGTTCTCTGATTTTCCTTATCTACCACGCCAGCATCCACCCATTAAATGAAGTAGAAAACATGAACCATTAGAGAAGACAACCGTCTGCCAATCAGTGAAGGTCCAATTCCAATACTGCTGTGTAAATTGAAACCTTTTCTGCTGATGCAACTTTATTGGCAGAGATGCAATGACCCCCCCTCTGCCTTAGCGGCCTATATGCTGTTGGGTCTGCTGAACTGTTGCTGTAGACACATATCTGATAGCCTCCTGGTTCATTTTGGTGGTGAGGTGCTCCACTGTAGCATGTCGGTCCATCATTGTGCACCTTCTTAGCCAACATTCACTTCTCCCATCAATGGCACGTGATACTTCAAAGCTTCCACGTACTGTAGTTTATTTGCAATAGTGCCATTTGTCCATTTGCATTATACTTTCACCATAGTAGCACGTGAACAGTTCACAAACTGCACACTTGTGTCAGAAATACTGCTACCCTTGGCCTGAAAGTCAATATCATCCCCTTTTGCAACTCAGATAAATCGCCCCTTTTAACTGGGATACCACACTTGACTTCCTTGAGCTACATGCTGCCAATGTTGAAAGTAGGAAGTTGTCATATTAATGTGACTTGATTGTGTATATAGCCATATTATGGGTCTATAATACAACATCCATAAAAATCCATAAGCTATACTGTGACTTTGCGCCATATGTCTCTCTGATTTTAAACAAATTTATATACTCTACTTTCCATATGAATCCCTGAGAGTAAAAATCATAACATCTGTAAAAGAGAATGCAAGCAAAAGTAACAGCACAATGAATTCCTACTGTTCTATGATATGAAACCATAAAGACTTTTGGCATAAAGGCTCTATTTACCTGGCCAGATATGTGAGGTCATTAAAGGGGTTTTCTAATTTCTTAAACCCCCCTCATGTGTCGGGCCCCTCACCGGTAATATACTTACCCCGTTCCCCACTCCTGCCTCCCTAGCATCAACCTCGTCCCCGCCTGCCATTGGCTGCTCCCCCCTGACACTGGATGTTTTTATCTGTGTGCAGAGAAAAGCAGCAGCGGCGGTGCAGGCCAGGAGCGGCGCAGGGTAAGTATATTACCGGTGAGAGGCCCGGCACATAGGGGTGGGGGTTAAAAAATTGGATACCCCCTTTAAGGGTCTTTAATGTGAAAAGCACATATTTTTACATCCAATTCTGTGAAATGCAAAAACTAAATTAAAGGGGGATGAATAACACCCTTGCATACCTTACAAGTCAATTAAAATTTGGAGCTTGACCTTGAACAACAAATCACCAGAACAGTACAATTAATCTACTGTACATACAAGGAATTAAAGGGATTCCTCAGCATTTGCTAAGTGATGTCTTTCCTCAGGCCATCACATAGTAACAGCTGATCAAACACACTGCACCCTGCCGATCAGCACTTCTGGCATAGCTCTGTCTCTGGAAGTCAGCTCCAGAACTACACAGCCTTGTAGTAGAAGGATCAGGCTACTTCAGTGTTGCTCCTGTTGAAGCCATCGGGACACGCTGCACCCATGCTGATCAGCAAGTGATGTCCTATCCCTCGGTTAAAGCTGGACAACCCCTTTTTTATTCAGTAGCAAATGATTTTGTAGCACATTGCAGATATTGTTATGATATGTTCTATTTTTATTTGTAGGATTTTTATTTATTTATGACTGCAACCAGGAGCCATACACCCTACAGGGAAACTTCCTTGTGGGCCGATGCCCAGTGGGCCACCACAGCCCTCCTCATGGCTGCCGGCTGCGCACACAATTATCAGATGGACTCAGCATTAATACTGAGATCATCAAGTACTTATGCACCTAGATGGCAGTTGTAGGTGTCCCCTTGAATCCAACTGTATTGATGTCCTCCCAGTTGAATACTGGAGTTGGGGCGGCAGTATTTTGTTCTGCACTCTGATATTTGGTTCTGCTGGGGTGGTATTCTGTGCTGCACTATAGTATTCTTGGCCCCACCTACTTATCTTGTTCCTGCCTACATGTGTTGGGCCCACCTACTTGTGTTGCTTGCCTTCTGTCAATATGGGCCCATCTACAACATCAGGCTTTTTTCCTGGGCCTCTTAAAATTTCTAGTCCATCCCTGACTGCAACTTATCTATTTTTTTCTAAATTTATGACAAAGTGTTTCAATCCATTTTCCACTAACCTTTATTATAAAAAAAACACATTCATTTTGATGGGACTAAAGAAGACTAATGGACTTTGAAATATAGACATGAATAAGATCCATCATTTTCCAAGTGTCAATCTATCTTTAATATAATTTTTCAACCACATTCAGATAAATTTTCATCCAATACAACTGAACTTGGATGGGAATCATTCAAACCCATGACTACAGCGTTGTCATGGAAGGTAATTTTCAAATTCTTTCCTGCACCGATGAAGCTTACATTCTAATTGCCAAGTTAATGGGAATCCCACTGTCAAGTGATAATGTAAACATTTTAGGATCTAACAAAAAGTAATGCGCTTTGCTGCAGGAGAGCTTATGTTATAGGCGCAACAGGCAAACTCCTGGTATAAAACTCTACTACATTTAATGAGCAATAATCAAAGAGGCAAAGAAAATTATAGCTCACATTAAATGCATAGAACACAACACCCTGCTGTAAATTATTTACACTCTTGATAAATTACAGCAATTAAAACCTTAGGGAAGGAAGTACTGATTATTAACCGTGGTAAGCAGAATTAATTGATATAATTCAAATCAATGAAAATAAAGGTCATTTGGCATGTATACCTTATATCCTGTGTGGACTGTATTCACAAACTTACATTTCCTTTTAGGCTCCAATGGCATTCCTACATTTTGCTTTTAGGATAATTATTTCTAATAAAAAGCATATTTAATAAATTTACATCCTCTATTAACAGCTTCTAGACCAGGCCATTTACCCCCTTCCTGAACAGGCCAAATTTAGCAAATCTGACATGTGTCACTTTATGTGGTAATAACTTTGGAACACTTTTACTTATCCAAGCAATTCAGAGATTTCTCGTGACTCATTGTACTTCATGTTAATGGTAAATTTGAGTCAATATGTTTTACCTTTATTCATAAAAAAGATCCAAAAGTTAACAAAAATGTGAAATAATTCACAGTTTTCTAAATTTGAATCTCTCTGCTTTTAAGACAGATAGTGATGCCTCATAAAATATTTATTTATTAACATTCCCCATATGTCTACTTTATGTTGGCATAATTTTAGTAATGCAATTTTATTTTTTCAGGACTCTAGAAAGTTTAGAATTTTAGAAGCAATTTTTGAAATTTTTACGAAAATTTCCAAAGTCCACTTTTTTAAGGTCCAGTTCAGTTCTGAAGTCACTTTGCGGGGCTTACATAATAGAACCAACCCATAAATGACCCCATTTTAGTAAATGACACCCCTCAAACTATTCAAAAATGGTTTTATAAATGTTGTTAACCCTTGAGGTATTCCACAGGAATTAAAGCAAAATAGAGGTGAAATTACAAAACTTTTCTTGCAGATTTTCCATTTTAATAACTTTTTTCCATGAACACATCAAGGGTTAACACCAAAACAAACCTCAATATGTATTACCTTGATTCTGCAGTATGCAGAAACACCCCATATGTGGTTGTATACCGCTGTTTGGGCACACGGCAGGGCACAGAATGCAATGAGCGCCATATGGTTTTTGGGCACCATGTTGCATTTTAAGTTGCCCTGAGGTAATCCCACAGTGAAAACCTCAAAAAAGTGACCACATTTTGTAAACTACACCACCCAAGGAAATTTTAAGGGGTGTAGCGAGAACTTCACTCAACAGCTGTTTCATAGAATTTTTAATACTTGGTCGTGAAAATGAAAAATATTTTATAAATGGTGCTTTAGGCCAAAACTTTCTTTTTTACAAAAGATAACAGAAGAATACCCTCCCCAATTTGCTAGCCACTTTCTCCTGAATACATTAACACACCAATTGTGGTCGTAAACTGTTATTTGGGGATACGCTAGGGCTCAGAAGGGATGGAGCGGCATCTGTATTTTCTAACAAGGAATTTTCTGTCATGGTTTTAGGACCAATAACTTTTTTTTTTTGTTGTTGAATGAGCTGTGTGAGGGTTTATTTTGTCCGAGATAAGCTGTAGTTTTTATTGGCACCATTTTGGCATACATTTGGCTTTCTGGTTACCTTTTATCTAATTTTTGGGAAGTGAAGTCACAAAAAAAGCTGTTTGGTGTCATTTTTAATATTTTTTTTACACAGTTCACTTGATGGGGTAGATCATGTGATATTTTTTAGATCCAGTCATTGCGGACGCAACTATACCAAATATGTAAAAAAAAAAAATTATGTTTCTTTTTGCCATTTCTTAGAGCCATATTTTTTCATTTTTCTGGCTATAGTCTTGTGTGAGGGCTTGTTTTTTGTGGGACAAGGTGATGTTTTTATTGCTACCATTTTGGGGTACATATGACTTTTTGATTGATTGATATTATGTTTTTGTGAAGTGAGGTGACTAAAAAAAACTGTTTTGGCATAATTTTCATTAGTTTTTCTTTACACCGTTCACTTGATGGGGTAGATCATGTGATATTTTTGTAGAGCCAATTGTTACGGATGCGGTGATACTAAATATTTCTATTTATTTTTAATTTTTTTACATTTAACACAATAAGCATTTTCAGAAAATAGAAATCATGTTTTTGTGGTGTAATATTCATAGAGTCATTTATTTATTTTTTTCCTTGCTATGATCTTGTGTGGGGGCTCATTTTTTTCAGGATGAGGTGACATTTTTATTGCTACTATTTTGGGGAACATATGACTTGTTTTTTGGGAGGTGAGCCCCTAAAAAAAATATGTTTTGGCGCAATGTTTTCTTTTTTTTACGGTGTTTACCTGATAGGGTAGATCATATGATATTATCATAGAGCCGGTCGTTGCGGACACGGTGATACCAAATATGTCTTTATTTATTTTTTCTTCTGTTTTTTTTTTTTTTTTTAATAGTTTTATTGAGCATACATGAAAGAATCAATACATATAATGAGATATGATGAACTACAATATAGTATCTTATGAAGACATATGAACAACATTTGGAAACAAATGGTATGACAGGTATTAATTTACATTGTTCCCTTTAGATGGACAGTACATTAAGTGACAGAAATCTCATATGTAAGTAAATCTTCTATAAGGGTTTTTTAGATCCTGTTTATGGGTTGTATTCCCTACTTTGGAAGGACAGGTGTAATCATGTTGTGTGATACGCTTTTGTTTCTGTATGAAAACCATGCTTTCCAAGGAACTCTATACAAGTGTATCCTACGACTTTCCCAGGCCGCAATCTCTTCAAATCTGCAGATCTGATCCATCTTCCCTATCCATTGAGAGATGGAAGGAAGATCCTCAGAAAGCCAGAATTTTGGGATTAGAAGGCGTGCTGCACTTAACATAATATGAAATAGTTTGGTTGGTGATACTTTAGATATAGAAGGGCACATACCTAGTAATGCTAAATGAGGTGATACCGGAATTTTTACTCTACATATTTTGTTAGCTGTATTAAAGATATCAGTCCACCATTCCTGAATTAGAGGGCATTGCCACCATATATGATAAAATTAACCTCTATGCTTTTTGCACCTCCAGCATGTGTCCAAATTGTTTGGGTTATAAAGACATGTAATATCCGGGGTCCTATACCAGCTAGTTAATATTTTGTAACCATTTTATTGAGTTCGGACACACCTAGATTTTTTATGCGGTAATAATAAGAGTTGTGAAATCTCAGCTTGAGAAAAATTAATGCCCAAATCTCGTTCCCAGAGGACTATATATGCTGGCTTAATCGTTGATGCTGGTGTGCTTAATTTCTTATAAATTTGGGAGATTAGTT
The DNA here is from genome assembly GCF_905171765.1 of Bufo bufo. NCBI lineage: Eukaryota > Metazoa > Chordata > Amphibia > Anura > Bufonidae > Bufo > Bufo bufo. The sequence continues at coordinate 88,000,300 of NC_053394.1, forward strand.
TGGCGTGCTCAGAATGGTCACCTACTATGCTTTCGAACCAGGTCAGAGGACGTAATAGGTCACCTATAGAGATATTCTTGGAAATAAAGGTGCGTAAAAAAGACAGTAAGTGAGGGAAGGGTGTGCAGTCTGGAAAGATATGCAAGATATTTTCATTTTTCATTACTGTACCCTCTTCATCAAATAGTGATATTATTTGCAAAGTGGAATTTCGAATTGAATGTGTCAAACATTACCTCAGGGTGGTCGGAGCGTGAGCTAAAATGTCTTTTACTTGAGTCAATGGTAAGGGTAGTGGTATGGTGTGATGTGATTGTTGGAGCCATTTCCAGGTCCCAATTGTCGACTTTACAACTGGATTAAGAGGTCTATCTTGGGCTGGAAAGTTTTTGTACCTACCAGGAGGCCTGAAGGAAACAAACCAAGGTTGCTCTGTTCCATGGAAACCCAGGGTTTCTGGTTTGGACTTGTTAGCCAGTCAACTACTCTAGACAGCAGAGCAGCTCTCCCATATAGTTCCGGGTCAGGTAACCCTATTCCCCCGTTGATTTTTGGTCTGCAGAGAACAGAGCGAGCTAGTCGAGCTCTCTTCCCGGCCCAAATAAATAAACTGATATGCCTTTTTATTTTTATGTAATATGATTTTGGGACTGGGATAGGTAATACCTGTTGTAGGTATGTCAGTCTGGGTAGAACTAGAGTGGTTACAATATTTTTTCTGCCAAACCATGATAGCATCGGGTTCTTTAACAAGACGAGTTGGTCAGAAATAGATTGGAGGAGAGGAATGAAGTTCAGTTGAAAAAGTGTTGATGGGTCAGGTCCAATCTTAACTCCTAGGTAGGTGATATATGGAGCATCCCAATAAATTTCTAATTGGGGACGGAAGGTCTATACTAAAAATATGGGACTTACTCATATTAATTTTGAAGTTAGAGTGGAGACTGAACTGTTCTAATATCTTATATATCAATGGAAGGGCTTTGGCTGGGTTAGTATTCAGTATAAGCAAATCGTCTGCAAATGCAGCCACTTTATTTTCTTGTTGATCTATCTTAATGCCTTCATTCCCCTTCTCTCTTCTAAGAGCCTGGAGCAGTGTTTCCATTACAAGGACGAATATTAGTGGGGACAATGGGGAGCCCTGTCTGGTGCCATTACGAATATTGAAGGAAGGAGATTAATGATGATAGGTGCTGAGGCATGGGTATATAAGGAAAAGATGGCATTAATGTATGGGTCAGGGAAATTAAGTGTTTTAAGGACTTCTCTCATATAATCCCAACTAACCCTATCAAAGGCTTTTTCTGCATCCGTGCTAAGGAGGACCAGAGGACGTTTAGACTTTTTTGCAAAGTATATGGCATTTAGTACTTTGGCGGTATTATCTCTGCCCTCCCTACCACGGACAAAGCCTACCTGGTCTTCTTTAATTAGGGATGGAAGAAAATTAGAAGGCGGGTGGCTAACATCTTAGCTAGCAGTTTCAGATCCAAATTTAACAGGGAGATTGGGCGGTAGCTAGAACATTGGGAGCTGTCTTTCCCTTCTTTCGGGATCAACGTTATATGTGCTCTAGTCATATCTGTAGATAATGGGACACCAGACAGGGAGCTATTAAATATGGAAAGTAGATGTGGACCTAATATGTTGTGAAAAGTGCGATAGTATAAAGCTGGAAAGCCGTCTGGTCCAGGACTTTTTCCGTTGGGAAGTTGTTCAATTGCTGTCATGAGTTCTTCTATTGTGAAGGGGGCTTGTAGGGCTTGAGCCTGAGAGTCTGTTAAGACTGGTAAGGAGAGGGAATTAAGAAATAATGTTACTGATTCTTTTGGAGAATGGGGAGGAGGGGTATAATTTTCTTCTTCCATTTTTTTTATATTTTATAGGGAGTAGTTGTCACAGCCAGACAGCTGAGAAGCGCTCACAGGAGCTTCTCAGATCCTCCTCCTTGAATTTCTTTGTTTTGGTTTAGTTTCTCATCTCGTTAGTCTATCTCAGCTGTCATGCAGTCAGACTGATCGCTACCCTTTAAGTTCCTCCCCATAATGCAGTAGTGTGCGGCTGATACAACTTCCTGGAGTGTGTGTGCATGCTGTTCCCAGTTCCCAGTTCTCAGTTCTCAGTCCTCAGTCGTTTGCAGATAAGTGCTGTTTATGTATTTATGTTTTTGTCTTTTCTGGATCCAGGTGACCCTGACTCCCTCCGTGTCAGTGTAGGGAGCCGGTGGTCGTGTCCCTTCACTATTGTAGGGTCTTCAGGTAATAGATAGCCGAGGAACGTGGATATGCGGCCATCCACCTTTGGGGTGTTCGCATAGGCTGAGCAGTGAGGGAGAGCGGCAGCTCTATTGCAGGGGTCTCCCTTTGTTCCTTAGTTGTGGATCCAGAGAGACATTGTTTATATGGTATTGTCTTGTTTCCTGTACACCATCCGTGCCATTATCAGCCGCCAAAACCGTCTCAAGCATGGATCCGGTTTCACTTTTGGCTGAACGCCTCCAGGGTCTTTCATTGGAGGTAGCTGATCTCCGTAGGATTTTTTCTCAGTTTCAAGTGACCGGTTCAGCTTGCGTTCATGGAGTTTGTGCTGAGCCCAAGATCTCGCTCCCGGATACGTTCTCTGGGGGTAGTGAAAATTTTGTGCGTTTTAAAGAGGCTTGCACACTCCATTTTCGCCTTCTTCCTTATTCTTCTGGTGATGAAGAACGGAGGGTGGGGATCATTGTATCGCTGCTCAGGGGTAACGCTCAGTCTTGGGCCTTTTCGCTACCGGAGGGGGCACGGCCCCTCCGCTCAGTGGATGAATTCTTTTTAGCCCTGGGTCAGATATATGATGATCCGGATCGTATTGCTCTGGCTGAGTCTAGACTACGTCTGTTATGCCAGGGTAAACAATCCGCAGAGATATACTGCTCCGAATTTCGGAGATGGGCAGCTGATACTGGTTGAAATGATGCTGCACTCCGAAGTCAATTTTGCCATGGTCTTTCAGAGGGATTGAAAGATGCATTTTCCTTTCATGAGAGGCCTATCTCCTTGGACTCTGCTATGTCTCAGGCCGTTCGTATTGACAGGCGTCTTAGAGAGAGTCGAGAGATCTCTCCTTCCTGTCCTACTCAGTCTCGGAACAGTGCAGCGGTCTCATTCTGTGCGCAGGAGTCTCAGTCGCTGTCAGCCCCTTCTGAGCAGGAGCCCATGCAGCTGGGGTTGATTGCCTCTGACAATAGAAGATTCAGCCCGCATGGGAGGGTTTGTTTTTGTTGTGGAGGTATAAATCATTTGGCAAATGTTTGTCCCTCAAGGAGATTCAGGCAGTTTTCTGGGAGTAATAAAGAGACAAAAAGGAAAAAATCTTTTAAAAATGTTCCGTCTGTTACTATTGGCAGGGTTGAGGCGGAAATTGAAAGTTTTCCGTTTGCTTGTAGTTCCCGTTTTGTCCTGCCTGCTAGGGTGGCGCTAGAGAGCAAGAGCATTTTTTGTGAGATTTTTGTGGATAGTGGAGCAGCTGTCAACCTCATTGATAATCAATTTGCAATAACTCATGGTTTCCAGGTATGCACTTTGGGAAGGGATATTCCTGTTTTTGCTATTGATTCAGCTCCACTTTCTCAGAAATCATTAAAGGGCATAGTTCACAATATCCGTTTAATTGTGAGTGATGCTCATGTTGAGGATGTGTCATGTTTCGTCCTTAGCGGTTTGCCTACTCCTCTAGTGTTGGGGCTACCCTGGCTCACTAAACATAACCCCACCATTGATTGGCAAGCGAGGCAAATAAATGGTTGGAGTAACTTTTGCAGAGAGAATTGCCTCATAACATCTGTTTCTGAGGTTTCTACTAAGACTGTACCACCTTTCCTCTCTGAATTTTTGGATGTCTTCTCTGAGAGTGGAGTTCAGGGTTTGCCTCCGCACAGGGAGTATGATTGCCCTATTAATCTCATCCCAGGCGCCAAGCTGCCTAAATCTCGTTTATACAATCTCTCCCAACCTGAGAGGGTCGCTATGCGGGCTTATATCTCTGAGAGTTTGAGAAAAGGACACATACGACCCTCGAAGTCACCTGTTGCCGCTGGTTTTTTCTTTGTTAAGAAAAAAGATGGTTCTTTAAGACCTTGTCTGGATTTCAGGGAGCTGAACAGTATCACTATTCGTGATCCTTATCCGCTTCCTCTGATCCCGGACCTGTTTAACCAGGTTGTTGGGGCTAAAGTCTTTTCCAAATTAGACCTAAGAGGGGCATACAACCTGGTTAGGGTCAGAGAAGGAGACGAATGGAAGACGGCTTTCAATACCCCTGAGGGCCATTTTGAGAATTTGATTATGCCTTTTGGTTTGATGAATGCCCCAGCCGTTTTTCAGCATTTCGTCAACAGCATTTTTTATCATTTAATGGGAAAATTTGTATTAGTGTATTTGGATGACATTTTGATTTTTTCTCCTGATATCAAGACTCATAAAGAACACTTACGTCAGGTCTTGCTCATTCTGCGGGAGAATAAATTATATGCGAAACTGGAAAAATGTGTATTTGCGGTTCCAGAAATCCAATTTCTGGGGTTTCTTGTCTCCGCTTCTGGTTTTCGCATGGACCCCGAGAAGGTCCGCGCTGTGCTTGAGTGGGAGCTTCCTGAGAACCAGAAGGCGCTGATGCGTTTTTTGGGCTTTGCCAATTATTACAGGAAATGTATTTTGAATTATTCCTCTGTTGTTAAACCACTCACTGATATGACCAGAAAGGGGGTAGATTTTTCTTCCTGGTCGGTAGAGGCGCGTAAGGCCTTTTCTAATATCAAGGAGAGTTTTGCTTCCGCTCCCATCCTAGTACAACCTGATATTTCGTTACCCTTCATAGTTGAGGTTGATGCTTCTGAGGTAGGGGTGGGTGCGGTCTTGTCTCAGGGTTCCTCTCCTGCCAAATGGCAACCGTGTGCCTTTTTCTCAAAGAAACTCTCCTCCGCAGAGAGAAATTATGATGTGGGAGATAGGGAATTGTTGGCCATCAAGTTGGCTTTTGAGGAATAACGCCATTGGCTAGAGGGAGCCAGACACCCTATTACCGTGTTTACTGACCATAAAAATCTGGCCTATTTGGAGTCAGCCAAGCGTCTGAACCCGAGACAGGCCAGATGGTCTTTGTTCTTTTCAAGGTTTAATTTTGTTGTTACGTTCCGCCCTGGGGTTAAGAATGTGAAGGCAGATGCCCTGTCACGTTGTTTTCCAGGAGGTGGGAATTTTGAAGACCCGGGTCCCATTTTGGCTGAAGGTGTGGTGGTCTCTGCTCTTTTTCCTGAATTGGAGGCAGAGGTGCAGGCAGCCCAGTCAGAAGCTCCTGATCTTTGTCCTCCTGGGAGGTTGTTTGTGCCTCTCGCTTTGAGACACAAGATTTTTAAAGAACACCACGACACGGTCCTTGCTGGGCACCCGGGGGCAAGAGCCACACTGGATCTCATCGCTCGGAGATTCTGGTGGCCTGCGCTTCGTAAGTCGGTTGAGGGTTTTGTGGCAGCTTGCGAGACTTGCGCTCGTGCCAAGGTCCCTCATTCACGGCCATCAGGTCCTCTCCTTCCTTTGCCCATTCCTTCCCGTCCTTGGACACATCTGTCCATGGACTTCATAACGGACTTGCCTCGTTCCTCGGGGAAGTCTGTGATTCTGGTGGTGGTGGACCGTTTTAGCAAAATGGTGCATTTTATCCCTTTCCCTGGTTTGCCCAATGCTAAGACGCTGGCGCAGGCATTTATTGACCACATTGTCAAATTGCATGGGATTCCTTCAGACATAGTCTCTGATAGGGGCACGCAGTTTGTTTCCAGATTCTGGAAGGCTTTCTGTTCTCGCTTGGGGGTTCGGTTGTCATTCTCTTCTGCTTTCCATCCGCAGTCGAATGGCCAGACAGAGCGCGTCAATCAGGATCTGGAGACATATCTGCGCTGTTTTGTGGCGGAGAATCAGGAGGATTGGTGTTCTTTTTTGTCCCTTGCTGAGTTTGCTTTAAATAACCGTCGTCAGGAGTCCTCTGATAAGTCACCATTTTTTGGTGCATATGGGTTCCATCCGCAGTTTGGGACTTTCTCGGGAGAGGGCTCTTCTGGTTTGCCTGATGAGGACAGATTCTCCTCGTCTTTGTCATCTATTTGGCAAAAGATTCAGGATAATCTAAAGAGCATGAGTGAGAGATATAAGCGTGTGGCGGATAAGAGACGTGTGCCTGGTCCGGACCTGAATGTTGGTGATCTGGTGTGGTTGTCTACCAAGAATATCAAATTGAAGGTTCCCTCCTGGAAGTTGGGTCCTAGGTTTATTGGGCCTTACAAGATCCTGTCTGTCATCAATCCTGTTGCCTACCGTCTTGATCTTCCTCAGACTTGGAAGATCCATAATGTTTTTCATAAGTCCTTATTGAAACCTTATGTTCAACCTATTGTACCCTCGCCTTTGCCTCCTCCTCCGATTATGGTTGATGGAAATCTTGAATTTCAGGTCTCTAGGATTGTGGATTCTCGTCTTGTCCGCGGTTCCCTCCAGTACCTCGTTCATTGGGAGGGTTATGGTCCTGAGGAGAGGATGTGGGTCCCAGTGACGGACATTAAGGCCTCTCGTCTCATCAGGGCTTTCCATAGGTCCCATCCTGAGAAGGTGGGCCCTGAGTGTCCGGAGTCCACTCCAAGAGGGAGGGGTACTGTCACAGCCAGACAGCTGAGAAGCGCTCACAGGAGCTTCTCAGATCCTCCTCCTTGAATTTCTTTGTTTTGGTTTAGTTTCTCATCTCGTTAGTCTATCTCAGCTGTCATGCAGTCAGACTGATCGCTACCCTTTAAGTTCCTCCCCATAATGTAGTAGTGTGCGGCTGATACAACTTCCTGGAGTGTGTGTGCATGCTGTTCCCAGTTCCCAGTTCTCAGTTCTCAGTCCTCAGTCGTCAGTCGTTTGCAGATAAGTGCTGTTTATGTATTTATGTTTTTGTCTTTTCTGGATCCAGGTGACCCTGACTCCCTCCGTGTCAGTGTAGGGAGCCGGTGGTCGTGTCCCTTCACTATTGTAGGGTCTTCAGGTAATAGATAGCCGAGGAACGTGGATATGCGGCCATCCACCTTTGGGGTGTTCGCATAGGCTGAGCAGTGAGGGAGAGCGGCAGCTCTATTGCAGGGGTCTCCCTTTGTTCCTTAGTTGTGGATCCAGAGAGACATTGTTTATATGGTATTGTCTTGTTTCCTGTACACCATCCGTGACAGTAGTAGAAATTTTGAAATTGTTTGGCTATTTCTGGGGTATTAGATACTTCTCCTTTATTAGGGACTTTAATCTTTTGTGTATAGCTATGGGATTTCCTCTGCTTGATACGCTGCAGCATGAATTTAGACGCTTTATCTCCATGTGCATAATGTTTATACTGCGCATGGAGATAATATTTTGCTGAAGCTGTATTGAGAAGGTTTTTTAAAATAGTTCTCAATTCAGTGAGTTCCTCCAGACGAGAATCCAATAAAGATTTCTTATGTAAACTTTCTAATCGGTGAATCTGGGCTAAAAGATTGTCTACTCTTTTTTTCCTTTCTTTTTTGATTCTGGACCCCATACTGATAAATTGGCCTCTCATGTAGGCCTTATGGGTGTCCGACAATATATGAGGGGATGTCTCAGGTAGAGAGTTAAAGGAGAAAAATTCTTCTAATAGATTTTGGGCGATCTTTAGATTCTCATCCGTGGATATCAGCTGCTCATTTAATATCCATCTAAATGTTCTAGGTTCTAGTGATGGAGCTAGGATTGTGATAAACACTGGTGCATGGTCGGATTAAAGCATATTGCCTATGTGGGCATGAGTACACAGGTTTAGATGTTATTTTGACATAAATAGATAATCGAGTCTCTGGTACGAGCTATGGGGGTGGGAGAAGAAGGTGTAGTCCTGCCTGGAGGGGTTAAGGAGTCGCCATAAGTCAAAGATAGTTCCCTGTTGTAATTTATTCTTAAGGTGTCTAAGTGCTTTGGCAGATAATGCGGATTTCTTAGATGATGAGTCTAAAGATGCATTTAATGCAATATTTAGATCTCCTCCAAGCACTACCACACCCTCCTTGTAACTTTCTAAAAGGGAGAGCATCTCAACTAACCATGGAATCTGATTGACATTTGGGGCATATACATTTGCAAAGGTATATATTTGATTGGCTATTGTGCCCTTTAATAAAATATATCTGCCTTCCTCATCTTGAATATGTGAGATGTATGTGAAAGGTAGACCCCTCTGGAACCCTATGCTCACGCCTTTAGATGAAGCAGAATTTGATCCACAGTGATACCAGTGTGGAAGCATAGATCGGGAAAGGTCAGGGTATTTATTACATTTAAAATGTGTCTCCTGAAGCATCAGGACTGAGCATTTTTCTTTTTTTGCATAAGTAAATAAGGCGGAGCAATGGGGCTGCAGAAGCGTCCCCTTTTCTTTTGGAGATATAGGATTGACAACTTGTAGTACCTGTCATTAGACCAAAGAAAAAAAAAAAAACACTAAATACAAATTAAAACATAGAGTGAACATATAAACCTTGTATAATAGAGCATTTCTGCTCCAATAGTAAGAAAGGGGGAAAACTGTGCACATTGTAATGTGACTTAGTGTAGTACCCTCTTATTTATCTACATAATGGCACTTAGCAGAAGACATACAGTACAGACCAAAAGTTTGGACACACCTTCTCATTCAAAGAGTTTTCTTTATTTTCATGACTATGAAAATTGTAGATTCACACTGAAGGCATCAAAACTATGAATTAACACATGTGGAATTATATACATAACAAACAAGTGTGAAACAACTGAAAATATGTCATATTCTAGGTTCTTCAAAGTAGCCACCTTTTGCTTTGATTACTGCTTTGCACACTCTTGGCATTCTCTTGATGAGCTTCAAGACGTAGTCCCCTGAAATGGTTTTCACTTCACAGGTGTGTCCTGTCAGGTTTAATAAGTGGGATTTCTTGCCTTATAAATGGTGTTGGGACCATCAGTTGCGTTGAGGAGAAGTCAGGTGGATACACAGTTGATAGTCCTACTGAATAAACTGCTAGAATTTGTATTATAGCAAGAAAAAAGCAGCTAAGTAAAGAAAAACGAGTTGCCATCATTACTTTAAGAAATGAAGGTTAGTCAGTCAGCCGAAAAATTGGAAAAACTTTGAAAGTAAGGGCTATTTGATCATGAAGGAGAGTGATGGGGTGCTGCGCCAGATGACCTGGCCTCCACAGTCACCGGACCTGAACCCAATCGAGATGGTTTGGGGTGAGCTGGACAGCAGAGTGAAGGCAAAAGGGCCAACAAGTGCTAAGCATCTCTGGGAACTCCTTCAAGACTGTTGGAAGACCATTTCAGGGGACTACCTCTTGAAGCTCATCAAGAGAATGCCAAGAGTGTGCAAAGCAGTAATCAAAGCAAAAGGTGGCTACTTTGAAGAACCTAGAATATGACATATTTTCAGTTGTTTCACACTTGTTTGTTATGTATATAATTCCACATGTGTTAATTCATAGTTTTGATGCCTTCATAGTCATGAAAATAAAGAAAACTCTTTGAATGAGAAGGTGTGTCTAAACTTTTGGTCTGAACAGTATATATCTAACAAATATGTCATAACTTGATAACTTCAAAGAATTGTACCCTAGACCAGGGTAATATTTTCTCTAAGACACTACTTAGTTGAGAATGTTACTTATGGTTTTCTTGTTGAACAGGATGCGGGTCCTAGAAATTAGTCCTAGAGTCACTCAGGTTTCATTAAGTGGAAGGCGTCTCGGTGTTGAGTGGCGACCTCTTCTGGATCTTTGGGACTCGCCAGGACGGGGTTTCTCCCAGGGATCAGCTGTTGGGAGATCCGGTAGTGGTGTATTGCTTTGAATGAAGTCCCAGTTTTCAATGGGTAGCTGATTTATTTGTAGGATGTCAAACGCCTTAGGTAAGTCGTTGAATGATGAAATGGATATGCGTTGCCCTTCATATAGAAAAGATAATCCAAAGGGAAATAGCCATTTCTACAGGATTTTCTTGCTGCAAAGCCAATCAGTAAGCGGTTCCAATGATCTTCTTTTTTTTTAAGTAGATTGAGCCAGGTCTTGAAAGATTGTAATAGGGCTATCATCCAGAACCAGTTGCTGTATATTTCGCGCTTTGCTAAGAATCGCATCTTTAACTGGGTAGTGAAGAAACTTGCATATTACGTCCCTTGGAGGTTCAGTGGGCTGAGGCTTGGGACGTAGGGCTTTATGAGCTCTCTCAATGGTGATCTCATGAGAAGAGTCAGTGCCTAGTAGCTGTAAGCAAATATTCATGACTGCCTCTGGTATATCTGCGGGGCCCACAGTTTCAGGTATGCCCCTGAATCGCAGATTATTGCGTCTGCTCCTGTTCTCCTGGTCTTCAAGGAGCGTGTATAGGGAGTTCATATGTTTCTGATGCAGGGTCAGCGTAGAGGAAACAGCGCTCTGGTGCGATAATATGGCAGACTGAGTGTCCTCCAGAGTTTCAACCCTCCTCCCAATATGGCGCATGTCTTCTTTTATGGATGTAAGGTCAGATCTGAGGGGCTCCAGGGCTTCTAATAGAGCATCTTTCAGGAAAGACCTAGAGATGGCTAGGGTATCGGCCCCAGGGGAGACCTCCCTTACCTTCTCAGCAGCCGCTGTAGTTTTCAGAGCGCTCCCTGTTGCTCTCGGCATTCCGGGCGCCATCTTGGATTCTTTAGCCACATGTGCTTGAGCGGCTTTTTTAATGAATTTCTCCATAGATTTGTTTGATATCGGGACTTTAGCATGCCCCTGAGCTTCAGTGGGTCTAGGGCCACCTATCTTGACCATGCTGGGTCTCGAGTGCCGATTAAATAAGGCTGTGAGGGATACTTTTACAGCAGAGCTTCACTTCATGCTGCCATTCAGCTCCGATGCAGGCTTTGCCCGCCTTTTCTTTAGTTTTTTAATATCTTTTAAATAACTTTGGGGGTATTTTTTTTATGTGAAACTTTTTTTTTTTCAAAACACTTCATTTTTGTATTTCCTTTTATTTTTTATTTTACACGTTGTGTCCCCCATAAGGTAATATAAGACCTCTGGGGGTCATTTAACTTTTTTTTTTCACTATTAATTTTCCCTGTAACTGGGGCTGACATAGTAGCCCAGTTACAGGGGAAATACACCCCTCAGAGAGGCTATGCAGCATAATACAGCACTGAACAGCCTCAGTGCAGGGCTGATCGAGGTCTATGGAAGACCCAACAGCTCCTGCACTCTCCCGGCCATGGTGGTCACATGACCACCCCGCCGGGACAGAAAGCGGCATAGCGCTTCCTGATCTATATACACAGAGCTCGTTGAGTTGTGTATACAGTTATCTATAAGGCGGGGACAAACAGGTACAATCCCTGCCTTCTCTTTGGGGTGCCCTGCTGTCACTGACAGTAAGCCCCCTGCTCGGCAGCTGCACGATAAGTGTGCAGCTGCGATCTCTGAATGGATGTTCCAGAACGTCCATTCAAAAATAAACCAACTGCCCAAGGACGTTTATAGTCCATGGGCGGTCGGGAAGTGGTTAACTGTAGATGAAGGCTGCACTAACCTATGTGAAAGATTAGGGCTCTCTATAGGATATCTGTACAAATAAAAAACACTTCAGTTACATAAGGCTTTACCATTAATAAAGTAAATGCCCCAGGGCTGTGTCATCCACATGGTAAGGTGAGAACTTACTTTAGGAGAGCTTTAGGAGACTCCCCTTCCTCAAAGGACAGCATGTTGTTTTGTTATAGCTCATCCCTGTACTTTCCCATTATAATTTAGAGAGGAAGAGGTTACAAGAATTACATAATTTTTGAAGTCAACACAAGTGCATCCTCAATTAAGGACATGTATAAAGTATACATTACCTTCTGCTGGACTGACTTACGGCTTTAGTTTAAAAAATTGTATGTGCCTATTAGATGGTTTTCTTTTTTTGGTTAATTTCAATCAATTACAGTAGGTTTATTTTACTCAGCAGTGACTGGAAGTATTTTATAACGAAGCTGCAAATAATGCACTGGTCTAGTCAGAGATGTGTATTTGTGAAACACCTTTGTAGATAACTGTGGTCCACCTTATCTCAGATTTGAAGAGTTTAGGTTAACCTAAAAAAAACTGTTGTTTTAGATGTTTTGGTAGTTGAAATAAATAAAACATAATAACAAAATTTAAATAGGTCGTTTTTACAAATGTCCAAATTTCATTGCTGGTCTCACAGTCCCAGAAGCTCCCATTCCATACAGAACTTCCTCCCTTTGTCTCTGTCTCTCTCTCTCCCAGTTGATGTTCTTAAAGGGGTCTGTCTGTCTGACTCAGTTCATTAGCTAAGCTGCCCCCCTTGTTCATTAAGGCTGAAGCCGAGACAGAGAAGGAGGTTATTGTAGCTAATGGTCAAACAGTCAGCCCCTTCACCATTTCAATGACAGAGAGGGAGAGGTAATATAGCTTCAGGACTTTTATATAGCAAAGTGTGAAGATTTCAGTGCCGATTAAAATTAACATATTTTTATATTTTTTTTACTTGAAGCAACTTTTAAATGACTATATCCATACACACTTAGCAGCACTTGTTAAACCTGGACTATATTTCAGAAATGTGCTATACTTGCATGGCTAACATATTATTTAAAAAGATAACCTAAGGCCTCTTGCACACGAACGTATGGCTTTTTCAGTATTTTGCTTGCGGTCCGCAAAAAACGGATCCGCAAAAAATATGGATGACGTCCGTGTGCATTCTGTTTTTTGCGGAACGGAACAGCTGGCCCCTGATAGAATAGTACTATCCTTGTCCGTTATGCGGACAATAATAGGACATGTTCTATCTTTGGTATATGTAAGTAGAAAGACTGAGCACTCGCCAGCTGGACCAAGTGAAGACCAAGAACAAATATATGTAATGTAAGAATAGTTTATTAGTGGAAAATTAATAAATAGCCCTGAACTTATAGCAATAAAATATAAAATACAATGCTAATATAAAATGATGTAGTACCCAAATAGCGAATTAGAATGTAATAATAACACCTGCATAAATAAAATAATATAACACAGACAATGCTAAAAAGAGATAAAAAAGGGCAAATATGGTAATATAAATGATATAAAAGACAATATAAAATGTAGAAGTGGTTTATATATTCGATATGTATTCAGTATATATTCGATGAACCACTACACAGTCCAGTGAAGAAATATGCCAGGTATAATATCCGATGATAAAAGCGGATAAATGTCCCTGTATTTAAAGAGATAGATTCGCTTGTATAGGAACAAATCAACGTACAGTCTAGGAATAGGAATGCACCTGTTATATGCCGTCTGTTGTGAGTATAACCGTGGCGTCCCACGAGGCTCACTGAATCAGATTAGGCAATACCTGGGTCTAGTCGCTTGCTCAAGGTGGTCATGTAGCTCTCAGCATGAGAGATCTCTTGGTAGCTTTTCACCGATCTTGCAAGCCTGGACCTAGTTGGTAATTATCAAGGCGTCTTACTTTGTTCGTATTTGCGCGGTGTCACTGTTCCGGCAAAGTTAGGATCCAATTGTCGGGATGTTGGGGTCTCATAAATGTTCATCAGCTGATGTCCAAAGTGTACAGAAACCAAACGCGTTTCGGGGTCCTTTCCTGGCCCCTTCCTCAGTGGTGGTCTGTAAGAGGGGTTTAATCCTCCTTTTATACCCAACATCCCTTAAAGTAAGATGGAGCGAAAATATGGTAGTGGATCTGGTCATACATAAATCCTGGCATGGATCAGTCCAGATAATTGTTCTTTTTATACAGAAAAGTGTTGTTTTTGCCATCATTCTAAGTAATCATGTTGTCTGGCATAACTCAACTATAGTCATCACATTGTCTGGCATATTTCGATTTTCAACTCTAATTTCAGCAAATCATGTTGTCTAGCATTTCTCAAGTTTATTATACAATATTTTCATGTGCGTTAGCAATGCGGTTTCTTGCTTTACAAAACGCAGATGCGGTTTTTCCCAGTGCATATGCGTTTTGTTGTCCTTTATATATAGGAGTATAAATTATATTATTTTTCGTTTGTTTTACATCATAACATACTATTTGACTAAAAATAAAAAATAAAAAGAATATACAATTATAATATACATTTTTATAAAAGATATAAGATATAAAATTTAAAATATAAAATATGTGTTAAAATATGTATATCATTATCTATAAACTATACATATGTGAAGGCACAGACATACATTTTAAATATAATATCACAAACATTTTATTATATTATAAGAAAAAATTTATATATAAAATATGACAATATTTAAGAAGTATTTGAAATTGGCTATAAATAGGGATCATGAAATACAGCTTTCAACACCGTTTTAAGATAGTCCGTATTAATCTTTTCAAATACTTCTTAAATATTGTCATATTTTATATATAATTTTTTTCTTATAATATAATAAAATGTTTGTGATATTATATTTAAAATGTATGTCTGTGCCTTCACATATGTATAGTTTATAGATAATGATATACATATTTTAACACATATTTTATATTTTAAATTTTATATCTTATATCTTTTATAAAAATGTATATTATAATTGTATATTCTTTTTATTTTTTATTTTTTATTTTTAGTCAAATAGTATGTTATGATGTAAAACAAACGAAAAATAATATAATTTATACTCCTATATATAAAGGACAACAAAACGCATATGCACTGGGAAAAACCGCATCTGCGTTTTGTAAAGCAAGAAACCGCATTGCTAACGCACATGAAAATATTGTATAATAAACTTGAGAAATGCTAGACAACATGATTTGCTGAAATTAGAGTTGAAAATCGAAATATGCCAGACAATGTGATGACTATAGTTGAGTTATGCCAGACAACATGATTACTTAGAATGATGGCAAAAACAACACTTTTCTGTATAAAAAGAACAATTATCTGGACTGATCCATGCCAGGATTTATGTATGACCAGATCCACTACCATATTTTCGCTCCATCTTACTTTAAGGGATGTTGGGTATAAAAGGAGGATTAAACCCCTCTTACAGACCACCACTGAGGAAGGGGCCAGGAAAGGACCCCGAAATGCGTTTGGTTTCTGTACACTTTGGACATCAGCTGATGAACATTTATGAGACCCCAACATCCCGACAATTGGATCCTAACTTTGCCGGAACAGTGACACCGCGCAAATACGAACAAAGTAAGACGCCTTGATAATTACCAACTAGGTCCAGGCTTGCAAGATCGGTGAAAAGCTACCAAGAGATCTCTCATGCTGAGAGCTACATGACCACCTTGAGCAAGCGACTAGACCCAGGTATTGCCTAATCTGATTCAGTGAGCCTCGTGGGACGCCACGGTTATACTCACAACAGACGGCATATAACAGGTGCATTCCTATTCCTAGACTGTACGTTGATTTGTTCCTATACAAGCGAATCTATCTCTTTAAATACAGGGACATTTATCCGCTTTTATCATCGGATATTATACCTGGCATATTTCTTCACTGGACTGTGTAGTGGTTCATCGAATATATACTGAATACATATCGAATATATAAACCACTTCTACATTTTATATTGTCTTTTATATCATTTATATTACCATATTTGCCCTTTTTTATCTCTTTTTAGCATTGTCTGTGTTATATTATTTTATTTATGCAGGTGTTATTATTACATTCTAATTCGCTATTTGGGTACTACATCATTTTATATTAGCATTGTATTTTATATTTTATTGCTATAAGTTCAGGGCTATTTATTAATTTTCCACTAATAAACTATTCTTACATTACATATATTTGTTCTTGGTCTTCACTTGGTCCAGCTGGCGAGTGCTCAGTCTTTCTACTTACATATACCTTAAATCCCCTTTATGACTGGGTGAGTCATAGCAGACTTAGCAGCACCCACTTCCACAGCTGTGTACAGAGTGAGCCACCATACCTTAATTGCATATGTTCTATCTTTGAACAGAACAGAAAAACGGAAATACGGAAACGGAAGGCATACGGCGTACCTTCCATTTTTTTTGCGGATCCATTGAAATGAATGGTTCCGTATATGGTCCGTATACGGAACTCAAAAAACGGAATGTAAACGGAAAAAAAACATTTGTGTGCAAGAGGCCTAAGGGCTCATGTACACAAACTTATTTTCTTTCTGTGTCTGTTCCGTTTTTTTCTGTGGATCGTATATGGAACCATTCATTTCAATGGGTCCGCAAAAAAAAAAAAAAAAATGAAGGTACTCCGTGTGCATTCTGTTTCCGTATGTCCATATTTCCGTTCCGCAAAAAAATTAGAACATGTCCTATTGTTGTTTCCATTACCGACAAGGATAGTACTGTTTTATTAGGGGCCAGCTGTTCCATTTTGCAAAATGAACGACATCCGTATTTTTTGCGGATCTGTTTTTTGCGGACCGCATAATACATACGGTCGTGTGAACAAGCCCTAACAGTGAGGCAAAATGTATCAAAGCAATTAAGCATTTCTCTCTCACTTTACAGAATGGTATCTAACTCTCCACCATTATGCAAGTTTCCCCACACTTAATAATGCTCTGTAAGTCCATTTTTAAAGGTTATGGTATTGTGTTCAACATGAAGTGCAGTATTGTTATTAGGACCAAGGAGATCTGTCTGAGTACAAAGCGGGAAACCCTCACTGTATGATGTTCGTATGCTGAAGCATGCAAAAAGAGGTGAGACAACCTCTTTAAAGAGGACCTTTCATCACTCATAGAAACATAGAATGTGTCGGCAGATAAGAACCATTTGGCCCATCTAGTCTGCACAATATACTGAATACTTTGAATAGCCCCTAGCCCTGTCTTATATGAAGGATGGCCTTATGCCTATCCCATGCATGCTTAAACTCCTTCACTGTATTTGCAGCTACCACTTCGGCTATTCCATGCATCCACTACTATTAAAGTAAAGTAATACTTCCTGATATTACTTTTAAACCTTTGCCCCTCTAATTTAAAACTATGTCTTCTTGTAGCAGTTTTTCTTCTTTTAATTATTCTATCCTCTTTTACCTTGTTGATTCCCTTTATGTATTTAAAAGTTTCTATCATATCCCCTCTGTCTCGTCTTTCTTCCAAGCTATACATGTTAAGGTCCTTTAATCTTTCCTGGTAAGTTTGATCCTGCAATCCATGTACTAGTTTAGTAGCTCTTCTCTGAACTCTCTCCAAAGTATCAATATCCTTTTGGAGATATGGTCTCCAGTACTGCGCACAATACTCCAAATGAGGTCTCACTAGTGCTCTGTAGAGCGACATGAGCACCTCTCTCTTTCTACAGGTAATGCCTCTCCCTATACACCCAAGCATTCTGCTAGCATTTCCTGCTGCTCTATGACATTGTCTGCCTACCTTTAAGTCTTCTGAAATAATGACACCTAAATCCCTTTCCTCAGATACTGAGGTTAGGACTGTATCACTGATTTTATATTCTGCTCTTGGGTTTTTACGCCCCAGGTGCATTATCTTGCACTTATCAACATTAAATTTTAGTTGCCAGATTTTTGACCATTCCTCTAGGTTTCCTAAATCCTTTTCCATTTGGTGTATCCCTCCAGGAACATCAACCCTGTTACAAATATTTGTGTTATCAGCAAAACGACACACCTTACCATCAAAGCCTTCTGCAATTTCTCTGATAAAGATATTGAACAATATGAGTCCCAGAACAGATCCCTGAGGTACCCCACTGGTAATAAGACCATTGTCTGAATATACTCCATTGACTACAACCCTCTGTTGTCTGTCCCTCAGCCACTGCCTAATCCATTCAACAATATGGGAGTCCAAGCTCAAAGACTGCAATTTATTGATAAGCCTTCTATGTGGGACAGTATCAAAAGCCTTACTAAAGACTAGATAAGCGATGTCTACTGCACCTCCGTCATCTATTATTTCTTATTTCTCTATTTGTTTTCTATATTATTTTTTTTAAGGTACAGTAATTCAAATGGAAGTTTGGGGGTGGGGGCCTTCCACAGAGGAGAGATCGAGGTGCTGGTAAAACAGTCTGTCCTTGATGCCTCGTCCATTAAGGGAACCCACCCCAAGTCTACAAGAAGCCAAAGAGTTCCATTTCTGCTTTGAGTCCATTTGGCAGTAATGTGTCAAATTCGAAAATTCTGCTCGATTCTATTCTTAACATGTGTAATGCAATTTCCCCCCCTCCATTGTCTCGTAACTTTTTCTAAAGCTGCAAACGTAAGCATTGATAGATCTTTACTGTGACACTCTTTGAAATGTTTTAATAAGGAATGTTGTACAAAGCCCTTCTTATATTGTTATTGTGTTCAGCTATTCTCTTTTTTAGAGTTCTTTTCGTTCTTCCAATGTATTGTTTGTCACATGAGCACTGTATAATGTAAATTACGTCTGTTGAGTTACTCAACAGACGTAATTTACATTATACAGTGCCCATGTGACAAACAATATATTGGAAGAATGAAAATAACTCTAAAAAAGAGAATAGCTGAACACATTAACAATATAAGAAGGGCATTGAACAACATTCCTTATCAAAACATTTCAAAGAGTGTCACAATAAAAATCTATTAATGCTTACGTTGGCAGCTTTAGAAAAAGTTACGAGACAATGGAGGGGTGGAAATCACATTGCACAGATGTCAAGAATAGAATCGAGGAGAATTTTCTAATTTGACACATTACTGCCAAATGGATTCAATGCAGAAATTGAACTCTTTGGCTTCTTGTAGACTTGGGGTGGGTGAGGCCCCCAACGCCATACTTCCATTTGAATTACTGTACCTGAAAAAGAAGAAATAGAAAACAAATAGAGAAATAAGAAAATGTCTCTGAATAACCAATAGATATCATCTTCGCAACACATTGCTAGAAAAAACGCATTTAAACTGCAGAGATAGAAAAGATATGCATTATATACAGCTAAGATGTATGATATATTATGTCTATTGAACAATTAAAGGGGTTGTCAAAGTTATATTTATTAATGATCTATCCTCAGGATAGGTCATCAATATCAGATCGTCGGGGGTCCGACACCCGGCAACCCCGCCGATCAGCTGTTTGAAGAGAAGGCGCGTGCCATGCCAGTGCTGCCTTCTCTTTACTGTTTACCTTCTCGCCGTTGCATCTGCAGCAGGGGTAATTACACCCAAGCCGTCCCATTCATTTCTATGGTACGGATCGCTCCTATACAAGTGTATGGGAACGATCAGTCCCATTGAAATGAATGGGACGGCTAGGTGTAATTACACCTGCTCACCGCTGCAGATGCAACAGCGAGAAGGAAAACAGTGAAGAGGAGGCAGCGCTGGCACGAGCGCGCCTTCTCTTCAAACAGAGAAGGATAGGTCATCAATAAATTTAACTTGGACAACCCCTTTAATTGTGGAGAGGATTTACTGTGTAATATATATGTTGCCATCTTTATTACTTGCTTTTATTTTCACTAATTATTTCAGTTTGTGATATGAGAAATGGATACCTCATATGTGGAGAGTAAGGACTGTGGATTAACACGGAGGTGCTGATCCATTTCGGATCTTTCAAATGACATCCTCAAATGATCCCTGCCCGATGTAGCTATAAAAACACTCTCTGTAAATTGCATTTGTATACCACTGAAGAAGGAGCGTGCAAGCTCCGAAACGTGTCTGGTGATTTAAGAGATGCAACCTAAGAAGAAATTGTCTTGAATGATATATGCAAAAATCGATGACGACAAATTTATTGAAAGAAAAGAGCATCAACATTTATAGAGGGTATTGTAATGGATATTTAGCTGGGGTGAGATTCCAACAATGTCGTAATCCAGCGTTTACCCAACAATCCGGAGCAAAGGCAAGTGTACTAACACGTGGGACGCCACGTGTAGACGCCAACCTCGGGAGAGACATTGCTGCAGCTGTACTGCGCAGTACATGGGAAGCTATTGCCGGTGAGAATACAAAAGCTACTCCAGGTGAAAACATTGAGGCGGTAATAAAGCTTCACAGCAGCGATAACAGTTTGAATATATATATGTGTATATGGATACCAAGCTCAGTATGAACAATTACTATAAGTGAACAAAGAAGAGACAGACAAATTAACAAACAAAGGGATATAGACTGAAGAAAATTAACAATTTAAGAGGCACTATCACTCACATTATTTATTATTTTACACTAGGCAAAGTAAAGGACATTTAATGAAATGATATGATATATCTTCAATTGAATATCAACTAATAATTCTATATCACAAATCACTATATTCACATTAATTTATAATTAAAAAAAAAAAAAAAAAAAAGATTTTTATAATCACTTAAATAAAGTATATATCCCTTTGATTAATCATGGAGAACATTGATTTCTTGCACTAATCATGAGAGTATCGATTTAGCCAAAATTACAGTAAACAAGGACATTAAATTGATTCATTTGGACAATCTTTTATATATTTGTTTATTATTATTATTATTATTATTTCTATTTTATATATATTTCATTATATATATTACATATGTTTTTTTATAAAATTTTTTATGCAGTAAGCATTGATATGTTAGAGTTGATGAAATAATATATGAATTGTACTTAATTAGTCCTTTTTATAAATAAACAGAACGTGGGTTCTCAATACAGTCCTGGATGATAGAGTGCATGTTAATTTAGTTAACCATACATACGTTTTTCTGTGAGGTTTTACAGGGTAAGCCTGTTTTAACAGAGCACCTTATTACACAAATCGCGACACGTGAGACACCACATAACTATTTATTTTTTGAGCAATTTGTAAACATCTATTTGTCTCACCAAGCAGAGTTCTGCACCTGTGGTGGGGTATCCCCGTAGCTCAGGATGTTCCTCCTGCTGCTTGCTTAAAAAGGGAAGGACATCTTGGCTCACCCTGCCAATCTTGCACCTGCACCAATGCTTAGTTTAGAGGCATGAGCGCAGAGTCTCTACTTCTACTCCTGTAGCAGAGACTTAACATGCGCTGATACTCTTCTGGATAGCAGAGCATGAACAGTTGCTGCTCCAGCATCAGAGTATCTGGGCTTGCGCCTCTAATTGGGGCAGTGGCGCAGGCATGAGATTGTCAGTAGCGCAGGCATAAGATTGTCAGGGCCGGCCGATACGCCAGTCAAGTGGCAGGAGGAGTGTCCTCAGCTTCGGGATACCCGGCCACAGATGCAGAACTCAACTTGATGAGACAAATCAATTCTTATTAATCAGTTCACTCATCTCTAATTTTATGTTTTGTCAAATTGTTCTACTGAAACCTCAGACACCGGTGGATGAAATGGTTGTGCGAGCACAACCATTCATTCAGATTAGTGCATGCATTTCTGTGCAGGACAGTCTCTTCTACATCTTAAAAAGTGCACAAGTTAACTGCTAGTGCTGAGCGAATCGAAGTATCCAAAGTGAACTTCAATTAGAATTTCACAGAAAATTTGATTTGCTGAAAATCCAAATTTCCTTGTGCTTTGTGGTAAAAAATCAATTTTCCCTGAAATCACGGTAAAAATAAGAAAAATCATACTCACCTAATTCATTTTAACGTGAGGAGGCTGCCCCGGCCATCTTGCTTGAAGATCCTATGCAAAATCTTGTGCGTGGTGATGTATGACGTCTAGAGTTGGTCGAGCACCAAAGTGCTCGGGTGCTCGAGTAGAACACCTCGGGATGCTCGGGTGCTCTACAGAGCACCCGAGCACAATGGAATTCAATGGCAGAAACGGAGCATTAAAACAGGCCCCCTCTGCTCTGAAGAGGTGAGGGTGTCTAGCTCACAGGAAAAGGTCAGAAATTAATGGAAACACCACTGAAATGGTTCGGCAACAGCATGGGGAGGATGTCTGGATGGATCTTGGACTCCCAGGTTGCTGCTGGGAATGATGTTGTCCGAGTAGTGCGCCACTTTTACAGACTGACAATAATACACTCCAAACCGAAGATTAAATCGATTTTAGAGGAAAAATTTTAAAGAAATATTCTTTCCTATATAATTACTTGTATATAAAGTGCAAGTGCTGTCAAAAAATTTGGCCGTCATCTTCTGGTTTTATCTGTTTTCCCAGGCGGGACCTTCTGCCAGACATCAGGGTGAGGCAACACAGGAAGAGGGACACTGTGATCCGCAGGAAGCCATGAAGGTATGTCTATAGGATTGATGCCTAAGATATCCCAGGCCGGTTTCAGATCAGAAGGAGTGCGGATGATGATTTGCCTCCCGTTCCTGGTGAAGGATAAGCCGAACGGGTACAACCAGCGGAACGGCGTGGACGCCTGGACGTCCTGGAAGAAAAGGATGGAGCTACCCTCAAACTGGATCTGCGCCGCTTCTCTAGCTGCCTTCAGGAGAGCCGCCGTATCTATGTAACTCAGAAGTCCACATATAACATCACGTGGTGGCTCGTTGGGTTTCGGCGTAGGTCTCAGAGCCCTGTGGATCATTTCTATGACAACTCTATCTGCCCTGTCTTGGCCTAGTAGGGAAATAAAGATCTCACGTGCGGACAACTGGAGCACCTCAGGCGCGAATGACTCAGGGAGACCGCGGATGCGCAGGTTCCGTCTTCTGCTGTGATTCTCCTGGTCTTCTAGGCGTAAATATACTTTATTAACTAGATCTGTATGGGCTCTGAGTGCATCTCCGACTTTTTCCCCGTGGGTCAGGTTCGCCTCCTGGGTGCTCTCCAGAGCAACCACTCCGTGGCCTAGGTGTCTCAGCTCCTCCTTAATGTCCGCCAAATCTATCTTTAATGGCAATAGCGCCGATTCCAGGACTGCCCGAAATGGTTTTTGAAATGGGGAGGCTCGACGGCGGGATCCGGCTTCTTATATATACATCGGATATGCGGCCGATCTCCGAAAGGCCCTCTATATCTGAGTGCTGAGTGTCGCGTGGCGCCATCTTGGCCACACCGACGCCTGTATTATGAGCTTCAGATTTCAGATATTTATCCATGTCAGGCTATTTCATGCAACCCGGTTTTGAGTCTGCTTGATCTTTGGCCTTGTCCTTGCCAAGTTTCCCCATATTCGATCGGGTGCAGCACTAATTACAGAGTTTAACTGCCAGCTCGGATGAGGAGTACAATTTCAAGTGGCCATTCAGTAGCACGGCCAGGCTCCGCCCCCTCAATCAGTATTTTGTGGAAGCAGGTGTATTGCAGCCCTCAATCAGTATTTGGTGGAAGAAGGTATATAGCAAGAGCACCCCTCAATAAGTATTTTGTGGAAGAAGGTATATGGCACCCCTCAATCAGTATTTGGCAGAAACATGTATATAGCACTCCTCAATCAGTATTTGGCGGAAACATGTATATGGCACCCCTCAATCAGAATTTTGTGAAAGCAGGTGTATCGCAGCCCTCAATTAGTATTTGGTGGAAAAAGAAACATAGCAATAGCACCCCTCAATCAGTATTTTTATGGAAGAAGGTATATGGCACCTCTCAATCAGTATTTGGCGGAAACAGGTATATAGCACCCCTCAATCAGTATTTGGCGGAAACAAGAATATGGCACACCTCAATCAGTATTTTGTGGAAGCAGGTGTATCACAGCGCTCAATCAGTATTTGGTGGAAGAAGGTATATAGCAATAGCACTCCTCAATCAGTATTTTGTGAAAGAAGGTATATGGCACTCCTCAAGCAGTTTTTTTGGGGGGCAACAGGTATATCACACCCGTTGCAATTAGTTACTCCAATAGTATTTGTCCCTCTATCTAGCTGCGGTATCGTAGCAGAGCCGCACACAACTGCTGCACAATACAAATACACTATAATATAATTTCTATCACACCCCCTCTATATCACTCCTATCGATTGCACACCTATATCAGTCCTTAAAAGAACTTTTGTGGCCTTATTAGCTAGCGTTTGGTGTCCCTAACTGTCCCTGCTCCAAAATGCAACCTCTCCCTACACTGGCAAAACACATAATGTAAAATGGCTGCCAGATCGGGTTCTGTAATAGGGTTGGCGGTGTGTCCATGTGCTTAAAAGTGTCAACTGGCTGTCCTGTCCCACCTGAAGGATGTGTCACAGGTCAAAGTTCGGCACTATGCAAAAAAATATGGCGCGTGCGATTATCGCAATATGTTTGCATGTTTCACGAATGAGCAAAGTTCGCTGCGAAATGACCGCCAGTCGAATCGCAAGGCCATCTCTATGAATGAATGTCACTGATATTTAGGATGTGCAAACGTTATGCAGGAGATACAGTATAGCGCAAGTAATGTCGCTATCACCAGCTGCTAATAAAAAATTACACTGAATGAATGTCACTGATGTTTAGGATGCGGAAACGTTACATCGGAGGTATAGCGCAAGTAATGTCGCTGTCTCCAGCGGCTAATAAAAAATTACACTGAATGAATGTCACTGATGTTTAGGATGCGGAAACGTTACATCGGAGGTATAGCGCAAGTAATGTCGCTGTCTCCAGCGGCTAATAAAAAATTACACTGAATTAATGTCAGATATTTTGGATGCACAAACATTATACAGGAGGTATAGCGCAATTAATGTCACTGTCACCAGCGGCTAATAAAAATTGCACTGAATGAATTTGACTGATATTTAGGATGCTAAAACGTTATCCAGGAGGTATAGCACAAGTATTGTCGCTCTCACCAGTGGCTAATAGAAAAATTACGCTGAATGAATGTTACTGATATTTAGGATGCGCAAACTTTATACAGGAGGTATAGCGCAAGTAATTTCACTGTCACCAGCGGCTAATAAAAAATTACACTGAATGAATGTCACTGATATTTAGGATGTGCAACCGTTATACAGGAGGTATAGCGCAAGTATTGTCACTGTCACCAGCGTCTAATAAAAATTACACTGAATGAATGTCACTGATATTTAGGATGCGCAAACGTTATACAGCAGGTATAGCGCAAGTAATGTCGCTGTCACTAGCGGCTAAAAAAAAATTACACTGAATGAATGTCACTGATATTTAGGATGTGCAAACGTTATCCAGGAGATGTAGCGCTGGTAATGTCGCTGTCACCAGCGGCCAAACAATTGCCCTGAATGTCACAGATATTTAGTCTGCGTAAATGTAAAATAAAAGATGTAGCAGAGGTTGTGTCACTATAAGAAGCGGCACTAACAATTGCACGCAATTTAGCGCAGGTTGCACTATTAATATCTATTGCAGCCTGATACAACTATAGTCCTTAAAAGGACTTTTGGGTCTCTGCCAAGTTTATTTCACTAAAATATTACTATTTCACTCCCTACACTATCTGTCCTTTCTTCAGCACAGCTCTCCCTGACTAAGACTGAGCCAAACATGTGTCATCGGGTTCTATATAGCATCCAATGACGCGTTCCGGCCAGCCAATCACTGTAATGCCAGTAGCCAACATGGCTACGGAATTACATTGAGTGCCAGTACCTCAGCGCACGTTTATTGGCAGCATAGCCAACATTCGCCCAACACTTATGACGTCACTACGCTAGCCAGCATGATAACGTTATCATGCACTTAATATACATCTCAGATGCAGCAATTAATGAAGAATGCAGCATCTGAGGGGTTTAATGACAGGGCTCGGCGCAATTGCTGTTCCCCTTCATTACACCAGCTAATTACAAAAAAATGCACTTTGTGGCAAAGTAATTTGGCACAAACAAAATTTGTTTGTAAAATTCGTCAAATCAGCCAAATTAAATTTTTTAACAATTTCACTCTTCTCTAGTAACTGACCTGTATCTTAAGATGCTTCCACCATGTACAAACAACGTTAGTAATAATATATACTCTGTAGTTTCACTCCACATGGAATAAGCTTAACATTTTCATGTAAACCAAACTGCAAAGGATTTTTTTTCCCCCCTTTGCAATGTTTATTCAATCAAGACAGTTAAACACTCCTTTCTGGGAGTATTTTACAAGACACATTTTCTAAATTACACTAAATTAGCCCTGAAGAAACATTCCACCTTTCAATCATCAAATATGATGAGCTCCAATGAAGAATATATTTGAGAGCATAGAAAAATGTATTTAAAGCAGGAAATATTCCACTCAGAATTACATAACATGGCATTATAATATTCAAAAAAATGCAGTCAGCTATTAGACAGAGAACAATGCTGCAACGGACATAATAGTAGCTGCATAGTAAAGTAAACCACTAGAAACACAGTAATATACATGCGTTCAGATTATTATGTAATCTGCAAGGACATATTCAAGCGTTTAAATTAACCGCAACAACAAGTTGTACAGAGTGGAATCTTTCATGAGTCAGTTGTCAGTCAACGCGAGCAGATTTTATTGATTATGGAACAGATGGAGATTAGTATTTAATGGAAGGTTACAAGAATCAGAGGTATAATCAAGATAAAATCACAGGATTAAAGATTTTATTTAGGGTATTATATATATTTTTTCTTTTTTAACTAAGGATAAATTCATATCTCCAACACAAACTCTGGTATTCTGCTCTGGCAGAGGAGTATGTATAGAGAAGGTTTAGTGCTCTGGAGCAGGGATACATTGAAGTCTGGACCTTTGTGGACATTTGTCTATTTCCTCTATGCAAAGTTATAAACTTCTTACTTTATTTCAGTTAAAAGGGTTAATGTGCGCTGTTTAATACTGTGTAGCTGAATTTTATATGTATGTTTTGATATATATCTTATTAATTTACACTGTATATTCGAGGCCCTGTGGAAAGGGTTAATGAATACTGAGGGACTTTTGGGACTTTTAATAAGAAGCTGGCAATTTTCCACAGCTGCCATAGGGTTCAAAGAACAGCATGGTTTGGAGGGAAAAAGCCAGACTTGTTTACCACCAAAACCAGACAGACTAACCTTTTGAATGTCTGGTTAAGGCTACATGCACACGACAGTGAAAAAAAAGTCAGTTAAAAACAGACATTTTTAATGGACATTTATTTCACTGATGCGTTTCTCAGAGACAGACGTTAAAAATGGACCCATTCAATTGTATGGGGGCAGTCTGTCAGTGAAAAACTGACAATATAGAGCATTGATCTTAGAACAGACGTGTGATGGCCATTAAAAAAATGTACATCACATGTCCATTTTTCACTGTTATGTGCATGTAGCCTTAGCTATGTTGTTAAGTCTGGAAACCTGTTTGTTTTTGGAAAAACTGCTGTGTCATTACCATTGAGTATCATTGAAGCTCTAATGTAAGTCTATGAGAGGCAGGAGTTGAAACAATGTATCTGTTTGTGCTGAGCATCTCCACTCCACCCCTCCCACTAGAAGGTTCTAGTTCAGCTAGAAACTGTATATAAGGAGAGCAGTCAGAGCCCCTAGTGTTCTGCAGTTAGGGACCAGTGCTTGGCGGGGGAGACTCATGTCAGTCTGCATGAGTAACCAGAAGAAGACGCTGGGATGGGGATGCTGAGCCACAGACCATGGGTTACCAGTCCTGTGACCAAGGAGCCACCTGGACTACTGAGTTACAAACCATGGGCTTCCAGCTTTTGGCCAGTGTACCAGCCTTCTGAGAGAGAGAGGGGGACAGATAGCTTAGGCCTTTCCTCAGTATCAAACCCTTCGAATGCTAGGGAGGAAACTAGAGAAGCCAACCCTATGCCTCACCTGTATTGTTTTGCACCTGAATTCCTCCAGTAAAAAAGCACACTGGTTAACTGCAGACCCTGACTCTCTGGAATTGATCCCTGGCCCTGCATGGTCCTTATAAAGATAGCCAGGCCAGCAGACAAGTGCACCCACTGACCCTTGTATCTCCACAGTAGCTTCTATATATGAGGGTATCTGTGGTGACAAAGCCCCTTTGATTAAAAAGATATGCCATGATTTTAATATTGATATAAGATTGGTAGTGGTCCAACACCTCACACCTAGCCAACCAGATGTTTTAAAGTAGCTCCTAAAGTAGTGATCAGCAGGGGCACAGGGTGTGAGGTCACTGACAATCATATATTAATGGCTTATCCAGACAATAGACCACCAATGTCAAAATACTGGAATACCCCTTTAAAATGGTTAGTCACTTTCTGGCTACTGTTCACCATTGTGTTTGTAAGATGATTATATGGAAGTTACTAAGCCTTTGTTGATATTCTGTGTCATTTCATAAGCCATGTCCACTTGTTATGCAAATCTTCTGTGTTGTCCACATACAGGTCATGTGACCAAGAAAATAACCTCTATGTGATTCCTCTGGGATTAAAACACTCTGCGCCTGACACTAAAATCCCAACAGTACAATTGCAGATGGCATGTGCAATGTATTTAAATGGAGGAGATATCAAATGGAGGTGATTTGCCTGGTCACATCACCCTCCATCAGAATCCATATTATGAGTAAGACCTCTGTGTGGGCAGCGCAAAAGACCTGCCAAAGAAAGGGGGATACCTTATGAATTATAGAAAATGATGCAGTATTTCAACAAAGGCTATATTAGTAAGTGCCATATAATCATTTAACATACACATTGGTCAACAGTAACCAGAAAGTGGCCAAACCCTTTAAGGCCTAATCAATGTACATGAAAAGTAAGAAGTACACTCAGTATTTCATGCCCAGACAATAAGAGTGAAAACAGCTACAGTATTGTGCCATTAGATATGTATATATGCATTAACCTTTCTCATCTGGAGACCTAAACAAATGCTAATCCCTGATGCTTCATTTCAAAATTGTAAAATATAGTTCAAGCCATAATGATAAGCAAAAGGGAAACATCAAAAATGTATGAGGGCTACTGCTGTGAGAGACTCTTTATAATCAACTCAGATGCTCAGAGGACTGGGTCACTTATGAGGGTTAAAGAGTTTTCTCACTTGGGTATTAGTATATTAATAGAAGCATTTGACTTACCGGAGGATCATGATCTTCAGCAGAAACTGTAACAATAACAGTGCCCTTCATAGCATCTGGAGCCACCATTCCCCAGTAGATGGCTTTGGTAAATACAGGTGAGAAGTCATTCATATCCTGAAAATGGAATGCAAAATGTGTTAATATGCATTTTTGTTATTTTAAATGGATATAAATAAGAACATAGCAAATGGGACTTCAAAGAGTACACAAGGCACCTCCGTCAGTCCAATAAAACCCATTAACCAAAGTCAGCCCCCAGCAATCCAAATCCTATAAGTACAATGCAAGCATGGACCTCAGGAGAAAATATCACAGTGCTTAAAGGTAATAAGAACTGTAAGGAATTCCCTGCACACCTTTGAAAATAAGCTTTCTTGACTTTCAGATTCCTCCCAAGCTACTGAAATATGGTTAAGCAGAATGGGTAGCAGTGCATAAAAATAGACTTAATCAAATCAATATTTATGTATATACTGTGAATGTAATATTTATTTGGCTCTTAGCAGATGTTAACATACAATTAACAATCATAACCTGGCATATAGACATATCTCATGTAGGACCGCATATCTCATGCGGGACTGCAATGCCAGTGGTTGTCAAAGATTTCACTGTGCCATGAGTTTTACAAATTTGTAGCAATCATGTGTCAAGCAAACAGGACAAAAATGGAGAAAAATACCAAAAACCTTCTATTTACAGAGATGAGTACAATATTCGCTATCCCATGACACGCAAATCCTCACTTTCTGGATACCAGGACACGGTGGTACAGATCTCTTCTTTTGTCTTCTCTGTCTACACTTCTTCCCCTTTCTCTGTTAGAGATATCTTAGTGTGCTAGGCCTATATATCCACATCCGGCTAGATTGCCCTACTACCAAAATGTTTTGGTATAAGGTGTTTTCTATTCACAATGTGACGACATGGTGGTCTGCCATTTATTTTCCTGATATTGCTCTTCTATCACTCATCACAGGTCCAGTTTCTAAGGCTGAGAGAGTTCAATACAACATATCTAGCCCAGGGCAGGAAGCCTTTTTTTTTTTATTAATTCACTAACACCGATACTGTTTCCCTTTTAGTTTCTTGTTTGTCCTTTTTTCATCCCTCATCTTTTCTGCTTTTATTTCTCTCTTTATTAAACTAAAGGATGTCTTCTCCTGCATACCATTTATTTTACCATTATGTTATTCTCAATTCTCAAATATATTGTTACCTGGATTTTACTTCATCACATTATGTGTTTTGTTCTATACTTTTTTGGGAGTACTCAAAAAAAGGGCTGATAGAGTGAGCAGTGATTGGGAATGACAAAGTTTATTCCCTATACTGCCAGATCATAAACTGCCTTTATATGCAGCAACAATCGGTCATGAATAGTAATGACTTCATATAGTTTCATGAGGATTTTTGGTGCTACATACTGTAAGAGACGTGATCACCCAACAAACGAGAGGCATCTTTACCCAATTCAATTATTTGGAACAATTGTTCATAGGAAGGTTTATTCCCCATAATTGCCCTGAGGGTGCATTCATACGGCCATATCCATTTTGTGGTCAGCAGTAGGGCTGAGCCGAATTTTCTCGTGCTTCGTGGTAGTGAATCGATTACACCTGAAGTAGTGTTAAAAAACTGCTTACCTGATCAATTTGTTCGAGAAGGGACGACCACGGCCATCTTGCAGGAAGATCTTGCACGAAATCTTGTGTGAGAGATTTCACGCCAGATCTTCAAGCAAGATGGTGGCGGCCTGCCCGTCGCAAGCAAATGGATCAGGTAAATATGATTTTGAATTTTTTTTTTGTTATTTATATCAGATTCTGCGATCCTGTATGAACGCATCATCTGAGGGGTACAATCTGATAGGAACAATGACAGGGAGTGGCGCAATTGCCACTCCCTGTCATTGTACCTACTACTTACCACTATTTTTCTAGTCAGCAGATCAGGGTTCAACAAAATATGGATGTGATCTGTGTGCATGACCCACTTTTCACGGCCCAATTGAAAAAATGCCTATTCTTGCACGCAAAATGGACAAGAATAGGACATGTTCTCAAATTTTGAGGCTCAGCACACAGATTTAGACAGTATATGAACCATATGCTAGACACATTTTTTGCAGCCTCATAGAAATGAATGGATCCGTGTAATATCTGCAAAAAATATTGATGAGACGCAGACCAAAAATTAGTTTGTGTGAATGCACGCTAATCCTAGCCTGTTAGAATTTATATTATGGCAAGAAAAAAGCAGCTAAGTAAAGAAAAACGAGTGGCCATCATTACTTTAAGAAATGAAAGTCAGTCAGTCAGCCGAAAAATTGGGAAAACTTTAAAAGTAAGGGCTATTTGACCATGAAGGAGAGTGATGGGGTGCTGCGCCAGATGACCTGACCTCCACAGTCACCGGACCTGAACCCAATCAAGATGGTTTGGGGTGAGCTGGACCGCAGAGTGAAGGCAAAAGGGCCAACAAGTGCTAAGTATCTCTCGGAACTCCTTCAAGACTGTTGGAAGACCATTTCAGGGGACTACCTCTTTAAGCTCATCAAGAGAATGCCAAGAGTGTGCAAAGCAGTAATCAAAGCAAAAGGTGGCTACTTTGAAGAAACTAGAATATGACATATTTTCAGTTGTTTCACACTTGTTTGTTATGTATATAATTCCACATGTGTTAATTCATAGTTTTGATGCCTTCATAGTCATGAAAATAAAGAAAACTCTTTTGAATGAGAAGGTGTGTCCAAACTTTTGGTCTGTACTGTACATAGACATACTGTGAATCTGTCTCAGCGCCAACAGGCAGTCTAATATAGATGCAAGTTTATCTAGATCACCTGCATCACCATTTATGCTTAATCTATTCTGTCATACATAAACTTGCTATGCATCAAACTGAAGATCAGCAGATGGTTTAATATATAAGCATGTTTATCTAGATCACCTGCTGTTCCATTCATATTTAATCTGGTCTGTTATACATAGACTTACTGTGCATCACACTTAGCGTCAAGAGGCAGTCTAATATATAGGCATGTTTATCTAGTTCACTTGCTGCGCCATTCATATTTAGTTACATTACTGATTCAGTTACTGTTCACTTTGGCCAACAGACAGTTGCCTGGGCCTCGAAAGGAATGAGCAGTGGCAAAAATATTGCTGTAGCCGGCACAAGTAGCAACAGAAAAAGGAGTGGTGGTAGCCTCAAACTGTTTATTGAGTGCTTTTTTTTAATATGATTTTCCCTAGTAGTAGCCTTAAAATCTTCAATCAGTGTTTCATAATAATATTTATATCAATTGCTATTCTTGAAACCTCACATAATGCTTCTCTAGAAAAGAGACATGTAAGCTAATCTCCTTTCTAACAGGAATTTAGCTCTCTCTGGAAAAGTACCCTTTAAAAGAGCTAAGCAAAGATACTTTGTCTGGAGTACTATTATGCAGGGCACCAAGTGCGTATGAGGACTGTTGTAACTCAATCAACGTTCCTCTGGGTTTCTCTGAAAAATATATGAAAATTAGCATATCTTACATTTGCTGGCATCAGATAAATCTTAGGAAATCTAATTAAAATATATTTCTCAGAAACCCAGAGGGGCATTGCCTGGCCTACAATGTGTTGTACATGTACTATGCATAATAAGAGCTCTCTATAATGTAAAAGAGTATCTCCCAGACAATGCATATACAGGGAGTGCAGAATTATTAGGCAAGTTGTATTTTTGAGGATTAATTTTATTATTGAACAACAACCATGTTCTCAATGAACCCAAAAAACTCATTAATATCAAAGCTGAATATTTTTGGAAGTAGTTTTTAGTTTGTTTTTATTTTTAGCTATTTTAGGGGGATATCTGTGTGTGCAGGTGACTATTACTGTGCATAATTATTAGGCAAATTAACAAAAAACAAATATATACCCATTTCAATTATTTATTTTTACCAGTGAAACCAATATAACATCTCAACATTTACAAATATACATTTCTGACATTCAAAAACAAAACAAAAACAAATCAGTGACCAATATAGCCACCTTTCTTGGCAAGGACACTCAAAATCCTGCCATCCATGGATTCTGTCAGTGTTTTGATCTGTTCACCATCAACATTGCGTGCAGCAGCAACCACAGCCTCCCAGACACTGTTCAGAGAGGTGTACTGTTTTCCCTCCTTGTAAATCTCACATTTGATGATGGACCACAGGTTCTCAATGGGGTTCAGATCAGGTGAACAAGGAGGCCATGTCATTAGATTTTCTTCTTTTATACCCTTTCTTGCCAGCCACGCTGTGGAGTACTTGGACGCGTGTGATGGAGCATTGTCCTGCATGAAAATCATGTTTTTCTTGAAGGATGCAGACTTCTTCCTGTACCACTGCTTGAAGAAGGTGTCTTCCAGAAACTGGCAGTAGGACTGGGAGTTGAGCTTGACTCCATCCTCAACCCGAAAAGGCCCCACAAGCTCATCTTTGATGATACCAGCCCAAACCAGTACTCCACCTCCACCTTTCTGGCGTCTGAGTCGGACTGGAGCTCTCTGCCCTTTACCAATCCAGCCACGGGCCCATCCATCTGGCCCATCAAGACTCACTCTCATTTCATCAGTCCATAAAACCTTAGAAAAATCAGTCTTGAGATATTTCTTGGCCCAGTCTTGACGTTTCAACTTGTGTGTCTTTGTCACGGAACCATGAACCAGACGTACAACAAGAGATAAGTGAAAATAAGAAGGCTTTATTGAAAATAAAGCTGTAAAGCAAAAGTCCAAACGGATGGTGAAACCGAGCAGAGTCTTTGCGAAGCCAGAGGTCAGGAACCAGAAGGGTAGTCAGACGAAGCCAGGATCAGGAACCAGCAGGGTAGTCAGACGAAGCCAGGATCAGGAACCAGCAGGGTAGTCAGACGAAGCCAGGATCAGGAACCAGCAGGGTAGTCAGACGAAGCCAGGATCAGGAACCAGAAGGGTAGTCAGACGAAGCCAGGATCAGGAACCAGAAGCAGCAGCAGTCTTAGAAGCATGTGAACACAAGAGGACCAAGCAAGAAACTGAAGCCACAGACCTCCTATATATATGAGCTAGGCATCCAGCTCCTCCCAGGGGAAGGAGGAGCCGCAGGGTGGAAGGCTACAAGAAACCCAGAAACCAAGATGGCCGCCAGCACATGTCAAACGAAGGAGAGCAGCAAGCAGGTAAGACCATGACAGTACATCCCCCTCAAGGGCCCCTCCTCCGCGGAGCACAAAACGGTTTCTGAGGGAAGCGTGCGTGGAAGGCTCGGAGCAAGGCAGGAGCATGGACATCTGCGGAGGGAACCCAGGAACGCTCCTCTAGACCATAACCACGCCAATGGACCAAAAACTGCAACCGACCGTGGACCAGGCGTGAGTCCAGGATATTGCTCACCTCATATTCCTCACGATTGCCCACTTGGACCGGACGAGGCCGAGGAACCGAGGAAGTGAAACGATTACACACCAGTGGCTTCAACAGGGAGACATGAAACACGTTGGAGATCCGCATGCCAGGAGGAAGCGCAAGGGCATAGGCTACCGGGTTTACCCTGCGAAGCACTCGGAAGGGACCAACAAAGCGAGGCGCCAGCTTGGGAGTGGGCACTTGAAGGTTGAGGTTGCGGGTGGACAACCATACACGGTCTCCGACCTGGTAGGAAGGAGCAGGCGCTCGTCTGCGATCAGCCTGGAGTCTCTGGCGCTGCGCAGAGACCTCAAGGGACTTCTGGATCTGTACCCAAGAAGCACGTAGGACGGAAAGGTGATCCTCCACAGCCGGAATATCCTGGGGAGAGAATACCTCCGGTAACACGGCAGGTTGGAACCCATAATTGGCCATGAAGGGAGACGTCCCAGAGGAAGAGTTCACCGCCGTGTTCCTGGCAAACTCAGCCCAAGGCAGGAGGTCAACCCAATTGTCTTGGTGATCGGAGACATAGCAACGAAGGAATTGCTCCAAGGCCTGATTGGATCGTTCTGCGGCCCCATTGGACTGAGGGTGGTAGGCCGAGGAGAAGGAGAGATGAATCCCCAACTGGGAGCAAAAGGCGCGCCAGAACCTGGACACAAACTGACTCCCCCGATCCGACACAATCTCCTTAGGCAAACCGTGCAACCGGAAGACCTCCCTGGCAAAAATCGTGGCCAACTCTTGTGCAGAGGGTAACTTCTTGAGAGGAACACAGTGGCACATTTTGGAAAACCGATCCACAATCATGAGAATGACCGTATGGCCTCGGGATGCAGGGAGGTCCACAATGAAATCCATCCCCAGGTGTGACCATGGACGCTCCCCGGTGGCTATGGGTTGCAGAAGGCCCAACGGAAGGTGCCGAGGGGACTTACTCTGGGCACAAACGGAGCATGCCGCTACATATGCGGCGATGTCGGAACGTAGGGAAGGCCACCAGAACAGACGTGAAACAGCCCAGGACAGCTGATTCTTTCCAGGATGCCCCGCGGTCTTGGAGTTATGGTAGGTTCGCAACAACCGAGTGCGCAACTCCTCAGGCACAAAACATCTGCCGTTGGGTCTCCCAGAGGGAGCACCAGATTGAGCCGCCAAAATCTGCTCACCCAGGGGAGAGGTCAGGCTGGTGCGAATGGCGGCCAGGATCTGATTCGGAGGTATGACCGAAGTCGGAATCGACTCCTCCCTGGACAGCTCGGAGTACTGCCGTGATAAGGCATCCGCCCTGATGTTCTTGGAACCGGGTAGGTAGGAGACCACATAATTAAAACGTGACAAGAACAGAGCCCATCTGGCCTGACGTGGTGTCAATCTCTTGGCCTCAGAAAGGTAGGTCAGATTCTTGTGGTCCGTCAGGATGAGAACCGGAACCACCGAACCCTCGAGCAAGTGCCTCCATTCTTTAAGGGCCTGCACGATGGCCAATAACTCCCTGTCACCAATCTGATAGTTGCACTCCGCGGAAGACAGTTTCCGGGAGTAAAACCCACAAGGAAGCAGAGGACCCTCTGGTGTTCTACGCTGAGACAGAAGGGCGCCTACTCCCGTCTCAGACGCGTCCACCTCGAGGACAAAGGGCAACCCAGGGTTGGGATGCGACAGAATCGGAGCCGACACAAAGGCGGACTTTAGGGCCTCAAAAGCTCGGATGGCCTCGAGCGGCCAGACCTGGGAATTACTGCCCCTCCTGGTCAGATCCGTGAGAGGCTTGGCCAGCATGGAAAAGTCCCTGATGAACTTCCGATAATAATTGGCGAAGCCCAAAAAGCGCTGCAGGGAACGAAGACCACTGGGCTGGGGCCACTGTAAGACAGCCGAAACCTTCTCAGGATCCATGGAGAACCCCTCAGCGGAAATGATGTAACCTAAGAAGGTTACCTGGGATCGGTGAAATTCGCATTTCTCAAGCTTACCGAACAGCTTGTTCTCTCGTAACCGTTGCAACACTCGTCTGACATCCAGAATGTGGGCCTCCATGGATTCAGAATATACCAAGATGTCATCCAAATAGACTACCACACACTGCTGCAACAGGTCACGGAAAACATCGTTGATGAATTCCTGAAAGACTGCGGGCGCATTGCACAACCCAAAGGGCATAACCAAGGATTCGTAATGACCGGTCCTGGTGTTAAACGCGGTCTTCCACTCATCGCCCGCCTTGATCCTTACCAGGTTATATGCCGCCCTCAGGTCGAGTTTGGTAAAGACTGTGGCCCCTTTAAGGCGATCGAACAGCTCGGAAATCAAGGGTATCGGGTAAGCGTTCTTGATCGTGATGCGATTGAGACCCCTGTAATCGATGCAAGGCCTCAACTCACCGCCCTTCTTTTTCACAAAGAAAAATCCAGCCCCTGCCGGGCACGAAGATTTGCGAATGTGTCCGCGTGAAAGCGCCTCCCTCACGTACTCCTCCATGGCCTCATTCTCCGCTACCGACAGTGGATAGACTTTGCCACGAGGAGGAACGGCACCAGATTGTAACTCTATGGCACAATCATATGGGCGGTGCGGAGGTAGGGCAACCGCGCGCACCTTATCGAATACATCCCGGTACTCCTCATATTCAGGAGGCAACAGAGAGTCCGAGGAAGTACACAGCAACTTGACAGACCCATGGATGCAACTAGCCCCACACTGCGGTGACCACGAGAGGATCTCGACCGATCTCCAATCGAAAGTCGGATTATGCTTCTGGAGCCAGGGGTACCCCAAGACCACCGAGTAGTGTGGAGACGAAATAACCTGGAGGCAGACCGACTCTCTGTGAACGGCACCAATGGCTATCCCCACTGGAAGGGTCTCATGAGTCACGTGTGGCGGCAGAAGGGGTCTGCCGTCTATCGCCTCAAGAGCCAGTGGGGAACCTCGAGCCTGCAGAGGAATGGAATTGGCGGCAGCGAACACACTATCAATGAACAAACCACCAGCACCAGAGTCCACCAACGCCTGGGTCGTCACCGAGCCCCCGACCCAGGAGAGGACAACAGTGATCAGTGGTTTGTCAACACGGGAAACCGGGGACGAGGAGACTCCACCCAAGATCTGCCCCCGACAGGATCTCAGGGTACGAGCGTCTCCCGGACGGTTCGGACATGCCAACCGAAAATGCCTACCGAGACCACAGTACATGCATCGGCCCTCACGTCTCCGGAGTGCCCTCTCCCCCTCGGACAGGCGAGCAAACCCCAGCTGCATGGGTTCACCCCCAGACAAGTCATCCCCAGGAGGCGTGGGAGGAGAGGGAGGCACGGGTGGGACAGCAAACGTAGGCACCAATCTGTTAGAAGACCTCCGCAGGTTCTCCTTAAAGGAAGGTCTCTCCCTGAGTCTGGTGTCAATCAAAATCAGGAAAGAAATAAGAGACTCGAGCTCAACTGGTAGGTCCTTAGCTGCAACCTCATCCTTCAAGGCATCCGAGAGACCATGAGAGAAAGCAGCGACCAGAGCCTCATTATTCCAGCCCACCTCTGCTGCCAGGGTACGAAACTCAATGGCGTATTCAGCTACGGATCGTGAACCCTGTCTGATGGACATAAGGAGCTTCGCAGCAGAGGCAGCACGAGCCGGCACATCGAATACCTTCCGAAGAGAAGCAACAAAACCGGAAAACTCGGCAACCACCGGATTGTTGTTCTCCCATAAAGGGCTGGCCCAGGACAAGGCCTTGTCCGAGAGCAGCGAGATCAAGAAGCCCACCTTTGATCTCTCAGTAGGAAAGGCATGTGGCAGCAACTCGAAATAAATGCCCACCTGGTTAAGGAAACCTCGGCACTGAGTTGGCTCTCCCCCAAAGCGCTGTGGAAGAGGGGCAGAACCGGTCATACCTCGAAACACCGCAGGCGCAACAACAGGTGTCGGGGTAGACTCTGGCGCAACAACCGGAGCGGCAGTAGGAGCGAGCCCAGGAGCGACAACCGACCCATCGGCAACGGGAACGAAATGAGCCGTGCGTTCAAGCAGGGTTTGCAACGCCACAGCGAACCGACCCAACAGGTGATCCTGCTGATCAAGTCTGGCAACCAGCGTGGGTAGCGAGGATGGCCCTGTACCGTCAGAATTCATGGCTTGGTCCTAATGTCACGGAACCATGAACCAGACGTACAACAAGAGATAAGTGAAAATAAGAAGGCTTTATTGAAAATAAAGCTGTAAAGCAAAAGTCCAAACGGATGGTGAAACCGAGCAGAGTCTTTGCGAAGCCAGAGGTCAGGAACCAGAAGGGTAGTCAGACGAAGCCAGGATCAGGAACCAGCAGGGTAGTCAGACGAAGCCAGGATCAGGAACCAGCAGGGTAGTCAGACGAAGCCAGGATCAGGAACCAGCAGGGTAGTCAGACGAAGCCAGGATCAGGAACCAGAAGGGTAGTCAGACGAAGCCAGGATCAGGAACCAGAAGCAGCAGCAGTCTTAGAAGCATGTGAACACAAGAGGACCAAGCAAGGAACTGAAGCCACAGACCTCCTATATATATGAGCTAGGCATCCAGCTCCTCCCAGGGGAAGGAGGAGCCGCAGGGTGGAAGGCTACAAGAAACCCAGAAACTAAGATGGCCGCCAGCACATGTCAAACGAAGGAGAGCAGCAAGCAGGTAAGACCATGACAGTCTTGTTCAGTGGTGGTCGTCTTTCAGCCTTTCTTACCTTGGCCATGTCTCTGAGTATTGCACACCTTGTGCTTTTGGGCACTCCAGTGATGTTGCAGCTCTGAAATATGGCCAAACTGGTGGCAAGTGGCATCTTGGCAGCTGCACGCTTGACTTTTCTCAGTTCATGGGCAGTTATTTTGCGCCTTGGTTTTTCCACACGCTTCTTGCGACCCTGTTGACTATTTTGAATGAAACGCTTGATTGTTCGATGATCACGCTTCAGAAGCTTTGCAATTTTAAGAGTGCTGCATCCCTCTGCAAGATATCTCACTATTTTAGACTTTTCTGAGCCTGTCAAGTCCTTCTTTTGACCCATTTTGCCAAAGGAAAGGAAGTTGCCTAATAATTATGCACACCTAATATAGGGTGTTGATGTCATTAGACCACACCCCTTCTCATTACAGAGATGCACATCACCTAATATGCTTAATTGGTAGTAGGCTTTCGAGCCTATACAGCTTGGAGTAAGACAACATGCATAAAGAGGATGATGTGGTCAAAATACTCATTTGCCTAATAATTCTGCACTCCCTGTATGTTGGGAAACACAAAGTAGCATACTAACTGCTCCCTCTCATCACAAAAAAATTGGGTTCATTAGAATCTAAATTTCATGGGAAATTATGGACGAATTCCGAACTGTTAGAATCAATTTGTTCATCCTTAATTTTAATCTACGGTATGTGGTATTGAAAGGAGGACCTGACAGATACCTGATATTATGGTTCCAGGTGCTCTACTAGTCTATGACCAGCACTGCACTTATTATTTATATGCTACAGTACTGTGCAAATGTTTTATGCAAGTGTGTAAAAAATGCTGCAAAGTTAGAATGCTTTGAAAAATTGAAGTTAAAGGAATTATCCTGGAAAAAGATATCGATGACATATCCTCAGGATAGGTTATCATTATCACATCGTTGAAGGTGCCGGCCTTGCCAGGACCAGATCTAAAGTACTGTTTCAGAAAGCCGCGGTGCTTACCGGAGCTCCCCCCTAGCAGTTTACCAAGAACAACACCATATATTGTATAGTGGTTGTGTTGGTATTGCTGGTTATCCCCATTGACTTGAATGGGGCTAAACTGCAACTAGGCTATGTGTCAGGTGATGTCACTGGCCTAGGAAAAGGCTGGGTGCTCCATGAATTGGGGTTTCCAGGTGTCAAAAGACTGCAGATCTGATATTGCTGAACTATCCTGAGGATAGAATATCAATATATTTTCCAAGATAACTAGTGTTGAGCGTGAGTATTTGAATCACAAATTTTAATCGCGAATATTGCCACTTCGAGAATTTAGAATATCAGTGCTATATATTTGTATTTTGCGAATAAACTATTAACATTTCCATTTCGGAAAGCATTCTTACTTTGCAACATTTTTCCCTACCTACCTAAAACGTCTGTACAGTACTGTATGTCAAAGATAATGTTCTTTCTATGGTAGTGGGATAAATGATCGGAAAACAGGAAACCTAATTGTGACACTAAAAGCCACACTCTTCTGGTCAAGTGATCGTCAGGGAGTTAGACCCAAAACTCATAATATAATTTAATAGTTAAGAGTTTTCTATGATGCCAACATAATATTGTGTTGTTGACCAGATCTTTCTGGATCCCTCACAGCCTTCTATTGGCTGCACCCCCCATTGCAAGATGTTTTTATCTGCACAAGGTGGAGATGTAGCGACGACCGTGGAGGGATCCAGAAGGACACAGGCGTCAGGGACCAGGGAAGTATTCTCTGTATGAGGGGCCAAGGCATTGTGTTTGTGAGGGGGTTAAAGGTTTGGATAACCCCTTTAATATTTAATTGGTGTCACATATTATTACTATCCTAAGCACTATATAT
This sequence comes from Bufo bufo, assembly GCF_905171765.1. Lineage (NCBI taxonomy): Eukaryota > Metazoa > Chordata > Amphibia > Anura > Bufonidae > Bufo > Bufo bufo. The sequence continues at coordinate 88,041,210 of NC_053394.1, forward strand.
TGCACATGGTACACAAATATTTTTGTAAGTAAAGCTTAGTCAATCAGTGTCTTAACATTGCAGGACTAAGAAAAACAATAAAAACTTTTCAAAATGTTTTTTTTATAAATGCTTCCCAAAGCTGAAGTGTGTGGATGTGTAGGCTTATTGCTGCTGATATTCCTTATCATTAAAATGTGTTGAATATGTATGTCAGTGACATTATCAGTTTATAATAATACACACTTAGGTATGAACACATGAGATTTTAAACCATGCAAGGAATTGACACCTAGCAACCACATGTTTCATTTTTGGAAATTTGCCAGAAATGCAACATTTAATTTCATAAGGCTGAGTACCGCTATTAAATGTGCAAGAATCTTGCTGATATTGGCGTCATGCAAACATACCTATTCATGACAATAATCAGCCTTGGTAATGAGAGATAATAATAATACAGCAATGACAGTAATTATAGCGACCTTTGTTTGTGTCGCTCTAATTAATTAGGATTTATTATACCGCATCTATTCATACACAATATTGAAAAAGTTAGTTCAATATGCTTCAACATTTTCTTGAAGGAATGCTGTGCAAAAATCAGGAATTGTGGCTTTTACATCAATCTAGTATAATAGTGGATCTGCAGAAAATAAGTTACTTACAAAACTGAATAACCATCTACCCCCAACAAATACACATTGGTATTTAGACAACCCTGTTCTGTATGTTTTACTTAGCATATGGAAGGGATAAAGGGAGCTTCCCTGTTTGGTAGTCCTGCGATCAGTCATAGTGGAGATTTGCTGTAGAGTTTAGCTTGTTAAAATGAGTTGTCCAGTGTTGTGAAGTTTTTATGTATGGCTCACTGTGCTTTAAAAAGAAGCCCATTCTCAACCTTACCAATCCTTCGCCACTGTCATTCCGATGTTGCACTGGTCTCCGCTGCTCTCCACTTCTTGGTCCCTTCAGGACATGCTCAGAATGCCAACAGATGCCTGGATAGCCAAGCACTATTAAGGCCCATTCACATGACCGTATTTTTCTTTCAGCATCCAATCTGCGACCCATTCATTTCAATCGGGCCACATATGCACTTCCGTTCCGCGGCCCTGCAAAAAAGATAGACCATGTCCTATTCTTGGCCATTTTGTGCACAAGAATAGGCATTTGTATGATAGGACAGGACCTTCCGATCTGCATATGCCTGTATTTGCGGATCCACAATTTGCTTTCCGCAAAAATGGATGTGGTCGTGTGAATGGACCCTTACAGTCACTAATTGATTTAGCAGTTATCTACTAGCACCAGGAAGCGGAAAGCAGTGGGGACCAGAACAGCATTTTAAAAACATCAGTGGGCAATCAGGTAATGTAAGACTTTTTTTTTATATTTAAGCCACTGTTATATATAATAATAATCTTTATTTATATAGCGCCAACATATTCCGCAGCGCCTTACAATTCAGGGGTTCATATGCAAACAGTCATAAATAACATAGCAACAGACAAGTCAATTATTACAACAAAAGGAATGAGGGCCTTGCTCGCAAGAACTTACAATCTATGAGGGGATAGGGGTGACACAAAAGGTAGAAGTGTTCGTTATGTACGATAGTCCAGCCATCTTGGGAGAATAGGGGAGCAGATATAAAACCACATCAGCCGGTCAGCAGCCAATATACAAAGTGCTTCTGGGTGCAGTGCAGGCTCAGCTTCAGGGAATGATAGATGGGCTATGGAGGGTTAGATCAAGGGAGATGATAGGCCACCCTGAAAAGATGTGTTTTCTTTTTAGCGAACACTTAAAACTGTGCATGTTGTGATTGAGCCTGATTTCTTGGGGTAGGGAATTCCAGAGAGTCGGTGCAGCTCGGAAGAAATCTTGGAGCCGGAGAGAGAGGTTTGGATTTTTGTGGAAGTCAGTCGTAAGTCATTGGCTGAACGGAGAGCACGGGTAGGGTGGTAGACAGAGATGAGGGAAGAGATGTAGGGTGGTGCAGCACTGTGGAGGGCTTTGGGGTTGAGGAAGAGCAGTTTGAATTGGATTCTATAGTGTATGGGTAGCCAGTGCAATGACTGGCACAATTCGGAGGCATCAGAGTAGCGGTTGGACAGATAGGTGACCCTGGCTGCTGCATTAAGAATAGATTGGAGAGGGGAAAGTCTGGTGAGAGGGAGGGCAATTAATAGTGAGTTGCAGTAATCAAGGCGGGAGTGGATCAGGGCAACAATGAGAGTTTCCATAGTTAGAAAGGGGCGGATACTAGAGATGTTTTTGAGGTGCAGACGACATGAGCGGGAGAGAGATTGAATATAAGAGGGTGAAAGAAAGATCAGTGTCAAAAGTCACCCCGAGACAGCAGGCGTACTGCCTAGTAGTGATGACTGTGTTGCACACCGAGAGGCAGACATCAGGTTTAGGTAGGTTAGTAGATGGAGAGAACACAAGAAGTTGAGTTTTTGAAAGATTTAGTTTCAGATAGAGAGAGGACATAATGTTAGAGATGGCAGAAAGACAGTCACTGGTGTTCTGTAATACAGTAGGTGTGATGTCAGGGGAAGAAGTGTATAGTTGTGTGTCATCAGCATAGAGATGGTACTGGAAACCAAATCTGCTACTGGTTTGTCCAATTGGTGATGTGTACAGGGAGAAGAGGAGAGGGCCTAGGACTGAACCCTGAGGAACTCCAACAGCAAGGGGGAGAGGTAAGGAAGTGGAGCCAGCAAATGATACACTGAAAGAGCGACCAGAGAGATAGGAAGAAGACCAGGAGAGGGCGGAGTACTTTAGGCCAATGGATTGGAGCATGGCGAGTAGGAGATGGTGGTCTACAGTGTCAAAAGCTGCAGAGAGGTCAAGGAGAATGAACAGAGAGTAGTTACCGCTGCATTTTACTATCAGGAGGTCATTTGTCACTTTAGTGAGGGCAGTTTCTATTGAATGCAGGGGGCGGAAACCAGATTGTAATGGATCGAGCAGAGAGTGACCAGAGAGATAGCGGGTAAGGCGAGAGTAGACCAGACGCTCCAGGAGTTTAGAGATGAATGGAAGATTGGAGACTGGTCTGTAGTTAGTTGTGCAGGATGGGTCGAGAGATTTTTTTTTATTAATAGAGTAATGATAGAGTGTTTAAAAGAGGAGGGGAAGATACCAGAAGAGAGGGAGAGGTTGAAGATTTTTTTTTAGGTGACTGGGTATCATGTATACATGTATATGTATATATATATATATATATATATATATATATATATATTTATATATATACACATGAACAGAATTGTTGGCATGCTTCTAGTAAAGAAAGAAAGGGCCACAATGGTCACTAAATAACTGAAAACTCACAATCTGTAACTCTCAATGAGACTTCTGCACCTGTCCACAGGTATTTTGTCCCACTCCTCATAAGCAAACAAGTCCAGCTGTCTCATAACAGTGACATCCACAGAGCTCCAATAACAGTTGCATCCACATTACCCCAAAAAAGGAACTTACATAGCAGCCCCATAACAGTAACATACACAAGCGCCCATAACAGTAATATGCACATATGCACAATAACAGTGACACCCACAGTGCCCCCATAGCAGTGACATCCACAATGGCTCTATAACAGTGACATCCACAGAGCCCTCTTAACAATGACATCCAAAGTGCCCCCATAACAGTGACATTCGTAGTGCCTCCATAACAGTGACAACCACAGTGCTCCACAACAGTGACATCAATAGTGCTCCCATAAGAGTAGCATACGAAGCACCTCCATAACAGTGACAGCGAAAATCCCTCATAACAGTGACATCCAAAGTGCCCGCATAACAGTGCCGTCCACAGCATCCTCATAACAATGACATCCACAGTGTCCTCCATAACAATGACATCGACAGTGCCCCCCATAACAATGGCATCCACAGTGCCCTCATAACAGTAACATAGACAGAGCCCCCATAACAGTGATATCCACAGTGCCCTCCATAACAGTGCCATCCACAATGTCCCCATAACAGTGACATCCATTGTAACCTTATAACAGTGAATAAAAATGGCTGGGTTGTCATGAAAACTGTATTTATTTCAGTGAGGTGAAGACTCAGGACCTGTGAACTTCTATTGTCCAATAAGGGTCAGGTGACTATGTGTAAGTCAGAATATGTCTTTAGCCTCTTTCATCTTTTTTCATATTTTATGTTGCAGCCTTGTGCCCGACTCCAATCAGGCAATCAGAATAACTCCCTGGATCAACGACCCCTCTCTAGTAGCTATAGCCTGTAATATTATTACACTCCAGAAATACATCCAAGTACCCTCTTGAACTCTTTTAGTGAAATCACCATCACCACCTCCTCAGGCAGAGGGTTCCATAGTTTCACTGCTCTTACTATAAAGAATCCTCTTCTATGTTTGTGTAGAAACCTACTTTCTTCCAGACCCAGAGGATGTTATTAGATCTCCCCTGTCTTTTTTCTAAAGTGAATAACCCTAATTTTGATAATCATTCAGGGTACTGTAGTTCCCCCATTCCAGTTATTACTTTAGTTGCCCTCTCCAGCTCTGCTATGTCTACCTTGTTCACAGGAGCCCAGAACTGTACACAGTACTCCATGTGTGGTCTGACTAGTGATTTGTAAAGTGGCAGAACTATGTTCTCATCATGGACATCTATGACCCTTTTGATACAACCCATTATCTTAATGGTCTTGGCAGCAGCTGCCTGACACTGGTTTCTACAGCTTAGTTTGTTTTTCACTAAAATTCCTAGGTCCTTTTCCATGTCAGTGTTACCCAGTGTTTTACCATTTAGTATGTATGGGTGATTTGCATTATTCCTTCCCATGTGCCTAACCTTACTTTTGTCAGTGTTAAACCTCATCTGCCACTTCTTTGCCCAAGCCTCCAATCCATCCAGATCCCTCTGTTGCAGTATACTGTCCTCTTCAGTGTTAATTACTTTACACAGTTTAGTGTCACCTGCAAAAATGTATTTTTTTTACTGTGCAAGCCTTCTACAAGATCATTAATACATATATTGAAGCGAATAGGGCCAAATACTGACCCCTGAGGAACCCCACTAGTGACAGTGACCCAATATGAGTGTGTACCGTTAATAACCACCCTCTGTTTTCTATCACTCAGCCAGTTACTTACCCACATACAGATGTTTTCTCCCAGTCCGAGCATTCTTATTTTATATACTAACCTTTCATGCGGTACAGTGTCAAATGCTTTGGAGAAGTCCAGATATACGACATCCATTGATTCGCCGCTGTCAAGTCTAGAACTTACCTCTTCATAGAAACTGATTAAATTAGTTTGACATCATTGGCAATTGATAATTATTGTTAATTATCCTTCTAAAGAAGCAGTCATGCGAAACGAGTGTTGAGGGGAAGCTGCCATTTTATATTCAACTTAAGTTATGTTACAGATAGTAAAGTTCACTTATAGTCTGTCAATATTATATTAGATTACTATTGTTAGCAAACAATTATTTATAGGCTAGTTTAGAAGGTCATATTCAACAGCCTTGCACGTGTCACGCCAGCCTATCTACCACTGGTATCAAACGTTTAATATAGAGGTAATTGGATAGTTGGTCCTGCCAACTTCAACTAGATAGACTTAGCACTGAAATTACTGAACCTTTATATTGCATTAGACTTTTGTTTGTGTAATAAATATGTACTGTGGCGCTATATATTTGAATCCCTACCAAAATCATGAAATGATAATTATTTTTAATCATATTTAATAAAAGTGAATTTTAAAGAAATGTAGTATTACTCATATTTGTTGGTTTATTATATCATTGGTAATGATGCATCCAAAAATGTATGAATTATTAAATTATTCATCGGATATGGTCATACATACTTCATAATGATATCAATAAAAATGCACATTGCTATGCAGAAAAAAAGTCTGTGCTCAGCTCCATAGACTGAAATCATACCTATAGAGTAAAAGTAACACATCATTTGTACTGTATAGTAAACACTATAAAAAAGAAAAATGAAACCCGCAAAAAAAAGCCAATTTTTTTCCCCACTCCATTAATAATTTTTCACAACTTTCAAATGCATCATATGGAATTCTAAATGGTGCTTTTAAAAAATACAACTTGTCTTGCAAAAAAAAAAAAAAAAAGCCTCCATATGGCTATGTGATTGGAAAAATAAAAAGGTTATGGTTCTTGGAAGGCAGGGAGTGAAAAATTAAAACACAACAATGGAAATTGTTGTTTTGGGAATGGTTTAGAGAGCCATAGTAACTAATCCTATTACAGTGAGTCAGCAACAATCCATTGTACATAGTACGGTTCAGCCAGAAGTCATTTTTGTTTATCTAGATTCATTTTGATGTTGTTTCTACGGAGAATGAAAAAATGAAAATGTTGTGTACGTTTTATCACAGTCTGTTCATGTTCTGTGACATGTTTAATGCTTACATTCAATGATTTTAATTTTATTTCTCCATTCAAAAAAGCTAAATTAAATCATGCACTTAGCTCCTCCATCGTAATGAAATTGGTGGATTCAATGTGAAGGTTAGCTATAAATAGCGTAATTATTTCTTCACTGAATGTACACACATGACATAATAATAATAATTTTCTTTCTTCAATGGGACTTGATGGCTGACAATTACCATAAACACATCCATTTATTATTCAGCTAATGCTCTTACCATACTACTATATCAATGAAGTCATATTAACCGTTTAACTGAGTACTGTCAGTGCCAAGATAAGGGAGCCTGTCTTATGGCTGTATTACACCAGCAAACTCTGCAGGCGATTGTCGGGAAAGAAGCGTTCCTGCCCGGCAATCACCTGCTCGCTAGGGGAGGAGACAGCTGTTCTTTTATGCAGTAAACTTTTCCACAGCATGAAGAGGATCTTTATGATCTTTAGGCCATCACTAGTCCCCATGCTGTCTAGTTATTTGCCAGCAGCAGATGATGATTAGACAGCACGATCTTCCACCAGCAAATCATCATCTTTCAGCATGCAAAAAAATCACAATTTCCTGATGAACAAGCGGCAGTATTAGACTCACTATCACTAACAAGTGTTACTATAAATGCTCGTCAGCGATCATCTGGAAGAATGCTTGTGTAATACAGGCATTAAGTACGTCCAGGTGTACTGACATTGGGCGTGAAGGAGTGCAATTCTGGGTGCCCTGTGGGAATCATGCATGAGTCCTCCTTAATAGGACCAGTACAAAATATTTGCTGGGTGTCACACAGTTCCTCAACTGAATTCCCCTCTCTACAGTTGCTCTCCATGGCTGGTGTCAGACTGGTTGGAAATGTAGATCTGGCGTTACATTTAACTTGGTAGAAAGGACCTTTCTTTATGAAACATAACTTAGTCCTTTCCATGTCATATTGGGAATGGAGAAAAAAAAAGTGAGGCATCTGTCTCAAGTAGCAGTACTTTCTGTTGCAGTTTTAACCTTAGATTAAGTCCCGATGAGTGGTCAATGTACTGTAGATGAGCAATAAGGGCAGTTGATTAGGTTACACTGGGCAAATTAATAATGTTACCTACCATATTCTACAAGCCATGCTTCTAGCTTTGGTCAGTCCCATTCTCTTTGCTACTAGGTGGTTAAGAATTTTGCTGGAGTTCCCCCTACAGAAGATCTGAACTTTCAGCAATCAAGTGGTGGAGAAAAAAATCCAAAGTTTACTGGGTCCTGGATGGCAAATCCAGTACGTCTGATCATTTACATGTTTCATATTTGCTATGAGGGCTTTTCTCTTCTATGTACCCAAATGATTATTGGTACAATTTTGTTTAGTGTCATTGGTTATCAATTATAACTGAAAATATCCTGATGGTTATAGAGCAGTGGCGATGAACCTATGGCACGGGTGCCAGAGGGGGCACTCGAAGCCCTCTCTGTTGGCACACGTGCTCCATAAAAAATTGAAGGCATGCCAATATGTCTGAAAAGATTTTCCTACCATTATTCAGCACAGGGCGCGCTATGACTGGCACAAGCAGTGCACTGAATGTAGGCAGGCTATAATAGCTAAATGATAAAGTACATAGAAGATATACTATATTGGACTGTAGTATTCAGGCTAACTTGCCGAGTTGGCACTTTGCAATAAATACGTGGATTTAGGGTTGCAGTTTGGGCAAAATTATATAACACTCAACAATGGCCCAGATTTAATACTCCTAAAGATGGTGTAAGGTGAGGGTATGTTCTCACAAATTAAATCCGCTGTGGATTTTATCGCGGAAAATAACCGTTTTCCTCCATGAAATCAGCCGTCAAACCTCCATCAATAGCTTTTCATTGTGCACATGGTGGTGTTTTTTTTCTGCTGCTAAATTAAGATCTGTTTCTGAAGAGGCATGTTACTTCTTAGAAGCGGATTGATAGAGGATGTTGTATAGAAGTGAATAAGGAAGCTGAAAAAACTTTAGCAGTTTTAGAAGCAGGTTAATAATAATAATAACTAGATGGTGTCGTGTCTGAAGAAACCACAGGATGTTGGCTTGAAAACGCTAGAGATATAAGCAAAGTCTATTGTGACAAACTGTCATTTGCCACTGGGCATTATAGAAAACTTATGGCTAGCCTCCTGCCCTACGACTATGGCCCCGGGACATATTACCCTGCAAGAACAGTGTAACAGAACTATGCCGCATGTCTGCACTGTTAATAGGACCGAACGCGGTCAGCGGTGTATACTAAAGAATCTATGGAACTGTTTTGGGCAGGAAATTGTGCTTGCGGTCGGTCATAAAGGACTTCCACTTAACTTTTGATCCGCTGGAGGGATTTGTGTGATTTTTGGAAGTGTTTATGTTTGATCACAGACAGAAGGTAGGATTTTGTGTATTTGGGTGGTAATTCCTGCCCTGTTGTTCCCACATGTGTATTGGTGATTTCCCTTTGTCCTGAGAGATAATTGAATTGCTCTTCGGGTGTCTCCAGGGCAGAGAGGAGGAAACCATGATGCATTGTGGGGACCTGCATAAATACGGGCGGGTAGCCCTCAATAAAGAGTTCAGTTCATGTTTTTCTAACCCTTCAAAACGGAGCCTCGTCTCGTTATTGGAGGGAATTGCTGTAGCACGCTGGGGATTGCTATGCTCTGCATATTCCCTGGAGGAGAGATCTTTCCCACACGGTCCTGAATGCTGGAGGTTCATTCAGGGTGGAAGGAAGACGGCGCGGCTCCAGTTAAGCTACGGCGGTTGTGGAGTCTGCAGTGGTGTGGTGTCCAGTGCGGTGCTTGTGGTCCTGGGCGCAAGCTAGGAAGCGTCCATTAACGGAAGAGGATCCGTTACATCTATTTAACCTGGTTTATTAAAATTTTAACCCAAGTCACCCAATGACTGACTGTGCCAAATTTGAGGACCCTACTATTAACAGTCTAAGAGTGTTGGCAATTTAAATATTCCCATATAAAACAAAATGGCTGAAATATGATTTGCTTTAAAACTGTGAGAATGGCAGTATTTGAAAGTTTTACATGGAATTCAATAGGTGAAATCTGATTGGCTGTTTTAGGCTCCCCCCACTTTTCCTAAATTTTGACCGCAGTCACCCAGTGAGTAATTGTGCTAAGTTTGGGACACTTGGCATTTAAACTATGATAATAGCAGCAGTTTGTCTTTTTTTCATTAAGGTCAATGGCTGAATTCTGATTGGCTGTTGTTGCCCCACCCCTTTTGTTTCCTAATTGTGAACCACAGTCACCCAGTGACGAACACTTTAAGGTTTGGGAATTATGGCATTTAACGTGTAAAAATAGCAGCAGTTTAATTTTTTTCTATTGAAAATCAATGAGTGAAATTTGTTTAGTTGTTGGTGGCTCTGCCCACTTTTTCTAACATTGAAGTCCAAGACATCAATAATGTGAGAATGGCAGCACTTTTAATTTTTTCTATTTAAATCAATCAAAGAAATCTGATTATCTTTGGTCCTGCCCACTTTTCTTAGTTTGAATCCCAGTCCTCCAGTGACCATCTTTGCCAAGTTTGATGACCCTGCCATTAACAGTCTAAGAGCAGCGGCAGTTTGAAATTTTCCCATTTAAACAAATGGCCGGAATTTGACTGGTCGTTGTAGACTCCGCCCACTCCGCCCACTCCCAGTCACCCAGCGACCCACGGTGCCAAGTTTGGGTATATTGGGTATTCTGGATTAAATACTGTGAGAATGACAGCAATTAAAATTTTCTTATTGAAGTCAATAGGGAAAATCTGATTGGTTGTTTGTGGCTCCACCCACTTTTTAGAGTCCCAAAAATGTGACAGAAATTTTCAGGTTGACCCCATGACTAAGTGACCCAAGTTTGGTAAGTTTAACTTCAAAGCTGTACGAGTGGCAAAAGTTTACAATTTTCTAATGAAAGTCTATGACAAAAAGTGGGGTCTTCGGGGGACTGCCCCAGGCACCCAGAGTGTCGGATCTGTTAACAAAGCACAAGCAACCTATTCGGGTATGTGCAGAACAAATGTGTAAAGTTTGGTAATTGTACTCCTAAAACTGTGGGAGGAGAAGCGCATAGAAAATAGCTAAATTCTTATTGGCCGTTGCTAGCTCCGCCCACTTTGGGGTGTCCCCTCAAAATTTACCCTTTTATTCGGGTTGACACCAACAATATGTGGTCCAAGTTTGGGGAGTGTAGCTTCAAAACTGTGTGATAATAATAATCTTTATTTATATAGCACCAACAATCCGTAATGCTTTACAATTCAGGGGTTCATGTACAAACAGTCATAAGTAACATAGCAGAAGAAGAAGCCTAGGCAAAACGTGCATTGTTGTGCGTTATTGTCCTGGTCTTAGTTTTTGTTCTATTTTATTTTATTTATTTTTATTTTTTCCTTATGTTTCTCCTGGTCCTACACCGACCTAGGGGTGGTTAACCCTTTGAGTGGGTATGTTACTTCATTTCCTCTGTAGCATTAGGTTTGCTATGTAGATCTGATATCATTATTTCCTGATATTATTTTGATTGGTACAGGCTTGCCTACCTTTGTGTTTTGTACATGTATTTCCATCTTTTGTGGGAGCTTTGGGATCCATACTTAGTATGGAGTTTGTGGACATTGCTCCATATCTAGATGTTTAGTCCCCATTTTACCTGATTTATGTCTACATATTTATTTATATATGCTGCAATAATATAATACTTTTTACATACAAGATTCTGAGTCCTGCTTATTTTTTTACCTGTTATAAGGTTTTTATATAGGTTGTTATATACGGAGAGGAGTTAGATAAGGGGATGTGGTAGGCCACCTTAAAAATATGTGTTTTTAAGAAGCGCCTAAAACAGTGTATATCGTGATTTAAAGGGTTTCTGTCACCCCACAAAACTCTTTTTTTTTTTTTTGGATAGTTAGATTCCTTATAGGGCGATATAGGAGAATATAATAGTCTTACTTACTTTCATGCGGCCGATTCTTTATAAAACGAAGTTTTATAATATGTAAATGAGGGCTCTACCAGCAAGTAGGGCGTCTACTTGCTGGTAGCCGCAGCAGCAATCCGCCCCCTCGCCGTGTTGATTGACAGGGCCAGCCGTGATCTCCTCCTCCGGCCGGCCCTGTCAGTAATTCAAAAACCGCGCGCCTCTGGTCATTCGGCGCAGGCGCTCTGAGATGAGGAGGCTCTTCTCCTCAGCACTCCCTCAGTGCGCCTGCGCCGATGACGTCTTCTCTTTCGGTGATGTCATCGGCGCAGGCGCACTGAGGAGACGAGCCTCCTCATCTCAGAGCGCCTGCGCCGAATGACCAGAGGCGCGCGATTTTTGAATTACTGACAGGGCCGGCCGGAGGAGGAGATCACGGCTGGCCCTGTCAATCAACACGGCGAGGGGGCGGATTGCTGCTGCGGCTACCAGCAAGTAGACGCCCTACTTGCTGGTAGAGCCCTCATTTACATATTATAAAACTTCGTTTTATAAAGAATCGGCCGCATGAAAGTAAGTAAGACTATTATACTCTCCTATATCGCCCTATAAGGAATCTAACTATCCAAAAAAAAAAAAAAGAGTTTTGTAGGGTGACAGAAACCCTTTAACGTAATTTCTTGGGGTAGGGCATTCCATAGAACTGGTGCAGCTCAGGAGAAGTCTTGAAGTCGGGAGTGAGAGGTTTGCATTAGGGTCCATTCACACGTCCGTAAGTGTTTTGCGGATCCGCGAAACATGGACACCGGCAATGTGCATTCCGCAATTTGCGGACCGCACATCACCGGCACTATAATAGAAAATTCCTAATCTTGTCCGCAATTGCAGACAAGAATAGGACATGTTCTATTTTTTGGCGGAAACGGAAGCACGGATGCGGAAGTGCGGATCCGCAAATGCGGACAGCACATTCCGGACCTATTGAAAATGAATGGGTCTGCACCCGTTCCGCAAAGTTGCGGACGTGTGAATGGACAGTTACGGCAGATGTCAGTCGTAAAGAGTTTAGAAGTGTATTTCCTCCAACAAAAATCCTTCTGAATTATATCCCAGCCAAGGTCTGGATAAGAAAAACAGGCAAATCCAAATCTTTAACCAAATACTCTTTTAAAACATTTGTAATAAATCTGCCACAAAATTAGAAATCTGGCATAAAAAAAAATTACCTGTTTTCAGCTAGTAATCTGCTACAGATTTTTCTGCTGTGGATTTTTCCATGTCAATTTAGCCTCATATATGCTTTCTAGACCTGTACCAGAACTATCACAGGAGCTCACACTGGATGATAAATGTGGTGCAGGAACACTTTTCTGTGACTCTATATCAACTATTGGTTGGCTTACTTTCAGATAGAATTAAGAAAATGCAAATACTAAAATATTACTTCATTATAAATATATTATCAAACACCTTTCAATAGTTATAATGGCTTGTTTTGTCTGGGGAGCAATCATTAGGAAAAATAAAATGGCCGCCATCCTACTAGTGCACACAAAACCTGTCCTAATTACACAGCGGGACAAGTTAAAGAGCTGCACCATCTTCCTCACTTACTTGTCAGGGATTATGATCTTGAATACAGTTTAATATCATCCTCAGATGAATCTTTGTAGGAATGGAGGTTATGAGGGGACATAAAGTACAGAGAGGGGATGAGGGTAATGGGCAGCAGTTCTTGTATGCAGTCTCCATTACCACAGTCTGTCCTGTCCTGTCCGTCCTCTCTGTACTTCATGTCTCCTCATGACCACCATTCCTACAGAGATTCAGCTGAAGATCTTATCAGCTTTATTCAGGGTCATTATCCCTGACAACCAGAGCAGAGAGGAGGAAGAGGCAGCTATTTTGCTCAGTGTTGTGAAGTAACTTGTGCTTCTGTGTGATAGGACAGGTTTTGTGTTCGCTAATAAGTTGGCGGCCATTTTATTTCTCCTAATGATTGCTCCCTAGACAAAATTAACCACTATAGCTAATGAAATGTATTTGGGAATATATTTATACTAAAGTACTATTTAAGTATTTTCATTTTCTTAATTGCCAGAGAACCCCTTTAAGCCACACCCCTTTTTGAGCATGCCCAAAAAAGTGTAAAAAGCCTATATGTGCCAAATTGTGCACATTTGTCACGCGAAGGGCACTGAATGTGATCTATGCCAGTATTTCCCAACCAGTGTGCCTCCAGCTGTTGCAAAACTACAACTCCCAGCATGCCCGGACAGCCTTTGGCTGTGCGGGCATGCTGGGAGTTGTAGTTTTGCAACAGCTGGAGGCACACTGATTGGGAAACACTGATCTATGCTACAGAAACCAAAGTTTTATTAATTAGTTACGATTTATGTTATTTTCTATTACCACTATTGCACTTTACTCACATCGCAGGGTCTCGAAATGCAATATCAAAAGTAACTTGTATTCATTGAATTCCTTCCTATGTTTATGGTGATAAAGCTGTTGCTTTAAAACACATCACCAACTAATTCTGTACTTTTCTGTGCTTTTTCTCAGACACAATAAATACTATGGTATTTACAGAGTTTTCTCACGTTAGATAGAAATTTATAGCAGCATTTTGTTTTATCCCAGGAGCAAACCATACCTGGGTCTTTTGAGCGTTCAATTCAACAGTAGATGAATTTTAAAATCCCTGTAAACCGTCTTCTTTTTTTTTTTTTTTTTTTTTTTTACTATTGCAGCGTTCAAAAATCCTTGGCAAAAATGAATATTTTCCTGCCCAATACCTGCAGAAGCTTTCAGCTACAGGTTAGAGAAATGTCAGCTTTACAAGCCGTTCCCCATCACTAATGAATATCATTGTACAAAAGCTCCCAACATGAATATTTGTGTGTCCCAAGCATTCTGGATTATAGCCTAGGTTATTCATTCATGAAGGTCTGAATGCGGCATTTCTGTAACCAGCTGTTACAAGGCACCAAAGCAGCAAACCTTCCCTTTCATATAGATTTCAGAGGCAAAATATTCTGTTTATGAGCAGACCGTCTAGAACAGGTCACAATTCAAATGCAAAACAGCCTCCTGTCTATGGATAAGGTTTGGAATGTCAAAGACGTTTCATCCCTTCCCAGCCCTCGGCTGGCGTCGCTGTAATAAAACGTGCACTTCTATCTACTTGATTTCTTTCAAACGTTGACAAACAGCAATAATGAACAATTAATTATATTCCTTAAAACTGTAGCTTTTAGAGCGGTCAGAAAAGTCAACCATTGCTTGCAAAAATCACACTCACATTGTGCATGCAGAGTGCATGTGGCCCCTGATTGGTGAATATGAATGAAGGAGCTCATCGTAAAGCAGCCATGAAAGAAAAAAAATTGCCTTGGATAAAAATATTTACATTATTTGAAAAGGAAAGAAAAAAATGCATCCGCTTCTAGGCTTTGATCGAAAACCTTCATCTGGCACCTTTCCAAAACAAAATGATGTAGCACATTTTTTATTTAAAAGAGTATAAAGGGTTCTGAAGAACCAATAAGACCTCATTTACAGTCATGCGTTCACCTTAGGGACTCCAATTCAAAGCCACAACCGTGGCTGCAAGCATTGGGAATGGGCCCATTTGATTACACCAAATGTTAAGTGGAAAGGAATTGCTGCCCTGAGACCTATTTAAGTAGTTGTAAATAGTTAAATCTTTCATTGAAAGAGTGCTGGAAGCTGAACTGCTGCAGCGACAATAAACATGTACATTGACTAATGTAATTTATAGAGCCAAGGCTGTCAAAGCTGGTGTAGGGATAAAGTATACAAAGTCTTACTTAGATTTTGGTGTCCTGCAAATCACAAGTTTTATTAACATAAATCATGTTTCTATAATACATGTTTGGGTGAAGCTGGAGAAGGCCAGCATGGCACATTTATTTTATGCCAAAAGAAACTAAGCTGGGCATACATATTAGATATGTATCCCTGAAACCGGTGATTTCAGCATCTAATGTGTATGGTGGCCTCCTGGCCTTCCCATGCTGCTGATATCAGGGAAGGTATGGATTGGACATACTGGACTTCATCTGCCAGATTCTTTTATATTCAGGAGATGAGCTGTTGACAAAGGTGTAATGCCTCATTCACACGTTATTGTTTTGGTCAGTGATATCCTTTTCCATCAGTGATTTTGAGCCAAAACCAGGATCCTCCACAGACATAAGTTATAAGGCAAAGATCTAAACCTGGTCTGTGTTTAGAGCCGCACCTAGTTTTGGCTCAAAATTACTGATGGAAATCACTGACCAAAACACTGATGTGTGAATGAGTCATAAGGCAGTCACATTCTATCCTATCCCTATGTACTACAATTGAATGTTTGGCCAAATCATGCATTCATATGTATGGGAGGATCGGGAGAGATAGCTGTTGGTCAAACCAGCAGTCGGCCAACAATTATCTCATGTGTCTGTCCAGCTTAACTTATCAACTCTGTAAAGACCACGATTTAGGTCTCGGATCAGCAGTAATGTCTTTTGACACCATGGTAGTAACACAAGTGCTCCTGCCATCTAGCAAGAACAGGTGAGCTACCTGCTGGGGCCTAGAGCAGGAGACGGACAAGGCTTCTGCCTTCTCTTTCCCAGCCTGCATATCACTCATTGGATGCTGCAATTACAGTGAAAAAAATGCTAAATGAAAAATATATATGTAAGGTATAAATGTCAACCAGCAACCAGAGGTCTTGTACCAAACATATGAAAAAAAAAATCTAAAATAAAATATAAATAAAGGAAACATTTTTAAAGAACACCAACCCAAACCACTATCTCATTTTATTTTTTTTAGATGTGTCAGACACTATATATACATGAGAATATTGGTGCACAGTGCGAGCAATCTGGTCTGTGCATCAGCTCCACATCCCTTCAATGTATCCACCAGGTTAAATCTCAGTCTTGCATTAAGCTCCTAATGGCAACATCTAAAGTGGTGTATGCACAGAAGGGATATGGTCTTGATGCATGGATCAAGCTGTTTCCGTTGTGCTTGCACCAAAATTCTAGCTTACAGCATCTGACACATTAAACAAAGAAACTGGGTGGCAGTAAACCCAAGATCGACAGCCGCTTGAGATACCCCCAATGGTCACATGTGCATTTATTGTCATGTAATGTAGGAGAGATAAAAACTTATTTTTCTGGGTTAAGCTATACGTAAGTGGTGCCAAACAGATGTGTGTATAGAAAGATCTCTTTAGTAGATACAGTATTTTATGGCTATTGCAACATAGGGGACATTAAGATGCTGGCAGGCTCTCTTTAAAAGGTTTGTCTTGTATCAGCAAACACTGTCAGGTAAGAAAGTCCAGAACTATTTAGTCTATTTTCATTTATTCTACTTACTCCTATACTACTTTAATAGTATTAGTTGCATTTCTATACAACCACAATAAAATGACATACAAATGTTTGCAAATATTTTATATGTTGCATTAGTATGTATTAGAGTTGTCTAATCAAAGCACGACTCATTTATTCAAACCAGTTGCTGCTGATTCATGTAGACTATTTTTGTTTCTGTTCTCAAGCATTCAATTAGCATATATAATGCACACTAAAATTACTATTGTCACCAGTGTCTCAAAGACATCTGATTGGTGACTTTATATTGAGGATACTTAAACACTATGTACTTTTAGCTCCCATAAAATTAAGAAAGAGTAAAGAGGAATCAGCTAATGAAGATTGGATTAAGTAATTACATTTTAATTGTGAACATCACCTAAAATATTGTTAAATTCCTTAGTTAGCTTATCCTTAATTTTTAGAGGGACCATAGTATATTGTAAACACACTTTCTTGAATTTCATCATAATCCAATTGTTTATTGCCAAAACGGTCGCCCACTTATTAATCGTTACAACGTTTTGAAAAATATTTTCTATAAATGGATTGTCCCAGGTTGCTTGCCACTGTTTTCATAACTCCCATTGTAATGAATGTTAATTACACAAATAGCATAGCAGAAAAAGCTGTTAAAGTTAAGCTGCTTCCATAACTCTGCTTGTTATTGAAGCAGTGTAACTTATCCTGTCAATGGAGGCAACCAAATCTTGTTCTGCAATGCTGTTTGCGTAGAATCTATTCACTAAAATGGGAGTTTTGGAAATGGAGGAGCACTGGCCCGGTCGGCTATTTCCATAGCCTTGCTACCTGAGGCTGGCACTTAGTTCTATCTTACGTGGAAACGGCAAGAGGAAACCACCCCTTTAATATAAATGGGGGAAATAAAGTAACAACTAATACACTGTGTTATGCCTAATACAGGGTCTGGGAGGAGGGTCATGATACGGATTCAAATATTACTAAAGAGTGGATACATGTGTCATGCACAACCCCCACTTAGGTGTGGCACTATGCTGTACATAAAAAAAAATCATATAATATATAATATTATATATATATATATATATATATATATATATAAAATATATAATATATTAGCAAATAAGGAGAATAGTGGCCATTTCTGCAAAAGTGACCACGGGAGAAACTTCTGATAATATGATAAATTATCATTTTCTCAGAATGTTCTATCAGTAGTGATGGACGGACATCGTCCGGGACGTTTCACGGCAGGCCCCATTCATTTTAATGGCAGGCGAACCTGAAAAACCTTCAGGTCATATTTGTAGCCACCAAATACTTACTAGAAGTGCACAAATAGTCCCACAACATGGACAGTGACATACCAGAGGGGGTTCAATGGCAAAAATTTCCACAAAAAATATGTATTTTAATCAGGGGCCATTTTTATGTGTCTTAAAGGGAAACACTCAAAAAATGTGCCCTGCTGGAGCCTAAACATTTTTTATTTTAGGCCATGAGAGCATAGGCCCCAAAAATTAGGTATTCCCCTGACAGAAAAGAACAAGTGATTATATGGCTGGAGGTATATTAGACAATCAGTGGATAACGCTTTTATTGTAGGCCAGTACAGGCCCCATAAAATAGGCATTCACCTGACAGAAAAGAACTGGTGATTATGTGTCTGGAAGTACATTAGGCGGTCACTGGATAAAAATTTTACTGTAGGCCACTGGAGTAGAGGCGTCAAAAATTAGGCATTCACATGACAGAAAGGCCTTTTATCCTGCTGTATATACATAAGACAACCATTCTTTGTTCTGGGTGGTGGCGAATATGTGTAGGCTGGCATGAGGAAATTAAATTACACGTGGTCGTCATAGGTGTGAATTCCTCCGAGATCCATGACTCATTCATTTTTTGAAATGTGAGGTAGTTCACACTGTCGTGAGCTAGGCAAGTGCACTTATCGGTCACGATCCCCTGCTGCGCTGAACATTAGAAAAACTTTTCAGAGACCTAAAAGTCCAGAAAACTCGATGAGGGGCAAGCCAAGAGTTCCATGGCAAATTGTGCCAGCTCTGGCCACAGGTCAAGCCTGCACACCCAGTAGTCCAGCGGTTCATCACTTCTCAGAGCGTCCACATCAGCCGTTAACCCGATGTAGTCGGACACCTGTCAGTCTGTCAGTCTGGGTGTTCTCTGAGGCTAGATCCGGAGCGAGGCTCTCAATGGGTTGGCTGCAAGAATGATCTAAAAACCGAAGTGACCAACACATCTTCAAAACCGCCCTCTTCTTGCAGGCGCGGTAAGATTGGTACCTGCACCTGTTTTGCTGTCGGTGGAAATTCCTCTGCCAGTGCCTGCAATAGCAGAATGCAGCATCTCTGGCAGCAAGGCCTGGAAATTCTGCATTCTGACAGCCCTCTGTGATACTGGTAACATGTCCACCATTTTGTGTTTGTACCGGGGGTGTAAGTACGTTGCCACCCAGTACTGTTCCTTGCCCTTTATGCATTTTATACGGGGGTCCCTCTTCAAGCACTGGAGCATGAAAGCCCCCATTTGCACTAAATTGGAAGTAGTAGAGCGCCCTCACTGTAGTACTGCCCTCACTGTAATGCCGTAGCCATGTTGGTTACTAGCATTACAGTGATTGGCTGGCCGGAACGTGCAATATAGCACCCAATGACACGTGTTTGGCTCAGTCTTAGTCAGGGAGAGCTGTGCTGAGGAAGGGACAGACAGTGTAGGGAGTGATATACAAATATTTTTATTTGAAAAACTTTTCAGATATCTAAAAGTCCTTTTAAGCAATCTAGGGTTATTTTCTAGACCAGGCCCAAGGTATCCAGAGGCTGGGGGTCGCTCTTTTCAGGGCAAGTGCTCTGACACACAGCCATGTTAGGTTTCCCTGACCTGAGAATAGGGAACTGCTAGGGAAAGGACTGCTAGGCTGTTACGTCTGCTTAAAATCCGCAAGTTATAGCGACCCCTGCCTGGTACATAAAGTGAAATGAAACCTGGCTACTCAAACCCATTTTGCATACTTTTAGCCATTATTTTTCCTTAAATTAATTTTTAAACGTACTTGAATAAAAAGCTGTATTTTATCTTTTGTAAAGGCACACTTAGCCCACACAATATAGTTTATGAGCCCCTGAGTGGAGATAGGCAGTGCAGAAAATACAGCACTACATCTATCAGCATAGGACAGTGACATTAGTTGCGCCACATATCCTATGTAAAGTATGCGCATCCAAAAAATATCTTTGACATCCAGTGTACGTTTTCCATAGATGGTGTCTGCAGCGGACAGTGACATTAACTGCGCCACATCTCCAGTGTAAAGTGCGCGCATCCAAAAAATATCTGTGACATTCAGTGTAATTTTTCAATAGACGGTGTCCGCTGCGGACAGTGACATTAGCTGCACCACATCTCCAGTGTAAAGTGTGCGCATCCAAAAAATATCAGTGACATCCACTGTACTTTTTCAATAGACTGTGTCCGCTTTTGACAGTGACATTAGCTGCACCACATCTCCAGTGTAAAGTCTGCGCATCCAAAAAATATCAGTGACATCCACTGTACTTTTTCGTTAGACGGTGTCGGCTGCGGACAGTGACATTAGCTGCACCACATCTCCAGTGTAAAGTGTGCGCATCCAGAAATTATCTGTGACAACCAGTGTACTTTTTCCATAGACGGTGTCTACTGCGGACAGTGATATTAGCAGCGCCACATCTCCAGTGTAAAGTGTGCGCACCCCAAAAATATCTGTGACATCCAGTGTAGTTTTTCCGTAGATAGTGTCCGCTGTGGACAGTGACAATAGCTGGGCCACGTCTCCAGAGTAAAGTGTGCACATCCAAAAAATATCTGTGACATTCAGTGTTACTTTTTCCGTAGACGGTGTCTGCTGCAGACAGTGACATTGCCAGTGCCACATCTGCAGTGTAACGTGTGTGCTTAAATTTTTTTATCTGTGACATACAGTGTGGTTTTTCAATCGATGGTGTCCGCTTCTGACAGTGACATTACCAGTGCCACATCTCCAGTGAAACATGTGCGCATAAAATTTTTATCTGTGACATACAGTGTGCTTTTTCCGTAGACGCTGCGGACAGTAACATTACCGGTGGTACCTCTCCTGTATAACATTTCCTCATCCAAAAATCCTGTGACATTCCTTTTAATTCTTTATTAGCCGCTGGTGACAGCATTGACATTACAGGTGAAACTCGAAAAATTTGAATATCGTGCAAAGTTCATTTATTTCAGAAATGCAACTTAAAAGGTGAAACTAACATATGAGATAGACTCATTACATGCAAAGCGAGATATTTCAAGCTTTTATTTGCTATAATTTGGATGATTATGGCTTACAGCTTATGAAGTCAAAATTTTGAGGTACCCATTGCTTAGGGGTTATGGATTAATTAGCGGACTAGAGTGTGACACTTTGAGCCTAGAATATTGAACCTTTTTGCAAAATTCTAATTTTAAGTTGCATTAATGCAATTCCTTTGAATTTGCATTACTGAAATAAATGGACATTTGCACAATATTCCAATTTTTCGAGTTTCACCTGTAGCTGCGGGATATCTCTTGTGTGTCGTTTCCACATCTCAAACACCTTTTAAAATTTGTTTGCACATGCACTTCCAAATCCTACGCTACTGTACGTTTTACATACTTTCAAGCATATATAATATTTATTATGAAGAAGGCGAGCAGTGGCCGTGATGCTGATGGTGCACTCAGAGGCCGTGGCCTTGGGAGCGTTGAAACTGTGTCTGCTGAGAGAGCACAAGAAAAACAATCATCCACGATACCTAGCTTCATCTCCCAGTTTGCAGGGTGGTGCAGGACACCACTCTTGAATAGTGTTGGGCGCAAATGATCTAATCAAAAATATTTGTCGCAAATATCGCAACTTCGAGAATTCACAAAAATTTTGAATATAGTGTAATATATTCGTATTTACAAATATTCTAGATTTTGTTTCCCTTCTTCTTGCTTGTGGGCCAATGAGAAGGCATCAATGTTTTTGTCTGATCTTAGCAACATCCCTAGCAACCAATAAGAACGTTGCCTACCCCTTACTATATAAGAACCTCCCCAGCAGCTATTTTCTAAAGTTTATTTTAGTTATGAAATATACAGCAGTGTCATTTCTGTGCTATGTGCTTTGGTGTATTACATTAGACAGTTAACTTATATATATATAATGCAGATAGTTATGGGGAGATAGTCAGTGTAGGTTATATTAATCTATAGTGTAGCTGATAGGTTCTGCTGTCCACACATACATGCTACAGACATAGTGCTATGATGTCACAAGTTGCACGTATTGCGAAAAAATATATGCATCATTAATTGCTGAAAATTCTCAAGCGTGAAAATATTGGAGATCTCTATCTGCATATAAAGTTATTCTTATGTTATGCCATGCTAACCATTTTCTCCAGTCTCAGGAAACTTATGCCAGCTTGAAAAATGTAGCATAAGTTATCTACGCCTGTATTTCGCGTGCATTATGCAAATATTACATTGCCGATCTTCGCAATCAAGAATATAATCGTGAATTCTCAAATTCGCGAATATATGACAAATATTCGACAAAATATTCTTGAAATATCGCAAATTTGAATATTGCTACTGCCGCTCATCACTACTCTTGAAGTCAGACCAGTGCGACTAAGTGGTCGGTTGGATTGCAGCAGATAATGATCCAGTCAGATAAGCACTACCCTGTCTTCCACCAAGTCCAGTCTCAGTAGCCAAGAGTATGCTCAACACAATCCTCACCCTGATCCTCCTTCCTCCCACCATGGAGAGTCTGGGCAAACAAGTGATCCCACACTCCGAGGACCTCTTTTCATCGCCATTTCTTGATTTGGCCCTCTCGCCAAGCACGCTTGAAGAGGGACAGATCTTTTGCTCTGATTCCCAAACTATTGAGCATCCACAGTCATAAAAAGATGACGTTAATGAAAGGCAATTACTTTTAATGAGGTGGATGATAATGAGACACAGGTGCCAATAAGTCAATGGCAATTACTGTCTCAAGATGTTGATAAAGAGGATGAAACACAGTTGTCAATCACTGAGGTTTTGGTTAGGTCAACAAGTCAGGAGGATGAGCAGAGTGAGGAAGTGAAAATGGAGGTGGTGGACGATGTAGTCACTGACCCAACCTGGGAACGTGGAAAGCAGAGTGAGGGAAGAAGTACAGAGGGGGAGGGATCTGCAGCACCAACAGGCTGGACAAGGCAGTGGGGTGGCAAAAAAGAGAAGGCGGGCCACACGAAACATTCCCGCAACTGTTCCACGAAGCACCCCCTTGCGGAAATATCCATTGCCAAGGGGTAGGTGTTCTGCAGTCTGGCGCTTTTTTGAGGAAAGTGCGGATGACAAAATAATAGTAGTTTGCAACCTGTACCATACCAAAATGAGCAGGGACGTGAACACTACCAACCTCACTACCACCAGCATGATCTGCCTCATGGCATCCAAGCACTGTAATAAGTGGGATCCACAATCTGTGTCCACAATGCCTGGGTCCACAATCTGTGTCTGCGGGTCACACCACTGCCTCCTCTTCCCCTGTGTTACGTGCTGGCTAATCTCCTGTCGATGGCGCAGGCCCGGATGCCTCCCGCCCTGCACCTGGACCTTCGCAAGCACCATCAGCAACCACCTCCCCTTCCGTGTCCCAGCGCAGCATCCAAATGTCCTTACCCCAGGCTTTTAAACTCAAGCACAAATATTAGTCACCCACCCACAGGCCATAGCACTAAATGCACAACTTTCCAAATTACTGGCACTTAAAATGTTGCCATTTAGACTTGTGGACACTGAGGCATTCCGCGGCCTGATGTCGGCAGCCGTCCCACGTTACGAAGTACCCAGCTGCCACTATTTTTCAAGGTGTGCCATGCCCGCCTTACACCAACATGTGTCCCGTAACATCACACATGCCCTGAACAACGCAGTTACTGGGAAGGTCCACTTAACCACGGACACATGGACAAGTGCATTCGGCCAAGGACACTACATTTCCCTGACGGCACACTGGGTGAGTGTTGTGGAGGCCGGAAGCAAGTCGTACCCTGGGATGGCAAAGGTGCTACCGACACCAAGGATTGCGGGACCTACGTTGATCAGAGTTTCCGCCAACACCTACGTTAGTGGCTCCAATCCCCACTTCTCCTCCTCCGCCTCCTCCTCCATTATCCTCTTGCAGCACCAGTCAGCCATCAGTCGGTAGCTGGAAGCAGTGTAGCACTGCAGTGGGGAAGCGGCAACAGGACGTGCTGAAGCTGATATGCTTAGGGGACAAACAGCCACAGAGCTGTGGCATGGGATAAGAGACCAGACTGAGCTGTGGCTCTTACCACTCAACCTAGAACCAGGC
Source organism: Bufo bufo (assembly GCF_905171765.1). Classification (NCBI taxonomy): domain Eukaryota; kingdom Metazoa; phylum Chordata; class Amphibia; order Anura; family Bufonidae; genus Bufo; species Bufo bufo. The sequence continues at coordinate 88,065,372 of NC_053394.1, forward strand.
ATGGTTGTGTCTGATAATGTCCGTAACTTGGTGGCGGCTTTGGAGCTCGGCAAGCTCACACACATCCCATGAACAGCCCACGTCTTAAACTTAGTGTTTCAGCGGTTTCTCAAAATCTACCCCAATTTGCCTGAGCTACTGGTGAAGGTGCGCCGCGTGTGTGCACATTTCCGCAAGACATCGATACCTTCAGCCAGTCTGTCAACGCTGCAGCAGCGCTGGAAATTGCCAGCTCACCGGCTGTTGTGTCACTTGAGCAAGCGCTGGAACTCGACGTTCCACATGTTGGCCAGGCTTTGTAAGCAGCAGAGGGCAGTAGTGGAATACCAGCTGCAGCATGGTCATCACCTTTCCAGTCAGCTACTGCTATTCACAAGCGAGGAGTGGGCATGGATGTCTGACCTCTAAGAGGTTTTAAGAAACTTTGAGGAATCAACACAGATGGTGAGCGGTGATAACGCTATTATCAGCGTAACCATCCCACTTCTGTGTCTACTCAAACGCTCGTTAAGGACGACATTTTTCATATGGAAGAGGTGGAAATGGGGGAAGACATTACACAAGGAGATAGCCAGACCACCCTCAGTTCGTCTACTCATCACAAATTGGACGAAAAAGAGGAGAAGGAGGAGCAGGAGACGGTTGCCTCCACTACAGAGGGTAGTACCCATGGAAGTTTAATTCGGTGGGCAGAAGAGGAGGAAGAGTATGAGGAGATTGAGAGTCATCCTCCGAATGAGGACAGCAAACTCTTGCCTGTTGGTACTCTGGCACACATGGCTGACTTCATGTTAGGATGCCTTTTCCGCAACCCGCGTGTTATACGCATTTTAGACAACACAGATTCATCCTTCTCGACCCCCACTACAAGGAGAACTTCTCATCTCTCATTCCTCTGGTGGAGAGGACGAGCAAAATGGTGCATTACCAGAAAGTCCTTGTTGAAAAATTTCTCCAAAAATTTCCATCTGACAACGCTGGCGGCAGAGTCCGTAGTTCCTTGGGCATCCGAGGAGGGGAGACAAGGGGAACACACAGCAGTTCCAACAGAGGAAGGGCAACACTCTCCAAAGCCTGGGACAGTTTCATGACAGCCCACCAGCACCCTCACCCTGATGCGCGACCTAGTGTCACAAGGAGGGAAAAATTTTGGAAGATGGTGAAGTACATAGCAGACCGTATCAGCATCCCCAATGATCCCTCAGTGCCTTACAACTACTGGGTGTCCATGCTGGACACGTGGCATGAACTGGCACTCTACCCCTTGGAGGTGCTGGCCTGCCCTGCCGCCAGCATTTTGTCTGAGCGGGTATTTAGTGCTGCTGGTGGCATTATAACAGATAAGCGTATCCGCCTGTCAACTGAAAATTTTGACTGATTGACTCTTATAAAAATGAACAAGGCCTGGATTGACCCTGACTTCTCAACTCCACCAGAGGAAAGCTGATGAATATAAAGGCACTTTAAATGTGCTGTTTATGATGTACTAATATACACTGTATTCTCACGCACCCCTTGCACCACAAAAAAGGGTATGTGGAATCTTCCTTTTCTCCTCCTCCTCTTCCATCATATTAACATGCTTATTTGTTGCATATAATGCCCTTGCATATATTCCCTTGCATATCATGTTTTAAATGGTCAGCTTACCTGTAGGCCCTCGCATATAATGTTTTACAGCATCAGCTCACCTGCAGGCCCTCGCATATAATGTTTTACAGCGTCAGCTCACCTGCAGGCCCTTGCATATAATGTTTTACAGGGTCGGCTCACCTGCAGGCCCTCGCATATAATGTTTTACAGGGTCAGCTCACCTGTAGTCCCTCGCATATAACGTTTTACAGGGTTAGCTCAACCTACAGGCCCTCGTATATAATGTATTACAGGGTCAGCTCACCTGCAGGCGCTCACATATAATGTTTTACAGGGTCAGCTCACCTGTAGGCCCTCACCTACAATCTTTTACAGGGTCAGCTCAGCTACAGGCCCCCGCATATAATGTCATGGCCAGTTTGCACCCAAGTCTGCAGTGTTAGAGTGGCTTCTTCAGGTGTGCCAACCGTCTAAGTTGAGAAGATAGTGATCCTGGTGAGCTAAATGACCCCAAGATGTCACACTACATAAATGTATGTGATATATTTCAGCTGACATTGCCAACATAATAAAATTAAATAGTGTCTGCTAGTTATTTCTTTTGACACAAATTGTTGTCAAGGTGCAAAAAAGATACAGTAGAATTTATCAAGCCTACTCTTCAGAATTCTGGCTTTAAAAGTAAAGAAAATTGGACTTTGCAACTTTTTTTTGCTTATTCGCAACTTTCTTCATTTTCACACCACTCACTGCACTTTTGAAAAGTATATGGGAAAGTGGGCAGCTACGTTGGTTAGTTTCACTACAGATTTATCATCCTAATTCAAATCAAATAAGTTTTTTTGTTTGTTTTTTGTAATTTTATTCTGAGAATTTTTTATATTTTTTATATTTTTTATTTTCTGTGCATCATAAACTTGCTGATGTCTTGCTATGTTAGCAATTCATATTGTATTTATTAATATATGTGCTTTACAGCAGCCACATGACATAGCAAACTGGTGTCTGGAGATGACTTACTTTGTATTTACTTTTATGGCAATGGCATGTATGTATGATCTGAGATTTGTGAAGAGGTTAGTGAGCAGGGAGAGTGAGCTGTGACCACCACCTATTTTAAATGGTGCATCCTGTATTATCTGCCTCAAACTTTATAATACCTGTCATTATAATCCGGACTGTGATGATAAAAAGCATTGATCATTAGGGAACAGAGTATCAGCCAATTGTAGGATTCAGTGACCAAAGTGAAAACTACAAGATTTTAGTTTTTCTTTAAATTTCACTGTGTTCTTAAATTTGTGTTATCGATCAGCGTGTAGACCCACTGTGCCAACTAACCAGCCTGGCGTAGGGATAACCCTAAGGGCATTATTCTGTCACTCCCCTGGTATTTATCCTTTAACCCCTGTACGTGGATTTGGACTCTGCTGCAGGGAAGCAACTGGACTGGTACCTTGTCGGATAGTCTCAGTGTAGTTGGAAGCTCACCCACTAGTGTCAGGGACTCCAATGCAGGCACCTTGAGATCAGGATACAGAAAGCATACCCAAACTACAGGAAAACAGCAGGAGCAGTCTAAATAGTCACTAAGGTTTAATTGTAGGTTGCTAGATCAGGATTGCACACTAGTAAAGTAAATGAATAAAGACAGGATAAACAGGCAGGCTGGGTGGTAGTGAAAACACAGGTATTGCAGGCAGGATGGGTACTTGACAAGAACATAAGGCAGATGGACAGGGTGAAACTTAAATACAAAACAGAACTGAAGCTGAAACTGAAAGTGAAGCAGAACATAGGTAGGATGGGTACAGGGCTGGGACACTTACACTACACTTCAAAACCTTTGCTGGTCACCAGGAACCTTAAAGCTTAGGAACCCTCTGCATGGAGAGGGCACATTAAATAACCAGGAACCTCTAGTCATTGGCTGATGAAGGATTTAAAAGCATGTACATTGGCCCTTTAGAAGGAGTACTAGGCAGAAGCTTAGAGGGAGGACCATGGTCAGTAGTGTGGCGTCCGTGCCCAAAGGGGAGTGGAGGGCAGGGCAACAATGGTCATGGACAGCAAATAGTGACAGACATTTTAATGCAATTCTAATAGTATCAGGAAAGGTCTTCTTAGGACTTTTCAAGTGGTAGAGATTGCTTGAGTCTTACAAGGTCTAATTTCGATTTAGCATTTTTTTTTTGTGAGACATAATTTTACATCATTAATGGGGAAAGGGAATTATAGTCGTAGCTGATTATAACACTTTCTAATGCTGGAGATTGAAATGATATGTCAAAAGCTATTAACATGATGAAGGACATTTTGAACAAACTAACATTTTGTCTCGACTACAGCCAGATTTTATTAGAAAGTATATTTTAATTCAGCAAAGTTTTATTTTCATCTGAATTGTAACAAATTAGCATCTTTGGATGAGCAAGTATATTCTAAGATATTTCACCTATAATAGTCAAAGCCTGAAAACCAAAGCCTTTTCAACACTTTCAAGTTTGCCTGGGGCCATTTATAGTAAGTAGGCCTAATCTTAACATTTTATGTGCCCTGTAAATAGTCTGTCAATGACAGAAGGACAATTGCATGCATACTTTCCATTCCAATTACAGTTAGTGACTTTGCTGTCATGAGTGTCAACAGCTTCGACATTACTGACAGACCTTTGAAAATAATGGCAGACCCATAATAAACAATTGATATCATGATTTGGATACACATTTACTTTAGGAAGCATCAGTCATGTATACAGAGGTTGTCTTCAATTACTATAATTAATGTTTATTTATTAATGTATATTTTGCACCTTATAACATTTTGATTACTATTTAACCTGTACATTGATCGGTCTGTTTTGCAATGCACACAATTTACAAAAACATATATAGCTATCCATTCAAGCTGAATTAGCTGAAAATCCTGGATTGCTGTGCCATGCTTATGTGGTGTGACGCATACTGAGATGATGAATCAATTGCCATTTAAAATTAATACAGATTTGTATTAGATGCAGATGGTTTAAAACACATTTTAGTTTTGGCTTTATTTTAAAATATACCAGTATAGCTGTCCTTTTAGTAGAGATGTGACATGAAATTGATTCAGATTTTTTCCTTTGTAAGTACATAAAAAACACCAAGGCATCTTAAAAGGTTTCTCTGGCCAAAAAAAAGGTTTTAAAATGGCTCAGGATTAATAAGTGAACTTCAGAAAAAAAAAAAAAATTGCGGGTCCTGTCTGATTGTGTTGTAAGTATGGCATTCTGGTCTATCTCTCCTTCTCTCTTCGGCAAAAATTCTCGACAATTGAGTCTCTAGAAATTCAGATTCTATAGAATCTGAGTTTTTGAGAAATTGGGGTCAAATTTTGATTCTATGGAATTGACTTGTCCCTCTCTACCCAGACTGCTTTAAAAAAAATATAAGTAGCAGTACTTATTACACTGATCCACATTTGCTCCTGTTCTCTGTATTTCTTGGTTCCTCTTAACATGGAAATGTAACTGCTCAGTCAATGACTGGTCACAGATGTGACCCAGTTCACCTACTTCAGCCAGTGACTGATTGAGTGTTCATATGTCGGTGTCCAGAGGGACTTTAAATTATAGAAACCAGGTTGCGCTGGGGAACAAAGAGATAAATATTTTTTTTATGTCCATTCCTTTATAACCATTGCTGTTTTCACACTAGCCACTGAGCTTCACAACTGACCCTTGGCACTCTCTAGAGATCACTTTTCAGAAATCATCTCATTATCATGAAAACTAGGATTGCATTGGAAGTTAACACCCAACACAGGATCACATTATTGATCATAGTAGATGGGGAAAGCTTAACTACTTTTCTCTCCTTCCTGCACAAGAAGTTTTGTTGTGAATATGCACTCTCTTATAGATGTCAATGAGATAAACAGGTTTGGTTAGGAGCTGCTTATGCCAAACGCTAAAATAATTTTAAGTAAAATATTTGCTTTTACAGATGAAAAACTGATAAAGGTTTTCTACTAATGTCATGTCTATAGAAATAAACATGGGAGGAAGATGCAATGATACTGGATGGATAGCAACTCTCTCATGTGAACAGCAATTTGAATCAACATTATCAAATAGTTCAAAATTGGCTTGACTGGTGATTCTGAAAAATGAGTCCTATTATGGATACACATTTTCAACTTTATTAACTTTGATATATTTTCTATTATCACCTATGGTAACTCTGATTTTTGTGGCCCACTATGAATTGCTAAAAAGTAGCACTCAAACCAAAACTCGAACCTGGCCAAGTTAGTTACTCACGACTAAGTCAAAGTCAAACTTCACTTCAAAATTGTGTTCTTTAAATTGTAATCAGTGCTTTAAACCAACTTCTATCATGTTCTAGTGCAATGGTGCTTAATCACGGTAGTTCCTAAAATCTGCCTTAAAAAATGTTCCTATCAAGGGAATTCTTCTGTCATTGCTTTTTTTCCACTACTTGTCTTTCTCCTAAGGCCAAGCATCTTTTATAATATGCTCTCTGTCTTTTTTGTAAACTTCTAGAAAAAGATTAATTGACAAAGTCTTTTCCCCCTGGCATTACTTGTACTTTTTATCCAGTCTTTTCTGTTGGATGCAGTTACCCAAGAGAAATGCATTTCTAATTGGCATATCTAAATGATTGTTTTGCATATACAATAGACTGTTGAATTCATTTTGCTCCAATCTACTACTGAGCGTTTTACATTACCATCTCAGAGCCACGCATATTTTTGCTGTAGTAATATACATTTTGCTAAACATAAATGATGCACTGCAATGTGTCTTCCAGGAGTACTTGTTCATGCAATTCATTCAACTTTGGTGCAGTCCTATAAAGTTATTTTTAGCCCAAACCTGAAATGGATCTGAAAAAAATACTACATGCTGTTAAAGTTCTCATCGGTGGAATTTCCAGCATCCAAATTTCACCAGTTTGAATGATACATTACTTTCCTATTTTCCAAATGTAAAGTATATGTTCAATTTCCAGACTACAGGTTGATTTTCAGGATGTGCGATTGCACAACGTGCATTAGTAGACTTAGTACCAAATGTGTGTGACAACCAAAAGTCTTTATATTAATTGTAGGGCATTTCTATTTAGAATGTATAAAGCTGCTATAAGATTACTTCATATAAAATTTATATTTGGTCATTCTATAATAGTATTATTTAAACACTGCACATTTTTCCATTGCATGGTGGTAGTACTATATAGCCTTGCTATTTAGATAATGGTATAAAAAAGATATTGAGCTAATGTGTCTGAAGAAGAAGGAGAACACCCTTTGAAATGAGTTACATAAGGATTTTAATTAGTGTTGAGCGAATTGAAGCATCCGATGTGGAATTCTATCCAAATTTTTAGGAAAAATCTGATTTTCCACAAAGCCAAATGTCCTTGCGCTTCATGGTGAATTAATTTTTCCTAAAATGATGTCTGAAAATAAAAAAATTATACTCACCTCATCCACTTGATCATGAAGATGCTGTCTGCTGCCGTCTTGATTGAAGAAAACTTGGCAAAGGACCTGCGGTGAGCATGAAGATGTCACAACGTGATCACGCTGGCCGTGTGGCGACATCATCCATTCACCAGTGCACCTGGCCACTGTGATTACTTGGAACTGTCATAATGCTCGCAGCAGGTCCTTAGGAGGGTTTTCTTCAATAGAAGAAAATTGCTGAAGTACTTACCGTGATCAAGTGGATGAGGTGAGCATATGTATATATTTTTAACCCCAGATTAACCCCCTAAGCACCTGAATGTAAGTCTCAGATGCCGCAATCAGTATTGATGATGATGAGGGCGGCATGATCACCGTTCCCCGCCATTGCCCCCACACCATACAATGAAAAATGATTTGTGACAAATGTATAACAAATCAAATTTCTTAACAAATCACTAGGCATGAGCAAGGCATGCTTTGGATCATAGATCCAACGTTGCTTTGTTCAAAACTTAGTTTGGATGCTGTATGGAGACGCATCTCCATACAGCATTCAAATGTATGGGCTCTGCAGAGGTAAAATTCTCACAAGACTTTGGTGAAGAATTACGGCATTCGATTATTCAACTTGAAAACCGTTTTAAAACTGCAATCCAAAGTTGGCTTTGGATTCTAATTTTAAAATGGCTTTCAAGTTGAATAATAAAAGTCTAAGTTATTTAATAAAGACTTGCAAGACTTTGGATATAACGAATTTCACCTCTGCGAAGCCCATACATTTGAATTCTGCATTCAAACAAAGTTTTGAATAAACGACTTCGGATCTATGTTCCGAAGTGAGCTTCACTCAACACTACTTATTAGTGTTGATTGAGCACCAAAGTGCTCGTGTGCTTGAGTAGAACACTTCACGATGCTTGGGTGTTCTACCGAACACCCGAGCACAATGGAAGTCAATGGGAGAACCACAGGCCTCCCTGCTCTGAAAAGTGGAGGGTGTTGGGACTCTAGTTCGGCTTAAAAGTCAGTGCTTGGGGACACCCCAGTGTATTTAAATCTAATTTAGCCTGTATTTCAGAAAGGTTATGACAGGATTCAAACTCACGAACTTCTGTATTAGAGGCAAGGGACTTAACCAATCATCTACAATAGCTACATAGCCAGTTACTTTAAAAAAATAATTATATATATATATATATATATATATATATATATATATATATATATAGTACAGACCAAAAGTTTGGGCACACCTTCTCATTCAAAGAGTTTTCTTTATTTTCATGACTATGAAGGCATCAAAACTATGAATTAACACATGTGGAATTATATACATAACAACGTAACAAACAAGTGTGAAACAACTGAAAATATGTCATATTCTAGGTTCTTCAAAGTAGCCACCTTTTGCTTTGATTACTGCTTTGCACACTCTTGGCATTCTCTTGATGAGCTTCAAGAGGTAGTCCCCTGAAATGGTCTTCCAACAGTCTTGAAGGAGTTCCCAGAGATGCTTAGCACTTGTTGGCCCTTTTGCCTTCACTCTGCGGTCCAGCTCACCCCAAACCATCTCGATTGGGTTCAGGTCCGGTGACTGTGGAGGCCAGGTCATCTGGCGCAGCACCCCATCACTCTCCTTCATGGTCAAATAGCCCTTACTTTCAAAGTTTTCCCAATTTTCCGGCTGACTGACTGACCTTCATTTCTTAAAGTAATGATGGCCACTCGTTTTTCTTTACTTAGCTGCTTTTTTCTTGCCATAATACAAATTCTAACAGTCTATTCAGTAGGACTATCAGCTGTGTATCCACCTGACTTCTCCTCAACGCAACTGATGGTCCCAACCCCATTTATAAGGCAAGAAATCCCACTTATTAAACCTGACAGGACACACCTGTGAAGTGAAAACCATTTCAGGGGACTACCTCTTGAAGCTCATCAAGAGAATGCCAAGAGTGTGCAAAGCAGTAATCAAAGCAAAAAGTGGCTACTTTGAAGAACCTAGAATATGACATATTTTCAGTTGTTTCACACTTGTTTGTTATGTATATAATTCCACATGTGTTAATTCATAGTTTTGATGCCTTCAGTGTTAATTTACAATTTTCATAGTCATGAAAATAAAGAAAACTCTTTGAATGAGAAGGTGTGTCCAAACTTTTGGTCTGTACTATATATATATATGAGACTTCTACTGTACTATACTTCTACTGCATCCTATACAGTAGAAGTCTAATATTATATTTTTTTTGTGATTGGCTATGCAGCTATATAGAGTAGCGGTAAAACTTCAGCGCTGTGATGCAGAAGCTATGAGTTCTAATCCTGTTACAAACTATTTCAGAAATAGAAGCTAAAAATAATTTAAATATATATATATATGTGTTTACACATCTCTTATATACAGTTGCAAGAAAAAGTATGTGAACCCTTTGGAATTTTATGGATTTCTGCACAAATTGGTCATAAAATGTGATCTGATCTTCATCTAAGTCACAATAGACAATCACAGTCTGCTTAAAGGGATTCTGTCACCAGGTTTCACCCCCTCCAGATAAAAATATGGTTATGTTCAGGGAGCTTCAACCATTCCTAATGTGGTCTTATAAATGTAATCTGTAGGCTCATTTTGCTAAAAATACGCTATTACTAACCTGTCATTCATAAAACTAAGGAGCCCAAGGGGATGTAAAAAGCTCCAAGCTGCCGCCCGCACCTGCTGCCGTTCGTGCCCAGCTCCGCCTCATAATCTTCTGTGACGCCTCCTGCTCTCCCTCCCCCCTCCTCCTGCTGTAAGATTGCTGTGACGTCTCCTGCTCTCCCTCCCCCCTCCTCCTGCTGTGACGTCTACTGCTCTCCCTCCCTCCCCCCTCCTCCTGCTGTAACATTGCGATGTTACAGCAGGAGGAGGGGGGAGGGAGGGAGAGCAGGAGACGTCACAGCAGGAGGAGGGGGGAGGGAGGGAGAGCAGGAGACGTCACAGCAGGAGGAGGGGGGAGGGAGGGAGAGCAGGAGACGTCACAGAAGATTATGAGGCGGAGCTGGGCACGAATGGCAGCAGGTGCGGGCGGCAGCTTGGAGCTTTTTACATCCCCTTGGGCACCTTATTTTGTTGAATGACAGGTTAGTAATAGCGTATTTTTTGCAAAATGAGCCTACAGATTACATTTATAAGACCACATTAGGAATGGTTAAAGCTCCCTGAACATAACCATATTTTTATCTGGAGGGGGTGAAACCTGGTGACAGAATCCCTTTAAACTATTAACACACAAATAATTAAATGTTACCATGTTTTTATTGAACACACCATGTAAACATTCACAGTGTAGGTGGAAAAAGTATGTGAACCCCTAGACTAATGACATCTCCAAGAGCTAATTGGAGTAAGGTGAAAGCCAACTGTAGTCCAATCAATGAGATGAGATTGGAGTTGTTGGTTACAGCTGCCCTGCCTTATAAAAAACACCCACCAGTTCTGGGTTTGCTTTTCACACGAAGCATTGCCTGATGTGAATGATGCCTCGCACAAAAGAGCTCTCAGATGACCTACAATTAAGAAATGTTGACTTGCATAAAGCTGGAAAGGGTTATAAAAGTATCTCCAAAAACCTTGCTGTTCATCAGTCCACGGTAAGATAAATTGTCTATAAATGGAGAAAGTTCAACACTGCTGCTACTCTCCCTAGGAGTGGCCGTCCTGTAAAGATGACTGTAAGAGCACAGAGCAGACTGCTCAATGAGGTGAAGAAGAATCCTAGAGTGTCAGCTAAAGACTTACAAAATTCTCTGGCATATGCTAACATCCCTGTTAGCAAATCTACGATACGTAAAACACTAAACAAGAATGGATTTCATGGGAGGATATCACAGAGGAAGCCACTGCTGTCCCAAAAAAAAACATTGCTGCACGTTTACAGTTTCCACAAGAGCACCTGGATGTTCCACAGCAGTACTGGTAAAATATTCTGTGGACAGATGAAACTAAAGTTGAGTTGTTTGGAAGAAACACACAACATTATGTGTGGAGAAAAAGAGGCACAGCACACCAACATCAAAACCTCATCCGAAATGTGAAGTATGGTGGTGGAGGCATCATGGTTTGGGGCTGCTTTGCTACATCAGGGCCTGGACGGATTGCTATCATCGAGAGAAAAATGAATTCCCAAGCTTATCAAGACATTTTGCAGAAGAACTCAACAAAAGATGGGTGTTGCAACAGGACAACGACTCAAAGCATAGAAGTAAATCAACAACAGAATGGCTTAAACAGAAGAAAATACGCCTTCTGGAGTAGCCCAGTCAGAGTCCTGACCTCAACCCGATTGAGATGCTGTGGCATGACCTTAAGAAAGCGATTCACACCAGACATCCTGAATATTGCTGAACTGAAACAGTTCTGTAAAGAGGAATGGTCAAGAATTACTCCTGACCATTGTGCACGTCTGATTTGCAACTACAGGAAACGTTTGGTTGAAGTTGTTGCTGTCAAAGGAGGTTCAACCAGTTATTAAATCCAAGGGTTCACATACTTTTTCCACCTGCACTGTGAATGTTTACATGATGTGTTCAATAAAAACATGGTAACATTTAATTATTTGTGTGTTATTAGTTTAAGCAGACTGTGATTGTCTATTGTTGTGACTTAGATGAAGATCAGATCACATTTTATGACCAATTTGTGCTGAAATTCATATAATTCCAAAGGGTTCACATACTTTTTCTTGCAACTGTATATAAAAATGAGTTTCTGTCTGTCTGTTCTTTATGCGCGAGCAAACGACTGGACCGATTTTCACCAAATTTGGCACACAGGTACATCAGGTGTCCGGGAAGGTATCTAGGACGTACCGTTCCTGAGATATTCACAAAAAATGACCCACATTAGCCAATACAAGCCTGTAAGTCTTTCTCTTCAAATCCCAACTGCCCAAAACACACTTTTACTCCAGGTTTCCATAACAACCCAGCCACTTTTCTTTACTGCTTAAAGGGGAGGGCACTGTGGAGGTTACTGTTTTTAAAGGGGCGGGCATTGTGGAGATCACTGTTATTAAATAGGTGGGCACTGTGGAGGTCACTGTTATTAAAGGGGCAGGTGCTATGAAGATCCCTATTAAATGGGCAGGCACTGTGTAGGTCACTGTTAAAGGGGCGGTCACTGTTAAAGGGGAGGTCACTGTGAAAGTCACTCATAAAGGGGCGGTCACTGTTAAAAGGGTTGGTCACTGTGAAAGTCACTGTTAAAGGGGCGGTCACTGTGAAAGTCACTTTTAAAGGGGCAGACACTGTGGAGGTCATTGTTAAAGAATCGGGTACTGTAGAGGTCACTGTTATGGCGGAAACTGTTGATATCTTTTTATGACACAAGGAAGCATAAAATGAAATAGATTAAATATACCCATGCGAAGCCAGGTCCTTCTGCTAGTATTATTATATATTATAATATATAATATATTATAATATATTTAAATATATTTTAGCTAAAACATCAGTTGTAGTTTCCCACATATTATGCATTCATATAGATCAGAAGTATGAATATATATATTTTTAGATATATATTTAGTAATTACACATTTATTTTGTGCCATACATTTTTTACAATTACTAAAAAAATATAAAATATGTAAATCTAATTTAACCTCTACTTCTGAAAATGTTTTTGACAGGATTTAAACTCACAGCTTATGCATTATAGCCCAGAATTTCAACCACTACACTATATACAGTGCTGCCCATAATTATTCATACCCGTGGCAAATTTTGACTTAAAGTTACTTTTATTCAACCAGCAAGTAATTTTTTTACGGGAAATGACATAGGTGTCTCCCAAAAGATAATAAGATGATGTACAAGAGGCATTATTGTGAAAAAAAAAAAAAAAAAAAAAAAACATTTCTCAGCTTTTATTTACATTTTAGCAAAAAGTGTCCAGGCAAAAATTATTCCTACCCTTCACAAACTGTCACAGTCTGTTCGAAAATCAAAAGTTCTATACCATTCCAAATAGTCCAAGCTGTTCTAAAGTATCCTAATTACCCTGATTAATTGGAAACAGCTGTTTTAATCAACTCAACAGGTGAAAAACAGCAGCTCTCTGCAGTTGGTTTGTGGACAGTCATGGCTAAGACAAAGGAGCTCAGTGAGGACCTGGGGCTGCACATTGTGGCTGCTCACAAGTCAGGAAAGGGCTACAAGGCCATTTCTAAATGTTTTCAAGTTCCAGTGGCTACAGTGAAAAGTATTATTTAAAAAAAAATACAAGATGTTCCGCACTGTGAAAAATCTCAGAGGACGAGGTCGGAAGCCAAAATTGACATTTGTGCTGGCAGGGAGGATAGTTAGAGAGGTGAAAAAGACAAAGGATCACCACCAAGGCCATCCTGGTGAATCTGGGCTCTGCTGGTGGCAATGTCTCAAGGCAGATAATCCAACAGACACTGCACACTGCTGGGTTCTACGGATGCAAACCAAGGAGGATGCCACTTCTCCAGATAAGGCACACAAAAGCTCGCTTGGCCTTTGCAAAACCTCATCTGGCCAAAAAAGAAGACTTCTGGTCTTCTGTGTTATGGTCAGATGAAACAAAAATTGAATTGTTTGTCCCACAATGATGTTTCCTTCATTTGGCGTAAAAATATGAGAAGCCTTCAACCCAAAGAACACCATCCCCACTGTCAAACATGATGGTGGGAGCCTAATGCTTTGGGGGTGTTTTTCAGCTAATGGACCAGGGAACCTAATCACAGTAAACGGCACCATGAAAAAAGAGCAATACATGAGGATTCTCAACGACAACATTAGGCAGTCTGCAGAGAAACTTGGCCTTGGGCACCAGTGGATGTTTCAGCATGACAATGACCCAAAACACACAGCAAAAGTGGTGAAGAAATGGTTAGCAGACAACAGCATTAATGTTTTGGAGTGGCCCAGCCAGATTCCAGACTTTAATCCAATTAAGAATCTGTGGAGGGAGCTAAAAATCAGGGTGATGGCAAGAAGACCCTCCAACCTGAAAGATTTGGAGCTCATTGCTAAAGATGAATGGGCAAAAATACCTGTGGAGACATGCAAAAAGCTGGTCTGCAATTATAGGAAGCGTTTGATTGCTGTAATAGCCAATAAAGGCAGGACACTTTTTGCTCAATTGTAAATAAAAGCTGAGAATTTTTTCCCCCCACAATAATGCCTCTTGTACATCGTCTTATTATCTTTTGGGAGACACCTATGTCATTTCTCGTCAAAAAATTACTTGCTGGTTGAATAAAAGTAACTTTAAGTCAAAATTTGCCAGGGGTATGAATAATTATGGGCAGCACTGTAGCTGCATAGCCAGTAGCTATTATAGCTGAGTGGTAAAGTGGCTTGCCTCTAATGCAGAAGGTTGTGAGTTCAAATCCTGCCAGAAACTTTTCTGAAATATAGGCTAAATTAGATTTAAATACACTGGTGTGTCCCAAAGCACTCACTCCATATATGGACATAGCTATATATGGAGTCAGAGCAGGGACTCCTAAGCCGCGGACTCACACTAAGGAATTCCCTCACTGTACAGCGATTTTCTGCATAGAAATAGAGGCTTAATTAGATTTAAATACACTGACACGAGCATCGCGTTCGAGGCCACGCGGTTTTCGGCCGAACTCTGCAATGCTCGAGACAAACTGTTGTTCGGCTGAGCATGCTCGTGCAACACTACTACTCATCACTAATTTTAAATGTATATACTTTTAATAAATAAACCACTGTGTTTTAATATCTGAAGAAAAGCGTCCCAAATCTATCTGGCTTGTTTCTCCTGGAATATCACTGGCCTAATATATGGTTTTCAGATATTGCACTAGCTATATGGTACTTTTGATTAGATATTGTGCAGTATGGTTATTTGTACAGTGCATGGCCATAGACCAAAAGGAAGAGAACAAGCAGAAGGTACTGCAAAAGTCATGATGCGATAAACCATGATCTTAAAATATAGGAAAGAAGCATAGGCATATTTTACAATATTTTTCTTTAATGTACCCTTATTATGATATCATATCCTTCTTTTTAAATCCAAAATGTGTGTGATTCATATGAAGAATGAGTCTAAAGTACTTCTGTTAGTCATAAAACTACAGGGTGGGCCATTTATATGGATATACCTTAATAAAATGGGAATGGTTGGTGATATTAACTTCCTGTTTGTGGCACATTAGTATATGTGATGGGGGAAACTTTTCAAGATGGATGGTGACAATGGCGGCCATTTTGAAGTCAGCCATTTTGAATCCAACTTTTGTTTTTTCAATAGGAAGAGGGTCATTTGACACATCAAACTTATTGGGAATTTCACAAGAAAAACAATGGTGTGCTTGGCTTTAACGTAACTTTATTCTTTCATGAGTTATTTACAAGTTTCTGACCACTTACAAAATGTGTTCAATGTGATGCCCATTGTGTTGGATTGTCAATGCAACCCTTTTCTCCCACTCTTCACACACTGATAGCAACACCGCAGGAGAAATGCTAGCACAGGCTTCCAGTATCCGTAGTTTCAGGTGCTGCACATCTCGTATCATCTGAAGACAATCGTCTATGCTGTGAAGATACGAGATGTGCAGCACCTGAAACTACGGATACTGGAAGCCTGTGCTAGCATTTCTCCTGCGGTGTTGCTATCAGTGTGTGAAGAGTGGGAGAAGAGGGTTGCATTGACAATCCAACACAATGGGCAGCACATTTAACACATTTTATAAGTGGTCAGAAACTTGTAAATAACTCATGAAAGAATAAAGTTACGTTAAAACCAAGCACACCATTGTTTTTCTTGTGAAATTCCCAATAAGTTTGATGTGTCAAATGACCCTCTTCCTATTGAAAAAACAAAAGTTGGATTCAAAATGGCTGACTTCAAAATGGCCGCCATGGTCACCACCATCTTGAAAAGTTTCCCCCCTCACATACACTAATGTGCCACAAACAGGAAGTTAATATCACCAACCATTCCCATTTTATTAAGGTGTATCCATATAAATGGCCCACCCTGTATTATGATCATAGGTTAAAGCTACAACATCTATAAGGATTCTCTAAAGTGTTCAAAACTAGTGATGAGCGGCAGGGGTCATATTCGAATTGGTGATATTTCGCGAAGATTTTTTAGAATACTTGTCTAATATTCGGGAATTCGAATATTTGTTATATTCTACATTCTTTTTTTTTTTTACATAAAAAATCAGCAAGGTAATGATCGCAATCAATACAGGCGTGGGTCAAAAACGAATATATAGCACTACAGAAAATAGTGCTATATATTCGTTTTTAGAATATTCCTCATTTTTCCCATCTGAACACATGATTCCTCCCTGATTTATGCTTGTGGGCCAATGAGTCATTGGCCCACAAACAACTTAAGCAGGGAGTAATCTGGACTTCAGATGGAAAACAATGATGAATATTCTAAAAAACAAATATATATCACTAAATTCAATATAGTGCTATATATAAATTTTTTGGAATATTCATCATTTTCTTTCATCTGAAGTCATGATTCCTCCAAGTTTAAGTTGCTTGTGGGCCAATGACTCATTGGCCCGCAAGCAAGAAGCAGGGAGGAATCGTGTTCAGATGGAAAAAATGACGAATATTCGATATGATGAATATATAGCACTATATTCAAAATATTTGCTCATTCTCAAAGTGGCAATATATTCGAGATAAAAATTTACTTTTCGAATATTCGTGCTGAACACTATTCAAAACCCTAATGAACCCTTAAAGCCTTGAAAATCAATAAGAACATAGGGGGTCATTTACTAATCTGAAATATGTGTATATTAGGTGCAGATGGCGGCGCAACGGTTATCTGCAAATTTTCCCTGCTCACACCAAGTCTAAAATTTCACCGTTCAAATGGTCTAAATCTGAGCCAGCAAAGAAACTATCTTACATTTAGACTGGCAGTGGATGTGCCGAAGTTATGGAGAAGCCTGAGCCTCTTCATAACTTCGGTAGATCCTCTGCCAGCTATGGAAGCTTTATTAAGACCGACGTTTAAAGCGCCGGTCATAATAAATGTGCCCCTTGTTTAAAGGGAATGTGTCAACAGATAATGACCAATTTTCACATTGACCACTAGGTCTAATAATAGTTGATGATTTCCTGTTCTTTACAGATAACTTTTCAGCAGCTATCACAACAGACAGAATTACTATGACAAGTAACACCTCTGTATACATGACACAGGATCCACCATTCACAATAGGTGATATCACAGCTTATCAGCTCCCTCCTAAATTCTGCTCAAGTTGCACAGCATGCCTAGAAAATCATCTCATATAAGTCAATGTGATCATTGTGTCTATGGTCTATATAGCTGCCCTCAAAAGACAGGATGTCTAAACACATTTAGGCCTAGTGGCCAGTGTAAAAAATCAGGATTATATACATTTTTTAAATATAGATAATGACATGGAAAAAAAAAATCACCAAAAGTTTTAAATAAAAATGTTTAAAACAAAAATATGATTTAAACAATAGTTAATTTTCTGATGACACATCCCCTTTAAGTATTGGACCCATATATTGCATAAATTAAATTCTAATAACAATATAATATTGTAACATCTTAGTTATCAAAGTACATATGCTGGCTATAATAATGACAATTTCCATGTTATAAATGTATAAGCATTATAGTTTTCTCTTTGGTTTAAGCTTCCTAGTTATAAAATGCATGTGAATTTTGGAAGCAATTACTTTACTTACACTTCTAAGATACTCCAAGACGTTGAGTGTCAGAAAGATAAATTGACAGCTGATGCTTAATGTTTGAAAGCATCCCCAGAGATCATAAGGCTTTCTGCCTTTTGAGTTCCTATCTCTATGTTCAACATATTTTATGCAGGCACCTATGTCACTCAGAACTTTGGAAAAAAAATTAAAAACTGAGGATCTTTTCTAAATGATCTGCAACCTAAGCTTTACTATGGTGCCAGAAATATACAGAGTACCACAAGACATTGACTGGAAAAAACCCTTACTACTATATGTTCTCTTGGACCGTTTTCTAGGAATATATATATATATAAAAGCATTAAAAAAAATATACATCCCTTTTGGATCCATTTTACTGTGTAGCAACATTATTTAATAAATAATTAAATATGAATTATTATTGATCCCTTAGTGACCAGTCTGTTTTGGGCCTTACTGACCAAGCATTTCTCTTCCTTTTTTCATCGTTGCGTTCCAAGAGCTATAACTTTTTTATTTTTCCATCTATATAGCAAGTTATAGTTTTTAATGGCGCCAGATAACTTTATGATTAACTTTAATCAACTCTTTCTGGGAGGGAGATGGGAAAAACAGCAATACTGCCACTGCGTTTTTAAGTTATAAATTTTATGGCGTTAATTTTTTGGTATAAATAACATAATATCTTTGTTTCCATGGCTGGTAATGATGGGATATTCCTTTTGTTTTTAAAGGATAGTTTTGCTGCAAAGTAGTGTGTATATACACATAAAGTCACATACAATGTAATAAAAATCTTTGCGTTTATGTATATATACACACTACTTTGCAGCAAAACTATCCTTTAAAAACAAAAGGAATATCCCATCATTACCAGCCATTGGGAAGTGAGATTACTCCACCATATTCTATTGAAAAGTACTATACTGTATATCATTCAATAGGACTAACAGTTTTACGGCTCAGATAGCCAGTACACCAACTTTTTACCACCTTTTATCATTTTTACTTCAATCGTCTATTTTTTATGGACATGATTTACAAATTTTTTCACCAAAACCTGGTACTAGCCATTCATCCCACACCAATCACTTCCTTCCATCCGGCACTCATATCCAGTGCCCGGATTCTTCTATTCACTTACTCAACACCTATTGTCTAACAAATATACAAATTTTAAACAAGTATTTAAAAAGAAACATATTTAATTTAATCCCATCTAAGAGTGTGCCTGCTATCTTTCCTTTCATATACATCTCCTTCCTTGACTGGGTGAGTCAAATTAGCACCTTAGCAGTTTAGCACCTCGATCATTTAATTGATCAGTAGAGCCGTCTTTAATTTATCTTGAGCTGCAATATAGCCTCCATCTCTGCACTCATTTAGGGATTATTGTAAGTCTTGGTTTTATTGTGATTTTTGCAACACAAACTGTGATATACAATAACCATTGGACATAGGTGCGTGTAAGAGATGGACCTTTGAGATCATGGGTGCATATCATATGACCAATTATATCAAAGTTCATGAGAAGAAGAACCAGCAGCAACCTGCAAATGTCTGTGGCGAAAGTGTATTGTGAGTGGACAAATAGCACCATTGCCAATAAGCGACTAATCAACTAATCTGTTCCACTGCAGAGTGCCATGTGCCATTGAAGTAAGTGGTGAAAGTCAGCTATAAAGTGTTAAGTAGCTCACCGCCAAAATAAACCAGGGGACTACCAGACACATGTCTAAAGTAACAGTTCAGCCAACCATACTGTGTTCTGGGCTCCAAAGCAGACAGATGGTCACTTCACCTCTGCTAGGTTACATCAACAGAAAAGGCTTCCATTTTTGCAGCAG
Source organism: Bufo bufo (assembly GCF_905171765.1). Classification (NCBI taxonomy): domain Eukaryota; kingdom Metazoa; phylum Chordata; class Amphibia; order Anura; family Bufonidae; genus Bufo; species Bufo bufo. The sequence continues at coordinate 88,085,024 of NC_053394.1, forward strand.
TATCGGAACTGGACCTCTAATGATTGTCAGAGTTGCCTTCCCCGATGAGTCAAATTTTCAGATCTATCGGACAGATGGACGTTGGAGTGTCAGGTGAGAAACACAAGAGAACAAACACTCTGCAACCATTGCTGGAAGAACACAAGCTGGTGGTGGCTACAAATATCTGACATTGGTTGGAAAAACATGACTAAGACTTCCAAGTGCTACCCTGACACCCTAAGTCCCTAGAATTTAACCCAACTGAGCATCTGTTGGGCAAACTCGATCATCATGTTCGCTCTATGGATCCTCCCCCACCCACCTTCCAGCTTGGCTTAAGATAACTGTGACTACCTACTAGAACCTTATTGAGTCACTTCCAGTCAATGTAGCTGCTGTTGGTACTCCACATGGCAACATGGCGTATACTCTGGATATTAGCTGGTGGTCTTAATAATGTGAATTTACTGTGTATATTATATTATAAATAGAAAATAAAACACCATTAGTAATACATTACATCCAATGAGTTTCACCTATACAGACTGCAAAGCCAAAAGTGCATCATAGGATGTTAGCAATTTGGAGAAATACCATGTTCTTCTCCCCTACCTCAAATGGCATGGGTAGCTTGAGGGTGAAGCCACAAATGGTTTTATCATATGAACCTAAGGCACTGATTCAAAAGAATAGGTGCCTAACCATATATGTATTGGAGGGCACTCTGCTATCTGGTGTTGCACAGAATATCCATATGCGTGTTTATATATAAAATAAATATATTTATTATCACAAATACATACTAAATGAAAATAAAAATAAAATAAATAAGAATGATTAAAAATGAATTAGATATATAGATAGTTACAAAAGTTTATGTACATAATTACAACTTGTTTGCTATTCTTGTTGGCTTGCCGTCTCACAACAACTAGATTAGTATATTGTGAGGGTGCAAATCTGCACTCAATCCAAATACTCAATTAGCATATTCATGAATCAAAACACTGCTGCAATTGGTCAATAAAAGGATAAAAATAAATAAAAATTTAATATTATTATCAAATGTCAAATGTCCACAATTTTTAGGCAATCCTCCTTTTGATGATCTTGCAGCTACCATGTAGTGGATCAATTGACCAATTGCAGCAGTATTTTGATTCATGAATATGCTAATTGAGTATTTGGATTGAATACAGATTTGCATTCTCACAATATACTAATCTAGTTGTTGAGACTGCAAGCCAACACTGATAGCAAACAAGTTATAATTATATACATGAACTTTTGCAACTAGCAATATATCTGATTCATTTTTAATTATTCTTATTCATTTTTAATTAAATTTTCATTTAGTATGTATTTGTAATTGTGATAATAAATATATTTTATATATAAACATGCATATGAATATTCTGTGCAACACCAGATAGCAGAGTGCCCTCCAATATATATATATATATATATATATATATATATATATATATATACACACACACTCACCTAAAGAATTATTAGGAACACCATACTAATACGGTGTTGGACCCCCTTTTGCCTTCAGTACTGCCTTAATTCTACATGGCATTGATTCAACAAGGTGCTGATAGCATTCTTTAGAAATGTTGGCCCATATTGATAGGATAGCATCTTGCAGTTGGAGATTTGAAGGATGCACATCCAGGGCATGAAGCTCCCGTTCCACCGTATCCCAAAGATGCTCTATTGGGTTATGATCTGGTGACTGTGGGGGCCATTTTAGTACCGTGAACTCATTGTCATGTTCAAGAAACCAATTTGAAATGATTCGAGCTTTGTGACATGGTGCATTATCCTGCTGGAAGTAGCCATCAGAGGATGGATACATGTTCTCATTCTGTTTACGCCAAATTCGGACTCTACCATTTGAATGTCTCAACAGAAATCGAGACTCATCAGACCAGGCAACATTTTTCCAGTCTTCAACAGTCCAATTTTGGTGAGCTCGTGCAAATTGTAGCCTCTACTATTTGTAGTGGAGATGAGTGGTACCCGGTGGGGTCATCTGCTGTTGTAGCTCATCCGCCTCAAGGTTGTGCGTGTTGTGGCTTCACAAATGCTTTGCTGCATACCTCGGTTGTAACGAGTGGTTATTTCAGTTAACGTTGCTCTTCTATCAGCTTGAATCAGTCGGCCCATTCTCCTCTGACCTCTAGAATCAACAAGGCATTTTTGCCCACAGGACTGCCGCATACAGGATGTTTTTCCCTTTTCACACCATTCTTTGTAAACCCTAGAAATGGTTGTGCGTGAAAATCCCAGTAACTGAGCAGATTGTGAAATACTCAGACCGGCCCGTCTGGCACTAACAACCATGCCACGCTCAAAATTGCTTAAATCACCTTTCTTTCCCATTCTGACATTCAGTTTGGAGTTCAGGAGATTGTCTTGACCAGGACCACCCCCCTAAATGCATTGAAGCAACTGCCATGTGATTGGTTGACTAGATAATTGCATTAATGAGAAATAGAACAGGTGTTCCTAATAATTCTTTAGGTGAGTGTATATATATATATATATATATATATATTCTACTAGCATCTCAATACCGACGGTGGGTGTGCCGTGGGGTGTGCACCTGGACCATAATTTTAGGCTGGTTTACTTCATAGGTGCCTAACCATATTGCATGGGCACAATCTTAAGTGATTATGTGAACTGATCTAGGGTTGCAGTAGTTTTGTAATTTTCTTTGTCTTATACATTGTATTTAAAAAGTAGCTATATGGATTATACAATAGGTTACTATATCTCTATGCTTATTCTGAACAAAAACAGTACAGAGTATAGTATGTGCAAGTTCTAACACGCTGTACATTACATCAGCCACAGTTTTACAAAATGGATAATGCAATGTAATTTTCTGTACCATACATAGAGAAAGCTTCATTGTTTATTTATTAGGCTTGAGCGAATCGCCCCTTCGGATCATAGATACAAAGTTGTTTCATTCAAATAAGGCCTCATGCACATGACCGTGCCGTTTTTTGCGGTCTGCAAACCGCGGATCCGCAAAAAACGAAAGCCAGCCGTGTTGCCTTCCGCAATTTGCGGAACTGAATGGGCGCCGGCAATATAAATGCCTATTCTTGTCCGCAAAGCGCGGACAAGAATAGGACATGTTATATTTTTTTTAGCGGGGCCGCGGAACGGAGCCACGGATGCGGACAGCACACGGAGTGCTGTCCGCATCTTTTGCGGCCCCATTGAAGTGAATGGGTCCGCATCCGAGCCGCCAAAACGGCGGCTCGGATGCGGACCCAAACAGCGGTCGTGTGCATGAGGCCTAATGCTGTATCCATACATTATTCGTTCCAGCCAAAGTTCTTTTCAGCCGAAGTCGCACAAGATTTCGATTAATTCCTACTGTATTCATATTTGTGTATTGAAAAACAATTTAAAATAGCAATCCAAACTGGGCTTTGGTACTGGCTGGTATCTAAGTACCAAAGCCCAGTTTGGATTACTATTTTAAATTGTTTTTGAAAATGCAGATATCATACAGTAGGAATTAACTTTAAATTAAGTCTCGCACGACTTCGGGCGAGAAGAACTTTGGCTCCACTGAGCCAATACATTTTAATAATGTACAGATACAGCATAAAAATCTAAGTATTTGAGTGAATTGACTTTTCATCTATGATCTGAATGTCAATTCTCTCAAGCCTATTTATTATGATTGACAGACCTAATTTTTCAGTATATTAAAAGAAATGTGCCATCATAAACTGGCTTATTGTTTAAATCAAGTTTTTATATTAAACATATTTTATGGTCTTTTCTATTTTTCATATCACTATCAAGTTTAAAAAATCCTAAAATCCTGCAGTGGCCATTAAGCCTAATAATAATAATTCTTAGGCTTATTTCACTCTGGCGTTGACAGATCTGGCAGGCTGTTTCAGCCATTTCTGGACGCTGCCATAATGCCACCTGGCCCCTTTATTATAATGAAGTCTGGCGGAGATCCGACCAAAACCCTGCAAATATGCAAAAAAATATTTGTCCAGCCGATTCCCAACATTCTATGCTGGAGCAGTCTGCCTGAAGGCTATACCGGTAGTGTAAAACAAGCCATAGTCTGTAGAGATCTTTTTTTCAGCAGTCATATCATTATCATCACAGGCAGGATTACTATAAAAGATAACACCTCTGTATAGATGGTACAGGATCCATCATTCATAATAGGTGAAGGTCACAAGTAATATCCATTCCTATTCTGTACAATGTTCTCTGCACAGATCACACTGCTTGTGTAGAAAACTCTCACATAGAAGTCAATAAGCCTCCACCAAACTATTGTGTCTATGAACCATGGTGGTTGATCTAAAGCATATTTCTAAATTCTGTTAAGAACAGCTCAGGCAAAATGGCTGCCACATAATGATGTTCAGCATATAGAAAAAAAAAATATATACGATCAGAAAAGAAAATCAGATGGGAAGAAAAGAATATGTACAGTAGCTGGCTGACATAAAATGTAGGTAATACATTCCCTTTAAGTATCAGGATTCTCAATTAAATAAAATACTTTTTTGCACTACATTATATTTAGAAAATGAATGATTACATTATTACTATGCAGAGAGATTGCTGTCTTGCAGATGAAACAAATTAGCTTTGCAAATTGGAAAGAAAAGGAGATAAAAGGTAAGAGATTTCTTTTCTTGGCTTTATTTTAAAAAAATACTGTAAAGACTTTTCACTATGGCCAATGTGGGATAAATGTACAGTCAGTGCCATAAGCAAGAGGAAAAAAAAGATAAATTCAGGCTTAGGCCTCATGCACACGACCGTTGTGTGCATCCGTGGCCGTTGTTCCGTTTTCTGTGATTTTCTGCAGACCCATTGACTTTCTGCGGACCCATTGACTTTCAATGAGTCCGTTGAAAACTCAAAAAAAATGCACCGTTGTTCATCAGCGGCCGTGATCCGTGTTTCCTGTCCGTCCAAAAAATATGATGTAGCAGGCTGGTTTTAAATCTGTAGAGAAACAGATGGGCGCACCATAGGGTAATTCTGTGGGTGTATAATGGTGAACAAAAAGAATTGGCAAGGCTCACCTTGTGTGGTTGTGCGGATATAGGCACAACACTATTGTAGGTATTTTCAAACAAGCCTGGACGTCTGGATATGGCGGTCTGCAGCCTTGGGACCACGAGGGATCTTCAAAAGGAGAAGCCTGGAGCCCCCAAGAAGATAGTAGTGCAAGAAAACAAAACACGTCCCACGGCGCGAATTACCATCTACCAGTCACCAGGGTCAAGAAGGAATCTTTTAATGCAGCAATACAACGCGTTTCGGGGAATCACTCCCCTTCATCAGGTACAAAAGAGCTGCACAAGTGTAACAGCACAAAGCTACACACATTTATACATACAAACATACCGCCTTAAGGAGGTCACAAGGTCAGAAGGGAGGAGTTTTGGATATTGTCTAGATGAACAATGACACATATAATGTGCATATTGGCAGGTTCTCATAATAGACCGCCGATGTGCACATTCCAACCACATCTATGCTGTATGAAGCAGAAAAACGCACTAATAACAGTCCATTTAAAAGGATCTCAAATGGCTACGCCCATATAGGGCTGACCTTAAGGAGTATGCAATTGAAAGTGCATCACAAAGGTCCTGATCATGCAGATAAATGATGTGATCCTATTGAGGGTTCAGGACCTGCATCACATGAGCGGATCCTAGTCACGTGAGGACCGTTACCTAGTTACAGGAATGCTTCAATGATAAGAAGGCCGTCTTCTATAAGGAAGCTGGCCTGCATCATTCGGCCCGACGTCATGTGACCCGTATCACATGAGTAGATTCCGGTCATGTGAGGGCCGTTACCTGGTTACAGGGAAGCTTCATTCGGCCGAATGTGGCCGAATGCGGCCATAAATGTGTGTAGCTTTGTGCTGTTACACTTGTGCAGCTCTTTTGTACCTGAGGAAGGGGAGTGATTCCCCGAAACGCGTTGTATTGCTGCATTAAAAGATTCCTTCTTGACCCTGGTGACTGGTAGACGGTAATTCGCGCCGTGGGACGTGTTTTGTTTTCTTGCGTCCAAAAAATATGACCTGTCCCATTTTTTGGACGGACAACGGTTCACGGACCCATTCAAGGTGAGGGAGGCGGCGATGAGGTGAGGTAGGCGGCTCTATTGAAAGGGAGGGCGGCAATTTCTAGTAGGAAGGCGGCTGCAGCCGGGCACCCTGCATGATGAGACGTCCACTTGGACACATTTGGGACGTGAGTGACAGGTTATAAAAACCTGTTTTATATGCTAATAGAACCACAGGCATTTAATAAGGTCAGTTTTGGATTCAGGGTATTAGTAGGGACCTGGCCATATGTTTAGGTTATAGGCCTGAAATCTCATGACAGAATCCCTTTAAGTATTACTTTATTCTAAATAACATTCTGAAATACCTGTCATTATTTATAATGGCTCATTTTGTCTGGGGAGCAATCAAAAATGGCCGCTCTCCATTAGTTCACACAAAACCTGTCCTGATCACACATGAGAAGAAGTTACTTTACATCATTGAGCTGCCTTCTCCTCCTCTCTACTTGTCAGGGATCATAATTAGGGATGAGCAAATTTCATATTTTGAAATTCGTTTTTGCTTCGTGTTGTGATAGTTACTGAATTGTGTTTGGATTCCATTACCACAGACTATAAGGCAACTCCATGACGGAATGCATAACAAAATTCCTTTAGAGGCATTCCGTTATTGATTCTTTCATAATAGAAGTCTATGGGCTGCATAACCGATCTATCTCGTTTCCGGCAGCAGAGGACTCCAGCATAACGGAAACGGGAAGCATGAATCAGGTATAGCTAGACCACTCTGCGTTAGGGTACAGCTACATGGAGTAGCCATGCTGCAGTGGAGAACCGAACGGCCAATTAGTCCATAGCTGTGTTTCATTTAACAATGAAAACCGCACTGTATAGTCGGTCTTCATTGTTAATGACCATGCAGCACATTTAATGCACCTTTAAACAGGGGCTGTTGCTGGTATGGGGGTTTGGCTGATTAGGTGGGGGGACAATATGCTAATTATTACTGTTCTGGCCTGCAATCTCCTGCAGGTTATTTGACAGCAAACACAGAATATGAATCATCTCTGGCACATCCACTTCTCCAGCCCTAGCGCTCTCCTGCCCTACAGAAAAGCTTTGCTCATCTCTAATTCTTATGTACTAAGCTCCCCCTAGTGGTGGTGTCAGGCAGCCAATTGTATCCCGAACAGAAAGGGATACAATGTATTTATACCAGCTGTTTGTTGTCCATACATTGAGAACTACGTCATTTACAATGAGCGCCATATTTGTGCATTACTTGTCCCACTTTTTCTAACACAGAAGTCAGTTTGTAGGGTGAGGCAATTTTTCTTTAATCATGAAATTATTTCTTCACCGAATTCATCTCGCTGGGCGAGGGAGGAATTATTAGAATGTGCGCTATATTTTGCGCCTGTATGCAGAACAGTCCATGAAGACTATCTGAATTGCAGTTACATAAAAAAAACATATATCAATGTAGCATATTATAAATTGTACTGTTACCATTCCATAAGAGAATCTATTCTAAATGACAATGCTCTAGTCTACTCATAAAATGGTGTTATAATAGAATAATCAATCAGCATACTCTAGCTATAAAACTGGTATTAGTTATTTTACGTAATTACATTTACAATTGAATCAATTTCCTTTGAACTTGAATAATGTTTAAAGTGGTGATAAGACAGAACCAAGCACATATGCAAACATACATCTTCAAACATTGACAAAAATGCATTAATTGGAACCATGAAGCTACCGGCACAGATTAAAAAAAATGTAATTAGACTTAAAAGTCTTTAGTCAATATTCAGATAAATTACTATGATATGTTTTCCATTTTGTCATAGTGAGAGAACTGTTGGTCCATTAGACATCATTAAAGATATAAATATTATTAGCGAATGGCCATCAGGAAGGCAATTTTTAATGGTAATGGTTTCACATTTGTAAATAATAAATTTTTTCAGTGAGTTACATAAGTTTGCTTTATACTTGTATGAGCCAGCTGCTAATGAACTTTAGATTCATATTCCATTCATTTACATTTCTTAACCAACTTGAAATCTGTTCTGTTTCTTTAAGTAATCCTCCATGGATCCAATATTTAAGCTGCTGATATGTTGCTGGCAACCTAGTATGAAATCCACATCCAAATGTTAGTGATTGAATAACTACTTGCATCTGCTATGAGATATCCCCAAAGAGTGCTAATGTCCAGTTGAATTGGACGGCTTTGCTGTGTATCCACTCTGGTATCACCTTCCAATTTTTATATAATGGAAGCAGCTATAGTAACCCCAAACTTTGATTTTCAAATCCGAATAGTGAGCAAGGGGATATATGAAATAAAGAAAACTGTCATTCAACTTAAAAAATTAAAAATAGATGATTCTTATTGCAAATATTTAGAAAAAGTCAATATAAAATAATAAAGCATTGACAGCTCTCAAAACATGCAATGGACATTACCCCGCCCCAACCCCAGAGAGACAAACTAGTGAGAGAATAGGAGCCATGCACCCAATTTATAGAAGTTAAAGCATACTTCTCAAAAGAAAACAGATTGCATGCCATACGTTACTTTCTAGAGACACCTAAACCACCTCAGCTCCACTAGCTTAAACACCCTTAATGACCAGACCACTTTTTACACTTCTGCACTACACTACTTTCACCGTTTATTGCTCGGTCATGCAACTTATCACCCAAATGAATTTTACCTCCTTTTCTTCTCACTAATAGAGCTTTCATTTGGTGGTATTTCATTGCTGCTGACATTTTAACTTTTTTTGTTATTAATCAAAATTTACCGAAATTTTAGCAAAAAAATGAAATCTTTCACTTTCAGTTGTAAATTTTTTTTAAAAAAACGACATCTAAATATAAATTTTTCTCTAAATTTATTGTTCTACATGTCTTTGATTAAAAAGAAAAATGTTTGGGTAAAAAAAAATGGTTTGGGTAAAAGTTATAGCGTTTACAAACTATGGTACAAAAATGTGAATTTCCGCTTTTTAAAGCAGATCTGACTTTCTGAGCACCTGTCATGTTTCCTGAGGTTCTACAATGCCCAGACAGTAGAAAACCCCCACAAATAACCCCATTTCGGAAAGTAGACACCCTAAGGTATTCGCTGATGGGCACAAGTTAGCGGAAAATGCAGATTTATATATTTTTTTCCTTACAAAGTCTCATATTCCACTAAATTGTGACAAAAAATAAAAACTTCCATGAAAACTCTCTATGACCATCACGAAATACCTTGGGGTGTCTTCTTTCCAAAATGGGGTCACTTGTGGGGTAGTTATACTGCCCTGGCATTTTAGGGGCCCTAACGTGTGAGAAGTAGTTTAAAATCAAAATGTGTAAAAAAATGCCCTGTGAAATCCTAAAGGTGCTCTTTGAAATGTGGGCCCCTTTGCCCACCTAGGCTGCAAAAAAGTGTCACACATCTGGTATCGCCGTACTCAGGAGAAGTTGGGCAATGTGTTTTGGGGTGTCATTTTACATATACCCATGCTGGGTGAGATAAATATCTCGGTCAAATGCCAACTTTGTATAAAAAAATGGGAAAAGTTGTCTTTTGCCGAGATATTTCTCTCACCCAACATGGGTATATGTAAAAATCATAATTTTCCGCTAACTTGTGACAAAAAATAAAAAATTATAGGAACTCGCCATGCCCCTCACGGAATACCTTGGGGTGTCTTCTTTCCAAAATGGGGTCACTTGTGGGGTAGTTATACTGCCCTGGCATTTTAGGGGACCTAATGCTTGAGAAGTAGTTTGAAATCAAAATGTGTAAAAAATGCCCTGTGAAATCCTAAAGGTGCTCTTTGGAATGTGGGCCCCTTTGCCCACCTAGGCTGCAAAAAAGTGTCACACATGTGGTATCGCCGTACTCAGGAGAAGTTGGGCAATGTGTTTTGGGGTGTCATTTTACATATACTCATGCTGGGTGAGAGAAATATCTCGGCAAAAGACAACTTTTCCCATTTTTTTATACAAAGTTGGCATTTGACCGCGATATCAATGAGGGGCATGGCAAGTTCATAGAAGTTTTTTTTTTTTGGTACAAGTTAGCGGAAATTTTTTATTTATTTATTTTCTCACAAAGTCTCCCTTTCCGCTAACTTGGGACAAAAAGTTCAATCTTTCATGGACTCAATATGCCCCTCAGCGAATTCCTTGGGGTGTCTTCTTTCCGAAATGGGGTCACATGTGGGGTATTTATACTGCCCTGGCATTTTAGGGGCCCTAAAGCGTGAGAAGAAGTCTGGAATATAAATGTCAAAAAAAATTTACGCATTTGGATTCCGTGAGGGGTATGGTGAGTTCATGTGAGATTTTATTTTTTGTCACAAGTTAGTGGAATATAAGACTTTGTAAGAAAAAACAAAAAAACAAAACAAAAAAAAACATCAATTTCCGCTAACTTGTGCCAAAAAAATGTCTGAATGGAGCCTTACAGGGGGGTGATCAATTACAGGGGGGTGATCAGGGAGTCTATATGGGGTGATCACCACCCTGTCATTGATCACCCCCCTGTAAGGCTCCATTCAGACGTCCATATGTGTTTTGCGGATCCGATCCATGGATCCGTGGATCCGTAAATCACATACGGACGTCTGAATGGAGCCTTACAGTGGGGTGATCAATGACAGGGGGGTGATCAATGACAGGGGGGTGATCAGGGAGTCTATATGGGGTGATCACCGCCTGTCATTGATCACCCCCCTGTAAGGCTCCATTCAGAGGTCCGTATGTGTTTTGCGGATCCACGGATCCATGGATCGGATCCGCAAAACACATACGGACGTCTGAATGGAGCCTTACAGGGGGGTGATCAATGACAGGGGGGTGATCAATGACAGGGGGGTGATCAATGACAGGGGGGTGATCAGGGAGTCTATATGGGGTGATCACCCCCCTGTCATTGATCACCCCCCTGTAAGGCTCCATTCAGACGTCCGTGTGTGTTTTGCGGATCCGATCCATGGATCCGTGGATCCGTAAAACACATACGGACGTCTGAATGGAGCCTTACAGGAGGGTGATCAATGACAGCGGGGAATCACTGTTAGGGACACCAAACGCTAGCTAATAGGGCCACAAAAGTCCTTTTAAGGACTAGTATAGGTGTGCTATCGATATGTGTGATACACAGAGGGGTGCGATATACTTATAATATACTATTATAATGAGTCAAAAACACATAGATCTATATAGTGATCACCTGGAAGTCAGGGGCCTAGGGGCTAGGGGCTTACTAGGGCCATTTTTATATAGGGTAAGGTTCCAGACGGGGTCGCTCTTATCAGGGCCAGAATAGCTTTTGCGGATCCACATCCGCATTTGCGGATCCGCACCTCCTCATCTGTGCTTCCGTTTCCGCCAAAAAATAGAACATGTCCTATTCTTGTTCGCAATTGCAGACAAGATTAGGCATTTTCTATTATAGTGCCGGCGATGTGCGGTCCACAAATTGCGGAATGCATATTGCCGGTGTCCGTGTTTTGCGGATCCGCAAAACACTTACGGACGTGTGAATGGACCCTCATAGTAAAATTATTAAAGGTTATGTTTTATCTTTATGTATATTCTAATGGATTGTCTTCCTTGTACAGTGTTATAATATACTTTCTATGTTAGAAAGTATATTATAGTGCATTTGTATTCTGCGGCAGTTGTGTGAGGTTCTGCTGCGATACTGCAGGTATATAGAGGGACAAGCGTTATTGGAACAAATAATTTCTACTGGTGTGATAATCCAGTCGTCCCCTAAAAAAACTGAATGAAGCGGGGTTATATACCAATATACTTTCTTTATAGTGCATTTGGGTACTGTATAGTGCATTTGCGCATGCGCGTACGCGAAAATTGTATTGCCGATATTTCGCATTGAAAAAAAAAATGAATGGAGATTGCAAATTCGAATAATACATCTGGTACGTCACTGTCCATGTTGTGGGACTATTTGTGCACTTCTAGTAATTATTTCTTGGCTGCAAATATGAGCTGAAGGTTTTTCAGGTTCGCCTGCCAATTAAATAAATGGGACCCGCCGCAAACTTGCGGTTCGCAAAAATTTGATCGCGTTAGCGCGATCGCGTTCGCGAACGGTCCTGGCAGATGTTCGTCCATCACTATTTAAAAGGTGAGTGAGGGTTTTTCTGCATTTCATACAGCCACTACTCTCTGGCAATTTGTTTAAAATGTTGAAAAACTTCTTTAAAAATGGTTCTCTAGTTTAGAAAATCTATTATCAGATACCTTATTAGGGAGTTTTAGTTAATAGAAGGGGGGTCGTCATTGACATGACCATAATCATGTGTCCATTCTGAGGCCCCGCCGAAAAAGATAGAGCTTGTCCTATTCTTGTCCGCAGTTGCAGACAGGAATAGACACAGTATCCATGTTTTGCAGATCAGAAAATTGCGGACCGCAAAACATTTACGGTTGTCTGAATGAGCCCTTAGTCTGAAGAGCATCTATTACTCTGTAGTACAGATCCTTCCCTGCATTACACAGGCAAGCCTTTGATTTGAAAGAACAATTCATAGTGTTCAGCAAACTTCTTGTAATTAAATTTGAATTCAGTTCAGCTGAATTGGTCGAGCAATTTGATCCAGGTTCGAATACATTGAATTCATATTGAAAGTGCTCCAATTGCCATGAAATTACTCTGGGGTCCCCTAGGACTATATGCAATGCATTTAAAACTCCTTAAACTCATGCTAGCATTTGTAATCTTAAAGTGACAGTAATATATATATATATATAGTAGGAAGGCGCAAGGGTCCGTCGTTGACGGAAGGTATGTGTCGCCGAGGTTCCTGGCCTCGGTGAAGTAAGAGCCGGTATTTTCAGGTGTCAGGGTATCAGGTGTATGGCTGTATAGCTTATCCGGAATGGCTCTTACTGGGAGTAGCCAAAGTGATGGGTGGGTGACTACTCCACACGTTCCAGGCTGGGTCTTGTCTGGCCTATAAAAAAACAGCCAGCAGTGTCAGCTGTAAGTGGATTACTCCTCTCTGACAGTGAAGCTCTGTCAGTCTCTGTGTTGGGACCTGGGAGTTTGGGCCTGGATTAATGCCTGCTACCTTGTTGGTGTGAAAGCAGGTGGATCGGCTTTGTCCAAGGACTTCTTCTTTGCCGCATGGTGTGAATGAACACCAGAATCCCAAGGTGACTGTTTTCCTTGAAACTGACTTTTTGTTTTGTCATGTACTTAATGTGTGAATAAACACTGAACTGTTTAATTCCAAGACTTTGTTGTTGCCTCTATACTGCTAACCTGCCTACCAGAGCGAATCCCCCCAATATATATATATATATATATATATATACATACACACACACTGTCTGGTCCTCTTTAATCTTCAGCTGCAAAATAGGTTATACCATTCTAAGAACTTTGGATTTTATCCACATTTTGGAAAATTTGGGTTGAATTTGATTGGCGCATCACTTGCAGTGTGTAATGCTTAGTTCCTCCTGTGGTGGAGTGGCAGAGAAAAAGAAGGAGATACAGGCCACTTTCTGGCTACTGTTGAGCAGTGTAGATAAGATATCTATATGTCATTTACTAATGTATCCTTTGTTCATATTCTGTGCTATTTGCTATATTTCATAAGCCGTGTCCCCTTTCTGGGCAAATGTTCTGTCCTTAAGATGGCTGCTGAGGGAGGATCATGTGATCAGACACATCACTCAGTCTACTACATTCAAACACACTGCACTTGCACTAGATTCCCAATAGTGAAAGTGGAGATGGCAGGTGTAATATATTTAAGCCCTTAGTAACTACTAATACGCCTTTTACTGATGGAAACAAAGGGGGTTTTAGCTAAACAGCAGACTTTAAATCAATAATTACATGTACCCAAAATGGTGCATTAAAAACTATAACTTGTCCTGCAAAAAGATAAGACCTCATACAAGTAAATTGATGATAAAACAAAAAAGTTGTAGCTCTTGGAATGCAATAAAAAAAAATGCATGGTCACTAAGGGGTTAAATGAAAGAGGTTGAGTGCATTGCCTGGTTACATGACCCTCCATCAGTGGCCATTTCAGGACAGGACCATGTGGACAGCACAAAAGACTTGCCCAACCAATTGATATACCTTATGAAATATAGAACATTTTGCAACATACCAAAAAAAGCTATATTAGTAGATGCCATATAGTCATCTTACATACACATTGGTCAACAGTAACCAGGAAGTTGCCAACTCGTTCAACACTTGCTGCCTACTCAAATTAATTTGGAGTTAAAGCAAGGTGACCCTTGGTGATTATCTGATTATCAAGGACCTTTAAATCAATTAGAGGTTGTATAAAATGGATAACCCCTTTAAGGGCAGCATGTAGACATCCATACGTAAAACATAACTGTCACATAACAGGAGCACTTTACGTATGGGTGTCTACAGTGAACCAAAGGTTCCACCCTCTAATTATATTCAATGCAGGCTCCCATCCAGCTCCAGTCTAGAATCCCTATCATCAGTGAAGAAAGCTAAAGGACTTATGATGATGTTATTACAGGCCCTGTACATCTAGTAAATGAACTGCACAGAGAATGCTCTAGTAAAGTAAATGCAGAGAGAATGGCATAGTTCCCAGGTTAGAAAGGTGCATCTGCCAGGACCTTTGATGATATTATCATATGTCCTTCAACCAACAGCAAGATGAAGAATTGCATGATAAGCTCTCCATTGAGACTAGAATGGAGTGGTAAGAGGAGGTCCTCCCCTTATCTATTTATTTGACCCGCCCCCATTCCCTGTTTTTACTCATATCTACTACTGCAGTTACAACCACCACTACCCTATGTACCTCACACAGTGACCATAATATATAACTGACCACATATATTTGTACTCTATATTTCATACTTCTAACATCAGTTCTCTCTCTCTCTCTCTCTCTTTCTATATATAGTATATACAGCAGTGTACTGACATGTCAGATATGAGGTATAATAGATGCAATGTGTTAAGATATATAGTATATATAGCAGTGAACCAGTATGTGAGGTATGAGCAATAATTTATACCTTGGACCTCACATATCAGTACACTGAGTTATATACAATATATCTGTACACACTGCATCTATTATACCTCATACCTCACATATCAGTGCATTGCTGTATATACTATATATCTGTACACATTGCATCTATTATATTTTGTACCTCACATGTCAGTACACTGCTATGTATATTTTATATCTGTAAATACTGCATCTATTATACCTCATACCTTACATGTCAGTACACTGCTGTATATACAATATATCTGTACACACTTCATCTATTATACCTCGTACCTCACATATCAGTACACTGCTGTATATACTGTATATCTTTACACACTGCATCTATTATACCTCGTAACTCACATATCAGTACACTGCTGTATATACTGTATATCTGTACACACTGCATCTATTATACTTTGTACCTCACATATCAGTACAATGCTGTATAATACTGTATATCTGTACACACAGCATCTATTATACTTCGTACCTCACATATCAGTACACTGCTATATATACTGTATATCTGTACACACTGCATCTATTATACTTCGTACCTCACATATCTGTACACTGCTGTATATACTTTATATCTGTACACACTGCATCTATTATAACTCTTACTATCTGACTGTCAGCAATATGACCTTTGATGTCGCAACTCCTTTTATCCACTCTATTCTACCTTCCACCAGAAAGCTCATTCCCTCCAACTCCAGCAAATCCTAAACATAGGTGAGATATGCTGGTGGGGTTTGTGTGGTGGGGCTGTTTTGTAATCCCTGTCCAGCCCTGATAACACACAATATAACACGCAGCAGCAAGCACAGTACATGGAGTAAGGGAAGGGGCCAGGAACGGGTAGTGGGAGGGGCTATGAATGGGGTATGGGGTCCCAATTTAGATTCTTGCTATGGGGCCCAGTGATTTCTATGTTTGTCCCTACTTGTAGCTAAACTTCCTCTGATCTTTTCTGATACTTTTTTGATGGAAAAGCCACTTTCACAATCAGATTTTTGAAAATGACATTTTCTGTGTTGCATTGTAACTTTTGCAATGAAACAACATTATCTCTTCAAGCCTCTATGGAATGTAAATGAAAATATGGCTTGTTCTGCAGGAAAATAACAATATTAAACATATTGGATAATTATAAGTCTAGACTATGGTCTAATGTGAAGGGAAAAATGACAACTGCTATAGTAATGCTAAAACATTGCTACTGGGTAAAATTGAATATCACATCAAACTCTGCAAAGGAGAATTAATATAGAAAGATTGCATCTTTTGATATGTACAGGACCTGATTACAAAAATAAAAAGAAGGCAATTCTCCTAGATTCTTCATAAACTCATTTTCAAAAAGCCATATTAATCAGCTGCTGATTAAGGCTCTGCAGGGGCAGATTGGCCATACAGGGAAATTTCCTGGAGGGCCGATGCCCAGGGGGGGCATATGAGCCCTCCTAACGGCCAGCCAGTGAAAGTTTTTGGGGATGTATTTTGTGGTGGACTGTGGTATTTGGCTCTGTTGGGGTGGTATAATGTGCCATATTGCAGGCCCTGCCTTCCATCAATTTGCACATGACTACAGAACGGGGCCACTTTTAGTATTTTTTTCCAGGGCCACGTTATGTTTCCAGTCTGCCCCTGATGCACTGTGTGGTTTTATTATTACCATTTGAAGGTACGATTTTGGCAAGTTTAAATTATGTAGTCCTTGTTTAGCTACTAGTGTTGAGAGAATCTGAGGTGGACTTTGATCCGAATTTCTGAGAAAATTAGATTTTGGCGCAAAGCAGAATTTCCTCGTGCCTCATCGTAACAAATAGATTTTCCCTGAAATGGGATTTTATAAAAAAAAAAAAAATTCATATATACACTGCTCAAAAAAATAAAGGGAACACTTAAACAACACAATGTAACTCCAAGTCAATCACACTTCTGTGAAATCAAACTGTCCACTTAGGAAGCAACACTGAGTGACAATCAATTTCACATGCTGATGTGCAAATGGGATAGACAACAGGTGGAAATTATAGGCAATTAGCAAGACACCCCCAATAAAGGAGTGGTTCTGCAGGTGGTGACCACAGACAACTTCTCAGTTCCTATGCTTCCTGGCTGATGTTTTGGTCACTTTTGAATGCTGGCGGTGCTTTCACTCTAGTGGTAGCATGAGACGGAGTCTACAACCCACACAAGTGGCTCAGGTAGTGCAGCTTATCCAGGATGGCACATCAATGCGAGCTGTGGCAAGAAGGTTTGCTGTGTCTGTCAGCGTAGTGTCCAGAGCATGGAGGCGCTACCAGGAGACAGGCCAGTACATCAGGAGACGTGGAGGAGGCCGTAGGAGGGCAACAACCCAGCAGCAGGACCGCTACCTCCTCCTTTGTGCAAGGAGGAACAGGAGGAGCACTGCCAGAGCCCTGCAAAATGACCTCCAGCAGGCCAGAAATGTGCATGTGTCTGCTCAAACGGTCAGAAACAGACTCCATGAGGGTGATATGAGGGCCCGACGTCCACAGGTGGGGGTTGTGCTTACAGCCCAACACCGTGCAGGACATTTGTCATTTGCCAGAGAACACCAAGATTGGCAAATTTGCCACTGGCACCCTGTGCTCTTCACAGATGAAAGCAGGTTCACACTGAGCACATGTGACAGACGTGACAGAGTCTTGAGACGCCGTGGAGAACGTTCTGCTGCCTGCAACATCCTCCAGCATGACCGGTTTGGCATTGGGTCAGTAATGGTGTGGGGTGGCATTTCTTTGGAGGGCCGCAGAGCCCTCCATGTGCTCGCCAGAGGTAGCCTGACTGCCATTAGGTACCGAGATGAGATCCTCAGACCCCTTGTGAGACCATATGCTGGTGCGGTTGGCCCTGGGTTCCTCCTAATGCAAGACAATGCTAGACCTCATGTGGCTGGAGTGTGTCAGCAGTTCCTGCAAGACGAAGGCATTGATACTATGGACTGGCCCGCCCGTTCCCCAGACCTGAATCCAATTGAGCACATCTGGGACATCATGTCTCGCTCTATCCACCAATGTCACGTTGCACCACAGACTGTCCAGGAGTTGGCAGATTCTTTAGTCCAGGTCTGGGAGGGGATCTCTCAGGAGACCGTCCGCCACCTCATCAGGAGCATGCACAGGCGTTGTAGGGAGGTCACACAGGCACGTGGAGGCCACACACACTACTGAGCCTCATTTTGACTTGTTTTTAGGACATTACATCAAAGTTGGATCAGCCTGTAGTGTGTTTTTCCACTTTAATTTTGAGGGTGACTCCAAATCCAGACCTCCATGGGTTGAAAAATTTGATTTCCATTATTTTTTTTTTTGTGTGATTTTGTTGTCAGCACATTCAACTATGTAAAGAACAAAGTATTTCAGAAGAATATTTAATTAATTCAGATCTAGGATGTGTTATTTTTGTGTTCCCTTTATTTTTTTGAGCAGTGTATATATATATATATATATATATACAGTCTGGTCCATAAATATTGGGACATCAACACAATTCTAACATTATTGGCTCTATACACCACCACAATGGAGTTGAAATGATGAATTCTGAAGTGTTTCGGGCAATATTATCTGCTCATATTCAGCCAAATGCTTTAGAACTCATTGGACCGCGCTTCACAGTGCAGATGGACAAAATAAATGTGTAAGATGCCGCCATCAGCAATGAACATGGCATCTGAGGGGTACAACGATGGGGAGCAGCACAATTGCCGTTCCCTGTCATTGCACCCACTATTTACAAAGTAATTTTTCACAAAGCTATTTTTCTTTTTATTCGGCAAAGCAGCCAAATAAAATTTTCAAAAACTTCGCTCATCTCTATTAGCTACAATTTCGGACACAGCCTATAGAGAATGGTGCCACTGTTTCCAGAAAAAAAACTGACCTTGGGGAGAAGTGCAGAGCTGCAGGGTCAGGAGACCCTGCTCAGCCCCCACAGCAGGTTGATGTCCCCTGTAACTGGGGCTCATTTGGAAATAGTGCAAAAAAAATCTCCTATTGTCTCCCAAAGGTCTTTCAGTGACCTCTTGGGGAGAAATTATGTGGAAAAAATATATAAAAAATAAGTTAGAAAATTATAAAAAGAAAAAAACCTAAAAACAACAAATATATTAAAACACAATTCAAAGAAAAAATAAAATAAAATATGATGTGGCAAAAAAATAGAATAAAAGAAAATACAAATAAAAAGGAAAAATTGCTAAATATAATAGTTCACTGTCCACCAACAGGCTTTTTATGAGTAATAAACCAATTATAAAAATAAAAAAATACAATAAAATATTAATAAAATACAAATAGAAGGAAAAAGTGAAAAAATCACAAAAAGTGTTATTGTCTTCCAAAAGTCTTTTTAGTACTTCTTGGGAGATATATTTTGTAGCAGAAATATATACAAAAATTTAGTTAAAAAAAATAATAATAATAAAATACATAAAAGAAAAAAACACCCACACAAACCATTATCCCCATTCACGTGAAACCATGCATATTATATTACAAAACGACCGACACAAAATAGGGAGCTAATTATAATAATTTATTTTGATGTTAGTTTGCATATTTAAAGAATAAGGAGCTATAGTTAGAAAATAAATACTTTTTAAAAATGTTTTGTACAGTTTTTCACCAAATAAAACTTAAAAAATAAATTATAAGGCCCTATGTGTCAAGTAAAAAATGGTTTCAAAAATTATTTTGGTAGTCCCAACACAAAACATAAAAAACTTCCAAACGTTTGAACCACCATTTGTGCTGAATCACAAAAGTGTCTGTTCAGGCCTGGTTATTAAAGTGTTAACCAATAAGCGCTTTCACCACTAGTACAGTAAGGGAAAGTGATAACTGGTTATTATATGGCGCCTGTAACTTGGGAGCAGGAGGTGGTAATACCAATGAGCGCATGTTAAAGTTGCATGTGGCCACAACCTTAAAAAGACACAAAAATTAACACACTGAAGTCTTTGTTACACAGTTGTTGAAATTAGAGATGATCGAATCGAAGCTGATGAAGTGAAATTTGGTGCGAATTTCAGGAAAAACTCTATTCGCACCGAATCCGAGTTTCCTCATGCTTCATGGTAACGAATAACATTTTTTCTTAAAATGGCTGCTGCACGTGTGAGGACATGGAGCAAGGAACTCTGGGAAGGCGGGATCACCCATAATGCCATGCATGCAGCCAATCAGCAACCAGCCAGCCCTGTGATGTCACAGCCATATAAATAGCCTCATTCAGCCATTTTCCAGTGTACTTAGTGCAGGGAGAGACATCAGCAGGCACTAGGGAAAGTGCTAGAAAAAATTATTTTTAAGTGCAGGGAAAGATTATTCAAGGTGTAGGGAAAGGATAGGGAGAAATCATTCCACAGCATTTATGTTGAACAGGGTTCAGTAGGAAAGGTTACAGCCTGGGTAATAGGAGCAATCCAATTACACCTTGCTGCACTGACTAGGGACACAAATTGCCATTATACAGCTCTGTAATTCCAGCAAACAGTTCTTATTAGGGTACAAGTGATGTTTGATACAGGAATTAACAGGGTTTATTGCAAGAAAATACTTCTATGTCTTATGTGCCCTTGTGCGGTGCAGTTATTTGTTCTAAAGCATTTTTGGCTTGTAATAGTGGGAAAAAAGGGCTTATTAGCCGTTATGTGGTGAAGTGCCTAAATTACAGCAGTTTTTGTCTTGTATTAGTGGCAAAAGAAAAATATATTTGCTGTTCAGTGGTGCAGTTATATGTTCTAAAGCCCATTTTTTTCTTGTATTAGTGGCAAAAGAAAAATATATTTGCCATTCGGTGGTGCAGTTATATGTTCTAAAGCCCATTTTGTCGTGCAATAGTGGCAAAATAAATATATATTTGCCGTTCAGCGGTGCAGTTATATGTTCTAAAGCTCTTTTTGTCTTGTTTTAGTGGCAAAAGAAAAATATATTTGCCTTCAGCGGTGCCCTTTTTTGTAGTTCTAAAGCCTTCTGTGGCGTGTATAAGTGGGAAAAAAGGGCCTGTTCCATTCAGCAGTACAGTTATATGTTCTAAAGCCCTTTTTTTGTATTAGTGGCAAAAGAAATATATATTTGCCGTTCAGTAGTGCAGTTATATGTTCCAAAGCTCTTTTTGTCTTGTACTAGTGGCAAGGGAAAAATATATTAGCCATTCAGCGGTGCAGTTATATGTTCTAAAGCCTTCTGTGGCGTGTATAAGTGGGGAAAAAAAGATTTCTGAGTTGTGTTATCTAATCTAAGCAAACACCTTCAATTGCTTTTCAATGGCTTAAGATAGATAACGCGATGAGTTAAGAAATTTGAATTAACATCTAGAGTGCTAACGCTGTTACATCTGTATATGTTCTAAAGCACTTTTTGCCGTTTATTAGTGGCAATGGTAAAATATATTTGCCGTTCAGTGGTGCAGTTATATGTTCTAAAGCCCTTTTTTGTGTGTATTAGTGGGGGGGGGGAAGGGCTTATTAGCCGTTGTGTGGTGAAGTGAGAAAATTACAGACTTTTTTGGGGGTGTTAATTTCCTTTTTATTTATTTATTTGATCTAACAGTATGTCAGACAGAAAAGTGCCAGGCCCTTCACAGGGGAGTGGCAGAGACCTAAATGTTTCTGATGCAGGCAGAGGTTGCAGCAGAGTAAGGGGCCGTGGCAGCAGCGGTCACTTCGAGAGGCCTGAGCTCCCAGTGTCAGCTAGCGGTCGTGTCTTGACCAACAACCCAGCTGTTCTTGAATGGTTCACTCGGTCATCTCTGTTTTGGATCCACTCCTGTTTTTTTTTGTCATTAGAAATACTGATGGATTACTGATCAAATTCTAACCGAATGAAGGCAGATGCTCAACAGACAGGATCCGTTTTTTTGGGGTTATTGTTCTGACGGATAAGAGGAACGGCAAAATAATCAGTGACGTCAACACAAACTTACTGCTGACACCCTCTCCACTCTGTCGGGGGGCTCTACTTGTATAAGCGTTTAATAGAACAGGTTCTGTAGACATCTATGTGGAATCAGCTGACGACTGTGTAAAAGGAGTGCGCTTCTTCTTGGCGCTAACATCGACCTGTAAGGCTGAGTTCATAATTGAGTTATTTGGTCAGTTTTGGCACCGTCACTGCCAAAATAAGTGAAGTGTGCAGTGATTATAAGAACGATGCCTTTCATCTGAATGTCATACTGACTCACTGTTTCACTACCAGAGCAGACTCCCTAAGCATATTCCTGCAAGGCACAGTGTTCTACACCACTATAAATGCTCTCTGCAGCCAGTAAATAGCCGTTTTTTAACGCGATTCACCGCAAATAAATTCGGATCCAACCAAATTTTTTCAAAAAAGCCAAATCAAATTTTTGAAAAATTAGCTCTTTTCTAGTTGAAATATGTGACCGAAGACATGGATTTAGAATTCCATCATACTGAAGGTTCAGCGTATGGTAGACAGTAAGGCTGAGCAGGACTAGTGACACTTCTGAAGCCTGTAGAGTATCCAAGGACAGTTTGTGCTACCCAGGTAAAGGGAAGCTGTCAGCACATACCATACCTTGAAATATTCAAGCTGACACTTGTGATATGCACTTGGCTGCTGAATCCTATCCCATTTGTCCCATGTTGATTGGTAGTCCCAATCCAGAAAAGTCTTTTTATATTATGCAAACTAGACCCTTGGGTCATGCCAGCAATGCGCTTGTTGGACCTGCAGCTTACCTTCTGTGCTGTTGGTGCAGGGCCAGGCAATGTAGAGGTAATCATGCCTGGCCTTGAAGTCTCTCAGCTCTGCCTATGCCTCTTTGATTAGTGCATTTGCTTTACAGAACTGAAGGTCACAAAGAGGATGAAACTTGTACTGCACATACATCCATCTGCCCAGCAAGCTTCAGTGCAGTACAGCACATGTGCCAATCAAAGAGGTGTACGTGTAGCTGTGAGATATTAGGGACAGGTGTGATTATGTTTACACTTCCTGGCCCTGGCAATCAGAGCTGGAAAAACGGCAGGCATAGAAATTGAGCAGAGCTCAGGGTGCAAAACCAACAACTTTGTTGCACCAAGGGGCTAATTTGCATAAAATGTAATTGCTTATATCTATGGACTGAGACCATCAATCAATATGGGCAAATGAGGGTGGATTTAGCTGCCATGCGCTCATCTTGCGTGTCAGCTGGATTTATTTCTAGGTCTCTAGTAACAGATTCCCTTTAAGGCTAGTTTCATAACTGTTACAGAGATCATCGGCAGGCTGTTCAAGTAGAGAACAGCCTCCCCAAGTTCTTCAGATCTGTCATTGCCGGATACTACCACTTGCCTGCCGGACCTTATTGACTATAATGAAGTCTTGAATAGATCCGGCCTCTACCCGGCAAACATGGCAAAATCTGCAGTACAAATACTGCTGCACAAAGCATTTTCTGCCTGGCTGATTCTTGGCATTCTCTGCTGGAACAGCCGGTCTGAATTGCTGGCTACAGATATGAAGGTAGCCTAAGTGAGGAAAGTTACCTAAATAATGGTTTCCTCACATGTGGCAAAGCCACTCTGCGACAGTGACTTTGCTCTGAAGGTCAGACATTGGTAAGTTTGGTTATTCTTTGATAAGTTAATATTTGTAATAAAAAGTTGCAGCCAAAAATGCAGCTCTAATATAATAAGTGGAAGTGAACGGAAAGAATCCTGTATTGCTTCAAAGGGTGAAGCACAATTTTCAGATTTGTTAATTGATTATTGATTTGCTGTAGACTATCGTGAATTAACTTCAAAGATGTCATTTTCAATGAGTTTAAGACATCACAAGCGTTTTCCTCAGGCAATCATGAACGTCTCGACAAACATTCGCATGATCAAACAATCTATTGGTGCTGTTGCTAATCAAATGGAATAACAGACAGAATTATAATGTTACGACAGGCAGTCACCAACCACTTTGATACTGTAAAGGGATTAAAGAAAGCCTTGAAGACATATCAGAACAACCTCTTAACCATAGTATTTTCATACACACAAGACAGTTAAAGTTGACATACTGTAGGCAGGCATTTTGTAACCTGAGGATTCCTTAACCCCTAACAGACATGGCAAGTTTCCACCCTCGTGACACAGCCTAATTTTGCAAATCTTACATGTCAAAATATCTGGTAATAACTTTGAAATGCTTTCACTTATCCAAGCGATTCTGAAACAGTTTTTTTTTTTTTTTTTTCAAAACACATTTTTGTTAAATTGATAAATTCGGGTAAATGTTTTACTTTGACATAAAAAAAATGCTATAAATGGCAAACTTCTGTGTGGGCACATAGCAGGGCTCAGATGGCCAGGAGCGCCACTTCACTTTTGGAGCTTGGATATTGCTGGAATGGTTTTCAGGTGCTACATCACATTATCAGAGACCCTGAAGTAACAGTATCATGGAAACCCCCAATAAGTGATCCCATTTTGAAAACTGCACTGGAAAATATGTTTTTGGAAGGCAAGGTTACCAAAAAATGGCTGTTCTAGCATAGTTATTATTTTAGTTATTTATTTTTTATGGCATTCACCTAATGGGGTAGTTCATGTGATTTTTTTTATAGAGTAATTTGTTAAGGACAAGACATTACCTAATATGTCTATTTTTATTTTTAATTTTTTTACACTTAAAACTTTTATTTTATATAAAACATTATTTTTTTATTTTTATTTATTTGTTTATTTTTACTTTATACTTTGTGCCCCTATAAACCCATTCAAGACATTTGGGGAACATTTAACATTACATTTATTTTTATTGTTGATTTATTCTGTAACTGGGGCTGACATAGTAGCCCCAGTTACAGGGGGAATACAGTCCTAAGAGAGATTATACAGTGCATCCTCTCTGCAGAGCTGATCAGCATCTGCTAAGACCCAGCAGCTTGAGCAGACTCCTGTCCACTGGCGATCAATTAATGGCTGGGACTGGATCAGGAAATTACATTACATTTCCAACCTCCATGCACAGGCCTTGTTGAGCACTGTATGCAGAGTGATAGGAAAGGCAGAGATAGGTCCTGACTAGAGTTGAGCGGACACCTTGATGTTCGGGTTCGGCCGAACTTCACAAAAAAGTTCGAGTTCTGGACCCGAACTTGACCCCGAACCCCATTGAAGTCAATGGGGACCTGAACTTTTGAGCACTAAAATGGCTGTAAAAATGTAATGGAAAGGGCTGCAATTAGCATCAAAATGTGGTTAAGAGTATGGTAAGTGAAATGACTTTAAATAACATAAAATACGTAAAAATAAAAAAATTATAATCTTGATCTAGGAGGACGAGGTCCATATGGAGTAGAAGGTTGAGGAGGCGGTGGATGTGGTGGTGTAGGTGGAAGCGGCGGTGGATGAGGTAGCCTACACTGCTTTTGGTTTTAAATTTATAAAAAAAAAATTAAATTAGGGTACACCCCAAAACATTGGGAAATATAAGCTGTGATATCTCCCTCCAGTCATGCTAAACACACATTCAGACAATACACTGGCTGCAGGGCAGGCCAGCACATCCAAGGCGTAAAGGGCAAGCTCAGGCCATGTGCCCAATTTGGAGACCCAGAAGTTGCAGGGGGCAGAATCATCAGTCAGTTTGTGAAGGCGTGTGAAAACATACTGCCCCACAATGTCGCGTGTCTCCATGATGTTCACAATCCATTTGGATATCTGCTCTATTAACTTTCGATGTTCTTTTCCGCGTCTACCATGTTGATCACGGTTAGCGGCAAATCAGGGTTCCACCCCGGAGAGGGAGCGTGAGAAAGAGAGACCACATCCAAGGGAGATCGATAAATGAAATTGTGATCGAGAGGAAATGTGGGAGAAGCTATTAAAACAGAAGAAATGAAGGAAAGGAGGGGGCGCGCGGCAATTACCCACTTCCGACTCGGGGAGGTAGTGACGATAAATAACAATACAGGACTCTTAAGATGCCCTGTTATTTAAATGATTAATAAAAAATCATAGGGAATATCACTGGGGTATTTTGGATTTGAAAACGTTAGCCAGGAGAGGCCCTGCTGCCGCTTTGTTGACTCTAGATAACTTCTGCCTGATCGCACGTTCCTGTGACGTCCACCATCCATTTGGATATCTTCTCTATCAACTTTCGAAGTTCTTTTCTGAGCCTACCATGTTGATCACGGTTATCGGCGAATCAGGGTTCCACGCCCCGAGAGGGAGCATGAGAAAGGGAGACCTCATCCAAGGGAGGTCAATGGCTGCAATGGGATGAAGCGTAAATGTGGGACAAATTATTAAAGCAGAACGATCGAAGGAAAGGGCCAATTAAAGACGAGTTTTAGAAATTTAAGTCCCTGTCACCTATGCAGAGCAGGGGTTTTTCATTGCCAGAAATGGGTTAATGTCACCCACCAATGGAACAGATTATTTTTTAAAATTTCAGTCCCTGTCACCTATGCAGAGCAGGGGTTTATTCATGGCAAAATTGTAAAATGTCAACCCAAGAATGTAACAGAAAAATTAGTGAAATTTATTAACCTGTCTACTAGGTAGAGCAGGGGTCTATCACAATCAAAAATTGTTGAATGTCACCCAAAAATGTAAAAGAAAAATTAGTGAAATTTATTAAGCTGTCAACTAGGTCACAGCCAAAAATTTGTTAATTTCACCTGAAAATGTAAAATGTAAATTTGTGATTTTTTTTTTACCTGTCTACTAGGTTAGCAGTGGTATATCACACCCAAAAATTGGTGAACTTCACCCGAAAATGTAACAGACAAATTAGTGAAATGACATAAAATCTAATAAAATTTGAAAAACAAAAAACCAAACTTTATCTATGAGGTGGAGCTCCATATGGAGTAGGAGTTTGAGGAGGTGGACTTAGCGGTATAGGTGGAAGTGGCGGTGGAGGAGGACGAGATAGCCAACACTGTTTTTTGGTTTTAATTTTTAATTTAAATTTTTTTATTAGGGTACACCCCAAAAGAGTGGGAAATATCAAAAATACAACAATGAGCAATTGTGCTGTAGTATAACAATGGGTGGGTAAGGCCGGTATACATGTCTATTCAGCACAAGGTACGGACAAGTCCTGTGGGATCCATGCCTGGTTCATTTTAATGAACGTGAGCTTGTCCACATTGGCTGTGGACAGATGGCTGCGCTTTTCTGTGATAACGCCCCCTGCCATGCTAAACACACGTTCAGATAATACACTGGCTGCAGGGCAAGCCAGCACCTCCAAAGCGTAAAGGGCAAGCTCAGGCCATGTGCCCAATTTGGAGACCCAGAAGTTAAAGGGGGCAGACCCGTCATTCAGTACGTGTAGGCGTGTGCACACATACTGCTCTACCATGCTGGTGAAATGCTGCCTCCTGCTAAGACGTTCCATATCAGCTGGTGGTGCTGGTTGTTGTGGCGTGCTGACAAAGCTTTTCCACATTTCGGCCGTGCTAACCCTGCCTTCTGAGGTGCTGGAGGTGCCCCGCTGCATTGCTGCCTTCTTCATCCTTCTCTGCCTTCGCCTTGTGTTTCCACTGAGCCACTGGTGTCAGGTGGGAATGCCATCAGCAGCGTGTCTACCAGCGTGCGCTTGTACTCGAGCATCTTCCGATCACGCTCCAGTGAGGGAATTAAGGACGGTATGTTTTCCTTGTAACGGGGATCCAGCAGCGTGGCCACCCAGTAATCAGCACAAATTATAATGTGGGCAACTTGGCGGTCGTTGCGGAGACACTGCAGCATGTAATCGCTCATGTGTGCCAGGCTGCCCAGAGGCAACGAAAAACTGTCCTCTGCAGGAGGTGTATCGTCTGTGTCTTCTGTATCCCCCCAGCCATGCACCAGTGATGGCAATGAGCTGGTCTGGGTGCCACCCTGCTGTGAACATGGTTCCTCCACCTTCATCTCCTCCTCCTCATCCTCCACCTCGTCATCCTCCAGAACTGTGCTCTGGCTGGACAATTGTGTACCTGGCGTTTGTGGGTGCAGGAACCCACCCTCGGAGCCACTTTTGAATGACTGTCCGGAAACCCTATGAAATGATCCCTCTTCCTCCTCCTCCTCCTGTGTCACATCCTCTTCCATTATCGCCAGCAGCGTTTTTTCAAGGAGGAATAGAAGTGGGATAGTAACGCTGAGAACGGAGGCCCAGTCATTGGTGGTGAAGTGGTGCTGTTCCGCAGAGCGACTCACCCGTGCGTGCTGCAGCTGAAACTCCACTATCGCCTGCTGCTTGCACAGTCTGGCCAGTCTGGCATGTGCAAGGTAGAGTTCCACATTGTGGAGCTCTGACATATCGGGGTAATTTTTAAGGAATCTCTGCACCACCAAATTCAGCACATGTGCCAGGCAAGGGATGGGCATCAAACGTCTAGTCCCAGAGCTGCTACGCGATTTTGCCCATTATCGCACACCACCAGGCGGGGCTTGAGGCTCACTGGCACCAACCACTCATCGGTCAGTTGTGCAAGGCCCGTCCACAGCTCCTGCGCGGTGTGGGGGTTGTCCCCAAACAGATACGTTTTAAAACTGCCTGCTGTCGTTTACCCCTGGCTGTGCTGAAGTTGATGGTGAAGGTGTTACGCTGACCGGATCAAGAGCCGGTAGAGGATGAGGAAGCGAAGTAAGAGGAGGAAGCAACAGGAGGCAAACTGAAGCGCCCTACAATCTTCAGTGGTGGAAGGACATGCGCCAAACTGCTATCCTCCTCAGGCCCAGCCGCCACTGCATTTACCCAGTGTGCTGTTATGGAGATATAACGTCCCTGACCGTGCTTACTGGTCCACGTATCGGTAGTGAGGTGCACCTTGCCACAGATGGTGTTGCGCAGTGCACACATGATTGTTGTCCCCCACTTGGTTGTGCGGGGAAGAGATGGCATGCCTGGAAAAGTAGTGGCGGCTGGGCACGACGTACTGTGGGACAGCCACCGCCATAAGGCTTTTAAAACTCTCCGTCTCCACCAGACGGAATGACAGCATTTCAAAGGCCAGTAATTTTTAAATTCTGGCATTCAGGGCCAGGGATCGCGGGTGGGTGGGTAGGGGGGTACTTCCTCTTCCACTCCAGTTTTTGGGAGATGGAGAGCTGAATGCTTCTGTGGGACATTGTGGAGATGCTTGGTGACCCAGATGGTGGTGTTGCTGGCAGATCCTCTGTTTGCGGGGTGGCATGTGGCACTTTCACTCCAGAGGTGGATGAAGAGGCCGACACTGCAGCAGAAGAGGAAGCAGGAGGAGCCAGAGACCTTTCTTGGTATTTGAGGTGTCTACTCCACTGCAGCTCGTGCTTTGCACTTAGATGCCTGGTCATGCAGGTTGTGCTCAGGTTGATAACGTTTATGCCTCGCTTCAGGCTCTGATTGCACAGCGTGCAAATCACTTGTGTCTTGTCGTCAGCACATTGTCTGAAGAACTGCCATGCCAGGGAACTCCTTGGAGCTGGCTTTGGTGTGCTCGGTCCCTTGCTCCGCTTTTGCACCCTGCTCCCTCTTCTGCTGTGCTGGTGGCTCTGTGCGACCACCGCCTCTTCCTCCAAACTACACAGGTCACTCGCATGACCTTGATTCCATGTGGGGTCGAGGACCTCATCGTCCTCCACATCATCTTCCACCCTGTCTTCACCCCTGCCCTCCTTGTTGGTCTGCACACTTTCAAAAGCCCCAGCAGTTGGCACCTGTGTTTCGTCATCATCCGAAATGTGCTGCGATGGTCCTCCCATGTACTCATCTTGAAACATAAGTGGTTGGGCATCAATCTCTTCCACTTCTGGGGCAGGGATAGGTGGATGGCCCTGGGAAACCCTGCTAACAGAGTCATCAAAAAGCAGAAGAGACTGCTGCATGACTTGGGGCTCAGACTGCTTGGCTGATTTGCAAGGGGGTGAGGTGAAAGACTCATGGACATCAGCTGCAGGTGCCAACTCTGATCTTTAAGCAGGAGACTGGGTGGGAGACAATGTGAAGGTACTAAAGGCACTGTCAGCAACCCAATCTACTATCGCCTATACTTGTTCTGGCCTCACCATTCGTAGAGCCGCATTAGGCCAGACCAAATACCACTGCAGGTTCTGTCGCCTACTCTCACCTGAGGAAGGTGTTTCACTTGTGTGTGTAGCTGGCACAGATCGACCACGTCCTCTACCTACAACAGGAGCTCCACCAGCAGCACCACGACCGGGGCCACGTCCCATATTTGACGGTTTCCTCATATTTGACGTTTTTTTTAATAGCAGAATAGAACCACAGTATCTAAATGGTGTATCTCACACGTACAGGTGCAGACTAAGCCGCAATTTAAGATTTTTGCCCAAAATGGGTGTTTTTTCTAATAGCTGAATAGAACCACAGTATCTATAGGGTGTATCTCACACGTACAGATGCAGACTAGGCCACAATTTAAGTTTTTTGCCCATAAAGAGTGTTTTTCTAATAGCAGAGTAGAACCACAGTATCTAAAGGGTGTATCTCACAATGACATATGCAGACTAAGGTGCAATTAAAGATTTTTGCTCAAAATGGGTGTTTTATTAATGGCAGAATAGAACCACAGTATCTAAAGGGTGTATCTCACAATGACATATGCAGCAAAGGCTGCAAAATTTAGTTTTTTGCCCAAAATGGGTGTTTTCCTAATAGCAGAATAGAACCACAGTATCTAAAGGGTGTATCTCACAATGACATATGCAGCAAAGGCTGCAATATTAAGTATTTTGCCCAAAAAGGGTGTTTCAACCAATCACTGTCCTAAGCAGTCTCACACTCTAAATGTCAGCTAGAGATGAGCGAATCAAAGCTGACAAAATGGAATTCAATACGAATTTCAGAAAAACTTTGATTCCCAACAAATGCGAATCACCTCGCGTTTCGTGGTAACGAATCGCAATTTTCCTAAAATTGTGGCTACACTTGTGAGGACTGAGGACATGGGGCAAGGAACTCTGGGAAGGCTGGATCGCCCAGATTGACATGCCTGCATGCAGCCAATCGGCAGCCAGCCTTTTGATGTCAAAGCCCTAAAAATACGGCAGCCATTTTAGATTCTTCTATTTTCCAGCGTTCAGAGTGCAGGGACAGACGTGTCAAGGCGCTAGGGACAGCTATTAGAAAAACCTCTATGTTTAAAAAAAAACTGAAAAAAGGATTTATAAGTGCAAGGAAAGGATAGGGAGAAATCATTTCACAGCATCTTAGTGCAGGGAGAGACATTAGAAGGCGCTAGGGACATTGATAGGAAAGTGATTTACAAGTGCAGGGAATGATTATTTGGGGATCCAAATAGTCAATAGACAGCTCTGTCATTTCAGCTTTTTGTTATTGGGCTGCAAGTGCTATGTTTGAAAGCCTTTAGTGGCTTATATCTTAGTATCTTATTCAGTAAGACAAGGAAAATATATACACAATTCACTTCTGCAGTTTTCTGTTGAAAGTGTATAGTGGTGTATTACAGTACAACAAGAAAAATATATATGCACTGCACTATTGCAGTTATTTCTGGTCAAAGCATTTAGGGGCATATTACAGTAAAAAAAAGAAAAATATATATGCACTGCACTGTTGCATTTTTTTTGGGCGACAGCGTATAGGGGCGTATTTCATTAAAAAAATAAAAATATATGCTGCGGTAATGGGAACAGTGCTGGAAGGAGTGTATGTCCCAGTCAGATACCTCAGCTGGGTGAGCTAAAATCCAGAGAGCTGCAGTTGTGTCAGCAAAGCATAGTTTGCTGAGACAGTTTTGTTTATTAATTCTGGGCTGGATTTTAGTTGGATTGGCAGATAGGACTGAAAGTGGGATCTGCCGATCCACACCCTTCCAAGACGGGTATTTCCTTCTACCTGAGATGATCACAGGTGAGGCCTGCTGTAATCAGGCTGGCATAAAGCACCTCCCAGTATGTCAGTCTGGGGGAGAGAGTGATCGGGAACAGAGACCTGCAGAGGCTCTGAGCGGTCTCAGCCAGGAGGACTGAGGGGCTACGAGGTTATGTGAAGCCTGATATCTTCCCGGTGTGGACTGTTGGTTGATGAGCGAACCGACTAAGGGCTCGTGTTCTTTAGATGAGTCAGGGATATGATGTTTGTATTAGCAAGTGCCTAGATGGGCAGGTGTTTATTTTGTATTGTGTATGTTTGGGCTGGTGAAAAATAAACCGTCATTTGGACTTTAATCCTGGTGTCCGTGAAGATATCTGTGATTGTGATCCCCTTAAAGAAGGCGATCCCTTACAAAACGAACTGCACTGTTGCAGTTATTTCTGGTGAAAGCGTATAGGGGCTTATTACAGTAAAAAAATATATATATATTCTCAGTGCATTTCTGCAGTTAATTCTGGTGAAAGCATATAGTGGCCCATTTCAGTCCAACAAGAAAAATATATGCTCAGTTCACTTCTGCAGTTATTTCTGTTGAAAGCATATAGGGGCGTATTACAGTAAAAAAAGAAAATATATACACATTTCACTGGTGCACTTATTTGTGGCAAAAGCATTCAGTTGCCTATTTCAGTACAAAAAAATATATATTCTCAGTTCACGTCGGCAGTTATATGTGTTGAAAGCATGGCTGGGAGTCAACAGGGTGGCAGTAGTGGGAGGTCGGGAGCCAAACTTGCCCGGGGTAGAGCACCTGATTCGCAGAAGCCTACCTGCCCGGGAAGTAGTGGTGCAGGGGTTCACGAAAGTAGCGGCTGTAGCAATCAGTCAGTGTGACGGTTATATGTGTTATTTTGTATTTCAGTAGAAAAAGAAAAATACATTCTCAGTTCACTTCGACGGCTGTTAGATATGTTGAAAGTGTCTAGTGGCCTATTTCAGTACAAACAGAAAAATGCATTCTCAGTTCACGTCGGCGGCGGTTAGATGTGTTGAAAGTGTGTAGTGGCTGTGACACAGTAAAGGGAGTTGTATAGGGAGGCAGGTATTTTCATCCCAGTGTGTGCTGCTGGACTGATTAGTGTCCAGGTGGGGTTAAACACCGGACTGGACTAATGTGCTGGTCCGGATTTTGACAACATCTAGCTGCCTTTAAAAGACAGCTGTGTTCAGCAGAAAGGATCTCTATATTGGGATCTGAGGCTTGTGCTGGGCTTGGAGGTCTGAGACCGGTGTGAGGGGAAACAAGCCGCCTAAAGTCTGTTCATGGACTCTTTGAGGCAGAACTACCAGCTTGATGTAAACTAACACCAAAACCAAAAGGTGCCATTTTGTGTTGAATGTGACTTTTTGTTTATGAACTTGCCAAAAGTGTGAATAAACACTAAACTGTTTGATTTAAGAACTGGTTGGTGCCTCTATACTGCGTCCGCTTATCCTGTCTACCAGAGCGAATACCCACATGGCCTATTTCAGTAAAAACAGAAAAATACATTCTCAGTTCATGTCGGCGATGGATAGATGTGTTGAAAGTGTTTAGTGGCCTATTTCAGTACAAACAGAAAAATACATTCTCAGATTACGTTGGTGGTTATATGTGTTGAAAGCATGGCTGGGATTCAGCAGGGTGGCAGCAGTGGGAGGTCGGGAGACAAACATGCCCGGGATAGAGAACTTGCTTCGCAGAAGCCTACCTACCTGGGAAGTAGCAGGGTTTCATGGAAGTAGTGGCGGTTATATGTGGTAAAATCTTTATTGAAGTATTTAGGTCGAAAAACAAAATGTATTCAGCGATCAGCGCTGCTTTTAAATCTCCATGATGTCTCCATGATAAATATGCAGCGTGGGGGCTCTGCCCCTTTCAAAATAATCCATTATCGGAGCAAATAGATGCCGGATGACCGGGATGCTCCATGACCTGTCCAAGAGCTGCTGTCGGGAACAGCGGTTCATTTCTGAGACGTCCGTATAGTGATGGGGGAATCCGAAGACCCTTTCCATCTCCGTGCTCCGTTATATGTGGTAAAATCTTTATTGAAGCATTTTGGTGGAAAAATAAATTTTATTCAGCGTTCAGCGCTGCACTTATATGCGTTAAAATCATTTGGGAATTATTTCAGTGGAAAAACAAGTTTCATTCAGCGTTCAGTGCTGCAGTTATATGTGGTAAAATCTTTTGTGACTTATTTCGGTGGAAAAAAAATTGTATTCAGCGCTGCAGTTATATGTGGTAAAATCTTTTTTAAATTATTTCGGTAGAAAAAAAAATTGTATTCAGCATTAAGCACTGCACTTATATGAGGTTAAATCTCCATAATGTCTCCATGATAAATCTACAGCGTGGGGGGCCCTGTATGGCTTCTACTAAAGCGCAGGACACCACTCTTGAAGTCAGACCAGTGTTGAACAGGTGGTCGGTTGGATTGCAGCAGGTAATGCTTCCAGTCGGTTAAGCACCACCCTGTCTTCCACCAAGTCCAGTCTCAGTATCCAAGAGTCTGCTCAACACAATCCTCACCCTGATCCTCCTTCCTCCCACCATGGAGAGTCTGGGGCTAACAAGTGATCCCACACTTGGATATTCCGAAGACCTCTTTTCAGCGCCATTCCTTGATTTGGCTCTGTCGCCAAGCACGGTTGAAGAGGCCTACACTAAAGCCTACATTTTGGGTAGGTGACTTTCCAAGTTGGTTGTCACTACCAGAGCTTTGGGACGTTCTCACAGCTCTGTTTCTCCACCCCTGTGATGATGTCACTACTAGAGCTGGGAGGAGTTTTCTGTTTCCTTCCTCCCAGCTGTTCCTCCTCCGTTTGATTCCCCTGCCTTTATATTCCCCCTCCTCCTATTGTAGGTGTGGATTATATTTCTCATTTGGGTTGTAGCTCTTGCTTGAGTATTTTCCCTTGTATGCTATCCTTTCACTGGACCTGTGTTCTGCTGCAGCAAGTACTCCGGATATTGCCAGCCTGTCTTTGGATCCGTCTTCACTGCGGCTGCAGCCCTTCAGCTAAGTGTGCAGACATTGTTGTGTATCTGTGTGTTTTCTGACTGGATCCGAGGCGACCACGGTTCCCTCCATATACTGAGCAGGGCACCGGTGGCCGTGCCCCTTCCACTATTGTAGGGGTTACAGTGGTCATCAGTCTTAGGTACGCGGGCATGCCTCCTTCCACCATTTGGATCCGGGCATGGGCTTAGCAGCATAGGGAGAGCTTTTGAGGGTCTGACAGGGGTCACCCTTTATCCTCCCTAGTTTGGGTCCGGTTAGTAGCTCTATTTTCTGTGCATGCTCTTGTTGCTCACATACAGCCGTGACATTATAATCCACCAAAACCGTCTTTTTTGACATGGATCCGCTTCCTGGCCTGGTTGACCGCATGCAGGGTCTTTCTTTGGAGGTAGCGGATCTCCGTCAATCTATGACTCAGCTTCAAGCATTGGGCTCTGCTCCGGCCCATGGAGTCTGTTGCGAGCCAAAGGTCTCACTTCCGGAAACGTTCTCCGGGGGCAGTGAGAGTTTTGTTCGCTTCAGAGAGGCATGCAAACTCCATTTTTGCTTGTGTCCACATTCCTCTGGTAATCAGGAGCAGAGGGTGAGGATTGTCATCTCCCTGCTCAGGGGTAATGCTCAGACTTGGGCTTTTTCGCTGCCATCAGGGGATCCCTCCCTTCGATCCGTGGAAGGATTTTTTGTGGCCCTGGGGCAGATATATGATGACCCGGATCGTGTTGCGATGGCCGAATCTAACTTACGTTTTTTATGCCAGAGCAAACTGTCTGCGGAGCTTTATTGTTCTGAATTTCGGAGATGGGCAGCTGATTCAGGTTGGAATGATGCTGCACTCCGGAGTCAGTTCTGTCATGGTCTCTCAGAGAGATTGAAAGATGCGTTTGCTTTCCATGAGAGACCAACGTCCTTAGAGTCTGCCATGTCATTGGCGGTACGCCTTGACAGGCGTCTAAGAGAAAGAAACGAGACCTCTCTGTCCAGCCATGGTCAGTCTAGGGGCAGTGGTGCGGACTCATTCAGTGTGCAGGGGCCTCATCCTGTCTCGCTCCCCTCTGAGGAGGAGCCCATGCAGCTAGGTCGACTTGCCCCTGATAAAAGAGGATTTAGTCCTCAGAGTATGGTGTGTTTTTGTTGTGGGGGCATAGGTCATTTGGCAAATGTTTGTCCATCTAGGAGATTCTTGAACTGTACTAAGAGCGATAATAAGAGAAAAACCTCAAAAGGTAAATCATCAAACTCTGCTTCATCTGCTACCTTGGGCAAAGTTGATGTAGGAATTGATGCTTTCCATCTGACCTGCAGTTCCCGTTTTCTCCTGTCTGCCAGGGTGGCGCTAGAGAGCAAAGTCATTTCTTGTGAGATTTTTGTTGATAGTGGAGCGGCCGTCAATCTTATTGACACTCAATTTGTAGCCATGCATGGTTTTCAGGTTTGCACATTAGAAAAGGATATACCTGTTTTTGCTATTGACTTTGCTCCACTCTCACAGAGATCTCTGAAGGGCATTGTTCACAATATCCGGTTAGCTGTAGGTGACACTCATGTGGAGGATATATCTTGTTTTGTCCTTAACGGATTGCCTTCTCCTCTAGTTTTGGGGTTACCCTGGCTCACTAGACATAACCCCACTATTGATTGGCAAGGAAGGCAAATAAATGAGTGGAGTGACTTTTGTAGAGAGAATTGTCTTACAGCGACTTTTGCAGAGGTGTCTACTAAAACTGTGCCATCATTTCTCTCTGATTTCTCGGACGTGTTTTCCGAGAGCGGTGTTCAGGAGCTACCTCCTCACCGGGAGTTTGACTGTCCTATTAACCTCATTCCCGGCGCCAAGCTGCCAAAAGCTCGCCTCTACAATCTCTCACAACCGGAAAGAATCGCAATGCAAACCTATATCTCCGAGAGTCTCGATAAGGGGCATATTCGTCCCTCAAAATCACCTGTTGCCGCTGGTTTTTTCTTTGTTAAAAAAAAAGATGGCTCTCTGAGACCTTGCCTAGATTTTAGGGAGCTGAACCGTATCACGATTCGCGATCCCTATCCCCTTCCTCTGATCCCGGACCTCTTCAACCAAATTGTTGGGGCCAAGGTTTTTTCCAAATTGGATTTGAGAGGCGCGTACAACCTGGTCAGGGTCAGAGAGGGGGATGAATGGAAAACGGCCTTTAATACCCCTAACGGGCATTTCGAGAATCTCGTTATGCCTTTCGGCCTGATGAATGCTCCGGTCGTCTTTCAGCATTTTGTTAACAGTATTTTCTACCATTTAATGGGGAAATTTGTATTGGTGTATCTTGATGATATTTTGATTTTTTCCCCTGATGTTCAGACCCATCAGGATCATCTTTTTCAGGTTCTGCAGATTCTGCGGGGAAAAAAATTGTACGCCAAGCTGGAGAAATGTGTTTTTATGGTATCAAAGATTCAATTTCTGGGTTTTCTCCTCTCTGCTTCTGGTTTTCGCATGGATCCGGAGAAGGTCCGTGCTGTACTTGAGTGGGAGCTTCCTGAGAATCAGAAGGCATTGATGCGCTTTTTGGGTTTTGCGAACTATTACAGAAAGTTCATTTTGAATTATTCCTCTGTGGTCAAACCCTTCACTGACATGACAAAAAAGGGGGCGGATTTTTCCTCTTGGTCGGAGGAGGCGCTTGCAGCTTTTTCTAAGATTAAAGAGAGTTTTGCATCTGCTCCCGTCTTGGTGCATCCCGATGTTTCCTTACCTTTTATTGTTGAGGTGGATGCTTCCGAGGTGGGTGTGGGTGCGGTTTTGTCCCAGGGCCCTTCTCCTGCCAAATGGCGACCCTGTGCCTTTTTCTCTAAAAAACTCTCCCCGGCAGAGAAAAACTATGATGTGGGAGATAGGGAGTTGTTGGCCATCAAGTTGGCTTTCGAGGAATGGCGCCATTGGTTGGAGGGGGCCAGGCACCCTATCACCGTTTTTACCGACCATAAGAATCTGGCATACTTGGAGTCGGCCAGGCGTATGAATCCGAGACAGGCCAGATGGTCTCTGTTCTTCTCCAGATTCAATTTTGTCGTCACATTCCGCCCTGGGATCAAAAATGTGAAGGCTGATGCTCTCTCTCGCTGTTTTCCGGGAGGAGGAAACTCCGAGGACCCGGGTCCCATTTTGGCGGAGGGGGTAGTTGTTTCTGCTCTATATTTGGATTTGGAGGCCGAGGTCCAGGCTGCCCAGACTGAGGCACCTGCCCGTTGTCCTTCTGGGAAGTTGTTTGTGCCTCCTGAGCTACGTCACAAACTCTTCAAGGAGCATCATGATACTGTTCTTGCTGGTCACCCCGGGAGTAGAGCCACGGTAGATCTCATTGCTCGGAGATTTTGGTGGCCGGCTCTTCGTAAGTCGGTGGAGGGTTTTGTGGCTGCTTGTGAGACGTGCGCTCGCGCTAAGGTCCCTCGTTAACGGCCTTCAGGTTCCCTTCTCCCGTTAAGCCATACCTTCCCGTCCTTGGACACACCTGTCCATGGACTTTATCACGGATCTTCCTCGTTCCTCAGAGAAGTCGGTGATCCTGGTGGTGGTGGACCGTTTTAGCAAGATGGCTCATTTCGTACCTTTCCCTGGTTTACCCAATGCTAAAACGTTGGCGCAAGCTTTTGTCGACCATATTGTTAAATTGCATGGCATTCCCTCTGATATTGTTTCCGATAGAGGCACGCAGTTTGTGTCCAGGTTCTGGAAGGCTTTCTGTTCTCGCCTGGGGGTTCGGCTGTCCTTCTCTTCTGCTTTTCACCCGCAGTCGAATGGTCAGACTGAGCGCCTCAATCAGAATCTGGAGACATATTTGCGCTGTTTCGTGGCAGAGAACCCGGAGGATTGGTGTTCATTTCTCCCTCTTGCCGAGTTTGCTCTGAACAACCGCCGTCAGGAATCTTCTGATAAGTCGCCATTCTTTGGTGCATATGGGTTCCATCCGCAGTTTGGGACATTCTCGGGAGGGGCTCTTTCTGGTTTGCCTGAGGAGGAGAGATTTTCCTCGTCTTTGTCTACCATTTGGCAAAAGATTCAGAGTAATCTTAGAAAGATGAGTGAGAAGTATAAGCGTGTGGCTGATAAGAGACGTGTGCCTGGTCCGGACCTGAGTGTGGGTGATCTGGTGTGGTTGTCTACAAGAAATATTAAACTGAAGGTTCCCTCCTGGAAATTGGGTCCCAAGTTTATTGGGCCTTATAAAATCTTGTCAGTCATCAATCCTGTTGCCTTCCGTCTTGATCTTCCACGGGTTTGGAAGATACATAATGTATTTCACAGATCTCTCTTAAAACCATATGTCCAGCCCACGGTACCCTCCTCTTTGCCTCCTCCTCCGATTTTGGTTGATGGCAATCTGGAGTTTGAGGTTTCCAGAATTGTGGACTCTCGCATTGTCCGCAGTTCTCTCCAGTACCTCGTTCATTGGAAGGGTTATGGTCCTGAGGAGAGGATGTGGGTTCCGGTGTCGGACATTAAAGCCACTTGCCTCATCAGGGCATTTCATAGGGCTCATGCTGAGAAGGTGGGTCCTGGCTGTCCGGAGTCCACCCGTATAGGGGGGGGTACTGTCACTACCAGAGCTTTGGGACGTTCTCACAGCTCTGTTTCTCCACCCCTGTGATGATGTCACTACTAGAGCTGGGAGGAGTTTTCTGTTTCCTTCCTCCCAGCTGTTCCTCCTCCGTTTGATTCCCCTGCCTTTATATTCCCCCTCCTCCTATTGTAGGTGTGGATTATATTTCTCATTTGGGTTGTAGCTCTTGCTTGAGTATCTTCCCTTGTATGCTCTCCTTTCACTGGACCTGTGTTCTGCTGCAGCAAGTACTCCGGATATTGCCAGCCTGTCTTTGGATCCGTCTTCACTGCGGCTGCAGCCCTTCATCTAAGTGTGCAGACATTGTTGTGTATCTGTGTGTTTTCTGACTGGATCTGAAGCGACCACGGTTCCCTCCATATACTGAGCAGGGCACCGGTGGCCGTGCCCCTTCCACTATTGTAGGGGTTACAGTGGTCATCAGTCTTAGGTACGCGGGCATGCCTCCTTCCACCATTTGGATCCGGGCATGGGCTTAGCAGCATAGGGAGAGCTTTTGAGGGTCTGACAGGGGTCACCCTTTATCCTCCCTAGTTTGGGTCCGGTTAGTAGCTCTATTTTCTGTGCATGCTCTTGTTGCTCACATAAAGCCGTGACATCGGTACTGAGGATGACAATATCATCCAGGTAAGCCAAAGCATACCGACAATGTGGACAAAGCACAATGTCCATTAGTCACTGAAAAGTGGTGGGGGCGCCATGCAGACCAAAGGGCAAGACCTTATATTCATACAGCCCCTCAGGTGTGATGAAGGCAGTTTTCTCTTTGGCAGCCTCTGTTAAGGGCACCTGCCAGTACCCTTTCATGAGGTCCAAAACAGAAAAATACTGGGCTTGTCCTAACCTCTCGATGAGCTCATCCACCCGGGGCATGAGATACGCATCAAATTTGGAAACCTGGTTAAGTTTTCGAAAGTCATTACAAAACCGCAACGTCCCGTCCGGCTTGGGTATCAATACGATAGGACTGGCCCACTCACTTTTTGACTCCTCAATGACATCTAGCTGCAACATTAGCTGCACCTGCTCTGATATGGCTTTTCGCCGAGCCTTGGGTACCCGGTATTGTTTTAATCGGACTTTTGCCTGAGGCTCAGTGACAATGTCATGCTGGAATATGGAAGTGTGTCCAGGGAGGTCCAAGTACACATCCGTGTACTGACTAACAAACTCCCTGGTCTCCTGTGTCTGTTTAGAGGAGAGGCTGTCAGCAATTTTTACTGTGGCAGCCGCCTCTATTGCATGAGAAAGAGGGTCCGGTACCTCTTCTCCTAGAAAACCTGGACGCGGGCTGTCTTCAGTACAGGTTTCCCTATCTTTCCACGGTTTGAGTAAATTTACATGGTAAACCTGCTCCAGCTTTTGCAGCCCTGGCTGGTGTACTTTGTAGTTTACATCTCCAATTATCTCGAGTACCTCGTAGGGCCCCTGCCACCTAGCCAGGAACTTACTGTCCACGGTCGGCACCAGAACCAAAAACCTGATCACCCGGGTTAAAGATCCAGACCAGATCATGCCGATTATAGACCCGACTCTGGGTTCGCTGAGCTGCCTCCATATGCTCCTTAACAAGAGGCAACACTGTCTCTATCCGATCTTGCATTTAGGTACTCAATGACACTTTTAAGTGGAGTGGGTTATTGTTCCCACGCCTCTTTGGACACGTCCAAGAGACCACGAGGGTATCTGCCATATATCAGTTTAAAGGGCGAGAACCCAGTAGAGGCCTGGGGTACCATTGGCATTGCTAACATAAGGTAAAGCAAAAGTAGGTCCCAGTCCTTCCCATCTTTAGATACTACCTTTTTCAACATATTTTTTGATGTTTGGTTAAACCGTTCTACTAGACCGTCCGTTTGCGGATGGTAAATGGACGTTCGTAGTTGTTTTATGTGCAGCAACTTACAGAGTTCCCTCATCACCTTGGACATAAAAGGGGCCCCTTGGTCGGTCAGAACCTCTTAAGGTAGTCCTACTTGGGAAAACATCTCCATTAACTCCTTAGCTATAAGTTTGGCCGAGGTATGTTGCAGTGGCACCGCCTCCGGGTACCGTGTGGCATAGTCTAGAATGACTAAGATGGGTTTATGCTCTCTGGCGGACTTTGGTACTGGGCCTATGAGGTCCATAGCTATTCTGTAAAACTGTACTTCGATAATTGGGAGAAGTACTAAGAGACTATGGAAATGTGGCTGGGGGCTAGTTATCTGGCAAGTCGGGCAAGACTTACAAAACGTCTTGGCCGAGGTATGTTGCAGTGGCACCGCCTCCGGGTACCGTGTGGCATAGTCTAGAATGACTAAGATGGGTTTATGCTCTCTGGCGGACTTTGGTACTGGGCCTATGAGGTCCATAGCTATTCTGTAAAACTGTACTTCGATAATTGGGAGAAGTACTAAGAGACTATGGAAATGTGGCTGGAGGCTAGTTATCTGGCAAGTCGGGCAAGACTTACAAAACGTCTTTGAATATGCTGGGCCAGTAAAACCACAGTAGAATACGATCCTGAGTTTTCTGCAGCCCCAGGTGACCCCGAGAACGTGTTGGTGGGACAGATCTAACACAAGCTTGCGATAAGCCTTGGGGACCACCAACTGTTCAATAGGCTCACCCCGTAGTTGTTTTACCCGATACAACTAGTGTTGGTCGAGCATGCTCGGAAGAGCACTAGTTTGGTTTGAGCATCACGATGCTCGGCACATCGTGGTGTTCGGCCGAATACCGCGTGTGCTTGAGCGTGATGCTCGAGTCTCCTCCCCGCTACGCAGCCAATAAACGTGCAGGTAAGTACTGCCATTCACTGCAATTCCGTAGCCACGTTGGCTGCTGGCATTACAGTGATTGGCTGGATGGAACGCGTCATTTGGTGCTATATAGCACCTGATGACACGTGTTCGGCTCAGTATTAGTCAGGTAAAGCTGGAGAGCAGAAGGGATAAATAGTGTAGGGATTGAAATAGCAATATTTTAGTTTTTGTACTTGTTATAGACCCAAAAGTCCTTTTAAGGACTATTGTGTGTGGCAGCAATATATATTTTTAGTGCAACCTGCACTAAGTTGCTAAAACTTGTTAAAAACCCAAAAGTCCTTATAAGGACTATAGTTGTATCTGGCAGCAATATATATTTTTAGCGCAACCTGCGCTAAATAGCTTGCAATTGTTTGGCCGCTGCAGACAGCGACATTTTCTGCGCTACATCTCCTGTGTAACGTATGCGCAGCCTAAAAATATCTGCAACATCCAGTGTAATTTTTCCGTAGACGGTGTCTGCTGCGGACAGTTACATTACCTGCGCTACATCTCCTGTAAAACGTTTGCGTATCTGAAATATCTGTGACATTCAGTCTAATTTTTTTTGCTGCTGGTGGCAGCGACATTACCTGCTCTACATCCCCTGTATAACGTTAGCGCATCCAAAATATCAGTGACATTCAGTGTAATTTTTTTTGCCGCTGGTGACAGCGACATTATCTGCGCTACATCTCCTGTGTAACGTGTGCGCTGCCTAAAAGTATCTGTGACATCCAGTGTAATTTTTCTGTAAACGGTGTCCACTGTGGACAGTTACATTACCTGAGCTACATCTGCTGTATAACGTTTGCCCATCCTAAATATTAGTGACATTCATTCAGTGTAATTTTTTTATTAGCCGCTGGTGACAGCGACATTACTTGCGCTATATCTCCTGTACAACGTTTGTGCAACAAAATATCAGTGACATTAATTCAGTGTAATTTTTTATTAGGTGGTGGTGATAACGACATTACTTGCGCTATACCTCCTGTACAATGTTTGTGCAACCTAAATATCAGTGACATTAATT
Organism: Bufo bufo; assembly: GCF_905171765.1. Taxonomy (NCBI): domain Eukaryota; kingdom Metazoa; phylum Chordata; class Amphibia; order Anura; family Bufonidae; genus Bufo; species Bufo bufo. The sequence continues at coordinate 88,128,460 of NC_053394.1, forward strand.
TGGTATAATTTTTTATTAGGTGGTGGTGAAAGCGACATTACATGCGCTGTACCTCCTGTTTAATGTGTGCGCATCCTATATATCAGTGACATTCATTCAGTGTCATTTTTTTATTGGGCGGTGGTGACAGCGACATTACTTGCGCTATACCTCCTGTTTAACATGTGTGCATCCTAAAATTATCTGACCTTCTGTGTACTTTATATGAGCATACACTTCCAAAACCTGCGCTACTGTATGTGTGACATACTTGCAAGCATATGTACCATTTAATATGCGCAAGGCGAGCAGTAAGGGACGGGGAAGTGGCCATGCTGCTGATGGTGCACGCAGAGGCCGTGGCCCTGGGCACGGTGAAACTATGCCTGCTGCCAGAGCACAAGAAACATAGTGTTGATCGCAAATATTTTAATCGCAAATTTGTATCGCGAATATATTACATTGCCGATTTTCGCAATTAAGAATGAATACTGTAGATCACAAATGCTAGAATTTGCGAATTTATGGCAAATATTCGGCCACAAATTACTGAAATATTGCGAATTTGAATATTGCCTATGCCGCTCATCACTAAAGAAACACACTCATCCACAAAACCTAGCTTCATGTCCCAGTTTGCAGGGCGGCACAGGACACTACTCTCAAAGTCAGACCAGTGCGACCAGTTGGTCCGTTGGATTGCAGCAGATAATGCTTCCAGTCGGTTAACCACCACCCTGTCTTCCACAAAGTCCAGTCTCAGTAGCCAAGAATCTGGTAAAAAGAATCCTCACCCTGATACTCCTTCTTCCCACCATGGAAAACAATTGATCTCACACTCGGATATTCCGAGGAGCTGTTTTCATCGCCATTCCTTAATTTGGGCCTCTCGCCAAGCCCGCTTGAAGAGGGACATGAGGAGATCTTGTGCCCTAATTCGCAAACTCTGGAGCATCCACAGTCAGAAGATGACGCCTGTGGGGAACTGCAATTAGTGTTTCACAAGGTGTATGATGATGATGAGACACAGTTGTCAATAAGTTAACCGCAATTTGTGTCTCAAGAGATTCATGATGAGGATGAGACACAGTTGTCAATAACTGAGGTTGTTGTTAGCTCAACAAGTCAGGAGGATGACCAGAGTGAGGAAGTGGAAGAGGAGTTGCTGGACAATGAAGTCACTGACCCAACCTGGAAAGGTGGCAAGCCGAGCGAGGACCGCAATACAAAGGGAGAGGGATCCACAGCACCGCAACAGGCTGGAAGAGGCAGTGGGGTGGCAAAAGCGAGAAGGTGGGCCACGCCAAACAGCCCCAAATCTGTCCCCAGAGCACCCCCTTGCGGCAATCTCTATTGCCAAGGGGTAGGTGTCTATTCAGTAGGACTATCTGTGTATCCACCTGACTTCTCCTCAACGCAACTGATGGTCCCAACCCCATTTATAAGGCAAGAAATCCCACTTATTAAACCTGACAGGGCACACCTGTGAAGTGAAAACCATTTCAGGGGACTACGTCTTGAAGCTTATCAAGAGAATGCCAAGAGTGTGCAAAGCAGTAATCAAAGCAAAAGGTGGCTACTTTGAAGAACCTAGAATATGACATATTTTCAGTTGTTTCTCACTTGTTTGTTATGTATATAATTCCACATGTGTTAATTCATAGTTTTGATGCCTTCAGTGTGAATCTACAATTTTCATAGTCATGAAAATAAAGAAAACTCTTTGAATGAGAAGGTGTGTCCAAACTTTTGGTCTGTACTGTATATATATATATATATATATATATATATATATAATCACTTTTATATTAAGATTATTAATACAGGCTTGGTATTAAAGAGTTTCGAATTTGGGCTGAAATTAAATCGCCCAACCAATTCGACCAAATTGAATTCAAATTTCAAGAAATTCACTCATCATTGGGGCAATCCTGGAAATCCTTTTTTTTTATTAAACTGCAAAACCTCCAGCTACTCTACCACCCAGCTATCACCTGCTATTACTATGGCCAAGAAAAAAAGATTTAGTGATGTTCTAAAATATAGATTTATAAAGATAAATGATAGAAAGATTAGATAGATAGAAAGACTGACAGACAAATAGATAGATAGATAGATAGATAGATAGATAGATAGATAGATAGGGTATTATGTATGATTTGTATAATAGATTCGGATTTTAAAAGAGGGCAACAGTCGAACAATTGTATTTTTATTTCTTTTTTTATGTGCTGGCTGTTTCAAGGTGTTTGGTACGCTAGCTAGATGCATGTACAAGTGTACTGACTTGGCCAGGGTTGGTGTAAGGGTTGTGGATACTGTAGTGGGAACGGTGTGGCAGGTGAAGAAATCCCTGGGAAATATTCTAGTTCAATGCCTGCTGGGTTTGGTTGGCAAACGCAACATGGAAATTAAGTAAACAGGAAGTAAGGCATGTAGACATCCTGGTAATAAGCAGTGTTGAAAACAGGAAAAAAAAACACAAACATGTAAAACAGGTCTATCTCTCTCGTTGGTTCACCCAAAATGAACCATCAAAAATTTGGCTTGGTGTGGATCTTAATTTTTTTTTAAATCTTAGCCCAATGGCAAATCGGTAGAACTAGTTTGCTCATCCTTGGTTTGTACAAATGCTCTTTAGCAATAATCTGTCATTTTAAAGGTGCTGCCAAAACACTCCTTTTGTGTAATAGGTTCTTTGATGCAGTCACCTAAACCATTGTTTGCTGGCAGCAGATCGTGACGTCTAAACAGCACTCTGCTGCTGGCAATCATTCTGTATGAGGACTAGCGATGGCATTAGCGATCACTCCTCCCCATATTGTGGAGGATATGGCTACATGAAAATGCAGCTGTCTCCTTCACTAATGATCAGGTGATTGTCAGGAAGAAATCTTACCAGAAATTATCTGCTCTATTGGGCCATGTGAAGGGGATTTAAGACATTACCAAAACACATATTACAATGTTATGCTGTAATGACATAGTATGGCAATTTTCACATTTACATACCTAAGCATACCTATGCTCGGCTATCTGAAAGACTAGTGTTTTCTGCATCTAATCGACAATAAATTACTCTACAAACCAATAAGTGTAAATCCTTTTACATTTCTCTATCCTTTGACTGCACTAATGTATTTAAACATATGGAAACCCTTTCACCCCTTTCCACATACTCATGCTCATACACAGTAATATCATCTGCAAAGCGTTTTTTCTACTAAATGCACCAATAAATCCTAAATAATTTGAAAGCCTTTCTCTTGCTATTGCTCACAGTATGCAGCAGTGTTGTCATTAGATATGGTTTACAACACATGATAAAATATGGCTTGTAGTGTAATTTATGTGGTGGAAAAGATAGCTGCTTTTTCTGTTTAATGATTTCAGTCAATATCATAAAAAGATAAACTACAGATGACCAGTAAGTTACACTGCTCAGCCTGCTGTCACAGTGATAAACTACATATATTTTTTATTATTGGTACATACAAGAGAAGAAAAAAAAAAGATTTCAATATGGGATTTATTTCACTGCCCAGCCCAATTACACTATTGTATGATGAAAACAACTTTAGAAAATAAGTTTTTCCAATTTCTGCCCATTTTCTTCTCCATAAGATGGAAGCAATGGATTTAATTGAAATGCCAAATTTCTCTTAACAATAAGTAAAATAATACATGTATAGTTAAAAAGTAAACTGAGCAAAAAATTCACCTGTAGGTCTACACATAGAGAATGTCAATAGCAGCAACTATTTTATAGCTTTAAAACAGCAGCACTATAGTTCTGTATTCCTCAGTTTGAGGCCTACAACATTTTTCTCTATAGAGCAGAATGAAACTTGTGATTTTTATGCAAATGACGCATAAAATGCAAATGACGGAATGTCTGTAACCCATTAGCTGTATCTTCTTGTCTATTTATGTAAGGTAATATCAATAATGCAAACTAGGGCTGTAACAGTGGGTGCAGATTTATGTGCAGAAAATCATTATAATCATGTGTTTTATGTATGCCGTTTTTAATGCTGAATTTCCATAAATCTCACCTTTCTATTTAAAAAGAGTGATATCCGCACAAGAAAAACAAAACAATAATTTACATGCTTCAGATTTCAAAATCCACACATAACACCGATTTCTGAACCTAAGAGATGAGATTTGTCTAATTCACACGCTTTGCTGCTGCATTTTTTTCTGCATAAAAAATTGCATAGAAAAAACACAATCCACATCATGTGTAGTTACCCTAAAAAACTCAACTTGCCCCTATATTCGAATGCTCCTATTGAAGAAGTAATATCCAAAATTGCGTTCTGTGATGACGAAGTGGACTTCAATCCGAATTTCATAAAAAATTCGATTCACACCGAAATTTCCTCATGCTTCGTGGTAACCATTTTCCCTTAAAATGGCTGCTGCACATGTTAGGACATAGGGCAAGGAACTCTGGGAATGAGGGATCACCTACAATGTCATGCATGCAGCCAATCAGCATCCAGCCAGCCCTGTGATGTCATAGCCCTATAAATAGCCTCAGCCATCTTGGATTCAACCATCTTCCAGTGTACTTAGTGCAGGAAGAGACGTCAGCAGGCTCTAGAGACAGTGATAGAAAAAAACTTTTAAACTTTTATTTTGCTGTATAGAAGTTCAGGGAAAGGATAGGGAGGAATCATTCCATAGTATTGAAGCAGAACAGGGTTCAGTCGGGGAGGTTACAGCCTGGGTAATAGGAACAATCCTATTACACCTTGCTGCACTGACTGTGGATCCAAATTTCCATTATACAGCTCTGTAATTCCAGCAAACCGTTCTCGTTATTGGGGTGCAAGTGCTGATTGAAACAGCCATTAACAAGGTTTATTACAACCTTATTTCTACATCTTATTTGTCCTTATGCGGTGCAGTTATATGTTCTAAAGCATTTTTTGGCTTGTATTAGCGGGGGAAAAAGGGCTTATTAGCCGTTGTGTGGTGAAGTGAGAAAATTACAGCCCTTTTTGGTGTGTATTAGTGGCCAAAAAATATATATTATTTGCCGTTAAACGGTGCAGTTATATGTTCTAAAACCATTTTTGCCATGTATAAGTGGAAAAAAATAAAGGCCTATTTGCCATTCAGTGGTGCAGTTATATGTTCTAAAGCCCTTTTTGGCGTGTATTAGTGGCAAAAAATATATATATTACTTGCCGTTCAGCAGTGCAGTTATATGTTCTTTTTTTTATTTTTTATAATTCTTTATTATAGAAAATAGCGACATAACATATAATAAAAAACAACATAGTTCATTAAAGTGGCTCTCTTCTCAGGTATAGTACTAAAAAGGCATTACAGTCATAAAAAGGGGGACAATCCTTCCGTGACAATCCTACGAGGACCAAAATTAATGGACACATCATTCAATTCAAAGAATAAGCTACATTTGTCAGGGTGACTGGCATGTTTATTACATTGTTATAGGTTCCTGAAAGAGGTCCAGGGTAGCCAACAATTCTTAAATGTGAAGTTCCTACCATTCTCCCAAGACGCTAGCTCCTCAAATCTATAGAGTTGATCTACAGGGTGAGCCATTTATATGGATACACCTTAATAAAACTTCCTGTTTGTGGAACATTAGTATATATGAGGGGGGAAACTTTTCAAGATGGGTGGTGACCATGGCGGCCATTTTGAAGTCGGCCATTTTGAATCCAACTTTTGTTTTAACGTAACTTTATTCTTTCATGAGTTATTTACAAGTTTCTGACCACTTATAAAATGTGTTCAATGTGCTGCCCATTGTGTTGGATTGTCAATGCAACCCTCTTCTCCCACTCTTCACACACTGAAAGCAACACCGCAGGAGAAATGCTAGCACAGGCTTCCAGTATCCGTAGTTTCAGGTGCTGCACATCGCGTATCATCTGAAGGCAATCGTCTATGCTGTGAAGATACGAGATGTGCAGCACCTGAAACTACGGATACTGGAAGCCTGTGCTAGCATTTCTCCTGTGGTGTTGCTATCAGTGTGTGAAGAGTGGGAGAAGAGGGTTGCATTGACAATCCAACACAATGGGCAGCACATTGAACACATTTTATAAGTGGTCAGAAACTTGTAAATAACTCATGAAAGAATAAAGTTACGTTAAAACCAAGCAAGGCGTTTGACAGGATGGAGTGGTCTTTTTTGTGGGCTACAATGTCTTATTTTGGCCTTGGGAAACTGTTTTTGGAAATGACTCAAATGCTATATGAACAGCCGGTTGCATATATTAATATCAATGGTATTAGTACTTCTCCTGTTATGATGCGGAGAGGGATGAGACAGGGTTGTCCCCTGTCTCCCCTCCTCTTCACTCTTTTTATAGAACCACTGGCTTGTCGGATTCGTTTAGATAATTGTATAGATGGCTTTGGGGTCGCGGGAGTGAGCGATAAAATAAGCCTATATGCAGACGATGTGATTCTGTTTCTGGATCAGGGTTGGAAAATCCTCCCGTATGTTATAGAGGTAATAGAATATTACTGTAAATTATCAGGCTATATGATCAACTGGACAAAGTCATCGCTCCTCCCGCTGAACCGGAAAGCTGTAGATGTAGGGAGCCGAGTCCGTGTTTTGGCTCCTAGCGATACCTTAGACTACTTGGGGGTTAAGATCGGGGTTCCTATAAGTAGGTTTTATGAGCTCAATCTGGCCCCAGTTTTGGATAAAGTTAGGACCAAAGTTGTCGCTTGGCGCAAATTGATACTGGCACAGACAGATCGAATCGCACTGATCAGGATGATTATTTTGCCTATGGTTTTGTTCCCGATGTGCGCTTCTCCTATTTGGATTGATGATATCTTCTTTCATAGATTGAAGACCTTGATAAATGACCTAATTTGGGGCAGGAAGAGGGTGCGTATAAAGCAGAGATATCTATGGTTGTCGGAGACAGATGGTGGGCTGTCACTACCCTTTTTTCAAGGTTATTATTTTTGTGCACAGATTCAGCGGTGTTGTAATTGGAAAGAGAGTTTACTCTCACTGTATTTGAATAAAGTTATTAATAAGCCAATAGATAATATTTTTGCATGTTTGGAAACAGGGATTATGGGAATGAGGAAGTCCTTGCTGATCCCTTTCTCAATACAGAGGGTGTGGAATAGGCTGAAGGAGTTCCTTAAAGTCCCCGGCCCGTTTGTTTTCACCCCTCTGTGGGGGAATGGGGGGCTGGAGGAGTTTTTCAAAATTACAGATTTTGGTTATTGCTCACGTAATGGCATCAATAGGGTGTTTCATCTATTTTACTTAGGTCAGAAGGATGAGAGGGTGAAATTATCTAGATTATATGCTAAACTTCGTATGGCACTGGCAACTGTAACACCTTTTAAAAGCCCAAGTAAATGGGAGCAAGAGTTGAATTGCCCCCCTTTACAGTGGCCCACTATCTATAGGAACGTGAGAAAAGCGACAATCTCTAGTGCTCATAGATTAATTCAATTTAAGATCCTCCATAGACTGTACTATATGCCCAAAACCCAAGGAAAATTCCCCCAAAATAGGGATCGGGACTGTTGTTGCCCTAAATGTGGATATGTGAATGCGAATTATGTCCATCTGCTTTGGAGCTGCAGCAAAATAAGAAAAAATTTGGGATGAGGTCTTTTCTGCCCTACAAAAGGAATCCTCAATGAATTATAACCCGGGGGATCTTGATAGTGATCTTTGGAGATTATGGTTCAGAAACGGAAGTCCCCCCCCAGGTTAGACGGATCTGGATGAGAGGATTGATGGTAGCAAAAGCTATATTGGTCAGGCACTGGGGCTCTGTCTCCCAGCCCTCGTCAAGGGAGTGGGGTCTATACTTTCAACAAATTAAAATATATGAGGATATTGAAAGGAATCGGAGAGTTGCACGCAGAGCCACGTTTAAATAAATAATTAATATATTTATTCTATACTGTACTTGACTGAACTGAGGGGAACGACAGCCAATGGGGAGGGGAGGGTTATAGGGTTGTTTATGATTCCTATACTATATACACGGTTGTGATGGATATGTGATATACTGTTATGTTAAATACACTAATGTGATTGATATTAGTCTATGTACTAATTTTATGTTTTTTCTAAAATAAAAATAAAGATAAATAAAGATAAATAAAAAAAACTACAGTAAATGTTTTAAAAAAAAAAAAAAAAAACAAGCACACCATTGTTTTTCTTGCGAAATTCCCAATAAGTTTGATGTATCACATGACCCTCTTCCTATTGAAAAAACAAAAGTTGGATTCAAAATGTCCGACTTCAAAATGTCCGCCATGGTCACCACCCATCTTGAAAAGTTTCCCCCCTCACATATACTAATGTGCCACAAACAGGAAGTTAATATCACCAACCATTCCTATTTTATTAAGGTGTATCCATATAAATGGCCCACCCTGTATTTTAGCTATCCATTGGGGTATGAGTGGAGTATCTTCAGAGAGCCAGTACTTGGGAATCAAAAGACGTGCTGCATCTAAGAGGTGATTAAACAATGGAGGAAAAGATTTCAGGGAGCTGGAAGTATGTATCCCTAAGAGGGCTAATTGTGGTGTAATGGGGATATCTGAATGGCATATCCTGTTACTCTCATCAAAGATTTTCGACCACCATGTTTTAATTAGTGGACAAGACCTCCAGATGTGAAAGTATGAGCCCCTATCTTTACAGCATCTCCAGCAAATATCATTGTTATCTGTTTTATATTTACAGGTTACATCTGGGGTTTTATACCACCTTGTTAGGATCTTGTAGGCATTTTCCTGAATACGTATGCACCTTGATGCTTTATGGGGTCTCAATAGGATTTTAGATATTATTGCCTTGGGAAAGGAGGTCTCAAAGTCTTTCGCCCAATGACCAATGAATCAGTGACGTCAACACAAACTTGCTGCTGACACCCACTCCACTCTGCCGGGGGGGGGGGGGGCTCTACTTGTATAAGCGTTTAATAAAACAGGTTTTGTAGAAATCTATGTGGAATCAGTGAATTGATGTAAAAGAAGTGCGCTCTTTCACACTATAGTATCATCTTGGGCCTTTGCATGGTTCTTTATACCTGTAAGGCTGAGTTCACACTTGAATTATTTGGTCAGTTTTGGCTCCATAACTGCCCAAATAAGTGAAGTGTGCAGTGATTCTAAGAGCAACATCTGTCATCTACATGTCATACTGACTCGCAGTATTGTTTCACTACCAGAGCAGACTCCCTATGCATGTAACTGCAAGGCACACAGTGTTCTACACCACTATAAAGGCTCTCTGCACCCAGGAAACAGCCATTTTTTTACGCGTATCGACGCAAATAAAATCAGATCGAACCAAATTTTTTCAGAAAGTTCGGCAAACTGGCCCAATCGGGTTTTTGAGAAATTTGCTTATCTCTAGTGATAATCTATGTTCCATCCAGGACAACTGTGTGGCGTAAGGTCATGAAATCAGAATAGGGATCCTAACTGGTTCAGGCCTAGTATTTATGGTATTTAGGACCAGACAAAATTTAATTGTCTTAGGTAAGCATTAGTTTAAAAAGTTGTAATGTTTTATTTTTTGGGCTTTAATGAACTGTTTTTATGACCAATGATGACATATTTTTCATAATTTTATGCACATTATTAGAGATGAGGGAATCAAATCCCACAAATTTGATCCGAATTTCAGGATAAATTTGATTTGCCTAGAAGTCAAATTTCCTCGTGCTTCGTGTCAGCGAATCGATTTAACCTGAAATAGTATAAAAAACAAAAAAATATAAACTTACCTCCTCCATTTGTTTGCGATGGGCCGCCAGCCGCCATCTTGCTTGAAGTTCTCGGCCGAAATCCTGTGCGGCGCTAGATTCCAATTTATTTATTTTTTACAATTTTTAGTCTTCAAGTTTGAAAATGAAATATAAAAAATGCCTTTCTTTTTTATTTTTATTTTTTCTGGGATCACTTTACCCTAAAATAGACTTTTTATTTATGTTTATCATTAAGGTTAATTATTATATGTAAATTATTTTTTGGGGTATATCATTCACAGATTTTGTTGCAAGCCAGATTGGGACACAATCTGCATCTTTTCCCTGCTAACGCCACTTTCCTTACAGGTCTAAAAAGAGGGGGTGGTGTGGGCGAGGAAGAATGATACTGGAGAACTACTAAATATGATTGTAAATTATTTAAATAAATAAAAAAAACTTTATGACAGAAAGGGAAAAAAATATATGGCTTATGTGCATGAGGCCATAGTCTCAATATGATTCTATAAAGGTGCTTTATAACATGGGTCAGCAACCTATGGCAATCCAAACGGTGTTAAACTACAACTTCCAGCATGGACACTTGCAATGTGTATGCTGGGGGTTATAGTTTCACAACAGATGAAGTTGCAGGAGGTTGCAGACCCTTGCTCAATAATAAGCAGCTATTGATGGCTCTCAGTTGTGAATGCAAAGGAAGTTATGGGAAATATGTTCTACGACAGAAACAATAGGGAAGATTTTCTAAGCCTGTAGATGGTGGAAGCTTAGACCGGCTGCCTAAATCTGCACCACATTTATCACAGTGGCACAATCAGGATGCAGGAATAGACACTTTTGTCTAACTTTATAGCAACCGTTGGTTGGCGTATGGTGCAATTTTGCTGCAAAAGGTGACATCTTAGGATACAACCCTACTTACATTAAACCATTTCCATTTTTGGACTAAGCACATAAACTGCATCATTATTAACGCAATTTATGCCAAACTCTAGGTGTACTCATATTACTAAATGTGAGCCAATATTACTCCTGTCTATCATAGTAAATGCTTGAATAGAAAGTTCATACCAATGTCCAGAAAATGTAATAGTTTATCAGATAGATAAATAGACAGACTTTTTTTTTAAATTTTCTTACCTTTACTCTCACTGTTACAGTAGCGATTCCAGGAGGCATGCTTCCCATGGAATCAAAAGCTTCAACAAGAAATATATATACAGCCTCCTTGCCAGTGAATGATTCATAGTCGAGTAGTTTTAAAAGAGATAGCTCTCCTGTTGACGAGTTTATTTGAAAAAGCTGCAAAACTTCCTGGGTTCTTATCCGATAAGTTACATTAGCGCCAAGATCAGCATCCCTTGCCTGAAACACATTAAACAGATCAATATTAAAATCAAAGCAGACAAAGCTAGTGAATAAAGCAGGTTGAAGGGCAAGAATGATTGAACCAGAAAAAAAAAAAAAATATGTATTGAGTTTTAGAGAAGTCTCCAAAATGGAATTGAACGCTTATAGTTGTTTTGCTTTTTGTTATGGGTCATTTTAATGCATTGATCAGGAGAAAATATAAACAGTTCAGCAGATATGTATCTGACATTTCTGTCACATTCACAGTAAATGTGCCTTCTGCAATGTCTCAACTTGATTAGAATTGATCTTCTTTAACAGTTGCATTAACTTTGTCATTGCAAAGACTAAAAACCTACTGTAGGATTCTTTCAAGTCAAGTTACTGTACTGGTGACTGCATTCTCATTATAGTTCAACTGGTTTTCTTGGGAAATACACTTTCTATGTCTGAATGAAATTATGGTATATGTAAGTGATTAAAATATTGAAGCAAAAGGATAAGTTTATTGTGGAAAACCATAAAATTGAGAGGAGTCTCTAGTACCCTGCTGTGCTGAGTACAAGATGAGATATGGTTGGGTTCAGGGGCGGATTGACCATAGACCCTATAGGGAAATTTCCTGGTGGAGCGATGCCCAAGGGGCCATTCAAGCCCTTTTGATGGTCGCAGACAAGGTACATAATGGTCTGATGCTCAATAGCCACAGGTACCCTCTTAAAAGCAACTATATTACCATCTTCATGATGGTGATACAGTTGAATACTATGGTTGGAGCGGCAGTATTTTTTGTTGCCCTGTGGTATTTGGTTCTGCTGGGGCGGTATTCTGTGATGCACTACCTTATGGCAGGCCCTGCCTACTTCTGTTGTCCCCGCCTACTTGTTTTGTCCTATCTTCTATCAATTTGGACCCACCTACCACATGGGGACACTTTTAGTTTATTTTCCAGAGCTTCCTTATATTCCCAGTCTGCTCCTGGTTGATATGGAGGTGTACAGTTTCTGTATAGTATCATGTGGCACATTTGCCAACAGATGTTGCAGCTGGATCCTGCACACTTGTAGTTTGCCGAAGCTGGCACCCCAGCTGGTGCCAAAAATGCTTGATTGACTATAAATCCATTGAATGAGCAGGCCAAGGAAGTGTGCAACCCTTGATCTGTGTGGGCAGGAATTACCTTTCTGAAAAATCCCAGTTGGAAGCCCTGCCATAAAATTCACATTTTTATCTGGATGCATTATTTTTTGTCAATGAGTGCATTTTGTAATGGACCACAAAGGGTTAAAAATAATTTAAAAACTAATTCAATCTGCCATTTATAAACTAGTCTGGTCCCAGCTGCTCTCCACTTTCTGCTTCAGGCTTGCATGCGTAGCCAACTGTTGTTGGAGGTGGTTTTTCGCTAGAGCCAGTGACTGTCTGAGGCACCTGAGCATGGAGCCAGGCCCAGTAAGTGAAGAGCAGGGCAGGCCAGATCAGCATTGGAACCAGTGGCAGAGGTGTAATGAGTGTAAGGTTAATTTTTTATTTTTTTTATCCTTTGTGTCCCAGTTTTCAAAAATATATTTCCCTGGAAAACCCGTTTCATGCAATTGTAAACATTTTTTTTAATGAACTCTCTGGGATTAGGACAGGACTCTTTGAGAAAATAGCCCTGTCCTTAAGAGCTATCTCTACATGGTTGTCAACAACAGTTTTTTTCCTGAAAGTACCAGTTTTTCAGGGACTGGGTCTGATATTGTGGCTCATCATGGTGAATCATGCTGATTTGCAATACAAGGAATGAAGTCCTTAGACCAGGCATGCTCAACCTGCGGCCCTCCAGCTGTTGTAAAACTACAACTCCCGCAATGCCCTGCTGTATGCTGATAGATGTAGGCTGTTCAGGCAGGCTGGGAATTGTAGTTTTGCAACAGCTGGAGGGCCGCAGGTTGAGCATGCCTGCCTTAGACAATAGTAGTCTGGTAAAATCAGCAGATCATTGGACAACTTTCAGTGCACTTAATTGCTCATTAGCCAATGAATTACAAATACTTTTTTCCCCAGAATGAATCAAAGGATCTCTAAAGGAAAGGTATCATTACATTCAGCTGAGCGCCGCAAGGCATTGTGACCCGTTTAACTGGGATTTTCATTGTGAAAGACTCCCTTTAATCCTTCACCCCCAAACTAGACTAAGCAATGTATATTGTAAGTGATACCGAGTCTGATTATGTAATTTTTGTCTTCATACTCACTTGAATTCTCACCCTGTGCTCTGACAAACCAGCAGTAACATACACTGAGAGGACTCCTCTTCGAGGCCTCTCCATTATGTGTGTGAGCACAGGAGTCCTCTAAATGCATTTTACTGTTGGTTTGTTGTAGCACAGCATTGGAATGCAAGTAAGGCCCCATTCATATGACCATATTTTTGCTACACATCTGAACTTCAATAAAAGCTGCAATGAAATGCGGACAGCATACCGAGTCCTGTCCGCATCCGTATGTCCATTCCGCAGCCCCCCAAAAAAGCTAGAACATGTCCTATTCTTGTCCATTTTGCAAACAAGAATAGGCTTTGTTACAAACGGATGCAACATGGATGTTACACAGACGACATTCACATATTTTGCAGATCCGTGTTTTGCAGACTTTGCAGAAGATAAAAATGACATAACCAGACTCCATGTCAGTTACACCAATTATCACATACTGTACTGTGGGGGGATGTTTCAAAGTCCCTTTAAGCAATTCCATAAACGTTATCTGTGTAGGTTCTCCAGAGTTTCTCCTATGTTTTCACAATTTGGATCAACTCTTAAAGGGGTTGTGTCACTTCAACAAATGGCACTTATTATGTAGAGAAAAATAATACAAGCCACTTACTAATGTATTGTTATTGTCCATATTGCTTCCTTTACTGGCTGGTTTCACTTTTCCATCACATTATACACTTTTCGTTTCCAGGGTTATGACCACCCTGCAGTCCATCAGCAGTGGCCGTGCTTGCAAACTATAGAAAAAAGCACGAGCCTATGTAAGCTCCCACGGTCCCGGCCACGTTTTCCTATAGTGTGCAAGCACTACCACCACTGATGTATTGCATGGTGGTCATAATCATGGAAACAAGCAGTGTTTAATGCTATAGAAAAATGTAATCTAGTCAGCAAAAGATGCAATATGGATAATAACAATACATTAGTACATGCCTTGACTTAACTTTCTCTAAATGATGAATGTCACTTGCTGAAGCGACACAACCTCTTTAATATTATCCTTCATAGTTGCATCCAGGTCAGTTCCTTGACATACTGCTAGTTGAATTAATACTGAAAGCTATTGTAAAAGTGATGCTATGGGAAATTCAGATAAGAAAATAACAGTTAAGACTCTGATCATAATTCTAAACTTCTTAGATTGTGTAGCAAAGTACAATAAAAAATAGAATAAATAATAAAACAGCCACATACAGTGACATTGCCCTTGTAAGCTCTATACCTCACCTGAACTTTTAGAAAAACTGTTCCTGGCATCATGTTCTCCGGTACAGAGACGGCATATGAGGCATTTGTAAATACAGGGATATTGTCGTCGATATCAATAACCTTAATAGCCAGTGTTATTGTAGAACGTCGAGAGTCGGTGAGGGCTCCATCTGTTGCCTCCACAATCAGTTCATAATAGTCTCTTATTTCCCTGTCCAGCTTTACAGACGTATAAATACTACCATTGGATGTGATCCGGAAAACATTATTGAGGTTTGCCAGGCTGTAACGAACTTGACCATTGACTCCAGCATCAGGATCTGTTGCCTAAATGGACAAAGATAAAATAAGGTTAATAATTCAGTTCATTCTAAATCTGCTGTCGAATACTCACTGCTGTATTACCACAGTTTCCGAACCTATATAATAATATGTAATGTACAAAATTTTTGTTAAGGAAAATGAAATGTTGGGTGGAAAAAGCTATTTAATATAAAATATATTAGAATTTAATATAAAATACATTCTGTACTTAACAATTGTTAATCTAAAAGTATAATTGAAAGGGGTTGTCTGGTATAGAAAGTGCATTCTCCAATGCCATGTTGGGTGTAAATACTCATTGTTATACCTATTTTTTGCTGTATGGAAAAGCATATTCTTCGGTACTATTCCATATGAAGGCATTTAGTAAAAGGAAAAATGCAGTATCATCCATAGGAGAGGCATTCATTGGAGGTAAATTTTGGGAAACCCTCCCAAACTATATAGATGTAGCAACCATTAACTTGACCCTTAAAGTGGTTCTCCCACTGGACATTTATGGCATATCAACAGGATATGGCATAAATGTCTAATAGGTGTGGGCCCCACCTCTGGGACTCGCTCCTATCTCAAGAAAGGGCCCCAATATAAATGGAGAGGATGCTGCACATGTGGGATTTTCTCTTTTCACTGCAATGGGACTTCTGAAAATAGCACTAATCTGGTTATCCTATAGTAGTGAATAGAGAGGACATCCTCTCTACTCACAGAAAGGCCCTGTTCTCAGGAACCGAACTGATTAGATATTTATAGCATAAGGGGTTTTCAATTTGCTTACTTCATCTGCAGTGGCCCTGTTCTCCTAGTTAGCTGAGGGTCACATGACCTGTGATGTCAGCTTCATTCCCTGCTCTGATGACATTCCGTGCACAAGCCTGAGGGAGTAGGAGGAGCAAGTCTGACAGTGTGCAAAGAACATCACTGCTTTCCTGATTGGAACAACAAGCCACACCCCCTGCACTGCCCGATCTGCTGGCCATGCCCCCTGCACTGCCCAATCTGCTGGCTGAGCTGGCTGCCCTGTGTCTCCCCTCCTATTGAATTCTTCAGCAAAGTTTTACCACTATCAAATGCGGCACAGTACTGAGCAGCTGCAGGGTTTTGTCTTCTCCAGACACTGAGGAGATAAATCCCCCTGCAGACACAAAACTGACAAAGACTGGAGGAGTTCTCTCCTCTGTATTCTTCTGCAGGCTCTGAAGAAGTGTCTGCAGAGCATTTCACAAGAACAGGTAGGGGAAGATCATGTGTGTATTAGCAATGCCATTGTACTGCATAGCTGGAACTTGTAGTCCCACACATACCACATGAGTATCCCAACAGTCAGATGGAAGACAGGGCAGCAGTTTTATTCACTCCCTTTGCAGAGTAGGGGGAGGGGAAAGTCAATCTTTGTTGACACCCACAAACATTTATGAGGAAAACCTCAGAGATTGTAATTACACTTCCCCACAGCTCCGCAACTGCATGTCAACAAAGGACCAGAACATAACTTGGTAAATTAGTAAATCTATTTTTTTCTTTTTTTTTGTGCCTAAAACTTGCTCATCTTATGTATATATTGCTAATATCAGATTTTTTTTTCTTACATAACTCGGACAACCCCTTTAAGAATCAATTGACACCTTTTACAATTTTCTGCATCTGTGTATTTAATGTGTTAAGGGTCAAATTAACATTTGCTACGCTCTTTCCTTCATTTATAAGTCACACAGTATTTTCTTCTTGAAGGCTATGAGGAAACCAATGACGGTACCAATACAGCTCCCATAAGCATATGTTTTTCTACACCCGTGAATGCAGGTCCACCATTTAAAAAATCGGGCCCCATACATATGGTGAGGGCTGCTGAGCTGCCTTGCATGTCCTATATTTCATCTTCTCATAATATCCTTTGTGGGAATGCTAATATGATCATAATGCAGTACAAAAATCATAGTGCCCACCAACTGTGTACTCTGGGAATCTCTTGTGGGCTTTGGAAGAGGGAATAAAGTGACCTTTATCTGCCATTTCAATAACATACTAAATTTGGTGGGTGCCTATGGGGAAAAATGAATCACTGGGGATCCCTGAACTGAATGGGCCCCATATTTGCACATTGTTGCCTATTAAATAGAGCTTATTCATTCAGTACATGTGCAACCATGCATGTCCTATGCAGTGACTTTTTTAAGACACCCTTGTTTGGTCTCATTAACCTGGGCCCATGACTACACTAGCACCTCTACTGCTCTGCTGTGGCCCTTCTTATAAAGTCATCATGGGCAAACATGGTATCATTGCAATCAGATTTGCTTTTAAGAAAGTAGTGTAAGTGAAAGCCAAACAAAAAATCTCATTAATAAAGGAGTGTAATAAGTTGTGGATATTTTGAGGTAATGATCCCTTTGTGGTCTTGTGGTCAAGTATTGACGTTCAGCTCTTTTTGTGTGCCATGTGGCTCCTGATATCCTGCCTTGGTCTTTGCCAGTGGCGGGCGCTTCAGATATTTTTGGAAAGTACCACAATTTCTGTCTATTCTTCAAAACTGAGGAAGCGCTTTCCTTTTTTCTATTTGGGCTCAGTTAATCCATTATTGGCTCTAGTGGTTACTTAAATGATCCGCCAACATGTGTATTCTATATATAGTATTAGACAATTTCTCAGACTGTAATTCAATTGTTATGGGTTTGTGAATTATTAGTGCATTGCTCATTCCTGTTGCTAGCAAGCTCTTTGATCGTTGCCTGCTGGTGTAATGTCACATCGGATGCAGCGGGATAAGTGCCCATAAATTGCAATAGACGATAATCAGAGCAACATAACAAGATGACCTGTCCAAAACAAACCTCACGTCGTAATTATTCAACTAAGTCTATAATTGACACGTTTGGCCAAGATTTAATATGCAGCACAAATCTAGTCTCGTAGAATGCTTTACATAACTCAGAATATTACTTACACTGATGTCATACTGGAGATTTACTGGTAACTAGCATAATTGTTATTAGTAACATAAACTGCAAACTCGTGCTGCGTTGTACAGTTCGATACTGGCCTTACACCAAATGACTATGGCAAAATGCCCTTGTCACATTGAGAAGGTATGGTCATTATTTTTTCAAATGCTTTCCCATTGTATTTTGTTAGCCATGTAGCAATTTGCTGCCATCTTTTCATCTCTGTTTGTTGTTACTGACAGAATCCCCAGACTGTATGAGTGCAGCAAAATAATTGGAATACAATGGCAATAGTTTAATTATCTATCCTGTCGTAACAGGCACATAAATAGCAGCACGGTGAAACAGAAAATTGGATTTTTGTATTCTTTATGTTAAAAAAAAATTATAAAAATTGTTTTGTGTTTTCTATTGGAATTTTTGTCATATCGCATTTAATGGAGAACATTTTGTTTGGCTGCACAAATAGATAAACTATAGTTTGTTAGATTAAATACAACATAGGTGAGCCACTTCCAGCCATTTAACATCTTAAATGCTGCAGTCAATGCATTTGCGTAGTTAGAGAGATGGAGGAGGCTTTCTCTTTCACCCCATTGGAGATGCTATCACAGAATACCAAAGGGCTACCCTGACAGCCTGGGGCCTAACAATGGCCTCCTTGTCTGACATGTATGGATACCTTGGTAGAGCCTGATAGGCATTATGTCAGGTTTACTGTAACTGAAATAATACAGAATACATAAGTACAAATAACACAGGAGTATTGCAATGTATTATATGAGCGATTAGAGAATCACAAGTAAAAAAGAAAAAAAGGGTCTGAAAAACATTCCAGAAACACTGTTATTTATGTTAAAATAAAGACCAAAACCATAAATAATTGTCATCCCCCTGTCCATAATGATCCATGCAATAAAATAATCACATTATTTATACTATGAGGGAACATCAATGGTGGAAAAAAATGGCAAAATTCTTGTGGTTTTAATTTTTCTTTTTTTGATGCTTTCAGAGGAAAAAAAGCAAACTTTTGGGGTGGTTTCTTTGCAGTTTATTTTTGCTTCATATTTTTGAGGAAGAAAGCCACAGTTTTTGTGGCTGTTTTTGGAGAACAAGTGGTACTTCAATCCAACTATTTTTAAATGCACTGAACTAGACTAAAAATAGACCCAAGGCTTCCATATTTTTTTTAAATGATGATGGGTGTGAATCTATCAAAATGATAACGCCTCCAAACAAAAAATATGATCAGATTTTTTTTTAAGCTATTGAGCTACCTGTAGCAGAGATGATTGGTTACTTTTAAGTAGTATCACTGTTTCTGCTGATGATGACATCATATGGAAGAGCATACATAGACATGAAACATAAGCAAAAATTAAGGAGGAGCATAATCAGCTTAGGAACCACACACATTAGAACAGATATTTTAGCATGATAAATACAATCTCAGACCAGAAAGTCAATTAGCGCTAAAAGACATTCAAACAGGCTCCACATTTTCATAGACACTTCCAGGAATAATTTAACCCCAGTCTTCTCATGAATGTTCCTGAATTTTGGCTAGATGACTGGCTGTGGGAGAAAGTAAATTTGTAGTATTTCCTTATAGTTAAGGGAAATATTGAAGTCAGGTTCCCATGAGATGATAAAATGTCTTTTTATAGGTAATTCAAAAACTTGGAGGTGCTCTTAAGACCCTATTACATGGGCAGATAGAGCAGATAATTGTCGGGAGGGAAACGTTCGCGGTCATCTTAACAATAATCTGCCCGTGTAATATGGCCTTTAGACTCTTGATACCAAATGTTTAGAGGGATGGAGCAAGAAGCCAAGATTTTAATTTCAATGAAACCTCAAGGATTTTTAAGGAGCACCTAGAAAAGAGTCATCATTAATGTTTTAAGGTGAGTTAAAGGAATAGCATAGATTGAAATAACTATTTTTATGCATTCTGCTTTTTTTTAAAAGCAGCAAATATTTTTTGTTGCTTCTGTTTAACCACGTTTTATTCCTATATAAAACTGAAAAACAAAAACAAGCCATCACATAATGATATCAACAGAAAAATAAACATATGGGTCTTTCAATATATCAACGCGAATATTTAAAAAATAAAAAAAATATATTGTGCGAAAGTAGAAAAGCATAAAAAGATATACCTTTGGAATTTGCTTAATAGTACTGACCCTTATATGATATGAAAAATGAAAAAAAAAAGTTTAAAACAAACCACATGTTTAATGGGTAGAGCAAGCACCAATTAACTTATTATAGCTTTTACTGAGCTCATTTAAAAGGACCCTTGGGTATCAGTGAAGCCGGAACTGTTTTTGAGGATCCTGAGAGCAATGGCTTCAATGGAGACAGACCACTGCAGACTGCTACCGAGCCCGGTGGGGGGGGGGAGGTTAAAGGGGACCCAGCACCGAGCTCCTTTTTCTCTTTCTGATGTGAAAATGCTGCATTTGCATGTAGCCACCTCTAGAGGGAACTTAGTGCAAACAGATGCTTAGAGCTTCTATTTCAGTCAATGGTAACTACATAAATTGCTATGCATGGTGGTAGTAGTGGCTGTAGCCAGCGAGCTTTCTAATAGATCCGAAGCACGAGACTTATCATTGCATTTATACCAGTTGTAGTCAGTGAATACATTGAGAAAAAGGATGATCAGAATGAGTGCCATATTTATAAAGCATTTGTTCCACTTTACTGGCATAGTAGTTGGATAAAGTGGGTAAGACCAATGCTGAATTTTTAATATAATATTTTTATTAACATTTTGTCTGCTTAAAAATATAAATTCATCACAAATCTGAGGCATTGTTCTTTGCATACTGCAGTGCCTTTTAACTGACTACAGCAGGGGCAGAGTGCTAATACTATGGGGCCCTATAAGATCTGTTAATATCCCTGCTTTAGAGCCATCTCAGCAATGTAAATGGCCCTGAAAGCAAACTCTGTTAATATATGAGATACCCTTCTTGGTGGCCACCATGGTGGCCTTAGAGGATTGCTTTTTAGAGCTACCATTGCACTCAATACTTTGGATTTCCCTTTGATGGCTTTGTATGATTAGCTGCTGTTTATATAGCACACAATCTATGGTTTCTATGCAAAAGCAGAGAAGAACAAATAACTATTTATTTAAAACAGTTTGTTTTCATATATAGTGCAGCACAAATAAACTGAAAATATGTTTCTTCAAGCTAGTACAACCATATAGAAGTCCCAGAATAACTGTGGAAATGACAGCAATTTAAGCAGATACGGTTTTAATTTCAGTTATCAAAGCACAATTATATTTTATAATGACTTGTGCTTATAATAACAAACCTGGCTACAAATTCTACTAAAACCATCTTATAGTCAATAAACTAAACTATAACACTAAGTATTTTACAATTCTCCTGGGGTGGATAACATGACAATATTGTTTCTGGTGCATTTTTGTATCATTGCCATCCATTTAATGGGAAAGTGAATCACAATAGGCAGCACCAAAGAGAATTTTAAAAATGTGGTTTACTACTTCAATAACTACTGCATGTCTTTCTCCATAAAACAACTATTCTAAGTGTATATTAAGTGCATAAATAAGAAAAAATGTGTTTTGCCAATGCAAAAGTACAATGGAACACCCTTTAAGGCAATGGGCCAGAGTTCCCCAACCCTTTTATGAGGCTCTATCGTCAAATATGGAGTGCCATCAATTTATGTATTATCCTATAGTGATATCTGAAGCCTTATCATTACATATATTGTCCTATAGTGAGACAACGCGCACCCAAACTACATACAGAACCCTAAACTGAGATGTGGACAACCAGAATAAAGCCCAGTAGTGATATATAGAGCATATCATGGCACATACCATCCTATAGTAGCACCGAATATGTACTGTGCATTACAGAATATATATGAGTAAGGTATGTCTGTAGGGCAGCTGATAGATGCAGGTTCTTTTTAAAAGAAAGTAATCTGTTAATCTACAACATCTTTACTGTTGATGTAATTGCACAATGTTCTGTATTTTAATTAGTGTTGACCAAAGTGAAAACAAATAATCTGATAGATATCCTATTAGAAAAATGTATCACTGCCTGGAAGGATACTAAAAACAAAACAACACTTTATTGAGCGATCATATTAAAACAAAACATATGGGAGGGGCGCATTTGCACTATGTATCCCAGGCAAAGCCTCAATATTAAAACTCTTGACTGAGTGTGGAGTCTGGTAGTATAAGAAAGCGGGTATACTCCGCAACCATCCACCCTGCTCCACTTCCCCAGTGAATGCCGGACCACAGATGACAATGGGTTCATGAACAAAAATCAGACCCATACAACAGTACTGTAAGTCACCATGGTCAGGGAGGAATAAACAATGGTATTCAACAGTAGTGGCTTAGGGACAACTTTGTGAATGACCTTGAGTGGACCAGCCAGAGCCCTTGAACCCAATCGAACATCTCTGGAGAGACTTGAAAAAGACTGTACACCAGTGGTCCCCATTTAATCTGAGTTGATCTGCAGAAAATAATGTTAGAAAATCCCCAAATCCAGGTATGCAAACTTTATATCATTATTCCCAAGAAGACTGAAGGCTGTAATCGCTTTCAAAGGAGTTTTAACTAAGTACTCAGTAAATGTTCTGAATATATATATATATATATATATATATATATATATATATATATCTCAAAGAAAGGTTTTGGTTTTTCCTTTTCAATAAATTAGAAAATATTTAAAACCTTCTGTTTTTATTTTGCCATTATGGAGTATTCAGTCCATAGAGATGGGGAAACTGTGAATTTGTTTTTGAAACTTTATGTGTAAAAAGCAAGAGTCTAAAGACTTTCTGAATATACTGCACCTCTCTGTGGAGGTGTGGCCGACTCCAATTCTGAATGTACTCCTATTATCCCACTTATTCCACAGGCTGCTTTTGATGAGGTGATACATATTGCTGAGTTTGCTCTTCCTCTCATGTACACAGAGGTAACAAGTAGCAACACAGTTTTTGTGCCGATTTTAGTATCCTGAGTCTAAAAACCAACAACATTAGATAGGTATTAAATAGAGTAGGTTCCTGCCTAGCCTTAGGTCACCTTTCCGCGGTAGGTGGGCTCACATGTGTTTTGATCAAACCTATAGTTATTTATCATATGAAGATGGGGTTTTAGCCTATGTATAACCTTTTTATTTAGCGCTATGTGAGTGCTATTAGGTTTAGGTTTTCTTTAAATGTGGCCATGCACATCTGTGCATTTATTTTTCATATTTTGCAGGATGTTTTATTTAATGTTTTTTCTTAATAAAAAGTGCCTTGGAACATATAGGAGACAAAGTCAAACACATAGGCAGTTTAATGTAGAACATGATTCTTATTCTTGGCTTTACAACAAACTATTTCCAAATCAAATACAAGGGCAATTTCAATTATATTTTGAAGATGCACAAGTTTGTCAAACTTTGTTCAGAAAATGGATAAAATGTCAAATAATGAACAGTGTTGTAGAATATTGAGCAAATAAACTGCGAATATAAGACATCATGTACTCTACTGAATTCAAGGAACAGGATGTTACTAAGTGCACGTTGTGTCCCAAAAGAAATCAAATAATTCTAATTTAAAGAGATTCATACGTGTTTACTGATTGTGGTGCTATTATTAATATACTCATAAAACCATGGATAAAACATCAAATGAAATACATGTACACTATTTGATCAAACATAATTCCATTCACTGGTATTATGACAGGTCATGTTCTTTTTTTTTCCTGAAATATACAACTTGTAATATTATTTATCTGTCTGTCTGCCTATCTATCTAAAAAACAAAAAACAGCAACACTCCAATTTTTCATCCTCTTTGATCTTCAAAAAATACCAGAAGATAACAGCACTCAAAAAATTCAGTATAGAAAAGCTATATACTTATATAGTAAAATATACTAATATATGTAAAACATTTCAGCTCATACAGAGCATTTTTAAATCTATCTATCTTTCTATCTATCTATCTATCTATCTATCTATCTAATAAAAGTATAGTTGTGGACCATGGCAAACTTGTAAAAGAAGATTTATGTAACTTGCTAATGTCCAACATTGCTCACCTTCCTAGCTTCCTTCACAAGTATTTTTGCGAATTTTTTTTTCTACTAAAAAAAGGCATGCATTTTCATTTTTTATTTATTTTATTATTATTGTTTTTTTTCCCAGCACTTTTATCATGCCTTTTTGCTATAATCATAAAGGTGAAACACCAGAAAAGAGAGCATACCTATAGTGTATTGCTAGTATGACACAATATTGCATTATGACGTTCATAACCAAATAAGAGATATGGTAAGAGTGGACACTCCAGACCATAATTATGGACATTTTTGTATTCACACTAGAGATGAATGAACCTTTCAAGATTGAGTTCATTTCAGGTTTGCCAATTTTCTCCTGAGAAATAATGGTTCTCTTGCCCTTCTAGAAAGAGAATTAGCTTCTATGTTTCCTTGAGAGATGTGTAAACTTGATGGGATGTTCTAGTTCTCTTGTCTCACTTTTAGTTGAATATTACTTTCTCTGGTTCATTAGAAATTAATCCTAAAGTGGAATTGCTCATCCTTAAAGGGGTTGTTTGCTTTTGCTATACTGATGACTTATCTTCAGTTGAATAGGAAGGAATTAGAACAGTGGAGCTGCTACAATGCGAGCAGGAGGGAACAAAGCACTTTTATGAGTGCTGCATTATCTTCCCACAATGATTGTCAGGGGTGCCTTCCAGCCTTTTAAACATGCTTATGTAGCAAATCTAGAAAAATAGCTAAGCCAGACTTCATATCTGCAACTAGCTCTTTCAGGTCAAAAGCCCTTTACCAAAGTAAATCAGATAGAAACAGCTCACCCACCCTCCGGGTGGGTACTATTTATATTATGGAGACCAGTTAATGTACGTGATGACTATTGTAGGGTAAACAAAGATTTATTTGAAAATGTATGCAAATTATCATTTCTAAAATCTTCTAGCATCAGATAAGCTTAGGAAAGCTAAATTTAATATCTTTCCCAGAAACCCAATGGGAAATTGCCTGGCCTACAATACTTAGCAGCAATATTATGCATATTAAGTCCTCTCCATAATAAAGGGTTCAACCAGACAACTCTATCTCTGCTATTTGGCGTCAATCAAAACTTTTTGGGAAATTCCTAGTTGGTAGAATAAATTTTTTCATCCTTAACCCTTTTAGGACCAAGCCATTTCTCACCTTAAGGACCAGGCTATTTTTTGCAAATCTGACCAGTGTCAGTTTATGTGTGAATAACTTTAAAACGCTTTTACTTATCCAGGCCGTTCTGAGATTGTTTTTTTGTCACATATTGTACTTCATGACACTGGTAAAATGGAGTCAAAAAATTTCATATTTTTTTATAAAAAAATACCAAATTTACCAAAAATTTGGAAATTTGGAAAAATTTGAAAATTTCCAAGTTTCAATTTCTCTACTTCTATAATACATAGTAATACCTCCAAAAATAGTTATTACTTTACATTCACCATATGTCTACTTCAAGGTATTCAAAACTGATTTTACAAACTTTGTTAACCATTTATGTGTTCCACAAGAGTTATTTGCAAATGGAGATGAAATTTCAGAATTTCAATTTTTTTGCAAATTTACAATTTTAATCCATTTTTTTCCAGTAACAAAGCTAGGGTTAACAGCCAAACAAAACTCATTATTTATGGCCCTGATTCTGTAGTTTACAGAAACACCCCATATGTGGTCGTAAACTGCTGTACGGGCACACGGCAGGGCGCAGAAGGAAAGGAATGCCATACGGTTTTTGGAAGGCAGATATTGCAGGACTGTTTTTTTTGACACCATGTCCCATTTGAAGCCCCCCTGATGCACCTCTAGAGTAGAAACTCCATAAAAGTGACCCCATCTAAGAAACTACACCCCTCAAGGTATTCAAAACTGATTTTACAAACATTGTTAACCCTTTAGGTGTTCCACAAGAATTAATGGAAAATAGAGATTAAATTTCAAAATTTCACTTTTTCGGCAGATTTTCCATTTTAATATTTTTTTCCAGTAATAAAGCAAGGATTAACAGCCAAACAAAACTCTTTATTTATCGCCCTGATTCTGTAGTTTACAGAAACACCCCATATGTGGTCGTAAACTGCTGTACGGGCACACGGCAGGGCGCAGAAGGAAAGGAATACCATATGGTTTCTGGAAGGCAGATTTTGCTGGATTGTTTTTAGACACCATGTCTCATTTAAAGCCCCCTGATGCACCCCTAGGTTAGAAACTCCAAAAAAGTGGCCCCATTTTGGAAACTAAGGGATAAGGTGGCAGTTTTGTTGGTACTATTTTAGGGTACATATGATTTTTGGTTGCTCTATATTACACTTTTTGTGAGGCAAAGTAACAAAAAATAGAAATTCAGAAATTTCATCTCCATTTGCCATTAACTCTTGTGGAACACTTAAAGGGTTAACAAAGTTTGTAAAATCAGTTTTGAATACCTTGAGGGGTGTAGTTTCCAAAATGGGGTCATTTTTTGGAGTTTATACTCTAGGGGTGCATTGGGGGGGGGCTTCAAATGGGACATGGTGTCAAAAAACCAGTCCAGCAAAAACTGCCTTCCAAAAACCATATGGCGCTCCTTTCCTTCTGCGCCCTGCCGTGTGGCCATACAGCAGTTTACGACCACATATGGGGCATTTCTATAAACTAAAGAATCAGGGCAATAAATATTGAGTTTTGTTTGGCTGTTAACCCTTGCTTTGTTATGGGAAAAAATGAATTAAAATGGAAAATTTGCCAAAAAAATAGCTGTTTTGGCACTGTTTTTATTTTTTATTATTTACAATGTTCATCTGACAGGTTAGATCATGTGCTATTTTTATAGAGCAGGTTCTTACGGACGTGACGATACCTAATATGTATACTTTTTTTATTATTTAGGTTTTACACAATAATATCATTTTTGACACAAAAAAAAACATGTTTTAGTGTCTCCATAGTCTGAGAGCCATAGTTTTTTCAGTTTTTTGGCGATTGTCCCAAGTTGGGTATCATTTTTGCGGGATGAGATTACGGTTAGATTGGTACTATTTTGGGGTGCATATGACTTTTTGATCGCTTGCTATTCCACTTTTTGTGATGTAAGGTAACAAAAAAATAGCTTTTTTGACACCGTTTTTTTTTTTTTTTTACAGTGTTCACCTGAGGGGTTAGGTCATGTGGTATTTTTATAGATCAGGTTCTTGCGGACATGGAAAAACCTAATATGTCTACCTTTTTATAATTTATCAGGGTTTTACACAATAATATCATTTTTGAAACAAAAAAAAAACATGTTTTAGTGTCTCCATAGTCTGAGACCGATAGTTTTTTTATTTTTCGGGCCATTGTCTCATGTAAGGGCTCATTTTTTGAGGGATGAGGTGACGGTTTGATTGGTACTTTTTTGGCGTACATGCAACTTTTTTGATCACTTTTATTACCTTTTTTGGGAAGCAAGGTGGGCAAAATTTAAATTTCCTCATAGTTTTTATTTTTTTATTTTTATGGCGTTAACCGTGCTGGGAAAGTAACATGACCGTTTTATAGATCAGGTCGTTACGGACGCGGCAATACCTAATATGTGTAGTGTATTTTTTTATTTATTTTTTATTCAGTGATAAATGTGTTTTTTTGAAACTTTACTTTTTTCACTTTTTTTAAACTTTTTTTTTGACCCTGACCCACTTGGTTCTTGAAGATCCAGTGGGTCTGATATCTGTATAATACAGTACAGTACAATACATATTGTACTGTACTGTATTTTACACTTGTCTGAACAGATCTATGCCTTTTAGCACAGATCTGTTCAGCACCATGGACAGCAGAACGCCTGAGAGGCGTCCTGTTGCCATGGGAACCTTCCCCGTCTGCTCAGTACTGGTCAGAACTGCGCAGACGGGGAAGGGTAAGCACAGGGCTGAGGGGGGCTCTCTGGGGGCTCTCTCCCATCGGGGGGCTGCAAAGGCACAGCAGCCCCCCGAGGGGAGAGGGAGGGAGCTCTTTGCGCTGTTAACCTTTTCCATACAGCGGTCCGTACGGACCGCTGTATGGAAAGGGTTAAACGGCTGACATTGCATCGCAGATGTCAGCCGTTTATACCAGGGTGCCAGCAATGTGCTGGCACCCTGGTATACCCACTAGACGCCAACGATCATTCAAGGGGAGGCGGGCGGGGGATTGCGATCCCGCCTGCCGCACCCCCCGCCTCCTGCACCTTACCGCATCTCCCGCACCGCCTGTGACCCCCCCTGCACCACCCGCCCACATAATATCATTCAGGGGTGCAGAGGGGGTGAAAAAGCTTTATTTTGGACATACTAAAGTTTCTGATCAGAAACTGCAGAAAGCGCTACAAACCGCAGGTCTGAATTGACCTGCGGTTTGCAGCGATCGCCGATAGGGGGGGTCACAGGACCCCCCTCGGCATTGACCCAAGGTGCCTGGCTGTGTGTAACAGCCGGGATCTCAGCGCTGTCACCATGTCTACAGACATGGTGACAGTTAAATGCCATGACGTGTATACTCATCATGGCGCGCTAAGTAGCAGTGCTCCATGACGAGTATACTCGTCATAGGTCGGAAAGATTTTCACACTATCTCCTTCTCTGATCGCTTCCCTGACAGGAATTGGGGCGATCAGAGAAGGAGAAGCACATAGTCCCTCCCTAACCCCCCCTTACCTGCCCCGATGCGCTGCGATTGGTCCCTCTGCAGTAATGGACCAATCACAGCGATCGCGGGCGGGTCAGAGCTCCTATACAGTTCCTGCCGGCTTCTCTGGTTGCCTAGCAACCCCAGCACGCCGGCTTCACTGAAGCTTCAGCGCTTCGCTCCCTGCGCTGACACAGAAAGCCGATCACGTACATGCACGTGGGGATGCTGTGAGGCACCACATTCCCCCACGTACATGTACGTGATGTTGCTTGAAGGGGTTAAAGGGGTTGTTTCATTTCAGCAAGTGGCATTTATCATGTAGAGACAGTTAATAAAAGGAACCTACTAATGTATTGGGATTGTCCATATTTCCTCTGATGCTGACTTACTTCCTCTTTTCAAAGCATTATACACTGCTCGTTTCTAGTGACAATCGAGCACCAAAGCTTTACCGAGCACTCAATCATAATTGGAGAACCCGAGCATTAAACCAGGCACCCCCTGCTCTGAAGAGGGGAGGGTGTCTGGTTCCCATGAAAAGGTCAGAAATTGATGGAAACACCACTGAAATGGTTCAGAAACAGCATGGGGAGGATGTTTGGATGCATCTTGGACTCCCAGGTCGCTTCTAGAAACAATGTTGTTTGAGTAGTGCACCAATTTTATAGACAGACAATGAAAAGCACAAAACCGAAGATAAAATCTATTTTAGAGGAAAAATTGTTAGGAAACATTCTTTCCTATATATTTACGTATATAAAATGCAAATGCTTCAAAAATTACAAGGAAGAGGCACTCTGATACACCCTTTATATCACATAAAGGAGGGCTTTATTCACATTGTGGTACAATTCTTCAGGTGTGGTGGTACTCCTACACTCATAAAGCCTATGCACTAAGTGAAAGGGCTGCCAAAAATTACAAGGAACCGACACTCCAATACACCTTTTATTAAACATAAAGAAGGGCATCATACATGTCCTTGAAAAATTATGATTTATGGCCTGCTGGTGACCCTCAAAAACATTTGGAGCAAGGGCATGCTGGTCACCCTCTAAAACATTATGGGCGAGGGCCTGCTGCTGATCTGAACATCTAAAACATTAGGGGTGAGGGCCTTCTGCTGAGCTGACCATCGAAAAAATTATGGTTTAGGGTCTGCTGGTGAGATGACTCTCTAAAACATTAGGGGTGAGGGTCTGCTACTGATCTGACCATGGAAAAAATTATGGGAAAGGGCCTTCTGCTGAGCTGACCATCTAAAACATTATGGGTGAGGGCCTGCTGCTGAGCTCACTAACTAAAACATTAGGGGCGAGGGTCTGCTGCTGAGCTGACCATCTAAAACATTAGGGGCGAGGGCCTGCTGCTCAGCTGACCATCTAAAATATTAGGGGTGAGGGTCTTCTGCTGATCTGACCATCTAAAACATTAGGGGTGAGGGTCTGATGCTGAGCTGACTCTCTAAAACATTAGGGGCGAGTGCCTGCTGCTGAGCTGACCATCGAAAAAATTATGGTTGAGGGCCTGCTGCTGAGCTGACTCTCTAAAACATTAGGGCGGGGCGGGGCGGAGCTAGCGCCTGAGCTGAATGGCTGTGCTTCTCTGAGCTCCGATCCACAAGCTCATCATAACCTCAGCTAACGCTAGCTTACCTGGCCAAAAATGGTCAAAATCGGGAATACTAAGCCCGGTGATTCCTCCCACCAACAGAGATCACTCCAAAGTAGTGGGGAGATGGACACATTTATCAAAAAAGATGCCGCTGCTGGCATGGCCAATGAATCAAAGATGGCGCCTGTGGCCCCAAGTGATGCCGGAGAAGAAAGGACGGATACATGGGAGAGAGACAGCGAAGTAGAAGAGGCTGGTAGCAAACAAAGCTTGCCAATCTCCAGAAAGTTCCTCAAGGTGGCACAAACAAAAGCGATGGAGCCGGTTCTCCTCCCTCCGCCAAGACATCAGGGATGTAGGGTCCAGAGTAGAGGCCCTGGAGTCAACTAAATCGGCCATAGTCGATTTCCAGCATGCTACCTCCTCCAACCTGCACAAATGCCAAGCATTCCTGAATGAGATCCACACCGCCCTGGAAGACCAGAAGAACCGCGGCCGGAGAAACGAATTGAGGTTCCGGGGGATCCCGGAGTCAGTCCCGACCTCCAAAATACCTGAGGTAATAAAAAATATATGTGAGGACTTACTAGGCCCAGACCATCCTTTGCCTGTCACGTTAGAAAGAGCCCACCGCGCTCTCCGTCCTCGGCCAAAGCCGGCAGAACCACCCAGGGACATTATCTGTAGATTTCTTAATTTCCAGGAGAAAGAAACAGTGCTCTCTAAAGCTCGAGAGGCCTCGGAGGTGCTTTTTGCTAACAACAAGATCTAGATCTACCAGGATCTGGCACCTGCGATCCTGAGAAAACCCAAGGTGGTCAAACCCCTAACAGAGTGGCTCAGGTCCCACAATGTACCTTATCGCTGGACTTTTCCATTTGGGCTCTCTTTCTTCCACAATGGTCGCCGTTTCACCATCAGATCACACTCTGACCTAGATCAAGTCTATGACCATCTGGAGATCTCACCATTGGAAATCGAAAACTGGGATCTCATCCAAGATCTGGACTCCTTTCCGGATATCCCGAAAATTACCCCTTTTGAGTCTTTCCAAACTCCAAAGTCCCAGCGACAAAAGAAGAAGAATACACGTCTTGCCTCAGATACCTTTTGAAGTGAACTCTCCAAGCTCTTTCTTAAACCAGAGGACTTCTCCTATCAAGTCCCCTGACGCACAGAAGAAAAGCTCCTGAAGATACACCTTACCATATCTATAATATTGGGACAGCCATCTCCTCAATGCAATACTGTTTTTTCTGTGCAAAATACCTTTAATTTTGCTTACTAGTCTCAACATCTTCAAACCTCTCCTTCCTATCCCCCTTCCCTACCCCCCTCTTTCCTCTACCCCCCTCTCTCCTCTACCCTACCTCCTCTTTCCCCCTCCCCCTAACCTCTTCTGTCCCTTGGAACTCACTTAGTGGCTTCCCCTCCCCCTTCCCACTTTTGACCTGAAGATGGAGACTCCATGATGTCAGAGGTCTACAGTCGTGGCCAAAAGTTTTGAGAATGACACAAATATTAGTTTTCACAAAGTTTGCTGCTAAACTGCTTTTAGATCTTTGTTTCAATTGTTTCTGTGATGTAGTGAAATATAATTACATGCACTTCATACGTTTCAAAGGCTTTTATCGACAATTACATGACATTTATGCAAAGAGTCAGTATTTGCAGTGTTGGCCCTTCTTTTTCAGGACCTCTGCAATTCGACTGGGCATGCTCTCAATCAACTTCTGGGCCAATTCCTGACTGATAGCAACCCATTCTTTCATAATCACTTCTTGGAGTTTGTCAGAATTAGTGGGTTTTTGTTTATCCACCCGCCTCTTGAGGATTGACCACAAGTTCTCAATGGGATTAACCCTCCTCTTATGTTAGCTTTCTGTTACTATCCATGATGTTAACGGGTGGGTTTTGACCCGTGTCTTAAATCAGCCATAAAATACCCTCTGAACAATTATTTATCATCCAATTTGTTTCTTACCTCTTGGTTACCTTGTTAGGCTTCTTTATCCTTGAAAAGATTGGTTTTAATATTTTTGGTGTGACCCCTTAGACCTTTCATTTGATAGCATACCTCTCATTTTCAAATTCAAAAAATGATAAAATAAACCTCAATAGAATATTTACTTTATTTAGAGACGCAGACAAGCAAGCAAAGCGATAGACCCCTGCCTAACTACAGCTCACAGGGTTGAGAGGTGATTGTCTGTCAGTGTTACTAAGCAGATAGAGTGTTTATGATTTCAGTTTTGGCACTTATTAGTGTCCTATAATCCTATATTATAACTGGGTCAGAATTGACCCTAACACCATAGTCTTAATTTTCACCACAGTATTTTATAATTTAGTGAAAAGGATTCTTTTTCTATTACATTGTTTAAATAGAGGTTCCTGACAAAGTAAAAAAATCTTGATGCAATAAACAAATTTATGTGATACTTATAGACATTCAAAACCTGAAAACGGGTCAGTTCTGACCCTAACACAAGAGGAGGGTTAAGATCTGGGGAGTTTCCAGGCCATGGACCCAAAATGTCAACGTTTTGGTCCCCGAGCCACTTAGTTATCACTTTTGCCTTATGGCACGGTGCTCCATCGTGCTGCAAAATGCATTGTTCTTCACCAAACTGTTGTTGGATTGTTGGAAGAAGTTGCTGTTGGAGGGTGTTTTGGTAACATTCTTTATTCATAGCTGTGTTTTTGGGCAAAATTGTGAGTGAGCCAACTTTCTTGGATGAGAAGCAACCCCACACATGAATGGTCTCAGGATGCTTTACTATTGGCATGACACAGGACTGATGGTAGCGCTCACCTTTTCTTCTCCGGACAAGCCTTTTTCCAGATGCCCCAAACAATCGGAAAGAGGCTTCATCGGAGAATATGACTTTGCCCCAGTCCTCAGCAGTCCATTCACCATACTTTCTGCAGAAGATCAATCTGTCCCTGATGTTTTTTTTGGAGAGAAGTGGCTTCTTTGCTGGCCTTCTTGACACCAGGCCATCTTCCAAAAGTCTTCGCCTCACTGTGCGTGCAGATGCGCTCACACCTGCCTGCTGCCATTCCTGAGCAAGCTCTGCACTGGTGGCACTCCAATCCCGCAGCTGAATCCTCTTTAGGAGACGATCCTGGCGCTTGCTGGACTTTCTTGGACGCCCTGAAGCCTTCTTAACAAGAATTGAACCTCTTTGCTTGAAGTTCTTGATGATCCTATAAATTGTTGATTGAGGTGCAATATTAGTAGCCACAATATCCTTGCCTGTGAAGCCATTTTTATGCAATGCAATGATGGCTGCACGCGTTTCTTTGCAGGTCACCATGGTTAACAATGGAAGAACAATGATTTCAAGCATCACCCTCGTTTTAACATGTCAACTCTGCCATTTTAACCCAATCAGCCTGACATAATGATCTCCAGCCTTGTGCTCGTCAACATTCTCACCTGAGTTAACAAGACGATTACTGAAATAATCTCAGCAGGTCCTTTAATGACAGCAATGAAATGCAGTGGAAAGTTTTTTTGGGGATTAAGTTAATTTTCATGGCAAAGAAGAACTATGCAATTCATCTAATCACTCTTCATAACATTCTGGAGTATATGCAAATTGCTATTATAAAAACTTAAGCAGCAACTTTTCCAATTTCCAATATTTATCTAATTCTCAAAACTTTTGGCCACGACTGTACACATTTGACCCAAATGC
Source organism: Bufo bufo (assembly GCF_905171765.1). NCBI lineage: Eukaryota > Metazoa > Chordata > Amphibia > Anura > Bufonidae > Bufo > Bufo bufo. Next base: position 88,162,348 of record NC_053394.1, read on the forward strand.
CGGTCTCATTGGGCCGGTATGATACTCCAGACCATTAACCACTCTAAGTTAGGGTTATAGATTGGCTGGCCTATGGTTATTGGACCACCCTATCCCCTCAATGACCCTACTGGTAGTCCTATCCCAAGACTACCCCAAGTTAATGTTTTATTTTAAGTTTCTGTTTCTGTTTACTATCTCTGTCATTCTTGCCATCCTAGGACACACTTGCATTATCTGGAGCAGGCCGGTCGCATCAAAGGAAGATCTAGAACTCCCTACTCACATCTTCAAAATGATAAGTACCACTTTTCGAGCTTCACACATACACTCACCTAAATAATTATTAGGGACACCATACTAATACGGTGTTGGACCCCCTTTTGCCTTCAGAACTGCCTTCATTCTACGTGGCATTGATTCCACAAGGTGCTGATAGCATTCTTTAGAAATGTTGGCCCATATTGATAGGATAGCATCTTGCAGTTGATGGAGATTTGAGGGATGCACATCCATGGCTCTAAGCTCCCTTTCCACCACATCCCAAAGATGTTCTATTGGGTTGAGATCTGGTGACTGTGGGGGCCATTTTAGTACAGTGAACTCATTGTCATGTTCAAGAAACCAATTTGAAAACATCCCCCACACCATTACACCACCACCACCAGCCTGCACAGTGGTAACAAGGCATGATGGATACATGTTCTTATTCTGTTTACGCCAAATTCGGACTCTACCATTTGAATGTCTCAACAGAAATCGAGACTCATCAGACCAGGCAACATTTTTCCAGTCTTCAACAGTCCAATTTTGGTGAGCTCGTGCAAATTGTAGCCTCTTTTTCCTATTTGTAGTGGAGATGAGTGGTACCCGGTGGGGTCTTCTGCTGTTGTAGCCCATCCGCCTCAAGGTTGTGCATGTTGTGGCTTCACAAATGCTTTGCTGCATACCTCGGTTGTAACGAGTGGTTATTTCAGTCAACGTTGCTCTTCTATCAGCTTGAATCAGTCGGCCCATTCTCCTCTGACCTCTAGCATCCATAAGGCATTTTCGCCCACAGGACTGCCGCATACTGGATGTTTTTCCCTTTTCACACCATTCTTTGTAAACCCTAGAAATGGTTGTGCGTGAAAATCCCAGTAACTGAGCACATTGTGAAATACTCAGACAGGCCCGTCTGGCACCAACAACCATGCCATGCTCAAAATTGCTTAAATCACCTTTCTTTCCCATTCTGACATTCAGTTTGGAGTTCAGGATATTGTCTTGACCAGGACAACACCCCTAAATGCATTGAAGCAACTGCCATGTGATTGGTTGACTAGATAATTGCATTAATGAGAAATAGAACAGGTGTTCCTAATAATTCTTTAGGTGAGTGTATATGCCTCATGCATAGCAGCCTTAGCTTGTCTCTCCTCTCTAAATATACCCAATGACTGACGTAAAGATAGCCTATTACAATGTAAAGGGCTTCAACTCTCCCTCTAAAAGGAGCCAAATTTTTAGGGTTCTGAGGAAAGATAGAGCTAACGTATTGTTTCTACAAGAAATACATCTGAAAATTAACCATTTCCCGAATCTTGACCACTCCTATTACTCCCAATGTTTCCACTGTGGATCCCCTTCATCTAACTCCAAAGGAGTCAGCATAGGTTTTCAAAGAGGATTCCCCTTCTAATTACTAGAACAAAAAAGTGACCCGTAAGGGAGATTCCTAATGGTATACTCTGATTAATGTTTATGCTCCTAACAGCAAACAAGTTCAATGGCTAAAACAGGTTATTGATGAGGTGGACTCATTCCAGGAAGGTATTACTATTTTTGGAGGAAACCTTAATCTGGTCATTAACCCTCTAATAGATTCATCTTCACACAATTCCTGCCACTCTCAGAGAGCGCTAAGTTCCCTTGTCTCAAAACTAGGGAGAGCACATCTGATTGATGCTTGGCAAACCCTGCACCCTGATACCATTGACTACACCTTCTTCTCCCCAGTCCATGGCTCGTATCAGCATTTGGACTACTTGTTTGTCTCAAAAGACCACCTCCACCTGTATTCTGAGGCTGATGTCGGAACAATCCTCCTATCAGATCACTCCCCAATATACCTATCGCTAAATAGCCCTAAGCAAAAACACACACATAAGACCTTGCGCCTAAACAAACAACTTATAGGTCTCCCAGATACCAAATCCCGATTGCAACAATTACTGTCAGACTATTTCACTCTCAACGATACTCCTGAAATTTCTGCCCACTCTTTGTGTGATGCTCACAAAGCTTTTATAAGAGGACATCTGATTAGTATTGGCTCTCACCTTAAAAAAGTAAAAACCAAACAAATTGAAGATCTGCATAATAACATCAAGCATCTTGAAAAATTACATAAACAATCTCTATTACAGCTCCACCTAACCAAACTTACCGCATATAGAACCACTCTCAAAAACCTTCTCAACTCTTTATCCACAAAGTTTTACCTCCACTACCAACATAAAATATTTGCGCATGGCAATAAAGCCTCCAAATTTGTAATGCAAAGATTAAAAAAGAGAAGACTTAATAATTACGTCCACAAACTTAAAGACCCCTCAGGATATCAAACTTGCGACCCTCAACAAATAGCCAAACACTTTAGAAGCTTCTATGAATCCTTTATAACATAGACTCAGAAAACCCAAACCCCACTATTGATAAACCCATAGTCTCCCTCTCAGACTATCTCAACCAACTAAATCTCCCTAGCCTATCAAAAATTGATAAACAAAACTTAGCTATTCCCTTCACCCCTAAAGAAAAAGCCCAGGACCTGATGGTCTCCCAATCCCTTACTATTCCACATTTTTAGACAGTCTAAGCCCCCACCTGGTCAAAGTCTTTAACTCCGCGTTAGAAGGTCACTCTCTCTCTAGAGACATGACCAAAGCCAATATAACTCTCATCGCAAAGGAGGGTAAGGACCACACCTTATGCCAAAATTATAGGCCTATCTCACTTCTCAACGTGGACCTCAAACGTCTGGCCAAATTAATGGCTTATAGACTAGCTAAACTTCTACCCCTCTTGATACATAGGGATCAAGTAGGTTTTGTAAAAGGTAGAGAAGGGAAAGACAATACAACCTAAACATTCTCTATTATGCAAAACGCAAAAACATCCCTCTAATCCTTCTCAGCACTGATGCTGAGAAGGAATTTGACAGAGTGAAATGGTCCTTCATGAACCAGGTATTAATTAACCAAAACTTCCCAACCACCTTCCTGTCCGCAATAGACGCAATGTATACCAATGCCTCAGCTTCCATTATGGTAAATAACCAAATCTCAGACCCTTTCCTAATAAAAAACTAGACAGGGGTGCCCTCTTTCCCCTCTCTTGTTCGTTTTAACGCTAGAACCGCTCCTCCAAACAATAAGACTGGACAAAGAGATTAAAGGACTATGTTTGGGAGATCAGGACCACAAAACTGCTGCATTCGCAGACGACCTGCTTGTCATAATAAGTAATCCAGACAGGGCCCTTCCCAGAATTTATCACCATCTAGAGATTTACAGTTCCCTTTCCAACTTTAGAATTAATCACAACAAATCTTTGATCATTAGCCTAGGTACTCCCTTCCCCTAAGGAAAAAATTAGAACAAAGCTCCTCGCCCTATTTAACATATTTAGGAGTGAAAATTAGCCACGACCCAAACCAACTCTTCTCTCTTAACTACACACCCCTCTTAAAAAATATTACAGAGGTTTTAAACAGACTTGATCTCCCCAGTCTGTCATGGTTTGGTAGAAAAAATATCCTAACATCCCTAGTTCTTCCAAAATTAACTTACCTTCAACAGGTCCTACCCATCCCTATCCCTAAATCATTCTATAAGTCACTTAGATCCATCTTCAGATACATTGTTTGGAATAAAAAGAAAGCTAGACTCTCATATGACACCGTAAGCCATCCCAAAAACCTAGGTGGTATTGCGCTACCAGACCCCGATTGTTACGGCAAGGCAATCCTCCTTGCAAGAGTAGTAGATTGGTTGAGAGCTCCAGTAAACAAATCTTGGGTAAAAATGGAACAACACATGTTAGGCACTTCATTCAGAGCCATACTCTTGGGTTCTAAGACTACCCACTTGGCCCTTACCCAAGCTACCCCCTTAGTGAAAGCCACTCTCTCTGCTTGGGACTGGTTTAAAAAAACGCAATACTCAATCCCCCTCCCTTCCCCGCTTCTACAAATTAGAGATGTCCTAAATTTAGCTCCCAAAGCTTTATAGGATAGCCTCCCGCTTAAAATTAGACATTCCCCCATAAGGATCCAGGAACTCCTTTTAGACTCACTAACTCTTACACTGGACTATCTAGGACAAAGAACAGGGATCGATTATCCATACATTAATACCCTACACTTCTTAAAAGCATACCTCTCCCAAAATGTGAATCTCAATTATCTATACAGACCTCAGGTCTGGTTTGAGAGCTTAATTAGCTGCCCTCAGAGCCCTCTGAAGCTTATATCACAAATTTACAAAAAAATCTGAATCCCCCCATCAAAGTTACCCCAGCTTTTATCAGACTCTGAGAAAAATATCTTGACACCACTTTTACCAATTCAGAAATTGAATATATCCTATCCCCCCCCCCCACAAATGATCAAGATGCGTGAGAATTCAGGAAAATGGGTACAAGATCATCACAAGATGGTATAAAACTCCACACAAGACTTATAAGTTCTCGACGTCCGCCTCTGACATTTGTTGGAGGTGCATGAAGGACAGGGGAACCTTCATCCATATTTGGTGGACATGCCCAAGTATCAGAAAAATGGTGGGAGCAGATCTTCCAAATATGCAACAAAATATGCCAGACCTCGAATAGACCTTCCCCTGAGTCCACCCTTCTAGACCTTTTCACTTCCACTCACAACAGCCCGGAGCTACAGCTGTTTAAACATCTGATCATGGCAGCTAAGTTTTTGGTACCTGGGTATTGGCTCTCTGAGGATCTCCCATCAATCGAGCAATGGTCTCTTAAAGTTGACCAGCTTTACAGACTTGAAGAGATCTCGGCTTGGGAAATGCGCTCAATCCATAAGTTTAACAAAATTTGGCTTAAATGGAAGATCTTCAGAGAACATTCAGTCACATAAAACCTGGTCATTTTATGTCCCAACATATCTTTTTACTTGGCTATTCTCTGGCCCTGCGCCGTTCCTGCTCCAGATCATCACGTTCTAGATTATTCACCACTAGATCATCCTGCACCTTGATTCTCCAAATTGTGAATTGATTTTCAACTCAATAAATACTTTAAAAAAAAACAAAAAAAACATTAGGCGAGTGATGGCTGCTTATCTGACCATGGAAAAAATAATGGGAAAGGGCCTTCTGCTGAGCTGACCATCTAAAACATTATGGGCGAGGGCCTGCTGCTGAGCTGACCATCTAAAACAGTATGGGCAAGGGCATGCTGCTGAGCTGACCATCTAAAACATTAGGGGCGAGGGCCTGCTGCCGGGCTGACCATCTGAAACATTATGGGCGAGGGTATGCTGCTGAGCAGACCATCTAAAACATTAGGGGCGAGGATCTGCTGCCGAGCTGACCATCTAAAACAATATGGGCAAGGGCCTACTGCTCAGCTGACCATCTAAAATATTAGGGGTGAGGGTCTTCTGCTGATCTGACCATCTAAAACATTAGGGGTGAGGGTCTGCTGCTGAACTGACTCTGTAAAACATTAGGGGTGAGTGCCTGCTGCTGAGCTGACCATCGAAAAAAATTATGGTTGAGGGCCTGCTGCTGAGCTGACCATCGAAAAAATTATGGTTGAGGGCCTGCTGCTGAGCTAACCATCGAACAAGTTATGGTTGAGGGCCTGCTGCTAAGCTGAACATCGAAAAAATTATGGTTGAGGGCCTGCTGCTAAGCTGACCATCTAAAATATTAGGAGCAAGGGCAGTCTAATAAGCATGTTGATATGATGGAGGAGGAAGACGAGGACGAAAAAAGGAAGATTGAACCATATAGCCTTTTTTGGGGTGGTAGGGGTGCATGGGAATACAGTGTATTCAATACACCATAAAAGCCACATTTAAAGTGCCTTTATGTTCAGCCGCTTTCCTCTGGTGGAGTAAAGAAGTCTGGGGCAATCCAGGCCTTGTTCATTTTGATAAGAGTCAACCTGTCAGCATTTTCAGTTGACAGTTGGATGCGCTCATCGGTTATTATGCCCCCAGCAGCACTAAATACCCGCTCTAACAAAACTCTGGTGGCAGGGGAGGCCAGCATCTCCAAGGCGTAGAGCGCCAGTTCGTGCCTCGTGTCCAGCTTGGACACCCAATAGTTGTAAGGCACTGAGGGATCATTGAGAATGGTCTGCTGCGTACTCCTTCACCATCTTTCAAAACTTTTCTCTCCTTGTGACAATAGGCCGTGCATCAGGGTGAGGTTTCTGGCGGGGTGTTATTATACTGTCTCAAGCCTTGGCGGTGGAGTGTTGCCTTGCCTCTTTTGGAACTGCTGTGTGTTCCCCTCATCTTCCCTCCTCAGTTGCCCAAGGAACTACGTACTCTGCTGCCAGCATAGTCAGCTAGAAATTTTTGGAGCAATTTTTCCACCCTCTGGTATTGCACCATTTTGCTAATCCTTTCCACCAGAGGAATGAGAGATGAGAAGTTCTCTTTGTAGTGGGGGTCGAGAAGAATGAACAACCAGTAATCGATGTTGGCTAAAATGCGTATAACGCAAGGCTCACAAGAAAGGCATCCTAACATGAAGTCAGCCATGTGTGCCAGAGTCCCAACAGACAAGACTTTGCTGTCCTCATCAAGAGGATGACTCTCAATCTCCTCATCCTCTTCCTCCTCTTCGGCCCATCCACACTGAACAGATGGAATAAACCTGCTGTAAGTACTACCCTCTGTAGCGGAGGCAACCGTCTCCTGCTCCTCCTCCTCCTCATCATCCAATTCAGGCTGAGACGACTAGCGGAGGGTGGTCTGGCTATCACTCTGTGTACTGTCTTCCCCCATTTCCACATCTTTCACATGCAAAGCGTCCTCCTTCATTGTGAGCAGCGAGCGTTTCAGTAGACACATAAGTGGGATGGTTATGCTGATAATAGAAGCATCGCCGCTCACCATCTGTGTTGATTCCTAGAAGTTGCATAAAACCTCACAAAGGTCAGACATCCATGCCCACTCGTCACATGTGAAGAGCGGAAGCTGAATGGAAAGGTGACGACCATGTTGCAGCTGGTATTCCACTACTGCCCCCTGCTGCTCACAAAGCCTCGCCAACATGTGGAACATGGAGTTCCAGCGCGTAATCACGTTGCAAAACAGTCGGTGAGCTGGCAATTGCAAGCACTGCTGCAGCGTTGCTAGACTGGCGGCAGCTGTAGATAACTTTCGGAAATGGGCACACACGTGGCGCACCTTCACCAGTAGCTCAGGCAAATTGGGGCAGATTTTTAGAAACCGCTGAACCACTAAGTTGAACACGTGGGCTAGGCATGGTATGTGTGTGAGCTTGCCGAGCTCTAAAGCCACCACCAAGTTATAGCCATTATCAGACACAACCATGCCTGGTTGTAGGTTGAGTGGCGAGAGCCACAACTTAGTCTGGTCCCTTATACCCTGCCACAGCTCTGCGGCAGTGTGATGTTTGTCATCTAAACATATTAGTTTAAGCACGGCCAGTTGCCACTTCCCCACTGCAGTGCTAAACTGCTTCCAGCTACTGACTCATGGTTGACTGGTGCTGCAAGATGATAATTTAGAGGTGGAAGTGGAGGAGGAGGTGGAGGAGGAGAAGAGGGGTTGAAGCCATTAATGTAGGTGGTGACGGAAATCCTAATGGAAGGCCCGCAATCCTTGGCGTTGGTAGCACCTGTGCCATCTCAGGGTATGACTGGCTCCCGACTTCCACAACGTTCACCCAGTGTGCCGTCAGAGAAATGTAGTGTTGCAGAATGACAATTTTTTATCGTCCGCACTTTCCTCAAAAAAGAGCCAGACTGCAGAACACCTAGCCCTTGGCAAGGGAGATTTCTGCAAGGGTGTTCCAGGGAACAGTTGCAGGACTGTTTGGTGTGGCCCGCCTTCTCCCATTTGCCACTCCACTGCCTCTTCTAGCCTGTTGCGGTGCTGCGGATCCCTCCCCCTCTGTATAGCTGTCCTCGCTCAGCTTGCCACCTTCCCAGGTTGGGTCAGTGACTTCATCGTCCACTACCTCCTCTTCCACTTCCTCACTCTTGGCATCCTCCTGACTTGTTGACCTAAGAACAACCTCACTTATTGACCAGAGATGATGGCAGTGGCAATATTCAAATTCGAGATATTTCGCAAATATTTCAGCGAATATTCGCCATATATTTGCAAAATTCGTGATCTCCAGTGATTATTTTCTGGATTGTGAAAATCGCCAATTGAAAAACTTCCGATATAAATTTTCAGTATGAAATATTGCGATCAACACTACTTGTAAGGTCAAAGATATTGCAGCATTCTCATTGACCCACAAGCAAGACGCAGTGAAGGATCATGGGTACTGCTGAATTTTTTTTTACAATATTTGCGGTTACGAAGATATAACACTATATTCTAGATATTCGTGAATTCTCGAAGTGCCAATATTTGCGATAAAAATTTGCAATTCATCATCAACCTCTTGAGACACAAATTGACGTTGACTTATGGTATTGGCAAGTATGTCTCATCCTCATCATCCACCTCGTGAAACACTAATTGCCGTTCCCCACGGTCATCTTCTTCTGACTGTGGATGCTCAAGAGTTTGGGCATCAGTGCACACGATCTCCTCATGTCCCTCTTCAAGCGTGCTTGAAGAGAGACCAAAATCAAGGAATGGCGATGAAAAGAGCTCCTCGGAATATCAGAGTGTGGGATCACTTGTTTGCCAAGACTCTCCATGGTGGGAGGAAGAAGGATCAGCGTGAGGATTCTGTTGACCAGACTTGGCTACTGAGACTGAATTTGTGGAAGACAGGGTGGTGCTTAACCGAATGGAAACATTATCTGCTGCAATCCAACCGACCACCTGGTCACACTGTTGTAACTTTGAGAGTGGTGTGCGGCGCCGCCCTGCAAACTGGGACATGAAGATAAGTATACTGATATAGTTATGAAGTTATACAGGAGATGTAGCGCAGGTAATGTCGCTGTCACCAGCGGCTAATAAAAATGACAGGGAATATCACTGATATTTATGATGAGCAAAGGTTATACAGGGGATGTAGCGCAGGTAATGTCGCTGTCAGCAGCGGCGAAAAAATTAAACTGAATGTCACTGATATTTATGATGCGCAAACATTATGCCGGAGATGTAGCGCAGGTAATGTTGCTGTCACCAGTGGCTAATAAAAAATTACAGGGAGTATCACTGATATTTATGATGCGCAAAGGTTATACAGGAGATGTAGCGCAGGTAATGTAACTGCCCGCAGCGGACATAGTCCAAGTAAAAAGTACACTGGATGTCACAGATATTTTTAGGATGCACACACGTTATACAGGAGATGTAGCACAGATAATGTCACTGTCTGCAGCGGACACCTTCTACGGAAAAATTACACTGGATGTCAAAGACATTTTTAGGCTGTGCACACGTTACGCAGGAGATGTAGCACAGGTTGCGCTAAAAATATATATTGCTGCTAGATGCAACAATAGTCCTTAAAAGGACTTTTGGGTCTCTAATAATTGCACGCAATTTAGCGCAGGTTGCGCTAATAATATATATTTCTGCCAGATACAACAATGGTCCTTAGAAGGACTTTTGGGTCTGTAATCGCACGCAATTTAGTGCAGGTTGCGCTAAAAATATATATTGCTGCCAAACACAACAATCGTCCTTAAAAGGACTTTTGGGTCTCTAACACCAACCCTGCCAAACAAAAAAATAAAATTCAATTCCCTACACTATCTGTCCCTTCTACAGCACAGCTCTCCCTGACTAAGACTGGCCGAACCACGTGTCATCCGATGCTTTATAGCACCTGATGATGCATTTCGGCCAGCCAATCACTGTAATGCCAGTAACCAACATGGTTACGGCATTACATTAAGTGGCAGTACTCACCTGCATGTTTTTTGGCTGTGTAGCAGCCAACAAACGTGCGGGGAGGAGACTCGAACATGGTGCTCAAGCACACACAGTATTTGGCCAAACGATGGTGTTCAGCCGAGAATGCTTGATCATCACTACTCATTTCCATTGTTACGACCATCCTACAATCCAACAGCTGTAGCTGTGCTTGTTCACAATAGGATAAAGCACCATACCGTGTATACTCCTACGTGGTTCCGGCCACTAGCGAGGTCAGCAATTTTTCCTATAGTGTGCAAGTTTGGCCAGCGCTGCTGGATTGCAGGGTGGTCATAATCATGGCAACAAAAAGTGTATAATGCAATGGAAGAATAATTCAAGCCAACAAAGGAGGCACTATGGACAATCACAATATATTAGTAAGTGCCTTGTATTAACTTTCTCTGTATTGAAAATAAAATTGGGGGTTAGTCAGCACATCCCATTGTGCAGGTGCATGTTGTTATGGCTGGAAGCACAAAAGACAAAAAAAAAAGTGGTATTTATCATGTAGAGAAAGTTAATAAAAGCAAAAAACAAAAATGCAACATTACTCTGCAAACACAATAAAATGGTAAATACAACAGTGCCATACTCACTATAAAAAATGTAAAATGCCAATAATAACTTTGTGCAAAATTATTTGTGCCTGTCCGCCAGCAACAGGGTGATCTCTGTAGGACAGGAACCTAACACTAAATAGCTCATTCACTGATGCCATAGCAGCCTCCATTGCATTCAGGGAATGCAGGTTCCACATACATGCTGAGCCTACACTATATGGCCTCTTGTGGTGACACAATGCCCTCCATTAAATTCAGGGAATGCAGGCTGCACATGCATGATGAGCCCGCACTATATTGTACCTCTTTGTTGCCACATTGGCCTCCATTATGTTCAGGGAATGCAGGTTCCACTTGTATGCTGAGCCCACTCATTATTCCTCCTCTCATGGTGCCAAATGGTGTCCAATAAATATAGGGAGAGCAGGATATATATTTATAGTTCCACTAATTAAAAGCAGCCTATGGTGCGGACAGGTTAATCAGGTTCCATTAATTTAATGGAGTCCATTGTGGAACCACAAATGGTATAATATTATGTGACTGTATTCCCTTAATTTAATGGAGGCAGGTATGGCACTAGTGAATGTGGTATTTAGTGTTAGGTTCCTGTCTTAAAGAGATCACCTTGACGCCAGCCGACAGGCACAAATAATTTTGTACAAAATGTATTTGCCAAGGATCTCCCATTTATAATGCAGCATTAACATTTTACATTTTCTATAGAGAGTATGGCACTGTTGAATTTACTTTGTTATTTGCATTTGCAGAGTGCTGTTGCATTGTTTTTTGCTTTTATTAACTTTCACTTGCTGAAGTGAGACAACCCCTTTAATTCACAATTATTGAGTTTGTTCCCATTAATTTCCAGCACAGCCACCCCATATAAAGGTGCCTTTACAAGTAGAGATTGTACACTGTGGACAACTCCATTAACGTACATCTAATGTCGGGAACAAAAAAAAAAAAAGCCTAATTGTTTTCAAGCTACAATGTATCATGCTGTCCTCATATTGCCTAATAACTAAACCCAAATTGACCCAAATAAAGAGTAAACATTAATTAACTTTTAATTAAAATTATACATGCAAATGCATTTAATATACTTAAATATCTATTAATGATATGAGACCCTACTGGATGCAAAGCTTCCAGATTAGTAGGATTTTAAAGTGTAACTACCATTCTATTTTTATTGTATTTTTTGTAATATATAGAGGCAGTGATACTGACCATTTTTGTAATATACTTTAATTACTGAAATCATACATTTCTATTCGAAAAATAGATGTAAAGTGGCCCATTTTGAGCCTTAGCAACGTCCTCTGTCTTCTATTTACATAACACCGTGTTAGCAAGTCTCCACTCTTATGTAAAAAGAAGACAGAAGAGTATTGCTAAGGCTCAAAATGGGCCACTTTACATCTATTTTTCGAATAGAAATGTATGATTTCAGTTATTAAGGTATATTACAAAAATGGTCAGTATCACTGCCTCTATATATTACAAAAAATACAATAAAAATAGAATGGCAGTTACACTTTAACAGCATATAGAATAAAATGTCAGCATTGTGAAATCCATGACTTATGCTTTAGGACTTGAGCAGTTGAAGACAAACTGCACCTTTTGAAACAATAAGACAACCAGCCTCTGTTCTTTTAAGTGTTCTAACCCATCCTTATAATTCTTTTATCCCAACACACACTGTATAAGACCTGGCAAAGTAATACTGCACACATCAGCCTGACAATTTGTTTAAATAAGCTTTTTGTGTGATGGTAGGAATCAACTCAAGAGCTCTGCAAGCGAACAAGCCTGCTCCACTTGTTTACCCACATAAATAAAACTGCAAATATTCTACAGGAAAATGAAATACAAATCTACAATTATCAGTGAACTATCAGGAAGTTCCCACTGATGTTTAATTCCCAGCCAAGGTGCTTTGTGTGAAAGACAATAATGGAACCATTTATCTTCTTAGAAATCAATTTAAACTTAATTAAAATTGTTATAAGTAAATTCTCAGGTTTCTCTCCTCTAGTAGTACATCACAGTAATAAACAGTAATGTCTACATCTGTGTAATGATCTCCCTACAATTCACAGATCCATGTAATCAATGTGGTGTCATTATGATTTGTGACAATTTAATTTACTGTAACTTTTTTTTTTCCAAAATAAGAATTTCAGTGACTTGTATTTCCTAGATATATTGACTATAATGCAAGATGCAAGGATCTGAAAGTGCTCCTGTAACAGTGACATCCAGAGAGTCCTCATAACAGTGACATCCACAGAGCACCTATAATAGTGACATCCACAGCACCTGCATAACAGTGACATCCACAGAGCACCTATAATAGTGACATCCACAGCGCTCAGATTAAAAGTGACATCCTCTGTGCCCTAACAGTGACATACACTGAGACCACATAATGGTGACATCTGAAGTTCTCCTATAGCAGTGACATCCACAGTGCCCCTATAACAGTGACATCCACAGTGACCTTTAACTATGACATCTACAATGACCCATAACAGTAACATCCACAGTGCCCTCCTAACACTGACATCCATAGTGCCCCAATAAAAGTGACATGCACAATGCCCCTATAATAATGGCAGCAAGAATTGCCCTCATAACAGTGACAGCCACATTGCTCCTCTAACAGTGACATCCACAGTGCCCTCATAACAGTGACATCCACAGTGCCCCCATAACAGTGTCATCCACAGTGCCCCCATAACAGTGTCATCCACAGTGCTCCTATACTAGTGACATCCACATTCCCCCTCATAATAGTGACATCCACAGTGCCCCCATAACAGTGACATACCCAATGACCTATAACAGTAGTGACAACAGTGGCATCCATAGTATCCACATAACACTGATATCCTGCTGAGGACAGGCCATCAATATCAAAGCACTGGAAAAACCCTTTAAGCAAAACTCCTGTGATAAAAAGCCAAATAGGTAGTTAAATGGGTTAGCCAGTTAACATTACTAGCTACACGTGTCCATTATGGGCTTCCACTTACACTGGGGTTGGACTGCACATGTGTTAGCCCCACTGTCTGTCCCGGAGACCCGGAGTGTTCGGAGTGAAGCACCCAGAAGCAGGTGAGCGGACCTGTATATAAATATGAATTGGTCTTATTAAACCATCAGACATTGGTGTTGATAGTTTAATAATGCTTATTACTAGCTGCATGTAATGTTCCCAGCATGTTTGCAATCTGCATTATTACCACCAGCTGATAACTTAACCTGACCTCAAATTCAAACATTTCTTTCAGTTTAATTGGATTGCTAATGGTGCTCAATTTTAAGTTTTTGATAAACTTTAATAAAGGAAAGAAGGAAAAAGAAAGAAGTAGGAATTGTAAGAAAATCTTTATTTTGTTTCTGGGGCAAATATTGATCCCACAAGTCCCCCTGGTAACCTGGAGTCTCATCCTTAGCACAGTTCGGTCAAACATATGTTTGGAGCATGTCAAATTAGCCTGTCTTTTTTCGCTCTCTCTAATCACAGTGACAGTCTTTCCAATTAAATCTATTAAAAAAGCTGAAAAATATGAAAATGTCAAGATGTTTGGGACATAATGGGTTGGGTATAACATTAACATAATTTAAAAAAACGTCGATTGAGGAGCATTTAAATTAAAACATTAGTTTGTGGCATGCAAAACTGTCTCTTATGTGTAAATGAAGTATACTAGCATGGTCTTCTTATTAGAAACTGGAGAACGTCCAGAAAATCTGTGACTAACCACTAAGCACTCATTTATTGAACATCTCTTTAATGAACCCACGTGTGAAGTGCTGGTTCATAAACCTATAAGGATCTGTATTCAGCAATATGGAATATAGTAATAGGAATAGCCCTCTTTTACAGTCTTACAGTGGCCAAACACATTAGATGCCAGCCAAACTGTGGGACCGACCTTCTAACGTTTGGAGGTGTCACAACTCTTCTTTGAAGGTTGATATCAGGAAGAAAAGTAAAAAAGATCGGGCACGCTGAACAGAAAACAGCTGCTAAGTTTATTTTTACTTGTTGCTAATATATTGCCAATGCCTTCTGCCGAGCTGTATAGAAATGATCACTTATTGTACTGAAGATCATTACTCTCATCAGCCCCTTTGCCAAATGGGGCTAACAATTTGTTTCCTGCATATTAAAAATTCCTTAGGAAGCAAATGAAATCATCAGTATAATTTTGAAGCGTGTCAGAAAACCTCAGTACAAAGAGCAAATCCATGCAAACATAAGGAGAACAAACAAATGTTGCCTTGCTTGTCATCAAACATAGGACCCCAGTGTTGCAAGGCAGCAATGCTAACCTCTGAGTCACCTTACCTCCCTGAATGTCCTGTAAAATAAGGCTCCATACACATTAATAAATTGTTGGAAGAACCGACATACTGTCACGACTATGACTGATCCAGACAGGTCTGGGAGGAGAAGGTCGCAGCGACTTGCTACTCGCGATAGCTTGTGAGTTTGCTCCGTGGTTCAGGGTATGTCATCGGGGTTTTGCCTTGTGAACTTGAGAATCAGGCTTCAAGTCATAGCAGAGAATCAGGCTTCATGTCATAGCAGAGAATCAGGCTTCAAGTCACAGCAGAGAATCAGGCTTCATGTCATAGCAGAGAATCAGGCTTCACGTAACCCACCACTGGAACAGGCCATTGTCAGATATTTAGGCGCCGGCACCCAGACAGAGGAGAGAGGTCCCATAGCAGAGAATCAGGCTTCATGGCATAGCAGAGAATCAGGCTTCACGTCACCCACCACTGGAACAGGCCACTGTCAGATATTTTTAGGCCCCGGCACCCAGACAGAGGAGAGAGGTCCCATAGCAGAGAATCAGGCTTCATGTCATAGCAGAGAATCAGGCTTCAAGTCATAGCAGAGAATCAGGCTTCATGTCATAGCAGAGAATCAGGCTTCATGTCATAGCAGAGAATCAGGCTTCACGTCACCCACCACTGGAACAGGCCATTGTCAGATATTTAGGCCCCGGCACCCAGACAGAGGAGAGAGGTCTCATAGCAGAGAATCAGGCTTCATGTCATAGTAGAGAAGCAGGCTTCATGTCATAGCAGAGAATCAGGCTTCACGTCACCCACCACTGGAACAGGCCATTGTCAGATATTTAGGCCCCGGCACCCAGACAGAGGAGAGAGGTCCCATAGCAGAGAATCAGGCTTCATGGCATAGCAGAGAATCAGGCTTCACGTCACCCACCACTGGAACAGGCCACTGTCAGATATTTTTAGGCCCCGGCACCCAGACAGAGGAGAGAAGTCCCATAGCAGAGAATCAGGCTTCATGTCATAGCAGAGAATCAGGCTTCATGTCACCCAACACTGGAACAGGCCATTGTCAGATATTTTTAGGCCCCGACACCCAGACAGAGGAGAGAGATGTCATAGCAGAGAATCAGGCTTCACGTCACCCACCACTGGAACAGGCCATTGTCAGATATTTAGGCCCCGGCACCCAGACAGAGGAGAGAGGTCCCATAGCAGAGAATCAAGCTTCATGTCAAAGCAGAGAATCAGGCTTCAAGTCATAGCAGAGAATCAGGCTTCATGTCATAGCAGAGAATCAGGCTTCATGTCACCCACCACTGGAACAGGCCATTGTCAGATATTTAGGCCCCGACACCCAGACAGAGGAGAGAGTCCCATAGCAGAGAATCAGGCTTCATGGCATAGCAGAGAATCAGGCTTCACGTCACCCACCACTGGAACAGGCCACTGTCAGATATTTTTAGGCCCCGGCACCCAGACAGAGGAGAAAGGTCCCATAGCAGAGAATTAGGCTTCATGTCATAGCAGAGAATCAGGATTCATGTCACTCAACACTGGAACAGGCCATTGTCAGATATTTTTAGGCCCCGGCACCCAGACAGAGGAGAGAGGTCCCATAGCAGAGAATCAGGCTTCATGTCATAGCAGAGAATCATGCTTCATGTCAACCAACACTGGAACAGGCCACTGTCAGATATTTTTAGGCCCCGGCACCAAGACAGAGGAGAGGTTCATTCAACTTTGGGTTGCCCTGCAATATAATGGTAAAATGAAAATAAAAAAAAGAATTGAATGAGGAAGTGCCCTGGAGTACAATAATATATGGTTAAGAGGAGGTAGTTAATGTCTAATCTGCACAAGGGATGGACAGGTCCTGTGGGATCCATGCTTGGTTCATTTTTATAAACGTCAGCTTGTGCACATTGGCTGTAGACAGGTGGCTGCGTTTGTCGCCCCCTGCCGTGCTGAATACACGTTCAGACAAAACGCTGGCCGCCGGGCAGGCCAGCACCTCCAAGGCATAAAAGGCTAGCTCTGGCCACGTGGACAATTTGGAGACCCAGAAGTTGAATGGGGCCGAACCATCAGTCAGTACGTGGAGGAGTGTGCACACGTACTGTTCCACCATGTTAGTGAAATGTTGCCTCCTGCTAACACATTCCGTATCAGGTGGTGGTGTAGTTAGCTGTGGCGTGGTGACAAAACTTTTCCACATCTCTGCCATGCTAACCCTGCCCTCAGAGGAGCTGGCCTTGACACAGCTGCGTTGGCGACCTCTTGCTCCTCCTCTGCCTTCGCCTTGGGCTTCCACTTGTTCCCCTGTGACATTTGGGAATGCTCTCAGTAGCGCGTCTACCAACGTGCGCTTGTACTCGCGCATCTTCCTATCACGCTCCAGTGTAGGAAGTAAGGTGGGCACATTGTCTTTGTACCGGGGATCCAGCAGGGTGGCAACCCAGTAGTCCGCACACGTTAAAATGTGGGCAACTCTGCTGTCGTTGCGCAGGCACTGCAGCATGTAGTCGCTCATGTGTGCCAGGCTGCCCAGAGGTAAGGACAAGCTGTCCTCTGTGGGAGGCGTATCGTCATCGTCCTGCGTTTCCCCCCAGCCACGCACCAGTGATGGGCCCGAGCTGCGTTGGGTGCCACCCCGCTGTGAACATGCTTCATCCTCATCCTCCTCCACCTCCTCCTCATCTTCGTCCTCCTCGTCCTCCAGTAGTGGGCCCTGGCTGGCCACATTTGTACCTGGCCTCTGCTGTTGCAAAAAACCTCCCTCTGAGTCACTTCGAAGAGACTGGCCTGAAAGTGCTAAAAATGACCCCTCTTCCTCCTCCTCCTACTCCTGGGCCACCTCCTCTTCCATCATCGCCCTAAGTGTTTTCTCAAGGAGACAAAGAAGTGGTATTGTAACGCTGATAACGGCGTCATCGCCACTGGCCATGTTGGTGTAGTACTCGAAACAGCACACAGGTCTCGCATGGAGGCCCAGTCATTGGTGGTGAAGTGGTGCTGTTCCGCAGTGCGACTGACCCGTGCGTGCTGCAGCTGAAACTCCACTATGGCCTGCTGCTGCTCACAGTCTGTCCAGCATGTGCAAGGTGGAGTTCCACCTGGTGGGCACATCGCATATGAGGCGGTGAGCGGGAAGGCCGAAGTTACGCTGTAGCGCAGACAGGCGAACAGCTGCAGGATGTGAACGCCGGAAGCACGCACAGACGGCCCGCACTTTATGCAGCAGCTCTGACATGTCGGGGTAGTTGTGAATGAACTTCTGCACCACCAAGTTCAGCACATGCGCCAGGCAAGGGATGTGCGTCAAACCGGCTAGTCCCAGAGCTGCAACGAGATTTCGCCCATTATCGCACACCACCAGGCCGGGCTTGAGGCTCACCGGCAGCAACCACTCGTCGGTCTGGTGTTCTATACCCCGCCACAACTCCTGTGCGGTGTGGAGCCTGTCCCCCAAACATATGAGTTTCAGAATGGCCTGCTGACGTTTACCCCGGGCTGTGCTGAAGTTGGTGGTGAAGGTGTGTGGCTGACTGGATGAGCAGGTGGAAGAAGAGGAGGAGGAAGCTGAGTAGGAGGAGGAGGCAACAGGAGGCAAAGAATGTTGCCCTGCGATCCTTGGCGGCGGAAGGATGTGCGCCAAACAGCTCTTCGCCTGGGCCCCAGCCCCCACTACATTTACCCAGTGTGCAGTTAGGGAGATATAGCGTCCCTGGCCATGCTTACTGGTCCACGTATATGTGGTTAGGTGGACCTTGCCACAGATGGCGTTGCACAGTGCACACTTGATTTTATCGGATACTTGGTTGTGCAGGGAAGGCACGGCTCTCTTGGAGAAGTAGTGGCGGCTGGGAACAACATACTGTGGGACAGCAAGCGACATGAGCTGTTTGACAGCATTTCATAGGCCAGTAGTTTAGACATGGTTGAGATGCTTGGTGACGGAGGTGGTGGTGTTGGTGGTACATCCTCTGTTTGCTGGGCGGCAGGAAGAGGCCGAGGCGGCGGCGGCAGCAGCAGAAGAGGTAGCAGGGGGAGCCTGAGTGAGTTCATTGTTTTTAAGGTGTTTACTCCACTGCAGTTCATGCTTAGCATGCAGGTGCCTGGTCATGCAGGTTGTGCTAAGGTTCAGAACGTTAATGCCTCGCTTCAGGCTCTGATGGCACAGCGTGCAAACCTCTCGGGTCTTGTCGTCAGCACATTGTTTGAAGAACTGCCACGCCAGGGAACTCCTTGAAGCTGCCTTTGGGGTGCTCGGTCCCAGATGCCGGTGGCCAGTAGCAGACGGACTCTCTTGGCGGCGGGTGTTCTGCTTTTGCCCACTGCTCCCTCTTTTGCTACGCTGTTGGCTCGGTCTCACCACTACCTTCATTCCATGTGGGGTCTAGGACCTCATCGTCCCCTGCATCGTTTTCCACCCAGTCTTCCTCCCTGACCTCCTGTTCAGTCTGCACACTGCAGAAAGACGCAGCAGTTGGCACCTGTGTTTCGTCATCATCAGAGACGTGCTGAGGTGGTATTCCCATGTCCTCATCAGGAAACATAAGTGGTTGTGCGTTAGTGCATTCTATCTCTTCCACCCCTGGGGAAGGGCTAGGTGGATGCCCTTGGGAAACCCTGCCAGCAGAGTCTTCAAACAACATAAGAGACTGCTGCATAACTTGAGGCTCAGACAGTTTCCCTGATATGCATGGGGGTGATGTGACAGACTGATGGGCTTGGTTTTCATGCGCCATCTGTGCGCTTTCTGCAGAAGACTGGGTGGGAGATAATGTGAACGTGCTGGATCCACTGTCGGCCACCCAATTGACTAATGCCTGTACCTGCTCAGGCCTTACCATCCTTAGAACGGCATTGGGCCCCACCAAATATCGCTGTAAATTCTGGTGGCTACTGGGACCTGAGGTAGTTGGTTCACTAGGACGTGTGGCTGTGGCAGAACGGCCATGTCCTCTCCCAGCACCAGAGGGTCCACTAACACCACCACGACCATGTCTGCGTCCTCGTCCCTTACTAGATGTTTTCCTCATTGTTACCGTTCACCACAATAAGAAAAAAATTATTTGGCCCAATGTATTGAATTCAAATTCAGGCCTTTTTTTACAGGCACCTAACACTATCTGGCTATCTATTTAGGTACCGTATTACACTAATACAGGCACAGCAGTAACGACAGATTTAGCTGAATATAAATTGTAGGCCTAGTATTTAAGCGCTGGATGACAGGTATCCCTTTTACGGACAGAATTAGACTTGGAAATGCACGGTAGCGTGTGAAGTTATTGAGGATGACCCTATCCGCACCTTCAATCTAATATACCCTTTTATGGATAGATTTAACTTTGGCCTGATATAGCAGAAACCACTAATTTAGAGAATTGCTAAATTGGGAATTGTATTCAACCCAGAACAAAAACTGTGCTTCGGCAGACAGCAGACAGTATTACAATTGGCTAGCCACAGCTGAAACACCAGATTTAAAGTACTGCTATTTTGGCAATTGTATTTTACCCCTCAATTAAATAGCAAGCACAGCCAAGCCCCTGATGTAGGATATAGCAAAAAAAAACAACACACTATTAATGGTTAAAAATGGACTTGGTGGTAGCTTGTGCTGGCGGACCACATGACACAAAATGGCCGCCGATCACCCCAGAAAAAAGTGACTGAGAAACGCTCTGGGCAGCCTTAAAACAGTGAGCAATTGAATAGCAGAGGTTGTATGATTCACAGCTGTATATCGATCACTTCAGTAAATAAATCCCTGCCTAATCTCGCCCTAACAGCAGCAGCTGCATCCTCTCCCTACACTGATCAGAGCAGAGTGACGTGCGGCGCTACGTGACTCCAGCTTAAATAGAGGCTGGGTCACATGCTGCACTGGCCAATCACAGCCATGCCAATAGTAGGCATGGCTGTGATGGCATCTTGGGGCAAGTAGTATGACGCTTGTTGATTGGCTGCTTTGCAGCCTTTCAAAAAGCGCCAAGAAAGCACTGAACCCGAACCCGGACTTTTATGAAAATGTTCGGGTTTGGGTCCGTGTCACGGACACCCCAAAATTTGGTACAAAGCCGAACTATACAGTTCGGGTTCGCTCATCCCTAGTCATTTCACTAATTGGTCTGTTACATTTTCGGGTGAAATTCACAAATTTTTGGGTGTGATATACCACTGCTATACCTTGTAGACAGGTAAAAAGAAATCTATAATTTGTCTGTTACATTTTCGGGTGAAATTCACTTATTTTTGGCCGAATGCACACGGCCATAGAACACGGACGTGAACGGTCCTTGGTATCCCGGCCTGGCATCCTGCTGAGAGCAGGAGCACACAGTGTCATTGGTTACTATGACGCTGTGCGCTTCATGCTGCCGCTGAGCTACAGTAATACTCTCGTATGATGTATACGAGTGTATTACTGTAATGCAGCGCCGGCATGAAGCGCACAGTGTCATAGCAACCAATGACACTGTGCGCTCCTGCTGTCAGCAGGATGCCAGGCAGGGATACCACAGAACGCTCACGTCCATTTTCCATGGCTGTGTGCATTCGGCCTTTGGGTGTGATATACCACTGCTATACCTAGTACACAGGTAAAAAAAAAAACACTAATTTGTCTGTTACATTTTTGTGTGAAATTAGGTGTGATATACCCTGCTCTACCTAGTTCACAGCTTAATACATTTCACTAACTATTCTGTTACATTCTTGGGTTGACATTTAACAATTTTTGCCGTGAATAAACCCCTGCTCTGCATAGGTGACAGGGACCAAAATTGTTAAAAATAATCTGTTCCATTGGTGGGTGACATTAACCCATTTCTGGCTATGAAAAACCCCTGCTCTGCATAGGTGACAGGGACTTAAATTTCTAAAATTTGTCTTTAATTGGCCCTTTCCTTCGATCGTTCTGCTTTAATAATTTGTCCCACATTTACGCTTCATCCCATTGCAGCCATTGACCTCCCTTGGAGGAGGTCTCCCTTTCTCATGCTCCCTCTCAGGGCGTGGAACCCTGATTCGCCGATAACCGTGATCAATATGGTAGGCTCAGAAAAGAACATCGAAAGTTGATAGAGAAGATATCAAAAATGGATGGTGGACGTCACAGGAACGTGCGATCAGGCAGAAGTTATCTAGAGTCAACAAAGCGGCAGCAGGGCCTCTCCTGGCTAACGTTTCCAAATCCAAAATACCCCAGTGACATTCCCTATAATTTTTTATTAATCATTTAAATAACAGGGCATCTTAAGAGTCCTGTATTGTTATTTATCGTCACTACTTCCCCGAGTCGGAAGTGGGTAATTGCCGCGCGTCCCCTCTTTTCCTTCAATTATTCAGTTTCAATAGCTTCTCCCACATTTCCGCTCGATCACAATTAAATTTCATCCATTGATCTCCCTTGGATGTGGTCTCTCTTTCTCACGCTCCCTCTCCGGGGTGGAACCTTGATTCTCCGCTAACCGTGATCAACATGGTAGGCGCAGAAAAGAACATCAAAAGTTGATAGAGCAGATATCCAATTGGATTGTGAACATCATGGGGACATGCGACATGGTGGGGCAGTATGTGTGCACATGCCTACACGAACTGACTGATGGGTCTGCCCCCTGCAACTTCTGGGCCTTCAAATTGGGCACATGGCCTGAGCTTGCCCTTTACGCTTTGGAAGAGCTGGCCTGCCCTGCAGCCATTGTATTGTCTGAACGTGTGTTTAGCAAGACTGGAGGGGATTATCACAGGTTATATTTCCCAATGTTTGGGGTGTACCCTAATTTAAAAAAAAAAATAGAAAATTTAAAACCTAAAAGCAGTGTAGGCTAGCTCCTCCTCCTCCACCGCCGCTTCCACCTACACCACCACATCCACCGCATCCTCAACCTCCTACTTCATATGGACCTCGTCCTCCTAGATCAAGATTATTATTTTTTATTTTTACATATTTTTATGTTTTTTAAAGTCATTTCCCTATCCTCATTTATTTGCAGAGCACATTTTAATGCCATTTGCAACCCTCTAGCCCTTTCCATTACATTTTTACAGCCATTTTAGTGCTCAAAAGTTCGGGTCCCTATTGACTTCAATGGGGTTCAGGTTTGGGGTCAAGTTCGGGTCCCGAATTAGAACTTTTTTGTAACGTTCGGCCGAACCCGTCGAACCTGAACATCCAGGTATCCGCTCAACTCTTTTCACCATTCTTAAAAGCTTTAAGAAGACCATGGCGAGCACTGAGCAATACATTCATTTCTATCACGCTAATTGTGTGTAAATGTTAGAAATTATATTTTCTTTGCTGACAAGTTGCACATTTTTTTCTTTAATTAGATGGTAGGCTTTTCATTCAACATCAATTTAAAGTTTAATTGAAGCTTTTAATTTTTTTCCAATGAATATTAACAACAGAACTAACATGTAAAAGTAAGAAAAATGTGAAATCTTTTCAGGAAACAATGAAATAAATAAAAATTTGGGTCATGTGGAATTGTGTTGCTATTTCTCTCCTGCTTACACATTTCAAAGTCTCTTAACCCCTTAAGGATGCAGCCTAGTTGGTCACTAAAGGCACAGTGATCGCTTTTTTCATTTCTTTATCTTCACAAATCAAAAGCCAAAACTTTTTTTATTTTTTCATCAACATAAATAAGTGTTTTATGTGGGGTCAGTTATTTTAATGCCACTATTTGGGGTACGCTTAACGTTAGGGATGAGCGAACACGAACTGTATAGTTCGGGTTCGTACCGAATTTTGGGGTGTCCGTGACACGGACCCGAACCCGAACATTTTCGTAAAAGTCCGGGTTCGGGTTCGGTGTTCGGCGCTTTCTTGGCGCTTTTTGAAAGGCTGCAAAGCAGCCAATCAACAAGCGTCATACTACTTGCCCCAAGAGGCCATCACAGCCTTTCCTACTATTGGCATGGCTGTGATTGGCCAGTGCAGCATGTGACCCAGCCTCTATATAAGCTTGGGTCACGTAGCGCTGCACGTCACTCTGCTGATACAAGCGTAGGGAGAGGTTGCAGCTGCGACGTTAGGGCGAGATTAGGCAGATTAACTCCTCCAAAAGACTTCATTCAGTGATCGATCTACAAGTGTGGATCATTGAAGTGCTGATATTCAATTGCTCACTTTTTTTAGGCTGCCCAGAGCGTTTTTATATCACTTTTTTCTGGGGTGATCGGCGGCCATTTTGTGGCATGTGGTGCGCCAGCACAAGCTACCAAGTGCATTTAACCATCAATAGTGTGGTTATTTTTTGCTATATCCTACATCAGGGTCAAGCTTTCATCAAGTGCATTTAACCATCAATAGTGTGGTTATTTTTTGGCCATATACTACATCAGGTGCAGGCTGAGCCTGTGTCACCCAAGTGCATTTAACCATCAATAGTGTGGTTATTTTTTGCTATATCCTACATCAGGGTCAAGCTTTCATCATGTGCATTTAACCATCAATAATGTGGTTATTTTTTGGCCATATACTACATCTGGCGCAGGCTGAGCCTGTGTCACCCAAGTGCATTTAACCATCAATAGTGTGGTTATTTTTTAGCCATATACTACATCAGGGGCAAGCTGAGCCTGTCACTCAGCGCCTAAAAAATAGGCCTGACATTTATATTCCTCCAAATCAGTACTGTTTTAGCTGGTCAAGTTATTATTAGTGACCGTAAAAGCACAGTTTTTGTTCTGGGTTGAAAAACAATTCCCAAATTTGCCATTCTCAAAATTAGTGGTTTCTGCTGTATCAGGCCTAATTTAAATCTATCCCTAAAAGGGTATATTAGATTCAAGGTGCTGATAGGGTCATTCTGAAAAACTTGACACACACGCTACAGTGCAGATACAAGTCTAATTCTGTGATTAAACGTATTCCTGTCACCCAGCGCCTAAAAAATAGGCCTCACATTTATATTCCTCCAAATCAGTACTGTTTTAGCTGGTCAAGTTATTTTTAGTGACCGTAAAAGCACAGTTTTTGTTCTGGGTTGAAAAACAATTCCCAAATTTGCCATTCTCAAAATTAGTGGTTTCTGCTGTATCAGGCCTAATTTACATCTATCCCTAAAAGGGTATATTAGATTCAAGGTGCTGATAGGGTCATTCTGAAAAACTTGACACACATGCTACAGTGCAGATGCAAGTCTAATTCTGTGATTAAACGTATACCTGTCACACAGCGCCTAAAAAATAGGCCTCACATTTATATTCAGCTAAATCTGTCATTACTGGTGTGCCTGTATTAGTGTAATATGGTACCTAAATAGATAGCCAGACAGTGTTAGGTGTCTGTAAAAAAAGGCCTGAATTTTAATTCAATACATTGGCCCGAATAATATTTTTCTTATTGTGGTGAACGGTATCAATGAGGAAAACATCTAGTAAGGGACGCGGACGTGGACATGGTCGTGGTGGTGTTAGTGGACCCTCTGGTGCTGGGAGAGGACGTGGCCGTTCTGCCACAGCCACACGTCCTAGTGTACCAACTACCTCAGGTCCCAGTAGCCGCCAGAATTTACAGCGATATTTGGTGGGGCCCAATGCCGTTCTAAGGATGGTAAGGCCTGAGCAGGTACAGGCATTAGTCAATTGGGTGGCTGACAGTGCATCCAGCACGTTCACATTATCTCCCACCAAGTCTTCTGCAGAAAGCGCACAGATGGCGCATGAAAAACAAACCCATCAGTCTGTCACATCACCCCCATGCATATCAGGGAAACTGTCTGAGCCTCAAGTTATGCAGCAGTCTCTTATGCTGTTTGAAGACTCTGCTGCCAGGGTTTCCCAAGGGCATCCACCTAGCCCTTCCCCAGGGGTGGAAGAGGTAGAATGCACTAACGCACAACCACTTATGTTTCCTGATGAGGACATGGGAATACCACCTCAGCACGTCTCTGATGATGACGAAACACAGGTGCCAACTGCTGCGTCTTTCTGCAGTGTGCAGACTGAACAGGAGCTCAGGGATCAAGACTGGGTGGAAGACGATGCAGGGGACGATGAGGTCCTAGACCCCACATTGAATGAAGGTCGTGCCACTGACTTTCACAGTTCGGAGGAAGAGGCAGTGGTGAGACCGAGCCAACAGCGTAGCAAAAGACAAAGAGGGAGCAGTGGGCAAAAGCAGAACACCCGCCGCAAAGAGACTCCGCCTGCTACTGACCGCCGCCATCTGGGACCGAGCACCCCAAAGGCAGCTTCAAGGAGTTCCCTGGCATGGCACTTCTTCAAACAATGTGCTGATGACAAGACCCGAGTGATTTGCACGCTGTGCCATCAGAGCCTGAAGCGAGGCATTAACGTTCTGAACTTTAGCACAACCTGCATGACCAGGCACCTGCATGCAAAGCATAAACTGCAGTGGAGAAAACACCTTAAAAACAAGGAAGTCACTCAGGCTCCCCCTGCTACCTCTTCTGCTGCTGCCGCCTCGGCCTCTTCTGCTGCTGCCGCCGCCTCGGCCTCTTCCTCCGCCTCTGGAGGTACGTTGGCACTTGCCGCCCAGAAAACATGGGATGTACCACCAACACCACCACCTGCGTCACCAAGCATCTCAACCATGTCACACGGCAGCGTTCAGCTCTCCATCTCACAAACATTTGAGAGAAAGCGTAAATTCCCACCTAGCCACCCTCGATCCCTGGCCCTCAATGCCAGCATTTCTAAACTACTGGCCTATGAAATGCTGTCATTTAGGCTGGTGGAGACAGACAGCTTCAAACAGCTCATGTCGCTTGCTGTCCCACAGTATGTTGTTCCCAGCCGCCACTACTTCTCCAAGAGAGCCGTGCCTTCCCTGCACAACCAAGTATCCGATAAAATCAAGTGTGCACTGTGCAACGCCATCTGTGGCAAGGTCCACCTAACCACAGATACGTGGACCAGTAAGCACGGCCAGGGACGCTATATCTCCCTAACTGCACACTGGGTAAATGTAGTGGCGGCTGGGCTCCAGGCGGAGAGCTGTTTGGCGCACGTCCTTCCGCCGCCAAGGATCGCAGGGCAACATTCTTTGCCTCCTGTCTCCTCCTCCTCCTACTCAGCTTCCTCCTCCTCTTCTTCCACCTGCTTATCCAGTCAGCCACACACCTTCACCACCAACTTCAGCACAGCCCGGGGTAAACGTCAGCAGGCCGTTCTGAAACTCATATGTTTGGGGAACAGGCCCCACACCGCACAGGAGTTGTGGCGGGGTATAGAACAACAGACCGACGAGTGGTTGCTGCCGGTGAGCCTCAAGCCCGGCCTGGTGATGTGCGATAATTGGCGAAACCTCGTTGCAGCTCTGGGACTAGCCGGTTTGACGCACATCCCTTGCCTGGCGCATGTGCTGAATTTGGTGGTGCAGAAGTTCATTCGCAACTACCCCGACATGTCAGAGCTGCTGCATAAAGTGCCGGCCGTCTGTTCGCGCTTCCGGCGTTCACACCCTGCCACTGCTCGCCTGTCTGCGCTACAGCGTAACTTCGGCCTTCCCGCTCACCGCCTCATATACGACGTGCCCACCAGGTGGAACTCCACCTTGCACATGCTGGACAGACTGTGCGAGCAGCAGCAGGCCATAGTGGAGTTTCAGCTGCAGCACGCACGGGTCAGTCGCACTGCGGAACAGCATCACTTCACCACCAATGACTGGGCCTCCATGCGAGACCTGTGTGCCCTGTTGCGCTGTTTCGAATACTCCACCAACTTGGCCAGTGGCGATGACGCCGTTATCAGCGTTACAATACCACTTCTATGTCTCCTTGAG
Source organism: Bufo bufo (assembly GCF_905171765.1). NCBI lineage: Eukaryota > Metazoa > Chordata > Amphibia > Anura > Bufonidae > Bufo > Bufo bufo. The sequence continues at coordinate 88,190,084 of NC_053394.1, forward strand.
AAAACACTTAGGGCGATGATGGAAGAGGAGGTCGCCCAGGAGGAAGAGGAGGAAGAGGGGTCATTTTTAGCACTTTCAGGCCAGTCTCTTCGAAGTGACTCAGAGGGAGGTTTCTTGCAACAGCAGAGGCCAGGTACAAATGTAGCCAGACAGGGCCCACTACTGGAGGACGAGGAGGACGAGGATGAGGAGGAGGAGGATGAGGATGAAGCATGTTCACATCGGGGTGGCACCCAAAGCAGCTCGGGCCCATCACTGATGCGTGGCTGGGGGGAAACACAGGACAATGACGATACGCCTCCCACAGAGGACAGCTTGTCCTTACCTCTGGGCAGCCTGGCACACATGAGCGACTACATGCTGCAGTGCCTGCGCAACGACAGCAGAGTTGCCCACATTTTAACGTGTGCAGACTACTGGGTTGCCACCCTGCTGGATCCCCGGTACAAAGACAATGTGCCCACCTTACTTCCTACACTGGAGCGTGATAGGAAGATGCTAGAGTACAAGCGCACGTTGGTAGACGCGCTACTGAGAGCATTCCCAAATGTCACAGGGGAACAAGTGGAAGCCCAAGGCGAAGGCAGAGGAGGAGCAAGAGGTCGCCAACGCAGCTGTGTCACGGCCAGCTCCTCTGAGGGCAGGGTTAGCATGGCAGAGATGTGGAAAAGTTTTGTCACCACGCCACAGCTAACTGCACCACCACCTGATACGGAACGTGTTAGCAGGAGGCAACATTTCAATAACATGGTGGAACAGTACCTGTGCACACCCCTCCACGTACTGACTGATGGTTCGGCCCCATTCAACTTCTGGGTCTCCAAATTGTCCACGTGGCCAGAGCTAGCCTTTTATGCCTTGGAGGTGCTGGCCTGCCCGGCGGCCAGCGTTTTGTCTGAACGTGTATTTAGCACGGCAGGGGGCGTCATTACAGACAAACGCAGCCGCCTGTCTACAGCCAATGTGGACAAGCTGACGTTCATAAAAATGAACCAGGCATGGATCCCACAGGACCTGTCCATCCCTTGTGCAGATTAGACATTAACTACCTCCCCTTAACAATATATTATTGTACTCCAGGGCACTTCCTCATTCAATCCTATTTTTATTTTCATTTTACCATTATATTGCGGGGCAACCCAAAGTTGAATGAACCTCTCCTCTGTCTGGGAGCCTGGGCCTAAATATGTGACAGTGGCCTGTTCCAGTGGTGGGTGACGTAAAGCCTAATTTTCTGCTATGACATGAAGACTGATTCTATGCTGACATGAAGCCAGATTCTCTGTTACGGGACCTCTCTCCTCTGCCTGGGTGCCTGGGCCTAAATATGTGACAGTGGCCTGTTCCAGTGGTGGGTGACGTGAAGCCTGATTCTCTGCTATGACATGCAGACTGATTCTCTGCTGACATGAAGCCAGATTCTCTGTTACGGGACCTCTCTCCTCTGTCTGGGTGCCGGGGCCTAAATATGTGACAGTGGCCTGTTCCAGTGGTGGGTGACGTGAAGCCTGATTCTCTGCTATGACATGAAGACTGATTCTCTGCTGACATGAAGCCAGATTCTCTGTTACGGGACCTCTCTCCTCTGTCTGGGTGCCGGGGCCTAAATATGTGACAGTGGCCTGTTCCAGTGGTGGGTGACGTGAAGCCTGATTCTCTGCTATGACATGAAGACTGATTCTCTGCTGACATGAAGCCAGATTCTCTGTTACGGGACCTCTTTCCTCTGTCTGGGTGCCGGGGCCTAAATATGTGACAGTGGCCTGTTCCAGTGGTGGGTGACGGGAAGCCTGATTCTCTGCTATGACATGAAGACTGATTCTCTGCTGACATGAAGCCAGATTCTCTGTTACGGGACCTCTCTCCTCTGCCTGGGTGCCTGGGCCTAAATATGTGACAGTGGCCTGTTCCAGTGGTGGGTGACGTAAAGCCTGATTCTCTGCTATGACATGAAGACTGATTCTATGCTGACATGAAACCAGATTCTCTGTTACGGGACCTCCCTCCTCTGCCTGGGTGCCTGGGCCTAAATATGTGACAGTGGCCTGTTCCAGTGGTGGGTGACGTGAAGCCTGATTCTCTGCTATGACATGCAGACTGATTCTCTGCTGACATAAAGCCAGATTCTCTGTTACGGGACCTCTCTCCTCTGTCTGGGTGCCGGGGCCTAAATATGTGACAGTGGCCTGTTCCAGTGGTGGGTGACGTGAAGCCTGATTCTCTGCTATGACATGAAGACTGATTCTCTGCTGACATGAAGCCAGATTCTCTGTTACGGGACCTCTCTCCTCTGTCTGGGTGCCGGGGCCTAAATATGTGACAGTGGCCTGTTCCAGTGGTGGGTGACGTGAAGCCTGATTCTCTGCTATGACATGAAGACTGATTCTCTGCTGACATGAAGCCAGATTCTCTGTTACGGGACCTCTCTCCTCTGCCTGGGTGCCTGGGCCTAAATATGTGACAGTGGCCTGTTCCAGTGGTGGGTGACGTGAAGCCTGATTCTCTGCTATGACATGAAGACTGATTCTGTGCTAACATGAAGCCAGATTCTCTGTTATGGGACCTATCTCCTCTGTCTGGGTGCCGGGGCCTAAATATGTGACAGTGGCCTGTTCCAGTGGTGGGTGACGTGAAGCCTGATTCTCTGCTATGACATGAAGACTGATTCTCTGCTGACATGAAGCCAGATTCTCTGTTATGGGACCTCTCTCCTCTGTCTGGGTGCCGGGGCCTAAATATGTGACAGTGGCCTGTTCCAGTGGTGGGTGACGTGAAGCCTGATTCTCTGCTATGACATGAAGACTGATTCTGTGCTGACATGAAGCCAGATTCTCTGTTACGGGACCTCTCTCCTCTGTCTGGGTGCCAGGGCCTAAATGTGTGACAGTGGCCTGTTCCAGTGGTGGGTGACGTGAAGCCTGATTCTCTGCTATGACATGAAGACTGATTCTGTGCTGACATGAAGACTGATTCTCTGTTACGGGACCTCTCTCCTCTGTCTGGGTGCCAGGGCCTAAATGTGTGACAGTGGCCTGTTCCAGTGGTGGGTGACGTGACGCCTGATTCTCTGCTATGACATGAAGACTTATTCTGTGCTGACATGAAGCCAGATTCTCTGTTACGGGACCTCTCTCCTCTGTCTGGGTGCCAGGGCCTAAATGTGTGACAGTGGCCTGTTCCAGTGGTGAGTGACGTGAAGCCTGATTCTCTGCTATGACATGAAGACTGATTCTCTGCTGACATGAAGCCTGAATCTCTGTTATGGGACCTCTCTCCTCTGCCTGGGTGCCTGGGCCTAAATATGTGACAGTGGCCTGTTCCAGTGGTGGGTGACGTGAAGCCTGATTCTCTGCTATGACATGAAGACTGATTCTCTGCTGACATGAAGCCTGAATCTCTGTTATGGGACCTCTCTCCTCTGCCTGGGTGCCTGGCCCTAAATATGTGACAGTGGCCTGTTCCAGTGGTGGGTGACGTGAAGCCTGATTCTCTGCTATGACATGAAGACTGATTCTCTGCTGACATGAAGCCTGAATCTCTGTTATGGGACCTCTCTCCTCTGCCTGGGTGCCTGGCTCTAAATATGTGACAGTGGCCTGTTCCAGTGGTGAGTGACGTGAAGCCTGATTCTCTGCTATGACATGAAGACTGATTCTCTGCTGACATGAAGCCTGAATCTCTGTTACGGGACCTCTCTCCTCTGCCTGGGTGCCTGGGCCTAAATATCTGACAATGGACTGTTCCAGTGTTGGGTGACGTAAAGCCTGATTCTCTGCTATGACATGAAGCCAGATTCTCTGTTACGGGACCTCTCTCCTCTGCCTGGGTGCCGGGGCCTAAATATATGACAATGGACTGTTACAGTGGTGGGTGACGTGAAGCCAGATTCTCTGCTATGGCATGAAGACTGATTCTCTGCTGACGTGAAGCCAAATTCTCTGCTATGGGACCTCTGTCCAATTGATATTGGTTTATTTTTATATATTTTATTTTAATTTTAATTCATTTCCCTATCCACATTTGTTTGCAGGGGATTTACCTACATGTTGCTGCCTTTTGCAGCCCCCTAGCTCTTTCCTGGGCTGTTTTACAGCCTTTTTAGTGCCAAAAAGTTCGGGTCCCCATTGACTTCAATGGGGTTCGGCCGAACTTTTCGAACCCGAACATCCAGGTGTTCGCTCAACTCTAAGTATAACCAATTAGGGGAACCTCTTACAAGGTACACAAATGGATAGGGTTTTGCAGAATAAGTGGTTCTCCAATAACAGATTCTCTTTTAAAATACTAAGATTTAATTTAAGCAGCTTTTGATGGATAACCCATTAATCTGTGAGACAATTATAAAACTGCATTATCGAACAACTTCCTATCCTAAAAGAAACGGAATCAATAAACTTTAAAAACCAAGAACAGCGATCTCACTGTGTTGAAAAGAACTTTTAACAGCATGGAGTATGTACTTTTTGATTAATATGCAAATTAACATAATAAGATTGGCAGCTTAATTGATTACTTTCTTTCTATTCACATGTGTATACTAGAATCCTCTTTTGTGAATTACCAGTCACATAAATCAGAACAGCTGTGACCCTTGTGGAGAGGAACAATTTCTATTTATTGAAAGTGAGGCACTAAACATGAATCAGACAAGCATCTAGAAGTGAACAAGTCATTCATAAAATCACTTTGAAAACCGGAGAGTGAAATGCTTCTTTTCTAAAAGTTTGCAGTTAGTTACGCAAAGCATATGTCCCAGACGATACAGTAGCTTCAATGAGAAACTTTGCATACTGTATGTGTATGTAGCAGGCAGCAACAGCGTAGACACTGCATGGAGCAAAAAGCAACCTGGCGAAGTCACGCTTACCAAATATATAACAACACACACGTGATACTAGCGGAATAGCAGATGTTTTACCTTTTGCTTAGGCTTCATGCACACGACTGTATTTTTAGTCCATGTCTGATCCGCATTTTTTGCAGATCGCACACGGACCCATTAATTTCTATAGGTCTGCAAAAAAATGGACAGCACATGGATATAATCTGTGTGCTGTCCACATCCAGGTGTCAGTGCCGAAAATGATAGAGCCTGTCCTATTCTTGTTCGTTTTGCGAACAAGAATAGACTTTTTTTACACAGACCGCATCCCTATTTTATGGATCTGCCCTTTGCAGTCCTCAGAATGGATATGGTCCCATGCAGGAGGCCTTAAAGAAAATCTGTCACCCCAATTTTGAACTATTATCTACAGTAATACATGGGCATTATTGTAGATAAAGAGTCAGGATCACTATTATTTTCCTACTACTCTGTTTCCCCGCTGTTGGTACTCAAAGCTACACCGAAACACACAGTATGGACTGCTGTGCTGTTCTAACATAATAGAGAGGACCTGTGCCCATGCATGGTAGTCTTGATAATGTATTTCAATTGAGGTCTTTGCGCTGACAGTAGGGGAATGGGGAACAGTAGAAAAATAACAAATCTGGATTCCATATCTACAGTACTATTCATGTATTACTAATTGTCAAAAATCGGGGTGACAGATTCCCGATAAGGTGTAAGTTGAACCTGTGATTTGTAACTGGTTGACTTGTTGCATGTGCGCTTGGCAGCTGAAGACATCTGTGCTGCTCCGATGTTCATATGTGCCGGCATTGCTGAGAAAAATGATGCAAATGAGCCTCTAAGAGCAACAGGGGTGTTGCTGTTACACCTAGAGGCTTAGCTTTCTCTACAACTGGTGCACCCGCTGCACTTTGATTGGCAGAGCCAGGTGTGGTGATGATTTTACTGCATGTCCTGTAAAGTGGAGAGGGTAGTGACAGCTGTAGAGCGAGGAGAGCCTCTAGGTGTAAATGCTCCAGTTGCTCCTAGAAGGTCATTTGCATATATTAGAACATCATTTAACTCAGCAATGTGGGGACATGAGAACGTGGGACCAACATAAATGCCTTCAGCTGCCAAGTGGAAATGCAACAAGTCAGCCAGTTTCATAGGTGCAAATCTGCTGACAGATTCCCTTTAAGGGATTTTATAATATGATTATTAGTTTTCATTTCTCACGGAAACACTGACACTTTTATGTATGGGCTACGTTTATTAATCTGCTCACTCCTATACAGGTGAAGCTAACATATGAGAGACTCATTACATGCAAAGCGAGATATTTCAAGCCTTTATTTGTTATAATTTGGATGATTATGGCTTACAGCTTATGAAACCCCAAAGTCACAATTTTGAGGTCCCCTTCGCTCAGGGGGTATGGATTAATTATCTGACGAGAGTGTGACACTTTGAGCCTAGAATATTCAACCTTTTCACAAAATTCTAATTTTAAGCTGCATTAATGCAATTCCTTTCAATTTACATTACTGAAATAACTGAACTTTTGCACAATATTCAAATTTTTTGAGTATCACATGTACATTTGAATGAGCTGAGCTGCAATACAAGACAAGGCCTATAGAAATAAGTGGTGCTGTTTGTAGAATAAAAGCCTTTTTTGGCAAAACAAAAAAAAAACAAACATCAAAATGGCCAATTCACCATTATTTCATTGGTTCACTTACCCCCCAAAAAATTGAATTTTGGACACTGTACTGTGTACCTAGTCTACTCATTGGGAGCAATACAAACAACAATAATTGATATTCTTATCCCCCTTCCCCTACCAAAATTTGCTAAAAATTGATATAGGAGGGCTTATTCACGCAAACATATTTTTGCACAATGGGCTATGCATGGATAGTGAGAACTCATTTATCCCTTTTTTCCCAGAAATCCACAGGAGCATGCATACATGGCCTATAAGCCTTCTCGTGCTTATTATGGCACTCTCTCTCCCCAAGGAGAGATAGTACCGCCAAACCCTTTGTATTGTAAAAGTTGAAAACTGTGGCATATCTGCACCAAAATCTGCAAGAAAATATGAGTAGTATATTGGTTTCTGAGGATTTATCATGGTAAAATCTGCACTGGAAAACTGTCACTGCATCTAAATGTAGCATTAGAATATGCTCACATATTGAAATTCTGCTGCGGATGTATTGTAGACGTGCATGAGATCTGAATGAGGATTAGCCCCATTGTCCTTCCATGGGGTTAATCCTCTACTTTTCCATGCAGGATCTGGGGAAATACACATCATGCTACTTATTTCCATGGCAGATATTTTTTTTTTTCCCTTTGGTGTGGACAACAATACAATAGTAACATTTTCAGTATCATGTGAACAGGGTTATGGAATTTTGGAACAAGGCAACAATTTTGTGACTAAGGTTCTTGTCCAAAATGGACAAGCAGTATGTACAGTCGTTAAACATGGAGGGGGGATTTATCAAACCCTGCAATCCAGAATTCTGGTTCTGGTTTAAAAAATGTGCAAAAAACAGCTTTTGCAACTTTTTAGATTTGTGTCAACATTTGCAACATATTGTGATTTTAAATCACTCTCTCCAGGTTTTTAAAGTAGCCATTGCTAGCTATGTTAATGAGGTGTAGGGCAGATTTAAGCAATGAAAATGTTGCATCATTTTTGCAATTTCACGCTAGTTCGGGGGGGGCATACAAACTATAATAACTTTAGACAGTTTGTGGTATTTAATACATTTGCTGCAAGTAATGATAATACAGATTCAAGCAAAACAAACTCCACAAATTCCCATCATAATAAATTCCCCTCAGAATGTATATAAGGCTTATCCAATTTTTACCATTCAATAATGGCTACACTTAGTCAACAGTAATTATATTGCATCTCACAACTTTTTAATAAGCAAATAACCTTGGGCTGTCTTTGTATTTTGGGAATTTCTACTGTGATTTCTAAATGTAATGTCAGAAAATGCCAGTAAACATGTGTAGCCATGACATTAAGTCCAATTCCGTTTAGCTCAGTCACAGAAGACATGTTCTTGATTCAACAGAGTATTCAATGCTAATTCAATGAATTATGTATTCAGGCAAAATAGAAAAAGCTTAAAGGGGTTTTCTCACTCTGGCAAATGGCATTTATCATGTAGATAAAGTTCATACAAGGCACTTACTAATGTATTGTGATTGTCTATATTGTCTCCTTTGCTGGCTGGATTCATTTTTTTATTGCATTATGCACTTCTCATTTTCGGGGATTACAACCACCCTGCAATCCAGCAACAGTGGGTGTACTTGCACATTATAGGAAAAGGATGGTAGCCTGTCTGGTGGCCAATATAATGCACATAGGCCATCACTTTTTCCTATAGTGTGCAAGCACGACCACCACTGTTGGACTGCAGGGTGGTCGCAATCCCTAGATATAAGCAGTATATATTGTGAAGGAAAAATGAATCAAGCCAGCAAAGGAGGCAATTTGGACAATCACAATACATTAGTAAGTGCTTTTTATTAACTGGCATTTGCTGAAGTGAGACAAAACCTTTAAAATATCATTGCACTTTGAAAAAAAAAACTTCGGAGCACTGAGACCCCCACCAATCACTAGAACAACAAGAGGAAATTGCTCACATAGCATGCCCTCTTTCCTTGCTGCAGGAGATGGACTCAATAGATGGTCTATGGGCCCATCTCAACTCCATCTTCTGCATCAAGGAGAGAAAAGTGTGCTATGTGAGCGATTCTCTCTCCTTATTCTAGCGTTTGGTAGGGGTCTCAGCACTCAGACCCCTACCAATCAAAACCTTTTATATGCCGATATGACATATCAAATCAAACCTTTTTCAAAGTGCAGTGACACTTTAAACTTAACTAAAAAGTTTTACAAGCAGGTCTATTTGGCATAGATAGTAATAATATTAATAATAATAATAATAATAATAATAAACCAAAACAAGCTCTTCTTCTACTGGGATTAAAGTGCAGTGATAAAAAGACAATACTGACATTTTATCAACATGAATTATTGACAAGCCACTGCAACATTTGTGTTTTTTATGTGTTTTCATATGGATTCACTCTGTGACCTCACGCTGTGCGCATCAGATCACAGCACAACCGACAGCAGGAGGAAGAGGATCGCAATCTAGGTGAGGAGCGGCCGCATCCAGGAGCAGGAGAGGTAAGTGTTTTTTTTTATTTTATAAAACATAAGGCTGCTTGGGGCATAATGGATGATAAGAGGCATATTGGGGGCTGAGAGGCATACTAGTGATCAGAGGCATAACAGATGATAATGGGGGATAAGAGGCATAATGGTGATGAGAGGCATAAGGGCTGATTATGGGGGCTGATAAGAGGCATAAGGGCTGATATGGGAGCTGATGAGAGGCATGAAGGCTGAAATAGGGGCGATGAGAGGCATATGGGCTGATATGGGGGCTGATAAGAGGCATGGGTCATTTACATTGGGGTTTGAGCTGAGGTCTGATTGTAGGTCTGATTTTAGGTCTTTTTGGGGTCTTATTAACATTGGGGGTCTGATTGGGGCTGTCAGCTGAGGTCTGATTAACATTGGGGGTCTGATTGGTGGTATGACCTGAGGTGTAATGAAAAAAAAAAAATTCTTATTGTCCTCCTCTAAAACCTAGGTGCGTCTTATGGGCCGGTGCGTCTTATAGGGTGAAAAATACGGTAGATAGATACATAAATATCTCCTGAAAGAATTTCTAAAAATGTTAAATGTTGATCATCTTGTATCACTAATTTATTCATATGTCGAGGCAAGAGTAAAGGAAAGAAAGGGAACATTTGTGTTTTTTAAGACATATTTTAAATAATTTTAATTTTATTTATTTAAATATAATTTAAAAAAAAAAAACATATTGAGGGCAAACTCCACCATTAACGTCCTGTAATTTAGTAGTTTTCACTGACATATAAGTGAATTGTCTGCCTCCACATTAACTAGGCTGACTTTCATAAGTTTTTTGCCTCAAAAAATGAAAAAAACAAAGAGACTAAGAATTAATCTTGCAAATATATGTAAATTGCATTCTCTTGGAAATGAAATCCTTTTGCTTTTTAGCTATGTATCTTAATAATTACTATGGCACTTTCAAAAACTTCAGAAAACAAAAATCATTTTGGTCAATCTGCCAAATGAATGTCTGATGTAAATGTTTCCAATATACAAGACAATACATCCATCAAGCTGTTTGCAAATATTAAGTATAAATGCATATAAATATAAAAGAGCATAGGAAGGTTTTTTATTGCTTGGAGATAATTTGAATATCTTGTTCTCTTAATAAGTTTGTATTAATTATTCTATTCTTCCATAAACTTTGAAGTCTTAGTATTTTGGAGTCGCTGACTTTTCATTGCCTCACTTTTATACTTCTAAGTTTTAAAGGAATGTCACCTTGACACAGATTTTCATAGAAATGTTTTGGCATTAAAAAGATTTGGTCCACTTTGCTGAGGAACAATAGATGATTCATATAAAAAATATTTCTTTACAATCATGATAACAGCTTGCATACACTATGAGATAAAATAATTGTTCATACTAATTGCTTTTAATCTTTGACTCTTGCCGAATTTGGAGACACAAGGTCTCATAAGAATAAATGTAAAACTTTTGTTAAAGTCAAACAGTTTCTTATCTATTGTTCATAAATAAAGGTAGAGCAAATTTTACTTTACATAGGACTGTAGATGTCGTTAATGATTGAAAAATGTATCTTGCACTTATTTCCAACCATTATTTCCAATCCATCTGCATGGATTATAGTCTCCATATCATTCAATAATAAATAAATAAATATATACACATATATATATATATATATATATATATACACACTCACCTAAAGAATTATTAGGAACACCATACTATTACGGTCTTGGACCCCCTTTTGCCTTCAGAACTGCCTTAATTCTACATGGCATTGATTCAACAAGATGCTGATAGCATTCTTTAGAAATGTTGGCCCATATTGATAGGATAGCATCTTGCAGTTGATGGAGATTTGAGGGATGCACATCCAGGGCACGAAGCTCCCGTTCCACCACATCCCAAAGATGCTCTATTGGGTTGAGATCTGGTGACTGTGGGAGCCATTTTAGTACAGTGAACTCATTGTCATGTTCAAGAAACCAATTTGAAATAATTTGAGCTTTGTGACATGGTGCATTATCCTGCTGGAAGTAGCCATCAGAGGATGGATACATGTTCTCATTCTGTTTACGCCAAATTCGGACTCTACCATTTGAATGTCTCAACAGAAATCGAGACTCATCAGACCAGGCAACATTTTTCCAGTCTTCAACAGTCCAATTTTGGTGAGCTCGTGCAAATTGTAGCCTCTTTTTCCTATTTGTAGTGGAGATGAGTGGTACCCGTGGGGTCTTCTGCTGTTGTAGCCCATCCGCCTCAAGGTTGTGCGTGTTGTGGTTTCACAAATGCTTTGCTGCATACCTCGGTTGTAACGAGTGGTTATTTCAGTCAACGTTGCTCTTCTATCAGCTTGAATCAGTCGGCCCATTCTCCTCTGACCTCTAGCATCCACAAGGCATTTTTGCCCACAGGACTGCCGCACACTGGATGTTTTTCCCTTTTCACACCATTCTTTGTAAACCCTAGAAATGGTTGTGCGTGAAAATCCCAGTAACTGAGCAGATTGTGAAATACTCAGACTGGCCCGTCTGGCACCAACAACCATGCCACGCTCAAAATTGCTTAAATCACCTTTCTTTCCCATTCTGACATTCAGTTTGGAGTTCAGGAGATTGTCTTGACCAGGACCACACCCCTAAATGCATTGAAGCAACTGCCATGTGATTGGTTGACTAGATAATTGCATTAATGAGAAATAGAACAGGTGTTCCTAATAATTCTCTAGGTGAGTGTATATATATTTGGTTATATGTATATATAATAGAGGAATAGGCATCCTCTTTGGAACTTAGCACTCCCCGCCCACCCCCTGGTGCTTTTAATCAGATGGACAATGGAGCTGGATACTCCGTGTTAGACTAGGTCCCGATTGTCTCTGCAGGTGCTGTTCTGCTTTTTGTTTTATATATATATATATATACAGTCAGGTCCATAAATATTGGGACATTGACACAATTCTAACATTTTTGGTTCTATACACCACCACAATGGATTTGAATTGAAACAAACGAGATGTGCTTTAACTGCAGACTGTCAGCTTTAGTTTAAGGGTATTTACATCCAAATCAGGTGAACAGTGTAGGAATTACAACAGTTTGCATATGTGCCTCCCACTTGTTAAGGGACCAAAAGTAATGGGACATAATAATAATCATAAATCAAACTTTCACGTTTTAATCCTTGGTTGCAAATCTTTTGCAGTCAATTACAGTCTGAAGTCTGGAACGCATAGACATCACCAGACGCTGGGTTTCATCCTTGGTGATGCTCTGCCAGTCCTCTACTGCAACTGTCTTCAGTTCCTGCTTGTTCCTGGGGCATTTTCCCTTCAATTTTGTCTTCAGCAAGTGAAATGCATGCTCAATCGGATTCAGGTCAGGTGATTGACTTGGCCATTGCATAACATTCCACTTCTTTTCCTTAAAAAACTCTTTGGTTGCTTTTGCAGTATGCTTTGGGTCATAGTCCATCTGCATTGTGAAGCGCTGTCCAATGAGTTATGAAGCATTTGGCTGAATATGAGCAGATAATATTGCTCGAAACACTTCAGAATTCATCCCACTGCTTTTGTAAGCAGTCACATCATCAATAAATACAAGAGAACCAGTTACATTGGCAGCCATACATGCCCACACCATGACACTACCACCACCATGCTTCACTGATGAGGTGGTATGCTTAGGATCATGAGCAGTTCCTTTCCTTCTCCATACTCTTCTCTTCCCATCACTCTGGTACAAGTTGGTCTTGGTCTCATCTGTCCATAGGATGTTGTTCCAGAACTGTGAAGGCTTTTTTAGATGTCATTTGGCAAACTCTAATCTGGCCTTCCTGTTTTTGAGGCTCACCAATAGTTTACATCTTGTGGCGAACCCTCTGTATTCACTCTGGTGAAGTCTTGATTGTTGACTTTGACACACATACACCTACCTCCTGGAGAGTGTTCTTGATCTGGCCAACTGTTGTGAAGGGTGTTTTCTTCACCAGGGAAAGAATTATTCGGTGATCCACCACAGTTGTTTTCCGTGGTCTTCCGGGTCTTTTGGTGTTGCTGAGCTCACCGTTGCGTTCCTCCTTTTTAAGAATGTTCTAAACAGTTGTTTTGGCCACGCCTAATGTTTTTGCTATCTTTCTGATGGGTTTTTTCAGCCTAATGATGGTTTGCTTCACTGATAGTGACAGCTCTTTGGATCTCATCTTGAGAGTTGACAGCAACAGATTCCAAATGCAAATAGCACACTTGAAATGAACTCTGGACCTTTTATCTGCTCATTGTAATTGGGATAATGAGGAAATAACATACACCTAGCCATGGGACAGCCGAGAAGCCAATTGTCCCATTACTTTTGGTCCCTTAACAAGTGGAAGGCACATATGCAAACTGTTGTAATTCCTACACTGTTCACCTAATTTTTATGTAAATACCCTCAAATTAAAGCTGACAGTCAGCAGTTAAAGCACATCTTGTTTGTTTCATTTCAAATCCATTGTGGTGGTGTATAGAGCCAAAAATGTTAGAATTGTGTCGATGTCCCAATATTTATGGACCTGACTGTGTATATATATATATATATATATATATATATATATATATATATATATTATAATCAGTGCATTACATGGTTGGTTCAGAGGCATTAAACTGTTGGCCATTACAGAATCCAATAATCCAGAATCAAGTTGTATAGTCCAATGAAGCACAGTACTTTAGAATAGCTAAAAGCTATTTTGGAATGTAGATTTTAGACAACTTTATACTATTCATAATTGGAGATGAGTGAGTCAATTGTAAAGTAATTGTAGTCTATTTAAATTCTGCATAAATTTGAGTTGTCTCCGAATTTTGGGGTGATTTTATTTGTATGAATTTTTGAAAGATAGACAGCAAGAGAAAGAAGTAAGTAATAAAAACAAAGAGTACAAAAAAAACTATGCATCCTAAGTGACCTCAAAGTGTCATATACAAGTTTTCCAAACAATTAATAAAGCACTTGCAATTTGGATAGAATTGATACGGACCCATGTCGATTAAGTTGTCTTATTTGGCTAAAACTAACCCAAATTTTGAGTGATTCAATCATCCCTATTTATTATTGCAGGCTAATCACTATGCTCAGCAGATCCCAGTGCTCGGCCGAATAATTTGGGTGCTCAAATACAAAAATGTTTATGCAAATGAGTTTTTACATGACAAAACTGTATAGAAAGGTTATTGAATATTATGTTAGGACAATCGGAAAACTTTTTGTCACCCTAATGATATTGCTCTAGGTGTGTAGGTCCACCCAAGCCATCCAACAGATGCAAAATAACTTTGAGGTTTACTGGTTCTCAGTCAGATGAGAGCTGGTTTGGAATATCTCATAGTGCACAAGGCTGCCATTGAAAGGTATGCTGGCTGTTATCTGTCTCATGGATAGATTGATGGCTTGTATATACCTGACTTTTGGCATATAGCCTTTGTGTGGTTGTCTATTTTATGTCGTACATAATAAGAGTCTAAGATGCAATATCCAGCCATCCTCTTAATGCGGTTTCCAAACCATTTTGATGGGGTTTCCATCAATTTCGAACCTTTTTTTATGAACCAGACATCCTCTTCTTTTCTGAGCAGGGGGTGCCTGGTTGTCTTCCATTGACTTTCATTATACTCGTGTGCTTGGCCGAGCACACGAATATAGCAATGTGTTCAGGCGGAACACCTGAACACCTGAATACTTTGGTGCTCACTCATCACTACTATTGATATATTGACTATTGACATATAAAAAAATATTTTATTAAGGATCTAATAAAGTTGTGTAAGGGGTTTATTTGCCATCCAAACTTGACATCAATTCAGTTTTCACTTTTATTCCAAAACAATCAATATTGAAGTAAAATTTCTGTTTTCTTTCACATACACAAACATTTTCATTATATAATTATGACTACCTGATGTCACCAATAGAGGAAGCTTACTGAAAACTGGTTTAGACAGTTCCCACTGAATTCATTGTTACGTTTATTTTTAGTTAGCTCTCGCACTCCTCCCAGCAGTGCCTGAAGTCAATCATTTTACTATCTAGGACTCTGTGAAAGAAAACTTTAGTTCAAAACTATTTATCCCTTATCCTATTGATCATTGCAGTCCAGAGTGACACTGGAATGATCATATTATGTACTGAGTATTCCAACATGATCCATACATGATAATCACGTTTGTGTGTTTTATAAAATTGTGTCATATTAGAAAACAGACCCTTTGCTGGAAAAGTGTCAGCCACTGACATCCACCCAACAAAAGCCATAAAGACGAGTGCTATGGCCACTATTGAACTAATGCACTCAATATACATCATGATGTTCAAAATTATGACTTTCGAGGGATACATTGTGTATCCAGAGTGCCCATTATGAATGTTACACTGCCCTAATAAGGTTCATTATAGCACTACAATAATATATGACTGATAGCTAACCTCCGGCACTCCAGCTGTGGTAAAACTACGACTCTCAAGATTTACACTTGCTTTGCTGTTCTCCATAGCTGAAGTGTCGGAGGTTAGCCATCACTGATATATGACATATGTATTTAATTATTGATTTTGTATTCCCATACATCAAGATGTTGATTCATCTGTTAATATGAATTGTACATGCTTTAGCTCTTTATTTATCATATATGGCAGTTAACCTTAAGGCTACATTCACACGACCGTATGTGTTTTGCGGTCCGTGTGAATGTAGCCGGCCCTATGATAGAAATGCCTATTCTTGACCGCGATAGAGGACAAGAATAGGACATGCTCTATGTTTTTTGCGGGGCCGCGGAACGGATCTACGGATGCGGACAGCACATTGTGTGCTGTCCGCATCTTTTGTGGCCCCATTGAAATGAATGGGTCCACACCCGTTCCGCAAAATTGCGGAGCGTATGCAGAGCCAAAAACACAGTCGTGTGAATGCACCCTTAAGGTACAGTGGACAAGATGGAATCTTCAAATAAATAATGTTCTACTCACATTAAGTAGATTTATGAATTTTCTTATAGAGAACATCATTTGTTTTTTTTTATAATTATTACAGAAAATCTACTGAATGTATAATTTATTTATGATATATGATCTATATTAAATTATTCAGACATTAATACGTAACAAACCTCATGTCATGGATACTATTGTAGCCCCAGGACTGAAATAAGAGCATATAGTCCCGGGGATACAACAGTATCTATGACATGAGGTTTAGTTGGTATTGTGCTGTAATTTTCTGTAAAATATTGCAGTAGAAGCCAAATGTATTACTAAAAGTTCCAAGAAGTCCAGTTTAAAATATACAGAATTAAAGGTGCTTTACCCCACATATCGTATTTTTTGGACTATAAGACGCACCTAACTATAAGACACACCCCAGGTTTAGACAACATAATTTTTTTTTCAACCTATTAAAACCTTCTCTAGTGGATTAATGACATAAAAGGGTCAATGTCACTAACTTTGGGGTCTAGTATTAAGGGGTTAATAGTTTTGAACTCATACATAGCTCTGTTATATACACAGCTGCCATATATATATTCACTCAGAGTTCTGTTCTGTACACACCTGACAAACCCAGCTCTGATACATAGTTGGCAAATATACAAAGCTCTACTTCATAGATGAGATATATTTAAATGCATAGCTCTGCTGCACACACACCTAAAACACAGCTCTGCTACACAGTTAACATATATACACACATACAGCTCTGCTACACAACTGATCTGGCCCTTTCCACTTATGAAATAATAGGTCCTTCAGCTGCAGTTATTCGGATCTTTTAGCATGGAGAGGGCTGTTTTTTTCAGAACCTGCTGTAAATAAGTTAATCTGGGTAAAATCAGAGAAGTGATGATATTCCTTCTGCCAAACCAAGATAACATTGATGGTTGTAAAGTAGTAAGCTGTTCTAATATTGATAGTAGGAGGGGGGTATAGTTTAAGTTTAATAATGTTGACAAATTGGGGCCAATTTTGACCCCCAGGTATGTAATAAAAGGCGAGTTCCACTAAAACTAGGAGGAATCCATTAAGTCGGATTTGGTAGCTGGGGGAGGTCAAGACTTAAAATTTGGGATTTCTTCATGTTAATTTTGAAGTTGGATAAATAGCTGAAGTGTTCCAAAATGTTGTAAATGATAGGGAGTGATATTGTAGGGTTAGTAGATAAAATCAGCAGATCATCAGCAAAGGCTACTACCTTGTGAACTTGATGACCCAATTTAACCCCCTCTATTCTGTCCTCTCTTCTAATTGCCTGCAAGAGGAATTGAGAAGCTATAACTGAGGTGGTAAAGACTTCTCTCCCACCAGCATCCTTTACCTTATGAATATAGTTGAATGATTTCCTCTGTTTGATGTGTTGCATCATAAATTTGGAGGCCTTATCTCCATGAGCATAATATTTAAATTGGGAGTGGAGAAAATATTTAGCTGAAATCGCGTTCAATATATTTTTAAGTTGAGCTCTCTGGTCTGTGAGTTCTGTGAGATGTTTGTCTAGCAGTGATTGTTTATGTACTGTTTCTAGTCTCTTAATTTGGGTGAGAAGGGTGTCAATGCGGGCTATTAAATTCCTCTAGGAGACCTTGCGCTCGTTGTAGATTCACTCCTGGGGATACAAGTTATTTATTTAATCTCCATCTAAATTAGCGGGGGGGGGGGGCAATGAGGGGGCAGCGATGGTTATAAACATGGGAGAATGGTCCGATAAGTGTATGTTGCCTATAGAGGTCTTGGTACAAAATTGTAGGTGCTCCTTAGAAAGGAATAGATAATCAAGTATCTGATAAGAGCCATGTACATTAGAGTAAAAAGTGAAGTCGCGCGTGGAGGGATTGATCAGTCTCCATAAATCATGTAAGGAAAGGGATTGTAACCTTTTCTTGAAGGCTATTAAGGGCTTTAGTGGAAATTGCAGATTTCTTTGAAGTGGAATCTAATAATGGTTCTAGTGTTAGATTAAGATCACATCCAAGCAACACCACACCTTCCAACAATGGTTCTAATATGGATAAAGTTGTCAAAATCCATGTTATCTGGTTAACATTAGGAGCATATAGGTTTACAAAGATGTAAATCTGGTTAGCAATGTTACCCTTAAGAAAAATATATCTACCCTCTATATCTTGCATGTGGGAGATTTAAGAGAAAGGAACGTCCCTCCGGATCCCGATGCTCACACCCCTGGAGGCAGCCGAATCAGAGCCGCAGTGGTACCAATGTGAGAACACAGAGTATTTAAGGTTGGGGTACTTATTGAATTCAAAATGGGTTTCTTGAAGCATAATGATTGAACATTTTTCTTTTTAGGTAAGAGAAGATTTGGCTCAGTTTTGAAGGGGAGATAAGGCCTTCGACATTAAAAGATGTCACTGTAATGTTAGCCATTTCTCCCATAAAAAAAGGAGGATCCTCTATTAGCACCAATGCTATTTAAAGTACTGTGTGTGTACGATATAGTTAGATACGTGACCTTCAAAGGCGGAGCATCGGGATTCCACGGGGGGTCCCCCCCCTAAGTGGGGGCTGGCAAAGGTGTAATGGACAAACCTGGTAAAGAAAAAGAGAAAATAAACTGAAATAATAAGAAGAAACCAAACTTGAAGACCTCTACTAAAGAGGACGAACTGTAACATGCTAGAGCATCTAGGATCTAGAGAATCACAAGGGGGAATTGAAGGTGACATGGTGTAGCACCCTATTGGGTGAAGGATAGCAGAACAGGATTGAATAACCACTTCCCCAAAAGGGGGGAAAATCAAAGGGAAGGGGACATCCAAGTAGCCTATTTGATTGTAAGAGGCACAGTGCTAGCCTGAAAACCTAGTAGTGGGGAAAATTGAGATTAAGAATAAAACTTATGTGAAACCACAAAGTTCCTTGTTAAGGATGGAGACCCGGTAAAATAATCATTAGTCCTTATCATCTAAGGAGATTCTTATTGGTGTAGAAGAGGTGGTATTTATTTTTGCTCTTTGGGACTTCGGGATCTTGGGGGTCTCCCAGGGCGTAATCAAGTGAAGTTCAGGTAGGATTGCTAAGTCCAGGACAGGATCCCAGTTTTCAATCGGTAGAGCAGAGATCTTGAGCTTATCATAGGCTCTTTCCAGGTCGCTGAATGAAGAGATGTTGACACGCCGGCCCTCATGTAGAAAAGAGAGACCAAATGGAAAGTTCCATCTATAGATTATCTTGTGGGCACGGAGCCAATCTGTAAGTGGTTTTAAGACTCTCCTTTTTTTCAAAGTTGACTGTGCCAGATCTTGAAAGATTGAGATGTGGTGGTCTTCCCATAGTATTGTTGGTGCATTCCTGGTGCAGTTTAAAATGGCTTCTTTAGGGGCGGAGCTTGCGCCTGCAGCAGATGGCTGTGTGAGTGTCCAACTCCGTGTGTGAAATCGCCCTACTAGCTTGGAAACTCAACCTAGAGAAGTCACTATGGTGAAGATCGGGGGACCTAAGCCCAGTAAAAGTTCCGACCAACAAAAGCCCTTGGTGAGCAAAGGGGAAATGGACAAATTTATTAAAAAGGCTCCACGTGAGGGCAAGATGGCACCGGTCTCCCCGCGCTCGAGCGGCCGCTCACAGAAAGAACAGCCTGAAGCCACTGCAGAAGGAGATGAGGAGCCAAACACACTCCCACTATCCAGGGCTTACTTTAAAGACACCCTGACGTCCTTTCTATCAGCAGCCCTTAAACCCATAAGCTCTGACCTGTCGGCCATCAAACAGGACATCAAACATATAGGGCGGAGGGTGGAGGCTCTAGAGGACTCTCAGTCTGCCATTCTGAAATACCAGCAAGCGGTCTCCCAGCATATCGGCACTATTCAAACAAACTTGAACTCTATTTACTGTGCACTGGAAGATCAGGAAAATCGCGGTAGACGCAATAATCTGCGATCCGCGGCATACCGGAATCGGTTGCTTCGGGTGATATTCCCCATACAGTGACTCAAATCTGTTTATCCCTCTTAGGCCCTGATTCCGCCCATGATGTGATCTTAGAAAGGGCGCACAGGGCGCTGAGACCTAAACCAGCTACAAACGCCCCTCCGAGGGATATAATATGCAAAAGCTATCCTCGCTAAAGCCCGCCAGACGGGAGAGATCACTTGGGACGGATATACCGTCTCCATTTTTCAAGACCTAGCTCAGATCACTCTACAAAAAAGAAGAGCCTTGAAGCCCCTAACAGACTGTCTCAGATCACATGCCATCTTATATAGATGGACCTTCCCTTTTGGCATATCTTTTTTCTACGAAGGTCGCAGGATGGCTGTCTCCTCTTATGCGGATCTGGATCAAGTATATGACCACCTGAACATCAGCTGGCTGAATATCCAGGACTGGGACATAATACAAGACCTCTCCTCTCTTCCGAATCTACCTACAGTCGAACACTGGGAGAAGCAACGTACTCCCAGATCCATCAAACAAAGGAGAGAAGTATCCCTATCCACACCAAGACGTCTGCCAATGGGAGATTGAGAAGTCCTGAACTTTGAGTCTGATTCCTATCTCTAGTCTACCTCTCATCCATACTCACCCCCTTTCTCAGCTTTTTCCATCCTTTAACCTACTCTTCCTTAGTTACAATTCTGATCCTTCACTCAGTTGCTCATCCTCTTTTTTCCACACTCCCCCCCTCAAATAATTGCTCCATTTGTATTATGCATGACTACTGATGTATTTCAGGGTGATAACTCTGACTACCATATCCCCCTTGGATACAATCATATTATCCTGCGCTTTTGCGCATTTGTTAATGTTTTTTTTGTTTTCATGGTTTTTCTTTATTACCTTACCTGTTACTACTTTTAATTGGTGGATCTGAACTACCATACTCTGCCTAAATGAATCATCACAGAGATATTTATGTGTCCTTACTGGCCCGAGATGTTCCCACTATGATTGGTTCAGCTAGATCAGGATATCTTTAAACCGAAATGATGACTAATCTTAAGATTGCCTCATTTGATGTCAAAGGCTTTAACTCGCCTTCCAAAAGATGCCAAATTTTATCCTTTATGAAGAAGAAACAGACCTCAGTTCTGTTCTTACAGGAAACTCATTTTAAATTTAATAGATATCCGGATCTCTCTCGCTCCAGTTTCCCTGTGTGGTTCCACTGCGGGTCAAACTCAAGAGGGATCAGCATTGGATTTAGCAGCAATATATCCTTCCAATACTGTTCCTACCAACAGGACGCTGAGGGCAGATACCTACTACTTAAGGGCACTATTGGTAACTGTATATACACCTTTATAAATGTATATACCCCAAACGTCGACTAGGCAGCCTGGTTCAAAGACCTTATCCCTATTATAACCCCCTTTCAGGAAGGCGGTGGCCTCAACGTCACTCTGGACCCGTTTTTAGATTCATCCACCAGCAAATCTGCATTATCTAAACGTGCACTCCAAACAATTAGCAATTCATTAGCTGAATTACACCTGGTCGACGTTTGGAGATTGCTAAATCTATCTGTAAGGGATTATACCTTTTATTCAAATGTACATGGTTCCTTTCAGAGACTCGATTATTTATTAGTCTCTAGGGAACATATTCAATCTTGTATTGACCCTTGTATTGACTCAATTCACCTGTCTGACCATGCCCCTATATTTATTTCTGTCTCCCCCTCACTGCCCCCTCCCCCCCAGAGCATTTAGATGGAGACTTAATGAGCAGCTTCTCTCTAATCCAAACCATGTCTGCAAACTAAAAAAGGTCCTGGAAGACTTTTTCACCTTGAACACCCTCCCAGAAACCTCTCCCCACACTCTGTGGGATACCCATAAAGCCTATATGCGAGGGCAACTTATTAGCTTAGGTTCCCATGTTAAAAAGTTAAGATTGGCCCAAATAGATAATCTTCTCCTGAATATTAAAAACTGGAGACTCAACATAAACAAACTCTCTCTGACCCACAACTTGCTGACCTCACCAGACTCCGATCCTAATTAAAAAACCTATTAACCACCTCAGCCCCCAGTGCTTAAACACCCTGAAAGACCAGGCCACTTTTTACACTTCTGACCTACACTACTTTCACCATTTATTGCTCGGTCATGCAACTTACCACCCAAATGAATTTTGCCTCCTTTTCTTCTCACTAATAGAGCTTTCATTTGGTGGTATTTCATTGCTGCTGACATTTTTACTTTTTTTGTTATTAATCGAAATTTAACGATTTTTTTGCAAAAAAATGACATTTTTCACTTTCAGTTGTAAAATTTTGCAAAAAAAAACAAGATCCATATATAAATTTTGCTCTAAATTTATTGTCCTACATGTCTTTGATAAAAAAAAAATGTTTGGGTAAAAAAAAAATGGTTTGGGTAAAAGTTATAGCGTTTACAAACTATGGTACAAAAATGTGAATTTCCGCTTTTTGAAGCAGCTCTGACTTTCTGAGCACCTGTCATGTTTCCTGAGGTTCTACAATGCCCAGACAGTACAAACACCCCACAAATGACCCCATTTCGGAAAGTACACACCCTAAGGTATTCACTGATGGGCATAGTGAGTTCATAGAACTTTTTATTTTTTGTCACAAGTTAGCGGAAAATGATGATTTTTTTTTTTTTTTTTTTTTTTATTACAAAGTCTCATATTCCACTAACTTGTGACAAAAAATAAAAAGTTCTATGAACTCACTATGCCCATCAGCGAATACCTTGGGGTCTCTTCTTTCCAAAATGGGGTCACTTGTGGGGTAGTTCTACTGCCCTGGTATTCTAGGGGCCCAAATGTGTGGTAAGGAGTTTGAAATCAAATTCTGTAAAAAATGACGAGTGAAATCCGAAAGGTGCTCTTTGGAATATGGGCCCCTTTGCCCACCTAGGCTGCAAAAAAGTGTCACACATCTGGTATCTCCGTATTCAGTAGAAGTTGGGGAATGTGTTTTGGGGTGTCATTTTACATATACCCATGCTGGGTGAGAGAAATATCTTGGTCAAATGCCAACTTTGTATAAAAAAATGGGAAAAGTTGTCTTTTGCCAAGATATTTCTCTCACCCAGCATGGGTATATGTAAAATGACACCCCAAAACACATTCCCCAACTTCTACTGAGTACGGAGATACCAGATGTGTGACACTTTTTTGCAGCCTAGGTGGGCAAAGGGGCCCATATTCCAAAGAGCACCTTTCGGATTTCACTCGTCATTTTTTACAGAATTTGATTTCAAACTCCTTACCACACATTTGGGCCCCTAGAATGCCAGGGCAGTATAACTACCCCACAAGTGACCCCATTTTGGAAAGAAGACACCCCAAGGTATTCACTGATGGGCATGGCGAGTTCATGGAAGTTTTTATTTTTTGTCACAAGTTAGTGGAATATGAGACTTTGTATGAAAAAAAAAAAAAAAAAAAAATCATCATTTTCCACTAACTTGTGACAAAAAATAAAAAATTCTAGGAACTCGCCATGCCCCTCACGAAATACCTTGGGGTGTCTTCTTTCCAAAATGGGGTCACTTGTGGGGTAGTTATACTGCCCTGGCATTCTAGGGGCCCAAATGTGTGGTAAGGAGTTTGAAATCAAATTCTGTAAAAAATGACGAGTGAAATCCGAAAGGTGCTCTTTGGAATATGGGCCCCTTTGCCCACCTAGGCTGCAAAAAAGTGTCACACATCTGGTATCTCCTTATTCAGTAGAAGTTGGGGAATGTGTTTTGGGGTGTCTTTTTACATATACCCATGCTGGGTGAGATAAATATCTTGGTCAAATGCCAACTTTGTATAAAAAAATGGGAAAAGTTGTCTTTTGCCAAGATATTTCTCTCACCCAGCATGGGTATATGTAAAATGACACCCCAAAACACATTCCCCAACTTCTACTGAGTACGGAGATACCAGATGTGTGACACTTTTTTGCAGCCTAGGTGGGCAAAGGGGCCCATATTCCAAAGAGCACCTTTCGGATTTCACTCGTCATTTTTTACAGAATTTGATTTCAAACTCCTTACCACACATTTGGGCCCCTAGAATGCCAGGGCAGTATAACTACCCCACAAGTGACCCCATTTTGGAAAGAAGAGACCCCAAGGTATTCACTGATGGGCATGGCGAGTTCATGGAAGTTTTTATTTTTTGTCACAAGTTAGTGGAATATGAGACTTTGTATGAAAAAAAAAAAAAAAAAAAAAAATCATCATTTTCCACTAACTTGTGACAAAAAATAAAAAATTCTAGGAACTCGCCATGCCCCTCACGAAATACCTTGGGGTGTCTTCTTTCCAAAATGGGGTCACTTGTGGGGTAGTTATACTGCCCTGGCATTCTAGGGGCCCAAATGTGTGGTAAGGAGTTTGAAATCAAATTCTGTAAAAAATGACGAGTGAAATCCGAAAGGTGCTCTTTGGAATATGGGCCCCTTTGCCCACCTAGGCTGCAAAAAAGTGTCACACATCTGGTATCTCCTTATTCAGTAGAAGTTGGGGAATGTGTTTTGGGGTGTCTTTTTACATATACCCATGCTGGGTGAGATAAATATCTTGGTCAAATGCCAACTTTGTATAAAAAAATGGGAAAAGTTGTCTTTTGCCAAGATATTTCTCTCACCCAGCATGGGTATATGTAAAATGACACCCCAAAACACATTCCCCAACTTCTACTGAGTACGGAGATACCAGATGTGTGACACTTTTTTGCAGCCTAGGTGGGCAAAGGGGCCCATATTCCAAAGAGCACCTTTCGGATTTCACTCGTCATTTCTTACAGAATTTGATTTCAAACTCCTTACCACACATTTGGGCCCCTAGAATGCCAGGGCAGTATAACTACCCCACAAGTGACCCCATTTTGGAAAGAAGACATCCCAAGGTATTCGCTGATGGGCATAGTGAGTTCATGGAAGTTTTTATTTTTTGTCACAAGTTAGTGGAATATGAGACTTTGTATGTAAAAAAAAAAAAAAAAAAAAAAATCATAATTTTCCACTAACTTGTGACAAAAAATAAAAAATTCTAGGAACTCGCCATGCCCCTCACGGAATACCTTGGGGTGTCTTCTTTCCAAAATAGGGTCACTTGTGGGGTAGTTATACTGCCCTGGCATTTTCCAGGGGCCCTAATGTGTGGTAAGTAGGTAAATGACCTGTGAAATCCGAAAGGTGCTCTTTGGAATGTGGCCCCCTTTGCCCACCTAGGCTGCAAAAAAGTGTCACACATCTGGTATCGCCGTACTCGGGAGAAGTTGGGGAATGTGTTTTGTGGTGTCATTTTACATATACCCATGCTGGGTGAGAGAAATATCTTGGCAAAAGACAACTTTTCCCATTTTTTTATACAAAGTTGGCATTTGACCAAGATATTTATCTCACCCAGCATGGGTATATGTAAAATGACACCCCAAAACACATTCACCAACTTCTACTGAATACGGAGATACCACATGTGTG
The DNA here is from genome assembly GCF_905171765.1 of Bufo bufo. Lineage (NCBI taxonomy): Eukaryota > Metazoa > Chordata > Amphibia > Anura > Bufonidae > Bufo > Bufo bufo. The sequence goes on from NC_053394.1 coordinate 88,215,583, forward strand.
ACACTTTTTTGCAGCCTAGGTGGGCAAAGGGGCCCAAATTCCTTTTAGGAGGGCATTTTTAGACATTTGGATACCAGACTTCTTCTCACGCTTTGGGGCCCCTAAAATGCCAGGGCAGTATAAATACCCCACATGTGACCCCATTTTGGAAAGAAGACACCCCAAGGTATTCAATGAGGGGCATGGCGAGTTCATAGAAAAAAAAAAATTTTGGCACAAGTTAGCGGAAATTGATTTTTTTATTTTTTTTCTCACAAAGTCTCCCTTTCCGCTAACTTGGGACAAAAATTTCAATCTTTCATGGACTCAATATGCCCCTCAGCGAATACCTTGGGGTGTCTTCTTTCCAAAATGGTGTTATTTGTGGGGTGTTTGTACTGCCCTGGCATTTGAGGGTCTCCGCAATCATTACATGTATGCCCAGCATTAGGAGTTTCTGCTATTCTCCTTATATTGAGCATACGGGTAATGAGATTTTTTTTTTCCGTTCAGCCTCTGGGCTGAAAGAAAAAAATGAACGGCACAGATTTCTTCATTCGCATCAATCAATGTGGATGAAAAAATCTCTGCCAAAAAAAGAAAAAGGAGGGGAAAGGCGTCTGCCAGGACATAGGAGCTCCGCCCAACATCCATGCCCACTTAGCTCGTATGCCCTGGCAAACCCGATTTCTCCATTCACATCAATCGATGTGGATGAATAAATCATTGCCGGGATTTTTTTTTTTATATATACAAAGTGTTTGCCAAAGTATATGAACACCGCCACCTCCTCAGCTCATATGCCTCGGCAAACGTATCTTTTACTGCAGAGGAGAAATCTCGTCTTGCAGCGCCGCATACACCGACTTGCGTGTAATCTGACAGCAGCACAATGCTTCTGTCCGAATGCACATCAGTGCTGCAGCTGGTCGATCGGTTGGTCCACCTGAAAGGTAAAAAAAAACAAAACAAAAAAGAAAAAACCAGGCCGCAAAGCAATAACTTTATTAACTTTAGAACAGAACATATTAACTTTTTTTAACTTTTGTAACTTTTTTACTTACCGGTAATTTTTTTTTTGTTTAGTTTTTTTTACCTTTATAGAACAAACCTCTCCTTCCCCATGGGACAATGTGCAAAGCGCAAATCGCCCAAAGATGTGGCGAAGTACGTTATGCACTTTATCCCAGGTGAAAGGAGAGGTTTGCAGCAGCTGTGAGTAAAAGGGCCCTAATAGCCCTGTGTGCCTGTCCTGTGAGATGCAATCCCTATGCTAGGTGTACCTGTGTGTGGTACTTCCGGAAACACTCACCTAAGCATAGGGCAGGGTGGTCAGGGCAGTCAGGACAGAAATAGCGGGTGTCACGCCTTATTCCACTCCTGCTACAGACACGACATTTTTTTCGGGGTGGCGGTTGGGTTGAGGTACCAGCAACGACACTGGGGAAATGTCGCTCGTGTAGACGGCTAACTACACTGGTGGATGGGGCCACGGAACCTCCTGGGTAAAGGAGGTTCGCGATGATCTCTTCCTGGAATTTGAGGAAGGATCCTGTTCTCCCAGCCTTACTGTAGAGAACAAAACTATTGTACAGCGCCAATTGAATTAAATATACAGACACCTTCTTATACCAGCGTCTGGTTCTGCGGGAAACTAAATAGGGAGCCAACATCTGGTCATTGAAGTCCACCCCTCCCATGAGCGCATTATAGTCGTGGACTGAGAGGGGCTTTTCAATGACACGGGTTGCCCTTTCAATTTGGATTGTCGTGTCTGCGTGAATGGAGGAGAGCATGTAAACGTCACGCTTGTCTCTCCATTTCACCGCGAGCAGTTCTTCGTTACACAAGGCAGCCCTCTCCCCCCTTGCAAGACGGGTGGTTACAAGCCGTTGGGGGAAGCCCACGCGACTAGTTCGCGCGGTGCCACAGGCGCAAATCCGTTCTAGAAACAAATGCCTAAAGAGGGCCACACTTGTGTAAAAATTGTCCACATAAAGATGGTACCCCTTGCCGAATAAGGGTGACACCAAGTCCCAGACTGTCTTCCCACTGCTCCCCAGGTAGTCAGGGCAACCGACCGGCTCCAGGGTCTGATCTTTTCCCTCATAGATCCGAAATTTGTGGGTATAGCCTGTGGCCCTTTCACAGAGCTTATACAATTTGACCCCATACCGGGCACGCTTGCTTGGGATGTATTGTTTGAAGCCAAGGCGCCCGGTAAAATGTATTAGGGACTCGTCTACGCAGATGTTTTGCTCAGGGGTATACAAATCTGCAAATTTCTGGTTGAAATGGTCTATGAGGGGCCGAATTTTGTGGAGCCGGTCAAAAGCTGGGTGGCCTCTGGGACGGGAGGTGGTGTTGTCGCTAAAATGCAGAAAACGCAGGATGGTCTCAAATCGTGTCCTGGACATAGCAGCAGAGAACATGGGCATGTGATGAATTGGGTTCGTGGACCAATATGACCGCAATTCATGCTTTTTTGTCAGGCCCATGTTGAGGAGAAGGCCCAGAAAAATTTTAAGTTCGGAAACTTGGACTGGTTTCCACCGGAAAGGCTGGGCATAATAGCTTTCCGGGTTTGCGGTTATAAATTGTGTGGCATATTGGTTGGTCTCTGCCACGACTAAGTCCAAGAGCTCCGCAGTCAAGAACAGCTCAAAAAATCCCAGGGCCGAAGCGATTTGAGCCGTCTCAACCCGAACTCCAGACTGGGCGGTGAAAGGGGGAACTACAGGTGCGGCTGAAGTTGGTGACTGCCAATCAGGGTTTGCCAGCACCTCAGGGACTCTAGGGGGTCTACGGGCCTGTCTGCGCGGTGGCTGCGACGGGGTAACTACTGCACGTGCCACCGTACCAGCTTCAACTGCCCTTCTGGTGCTCGCTACTTCACCAGGTTGTACGGCAGTGCTGGTACTAGGTCCAGGAAGGGCTGCGCTGCTGGTGTATGCCTCACCACGTGATCCGGCAGCGACAGCCCCACTCTGCTGCTCTTGAAGCGGATCCTGCGTAACCTGTGGTCTAGCGACACGGGGCCGGGTACGCCTGGTGCTGCCAGGGACCTCAACCTCCTCGTCCGAACTTTGGGTCAGAGAGCCACTGCTTTCTACAGGTTCATATTCTGACCCGCTAGATTCGTCAGATGAGGGTTCCCACTCCTCATCCGACTGGGTCAGAATCCTGTAGGCCTCTTCAGAAGAATACCCCCTGTTTGACATTTTGGACTACTAAATTTAGGGGTATTCCCTGAGACTACCCAAGAAAAAAAGCAAACCTGTCTTACAAAGGGGAGGCTAGCGAAGTACCGGAGGCCGCTGCGGTTGATAAAAAATATCAAAACTGATTTTTTTATCGCCGCAGTGCGTGTAAAGTGAATGTGCAGTGATCAAAAAATAATAATTTTTTGTCACTGCGGTGGGGCGGGCGTGGGTGAACGCACGTGTGGGCGACCGATCAGGCCTGATCGGGCAAACACTGCGTTTTGGGTGGAGGGCGAACTAAAGTGACACTAATACTATTATAGATCTGACCGTGATCAGTTTTGATCACTTACAGATACTATAAAAGTACAAATGCTGATTAGCGATACGCTAATCAGCGAATAAAAGTGACTGCGGTGTGGTGGGGTGGGCGCTAACTGACGCTAACTACCTAACCAAGGGGCCTAAACTATCCCTAAAACCTAACAGCCAATACCAGTGAAAAAAAAAAAGTGACAGTTTACACTGATCACTTTTTTTCCTTTCACTAGTGATTGACAGGGGCGATCAAAGGGGTGATCAAAGGGTTAATTGGGGTGCAAGGGGGTGATCTGGGGCTAAGGTGTGCTGTTTGGTGTACTCACTGTGAAGTCTGCTCCTGTGCTGGATCCAACCGACGAAAAGGACCAGCACAGGGGCAGAGAAGCCATATAACAGATCATATTTACTAATATGATCTGTTATCTGGTTTGTGATTCGATTTTTTAAAAATCAGCAACCTGCCAGCGACGATCATTGGCTGGCAGGTTGCTGATGCAACTCTCCTCGAACTTTTGCCGGCCCGCGATGCGCATGCGCGGGCCGGCTGTGACCGAAATCTCGCGTCTCGCGAGAAGACGCGCCGGCGCGTCCACTCGGAATGAAACAACCACCTCCAGGACGCGTCTGTGCGTACAGCGGTCCGGAGGTGGTTAAATACTGCCTCAGCCAAACACTTTCTCAACTCCCAATTCAAATTTTTTGCCCACGGCGATAAGGCATCAAGATTCATGATGAATAGGATAAAACAAAGACGATCCCATAACCATATATGTAAACTCCACACCAAAAATGGGGCAACTGTCATCAAAACCAAAGATATAGCCTCTCAATTCCGAGACTTCTATCACGCTTTATACAACATTCAAAAAGCTACCTCTCCAGCCGAGGCTCCCTCCCATTCCGAAGCAATTCAGAAGTTTCTTCAATCCCTATCCCTCCCAGACTTAAATCAATCTCAAAAGATCTCCTTAGAATCTACTTTTGCGCCCAAAGAATTGAAATAAGCTATAAAACAACTCCCTAGAAATAAAGCCCCCGGGCCAGATGGTCTCTCAGCCATATATTACCGCATCTTCAGTGAATCCCTTGCTCCCCACTTACTTTTACTTTTTAACCAATCTCTGAGGGGAATACCCCTAACTCCAGATATGACCAGAGCACATATTACAATTATCTCCAAAACTGATAAAGATCCTGCTTATTGTGAAAATTATTACCCTATATCCTTACTGAACCTGGACCTAAAACTACTGGCTAAAATACTTGCTAACCGTTTATCCCCGCTACTACCCTCTTTAATCCACAAAGACCAAACAGGTTTTGTCTCCGGCAGGGAGGGTAAAGATAACTCAATGGGGATCCTGAATGCTATCTTTTACGCTAAAAGGAAACCTTGCCCATTAGTCCTTGTCAGCACCGACGCTGAACAAGCATTTGATAGAGTCAATTGGGACTTTATGCGCCTTGCCCCTTATGAAATTTGGGCTCCCCGACCCCTTCATACAGGCGGTCTTCTCAATGTACCTTAATGCCTCGGCGTCTGTGCTGGTAAGGCTACTTTCACACTAGCGTTCGGAGCGGGTCCGTCTGATGTTTCATCAGACGGATCCGCTCCTATAATGCAAACGCTTGCATCCGTTCAGAACGGATCCGTTTGCATAACAGTTTATTTCAGATCTGATTTTTCACTTCGGAAAACTCAGATCCGACAGTATATTCTAAACACAGAAGCGTTCCCATGGTGATGGGGACGCTTCAAGTTAGAATATACTAAGAACTGTGTACATGACTGCCCCCTGCTGCCTGGCAGATGCTGCCAGGCAGCAGGGGGCAGACCCCCCCCTCCTGTATTTAACTTATTGGTGGCCAGTGCGGCCCCCCCTCCCTCCCCAGTATTAATTGTAACCAGTGCGGCCCTCCTCCCTCTATATTCATCGGTGGCCAGTGCGGATATTAAATATGACCAGTGCGGTCTCCCCCTCCCTCCCCAGTATTAAATATGAGCAGTGCGGTCTCCCCATCCCTCCCCAGTATTAAATATGAGCAGTGCGGTCTCCCCCTCCCTCCCTCCCCAGTATTAAATATGAGCAGTGCGGTCTCCCCCTCCCTCTATTCATTGGTGGCCAGTGCGGATTCAAAGTATTGTGATCAGTGCGGCCTCTCCTCTCCCCCCCCCCATCATTGGTGGCAGCGGAGAGTACCGATCGGAGTCCCAGTTTAAATCGCTGGGGCTCCGATCGGTTACCATGGCAGCCAAGACGCTATTGCAGTCTTGGCTGCCATGGTTACTTAGCAACAAATAGAATCATTATACTTACCTGAAGAGCTGCGATGTCTGTGACCGGCCGGGAGCTCCTCCTACTGGTAAGTGAAAGGTCTGTGCGGCGCATTGCCTATAGACCTGTCACTTACCAGTAGGAGGAGCTCCCGGCCGGTCACATAGATCGCAGCTCTTCAGGTAAGTATAATGCTGGTATTTGTTGCTAAGTAACCATGGCAGCCAAGACTGCAATAGCGTCTTGGCTGCCATGGTAACCGATCGGAGCCCCAGCGATTTAAACTGGGACTCCGATCGGTACTCTCCGCTGCCACCAATGATGGGGGGGGGGGAGAGAGGAGAGGCCGCACTGATCACAATACTTTGAATCCGCACTGGCAACCAATGAATAGAGGGAGGGGGAGGCCGCACTGCTCATATTTAATACTGGGGAGGGAGGGAGGGGGAGACCGCACTGGTCATATTTAATATCCGCACTGGCCACCGATGAATATAGAGGGAGGGGGGCCGCACTGGTTACAATTAATACTGGGGAGGGAGGGGGGGCCCGCACTGGCCACCAATAAGTTAAATACAGGAGCGGGGGGTCTGCCCCCTGCTGCCTGGCAGCACCTGCCAGGCAGCAGGGGGCAGTCATGTACACAGTTCTCAGTATATTCTAACTTGAAGCGTCCCCATCACCATGGGAACGCCTCTGTGTTAGAATATACTGTCGGATTTGAGTTTCACGATGTAACTCAAATCCGATGGTATATTCTAACATAGAGGCGTTCCCATGGTGATGGGGACGCTTCAAGTTAAAATATACCATCGGATTGGAGAAAACTCCGATCTGATGGTATAATCCTGACTTTACATTGAAAGTCAATGGGGGACGGATCCGTTTGAAATTGCACCATATTGTGTCAATGTCAAATGGATCCGTCCCCATTGACTTGCATTGTAAGTCTGGACGGATCCGTTTGGCTCCGCACGGCCAGGCGGACACGAAAACGCTGCAAGCTGCGTTCGGGTGTCCGCCTGCTGAGCGGAGCGGAGGCCAAACGGTGCCAAACTGATGCATTCTGAGCGGATCCGCATCCACTCAGAATGCATTGGGGCAGTACGGATCCGTTCGGGGCCGCTTGTGAGAGCCTTCAAACGGAACTCACAAGCGGAGCCCCGAACGCTAGTGTGAAAGTAGCCTAAATGACACCTTCTCTCCCCCTTTCCCCATTAAGAACGGAACCCGCCAAGGTTGCCCGTTATCCCCTCTGGTCTTTTTTCTGGACATAGAACCCCTGCTCCAATCCTTACGCCAAGACCCCCTGATCGAAGGCATCAAGCTAGGGGGCCAGGAACAAAAAGCTGCTGCCTTCGCGGACGACTTATTACTTTTAACTACCAATCCCTCCACTTCTCTACCCCGTATCTATGATCAATTAGAAAGATTTAGTCCCCTGTCTAACTTTAAAATTAACATGAAGAAATCCCATGTCCTAGATATAGGGTTAAACTCTCGCACCAAATATAAACTCGCTTCCCGTTCATCTTTCAACTGGGATTCACCTACCATAACGTACCTAGGAGTCAAAATTGGTTCTGATCTCTCCAATCTTTCAATCTTAACTATGTCCCTCTACTACAATCCATGCAATCTCAAATTAATAACTTATATTTCCCAACACTATCATGGTTTGGCCGAAAAAACTTATTTACTTCCCTTGTCTTGCCAAGACTAAATTATCTGCAACAGGTCCTACCTCTTCCTATCCCCAACACTTACTTCCAATCCCTTAATAGAGATATTCGTAAATTCATCTGGAACAAGAAAAAAAACTTGCATTGGCCTCCATATTCTGCAGAGACCTAAATCTTCAGGTGGCATCAATCTTCCTGACCCTGCAGCATATAATATGGCCAGCTTACTATCTAGAACCATAGACTGGTTTAGAGAAACTCCATTTAAATCCTGGGTTGGAATGGAATCTTCTTTCTTCCTATCATCATTTAGAGTTCTCCTAATACGCCACAACAACTCCCAACTGAACTTTATTCATCACAATCTGAATATCAGGGCCACATTGGAAGCTTGGGATAAATTTAAAAAATCGGCTTTAGCAGTCCCTTTACCCTCTCCCCTTTTTCAGGTGAGGGATCTTTTAAATCTAGCTCCGATAGAACTACTACAAAGCCTCCCTCCCTTAAACAGATATTCTACATTACCAGTGAATTAAAAACAAAATCACTGTAGAATTGCAGTGGCCAGTATGGCGGAACTGCTCAAACCCCAAACACTGTAGCGTGTTTCTCATTGGGCGAGCAGTCCCATCGCATGTGAACCACAGAAATATCGTGGCAGATATGGAGGAGCTGCTCAAACCCCAAACACTGTAGCGTGTTTATCATTGGGGGAGCAGTCCCACCGCATGTGGACCGCAGCAAACGACCATCCCGAGCAATAAATGCGTACAAAGGAGGACGCCAGCGCGGTCCACATGCACCTCCTCCATATCTGCCACGATATTTCTGTGGTTCACATGCGATGGGACTGCTCGCCCAATGAGAAACACGCTACAGTGTTTGGGGTTTGAGCAGTTCCGCCATACTGGCCACTGCAATTCTACAGTGATTTTGTTTTATGTCTTGAATGTGCCTTCATCTGGCAATTGAACATTCCTTTGCACCTGGAATCCTTCATCACATGGTCTGATATGGGTGGGGTTCACAGTCCTGCTTTGTTCACATTGCACTGGCTGTCCTGCTAGGCATTTGTGTGCAGGCTGGGCTGTGAGCTGGATTACATCACCTTCAGACCGTGTTTACACCACAGTTAGCGTAGTGGTAGGACCCTTTGCCATGCTGAGTGACCGTGACGTGGTGCAATGATGGGCTCCGATATTTTCCTGACAGGAATATATTGGCGAAAGTCTCAGCTTTTAATATCTGCTTGTATGACCAGCTAGTATAGTCAGTGGCATATCCTCTTGGTGCATTTTTCTCAGTGATTTATTACCAGTGAATTCCCTATTTGGAGACTATGGCAAATTGGTTGATAGAACTACCATTCAGAGTTTTTTCCCCACGGTCACTCCCTCCATATTCTTTATATCTTTCCTCCACTCCTTTATCTCCAAACATATCCAATACAAAGACATGCTTAGGCCCCTGACATGGTTTGAAAGCCTGATCTGTTCAAACCCTCCCCCCCGGAAACTCATCTCCCTTATGTACAGGAGACTCACCTCCCCTGTTGCTATGTCTAAACCGTCTTTCATTGGCTCTTGGGAGAAGGACCTGGGCACACTATTTACCATAAATGAACAACAACGTCTCTTTATTGAACCACATTTTTCCTCCAGATGCGTCAGGATCCAGGAAAACGGATACAAACTCCTTACCAGATGGTATAAAACTCCAGATGTAACTTGCCGTTTCTACTCCTCGGGTTCTGACGCATACTGAGGTGTGGGTCCGGAAGGGGGACATTTTATCATGTCTGGTGGTCATGTCCATCAATTTTATCATGGTGGTCTGAAATATTCAAGCAATGCAATTTAATTTGCAAAACACAAATTTCCCCCTGTCCCAAACTAGCTCTCTTGGGACTTCACTCTCCTTTGCTTAGCTCCTTACCCTTAAAACATTTAAAAAATTGACAGCTGCCCGTCTGCTGATACCCAGGCATTGGTTGTCCCCTGACCTTCCCCCGCTCGATCACTGTTTTACCTAAATTGATTCCATTTACAGGTTTGAAGAAATGTCCGCATTGGAGAACCACTCTCACAGAAACTTCTGCGCTCTTTGGAAACTATGGATGGAAATATTCTCTGTGATTCTAGTCCATTATGGAGATATAATCCATTTGACGCAGAATGCATCCTTGATCCAATGTGCAGACTCCCAACTGTTCGTGTTATTGTTACTTGCCATAATTAGTCATGGCCCGAATAGCTCGCCGGCGAATAGTTCCCGGCGAACATAGCTTGTTCGCGTTCGCCGCGGCGGGCGAACATATGCGATGTTCGGTCCGCCCTCTATACATCATTATTGAGTAAACTTTGACCCTGTACCTTACAGTCAGCAGACACATTCCAGCCAATCAGCATCAGACCCTCCCTCCCAGACCCTCCCACCTCCTGGACAGCATTCATTTTAGATTCATTCGGAATCTGCATTCTCAGTGAGAGGAGGGACAGTGCTGCTGCTGCTGCTGATTCAATAGGGAAAGTGTTAGCTAGGGCAGTGTTCTGTGTCCACAGACTCATCTGCTGTACATCAGTCTGCTTTTTTAAATTTTTTTATATATATATATATATTGCAGTTGCCTGCCCGTGTGTGAGAGGCTGCAGGCTCAGTCACAGACAGTACTGTGTGCACACCATTCATACAGGGTGTGACAAAAAATACCTCGCAGATAAAAAAAAATTCTATTTAATCTTTTTCTGTGATCTAATCACAGTCGCAAGCCAGTGTGTGTCAGGCCCACACAGACTGTATTGTGGCCACTGGCTAGTGGCTAGGCCTCCACTTATACCGTTACAGGGTGTCACTCACTCACAAATACCTCGCAGATAAAAAAAAATTCTATTTAATCTTTTTCTGTGATCTAATCACATTTGCAAGCCCGTGTGTGTCAGGCCCACACAGACTGTATTGTGGCCACTGGCTAGTGGCTAGGCCTCCACTTATACCGTTATAGGGTGTCACTCACTCACAAATACCTTGCAGATAAAAAAAAAATCTATTTAATATTTTTCTGTGATATAATCACAGTTGCAAGCCAGTGTGAGTCAGGCCCACACAGACTGTATTGTGGCCACTGGCTAGTGGCTACACCTCCACTTATACCGTTACAGGGTGTCACTCACTTAAATACCTTTCAGATAAAAAAAATTATATTTTATATTTTTCTGTGATCTAATCCCATTTGCAAGCCCGTGTGTGTCAGGCCCACACAGACTGTACTGTGCCCACTGCCCACCACTTATATAGGGTGGCACACTACCTTGCATGACAGGCAGAGGCAGGCCACGCCGCAGGGGCCGTCGTGTTCGTGGTTCTGTGATTTCCACTGGCCCTGGAATAATGCCCAGTGTTCAGAGGCCATGTACCCTGAACCCAAAAAATTCGGAGAAAATTGTTGACTGGCTTACACAGGACACCCAATCTTCAACAGCTTCCGCTAAGAACCTTGATGCACCATCCTCCTCCAGCTCAGCTTTGGTCACCTGCTCTCAAGTTACCACTCTCCCGCCCGCTGCCACCACCACCACTACCACCACAGCTACCACAGCCGCTTCACTTGATCCCTCAGAGGAGTTATTTACACATCAGTTGGATGAAATTAGTGATGTGCAACCATTATTGCCAGAGGATGGAGATAACAGGGATATGTCTCAGTCAGACAGCATTACACACATGGACGTACAGTGTGATGATGATGATGTTGTACCCGCTGCTGCTTCCTTTGCTGAGGTGTCAGATACAAGTGAAGTGGTTGATGATGACAATGTGTCCATGGATGCCACGTGGGTGCCTGCTCGAAGAGAAGAAGAAGAGGGGGAAAGTTCAGAAGGGGAGACAGAGAGAAGGAGGAGACGAGTTGGAAGCAGGGGGAGGTCGTCGCAAGGAGCTAGTGGCACAGTCAGACAGCATGTATCGGCACCCGGGGTCAGACAGACAGCACGCAAATCAATACATGCTGTTGCCACCACCAGAATGCCATCATTGCAAAGCTCAGCAGTGTGGCATTTTTTGTGTGTGTCTGCCTCTGACAACAGCGATGCCATTTGCAACCTGTGCCAAAAGAAACTGAGTCGAGGGAAATCCAACACCCACCTAGGAACAACTGCTTTGCGAAGGCACATGATCGCACATCACAAACGCCTATGGGATCAACACATGATGATGAGTAGAAGCAGCACACAAGCTCAAAGCCACCATCCTCCTCCTGGTCCAGCATCTTCAGCCACGTCAACCACTGCTGTCCTCCTTGCCCCCTCTCAACCACTCGCCACTCCGCCTCTCACCTTCAGCAGTTCCATCTCATCTGCCCACAGTCAGGTGTCAGTAAAGGAAATGTTTGAGCATAGGAAGCCAATGTCACAGAGTCACCCCCTTGCCCGGCGTCTGACAGCTGGCTTGACGGAAACTCTTAGCCCGCCAGCTTTTACCATACCAGCTCGTGGAGTCTGAGGCCTTCAAAAAATTTGTCGCTATTGGGACACCACAGTGGAAGATACCCGGACAATTTTTTTTTTCAAAAAAGGCAATCCCAAACCTCTACTCAGTGATTGAAAATGAGGTCATGGCATCTCTGGCATACAGTGTTGGGGCAAGGGTCCATCTGACCACTGATACCTGGTCTGCAAAGCACGGTCAGGGCAGGTATATCACCTACACTGCGCATTGGGTCAACCTGCTGACGGCTGACAAGCATGGAATGCGTGGCTCTGCAGCGGAGTTGGTGACACCGCCACGACTTGCAGGCAGGCCTACTGGCACCTCCTCTACTCCTCCTGCTCCATCCTCTTACATAACCTCCTCGGCTGAGTCCTCTTCTGCTGCGGTGTCTGGTTGCACATCAACTGAATCCCCCCAGCTCCCCAGGGGCTATTCCACATCCCGGATACAACAGTGTCACGCTGTCTTGGGGTTTCTTGCCTGATAGCAGAGAGCCACACCGGACCATCACTCCTGTCCGCCCTGAACGCACAGGTGGATCAGTGGCTGACCCCGCACCAACTGGAGATCGGCAAAGTGGTGTGTGACAATGGAAGCAATGGAAGCGGCATTGAATTTGGGCAAGTTGTCACATGTGCCGTGCATGGCACATGTGTTGAAACTCATCGTACAACGCTTTGTGTCTAAGTACCCAGGCTTACAGGACGTCCTCAAGCAATCCAGGAAGGTGTGTGGCCATTTCAGGCGTTCCTACACGGCCATGGCGCACTTTTCAGACATTCAGCGCCGAAACAACATGCCAGTGAGGCCCTTGATTTGCGACAGCCCGACACGTTGGAATTCAACACTCCTAATGTTCGACTACTTGCTCCAACAAGAAAAAGCCGTCAACGAGTATTTGTATGACCGGGGTGCTAGGACAGCCTCTGCGGAGCTGGGAATTTTGTTGCCACGTTACTGGACGCTCATGCGCAATGCCTGTAGGCTCATGCGTCCTTTTGAGGAGGTGACAAACCTAGTCAGTCGCACCGAAGGCACCATCAGCGACCTCATCCCATTTGTTTTCTTCCTGGAGCATGTCCTGCGAAGAGTGCTGGATCAGGCTGTAGATGAGCGTGAAGAGGAAGAGGAAGAGTTGTGGTCACCATCACCACCAGAAACAGCCTTGTCATCATCGCTTGCCAGACCTGCGGCAACGCTGCAAGAGGAGTATGAGGAAGAGGAGTCAGAGGAGGAATGTGGCTTTGAGGAGGAGGAAGACCAACCACAGCAGGCATCCCAGGGTGCTCGTTGTTGTCACCTATCTGGGACCCGTGGTGTTGTACGTGGCTGGGGTTAAACAGACCGTCAATGACATCAGTGAGGACGAGGAACGGGAAATGAGTAGCTCGGCATCCAACCTTGTGCAAATGGGGTCTTTCATGCTGTCATGTCTGTTGAGGGACCCTCGTATAAAAAGGATGAAGGAGAACGACCTGTACTGGGTGGCCACGCTACTAGACCCCCGGTAATTTTTTTTTAACAAAAGGCAATCCCACCCTGATATGGGACGTAACAGGGATTAAACTGATGAGAATAGTACTACAGAAAATAGCACTCATATCGGGTGTGACAGTAAATTGCACGGCGCCGACGCAGTGACCGTGGAGTGGATTCAAACAAAGGGGAGGGAGCCAGCGTTTTTTTAACCATCTCCCCGTTCAAAAAATCAATTTAATAAATGGACCCCAGATTGGGGACGTAACAGGGATTAAACTGATGAGAAGAGAGAACTACAGAAAATACCACTCATATCGGGTGTGAGAGTAAATTGCACGGTGCAGACGCAGTGACCGTGGCGTGGATTCAAACAAAGGGGAGGGAGACAGCGTTTTTTAACCATCTCCCCGTTCGAAAAATCAATTTAATAAATGGACCCCAGAATGGGGATGTAACAGGGATTAAACTGATGAGAAAAGAGAACTACAGAAAATACCACTCATATCGGGTGGGACAGTAAATTGCATGGCACAGACGCAGTGACCGTGGATTCAAACAAAGGGGAGGGAGCCAGCGTTTTTTTAAATTATATCCCCGTTCGAAAAATCAATTCAATTCACCTTTCCGGGACCCTTGGTGTTGTATGTGGCTGGGTGGAGGAAGAAACCTTCAATGACATCAACGGGACATGGCTAGCTTGGTATCCAACCTTGTACAAATGGGGAGTTTGCGGTTGGGCAAATGGACTGTTTGCGGTTGTTTGCGGTGCATTAAAAGGGGAGTTTGGTCTGTCAATGTCTGTGAAGCGGGCGTAACCCTTACACTACCTGATCGATACAACATCATACCTGATTGTATACACACACTGGATGTTTTAAATTACGTTGTTCAAAAAAAAATTGGATTGTTAGATGATTTATGCCATTTATGGATTAAAATCCAACTCTGCGTCAACTATGTAATTTTCCATGGGAGTTTTGCCATGGATCCCCCTCCGGCATGCCACAGTCCAGGTGTTAGTCCCCTTGAAACAATTTTTCCATCACTACTGTGGCTAGAAAGAGTCCCTGTGGGTTTTAAAATTCGCCTGCTTATTGAAGTCTATGGCGGTTCGCCCGTTCGCGAACATTTGCAGAAATTCGCGTTCGCCGTTCGCGAACGGAAAATTTTATGTTCGCGACATCTCTAGTCATAATATCATCTAATGTAAGGTGATGCTGTATGACACAAATACGTGTCCATCACCATCTGCTTGTACTTCTGCTCTTATGGTTAAAACAAAATAAAAATATATAATATTAAAATGGCTTCTTTAACGGGGTAATGCAGGAACTTGCAGATTACATCTCTAGGTGGTTCACCTTGTTGAGGTTTTTCTCGGAAAGCTCTGTGGGCCCTTTCTAGAAGCACTTTGTGTGCTGAATCTGGGCCAAGGAGTAAAAGGCATATCTGAACGACTAGTCCTGGGATGTCATCAGTGACAACTTCTTCTGGATTTCCCCTGAAGCGCAAATTATTGCGTCTGCCCCGGTTTTCTTGATCTTTGATTGCTAAATAAATAGCTTTTAGGTGGGCTTGGCATTTATTTAAACTCATGGACACTGCTCTCTGATGCTGGATGGCAGCGGCCTGGGCTTCTTCTAAGGCCTCCACTCTCCTCCCCACATGATGGACATCTTCTTTAATAGAGGCTAAGTCCTGGCAGGGGGCATAATGCTTCTGCTAGGGCCTCTTTTAGAAAGGCCCTTGATATATATGTCCGGCTGCTTTCGGCGTTCCGGGTGCCATCTTGGATTCTCTGGCAATGTAGGTAGACACTGCCTTTTTGATAAATTTCTCCATTTCCCCTGCTTGAATGTTGTTTTTAGATGGACCGGACGGGTCAGAGGCTTTAGATCCTCCGTTCTTGACCATCTTTGATCCTTCACATGCAGCTTAAGTGGGCTAAGAGGGTACAGCTAAAAGCGGAGCTGTGCTTCACACTTCAATCATCGTCCGGCGCAGGCTCCGCCCCACACATTCATGATTCTTGAATGTGGTTTTCCTATAAACACCGTAGATGTAAATGAGAAAAAATTATGATCACTGGGGGGTCCAGACCCCCACCAATCAGAAGTTTTCAGGTCCCTTTGTGAATGGAGCAGTAGAGCATATGTAACCATCATTCTTTTCATTGTCTATGAGACTGAGAGGAGATAAAAAGTACACAGCTCTAATCATACAAAGAACTGTGCAAACCCTTTTTATGACAGCACCCCTTTAAAGGGTTTCTGTCATGAGAAATAACGTTATGTAGCTGTCTGACATCAGCGATGTGCTAATGTCAGCAGTACATAACAGTATGTTTTATAACTCCCTGCTTGCCGCTGTTCTCTTAAAATAAAGACTTTTAAAATATGTTAATGAGCCTCTAGGTGCTATTAGGGCATTGCTTCAACACCTAGAGGCTTGGTCTACGCACCCTTTGGCACGCCCAGGTCCAGAGGATTGACATTCGAGTTCTCCTCAGTGTCCCGTAAATCCCGCGCCTGCTCCGTCCTTTTTAGTATTCAGCACAGGCGCAGTAAGTGAAGGACGTGCTCCTGCTTCCAGATTCCTTCCTTCGGCGCAGGCACAATGAGGAAACCAGCAGCTGGAGCGCGTCCTTCACTCACTGCGCCTGCGCGGAATACTAAACGGGACGGTGCAGGCGCAGGATTTATGGGACACTGAGGAGAACTCAAAAGTCAATCAACTGGACCTGGGCATGCCAAAGGGTGTGTAGACGGAGCCTCTAGGTGCTGAATCAACGCCCTAATAGCAACTAGAGGCTCATTAGCATATTTTAACAGTCTTTATTTTAAGAGAACGGCGGCAGGCAGGGAGTTATAAAGCATACTGTTATGTACTGCTGACATTAGCACATCGCTGATGTGTCAGCTACATAACGTTATTTCTCATGACAGAAACACTTTAAAGAGGACCTGTCACCTCTCCTGACATTTCAGTTTTAGTAACTACTTGCATTCCCCATGTAATACCAATTCTGAAGCATCTGTTCTTATGACTCTATATTATGCCATTTCTATATTATTTCTGTTAGACGTTTACGAATAAATTGCCAGCAGTCTGCATTCTGCTCACCATTAATTCATACACTTTTAGCAGAAATAACAAAGGCATGGCACAACATATAAGAATAGATGCTCCAGAATTGGTATTA
Organism: Bufo bufo; assembly: GCF_905171765.1. NCBI lineage: Eukaryota > Metazoa > Chordata > Amphibia > Anura > Bufonidae > Bufo > Bufo bufo. Next base: position 88,232,210 of record NC_053394.1, read on the forward strand.
TATGGGGAATGCAAGTAGTTAGTAAGACAGACATGACAGTAGAAGTGACGGGTCCTCTTTAGGCTGGTTATATTGGCCAAAGTTTCTTTTAGTATGCCTATTCAGCTTGGCATATGATCAATGGTCAGATGCCTCTATCCTTTGATGTCTAGAGAAAAACAATAAAAATCACCGAAAATATACAAGTTTTCTGATTGACTTTGCATCAGGCTATGAGAGCCCTCAAACAGTGGATTTTTAATAGGGTCAAAATATTGAAAAAAAACTAAACATTTTGACTTGCATAGAAAAAAAGGAAGAGGGAAATATTTTATACCTCTTCTCTTGTCTAAAGAAAAATTTATAACAAAAAATATGGAATTCCTTAAATGTTTATTCAAGCTTTGCTATATATTATATTAAAAAGTGACAGGTGCTTTTAAATTTTGTTTGAAATGCTAAATTCATTTTGTGGGCAAAGAAAAGTTTTTATTTTCTTCCAAGGGAATAAATAAAATAAGCATTCCTTGGTATCATAAAAATCAATAATAAAACAAAATTCTCTACAAAGCAATAACTGCTGAACATATTCACCTTCTATTGCTTCTCCCGAAATGACAGAGATAGTTTAATATATTTTTTGCTTTCAAAGACCGCAAACGCATATATATCAGTTAGTAATGAAATGCTTTTTGCCCTCACCTATATCAGGATCATGCATCAACTGAATGTCATCAGTAAGATGTCATCTATCAGGTTGTTATAACCCTATTGCGTGTGGGAGAAAAGAAGATGGCCAAGAGATAATCTGTACTCTAGAATAGATCATTTTCTACATAGCGATGCTACCCAGACAAGTTTTCAATTTTCATTCTCCTAGACATGGAAGTCCAGTCTCTCCTGTTAAAAGCAGAGCCATTCTCTATCTACAGAAGTCTATTCTCTAATGATGTCGGACATCTAGTTCCTACCGCTACTTATAGTGCTATTCCCAACATAAAATCTCATGTGAAGAACAACTCTCTTTTATGTTGAAGTTATTTCTAATGTAATGATGGAAACAGACAATACATATGGTGCACTTTGCCAACACAGATAAAGCGAGTAACAACATTACTAATGGAACTCTAGTGTATAATGGAACTCTATGCTATTTTTCTAGTGCACCATTCTAACACACTTCTATTAAAGGGTTGTCCGGGCTTTTAATATTGATGACCCATCCTCAGGATAGGTCATCAATATTAGATTGGGGGGGTCCGATACCCAGCATCCTGCCGATCAGCTGTATGAGGAGACGGCATGCTCAGTGCACACGTGCCGTCTCCCGTTTTTCTTCCTGTTCACCACTGCTATCTATGGCAAAACAGCAGTGAACAGGAAGAGAGACTAGGGATGGCATGTGCACACTGATTGGAGTGGGTGCCGGACCCCTGCTGATTTTATAGGTCATTAATATAAGAGAGCACAGAGAACCCCTTTACAACTGCACATTATACTGTGGTGTATTAAGTCAATACAGTAGCACACAGTTTTATATGCTGACAGCTGAGCATTACCAGATACGGCAGGGGTCACTAAACAGCATTGATTAGACAGTCTAAATGCAATAAAGGCAAACAAATATACAAACCGGATTCCCAAAAAGTTGGGACACTAAACAAATTGTGAATAAAAACTGAATGCAATGATGTGGAGATGGCAAATGTCAATATTTTATTTGTAATAGAACGTAGATGACAGATCAAACGTTTAATCCGAGTAAATGTATCATTTTAAAGAAAAAATACGTTGATTCCAATTTTCACGGTGTCAACAAATCCCAAAAAAGTTGGGACAAGTAGCAATAAGAGGCTGGAAAAAGTAAATTTGAGCATAACGAAGAGCTGGAAGACCAATTAACACTAATTAGGTCAATTGGCAACATGATTTGGTATAAAAAGAGCTTCTCAGAATGGCAGTGTCTCTCAGAAGCCAAGATGGGTAGAGGATCACCAATTCCGACAATGTTGCACAGAAAGATAGTGGAGCAATATCAGAAAGGTGTTACCCAGCGAAAAATTGCAAAGACTTTGCATCTATCATCATCAACTGTGCATAACATCATCCGAAGTTTCAGAGATTCTGGAACAATCTCTGTGCGTAAGGGTCAAGGCCGTAAAACCATACTGGATGCCCGTGATCTCCGGGCCCTTAAACGACACTGCACCACAAACAGGAATGCTACTGTAAAGGAAATCACAGAATGGGCTCAGGAATACTTCCAGAAACCATTGTCAGTGAACACAATCCACCGTGCCATCCGCCGTTGCCAGCTGAAACTCTACAGTGCAAAGAAGAAGCCATTTCTAAGCAAGATCCACAAGCTCAGGCGTTTTCACTGTGCCAGGGATCATTTAAAATGGAGTGTGGCAAAATGGAAGACTGTTCTGTGGTCAGACGAGTCACGATTTGAAGTTCTTTTTGGAAATCTGGGACGCCATGTCATCCGGACCAAAGAGGACAAGGACAACCCAAGTTGTTATCAACGCTCAGTTCAGAAGCCTGCATCTCTGATGGTATGGGGTTGCATGAGTGCGTGTGGCATGGGCAGCTTGCATGTCTGGAAAGGCACCATCAATGCAGAAAAATATATTCAGGTTCTAGAACAACATATGCTCCCATCCAGACGTCATCTCTTTCAGGGAAAACCCTGCATTTTTCAACAAGATAATGCCAGACAACATTCTGCATCAATCACAACATCATGGCTGCGTAGGAGAAGGATCCGGGTACTGAAATGGCCAGTCTGCAGTCCAGATCTTTCACCTTTAGAGAACATTTGGCGTATCATAAAGAGGAAGGTGCAACAAAGAAGGCCCAAGACGATTGAACAGTTAGAGGCCTGTATTAGACAAGAATGGGAGAGCATTCCTATTTCTAAACTTGAGAAACTGGTCTCCTCGGTCCCCAGACGTCTGTTGAGTGTTGTAAGAAGAAGGGGAGATGCCACACAGTGGTGAAAATGGCCTTGTCCCAACTTTTTTGGGATTTGTTGACACCATGAAATTCTGATTCAACATATTTTTCCCTTAAAATGGTACATTTTCTCAGTTTAAACTTTTGTTCCGTGATTTATGTTCTATTCTGAATAAAATATTAGAAGTTGGCATCTCCACATCATTGCATTCAGTTTTTATTCACGATTTGTATAGTGTCCCAACTTTTTTGGAATCCGGTTTATATAACAACTGCCGATCTAAGAAGAGATTCTCCAGAATTATTTTATTGAGAATGCAAGTATGTACTTAAACATGCCTATAAGATTGATGGGTCCTTTTTAATTCTTTCACAACATTTGCTATACTTGTATGAAAAATGTTTGGTGCCCACTCAGGAGACGTGTGGGCTCCTTAGTTCAGTAAGTGCCTGCTGTTTTACTGATTCTAATGCCCAAACATATGAAGACTCCTAAGCCTGCGATTGTAAAGATCCTGCCAGAGCTCAATAGCCAGAGAAATTTTCTACTATGATAAAAAAGTTAAAAAAAACATTTTGACTTGCATAGAAAAAAAGGAAGAGGGAAATATTTTATACCTCTTCTCTTGTCTAAAGGTAAATTTATAACAAAAAAATATGGAATTACTTAAATGTTTATTCAAGCATTGCTATATAGTATATTAAAAAGTGACAGGTGCTTTTAAATTGTGTTTTATTTAAATTTAGTTTTATTTATTGATGACCTAGCCTCAGCATAGGTCATTAATATAAAATCATCAGGGGTCCGGCACCCACTCCGATCAGTGTGCACATGCCATCTCTAGTCTCTCTTCCTGTTCACTGCTGTTTTGCCATAGATAGCAGTGGTGAACAGGAAGAAAAACGGGAGACGGCACGTGTGCCCTGCGCATGCCGTCTCTTCATACAGCTGATCGGCAAGATGCTGGGTATCGGACCCCCCCAATCTAATATTGATGACCTATCCTGAGGATGGGTCATCAATATTAAATGCCCGGACAATCCTTTAATAGAAGTGGTTAGAATGGTGCACTAGAAAAATAGCATTGAGTGCCATTATAGACAGTAAATAAATAAACAAAATACATAAATATAAAAACTAAATCAACAAAAAATTTAAATCATCCCCTTTCAAGATATAACATAAACACAATTGGTATTGCCACATCAAAAAATATCAAATTTAATAAAATATGAAAGCATTTATGCTGTACAGTAAATACCATAGTAAAAATATATATAGTTTCACCTCACCCCCAAAAAAATTAAGAAAAAGTGACCAAAAAGTTATAGATACCCCAACATAGTACCAATAAAACCTACAGATTGCCCAACAAAAAATAGAACTCACGCACCTCTATAGACAGAAATATAAAATAAGTTATGGCTGTTTTTTTAAGTGTTAAAACATCATAAAAATTAAATAAAAATTATAAATTATAAAATTGCTTTAATCCCATAGAATAAGGTTTTTATGTAATTTTTAACAATATGGGAAACACCACAAAAGCAAAACTCAGAATTGTGTTTAAAAAAATAAAACAGAAAATGGCTATATGAGGAAGGGTTAAAGTGGTTGCACAGGATTAGAAAAAAAGTGTCTGTTTTTTTCAGTAATAACACTATACCTGTCTATTGGTTGTGTCTGGTATTGCAGCTCAGCTCTATCAAAGTGAATGGGGCTGAGATACTGTACCACTCACAGCCTGCAGAAAGATATGGCCCTGTATTAGAAGAAATAAGCCATATTTTTGTATCCTGTATAAAACCTTAAATGTATATGGGTTTGATATGTGGCATTTTTTGTTAATTTTTTTTCTTATTATAAATGATCATATTTGAAGGTTGCCATTAATGGTAAATTTCATGGCAGCAAATTTAGTTTTAATAACAATCTTCCTCTGAATAACTTCTCCTGTCTATTATACAAGTAATAAAGGGTAAAAGACAGAATGGAAGCCTGAGTCCATTCAATTTTTATCAGTTGTTTTATATGCCAAATGGAAATTTAGCTAGTATAAGGGCGAATGAACAAGAAGAACGATCAAACATTTACTTTCTGCAACACAATAATTAAATAATGGTGCACTCACCCTGACTTGACCGACAAAAGCATTTGCTTCTTCTTCTTGAACTGAGAGATTTCTAGGCAAGTAAGGATCAAAGACCGGGTCATTGTCATTCACATCCGTCACCACCACATTAACAGTAGCAGTTGATGTCTACAAAAAAAAAAAATATATATATATCTTAGTTTTAGTGCTTGCTATATATATTTCATAAAAACTAAAATGAATTCAGTGAGATATGCTCATACTCTTTACAGTCCTTTAATAAAATGTACGTTATTTATTCTTAGAGCTTTTAAGAAACAAAAACATTTGACAGTCATTTTTAAATCCTTGTACAGTAGTTTTAGATACAGTAAAATGTATGAAAATGGAACACTAATAGATCTGGAAATCAGGGATGTCTCCCATTATTTGACTTTCAAAAGAAAGATTCTTATCTGGATAAAGCAGGTATGTTCTTCACCCCAAAATATTGCATGAAATTCTATGTATCAAGACACTTTTTGATCTCTTGGATCACCAGCACTGTGTTACGTAGGGAATGGAGGTCATAAGCAATAACATCTTGGAAAACTGTGTGTCTATGCCGAGTATGAACTCATACTCATAGCCAAGTAGAATCTTGAAGATGAAACATTAGGGAAATACCAATATAAGCAAGGCTTGAGTACAAAGTGAAATGGTTGCTTAAATAATGTTTTAGATGGTCAGCTCAGCAGCAGACTCTCACCCTAATGTTTTAGATGGTCAGATCAGCAGCAGGCCCTTGCCAGTAATGTTTGAGGGTCACCAGCAGGCCCTTGCTCCTAATGTTTTTGAGGGTCCCCAGCAGGCCATCAATCATAATTTTTCAAAGGTGTGTATGATGCCCTCTTTTATGTGTAATAAAGGGTGTTTTGGAGTGCGGGTTCCTTGTAATTTTTGGCAGCCCTTTCACTTAGTGCATAGGCTTTATGAGTGTAGGAGTCCCACTACCTGAACAATTGTACCACAATGTGAATGAGGCCCTCCTTTATGTGATATATAGGTTGTATCGGAGTGCCTCTTCCTTGTAATTTTTGGCAGCATTTGCACTTTATATACAGGGAAATATATAGGAAAGAATGTTTCCTAACAATATTTCCTCTAAAATCGATTTTATCTTCGGTTTTGTGCGTTTTATTGTCTGTCTATAAAATTGGCGTACTACTCGTACTATCCACATTTTTGCTGTAAACGGTGTCATCTGTGAGTTATCAGATCTGCGCTGCAATACTTTGTGTGGTTGTCAGGCCCACATATAGAGAAAAAATTACAATACAGAAAACACTATTTTTTTCCCTATAATCTATCCACATTTTTGCTGTCAACGGTGCAATCCGTGAATTGTGTGATCTGCGCTTTAATACATTGTGTGGTTGTCAGGGCCAGATATAGGGAAAAAATTATTATACAGAAAACACAATTTTTTCCCCCCATAATCTATACACATTTTTGCTGTCAACGGTGCAATCCGTGAATTGTGTGATCTGCGCTTTAATACATTTTGTGGTTGTCAGGGCCAGATATAGGGAAAAAAATTATAATACAGAAAACACTATTTTTCTTCCCATAATCTATACACATTTTTGCTGTCAACGGTGCAATCCATGAATTGTGGGATCTGCGCTTCAATACATTGTGTGGTTGTCAGGCCTAGATATAGGGAAAAAAATTAAAATACAGAAAACTATTTTTCTCCCATAATCTATCCACATTTTTGCTGTCACGGTGCAATCTGTGAATTGTGTGATCTGCGCTTAATACATTGTGTTGTTGTCAGGGCCAGATATAGTGAAAAATATAAATATAAACTACATCAGAAAACAGTGTCTGTACCGCAGATTCAATAATCTGGGCCAAAATTTGTGTCCATATTCTGTGTGTTTCTGTGACATATACTGTCCTGCATCAGAAAACAGTTTCTTTAGGGCAAATTCTAAAAATCTGGGCCTAATCTAGTGTCCATATTCTGTGTGTTTCTGTGACATATACTGTCCTGCATCAGAAAACAGTTTCTTTAGGGCAAATTCTAAAAATCTGGGCCTAATCTAGTGTCCATATTCTGTGTGTTTCTGTGACATATACTGTCCTGCATCAGAAAACTGTTTCTTTAGTGCAAATTCCAAAAATCTGGGCCTAATCTATTGTCCATATTCTGTGTGTTTCTGTGACATATACTGCCCTGCATTAGAAAACTGTCTTTAGCGGACTGTGAAACAATCTGCTCCACATCTAGTGACAAAACCATTAATATGAAGAAGGCGAGCACTAAGGGACGGGGAAGTGGGTGTGATCCTGATGGTGCACGCAGAGGCTGTGGCCCTGGGCGCAATGAAACTGTGCCTGCTGCCAGTGCACCAGAAAAAAAAAAAACATCCACCGTACCCAGCTTCATGTCCAACTTAGCTGGGCGGCGCAAGACAACACTGTTCAAGTTGGACCACTGCGAACAGTTGGTCGGTTGGATTGCTGAAGATAATGCTTCCAGTCGGTTAAGCACCACCCTCTCTTCCACCAAGTCCAGTCTTTGTAGCCAAGAGTCTGGTCAACCGAATACTCTCTCTGATCATCCTTCCTCCCACCATGGAGAGGCTTGCCAAACGAGTGATCCCACACTCGGATATTCTGAGGAGCTCTATCCAGTGCCACTATTACATTTGGCCCTCGCGCCCAGCACGCTAGAAGAGGGACCTAAGATATTGTGCCCTGATTCCCAAGCTCTTTAGCCTTCACAGTCTCAAGAAGATGACGGTGGTGAACGGCAATCATTCGTTCACGAGGTGGATTATGATGAGACACAGTTACCAATCACTGAGGTTGTGGTTAGGTCAAGTCAGGAGGATGAGCAGGTCAGGAAGTGGAATAGGAGGTGGTTGACGATGAGGTCACTGACCCAACATGGGAAGGTGAAAAGCTGAGCAAGGACAGCAGTACAGAGGGGGAGGGATCCGCAACACCGCAACAGGCTGGAAGAGTCAGTGGGGTTGCAAAAGATAGAAAGTCAGCTGTGGCAGGGTAAAAGGGACCAAACTGAGTGGTGGCTCTCGCCACTCAACCTACAAACAGGCATGGTTGTGTCTGACTGGCCGTAACTTGATACAAATCCCATGCCTAGCCCACGTCTTAAACTTAGTGGTTCAGCGGTTTATCAAAACCTACCCCAATTTGCCAGAGCTACTAGTGAAGGTGCACCGCATGTGTGTCCATTTCCGCAAGTTGTCCACAGCTTCAGACGGTCTGTCAACGCTGTAGCAGCGCTTGCGGCTTCCAGCTCACCGACTGTTGTGCGACGTGAGCACGCGCTGAAACTCTACGTTCCACGTGTTGGCCAGGCTTTCTGAGCAGCAGAGGGCATTTGTGGAATACCAGCTGCAACATGGTCGTCGCCTTTCGAGTCAACTTCCACTATTCACAAGCGAGGAGTGGGGATTGATGTCAGACCTCTGTGAGGTTTTAAAAAACTTTGATGAATCCACACAGATGGTTAGTGGTGATAACGCTATTATCAGCTTAACCATCCCACTGCTGTGTCTACTTAAACAATCGCTGCTCAATTAAGGACAACGCTCTGAATGTGGCAGATGAGGAAATGGGGGAGGACATTATACTGGGTGATAGCCAGCCCACCCTCAGTTCATATTTTCAGCGCAAATTGGACCATGAAGAGGAGGAGGAGGAGCTGGAGACAGTTGCCTCTGCTATAGAGGATAGTACCCATGGAACTTTAATTCCATCTGTTCAGCGTGGATGGGCAGAACAGGAGGAGTAGGAGGATGAGGAGATGGAGAGTCATTCTGATGTCGACATCGACGTCTTGCCTGTTGGTACTCTGGCACACATGGCTGACTTCATGTTAGGCGGCCTTTCCAGCGACCCTCGCGTTATACGCATTTTAGATAACACGGATTACTGGGTGTTCACCCTTCTCGACCCCCGCTACAAAGAGAACTTCTCATCTCTAATTCCTGTGGTGGAGAGGACAAGCAAAATGGTGCAATACCAGAAGATCCTTGTTGGAAAATTGCTCCAAAATTTTCCATCTGACAACGCTGGCGGCAGAGTCCGTACTTCCTTAGGCAACCAAGGAAGTGAAACAAGGGGAACACACAGCAGTTCCAGCAAAGATAGGTCAACACTCTCCATGGGACACTTTCATGACACCCCGCCAGCAACCTCACCCTGAAGCGCAGCCTATTGGGACAAGGAGGGAAAAGTTTTGGAAGATGGTGAAGGAATACATAGCAGACTGTGTCAGCGTCCTAAATGATCCTTCAGTGCCTTACAACTACTGGGTGTCCAAGCTGGACACGTGGCACGAACTTGCGCTCTATGCCTTGGAGGTGCTGGCCTGCCCTTCTGCCATCGTTTTGTCTGAGCTTGTATTTAGTGCTGTGGTGGCAATATAACAGATAAGCGTATCCGCTTGTCCACTAGCAATGCTGACAGGTTGACTCAGATAAAAATTAACAAGGTCTGGATTGCCCCTGACTTCTCAACTCCTCCAGCTGAGCTGATGATGAACATAAAGGCAATTTCAATCTATCATTTATAATGTACTCAATCTACTGTAGTATATTCCCATGCACCTTTTCCACCACAAAAAAAGAGTATATGTTTGAGTTTTGTTTTCTCCTCCTCCTCCTCTTCCAGATTGTCTATATTCCCTCCACTCTAATTTTTTTAATAAGGTCAGCTCAACTGCAGGCCGTCAACTTTAATTTTTTATAGGGTCAGCTCACCAGCAGGCCCTCGCCCCTAATGTTTTAGAGGGTCAGTTCAGCAGCAGGCCGTCGCATATAATGTTTTAGAGCGTCAGCTCAGCAGCAGACCCTAGCCCCTAATGTTTTAGAGGGTCAGTTCAGCAGCAGGCCCTCGCCCCTAATGTTTTAGAGGGTCAGCTCAGCAGCAGACCCTCGCCACTAATGTTTTAGAGAGTCAGCTCAGCAGCAGGCCCTCGCCCCTAATGTTTTAGAGGGTCAGCTCAGCAGCAGGCCATCGCATATAATGTTTTACAGGGTCAGCTCACCAGCAGGCCCACACCTAAAATATTTTACTTGGTCTGCTCACCTGCAGGCCTGAAACTCAATGTGAGTGAGTCCCTCCTTTATGTGATATACAGATTGTATTGGAATGCCTCTTCATTGTAATTTTTGGTAGGACTTGCACTTTATATATAAGTAAATATACAGGAAATAATGTTTTCAATCAATTTTTCCTTTCAAATAAATTTTTTACTTTGGTTTTGTGCTTAAACCCTTAATTAGATTGTGGGCCTGGTGATCACTTTAAGCCCTTTTAGGCTGGGTTCACACAGGCGAGATTTCCGCACGGAGCTGTGCACATGAGCGGTGATTTTTTTGCATCATTTGTGCGTTGCGTGAAAATCGCAGCATGCTCTATATTGTACATTTATCATGCAACGCAGACCCCATAGAAGTGAATGGGACTGCGTGAAAATCGCAAGCATCCGCAAACAAGTGCGGATGCAGTTCGATTTTCACGCATGGTTGCTAAGGTTACAGTCTATTCACTGTATTATTTTCCCTTATAACATGGTTTATAGCATTCTTTAACCCCTTAGGGACCCATGACGTATCGGTACGGCATGGTTCCCGAGTCCTTAAGGACCCATCGCCGCCCGGAAAAAGGTGCCTGCTCAAATCATTGAGCAGGCACCTCGGCTAAATGCGCGGGGGAGTCCTGTAACCCCCCCCCCCCCCCGTGTCGGCGATCGCCGCAAACCGCAGGTCAATTCAGACCTGCGGTTTGCGGCTTTGCGGTTCTGCGGTGGTGCCATCGGGTCCCCATGGGGCTGTGGGGGGGACCCGATGGCATGGAAGGCAGCGCGATGTCTGAGGAAGGCATCATGCTGCCTTCCGGTGACGAGCCTGTGAGATTCAGCCCCCTGGATCTCACAGGCTGGAAGCTGTATGAGTAATAAACACAGTATTACTCATACAGCCAATGCATTCCAATACAGAAGTATTGGAATGCATTGTAAAGGATTAGACCCCCAAAAGTTCAAGTCCCAAAGTGGGACAAAAAATTAAGTGAAAAAAAAAGTTTAAAAAAGAAAGTTTTCCCCCCAAAAAAATTACAAGTTTCAAGTAAAAATAAACAAAAACGCCATTTTCCCCAAATAAAGTTAAAAAAAAAATTGGTCAAAAATAGGGGGGGAAAAAAGTATACATATTTGGTATCGCCACGTCCGTATCGACCGGATCTATAAACATATCACATGACCTAACCCCTCAGATGAACACAGCAAAAAAAAAAAACTGTGCTAGATAAACAACAGCAAGCGATCAAAAAGGCGTTTGCCCACCTATAATCTAACCGTCACCTCATCCTGCAAAAAATTATCCCCTACCTGAGACAATCGCCCAAAAACTAAAAAAACTATGGCTCAGAATATGGAGACACTAAAACATCATTTTTTTTGTTTTAAAAAAGCTGTTATTGTGTAAAACTTACATAAATAGAAAAAAAAGTATACATATTTGGCATTCCGCATTCGTATCGACCAGCTATATAAAAATATCACATTACCTAACCCCTCAGATGAACACCGTAAAAAATAAAAACTGTGTTAAATAAACAATTTTTTGTCACCTTACATCACAAAAAGTGTAATAGCAAGTGATCAAAAAGTCATATGCACCCCAAAATAGTGCCAATCAAACAGTCATCTCATCCCACAAAAAATGAGACCCTACCTAAGATGATCGCCCAAAAACTGAAAAAACTATGGCTCTCAGAATATGGAGACACTAAAACATGATTTTTTTTTTGTTTCAAAAATGATATTATTGTGTAAAACTTACATAAATAAAAAAAAGTATACATATTAGGTATTGCCGCGTCCGTATTGACCGGCTATAAAAAAATATCACATGACCTAACCCCTCAGATGAACACCGTAAAAAATAAAAAATAAAAACTGTGCTAAATAAACCATTTTTTGGCACCTTACATCACAAAAAGTGTAATAGCAAGCAATCAAAAAGTCACACGCACCCCAAAATAGTGCCAATAAAACGGTCATCTCATCCCGCAAAAATCATACCCTACCCAAGGTAATCGCCTAAAAACTGAAAAAATTATGTCTCTCAGACTATGGAAACACTAAAACATGATTTTCTTTGCTTCAAAAATGAAATCATTGTGTAAAACTTACATAAATAAAAAAAAGTATACATATTAGGTATCGCCGCATCCGTATCGACCGGCTCTATAAAAATATCACATGACCTAACCCCTCATATGAACACCGTAAAAAATATAAAATAAAAACTGTGCTAAATAAACCATTTTTTGTCACCTTACATCACAAAAAGTGTAATAGCAAGCGATCAAAAAGTCGCACGCACCCCAACATAGTGCCAATAAAACCATCATCTCATCCTGCAAAAATCATACCCTACCCAAAGTAATCGCCCAAAAACTGAAAAAATTATGTCTCTCAGACTATGGAAACACTAAAACATGATTTTTTTTTGCTTCAAAAATGAAATCATTGTGTAAAACTTACATAAATAAAAAAAGTATACATATTAGGTATCGCCGCATTCGTGACAACCTGGTCTATAAAAATATCACATGATGTAACCTGTCAGATGAATTTTGTAAATAACAAAAAATAAAAACGGTGCCAAAACAGCTATTTCTTGTTATCTTGCCTCACAAAAAGTGTAATATAGAGCAACCAAAAATCATATGTACCCTAAACTAGTACCAACCAAACGGCCACCCTATCCCATAGTTTCTAAAATGGGGTCACTTTTTTGCAGTTTCTACTCTAGGGGTGCATCAGGGGGGCTTCAAATGGGACATGGTGTAAAAAAAAACTGTCCAGCAAAATCTGCCTTCCAAAAACCGTATGGCATTCCTTTCCTTCTGCGCCCTGCCGTGTGCCCATACAGCAGTTTACGACCACATATGGGGTGTTTCTGTAAACTACAGAATCAGGGCCATAAATATTAAGTTTTGTTTGGCTGTTAACCCTTGCTTTGTTACTGGTAAAAATGGATTCAAATGGAAAATTTGCCAAAAAATTGAAATTCTGAAATCTCATCTCCATTTGCCAATAACTCTGGTGGAACACCTAAAGGGTTAACGACATTTGTAAAATCTGTTTTGAATACCTTGAGGGGTGTAGTTTCTTAGATGGGGTCACTTTTATGGAGTTTCTACTCTAGGGGTGCATCAGAGGGGCTTCAAATGGGACAGGGTGTCAAAAAAAACAGTCCAGCAAAACCTGCCTTCCAAAAACCGTATGGGATTCCTTTCATTCTGTGCCCTGCCGTGTGCCCGTACAGCGGTTTACGACCACATATGGGGTGTTTCTGTAAACTACAGAATCAGGGCTATAAATATTGAGTTTGGTTTGGCTGTTAACCCTTGCTTTGTTACTGGAAAAAAAATATTAAAATGGAAAATCTGCCAAAAAAGTGAAATTTTGAAATTGTATCTCTATTTTCCATTAATTCTTGTGGAACACCTAAAGGGTTAACGACGTTTGTAAAATCTGTTTTGAATACCTTGAGGGGTGTAGTTTCTTAGATTGGGTCAATTTTTTGCAGTTTCTACTCTAGGGGTGCATCAGGGGGACTTCAAATGGGACAGGGTGTCAAAAAAAACAGTCCAGCAAAACCTGCCTTCCAAAAACCGTATGGCATTCCTTTCCTTCAGGCGCATAAAAGAACATCGAAAGTTGATAGGGAAGACATCCAAATGGATCATGGACGTCACTGGGACATGCGAACAGGGAGAAGTTATCTAGAGTCAACAAAGTGGTAGCAGGGCCTCTCCTGTATAACGTTTCCTTATCCCAAATACCGCAGTGACATTCTCTGTGATCACCATGGTAGGCGCAGAAAAGAACATCCAGAGGTTATCTAGAGTCACTAATGAGGCAGCAGGCCCTCGCCCCTAAGGTTTTAGCTGATCACTTGCTCGAAATGTTTTTAAGGGTCATCAACAGGTCATCAATCATAATTTTTCAAGGGTGTGTATGATGCCCTCCTTTATGTGTAACAAGGGGTGTTTTGGAGTGCTGGTTCCTTGTAATTTTTGGCAGCCCTTTCACTTAGTGCATAGGCTTTTTGAGTGTAGGAGTCCCACTACCTGAACAATTGTACCACAATGTGAATGAGGCCCTCCTTTATGTGATATACAGACTGTTTCAGAGTCCCTCTTGCTTGTAATTATTTTTTTTGCAGCACTTGCACTTTTTATACAACTGAATATAAAGGAAATAATGTATCCTAGAAATTTTTACTGTAAGATAGATTTTTTTGGGGTGTTTTGTGCATATTTTTGTCAGTCTATAAAAGTGGCGTACAACTCAAACAACATGGTTCCCAGCAGCGACCTGGGAGTCCAAGATGCATCCATTCATCGTCCCTATGTGGTTCCATTCCCGTCCTCTGCGTGTTACGGGACACATACTGGTGTAAGGTGGGGACGGCACACCGGGAAAAATAGTGGCGGCTGGGGACTGAGTATCGAGGGACAGCCACCGCTATCAGGCTGCAGAAAGCCTCAGTGTCCACAAGCCCAGGAATTTGGCCCACCTATTAGGGTGTTTTGATGTCATGTGGCGGATCATGCTGGTGGTGGTGAGGTTGCTAGTGTTCACGCCCCTGCTCATTTTGGTACGGCATAGGTTGCAAATGACAATTCTTTTATCGTCCGCACTTTCCTCAAAATAGCGCCAGAGTGAGGAACAACTACCTCTTGGCAAGGGAGATTTCCGCAAGGGGGTGCTCCTGGGAGCAGTTGCGGGCTTGTTTAGTGTGGCCCGCCTTCTCCCTTTTGCTATCCCACTGCCTCTTCCAGCCTGTTGCGGTGCTGCGGATCCCTCCACCTCTGTATTGCCATCCCAGGTTGGGTCAACGACTTCATCGTCCTGCAACTCCTCTTCCACTTCCTCACGCTGGTCATCCTCCTGACTTGTTGACCCAACAGCAACCTCAGTTATTGACAACTGTGTCTTATCCTCATCATGAACCTTTAGAGACACTAATTGCGGTTGACTTTTTGGCAACTGTGTCTCATCATCATGATCCACCTCGTGAAACACTAATTGCCGTTCCCCACCACCATATTCTTCTAAATTTGGATGCTAAACAGATTTGGAATCAGGGCACAAGATCTCCTCATGTCCCTCTTCAAGCTGGCTTGTCGAGTGGCCCAAATTAAGGATTGGCGATGAAAATAGATCCTCAGAATATTCGAGTGTGGGATCACTTATTTGCAAAGACTCTCCATGGTGGGAGGTAGGAGGATCAGGGCAAGGATTCTGTTGACTCTTGGCTACTGAGACTGGACTTTGTGGAAGACATGGTGGTGCTTAACTGACTGGAAGCATTATCTGCTACATTCCAACTGACCACCTGCTCGCAGAGGTCTGACTTCGAGAGTGATGTCCTGCGCCGCCCTGCAAACTTGGACATGAAGATAGGTATCGTGGATGAGTGTGTTTCTTGTTCTCTGGCACAGTTTCACAGCAGGCACAGTTTCACGGCACCCAGTGCCACGGCCTCTGCATGCTCCATCAGCAGCACAGCCACTTCCCCGTCCATTACTGCTCGCTTTCATAATATTAAATGGTATATATGCTTGCAAATATTTCACACGTACAGTATCACAATTTTGTTAAGTGTATGCCCAAATAAATTACAGTCAATGTCACAGATATTTGTGATGCGGAAATATTATATATAAGAGAGGTACCACAGGTAATGGTGCTGCTGTCACCAGCGGCTTAAATTACAGTCAATATCACAAATTTTTGGGATGCAGAAACGTTACATAAGAGATGTAGCGCAGGTAATGTCACTGTCCGCAGCGTCTACGGAAAAAGTATACTGGATGTCACAGATATTTTTAGGATGCGCAAACATTATACAGGAGATGTAGCGTAGGTAATGGAACTGTCCAAAGCTGACACTGTCTACAGAAAAAGTACACTGGGTGTCACAGATATTTTTAGGATGCACAAAAGTTATACAGGAGATGTAGCGCAGGTAATGTCACTGTCCGCAGAGTCTACGGAAAAAGTATACTGGATGTCACAGATATTTTTAGGATGCGCAAACATTATACAGGAGATGTAGCGTAGGTAATGGAACTGTCCAAAGCGGACACTGTCAACAGAAAAAGTACACTGGATGTCACAGATATTTTTAGGATGCGCAAAAGTTATACAGGAGATGTAACGCTGGTAATGTCACTGTCCGCAGAGTCTACGGAAAAAGTACATTATATGTCACAGATATTTTTAGGCTGCGCAAATGTTACACAGGAGATATAGCACAGATAATGTCGCTGTCTGCTGCGGCCAAACAATTGTAAGCTATTTAGCGCAGGTTGCGCTGAAAATATATATTTTGCTGCCAGATACAACAATAGCCCTTAAATGTACTTTTGGATCTCTAACAATTGCACGCAATTTAGCGCAGGTTGGTAAAATATATATTGCTGCCAGACACAATAGTCCTTAAAAGGACTTTTGAGTCTCTAACACCAACCCTGCCTAACAAAAATATAAAATTCCCTACACTATCTGTCCCTTCTACAGCACAGTTCTCCCTGACTAAGACTGAGCCGAATCACATGTCATCGATGACGCATTCTGGCCAGCCAATCACTGTAATGCCAGTAACCAACATGGCTACAGCATTACAGTGAGTGTCAATACTTACCTGCATGTTTATTTTAGCCAACAAACGTGCAGGGAGGAGAATCGAACATCGAACTTGAGCACACACGGTATTCGGCCGAACACCGCAATGTGCCGAGCATTGCAATGCTCAAGCCGAACTGGTGTTTGGCCGAGCATGCGGGCTCAACACTAGTACACACCTGAAAAACCACAAAAGATCTTAGGCTCCTCTTGCTCCCTCTTCTGATGCAGTCTCGGCCTCTTCTTCCCCCTCTGGAGTGACAGTGGCATCTTCCACTCCGCAAACAGAGGATGTGGCTGCAACACCACCACCTCCACCACCGTCACCCAGCATTTCCACACTGTCCCATGGAAGAAGTTCAGCTGTGCATCCCCCAAACACGCGAGAGAAAGAATCCCCCTACCCACTCTCGATCCCTGGCCCTGAATGCCAGCATTTCAAAATTCCTGGCCTTTGAAATGCTGTCATTCCGTCTGCTAGAGACAGAGACTTTTAAAAACCTTATGGCGGTGGCTGTCCCACAGTACGTGGTTCCAAGCCGCCACTTCGTTTCCAGGCAAGCCATCTCTGCCCTGCACAACCAAGTGGTGGACAAAATCAGGTGTGCACTGGGCAATACCATCTGTGGAAAGGTCCACATAACTACGATACATAGACCAGTAAGCACGGGCAAGGACATTATATCTCCCTAACTGCACACTGGGTAAATACAGTTGCGGCTGGGCCTGAGGCGGATAGAAGTTTGGTGCATATCCTACCGCTACCGTGGATTGCAGGACATTTCCCGCTGCCTCCTCTTGCCTACTCCTCCTACTCCGCTTCCTCCTCTTCCGCCTCCTCATCCGGTCAGCGTAACACCTTCACCACCAACTTCAGCACAGCCAGGTGGATACGACAGCAGGCTGTTTTGAAACTTATCTGGAGCTGTGGACGGGCATGGAACCGGCATGGACCAAAGAGTGATTGGTGCCGCTGAGCCTCAAGCCTGTCCTGGTGGTGTGTGATAATGGGTGAAATCTCGTAGCAGCTCTGGGGCTAGCCAGTTTGATGATCATTCCTTGCCTGGCGCATGTGCTGAATTTGGTGGTGCAGAGGTGGTGCAGAAAGTGCAGGCCGTCTGTGCGCGCTTCAGCGTTCTCACCCTGATGCTGCTCGCCTGTCTGCGCTCCATCATAACTTCGGCCTTCCTGCTCACTGCCTCATATGTGACGTACCCACAAGGTGGAACTCTACCTTGCGAGCAGCAGCAGGCGATAGTGGAGTTTCAGCTGCAGCACTCACGGGTGAGTTGCTCTGTGGAACAGTACCACTTCACCACCAACAAGTGGGCCTCCATGCGGGATGTGTGTGATGTGTTTCAAGTACTCCTCCAACATGGCCAGTGCAGATGACACAGTCCTCAGCGTTCCTTCTCCAGGGTCTTGCAAAGGTGAGTAATTATGGTGTGGCTGTCTAATTAGGAGAAGTTAAATAGCCAGCCTTGAGGGCAGCTCAGTCCTTTGAATCCAGAGGAAAGAAAAGCAGGCTGTTTTGAGAGCTCCATTTATACAAGCAGGCAAATAACTCGAGTTTATGAGCGTTGGCATGTTTGATTTTTTAATTGTGTTTGTATTAAGTGTGTGACTTTAGATTAGGTGACTTCAGATTCAGGGACTTTAGTGGGGAACTGCAGTAAATCAGTTTCTTATCACTGCATTATCTTTCCTTGAGTAATCCCCATTTAGTATATGTCTAATTATTGACAGTGCAGTCCAGTGCACATCTTGTCTAATAAATGCAGTCCTGGAACAGCCGTTTGAGGGTGCATATCTTTGTTCAAAATGTGAGCAAATTGTCCATTTGGAATCGCACATCGAGTATCTAAATGGGCGAGTTTCAACATTCAAGGCGTTGACAATTTGGAAGAGAGTTTGCTGCTCACTAAGCAAACACTCTTTGGGGTAGATGAGGGGGAGGGGGACAGAGAGGAGGCTGAGGAAAGTGAGGTAGCTAGCTGGATAACAGTTATAAAGCGGGGTAGAGGGAAGAGTGCCAGGGAGGCTAGCCCTGATCTGACACACCCCAACAAGTTTGCAAGGTTGTCAGATGAGCCGGACACTTCCTCCGCCAGTGAGGGGAATGTCAGCTCCAGTAAGCAGGGGACCAGAAGAGCAGAGCAGGCCAGACAGGTGCTGGTAGTGGGAGATTCAATTATTTGGGGTACAGATAGGGCAATCTGTCACAAAGACCGGGATCATCGAACGGTGTATTGTCTTCCTGGCGCTCAAGTTCGACACATCGTGGATCAGGTTGCCAGATTACTGGGAAGGGCTGGAGAAGATCCAGCGGTCATGGTCCATATCGGAACCAATGACAAAGTTAGAGGTAGGTGGAGCGTCCATAAAAATGATTTTAGGGATTTAGGCAGCAGAAGATTAGGGAGGTTAACAAGTGCCTCAAGAACTGGTGTAGGAAGGAGGGGTTTGGGTTCCTAGAGAACTGGGCCGACTTCGCTGTTGGCTACAGGCTCTATCGTAGGGATCCGCTGCACCTCAATGGGGAAGGGGCAGCTGTGTTGGGGGAGAAGAAGGCTAGAAGGTTGGAGAAGTGTTTAAACTAGGGACTGGGGTAAGGTAATTACATTATAGGAGGAGAAGATAGTGCAGATTGAAACCTGCGGCAAGGTAATGGAACTGGGGGAGGAATGGAAGGAGGGACTAGAACAGTTCAGAAGGAAAGGTGTAGGGTAAAAAATATACATAAAACTCTTAAATGTATGTATTCTAATGCGAGAAGCCTGACTAATAAAACTGGGGAACTGGAATTAGTGATGTGTGAGGAGGACTATGACATAGTGGGAATAACTGAGACATGGCTGGATGATAGTTATGACTGGGCAGTTAATGTACAGGGTTACAGTCTGTTTAGAAAGGATCTCTAAAACCGGAAAGGGGGAGGGGTCTGCCTTTATGTAAAGTCCTGACTAAAGCCCACATTTCGAGAAGATATAAGTGAGAGATATGAACATGTGGAGTCACTGTGGGTAGAAATACATGGAGGCAAAACAATAATAAATTACTAATAGGAGTTTATTATAAACCACCTAATATACAAGAGTTCACAGAAAATCTACTACTAAACGAGATAGACAAGGCGGCAAATCATAATGAGGTTGTTATTATGGGGGACTTCTATTACCCAGATATAGACTGGGAAACTGAAACCTGTACATCTCATAAAGGAAACAGGTTCTTGGCAATAACCAAAGACAATTATCTTTCCCAACTGGTTCAGGACCCGACTAGAGGGACGGCCATACTAGACTTAGTATTAACCAATAGACCTGACAGAACAACAGATGTGCAAATTGGGGGACACCTGGAAAATATTGACCATAAAGTAATAACCTTCCAATTATCATTCAAAAGAGTGTTTCTTCAGGGAGGAACAAAAATACCAAACTTCAAAAAAGCTAAATTTAGCTAACTAAGAGAGGCCATAGGCCTAACTAACTGGGACAACGTCCCTTTAAAAATAAAAGTATAGCCACAAAATGGGATATTTTTAAAAAGCATCCTAAAATCTCATTGTGAGAGGTACATACCTTATGGGGATAAAAGGTTAAGGAACAAGAAGTAACCAATGTGCATAAATAGAACTGTAAATAAAGCAATAAATGACAAAAAGAAACCATTTAAATCAATAAAACAGGAGGATAGGGAGGAAGCAATGAAAATCTATAAGGAAAAAAATATAATATGTAAAAAACAAATAAAAGCGGCCAAACGAGAGACCGAGAGATTAATTGCCAAAGAGAGCAAATTAACCCTAAAATGTTCAATTATATAAATGGCAAAAAGTATAAATCTGAAGGTGTCGGCCCTTTACAGAGTGATGAGGGGGGAGTTGCAGAGAGTGATGAGGAAAAAGCAAAGCTATTATTTATTTTTTTCCCCCACTGTATTCACTGAAGAAAATAAACTGTCAGATGAAGTGGAGAATGTAAAAGTAAATTCTCCATTAAAAGTGCCCTGTCTGACCCAGGAAGAAGTACAGCAGTGTCTTAAAAAGATTAAAATAGACAAATCGCCAGGACCAGATGGTATATACCCCCGTGTCCTAAGAGAATTAAGTAATGTTATAACCAGACCCTTATTTCTGATATTTGCGGACTCTATACTGACAGGGAATGTCTCACAGGATTGGCGCATAGCAAATGTAGTGCCAATATTCAAAAAGGGTCCAAAAACAGATCCCGGAAACTATAGGCCTGTAAGTTTAACATCTGTTGTGGGTAAACTGTTTGAAGGTTTTCTAAGAGATGCTATCTTCCTGTCAGTCATTTCCCTATCCACATTTGTTTGCAGGGCAACTGCCCTGCTCCTACCCATATTTTGCTTTTTTTTGCAGCCCTCTAGCCCTTACTATAACTATTTTACACCCATTTTAGTGCACCAAAGTTCAGGTCCCCATTGACTTCAATAGGGTTCGGGTTCGAGTTCGGGTCCCGAACCCCAACTTTGACCCGAAGTTCAGCCATACCTAGCGAACCCAAACATTCATGATGACAAACAGTCATCTCTAAAAATGACTATTTAGTAAAATACTAAGGCCCAGATATATCAATGAATTTACACCAGTACTTTGTAAAATTTGGTGTTTAGGATGAGCGTCATATTTATAAAGTCATTGCACCATTCTTTCAAGCAGGACTTTAGAGCAATGAATTCTACTTATGTATTACAGATTCCAGAGTATGGTAAATATTTTGTAAACAATTTACTCTCAGCCCATCAGTTATAAGACAACACCTGTTTTTTATCAACCTGCTATGCGTGAGGATATGCCCATTGATAACTCTCAGATTAAAAATGTGCCATAAGCTTCCCTGGGAACAGATTGGCATATTCCTTCAATATGTAGATATGAAAATACAGTCACGCTTGTAATTACTGTTTCTCTTAATATCTATAACTAGTGTGGAAATTTGTTTATATATAAAAAAGAAACTAGCAAAATTGAAAGTCAATCCTTAATTAGAACCACTATTTGCAAAAGCTCTTCACTCTAGCTATGTTATGTTGACTCTATTTGACCATGTTGGTTGCTCATGGGTACCATGTATTACTACACTTTAGGGCAGTGTTTCCCAAATCTGGAATCCCCAACTGTTCATTAATTATTAAGTTCCCTAATGTTAAACAGGTCATTTTTCTATGGAATGTCTCAAGACATGGCTTACTGGGGTCGTTTGATGAAATGTTTGGGAATCATGCTCTAGGGAATTTCAGCCCAGTAACAGGAACCGAATACGATAATTACCAAGCGGCTACAGTAAGAGAAAAGGTCGCTCTCATTAGCCAACCCTTTAATATGTTATCAGAATTTCTAAACTTTTGGATTTGAAAAGCTAGAAAATACAAGTAAGAGTGGTTAGACGATCTAATGAAAGGGCTTATGAATGAATCTGCTCATTACATTTAAAACTTTAGCAATATTAAAATGTTTGCGCTTGTAGATCAATTACAATTATAGAAACTAACTGATACTGAAACAATCCTACTTTCCGAATAATTTTCACAGGCTGCTGTGATAATTTCTGGAGCTTTCTTTAATGGAAACTTTGTTGGGGATTAAAAGCATCTCAAGTACTTCTTTTTATCTGCGTCCAATAGCATCTTTTGTTATAAGGTCTCGCTGTGATTCTCCTGGACATAAAGTGAATGCTCAGAATGGCAAGGGCACTTTCATTTGTATGTGCTTTAACCTCTGAAGGCTTTTAATAGGGGATTGCATGCAATGAAACACATCTGTGTGTCTGACAGAAGTTTAATGTCAGTATGGGAAATGGAAGTTGCTGCAGGTTGAAATCATTTTTGTTCACAAATTGTCGCAAGCTGAGATCAATCTTTTTTCATGTTATATCCTGCTGGCTACTTCAGAGAAATAAAACAAATGCTCTTCAAAGCTATTTATTTTTTTCTTACTTCTCCATAAAATTTTAATAGTCCGCTTATAAACAGTAGGCAACGGTGTTCAGGTTTAAGTTTTAATGGACAGCATCAAACTAGATAAAATAAATTAAGGCAAAACATATGTTTAAAAAAATCTAGAACAAAACAAAGATTTCCTAAGTAAATAGTAGAGAAACGGTTAAAAAAATTTTTTTCGGATATATACAACGCATATAGCAGGCTAAAAAAAATAACAAATCACATATGAAATCTCATAGCCTTGTCCAAAAAAAAATCATAGGAAAAACATACCAAAATTTAACTTTTATTACTAATAGCCTTAAAAATATTATGACCATAAAAGAATAATAAAATGTTCACATATCTTTTTGCAGAATTGCAAACCTTGTATTGTTATTTGAAAGCCAAAACTAGACAAAATACTCAGGGGTTCATTTATCACATCTGCCACGAAAGTTGCAAATGATGACTACATTTATTGCATATTTGTGCGAAGAGATGAGTGAAGTTTTGAAAAATTCGATTTGGCAGCTTTGCCGGAGTTCGCCAAGAAATTAGATTTGCTAATCCCAGGACACTCTGCCTTAGGTTATAGTCACAAGGATTGGCCATGCTGCGGACATGCTGCAGTGAAAACTGCACGGCTAATTAGCCCCCAGATGACTTACATTTAGAAATGATTGAATAAATAGAGGTTGTCACAAGTAGTTGAGCGGACACCTGGATGTTCGGGTTCGACGGGTTCGGCCGAACTTCGGAAAAAAGTTTGAGTTTGGGACCCGAACTTGACCCCGAACCCGAACCCCATTGAAGTCATGTGGTTAAGAGCATGGCAAGTGCTCTGCAAACAAATGTGGATAGGGAAATTACTTAAAATAACATAAAATACGTAAAAATAAAAAATAATAATTTTGATCTAGGAGGACCAGGTCCATACGAAGTAGGAGGTTGAGGAGGCGGAGGATGTGGCGGTGTAGGTGGAAGTGGCGATGGAGGAGAAGGAGGTAGCCTGCACTGCTTTTAATTTTTTTATTTTTATTAGGGTACACCCCAAAACATTGGGAAATATAACCCTCCAGTCGTGCTAAACACACCGTCAGACAATACACCGGCTGCAGGGCAGGCCAGCACCTACAAGGCGTAAAGGGCAAGCTCAGGCCATGTGCCCAATTTGGAGACCCAGAAGTTGCAGGGACTGACCCCTGTCAGTTAGTTCGTGTAGGCGTGTGCATACTTACTGCCCCACCATGTTGCACGTCCCCGTGATGTTCACAATCCAATTAGATATCTGCTCTATCAACTTTCGATGTTCTTTTATGCGCCTACCATGGTGATCACGGGTGGCGGGGAATCAGGGTTCCAGGCCGAAGAGGGAGCGTTAGAAAAAGAGACCAAATTTAAGGGAGATAAATGTATAAAAAAAAATTGGGATCGAGCAGAAATGTGGGGGCGGCTCACGCAGGCAGTCACGCATCTACGCATCATCTCGCGAGACGCGAGATTTCCTTTGAACGCGCGCACACAGGCGCGCGCGTTCACAGGAATTGCAGGTAAGTGAGTGGATCTACAGCCTGCAAGCGGCGATCGTTCGCTGGCAGGCTGTAGATGCGATTTTTTTAACCCCTAACAAGTATATTAGACGCTGTTTTGATAACAGCATCTAATATACCTGCTACCTGGTCCTCTGGTGGTCCCTTTTGCTTGGATCGACCACCAGAGGACACAGGCAGCTCTGTAATAAGTAGCACCACACTACACTACACCCCCCCCCTGTCACTTATTAACCCATTATTAACCCCTGATCACCCCATATAGACTCCCTGATCACCCCCCTGTCATTGATCACCCCCCTGTAAGGCTCCATTAAGACATCCGTATGTGTTTTATGGATCCACGGATCCATGGATCGGATGCGCAAAACACATACGGACGTCCGAAAGGAGCCTTACAGGGGGGTGATCAATGACAGGGGGGTGATCACCCCATATAGACTCCCTGATCACCCCCCTGTCATTGATCACCTCCCTGTCATTGATCACCCCCCTGTAAGGCTCCATTCAGACGTCCGTATGTGTTTTACGGATCCATGGATCGGATCCGCAAAACACATAAGGACGTCTGAATGGAGCCTTACAGGGGATTGATCAATGACAGGGGGGTGATCACCCCATATAGACTCCCTGATCACCCCCCGGTCATTGATCACCCCCCTGTAAGGCTCCATTCAGACGTCCGTATGTGTTTTACGGATCAGCAAAACTCATACGGACGTCTGAATGGAGCCTTACAGGGGGGTGATCAATGACAAGGGGGTGATCACCCCATATAGACTCCCTGATCACCCCCTGTCATTGATTACCCCCCTGTAAGACTCCATTCAGACATCCGTATGTGTTTTACGGATCCACGGATCCATGGATCGGATCCGCAAAACACATACGGACGTCTGAATGGAGCCTTACAGGGGGGTGATCAATGACAGGGGGTTGATCACCCCATATAGACTCCCTGATCACCCCCCTGTCATTGATCACCCCCCTGTAAGGCTCCATTCAGACGTCTGTATGTGTTTTGCGGATCCGATCCATGGATCCGTGGATCCGCAAAACACATACGGACCTCTGAATGGAGCCTTACAGGGGGGTGATCAGGGAGTCTATATGGGGATATCACCCCCCTGTCATTGATCACCCCCCTGTAAGGCTCCATTCAGACGTCCGTATGTGTTTTGCGGATCCGTGGATCCGCAAAACACGGACACCGCGGATCACAAAACACATACGGACGTCTGAATGGAGCCTTACAGGGGGGTGATCAATGACAGGGTGGTGATCACCCCATATAGACTCCCTGATCTCCCCCCTGTCATTGATCACCCCCATACTCTTTGGAATTTGGGCCCCTTTGCGCACCTAGGCTGCAAAAAAGTGTCACACATGTGGTATCGCCGTACTCAGGAGAAGTTGGGAAATGTGTTTTGGGGTGTCTTTTTACATATACCCATGCTGGGTGAGAGAAATATCTCTCTAAAAGACAACTTTTCCCATTTTTTTATACAAAGTTGACATTTGACAGAGATATTTATCTCACCCAGCATGGGCATGTGTAAAAAGACACCCAAAAACACATTGCCCAAATTCTCCTGAGTACGGCGATACCACATGTGTGACACTTTTGTACAGCCAAGGTGGGCAAAGGGGTCCAAATTCCAAAGAGCACCTTTAGGATTTCACAGGGCATTTTTTTACACATTTTGATTTCAAACTACTTCTCACACATTAAGTCCCTAAAAAGCCAGGGCAGTATAACTACCCCACAAGTGACCCCATGTTGGAAAGAAGACACCCCAAGGTATTTTGTGATGGGCATAGTGAGTTCATGGAAGTTTTTATTTTTTGTCACAAGTTAGTGGAATATGAGACTTTGTAAGAAATAAATAAATAAATCATCATTTTCCGCTAACTTGTGACAAAAAATAAAAAGTTCTATGAACTCAATATGCACATCAGCGAATACCTTAGGGTGTCTACTTTCCGAAATGGTGTCATTTGTGGGTTTTTTGTACTGTCTGGCTGATGTAGAACCTCAGGTGCTCAGAAAGTCAGAGCTGCTTCAAAATGCAGAAATTCAAATTTTTGTACCATAGATTGTAAACGCTATAACTTTTACACAAACCATTTTTTTTTTACCCAAACATTTTTTTTTATGAAAGACATGTAGAACAATAAATTTATAGAAAAATTTATATAGAAATGTAGTTTTTTTTAAAAAACTGAAAGTGAAAATTTTCATTTTTTTACAAAAATTTTGGTAAATTTCGATTAATAACAAAAAATTTAAAAATGTCAGCAGCAATGAAATACCACCATATGAAAGCTCTATTAGTGAGAAGAAAAGGAGGTAAAATTCATTTGGGTGGTAAGTTGTATGACCGAGCAATAAACCGTGAAAGTAGTGTAGTGCAGAATTGTAAAAAGTGGTCTGGTCATTAAGGGGGTTTAAGCTAGGGGAGATGAGGTGGCTAAAGAAGCATTTCAGAAATTTTATTCCCTGTCACCTATGCAGAGCAGGGGTTTATTCACGTCTAAAATTGTATAATGTCAACCCAAGAATGTAACAGAAAAATTACAGAAATTAATTAACCTATCTACTTGGTAAAGCAGGGGTCTATGACAGAAAAAAATTGTTTATTGTCACCCGAAAATGTCAAATAAAAATTATTGAAATGTTTTAAGCTGTCAACTAGGTAGAGGAGGGGTATATTACACCCAAAAATTGTGAATTTACCATAAAATGTAACTGACAAATGTTATATATTTTTTTATTGGTCTAATAGGTATAGCAGTGGTACATCACACCAAAAAATTGCTGAATTTAACCAGAAAATGAAACTGACAATTTATTTTTATTTTTTTATTTTGTTAACCGGCCTACTAGGTATAGCAGTAGTACTATACACCCAAAAATTTGTGAATTTCACCCGAAAATGTTAATGACAATTTTTATTTATTTGTTAACCGGCCTACTAGGTATAGCAGTGGTACTATACACCCAAAAATTGGTTAATTTCACCAGAAAATGTAACAGATATATATATATTTTTGTTTTACAGGTCTAATAGGTATAGCAGTGGTACTATACATCCAAAATTTGTGAATTTCACCCGAAAATTGTAAATGACAAATAAGTTAAATGATATTAAATAAAACATGTACAAAAAAAAATAAAAAAATTGATTTATGAGGTGGAGTTCCATATGGCGTAGGAGTTTGAGGAGGTGGTGGACGTAGCAGAGTAGGTGGAAGCGGCGGTGGAGGAGGACGAGATAGACAACACAGGTTTTTGGTTTTAATAAAAAAATATTAAATTAAGGTACATTCCAAAAGAGTGTGAAATATCCAAAATACAAACATGAGCAATTGCACTGCAGTATAAAAATGGCTGGTTAGTGCCGGTATACATGTCTATTCTGGACAAGGTACGGACAAGTCCTGAGGGATCCATGCCTG
This sequence comes from Bufo bufo, assembly GCF_905171765.1. Classification (NCBI taxonomy): domain Eukaryota; kingdom Metazoa; phylum Chordata; class Amphibia; order Anura; family Bufonidae; genus Bufo; species Bufo bufo. The sequence continues at coordinate 88,259,932 of NC_053394.1, forward strand.
GTTCATTTTAATGAACGTGAGCTTGTCCACATTGGCTGTGGACAGGCGGCTGCGCTTTTCTGTGATGAGGCCCCCTGCCGTGCTAAACACACGTTCAGATAATACATTGGATGCAGGGCAGGCCAGCACCTCCAAGGCATAAAGGGCAAGCTCAGGCCATGTGCCCAATTTGGAGACCCAGAAGTTGAAGGGGGCAGACCCGTCATTCAGTACCTGTAGGCGTGTGCACACATACTGCTCCACCATGTTGGTGAAATGCTGCCTCCTGCTAAGACGTTCCATATCAGCTGGTGGTGCTGGTTGTTGTGGCGTGCTGACAATGCTTTTCCATATTTCGGCCCTGCTAACCCTGCCTTCTGAGGTGCTGGCAGTGCCCCAGCTGCGTTGGCGACCTCTCATCAAAAGATTCAAAGACAGGAAGAAAACTGACAGAATATAGTGTGTATAGCTATTTATAGTTTTTAAAAAAAAAAAAAGAAATAACGTATGGATTATGGACTAAAAATAGACATGTGCGACCATAGAGGTTTAATAGAATGAAGAATGAGAGTTTTATTAATATTGAATTTTAGAGATTGGATTAATATTATATCGAAGAGAAGATACAGCTGACTTTAATATGAAAAGATTCATACACACGGATCTAAAAGTGAAATCAAAGAAGTATCCAAAACAGGAGATCAGTCAAGAAATAGGAACATTCAGATTAAATGTAGAAAAGATTTAAGGAATCTAAAAACACAAAGAAATAAAAACAATCTAACCAAAAAAGAAATGGAAGCCATAAAAGAGCTGCAAACCAACAAAGAGATAATTATCCGTCCGGCGGACAAAGGTGGTGCAGTAGTTGTCTTAAATAATGAGGACTATATACGAGAATGTAATAGACAGTTTAAATGATGAGGATACATATGAGAAATGTAGACAAGACCCAACAGATGAATACTACAAACGATTGGTAGAATATTGTAAAAAAGGTAACGATGCAGGCTTTGTGTTGGAACAGGAAGCAAGATATATTATGGAGACACCCAAGAGGATTGGTAGAATATTGTAAAAAAGGTAACGATGCAGGCTTTTTGTTGGAACAGGAAGCAAGATATATTATGGAGACACCCAAGAGGATACTGGTATTTTACTGTAATCCGAAGATTCACAAAGATAGTACTATACCACCAGGCAGACCTATTGTGTCTGGAATAGGTTCAATATCTTGCAATCTGTCCCAATATATTGATAAAATCCTGCAGCCGATCGTTAGGAATACACCGTCATATATTAGGGATACGACAGAGATAGTTAGGATTATAGAATTAATAGAATGGAATGAAGGATGGTTGTTAGGTACACTAGACGTAAGCTCCTTGTACACAGTAATAGACCACACATTGGGTCTGGAAGCTCTGCAAAAACAGTTAATGAACAAAAAAATAATGGAAGAAGAACAAATGTCTTTTTTACTCGAAGGAGTAAAATACATACTTAATCACAATTACTTGTATTTAAAGGGCTTCTGTCACCCCACTAAAGTCATATATTTTTTTTTTGGGCTAGTTAAATAACTTATCTTGCGATATATGAAAATATAATGGTGTTACTTACTTTGATTCAGCAGTTTCTTCTAAAAAACTAACTTTTATAATATGTAAATTAGGTCTCTACCAGCAAGTAGGGCGGCTACTTGCTGGTAGCAGCTGCAGAAAACCGCCCCCTCGTCGTGTTGATTGACAGGGCCAGCCGGGATCTCCTCCTCCGGCCAGCCCTGTCGGCATTTCAAAAATCGCGCGCCTGTGTTCATTCGGCGCAGGCGCTCTGAGATGACAAGGCTCGCCTCCTCAGCACTCCCTCAGTGCGCCTGCGCCGATGACGTCTTCTATTTTGGTGATGTCATCGGCGCAGGCACACTGAGGGAGTTCTGAGGAGGCGAGCCTCCTCATCTCAGATCGCCTGCGCAGAATGAACACAGGGGCGCGATTTTTAAAATGCCGACAGGGCTGGACGGAGGAGGAGATCCCGGCTGGCCCTGTCAATCAACACGACGAGGGGGCAGTTTTCTGCAGCTGCTACCAGCAAGTAGCCGCCCTACTTGCTGGTAGAGACCTAATTTACATATTATAAAAGTTTGTTTTTAGAAGAAACTGCTGAATCAAAGTAACACCATTATATTTTCATATATCGCAGGATAAGTAATTTAACTAGCCCAAAAAAAAAAAAACTTTAGTGGGGTGACAGAAGCCCTTTAAGAAAGAATTCTATGTGCAGAAAAAGGGGACAGCCACGGGGACCAGATTCGCCCCCCAGCTATACCAATTTATTTATGGCAGATTTGGAGGCTGAAGTCATCCAGCCCAGGCTGGGGACGGATCTGGTCATATGGCGTCGCTATATTGACGATATAGTATTTATTTGGAAGAATACGGCAGAAACACTTGATATATTTTTAAAACATATCAACAGCAATAATAGGAATCTAAAATTCACAGCAATGATCAGTGAATCGGACATACAATTTTTGGATCTAAATATAAAAGTAGAAGGACAAAGACTTGTGTGTAACACTTATGTGAAACCAGTGATGAAGAATAGCTTCATTTGGTACTCTAGTTGCCACCTACCAAGGTGGCTTACAAATTTTCCAACCAGTCAATAATGGAGACTCAAAAGAAACTGTACTGAAAATGAACAGTTTGAAAAGGAAGCCTGACATCTAAATCAACAAATCATAGAGAAAGGCTATCCTCAGCATATATTAGAAAATGCATTAAATAAAGTCAAAAGTATGGATAGAACAGATTTTTTTTTTATTCCTAAACAGAAGAAAGAACAAGAAGATTTGATCAGAATGATTTTGCCGTATCATCCACAATATAGAAAGTTAGAACAAATTATTAAAAAACATTGGTATCACCTGTTGAATAATAAAGTGATAGGACCCCAACTGACTAATATACCACATATTACATATACTAGGGTGATAAATCTGGGATTGAAAGTAGCCCCATCAATAAGAAATAAGAAACTAATAACAAAACAGAACTGGTTAATATCGAAGGGTTTCCATAAATGTGGACGCTGTTATTGTTGTAAATGTAGTTCCTTTACAAAGAAAACCATGAAAGCACAATCCACACAAAACACATTCAGTTTAGAAATCAAGGAAGGATTAACATGTGACTCGACTGATGTGATATATCTAATACAATGTCCTTGTGCTAAACAATATATAGGGAGGACAAAAAGACCAATGCACAAAAGAATAGCCGAGCATATGAGGAATATAGAAAGGCTATGAATTATACTCCCTTTCAAAACACTATAAGGAGAAACATAATTGCGACCCTTCCAGCCTTATATACATGGTATTAGAAAGGGTAAAGAAAACCTGGAAGGGTGGTAATCATATAGCACACATGTCAAGAGTCGAGTCCAAGAGGATTTTTGAATTTGACAGTATGATACCAAGAGGTTTAAATGCAGAAATGGAGATATTCGGTTTCCTGTAGGTGGGGTGGCAGTCCACTGGTGATGAGACATCGGGTGTCTGGCTGTTTATCAGCACAAAGATCTCTCCTTCCCGGTGGATTACCCCCCACATGTACAGCTCATCAAAAGATTCAAAGACAGGAAGAAAACTGACAGAATATAGTGTGTATAGCTATTTATAGTTTAAAAAAATATATAAAAAAACAAGAAATAACGTATGGATTATGGACTAAAAATAGACATGTGCGACCATAGAGGTTTAATGAATGAAGAATGAGGGTTTTATTAATATTGAATTTTAGAGATTGATTAAAATTATCGAATTTTTATTGAAATATATAAGTAAAAGAGCAACAAAATCGATACGATTTATATGGTGATCTAAGAGCTATGTGAGCATGGAGAGTGAGCGATATGGAAAGGAAATTAGATATGATAAGAAAGAGATTGAGACTAGAAAGATAAAAAGAGAGTATCACACAAAATTAAAAGGATGCAAAGAGGGGTCACATAAAAATTCCTAACTAACGCATCAAAAACGCACAAAAAACGCAGGTGCGGTTTTTAGTATTTTTAGAATTTTTTTGTATTTTTACTATGTTCATCTTTTAATATAACTATCATGTTTATTTAAGTACTATCTTAAATATAATTATTATATGTGTATGAATAAGCAACAATACACTGCGTGCAGAATTATTAGGCAAATGAGTATTTTGACCACATCATCCTCTTTATGCATGTTGTCTTACTCCAAGCTGTATAGGCTCGAAAGCCTACTACCAATTAAGCATATTAGGTAATGTGCATCTCTGTAATGAGAAGGGGTGTGGTCTAATGACAGTCAACACCCTATATTAGGTGTGCATAATTATTAGGCAACTTCCTTTCCTTTGGCAAAATGGGTCAAAAGAAGAACTTGACAGGCTCAGAAAAGTCAAAAATAGTGAGATATCTTGCAGAGGGATGCAGCACTCTTAAAATTGCAAAGCTTCTGAAGCGTCATCATCGAACAATCAAGCGTTTCATTCAAAATAGTCAACAGGGTCGCAAGAAGCGTGTGGAAAAACCAAGGGCGCAAAATAACTGCCCATGAACTGAGAAAAGTCAAGCGTGCAGCTGCCAAGATGCCACTTGCCACCAGTTTGGCCATATTTCAGAGCTGCAACATCACTGGAGTGCCAAAAGCACAAGGTGTGCAATACTCAGAGACATGGCCAAGGTAAGAAAGGCTGAAAGACGACCACCACTGGAACAAGACACACAAGCTGAAACGTCAAGTCTGATTTTTCTAAGGTTTTATGGACTGATGAAATGAGAGTGAGTCTTGATGGGCCAGATGGATGGGCCCGTGGCTGGATTGGTAAAGGGCAGAGAGCTCCAGTCCGACTCAGACGCCAGCAAGGTGGAGGTGGAGTACTGGTTTGGGCTGGTATCATCAAAGATGAGCTTGTGGGGCATTTTCGGGTTGAGGATGGAGTCAAGCTCAACTCCCAGTCCTACTGCCAGTTTCTGGAAGACACCTTCTTCAAGCAGTGGTACAGGAAGAAGTCTGCATCCTTCAAGAAAAAACATGATTTTCATGCAGGACAATGCTCCATCACACGCGTCCAAGTACTCCACAGCGTGGCTGGCAAGAAAGGGTATAAAAGAAGAAAATCTAATGACATGGCCTCCTTGTTCACCTGATCTGAACCCCATTGAGAACCTGTGGTCCATCATCAAATGTGAGATTTACAAGGAGGGAAAACAGTACACCTCTCTTAACAGTGTCTGGGAGGCTGTGGTTGCTGCTGCACGCAATGTTGATGGTGAACAGATCAAAACACTGACAGAATCCATGGATGGCAGGCTTTTGAGTGTCCTTGCAAAGAAAGGTGGCTATATTGGTCACTGATTTGTTTTTGTTTTGTTTTTGAATGTCAGAAATGTATATTTGTGAATGTTGAGATGTTATATTGGTTTCACTGGTAAAAATAAATAATTGAAATGGGTATATATTTGTTTTTTGTTAAGTTGCCTAATAATTATGCACAGTAATAGTCACCTGCACACACAGATATCCCCCTAAAATAGCTAAAACTAAAAACAAACTAAAAACTACTTCCAAAAATATTCAGCTTTGATATTAATGAGTTTTTTTGGGTTCATTGAGAACATGGTTATTGTTCAATAATAAAATGAATCCTCAAAAATACAACTTGCCTAATAATTCTGCACTCCCTGTATGAAAGACATAAAGAAATGAGGGTAATATGGTGACTACAATGCCAGTAGTTGGATCGCAAATATAGATTTTGTGGATTATCCTTTTTCAAAATCACCTGTGAGGAAAAGATTGCTGACCTTATAAAAAGAACATTATCGTATCTGCTGTCCACCACTGAGGAAGGGGCGTTCTTTTGACCCCGAAACGCGTTTGGTAAAGAAGGACAGCAATTGAATTTACACTCCACGATATACAGTTCAGATACAGGAGCGATTTACAATTACAATTATTTGAAGCTTAACAATCGATCCGATATAGCGGAGCAGAGAAGTTTTCGAGATCTTTAAATACGCCCTGCTTCCTGCTGCCGTCACGTGGGACGCCACGAGAAGATGGCTGGATCACGTGGGATGCTGCAGAGGTCCTAGAAGGCTGAAAAGTTAGGAAGACATCGGAGAAGCTACATACGACGTGGAGTGGTAAAGTACATACGAACTGTGCAATATAAGTCTGGATGCGAACATAGAACAGAGAAGGCTATTTAGATATCGATTCACTATATGGTTTTAATACAGATGGACATTGCACCTTAGCTACTATTGGATAGTTTTTATTATGATTTTGTCTATATCACGATTTTTTATACGATTATTTCACATTGGGACTTTGATGCTGCTGGTTCTCCTATCGTGATGCACATGAGACTGCTGTTGATCCATTGATATTGCTGCTGATTTTATTGGCTGCTACTGCACATAGCACTTTTCCATTGCTGCTATTTAATTGTCGCACATAACACTTTGTCATTGCTGTTGCTTAACTGCTGCTGGGTACTGTCTGATATATTGCGGGCCAATACATATAGCAATTTTTATTGTTGTGTGACATCTATTGTTGATCTGATCCATTAATTGTACTGCTGTTTTTTTGCTGTCTATATATATTATATTGCTGCCAATCCATATAGCACATTTTTTCTATTGCTTGTTATCTGCTGCTGATCTGGATACATTGATTTTATAATTATTGTTGCTGATTTTTAGGTTTTAGTATTCACAATAACAATAAATGCATGTTTATCTAATCTATGATTGATGGTCTATGTGGCCCTGATAACAGAGTGCCCCCCTCATACATTATTTTAACCTCTTCCTCGTCCTGTGCCTTCGCTTTGTGCTTCCACTGTGCCCCTGCTGTCAGGTGTATGCAAAATAATTGTGGAGCCCCATTTATGGGTCTTCAACACAGTGAAAGCCAGATATCCCTCAAAAGAAGGAAAACCGAGCAAGAGGGGTGTCCCATTACAGAGATCACCAAATCCACCATATTAAGTGGCCCCTATGTCAAGATTCCGCTATTTTACAAGCTTTAAGGATGTGTCGGGGAAGACCTAAGCCAGTTATCCATCCACAGACAGCTGTTTCGGGGTGTTGCCCCCTCATCAGTGTGGAGTAGGATTCTGGCTAACCGGGAGTAATGCCTTGGAGACTACTCAAACAAAACAATGGCTGATCTTAGGGAGACCAGCTACAGAAAACACTGTGGAGCCTCATTTAAGAGTCTCGACACCAGCAGCGCATCTACCAGCGCTTGCGCTTGTACTCGCGAATCTTACGATCACGCTCCAGTGAGGGAATAAAGGACGGTACGTTGTCCTTGTAACGGGGATCCAGCAGCGTGGCCACCCAGTAATCAGCACAAGTTAGAATGTGGGCAACTCGGTGGTCCTTGCGGAGACACTGCAGCATGTAATCGCTCATGTGTGCCAGGCTGCCCAGGGGCAACGAAAAGCTGTCCTATGTGGGAGGTGTATCATCCGTGTCCTCTGTATCCCCCCATCCACGCAACAGTGATGGCCATGAGCTGGTCTGGGTGCCACCCTGCTGTGAACATGGTTCCTCCTCCTCCCTCTCCTTCTCCTCATCCTCCACCTCGTCATCCTCCAGAACTGTGCCCTGGCTGGACAATTGTGTACCTTGGGTTTGTGGGTGCAGGAACCCACCCTCGGAGCCACTTGGGAATGACTGGCCGGAAACCCTACGAAATTATCCCTCTTCCTCCTCCTCCTCCTCCTGTGCCACATCCTCTTCCATCATCGCCAGGAGCGTTTTTTCAAGGAGGCATAGAAGTGGGATAGTAACGCTGAGAACGGCGTTATCGGCACTGGCCATGTTGGTGGAGTACTCGAAACAGCGCAACAAGGAACACAGGTCTCGCATGGAGGCCCAGTAATGGTGGTGAAGTGGTGCTGTTCCGCCGAGCGACTCACCCGTGCGTGCTGCAGCTGAAACTCCACTATCGCCTGCTGCTGCTAGTCTGGCCAGCATGTGCAAGGTGGAGTTCCACCTTGTGGGAACGTCGCATATGAGGCGGTGAGCGGGAAGGTCGAAGTTCCGCTGCAGCGCTGACAGGCGAGCAGCGGCAGGGTGAGAACACCGAAAGCGCGCACTGACGACCCGCACTTTATGCAGCAGCTCTGACATATCAGGGTAAGTTTAAGGAATCTCTGCACCACCAAATACAGCACATGCACCAGGCAAGGGGATGTGCGTCAAACCGGCTAGTCCCAGAGCTGCTACGAGATTTCACCCATTATCGAACACCACCAGGCCGGGCTTGAGGCTGACTGGCACAAACCACTCATCGGTCTGTTGTTCAAGGTCAGTCCACAGCTCCTGCACGGTGTGGGGTTTGTACCCCAAACAGATAAGTTTTAAAACTGCCTGCTGTTGTTTATTTCTGGCTGTGCTGAAGTTGGTGGTGAAGGTGTTACGCTGACCAGATGAGGAGCTGGTAGAGGATGAGGAAGCAACAGGAGGCAAACTGAAGCGTTCTGCAATCCTCGGTGGTGGATGGACATGCGCCAAACTGCTATCCGCCTCGGGCCCAGCCGCCACTGCATTTACCCAGTGTGTTGTTATGGAGATATAACGGCCATGACCGTGGTTACTGGTTCACGTATCCATAGTCAGGTGCACCTTGCCACAGATGGCGTTGCGCAGTGCACAACTGAGTTTGTCCCCTACTTGGTTGTGCAGGGAAGGGATGTCTCGCCTTGAAAAGTAGTAGCGGCTGGGTGGGAGACTGGGTGGGAGACAATGTGAAGGAACTGGATCCACTGTCAGCAACCCAATCTACTATCACTGACACACTATTACGTAACATACAAAATATCAATTCTGCGTCCCAGTGGCCGGAGTGGAGCCGCAACAGTCACTGCCGGCAATTGAGCAGCCTCACTCCAATCCCTGCGCAAGCAGAACGAATATGGAACATATAGGTTACATGCGCCAAAATAACATTAAGTTGGCGGATTACTGTAGTAATGACATATAGAGGTGATAAAAGTGATAAGATAAATGCAATCTAAAAGGAATAATGTCCCGGTAACGTTATAAATAGAAATTCGTTTCTCCTGAAGGTTAGCAAAAATGTCCAAATGTGCCAGAGGTACCAACAGGTGGTGGTGTGTAGTCTATTCACAATGGTGCGGTAGTTTGGTTCATTCAATCATTAGGCCAGCGGCGTCCCGCTTATGGTCTAGAGTTAATCCGACAGTTGGACAAAAGGACATAGAGGAACAGTCTTACCGGTGATGGAGGGTTCTCACAATAAGGAGAAACCTCTGCCGTCTAACGAAACTCAATCCTGGTTTTTGTGCAGTCGGGTAGGGCTCGCGGTAGATGCTGTAAATCACCTGTTCGCAGTCGAATCACTGCACGAGGTCCCGCTTGTTTGAGTCCTAATAGAATATCCCAACCTTTCAGATGGATGTTTCAGATCGGCTGTGCGTGACGAGTCGGCTCAAGATTGTTCCTTTCTTCAGTCGATGCGGTGCACTCGCATATGCTTGAATTTGGGGGGTCAGACCAGACGCGTTTCGGGGTTAAAGTATCCCCTTTAACCCCGAAACGCGTCTGGTCTGACCCCCAAATTCAAGCATATGCGAGTGCACCGCATCGACTGAAGAAAGGAACAATCTTGAGCCGACTCGTCACGCACAGCCGATCTGAAACATCCATCTGAAAGGTTGGGATATTCTATTAGGACTCAAACAAGCGGGACCTCGTGCAGTGATTCGACTGCGAACAGGTGATTTACAGCATCTACCGCGAGCCCTACCCGACTGCACAAAAACCAGGATTGAGTTTCGTTAGACGGCAGAGGTTTTCTCCTTATTGTGAGAACCCTCCATCACCGGTAAGACTGTTCCTCTATGTCCTTTTGTCCAACTGTCGATTAACTCTAGACCATAAGCGGGACGCCGCTGGCCTAATGATTGAATGAACCAAACTACCGCACCATTGTGAATAGACTACACACCACCACCTGTTGGTACCTCTGGCACATTTGGACATTTTTGCTAACCTCAGGAGAAACGAATTTCTATTTATAACGTTACCGGGACATTATTCCTTTTAGATTGCATTTATCTTATCACTTTTATCACCTCTATATGTCATACTACAGTAATCCGCCAACTAATGTTATTTTGGCGCATGTAACCTATATGTTCCATATTCGTTCTGCTTGCGCAGGGATTGGAGTGAGGCTGCTCAATTGCCGGCAGTGACTGTTGCGGCTCCACTCCGGCCACTGGACGCAGAATTGATATTTTGTATGTTACGTAATAGTGTGTCAGTGATTTTTACATTTTAAACTATCGCAAGTACCTTTAATAAACTTTATAACTTATATAACTAACTAATAAATACCAATTACCAATATCCTAGTGTGTGCCCAGTTATCTCTTTTCTACATTTTTCCCACTCTAGCAGCGGGTTGACGCTGCTAAAACTGAGAGCACCCTACTTGGTGCATCAACCTCCCTGTGCATCTAACTTAACTCTTACTACCAATCTACTATCGCCTGTACTTTTTTCAGGCCTCACCATTCGTAAGCCGCATAGGCCCGACCAAAAACTGCTGCAGGTTTTGTCGTCTACTCGCGCCTGAGGAAGCGGTTTGACTAGTGTGTGTAGCTGGCACAGATCGACCACGACCTCTCCTGCAACAGGAGCTCCACCAGCAGCACCACGACCTGGGCCAAGTCCCTTATTTGACGCTTTCCTCGTATTTTTCAAATTTAGGGATCTTGCCCTAAATGGGTGTTTATTAATAGTAGAATAGAACGACAGTATGTAAAGGGTTATCTCACACTGTCATGCCCTGCTCATACGATGTGCGGAGGTCTGTCAGATTAGCAGCACGTGTCTAATCAATTGTTTTGTTTTGTGAGTCGTGCTAGATCCGCCTCCCTTCAGGTGCTCTGGGTGGGGGTCATTGGCTTAAATTACCTTCACTTCCCGTGCGGGTTATAGCTCAATCAGTCTGTGAAGTAAGGAGTGAAGGATTGGCTTTTCCGGCTCAGATAAGATAAGTTGGTTTCTTATTTCTTTGGTTTGCTGTCTTGGCTTTTGTGTGTCGTCTGTCCCCTCCTGGTTCTGAGGGAGCAGGGCTGTCCCTTTTTCCCCTTTCCCCATCTCAGGGATCTAGGGTATTCTCAGCCCAGGCACGAGGACACATTATTCCTACCTTCAAGGTCTGAATGTGGGCAAAGCAGAATAGGGAGAGCAGTTAGGAATTAGCTAGGAGGTGACCTTATCCCCAGCTTCTCGCCTAGAAAACTTGTGATTTATGTATCTTATATCCTGTCCGCCGTGACACACACGGCCTGAACCAGACTAGGCCTCAATTAAAGATTTTTTTGCTCAAAATGGCTGTATTTCAAATGCCTGAATCAAACCCCTGTATGTAAAGGGTGTATCTCACACGGCCTGAACCAGTGTTGGACTGAATTAAAGATTTTTTTTCCCAAAATGGCTGTATTTTAAATGGTTGTATTTCAAATGGCGGTATTTCAAATGACTGTATCAAACCCCTGCATGTAGAGAGTGTATCTCACACGGTCTGAACCAGTGTAGGCCTGAATGAAATATTTATTTGCACAAAACGGCTGTATTTCAAATAGCTGTATTTCAAATGTCTGAATCAAACCCCTGTATGTAGAGGGGGTATCTCACATGGCCTAAACCAGTGTAGGCCTGAATTCAATATTGGTGCACCAAATGGCAGTATTTCAAATGCCTGAATCAAATCCCTGTATGTAGATGGTGTATCTCACACGGTCTGAACAAGTTTAGGCCTGAATGAAATATTTCTTTGCACAAAATGGCTGTATTTTAAATGGCTGTATTTCAAATGCCTGAATCAAATCCCTGTATGTAGAGGGAGTATCTCACAGGGCATAAACCAGTATAGGCCTAAATTAAATATTTCTTTGCCCAAAATGGCTGTATTTCAAATGCCTAAATCAAACCCCTGTATGTAGAGGGGGTATCTCACAGGGCCTGAACCAGTGTAGGCCTAAATGAAATATTTCTTTGCCCAAAATGGCTGTATTTAAAATGGCTGTATTTCAAATGCCTGAATCAAACCCCTGTATGTAGAGGCAGTATATCACAGGGCATGAACCAGTGTAGGCCTGAATGAAATATTTCTTTGCCCAAAATGGCTGTATTTCAAATGGCTTTATTTCAAATGCCTGAATTAAACCCCTGTATGTAGAGGGGGTATCTCACAGGACCATAACCAGTGTAGGCGTAAATTAAATATTTATTTGCACAAAATGGATGTATTTCAAATGGCTGTATTCAAATGCCTGAATCAAACCCCTGTATGTAGAGGGGGTATCTCATAGGCCTGAACCAGTGTAGGCTAAGTAATATTTCTTTGCCCAAAATGGCTGTATTTCAATGCCTGAATCAAACCCTTGTATGAGAGGGGGTATCTCACAGGGCATGAACCAGTGTAGGGTCTAAATTACATTTTTCTTTGCACAAAATGGATGTATTTCAAATGGCTGTATTTCAAATGCCTGAATCACAGGATCTCACAGGGGCCTGAACCAGTGTAGGCTGAATTCAATATTGGTGCACCAATTTGCGGTATTTAAAATCTCTAAATGTTAAGGGTGTATCTCACAAGGACATCTGCATCAAAGGCTGTGCCCAAACGTGTATGTTTATTTAACAACTGAATTTCACAGCAGTATGTAAGCCCCTGTAATTTTCACACTTGCTGATGCTGCAAGGCCTGAAAATAGTGTTTTTTGTCAAAAAAGCGTGTTTTTCAAACCCCAGAAAATGATGGGTGTATTTCTAGCTTAAATTGCACACTGACTAATCAAGATGTGTAGATTGCCAAAAAAGTGTTTTTTTTGGTAACAGAATATGAAAGCTGTATATATTAAACTTTAATTTAACACTTGCAGATCAGGAAAATAGTGTTTTTTGAAAAACAAAAGTGTGTTTTTCAAAGCCCAGAAAATGATGGGTGTATTTCTAGCTTAAATTGCACACTGACTAATCAAGATGTTGTAGATTGCCCAAAAAGTTTTTTTTTTTTTATAACAGAATATGAAAGCTGTATATATTTAAGGGTTGTCCGAGTTATGAAAAAAAAAATATAGCACTGAAAATCTGATGGGCAGCAATATATAACTAAGCTAAGCAAGTTTTATGCAAAAAAAAATAATATATATATATTTCCTCATTTCCCTGGTTCTCTTCTGGCCCTTTGTTTACATGCAATAAAAACAATCTCTGCCCCTCCCCCTGCACTGCTAAGGGAGTGGATACAAGAGCTGCCCTGAGTGACATGTCTGCCTGCTGGGAGACTTAGCAGCATGTTGTATGTGTAGGACTACAAGTCCCACCTGTATAATGACACTGCTAAGGGAGTGGATATAAGAGCTGCCCTGAGTGACATGTCTCCCTGCTGGGAGACTCTGCAGCATGTTGTATGTTTAGGACTACAAGTCCAAGCTGTATAATGACACTGCTAAGGGAGTGGATACAAGAGCTGCCCTGAGTGACATGTCTCCCTGCTGGGAGACTCTGCAGCATGTTGTATGTTTAGGACTACAAGTCCAAGCTGTATAATGACACTGCTAAGGGAGTGGATACAAGAGCTGCCCTGAGTGCTGGGAGAATAAACAGCAACTTGTAAGTGTAGAACTACAAGTCTCACTTGTATATTGACACTGCTAATACACACAGGATCTTCCCCCTACCTTCTTGTGCAATGCTCTCTCTAGTCTGTCAGATCCTGTGCCCAGAATTGTCACTGCTGCACCTAACCAGTATGTGCAGCTGAAGGGGTTAAGAATTTTAGGAGAGAGAAGATGGCAGTGAAGGGGGGGCGTGGCCAGCACAGTGACGTCTTGTAAACGACCTTTATCAGAGCAGGGAGAGAAGCTGACATCACAGGTCATGTGACCCTCAGTGAAATCTGAGAAACCAACCACTGGAGATAAAGTGAGTTAATTGAAAGCTGTTATATTTGCCCAGTTAGGAACATAGAAAGAACAAAAAAATAACTCGGATAACCCCTTTAAACTTAAATTTAACACTTGCATATCTGGAAAATACAGTTTTTTGAAGAAAAAAAAAGTGTGTTTTTCAAACCCCAGACAATGATGGGTGTATTTCTGGCTTAAATTGCACGCTGACTAAGGCCTCATGCACACGACCGTTGTGTGCATCCGTGGCCGTTGTGCCGTTTTCTGTTTTTTTTCGCGGACCCATTGACTTTCAATGGGTCCGTGGAAAAATCGGAAAATACACCGTTTTGCAGCCGCATCCGTGATCCGTGTTTCCTGTCTGTCAAAAAAACCTGTCCTATTTTTTTGACGGACAACGGTTCACGGACCCATTCAAGTCAATGGGTCCGTGAAAAAACACGGATGCACACAAGATTGGCATCCGACAGTATATTCTAACACAGAGGCGTTCCCATAGTGATGGGGACGCTTCTAGTTAGAATATACTTTGAACTGTGTACATGACTGCCCCCTGCTGCCTGGCAGCACCCGATCTCTTACAGGGGGCTGTGATCCGCACAATTAACCCCTCAGGTGCTGCACCTGAGGGGTTAATTGTGCGTATCATAGCCCCCTGTAAGAGATCATGTGCTCCTTAGTTGTAGTAACACCTCAGCACACGTCTAAATTAAACGGCTTTTGTGGGTGCTCGTCTCCTGTTAACCTCCTTCCACCCGCGGAGTGAAATTATAGCTTTAAATAAGTTTTTCAGAAACAGCACACCGATGTAGCTTGTTATTCAACCTTTATTTACCAGTGGTACATTCTCAAATTATTTTATGACATTTATTGCTATCTGCAACGTTTCGGGCCCATTCGTTGCCCTTTGTCAAGCTGGATGGCCAGGCAGGAGGGGGCACACCCCCCTCCCTCCCCAGTTTTAAATTCATTGGTGGCCAGTGGCCCCCCCTCCCTCCCCTGTAGTTAATACATTGGTGGCCAGTGCGGCTGGTCCCCCTCCCTCCCTCCCCTGTAGTTAACACATTGGTGGCCAGTGCTATATGATGTAATGAGTCTCTTGCTATATATATAGAAGATATCTGTTTTATAGGCATTGTTTTTACACAATTCATGCCTTATACCTCTTATTGCATTAGGTAGTTTTGTATGCAAGATACTTCATCTTTTTCTACACTTTTTAATGCTCTTTTGAGATAATGTGAAGAAAATTCTGGTAGAATACAAGAAAAAGTAATTCTCTGAAATCCTATCTCCTGTGTATCTTAGTGTTTCAAACAAAGGTGATTATTCCATTACTCATATGTCCAAATGTCTTGCTTTGACTAAAACCATAGATTTCTAACAAAATGATTGCTCGTCATATCCTGTCACTACTTCAGGCTTACTATTCAAATTGTGTCATAAAATGTAACTAAGTGACATGCAATAATTCATAATCAAGCTGTTTATTAGTGGAGATTACAAATTAAAATGAAATTTCTTTATTGTCATACTTCATGCTAAAAACTTGAACTGAAAATATCATTTTAAAATATGTATTTGTTACCTTTTAAGGCAAGGCTTGAATAACTCATTTATGACTATTCAGGTCTATATATTTATTTAAGTTCATTGTGGCAAGGCATTGCCAGATTCTGTTACATCAATCTGCATTTGTATAGAATTTATTCAGATTCGCTTTTTTATTCCAAGTGAATTAAGACTTTTAGAAATGGCATGATATACTTGAACAGTTTCTAGCTTCCAGTGATATACCATGACATGTGCAAAATGTGGTGCCTAAGAAAATATGCAATGTAATTGGAAATTTGCTGTAAGCAGTCAGGCAAGTCCACAGGGAACAGACAAGAACTCCAAGGTTTCAAAAGTAATAAAAACCTTTGAGGTTTCAAAGCAGACTACTGATCCTTGTTGCATACATTTTTTTCTAGGCTTCTACAATTAATAAAGATGTCATCCAATCATAAATTGGAACATAACTTTTATAGTTCTGTCTAAAAGTAGACTTAAATAAAAGGGGATTAGCAGGCAGAAAAGAAAAAAGAAACAAAAAAACTTTCTTAATATTGATGACATCCTCATATACAGTGCCTTGAAAAAGTATTCAAACCCCTTGAACTTTTCCAATTTTTTTTTTACATTATATTCACAAACTTAAATGTATTTAATTGGGATTGTATGTGATAGACCAACACAAAGTAGCAAGTATGTGTGAAGTGCGTGAAAAAAATTATACATGGTTTTCAAAATGTTTAAAAAATAAAAATCAAGAAAGTCAATACTTTGTAGGACCACCTTTTGCTGCAATTACAGCTGCAAATCTTTTGGGGGATGTGTCTACCAGATTTGCACATCTAGAAGCTGAAATCCATTTTTCTTTGCAAAATAGCTCAAGCTCAGTCAGATTGGATAGAGAGCGTCTATGTACAGGAATTTTCAAGTCTTGCCACAGATTTCAAATTGGATTTAGGTCTGGACTTTGACTGGGCCGCTCTATAACATGATTATGCTTTGATCTAATCCATTCTATTTACTTCTGGCTGTATGTTTAGGGGTGTTGTCCTGCTGAGCGGTGAATCTTCACCTCAGTCTCAAGTCTTTTGCAGACTCTTTTCCTCCAGGATTGGCCTATATTTAGCTACATCTATTTCCCCTTCAACTTTGACCACATTCCCTGTCCCTGCTGAAGAAAAGCATCCCCACAGCATGATGCTGCCACCACCTTGTTTCATGGCATGGATGATGTATTGGGGGTCGATGTGCGATGTTAATTTTCTGCCACACATAGCTTTTTGCATTTTAGTCCAAAGGTTCTACTATCCAGGCCACATCGACTTTCTCACCAATCAGCTGTTTGAGAGACTACAGTCGTGGCCAAAAGTTTTGAGAATTACATAAAAATTGGAATTGGAAAAGTTGTCTGCTTAATTTTTTATAATAGCAATTTGCATATACTCCAGAATGTTATGAAGAGTGATCAGATGAATTGCATAGTCCTTCTTTGCCATGAAAATTAACTTAATCCCAAAAAAAAACCTTTCCACTGCGTTTCATTGCTGTCATTAAAGGACCTGCTGAGATTATTTCAGTAATCGTCTTGTTAACTCAGGTGAGAATGTTGACGAGCACAAGGCTGGAGATCATTATGTCAGGCTTATTGGGTTAAAATGGCAGACTTGACATGTTAAAAGGAAGGTGATGCTTGAAATCATTGTTCTTCCATTGTTAACCATGGTGACCTGCAAAGAAACGCGTGCAGCCATCATTGCGTTGCGTAAAAATGGCTTCACAGGCAAGGATATTGTGGCTACTAAGATTGCACCTCAATCAACAATTTATAGGATCATCAAGAACTTCAAGGAAAGAGGTTCAATTCTTGTTAAGAAGGCTTCAGGGCGTCCAAGAAAGTCCAGAAAGTGCCAGGATCGTCTCCTAAAGAGGATTCAGCTGCGGGATCGGAGTGCCACCAGTGCAGAGCTTCTCAGAATGGCAGGAGGACAGGAGTGAGCGCATCTGCACGCACAGTGAGGCGAAGACTTTTGGAAGATGGCATGGTGTCAAGAAGGGCAGCAAAGAAGCCACTTCTCTCCAAAAAAAAACATCAGGGACAGATTGATCTTCTGCAGAAAGTTTGGTGAATGGACTGCTGAGGACTGGGGCAAAGTCATATTCTCTGATGAAGCCTCTTTCCGATTGTTTGGGGCATTTGGAAAAAGACTTGTCCGGAGAAGAAAAGGTGAGCGCTACCATCAGTCCTGTGTCATGCCAACTGTAAAGCATCCTGAGACCATTCATGTGTGGGGTTGCTTCTCATCCAAGGGAGTGGGCACACTCACAATTTTGGCCAAAAACACAGCCATAAAGAAAGAATGGTACCAAAACACCCTCCAACAGCTACTCTTCCAACAATCCAACAACAGTTTGGTGAATAACAATGCATTTTCCAGCACGATGGAGCACCGTGCCATAAGGCAAAAGTGATAACTAAGTGGCTAGGGGACCAAAACGTTGACATTTTGGGTCCATGGCCTGGAAACTCCCCAGATCTTAATCCCATTGAGAACTTGTGGTCAATCCTCAAGAGGCGGGTGGACAAACAAAAAACCACTAATTCTGACAAACTCCAAGAAGTGATTATGAAAGAATGGGTTGCTATCAGTCAGGAATTGGCCCAGAAGTTGATTGAGAGCATGCCCAGTCGAATTGCAGAGGTCCTGAAAAAAAAGGGCCAACACTGCAAATACTGACTCTTTGCATAAATGTCATGTAATTGTCAATAAAAGCCTTTGAAATATATGAAGTGCGTGTAATTATATTTCACTACATCACAGAAACAACTGAAACAAAGATCTAAAAGCAGTTTAGCAGAAAACTTTGTGAAAACTAATATTTGTGTCATTCTCAAAACTTTTGGCCATGACTGTACAGTGCTCATACAAGCATTTTTTTTCTTCACTGTTTACCTGCTTGCCATTGCAACTGCAGAGTTGAGCAGTATAATTACAGATTCCTCCATATCAATTCACTTCAAAGGGGACAGCTCCTTCCTATGCAGTTGAACAGAAAGTAGTGATTGGGGATTGAGCAGTTGTAATTACACTGCTGCAGTTGTGTGCAGTGAGTGTTGCAGTCTCTTTAAACAGATGTTCAGTGGGGGTGCTGGGAGTACTGAGGATAGTGGACAACCCCTTTAAGCTTGACAGGTTAAAAAAAATAGTAGTAACATTTAAAGGGTTTCTTAGTAATTAATTTGATGATCTATCCTCTAGATAGACCATCAATATGAGATTGGTGGGGATCCGACACCTGTGACCCCCACTGATCAGCTGTTAGAAGAGTTGGCACAATGTGAACGCCATGATATATCATCCTAGACCATTGGCATCACCACACATCAGTCACATTGCCTGGTTGCAGCTCAGCCCCATTTAAATGAATGAGACTGAGCTGCAATACCAAGCACAGCCATTATACAATGTATGGTGCTGTGCTTGAAGACCTGCCAGGAGCTGGCTACGCTCACCAGAGCACCAGTGAGTGTGGCAACTCCCTGAAACAGCTGATCGGTAGGGGTGTTCGGACTCAGACCCCAACCAATGTGTTAATGATTACATAGTTGTCTGATAACCCCCAACTACGAAAGTTTGATGAGGGGATCAGTTTGGAAGAATAATGATGAAGGATGGGTTAATGAAGCAGAGTTTGATTAGGGGATGTGATAGGCCAATATAAAAAGGCATGTTTTTAGGGAGCGCCTAAATCTATGGATGTTGTGAATTAATCTAATAGCTTTGGGTAGGGCATTCCAGATAACTGGTGCAGCTCAGGAGAATGTTTTGAAGACAGGAATGAGAGTTTGGATTGTGTTGGATGTTAGGTTCCCTTTCACACAAGCGATTTTTCCGCGCAGGTGCAATGCGTGACATGAACGCATAGCACCTGCACTGAAATCCTGACCCATTCATTTCTATGGGTCTGTGTACATGAGCGTTTGTTTTTCACGCATCAGTTTCTGCGTTTGCCGTGAAAATCGCAGCATGTTTCTATATTCTGCGGTTTTTTCACGGCAGCCCTGGCCCATAGAAGTGAATGGGGCTGCGTGAAAAACGCAATTGCAATCCCGCAAGCAAGTGCGTTTTTCACTGATGGTTGCTAAGAGATGTTTGTTTTTAAACATTCCGTTTTTTATCACGTGCGTGAAAAAACGGCATCAAAACACCATTGCACCCACGCGGAAAAAACTGAACAACTAAACGCAACCGCAGACAAAACTGACTGAACTTGCTTGCAAAATAGTGCGAGTTTCACAGAACGCACTCTGAACGCATCTGGCCCCAATCCGCAATGCCCTTGGGAAACTAGCCTTAGGGCTCATGCACACTACCTTTCAAAGCAGCATCAGTGGCCGTGCTTGCACACTATAGGAAAGTGCCAGCCTATATGCACTCCTATCGTCCTGGCCACCAAAGAGGCCAGTGTTTTTTTTTTCTATAGTGTGGAAGCACGGCCACAGATGCAGGATTCCAGGGTGGTAATAACCATGGAAATGAGAAGTGTATAATGTGATGGAAAAATTTGTCTAACCAGCAAAGGAGGCAATATGGACAATTAGTAAACATTAGTAAATGCTTTGTTTTAACTTTCTTTACATGATAAATGCCGATTGTTGAAATGAGACAACCCCCTTTTATGTTTTAATATTTCCATTATGTTCTGGGAGAGAAAACAATGAATGGGACACTGTGCTTGTGGCTCCTTCACTCAGATAATGTTGAAGTTTCCAGGAGATCATTGGGATCAAAGTCCCAGAAAACCCATTTAAGGTGGTGCAATCACCTTATAATAAGATTTATACTTTGGTATAAACAACAAAAATTCAATGCAAGTCCTATGCTACTTTTTGCAAAGGCAAATTAAAGCACTGTGGACTCTAGCCCAAACATGTCTGCAAGAGTCAGGTCTAAATATTTGCAGGTCAGACTAGGCAAAGGCCATTTACAATTTTTTTTTTTTCTAGTAATATTTCCTCCTAGCACCACTCTAAGGCCTCATGCACACGACCGTTCTGTTTTTTTGCGGTCCACAAACCGCGGATCCGCAAAAAAAGGAAGCCCATTGTAGAAATAACTATTCTTGTTGGACAAGAATAGGACATGCTATATTTTTTTTGCGGGGCCACGGAACGGTGCAACGGATGCGGACAGCACAAGGAGTGCTGTCCGCATCTTTTAAGTGAATGGGTCCGCATCCGAGCTGCAAAAACTGTGGCTCGGATGCGGGCCTGAACAATGGTCGTGTGCATGAGGCCTAAACATCATAATTTTCTTCCTTGTGCTATACTTTTCCATAGTACATCTATAATTTCAAATGTCATGTGTAAACAATTCATTAGCTTCATGGTTCCAGAACTGAGCCAGGAGCATTGATGCAGCTTTAATCACTTCACTACCGAGCCACTTTTCACCTTAAATCCCAGGCACTTTATGTGGTAATAACTTTAAAACACTTTTACCTATCCAGGCCATTCTGAGATTTTTTTTCTCGTCACATATTGTATTTCATGACGGTGGTAAAATTTAGTCAAAACATTTCATTTTTATTTATAAAAAAAATACCAAATGTACAAAAAATTTGCACATTTCCAAATTTCTATTTCTCTACTTTTATAATATATAGTAATAACTCCAAATATAGTTATTACTTTACATTCCCCATATATCTACTTCATGTTTGGATCATTTTGAAAATGACATTAATTTTTTTTGGGATGTTAGAAGGCTTAGAAGTTTAGAAGCAAATCTTTAAATTTTTAAGAACATTTCCAAACCCCAATGTTTTCAGGACCAGTTCAGTTATGAAGTCACTTTCTGGGGCTTACATATTAGAAACCACCCATAAATCACCCCATTTTAAAAACTACACCCCTCAAGCTATTATTTTACAAACTTTGTTTACCCTTTAGGTGCCCCACGAGAATTAAATGAAAATAGGAATGAATTTAGAAGATTTCACTTTTTTAGCATATTTGAAATTTTAATCTACAGGGTGGGCCATTTATATGGATACACCTTAATAAAATGGGAATGGTTGGTGATATTAACTTCCTGTTTGTGGCACATTAGTATATGTGAGGGGGGAAACTTTTCAAGATGGGTGGTGACCATGGCGGCCATTTTGAAGTTGGCCATTTTGAATCCAACTTTTGTTTTTTCAATAGGAAGAGGGTCATGTGACACATCAAACTTATTGGGAATTTCACAAGAAAAACAATGGTGTGCTTGGTTTTAACGTAACTTTATTCTTTCATGAGTTATTTACAAGTTTCTGCGACTTATAAAATGTGTTCAATGTGCTGCCCATTGTGTTGGATTGTCAATGCAACCCTCTTCTCCCACTCTTCACACACTGATAGCAACACCACAAAAGAAATGCTAGCACAGGCTTCCAGTATCCGTAGTTTCAGGTGCTGCACATCTCGTATCTTCACAGCATAGACGATTGCCTTCAGATGATACGAGATGTGCAGCACCTGAAACTACGGATACTGGAAGCCTGTCTAGCATTTCTCCTGCGGTGTTGCTATCAGTGTGTGAAGATTGGGAGAAAAGGGTTGCATTGACAATCCAACACAATGGACAGCACATTGAACACATTTTGTAAGTGGTCAGAAACATGTAAATAACTCATGAAAGAATAAAGTTACGTTAAAACCAAGCACACCATTGTTTTTCTTGTGAAATTCCCAATAAGTTTGATGTGTCAAATGACCCTCTTCCTATTGAAAAAACAAAAGTTGGATTCAAAATGGCCGACTTCAAAATGGCCGCCATGGTCACCACCCATCTTGAAAAGTTTCCCCCCTCACATATACTAATGTGCCACAAACAGGAAGTTAATATCACCAACCATTCCCATTTTATTAAGGTGTATCCATATAAATGGCCCACCCTGTATTTTTTCTGCAACACATCAAGAGTTAACAGCCAAACAAAACCCAAAATCTATTACCCTGAATCTATAGTTTACATAAACATCCCACGTGTGCTCAAAAACTGATGTATGGGCGCACAGTATGCTTCCAGAGTGGAAGGAGCACCATATGGCTTTTAGAGAGTGGATTTAGCTTGAATGGTAATTTCGAGCTATATAGAATATGAAGACCCCATTCTGGAAACTACACCCTTCAAGTAATATTTCAAGGTGTGTAGTGAGCACTTTGACCCATCAGGCGTTTCACAGAATTAGGAAACGCTTGGCTATGAAATGAAAAATTTTAATTTTTTCCAGAAAAAGTTGCTTTACACCCACATTTTTCACTTTCACAAGGGGAAACAGGAAAAAATGCACCCCACATTTTGTTCCCCATTTCCCCCTAAAAACGCCAACCCCCATATGTGCTCAAAAAAGGATGTATGGATGCATGGCAGGGTTCAAAAGTGAAGTAGCCCCATAGGGCTTTTAGAGGACAGATTTTGCAGGATTGGCTTTTGGGAGCTATGTCGCATTTGAAGACACCCTGAGGTACCCCTAGAGTGGATACCTCCAAAAAGTGACCCCATTCTGGAAAATACACTCCTCAAGGAATATTTCAAGATGTGTAGTGAGAACTTTGTCTTTAAAGGGGATTCATGGAATTGGCTATGAAAATGAAAAATTATATATTTTTTCCTGAAAAATAGACTTTAGGGCCCAAATTTTTCATTTTTCACAAGGGGAACTGGTTAAACTGCACCCCCTTATTTATTGCCGATTTCTCCTGATTACAGAAATACCCCATATGTGCTTGTATACTGCTATATGGGTGTACCACAGGGGGTCAGACGGAAAGGAGCACCAAATGGGCTTAGTTCTGGAGGGCAGATTAATCGGAATAATTTACAGGTGCCATCTTGCAATTGAACACACCCTGAGGTACCCCTACAGTGGAAACCCCAAAAAAGTGATCTCAGTCCGGACACTACACCCCTCAAGGAATATTTCAAGGTGTGTTAGGAGCACTTTGACCCATCAGGCTTTTCACAGAATTAGGAAACCTTGGGCTGTGAAAATATAAAATGTAATTTTTTTTTTCCAGAAAAAGTTTGCTTTACACCCACATTTTTCACTTTCACAAGGGTAAAGATGACAAAATGCACCCCACATTTGTTCCCCATTTACCCCAGAATACACCAACACCCCATATGTACTCACAAAATGATGTATGGGCGCATAGCAGGCTTCAGAGTGAAAGGAGCACCCATGAAGTTAGGGAGAAGGATTTAACTGGAATGGTAATTGGAGCTGTGTCCACATATGAAGACACCCTGAGGTGCCCTACATTGGAAACCCCCAAAAAGTGACCCCATTCTGGAAACTACACCCCTCAAGGAATATTCAAGGTGTTATGGCACTTTGAAGCCCATCAGGCATTTTACAGAATTAGAAAACGCTTGCTGTGAAAATAAAAATTATAAATTTTTTCCTGAAAAAATTGCTTTTACACCTGTGACTGCGATGTCGCACCACCGTCCGACATTACTCATAAAAATGTCCTTATGACTGAGGTCCGGATTGACCGTCTGTTTAATATGATCCACTAAAAAGTGAGAATTAGAAGGTTCTACCTTAGCCAGGGAACAGGATGTCCATATATGGCCGTTCCTGTAGCTATGATAGCTCTATTACCCCCCCTGCTTAGAGTATCTCACATACGGTGGCAAGCTTCAAAGGAGAGAATTGACACCTAGACTACACGTTCAGTGTAGCATCAAAGGAAACCCTCAACATGTGTCTCCCAACTGCTTTGACCCAGCATAAACGAGATGCTCATTCCCCACTCCCTTCCACTGTCCACTTCAAAGGACCGGCATGTGTGTACTCAAGGAGGGCCTGGGAGCCAATCTTTTAGTCACCTAGGAAAAACATATTTAGCCATAACTCAATTAGGGTACCAGTATAGGAGCCCCCTCAAAACAAAGCTTGGATCGAGGGGAGCAGACAGAACCCAACATGACAGAGCTAGGGCCCCCCCTCATATGAGAAAACGGGTAACCGTCTTCTGTAAGGTAGAGGGGTGGCATATCACCCACGGAATTGTTCATAAATTCATGAGGATCCCACCCAATCGCCCAATTTTCCATAACTATTGCGCAGGCGAAATTACGGGCCCTTTTGGTAAAAATGGCAAAACTCTGGCCGGGGAGGCGAAGCAGACCAGCCTTAGGAAACACCCACTGAACAGCCTCCCCTGTTCAGTGACTGCCGGGCCAAACCCCTCCACTCCCAGAATATGTGGCAAAAAAATTCCTGCACAGGGGAAAAGGGGGGCTTTTTCTCCTGTGGTCCACTACTGGACGATATGCTGCCCGTTGGGAACGTAAGTTTGTGCCTAGATTTTGCATAGTCAAGGTCCAAGATAGTAATTTCTAGTTTTATCCCCGTTGTTTTACAGATGCTACCCAGCTTGCAATTGTACTCTTTCTGTAAAATTTGCATGCATTGTTTGTTTCACTTCTGTGTTACTCAAAGGTAAAAAATTATTTTTATATCTTTAAATTGTCTCTCTCTTATCGCTCTAAAGCCACACTGCAACAAAGTTCTTGTATGCCTTGAAGAGACCTACCTGTTTTATAGTCGACTGGTATTAGGCCAGGTTTTTCTGGGCAGTTTTGCAATGGTAAATTCGTCTTTCCTTATCCCCTTTTGGAACACACCCTGCTTTTTTTTTTGGATCCTTCCCTTCCTCGTTTGTTTGGGGGACTTCTGTAGTATAAAACTATCACTACAGGTGCTCTGCAAAAGGCATGCATGCAGAGGGTGCATTTGTGCAAAAATCTATACTTACACTAACTGAAATACATATATAATAATATATGATATATATATACACAGTTGAAAGGAAAAAGTATGTGAACCCTTTGGGAATGATATGGATTTCTGCACAAACCAGACTGCATTCTGATTTCTGCACAAATTGGTCTTAAAATGTGATCTGATCTTCATCTAAGTCACAACTATAGACAATCACAGTCCTGCTTAACTAATAACACACAAAGAATTAAATGTTACCATGTTTTTATTGAACACACCATGTAAACATTCACAGTGTAGGTGGAAAAAGTATGTGAACCCTTGGATTTAATAACTAGTTGAACCTCCTTTGGGCAGCAATAACTTCAACCAAACTTTTCCTGTAGTTGCAGATCAGGACGTGCACAACGGTCAGGAGTAATTCTTGACCATTTCTCTTTACAGAAGTGTTTCAGTTCAGCAATATTCTTGGATTTCTGGTGGAATTGCTTTCTTGAGGTCATGCCACAGGCATCTCATCGGTTGAGGTCTTTTTCTGATCCTATGTTCCCTGACGATTCTCTGCCTGCACCTCCTGTACTGCGCATCTCTCCTTGTATTCTGACCCCCGGCTTCCACCTGACGATTCTTTGCGGACCTCCTGTTGTACTTTGTCTCGCTCCTGGTAGTTGACCTTGACGGTCTCCTGATTATTCTCTGCTTATTCTTGGTACTGCGTAGCTCTCTTGGTATTGACCCTGTTTGTTCACGTTCCGTTATTTGTCTTGTCTGTCCTTCCCGCACGTATCCTAAGTTAGGGACTGCTGTCCAGTTGTCCCCTGTCATCAGGACTCGTGTGGCAAGTAGGCAGGGCCAGGGGTGAGGGTAGAGCGCAGTGGTCACTATCCTCCCCCTGTGTGTGTACGTGACCGTTACAGAAGTGTCTTGATAAACTTGGGAATTCATTTTTCCTTCGATGAAAGTTGGAATGAGGTTGGGATGAGGTTTTGATGTTGGTGTGCTGTGCCTCTTATTCTCCACACATAGTGTTGTGTGTTTCTTCCAAACAACTCAAGTTTGGGTTCATCTGTCCACAGAATATTTTGCCAGTACTGCTGTGGAACATCCAGGTGCTCTTGTGCAAACTGTAAATGTGCAGCAATGTTTTTTTTGGACAGCAGTGGCTTCCCCTGTGGTATCCTCCCATGAAATCCATTCTTGTTTAGTGTTTTACGTATCGTAGATTCACTAACAGGGATGGTAGCATATGCCAGAGACTTTGTAAGTTTTTGCAAGGCTGACACTCTAGGGATTCCTTTTCACCTCATTGGAGCAGTTCTGCGCTGTGCTCTTGCAGTCATCTTTACAGAATGGCCACTGCCGAGGGAGAGTAGCAGCAGTGCTGAACTTTCTCCATTTGGTGTGTAAAAAAAAAAATTGTCGTTGTCATAACCCTGAAGTGGTGGATTATTCCTGTTTACTCCCTGCGAATAACTCCTATAGCAGAATTGATTACATCTTAGTTCCAAAGAGAAAACTACAATTCTGTTTACTCCCTAAAATAGGAGATATTACGTCTGTCCATCACTCCTCCGTTTACTGTGACATACGTCCAGACCTAAAAACTGATAGACAGCCAAACTGGAGATTCAATGAATCCTTATTGGGTAACGCCAAACACACTGCTCAAATATCCTCATATCTAGAGGATTATTTTCTAACCAATAATACCCCAGAAATGTCCCCCCAGGTCCTTTGGGACGCTCACAAAGCTTACATTAGGGGCAGACTAATCAGTCTCTGTTCCTTTCTTAAAAAGGAATCAGAGAAAAAACTCAACACACTACTAACAAAAATCCACCTGGCTGAAAAAGCCCATAAGCAATCTCTAATGGCCCAGCAACTGACGGAACTCTCTTCTCTCAGAGCTCAATTAAAAAATCTCCTGAATGAACGCTCAGCCAAGTTTTTCTTGTCTGCTCAGCAGAAAATCTTCGCTCACGGAAATAAAGCTTCCAAATATGTGATGCACCGTATTAAACAGAGAAGAGATTCCCGTTATGTTCAAAGCATTACATCCCCCCAAGGCACTCAACTATTCAAAGCAGAAGAGATTGCTGAACAATTTAGACTATTCTATAAGTCCCTTTACAATCTCCCGTTTCCTGATCTCCCTAATCCTTCCTTGAGAAGAGAGTCCACTATCAACACCTTGCTGGATACTCTTAACCTCCCAGCCCTAACTCCACTGCAGCAGGAATCTTAATTAAACCGTTTTACCATCCCGTGAACTAAGGCAGCCATTAAATCAACCCCTAAAGGCAAGTGTCCTGGATCGGATGGTCACCCGTATCTTACTTCTCGGCAGTCAGTAACATCTTATTGCCTTATTTGCTCCCTATCTGCAATCTCACAATGACCACCTCCACTCTCCTCTGATATGAATAAAGCTACCATAACAATAATCCCTAAAGAGGGCAAAGACCCCACGGCCTGCTCCAATTGCCGCCCAATTTCCCTACTTAATGTAGACCTTAAACTTTTAGCTAAGATGTTGGCCACAAGATTACAGAGATTCTTACCCAAACTGATCCTCCCAGATCAAGTGGGTTTTGTCAAAGGACGAGAGGGGAAAGATAATACCACCAAAATATTAGATTACTTTATACTATGCCTCCCACCAGTTTTTTGATAGGGTGATTGGACATACATCTAGTTGACCCTGTTCAAATTTCCAAATACCGGAACAATATATTAATGCTGTGTTTGCCATGTACACTTTCTCCTCGGCGTCCGTGTCAGTCCAATGGTCCTCCTTTCCTCCCACTTCCCCATTAGGAATGGTACGAGGCAAGGATGCCCCCTCTCACCCCCTTCTATTTGTACTGGTGATGGAGTTCCTCCTGCAAGCTCTTAGACAAGACAGGGATATTAGGGGATTGAAAGTAGGGTGCCGAGAGTTTAAATTGGCGGCCTTTGCAGACGACTTATTAATCATCACCACTAGCCCGCATAGACCCATGCCCAGGATCCTATCAATACTTAGCGTCTTTGGTTCCCTTTCCAACTTTAAGGTCAATCCCTCCAAATCCCAAGTTCTACATATAGGCCTCTCACCCACCAGTCTCTCATCTCTTCAAACTAATTCCCCATTTAATTGGCAAACCCAACAATTAACATATCTGGGGGTCAAAATATCCCCTCATTTACCTGACTTATTCCAACTGAATTACAAACCTCTCCTAGCATCTATGCAAGCCCAGGTGGACTCCTTAGACTCCCCTTATCTCTCCTGGTTTGGAAGGAAGAACATTTTTATGTCTCTTATTATGCCAAGACTCACTTACCTGATGCAGGTTCTCCCTATTGAGTTACCTAAATCTTATTTTACCTACTTGAATAAACACATTCGCAAGTTTATTTGGCAAGGAAAAAGTCCGCATATCTCTTTTGATACTTTATCTAAACCTAGAGCTAAAGGTGGTATAGGCTTTCCTGACCCAGAGACCTACATGAAAGCTATCCAACTCTCTAGAGCTATAGATTGGATCAGAGACCCTACTTACAAATCCTGGCTCACATTGGAGAATGCTTTACTCCCCTCCTCCGCTCGGGCCCTTCTGCTGTCCGACAGATCACCCCCAGCACCTAGCTCAATACCCAACCCTCTCATACGTAACACCCTAAAGGTCTGGGGGTGGTTCTCGGCCAGCCCTGGGGCCTTAGCACTCCTCTCCCCTCTCATGTGTATAAAAGATATTATTGCTCTAGCTCCCAAAGAGCTGAGGGAAAGTTGTCCGATTAACATAAGGTCTTCGGATATTGCCATCTCCCAAATTCTAGACCAAGATGGCTGTGTACTCCCTGACTCTGAAATTTGCAAACTACTAGGCACGCAGATCCACAACCCTACCCTATTGCATTTCCTCAGAACAGAATCACTTCTTTTTGCTAAGAGTACTCCCCTCTCAAAGGAGTCTAACTGGTTTGAAGACATGTTAAGCAACAAGAGGGACCCACCCAAATCTATTTCCACGATTTATAGACATCTGAAATCACCCCCCTCCCCCCCTAAGCCTGCAATAGTGGGCCTTTGGGAAAAAGACCTACAGTGGACCCTGGCAACTCATGAGATATCTAAAATATTAATCTCCCCTCATAGGATATCCAGATGTATATGCATCCAGGAGAATAGCTACAAAATTCTTATGCGCTGGTACAAGACCCCGGACAAAACCTGTAGATACAGTTCAACTGCCTCTGATGTCTGCTGGAGAGGTCACATATCTAAGGGTTCTTTTATGCACATCTGGTGGTCATATGACTTAATTAATTCTTGGTGGCACAAAATAATACAGCTATGCAACCAGATATGCCAGTCCTCACTCCCCTGCACCCCTGAACTGGCTCTGTTATCTTTGGGAATGGGGAATCTCATTGTTAAAAGGAATCAGTCAGGAGAATGGTACAAAAGAATTTCTAAGGCATTAGATATACCATGGAACACAGTGAAGACAGTCATTATCAAGTGGAGAAAATATGGCACAACAGTGACATTACCAAGAACTGGACGTCCCTCCAAAATTGATGAAAAGACGAGAAGAAAACTGGTCTGGGAGGCTAACAAGAGGCCTACAGCAACATTAAAGGAGCTGCAGGAATATCTGGCAAGTACTGGCTGTGTGGTACATGTGACAACAATCTCCCGTATTCTTCATATGTCTGGGCTATGGGGTAGAGTGGCAAGACGAAAGCCTTTTCTTAAGAAGAAAAACATCCAAGCCAGGCTACATTTCGCAAAAACACATCTGAAGTCTCCCAAAAGCATGTAGTAAAAAGGTGTTATGATCTGATGAAACCAAGGTTGAACTTTTTGGCCATAATTCCAGAAGATATGTTTGGTGCAAAAACAATATTGCACATCACCAAAAGAACACCACACCCACAGTAAAGCATGGTGGTTGCAGCATCATGCTTTGGGGCTGTTTTTCTGCAGCTGGAACTGGGGCCTTAGTTTAGCTAGAGGGAATTATGAACAGTTCCAAATACCAGTCAATACTGGCACAAAAACTTCAGGCTTCTGCTAGAAAGCTGAACATGAAAAGGAACTTCATCTTTCAGCATGACAACGACCCAAAGCATACATCCAAATAAACAAAGGAATGGCTTCACCAGAAGAAGATTAAAGTTCTGAAATGGCCCAGCCAGAGCCCAGACCTGAATCCGATTGAAAATCTGTGTAGTGATCTGAAGAGGGCTGTGCACAGGAGATGCCCTCGCAATCTGACAGATTTGGAGTGTTTTTGCAAAGAAGAGTGGGCAAAGCCATGCTGATAGACCCAAAAAGACTGAGTGCTGTAATAAAATCAAAAGGTACTTCAACAAAGTATTAGTTTAAGGGTGTTCACACTTATGCAACCATAGTATTTTATTTTTATATTTTTTCTTCCCTCGACCTAAAAGATTTCAGTTTGTTTTTCAATTGAGTTGTACCACTAACTGCAGCTCTTTTTTCACACACAAAAAATGTAAAAAAAACCTCAAATGTGCAGATGCTACTGAGCACACTACTGATCGGTGCTCTGTAGCACGCACGCACGCAGATTGTGCGTGCTTCAAAAAACTGTAGTATAAAAATTCACTGCAGTGAACACTGGCTAAAAATGTAACTATATATATATATATATATATATATATATATATATATATTTATATATATATATATATATATAGAAATATAGAACTCTATATATATTTATATAAAGCCCTAACTACCAGTACTTTTTTAACCCCAAAAAATTTAAATTGCCAAAAAAATCAGCACAAATAATCCCCAGGTGCTGATCAGGCAGTTACGCACTGAACAGCACTTGGCGGTCATAGCTCGCATGCAGAAAAAGTGGTGCAGAGCTGGAAAATGGTAAAAAAAAAAAAAGATCAAAAAAAGCGCACGGACCAAATGGCGTCTGTAAAAAAAGTACGGGAGATACGGAGGGGGGGGGGAGGTACAGGGACGGAGGGTGGTTTAGCGATCTGGTACAGCTGCAAATGAAAAAAAAAACGTTGCAGCTATTCCAGATGTTCTTCTTGTTTCTTCTTTTGTTTTTTTCTTCTTCTTTCAGCAGGAAAGGGTTAAATTGCAGTGGTGGTGCACCACAAGTCCCAGCAAGCCAACAGCAGCACAGAAAGACACAGAACCTCTCTGCACGCAGTCCCCAGCTAGAATGGCTGCATGCAGGGAAGTTCTGCCTCTTCCTGTACAGCTATAGCACTGCCATTGTCTGGAGCGTTGTTCCAGCCAATAGCAGCGCTGGCAGGGGACCCGAAATACTGGTGTCCCCTGCCTGACCTGTTCAGCACCAGTCACCTCCACACCCCTCCCCACGATGCAGCTCCATAACGTAGCCAGAGCTGCAATGCGCATGTCTGAAGAATCCAGCCAATAGCAGCTATCGGGGCTGCAGGGGGGGCGGAAATACCTCCCTGTGCCCCTAGGAAACATGGCTGCCTGCTGTACAGAGCAGCCACCGTACCCCGGTCACCGAGCAATTTCGCTCAGGGAGCGGGTGTACACAGCTCGACGGTGCTGGGACTTCAGACACCACTGGTATCCTAAGGGTTAAACAAACCATTGCACATTGTACTTGAAATAATTTACATTTGTACAAATAAATACTGCATGTTATGTAAATGGCATTCTTCTTTTGTTTTGCACCAGGCAAATTTGCCCATTTTGTATACAATGGATAAAATGTATTATTGATTGAAGAGTTCTCTTGACTTTATTTAAATGGTTACAGAATTTGTTTCTATTTAAGTACAATTTTGGATTTCAGTGATTGCATGTTGTTGTAGTCATCAAACGTGTAGCAATTTATTACTTTGCTGATGACACAAGTGCATTTACCATGACAGTTTAATGTGTTATTTTTAAGTTAGCACAACAAAGGTCACTTTAGCGTCTCTCATTTTATTTTTTAACTTTTTAAATTCTGACTTAAAGAGGACCTGTCACCGCTCCTGACAGGCCTATTTTAATAGCTCCATGCATTCCCCACATACTAACAATTCTGGATCATCTATTCTTATGGCTCTATGTTGTGCCATTCCTTTATTATTTCTACTAGAAGTTATGACTGAATTGCTATTAGTCTTCAGTAAGGGTCCAGAGAGGAGGTAACCAGTTGGGGGAGTGTATTTACACAGTCTGAAAATGGCAGCACTGTTTGGATAGAGTCAGTCTGTGCAGGTACACCCCCAACTGGTTACCTCCCCTCTGTACCCTTACTGAAGGCTAATAGCAATTCACTCATAACGTCTACTAGAAATAATAAAGGAATGGCACAACATACAGACATAAGAATAGATGCTCCAGAATTGTTATACATGGGGAATGCATGGAGCTAATAAAACAGGAATATGAGGAGAGGTGAAAGGTCCTCTTTAAAGGGGTTCTGCACTTTGTTTAAACTGATGATCTATCCTCTGGATAGATCATCAGCATCTGATCGGCAGGGATCCGACACCCGGGACCCCCACCGATCAGCTGTTTGAGAAGGCATCGGCGCTATAGCAGCGCCGCGGCCTTCTCCCTATTTACCGCAGGCCCAGTGACGTCACGACTAGTATCAACTTGTCTGGGCGCGGCTTAGCTCCGTTCACTTGAATGGAGCTTAGCCCCGACCAGACCATTGATACTAGTCGTGACATCACTGGGCCATCGGTAAACAGGGAGAAGGCCGCGGCACTGCTATAGCGCCGCTGCCTTCTCAAACAGCTGATCGGTGGGGGTCCCGGGTGTTGGACCCCCGCCAATCAGATGCTAATGATCTATCCAGAGAATAGATCATCAGTTTAAACAAAGTGCAGAACCCCTTTAATTACCTCCCTTTAATGCACTGTTAGACATGAAATAAAAACTAAAGTAAAAAAGAAAGTAAAAAAAAAAACTAAATGAAATAAAGCCCAAACTTAATGACAAACAGGGGCGTTACTAGTGTCTCAAAAGATCCTGGGCCCAAGCACCAATGCATATGGCCCAAATCTCTAAGTTGAACAACTGCATTCCCCCCCCCCCTGCAAACACTAGCACTGAAGACATTTTACTGTACTCGCTATGCAGCAGCACATACCGCTCACATCCAGGGCCTCCCAGGTGTCATCATCTTCTCCATTCGGTCTTGACACTTCTCTCAGCCGCCTCGTCTCTGCAGAGTGTGAAGCACAGACATATTAGCTTCCTTACTTTTCTGTACCCCCAAATACTATCCTGAATAAAAATGAGTGCCCCCCCCCCATAGGAACAGTACTCCTCCTAGTCCCACCAATAGTAATTCCCTTCTAGAATGCTCTCATAAGTATTACTGCCCCCCTACTGGACCCAACAGTGATAAATCTCCACAAGAATGCCTCCATTAGTAGAAGAGCCCTCCAGTATTAACAATACTCTCACAGAGTCCCCAGTAGAAATAAGGCACCTTATTATTCCCCCCAGTGGTAATAAAGCTATCTACAGACCCCTCAGTAGTAATAAGGCCCCCACAGTGCTCTTAGTAAAAAATAATGTGGATTCCTCCTATAGAGCCCCAAGTAGTAATAAGAATACCAAATGTCCCCTGGATTTAAAATGCCCACACAGTTCCCCCAGTATTTATACTGCCCCCTACTGTTATAATGCTCGCCCTGAAGCGCCCCAAGTATTTATAATGCTGCCTGCAGTGCCCCCTGTAGTAATATCTCCCCCTACTTTTATAATGCTCGCCCTGAAGTGGCCGCAATATTTATAATGCCGCCTGCAGTGCCCCCTGTAGTTATATTCCTCCGTTTAGTGTCAGAAATTATAATTCCTCAGCACCTCTGCCATACAGTGCTATGTAAATAACATTATTTCCCTCCCTCCGCCATAGAGTCCCATATAAATACCATCACACCATCTCTCCAGCTCCCTCCAATATACAGTCCTATGTAAATAACATCCCTCTCTATCTACAGCCCCCTCCAAAATACAGTCCCATCTAAATAACTTCACACGATCTCTCCTGCCCCTGCTTCCAATCTACAGACCCATGTAAATAACATCACTTCCTCAATATTCAGTCCCATATAAATGACATCACTCCCTCCCCCAGACACCTCCAACATACAGTCCCATGTAAATAAAATCTCCCCCTCCCAGCCACCTCCAACATACAGTCCCATGTAAATAACATTACCCCTTAACATTCAATCCCATGTAAATAATATCACTCCCTCCCACAGCTGCCTATAACATACCATCCCATATAAATAACATTATCACTCAACATACAGTCCCATGTAAATAACATCACCCTACCCCAGCCACTTCCAAATTTCAGTCCCATGTAATTAACATCACTCCACCTCACTGTCCCATGTAAATAACTTCCCTCCCTTCAGCCCTAACATACAGTCCCAGTTAAATAACTACAACTCCCAACATTGCTCTGCCTCTCACACTGAGTAATCTTCACTTACCTCTCCTCATGTAGCAGATCTCACCTTAGCTTCTTCCCAGGGCTTCTCTTCACTTCTGAGCCGTCCTCTCCTGCACTGGTCACATGATGGTGACATCATCCCAGGTCCTTTTCAGCTACTGCATTTAGAACTGATCACATGACCTGTGAGGTCATCACAGGTCCTTCAGCTCTTGCAGTGCATTAGATTCAATTGTATTGCTGACCTGAGGACGGCTATACAGTTATATCTAACAGTCAGGCAGGACATTCGGGGCCTGGAACAAAACATCAGGGGCCCAGGCCCCGAATGTTTTGACCTAGGAACGCCCCTGGTGACAAATATTAAGAGTCAGTATTAGTAACTTATTCTAGAATATAATAGAAAATCGTTTTACTTCCAACATTTTAATCTCATTCTCAGGATTGAGATTATTTTTTATTTGATTAGGATGTTGTATTCTTCTTTATCATGTATGCTAATACTTAGAAGCAATCCTTGTTGCAATGGCGGTCCAGAGCCACCCGTTACATTGCTCACCTCTGGCACTCCATGTCCCAGCTACACGAATCCAACTCCCACACTTTGCACCCTCCTGGCAGGTCTAGAAGCTGGGGTATCCATGTCGCTCTACACAGTCTGTGACCTGCCTGCCAGTCCAGCCTTAAAGGCTAGGACTCAAACTTCCGACTCTTGATCAGCCTATAGGTGGCCACCTTGGAGTATTTAAGGCACCTTACCCAGTGGGAGGATGCCTGAGCAATCGGTTGCCTTGCTCGATAGTTCCATGCGAAGGTGTGCTGTGTTTGTTTGTCTGCCATGTTCAGACTTCTGTCTGCTTACTGGATTCTGACTCTCTGTTGCTCAATGTGACCTGTGCCTGACCGCCGTATTGACCCTTCTCTGTCTGCCCTGACCTCAGACCATTTACTATATTGCACATACTCTGCCAGCTCTGACCTCAGTTTGTCCCTTATTATGGTTTTACCTGACCCCTCAGTACTGTGCATCAGTGTCTCTGATCCCCATGGGTCAGCTGTTAACCATGCAGACACTACTCCAGGAGTTGGTAGACTGGTGTCTCCCCTGTAGAGATGTGCAGGTCCCTATACAGGGGTTAAAGGGTAAATACCAGGGGACTGGGAGGATAATGCCATTAATATTATTCCAAAGTCAAATCTGTTGGTTGACACTGTGGTTCCACACCTACTGCCATAACAAACTTGCACTTCTGACAACTGTATAGTATCTCATGTGCATGGCTGCATTATAGGTTCATACAACCTCTGAGTTTAACTAAGTTATACTATGGCACCCACTCTAACTTCATATATCTCTGATTTCTAAGGCACACAAAAGTTTTTTTCCTTTTTTCTGTTGGATCTCACTATACAGAATGCCATATTACAAAGCTATTGTATACCTCTATGGCTCCACAGAAAGTACCACAGAAGTAGCACAGGGAGTACCAACATTGTTATAGTATGGAGCTGCAGGGATTCTATGTCCCTCTGTTGCATCTCCTGCTCATTCCCCTGACTAGTGATGAGCGGCAGGGGCAATATTCGAATTTGCGATATTTCGCAAATATTTTGTAGAATATTCATCATATATTCGTGGAATTTGCGAATTTGAGATTATATTCTTGATTGCAAAAATTGGCAATGTATTATTTGCGTAATGAGCGCGAAAACCGGCGTGAGGTTGGCAACTATTCTATTAGTTGCTAGGGATGTTTCTAAGCTGTGACAAAGCCTTCTCATTGGCCCATAAGCTAGAAGAAGGGAGGGATGATCATCTGATGTGTACTGTGTTAAAAAAAAAGAATATTAGATTTTACGAATATATAGCACTATTTTCTAAATATTCGCAAATTCTCGAAGTGCCAATATTTGTGATAAAAATTTGCTTTTCGAATATTCGCGCTCAACACTACCCCTGACATGTAGGCATTACAATAAGTGTCATTGTCAAACATTTTAAAACATAATTTCCAAACATGTTTATCCAATTGTTGTCAACAAGTTCATCAAATGACAGCAATGTGCCTTATTGGGGAGGCTGTTCACACTTAGGGCCTTGATTGGAAAGCACTTTTCTACATGCTTTTTTTGACTAAAGATGCACAGATAAAACACAAAAACGACAACGAGTATCTTTAAAATAATAAAATGATAAATTCATCATTGCAAGTGGTCAACTACTACATTCATGAAAAAATAAGTTTCACATTATTATTTGCAACATTTCTTGATACAACTCCCATTTCAGACAAGCGCTGAATTATTATACAGTTTTCTTCTTTTTTCATTATTATTTGACTTGATTGATTCTGCCCAAAGTATTTTCCAGATAAATGTAATTTGTTTCTAAATGCAGTTACAAGGACAGTCTCCTAACAAATCCTTGTAATAGTTATCTAATGTTCACTTTTCAGGCTCTTTCCAAGAGAAGGCGGCAACAGATTAAGTGATTTAGAATCTCCACATTAGAACATTTTCAGGACACAAATGAAACACAATGTTTCAGGCATTTTAATGATAGGACAGTGACTCAATTTCTCATTTTTTTCCCTGACATGTTTTACTATTAATATGGTTATTACTATTGTTATTATTCTATGTTTTGCTTGTAAAATTGATGCCAGTATGATTCTGAGAATGCAATAAAATCAATAAGTAGTGAAAAGTTCAAGAAATGCTAAAATAACTATATGATAAGCACTAATTATTATATATAGTGTTAGGTAGGTACTATCTCACAATAGCCTATAGCACCAAGA
Source organism: Bufo bufo (assembly GCF_905171765.1). Lineage (NCBI taxonomy): Eukaryota > Metazoa > Chordata > Amphibia > Anura > Bufonidae > Bufo > Bufo bufo. The sequence goes on from NC_053394.1 coordinate 88,297,492, forward strand.
ATAGATCTCAATGAGATTGTGTTCCCTTAATGCCTGTTGTGGGATTTTCTGTAAATTTTTGTTAAGAAGACTTCATTTCTTCAAGATCTGAGGCTTAAAGCCCTTTAACACTGGCTAATAGGGTAGGTAATAATCTGGAAGATGAACATTCATTCCCAACTACCGCATGCTGGTTAGTTTCATTCACATACAGCAATGATCACAGCTGTATCGGGAACAAATAATTATTACTGCAATTGTTTCTCCCCATAGAGTTTTTTTTTTTTTTTTTCAATATATTTTTAGTGAAACTTAAAACAGTACAAAGTAATCATTTTGTCACATGTCCAAATAATAAGTGTGCAATAATCATGATGTATAATAATGATTTATGTACTCACATTTACACATTTTAAAAAATAGATAACTATTCAGTAAACATATTACAGAACTTTGGACAGGACTTATGTTTATAGATATTGAGATTATATAATATAAATCTATATTATCAAGCACATAAACTACAGTATTTACAGAAAGCCTCACCAAGAATTGAGGGAAAACTGGTAAATCTGGAAAATGGGTGGGGAAAAGGAAAAAGGAAACATGAGCTAGGGCAAGGGAAGGCCGGACATTTATGTACGCCACCTATATAAGTCCTATTCATTAATGATTGCTGTTGCTAGTGATATTTTAAGTTTATGTATTTGATACTAATAAAGGATTTATTTGTTATATATTGCACTGTGTATATGTTAATTCATTGGTGTGTTAAATTGCAAACTGTCAGCTTAAACAACTGTTGTCAGCCGCCATAGAGTTCCTCTGTTTGTCACATCCCTGTTTACATTTGATGATTTTTGGTGCCTCAAGAAAGATGCGATCACTAGTGTTGGTCGAGCACCAAAGTGCTCTGGTGCTCGAGTAGAACACCTCGGGATGCTCGGGTGTTCTACTGAGCACCCAAGCACAATGGAAGTCAAAGGGAGGACCCAAGCATTAAACCAGGCACCCCTGCTCTGAAGAGGGGAGGGTGTCTGGTTCATAGGAAAAGGTCAGAAATTGATGGAAACACCACTAAAATGGTTCGGGAACAGCATGGGGAGAATGTCTGGATGCATCTTGGACTCCCAGGTCGCTGCTGGGAATGATGTTGTACGAGTGGTACGCCACTTTTACAGACTGACAATAATACGCACAAAACCGAAGATAAAATCAATTTTAGAGGAAAAATTGCAAGGAAACATTCTTTCCTATATATTTATTTACAAGGAACCGGCACTCCAATACACCCTATATTACACATAAAGGAGGGCATCATACACACCCTTGAAAAATTATGATTGATGGCCTGCTGGTGACCCTTAAAAACATTAGGAGCATGGGCCTGCTGGTGACCCTCTAAAACATTAGGGGTGATGGCCCGCTTCTGATATTACCATTTAAAACATTAGGGGTGAGGGCCTGCAGCCGAGCTGACCATCTAAAAAATTTTGTGGGCGAGGGCCTGCTGCCAAGCTGACCATCTAAAACATTTTGTGGGCTAGTGCCTGCTGCCAAGCTGACCATCTAAAACATTATAGGCGAGGGCCTGCTGCCGAACTGACCATCTAAAACATTATTGGTGGGAGCTTGCTGCCGAGCTGACCATCTAAAAAATTTTGTGGGCGACGGCCTGATGCTGAGCTGAACATCTAAAAAATGTTGTGGTCGAGGGCCTGGTGCCGAGCTGACCATCTAAAAAATTTGGTGGGCGAGGGCCCTTCTGCTGAGCTGACCATCTAAAAAATGTTGTGGGCGAGGACCTGCTGCCGAGCTGACCATCTAAAAATTTAGGAGTGAGAGTTTGCTGCTAAGTTGACCCTCTAAAACATTATGGTTGAGGGCCTGCTGGTGACCCTCAAAAACATTATGGGTGAGGGCCTGCTGGTGTCCCTCTAAAACATTATGGGTGAGGGCCCGCTGCTGAGCTGACCCTCTAAAAGCAAAAAATTGATATTTTACAGGCGGTATATTGATGATCTGCTACTAATCTGGGACTGAAGCTTGGACGACGCTAACAACTTCACCTTTCATCTGAATAACAACACCTTCAACCTCATCTTTACGGCAAACTACTCTAAAGTAGCCATAGAATACTTAGATTTAGTCCTTTGCTCTAAAGGAAAATCCATAGAGACCATAACATTCTTAAATAAAGTAGATGGCAATAGCTACTTAGATTATCAAAGTGCCCATTACAAAAAATGGAAAAATAATATTCCATTAAGCCAATTCAAGCGAATCCGCAGAAATTACACGAACGATGTGGATATCAAACACCAGAGCCAGATCATAAAAGAAGATTCCAAAACAAAGGATACCCCAGTAAGATCATAGAAACGGCCTACCAACGGGCACAGGAACACACTCAGGAAGATTGCCTCTCCTCACAAAAAACTGTTGATTCGAAAGCCACCAAAAATGTCAGATCCACTTTTATCACCACATATAATATCAACAACAATATCCTGCGGAACATCCTCAATAAACATTGGCCCATCTTACAAGCAGATCCCTTTTTATAGAAACACATGCGACCAAGACCCCAAATCACCTTTAGGAGGGCCCAAACCCCCAAGAACCTTGTTGCTCCTATATGGTTACGGGACCAAAAAAAGAATACACAACATCATCCCACCACCTTATTTCCCCAATTCCTTGGGAGCTATGGATGTGGACACCGTCGGTGCAAGTGTTGTCTCAATAACTCTTCCCGAGCCACCAAATTTTCAAGCAATATCACTGAAGAACAATTCGAGATCAAACATTTCTTAAATTGCTCTTCCACGTACGTCATCTATCTATTAGAATGCACATGTGGACTACAGTACATAGGCCGCAATACCCTAACCCAATAAATATCGCTGGAACATAACAAATGGCTTCATTTAACTTGGAATATCCAGACATTTCTTTCAAGCTCATAATAAGGACACTACAAACCTCTCTATAACAACGATTGAACATATTCCTGCCACGCATGCTAATCGTTACCAGAAATTGAGACGTAAATAAATGTTCTGGATCTTCAAGATGCAAACATAAGAACGCCTAAATTAATCCCTCGAGAGCAATTGTTTCTAATCAACCCCTGATTTTCCATTCCAACAAGCCTTCCGCATCAGTCCTCTTTTCCTGGTACCATCATAACCGCAATTTAGTTTCACCTATACCCCGCTTTACCCCCTAACTGTCCGCTCCGTTCCTACTGATATGTTGTTCACTTATTTTCCCAGTACCCAACCCCTATTCCCCTCCCCTGGTCCACTTGCTCTAAGGAACACACTGGTTCGTATAAAACAGCTCAAATCTCACTTCCCACATCCCCTCTGCCTCCCCTCATCCTCTCTTTTTATAATCTCATTAATTTCCCCCACACACCATCCATCTTCAGAAACCAGTTTTCCCCGCGACACCCCGTCGTCATAGTCCCGCCCCTAAATTTGTCACTTTCCCCCCATCCCATCACAGATGAGCTGCTGCGCTCTGGCATCCAGCACGTACTCACAGCGCACGCACGTAGCACAATACAGCCTCAGACCAGACAGCTGTAAATCCGAAGCTCCTCCCCCCCCCTCGGCTTTTGAAAGCGTGCTTTCTCTCACACGTGAGAGGCCGCGCTGCCTGCATCTGTATGGATCCCATAGGTAACGAACACCATCCTTGTCGCCCTCCTTTCCTTTTAGGACACCAGATGTATTTTTACCATCACATTATATCTCAGTCTCCCTCTGTAAAATAGCCATGTGCCAATTCATTTGACCCATTACCACATATGTCATTCTGCATGTATACAATTGTTCTACAACTCTGACTGTCTACATGTGAGAATCCGCGCCATTTGCACCAGCACGGACCCCACAGGTAACCACAATAATCCTCCTACTCTTGTCATTTAAGACTTCAGTGTATCGTTATATTACCTCCTTTCCTTAATCTGGATCATTCACCTTGTCGTCATACCAAATTGTAGTTTTTTCATTCTCTGACACACATATTGTTAACAAACCTCCCCCTCCCCCCCCCCCCCCCCCACCCTACCTTGTTGTCTCAATATATGTCACTCAAACAATTTATCATTAGAGATGGCCTTGCGGTTCGCCTGGCGGTCTTTTCGCGGCGTGTTCGTGATTCACCGAAGATGCGAACATATGGAGATATTCACGCCCGCCATATTCTTTTACATTGTGAAGAACTTTGACCCATTACACATCCATCAGGTGGTACAGGACAGCCAATTGAGACATTTCAGCACATGGACATAGCCCCTACCTTATAAATAAACCTGATCTGGCCGCCATTTTACATTCTGTGTTTTGCCAGTGTAGGGAGAGGTTGCTGTGTGGAGCAGGGACAGGCTGTTAGGGACACCAAACGCTAGCAAATAGGGCCACAAAAGTCATTTTAAGGACTGGTATAGGTGTGCTATTGATAGGTGTGATACACAGTGGGGTGCGATATACTTATAATATACTTTTATAATGAGTCAAAAACACATAGATCTATATAGTGATCACCTGGAAGTCAGGGGCCTAGGGGCTAGGGGCTTACTAGGGCCATTTTTATATAGGGTAAGGTTCCGGACGGGGTCGCTCTTATCAGGGTGGGTGGTCTGTGATTAGGCTATCAGGGCCAGAATAGCACCCCCTTGTAGGGCAATATCAGGGACAGTTCTTTGCCCACCCTGTCCTTCAATACCACATCATCATCTAGTCCAGGGATGGATGTTTTTTGCTTTCCCTCCGGGATTCATGGATGTGCACTGGAACCCCCCGGATTGTGGTAGGACATATAGTTTCTGATTTGGTGCCGCCGAGCACTTGTTATTATAGCCTACCACATCTATGCTTTTTGCTTAGCTAAATAATAATTTAATTTATTTTCATTTTGAGGGATATCTTTTCCATTCACATGTCCGCAAAATGGGTCCGCATCCGTTTTGTGGAACGGGTGCGGACCCATTCATTTTCAATGGGGCCGGAATGTGCTGTTCGCATCCGCATTTGCGGATCCGCACTTCCGCATCCGTGCTTCCGTTTCCGCAATAAAATAGAACATGTCCTATTCTTGTCCACAATTGCAGACAAGATTAGGCATTTTCTATTATAGTGCCAGCGATGTGCGGTCCACAAATTGCGGAATGCACATTGCCGTGTTTTGCGGATCTGCAAAACACTTACGGACGTGTGAATGGATCCTCATAATAACATTAATAAAGGTTACATTTTATCTTTATGTATATTCTAATGGATTGCCTTCCGTGCAATGTTCTAATATACTTTCTATGTTAGAAAGTATATTATAGTGCATTTGTATTGTGCAGCAGTTGTGTGCGGTTCTGCTGCGATACTGCAGGTATATAGAGGGACAATCGTTATTGGAACAAATAATTTCTACTGGTGTGATATACCAGCGGGGTGTTATATACCAATATACTTTCTTTATAGTGCATTTGGGTAATGTATAGTGCATTTACACATGCGCGTACGCGAAAATTATATTGCCGATATTTCGCGTTGAAAAAAATAATGAATGGAGATCGCAAATTCGAATAATACATCTGGTATGTCACTGTCCATGTTGTGGGACTATTTGCGCACTTCTAGTAATTATTTCTTGGCTGCAAATATGAGCTGAAGGTTTTTCAGGTTCGCCTGCCATTAAAATGAATGGGACCCGCCGCGAACTTGCGGTTCGCGAACATTCGATTGCGTTTGCGAACCGTCCTGGCAGATGTTCGTCCTTCACTATTTATCATCCTATCACTTGCGACTCGCACCAAGTGTTATTACCATATAATTATATATTATAAAAACAATGAGTGCCTTATGGAGTAGATTTTTGACAGATGACCTATGCTCCCCCTGCATTGTTCACTATACATTAACCTATGAATTTTAATAATAAGTGTTTTTCAACTTTTATATGTTCTCGGTACCAATACACTTTTATTTTATTTTTATTAACATTATGGGTTTTTTTTTGGACTTGAGAATGGAGTATATTCACTCCGAAACGCATTGTCACATATTACAAAATAAAAAAGTTTTTATGTACATCCATCGAAGTCGTGTTTGCACCAAGAGGTATTACATTTGTGCACTGCTCCAGTACACATCCCCCCCACTGAATCTCACACCACTTCTGTGGAGAACTAGCCACTCCACTTACGAGGATTGAGAGATACCTACTTAGGCACAACACAAAAAGTTGAGCACAACTATTGGCACCTTTTGCTCCTGAATACCATTTTAATGTCAAAGTACCCTATGAGCGCCTTTCCCTTTTCTGCCACACATACCTACAAAACATTAGGAGCGAGGGCAGCCTAATAAGCATGTGTATATGATGGAGGAGGAGGAGGCGGAGAACGAGAAAAGGGAGACTGAACCATATACCCTTTTTAGTGGTGGAAGAGGTGCATGGGAATATGTATTAAATACACCATAAAAGCCACATTTAGAGTGCCTTTATGTGTAGCCGCTTTCCTCTGGTGGAGTAGAGAAGTCAGGGGCAATCCAGGCCTTGTTCATTTTTATAAGAGTCAACCGGTCAGCATTTTCAGTTGACAGGCTGATGCGCTTATCAGTTATTATGCCCTAGCAGCACTAAATACACGCTCTGACAAAAGCTAGTGGCGGGGCAGGCCAGCACCTCCAAGGCATAGAGCGCCAGTAAGTGCCACGTGTCCAGCTTGGACACCCAATGGTTTTAAGGCACACAGGGATCACTAAGGACGCTGACACAGTCTTCTACGTACTACTTCACCATCTTCCAAAATTTTTGCCTCCTTGTGACACTAGGACATGCATCAGGTTGAGGGTGCTGGCGGGGTGTCATGAAACTGTCCCAGGCCTTGGAGAGTGTTGCCCTGCCTCTGTTGGAACTGCTGTATGTTCCCCTCATCTCCCCTCCTTGGTTGGCCAAGGAACTACGTACTCTGCAGCCAACGTTGTCAGGTGGAAATTTTTGGAGCAATTTTTCCACAAGGACCTTCTGGTATTGCACTATTTTGCTCATCCTCTCCACCACAGGAATAAGATATGAGAAGTTCTCTTTGTAGCGGGGGTTGAGAAGGGTGAAAAACCAGTAATCAATGTTGGCCAAAATGCGTACAACGCGAGGGTCATGGGAAATGCAGCCTAACAAAGTCAGCCATGTGTGCCAGAGTCACAACAGACTTTGCTGTCCTAATCACCTCATCCTCTTCCTCGTCTTCGGCCCATCCACGCTGAACAGAGGGAATAAACCTGCTATACCCTCTATAGTGGAGGCAATGGTCTCCTGCTCCTCCTCCTCCTCATCATCCAATTTGCGCTGATAAGAAAAACTGAGGGTGATATGGCTATCACCCTGTGTACTGTCCCATTTCCACCTCTTCAATATGCAAAGCATCTGCTCTGATTGTAAGAAGTGAGCATTTCAGTAGACACAGAAGTGGGATGGTTACTCTGATAATAGCGGCATCGCCGCTCACCATCTGTGTTGATTCCTCAAAGTTGCAAAAAACCTCATACAGGTCAGACATCCATGCCCACTTGTCGCTTGTGAAGAGCGGAAGCCTACTGAAAAGGCGACGACCATGTTGCAGCTGGTATTCCACTACTGCCCTCTGCTGCTCACAAAGCCTCACCAACATGTGGAACGTAGAGTTCCAGCACGTGCTCACGTTGCACAACAGTCGGTGAGCTGGCAATTGCAAGCGATGCTGCAGCGTTGCCAAACCAGCGGAAGCTGTCGATGACTTGCGGAGATGGGCACACATGAGGAACACCTTCACCATTAGCTCAGGCAAATTGGGGTAGGTTTAGAGAAACCTCTGAACCACTAGGTTGAACATGTGGGCTAGGCATGGTATGTGTGTGACGGGGTGGGTGGATTAATATTTGTGCTTTGGTTCAAAGGCCTGGGGTATAGACATCTGTACGCTACGCTAGGACACAGAAGTGGATGTGCTAGCTGATGGTGCTTTTGAAGGTCCAGGTGCATGGTGGGAGGCATCTGGGCCTACGTCTTGGACAGGGGAACGGCCAGCAGGTAACACAGTGGAAGAGGAGGCAGTGGTGTGACCCGCAGACACTGATTGTGGACGCAGGCGTTCGGCCAACCTATTAGGGTGATTTGATGCCATGTGGTGGATCATGCTGGTGGTGGTGAGGTTGCTAGTGTTTACGCCCCTGCTCATTTTGGTACGGCACAGGTTGCAAAATACATTTTTTATCGTCCGCACTTTCCTCAAAAAAGCGCCAGACTGTGGAACACCTTCCTTTTGACAAGGGACATTGCCGCAAGGGGGTGCTCCGGGGAACAGTTGCGGGCCTGTTTGACTGGCCCGCCTTTTTCCTTTTGCCATCACACTGCCTCTTCCAGCCTGTTGCGTTGCTGCGGATCCCTCCCCCTCTTTACTGCTGTCCTTGCTCGGCTTGCCACCTTCCCAGGTTGGGTCAGTGACTTCATTGTCCTGCACCTCCACTTCCTCACTCTGGTCTTCCTCCTGACTTTTTGACCTAACAGCAACCTTAGTTATTGACAACTGTGTCTCATCCTCGTCATGAACCTTTTGAGGCACTAATTGCGGTTGACTTTTTGGCAACAGTGTCTCATCATCATCATCCACCTCGTGAAACACTAATTGTCGTTCCCCACCATCATAATCTTCTGACTGTGGATGCTCCAGAGTTTGCTAATAAGGGCGCAAGATCTCCTCATGTCCCTCTTCAAGCGGGCTTGGCGAAAGGCCCAAATTAAGGAATGGCGATGAAAATAGATCCTCAGAATATTCGAGTGTGGGATCATTTGTTTGCCAAGACTCTAGATGGTGGGTGGGAGGAGTATCAGGATGAGGATTCTGTTGACCAGATTCTTGGCTACTGAGACTGGACTTTGTGGAAAACAGGGTGGTGCTTAAGCGACTAGAAGCATTATCTACTACAATCCAACCAACCACCTGGTTGCACTGGTCTGACTTCGAGAGTGGTGTCCTGCCCTACCCTGCAAACTGGGACAAGAAGCTAAGTATCATGGATGAGTGTGTTTCTTGTGCTCTGGCAGCAGGCACAGATTCACTGCACCCAGGGCCGCGGCCTCTGCGTGCACCATCAGCAGCACGGCCACTTCCCCGTACCTTACTGCTCGCCTTGCGCATATTAAATGGTATATATGCTTGCAACTATGTCACACATACAGTAGTGCAGGTTTTGTAAGTGTATGCGCAAAAAAAGTACACAGAATGGCACAGATATTTTTAGGATGCGCACACGTTAAACAGGAGATATAGCACAAGTAATGTCGCTGTCACCACTGCCTAATAAAAAAATGACACTGAATTAATGTCACTGATATTTAGGATGCACAAACTTTATACAGGAGGTATAGTGCAAGTAATGTTGCTGTCACCAGTGGCTAATGAAAAATTACACTGAATGAATGTCACTGACATTTAGGATGCGCATACGTTAAACAGGAGATATAGCACAAGTAACGTCGCTATAACCAGCGGCTAATTAAAAATTACACAGAATTAATGTCACTGATATTTAGGATGCACAAACTTTATACAGGAGGTATAGTGCAAGTAATGTCTCTGTCACCAGCGGCTAATAAAAAATTACACTGAATGAATGTCACCGACATTTAGGATGCGCATACGTTAAACAGGAGATATAGCACATGTAACGTCGCTGTAACCAGCGGCTAATTAAAAATTACACCAAATTAATGTCACTGATATTTAGGATGGGCAAATGTTATACAGGAGATATAGAGCAGGTAATGTCGCTGCCACCAGCAGCAAAAAAAATTGACTGAATGTCACTGAAATTTTGGATACGCAAACGTTATAGAGGAGATGTAGCGCAGGTAATGTAACTGTCCGCAGCGGACAACGTCTACGGTAAAAGTACACTGGATGCCACAGATATTTTTAGGCTGCACACACGTTACACAAGAGATGCGGTGCAGATAATGTGGCTGTCACCAGTTGCAAAAAAAATTACACTGAATGTCACTGATATTTCGGATGAGCTAACGATATACTGGAGATATAGCACAGGTAATGTCGCTGCCACCAGCAGCAAAAAAATTAGACAATGTCAGTGATATTTCGGATATGCAAACGTTATACAGGAGATGTAACTGTCCGCAGCGGACACCGTCTATGGAAAAAGTAGACTGGATGTCAGATATTTTTAGGCTGCGCACACGACAGGAGATGTAGCGCAGATAATGTCGCTGTCTGCAGCGGCCAAACAATTGCAAGCTATTTAGTGCAGGTTGCACTAAAAATATATATTGCTGCCAGATACAACTATAGTCCTTAAATGGATTTTTGGGCCTCTAACAAGTTTTAGCAATTTAATGCAGGTTGCACTAAAAATATATATTGCTGCCACACACAATAGTCCTTAGAAAGACTTTTGGATCTCTAACAATTGTTAGCAATTTAGCGCAGGTTGGCTAAAAATATACACTGCTCAAAAAAATAAAGGGAACACAAAATAACACATCCTAGATCTGAATTAATTAAATATTCTTCTGAAATACTTTGTTCTTTACATAGTTAAATGTGCTGACAACAAAATCACACAAATTAAAGAAATGGAAATCAAATTTTTCAAACCATCGAGGTCTGGATTTGGAGTCACACTCAAAATTAAAGTGGAAAAACACACTACAGACTGATCCAACTTTGATGTAATGTCCTTAAAACAAGTCAAAATGAGGCTCAGTAGTGTGTGTGGCCTCCACGTGCCTGTATGACCTCCCTACAATGCCTGTGCATGCTCCTGATGAGGTGGCGGACGGTCTCCTGAGGGATCTCCTCCCAGACCTGGACTAAAGCATCTGCCAACTCCTGGACAATCTGTGGTGCAACGTGACGTTGGTGGATAGAGTGAGACATGATGTCCCAGATGTGCTCAATTGGATTCAGGTCTGGGGAACGGGCGGGCCAGTCCATTGCATCAATGCCTTCGTCTTGCAGGAACTGCTGACACACTCTAGCCACATGAGGTCTAGCATTGTCTTGCATTAGGAGGAACCCAGGGCCAACCGCACCAGCATATGGTCTCACAAGGGGTCTGAGGATCTCATCTCGGTACCTAATGGCAGTCAGGCTACCTCTGGCGAGCACATGGAGGACTGTGTGGCCCTCCAAAGAAATGCCACCCCACACCATTACTGACCTAATGCCAAACCGGTCATGCTGGAGGATGTTGCAGGCAGCAGAACGTTCTCCACGGCGTCTCCAGACTCTGTCACGTCTGTCACATGTGCTCAGTATGAACATGCTTTCATCTGTGAAGAGCACAGGGCGCCAGTGGCGAATTTGCCAATCTTGGTGTTCTCTGGCAAATGCCAAACGTCCTGCACGATGTTGGGCTGTAAGCACAACCCCCACCTGTGGACGTCGGGCCCTCATATCACCCTCATGGAGTCTGTTTCTGACCGTTTGAGCGTTTGACCGTTTGAGCAGACACATGCACATTTGTGGCCTGCTGGATGTCATTTTGCAGGGCTCTGGCAGTGCTCCTCCTGTTCCTCCTTGCACAAAGGCGGAGGTAGCGGTCCTGCTGCTGGTTTGTTGCCCTCCTCCGGCCTCCTCCACGTCTCCTGATGTACTGGCCTGTCTCCTGGTAGCGCCCCCATGCTCTGGACACTACGCTGACAGACACAGCAAACCTTCTTGCCACAGCTCGCATTGATGTGCCATCCTGGATAAGCTGCACTACCTGAGCCACTTGTCTGGGTTGTAGACTCCGTTTCATGCTACCACTAGAGTGAAAGCACCGCCAGCATTCAAAAGTGACCAAAACATCAGCCAGGAAGCATAGGAACTGAGAAGTGGTCTGTGGTCACCACCTGCAGAACCACTCCTTTATTGGGGGTGTCTTGCTAATTGCCTATAATTTCCCCCTGTTGTCTATCCCATTTGCACAACAGCATGTGAAATTGATTGTCACTCAGTGTTGCTTCACCGAAAGAGAAGACGTCATTGGCGCAGGCGCACTGAGGGAGTGCTGAGGAGGTGAGCCTCCTTCACTCAGAGCGCCTGCGCCGAATGAAGACAGGAGAGGATTTTTGAAATGCTGACAGGGCCAGCCGGAGGAGGAGAGCACTGCTGGCCCTGTCAATCAACAAGAGGAGGGGGCGGTTTTTTGCGGCAGCTACCAGCAAGTAGACGCCCTACTTGCTGGTAGTGAAGTGATTAGCATATTTTCGTTTTTTAATGAAAAGAAGCCACAGACAAAGGTAAGATCCCTATATAGGGAATAGTCGTTAAATAACGATTTTAACAAGCCCCCCCCCAAAAAAAAAATGGGTTTTGGGGGTGACAGAAGCCCTTTAACACCACTTTTCCAGAGGTCCCACAAAACCATGTTATATGAGAAATTATAAACTATATTAGAGTCAAGCTTCTCCAGCTCTTCGTTTATTACATCTTTGTTCCATTTATTGGCAGAATTACTGATCTATTCAACTTTCCATCCACTTTATCCATCTAACACAGTGTGAAAAATGGTTGTAATATGTAATAGCTATATGGTTGTATTAACGGCTTATAACCCCGACTATTTTTACATACATGTATAATTTTGTTATTTCACAACGATTATCGCACCACTATATACCACGCATTTATTTGGACCGTATATTATTTTTGTTATTTATACAATAATTTACAATATTCAAATTGTTTTTAGATGTCAGCTTACCAAGATACTTTATGGGGCGATTATATCATCCCCGGTTTATCGCCATATTACCCTTCTTTTTACTATTTTTAACATGCCTGTTTTAAATTCTTTATTGATGCACTATAACACGCAAAATTTGACTAATTTCTCAGCGATTATTACGCCGGTCACGTCATGCATTTATCTATGTATCTATCTATCTATCTATCTTTGTTGCATTTACTGTGATAAAATGGCAGCTGACGCTGTATATAAATATCAACACTACAATAAAAACTTCAGTAATCGTCAGTAATGATGCAAAGTTAAAGGCCATGCATCATTGCTAGAACATTGCAGGTCATAGAAACACAGTGCATAAAACCTGTTATGGTTCACTACATGCAGAATTAAAAGCTTGCTGCTTCCTATGTTCTCAAAGAGCAATTAAATCAAGGACGTCAAATGACCTTAACAAACATTTACGCTTTTATGAAGTGCAAATTACATTGGTACAATATTAATTTGTTGGAAGAGCATTCTAAAGAATAAAATATGCCTGACAAAATGTGAAAGGCAGCACAACTGGAGTCAACATTCCCTAACTGCAGTAAAATCTACTTCCAGCAGACGTACAAAAACTTCAGCAATAGGGTAAGAGGTAATGGAATGTGGCAATGAATAGCCATATCTAATGTGTGTAGAGGCCAGCCGTCCATTATCTTCAAGAACAGGTTCAGCTTTCTAAAGAGATTGTCAAGGAGGAGAAAAACATGACAACTTCCAAAAACAGCACCACAACTGCCCATCGTAGTTATGCAAACAGGGTAGCACACTAAACTATGTTGTTTTCACATTTTAAAAGTTGCAGAAATGGTTTAGCTTTCTGTGCTGAGCTCCATTAAATTGAATTTTCATGCTCATGTCCAGAGCATTATCTTGACATAAAAATAAATCAAACCAACCAAACCAGTTCATGTACCCTGTTTGCTAATGCAAAGCAGCTGCTTGTCCTATAGTCATTAAAGTAGTATTCCCATCTCAAATATATAATCTCTGTGTAAGTGTGCTGTGTCCGTGTGTGTGTCACTAGTTTTGCACTGGGCATGCGCAGCGCTGCGTCCAATGAGGACACAGCGCTCCACACGGACACATCGCTACTCACAAGTTTCCCTGCTCCTGCCACAGCGGCCGCGAAGGAGAAGCAGAGCACGCCGCACCCCACCCCTTTCAGGATGGCAGAGTGGCAGCTGGGTAGAGTGTTAGCTGTAATGTCCAGCTAACACTCTGCTTGAAACAGCCGACATCAGTGCTGGCACCGATGTCAGCCGTTTAACCCCTTCCATGCAGTGGTCATTCGGGACCACTGTATGGAGGGGCTAACCATTGGGCCAATGGTCTGCTGTGGCAGTGGCCGATGCTTGAAGGTTAAACTGAGAGAGGGAGCTCCCTCCCCATCGGACCTCTGCGCTGTGGCAGCGTCCCGTTGGTTACCATGGCAACTGGATGTCTTCACAGGCATCTGGTTTGCCTTGGTATATCTAAGACAGGAGCCTGATCAGGCTTAGTGTGAGTTCAATGCACTGCAGTACACTATATAGTGTACTACAGTGTATTGTAAGCCATCAGACCCACTGGATCTTCAAGAACCAAGTGGGTCTGGGTCCAAATAAAGTTAAAAAAAAAAAAGTGAAAAAAGTAAAAAACTTTCTATATCTAAATATATTTGGTTAAAAAAAAAAAATAATAAACATGTTTGGTATCACCACGTCCGTAAGGACCTGATTTATAAAAGGATCATGTTACTTTTATCGCACGGTGAACACCATAAAAAATAAGAAAAACTATGATGGAATTGCATTTTGCCCACCACACTTCCCAAAAAATGGTATAAAAAGTGATAAAAAAAGTCATAGGTATCCAAAATTACCACCAATTAAACCGTTACCTCATCCCACAAAAAATGAGCCCCTACATAAGCCAATCATCCAAAAAAAAATAAAAAATATGGCTTTCAGAAAATGGAGACACAAAAACATGATTATTTTTATTTTTTATCATGCAAATCCAAAATAAAAGTAAAAAAAAATAGACTTATCAGGTATCGCCGCATCGTTACGACCTTCTCTATAAAAATTTCACATTATCTACTCTGTCAGGTAAACATTTGAAAAAAACAAATAATAAAAACTGTGCAGCCATTTTTTGGTTGCCTTGCCTCATAAATAGAGTAATATATACACACCCACACACCCACACACAATGCACAACTATCTCTAGAAGAAAAAAAGGGAGTGAGCACTCACAACACTCGGACCATAGGATATCAGGATCAATATGATATTTATTGGGACCTATTTAGATCCAATAAAACAATAACATACACATAAAATTATACACTAAAAAAATTAAAATAATTGGTACCAATGTGTAAAATATATACTGATAGGGGGTGGAAAACTCAGTGTTAATGCCACAATCCTTTAGACAGTTGGTATTACAGATGATCTTATATGAAACACTTATTCAATTTGCAAAGTCCACTTCTGGTACTTGTGGTACCCCAAACCAAATCAAAGTGTCCAAAAGAATGAAAAGACCACCTTTAGTACTTGTTTTACCGCAAACCGCTTTTCAAATGAGAGTGTCCAAAAGGTTCCCTCAGCGGGTCACTTCCAAATGATATATGCAGACACAATGTATTTGTAGCGTTAGAAATCCCTCCTTTCCTGGTGTCAACTCCAACCACTGAGGAAGGGGTGTAGACGCCCCGAAACGCGTCTGGTAATAGGAAGAAAAGCGCCCACCTAATCTACTGGATCTCCATTGCATGGCCATGCGATAATCAGAAAGGAGAAAAAGCTTTCCAGCTACAAGGACCGCTTCAATATATAGCTACGGACGCTACAAATAAGGTACTATCCCTGCCTGCCTAGTCCCGCGATAGTGTGACGTCATCAGTGCGAGACGGTTGATGCGAGACGCCGAAGCAGCCGGCGCAGCTCGCCTCTCGTGGAGGATTCAGAGACGCGACAGCGGGAGTTGACACCAGGAACCAGGTAGGAACCTGTATTACCGATTTGAACACGAAGTGGCTTTAATCTACTGCTTTGAGCGGCCCTACTGATAGCTGCAAACAACTACGGAGGGACTTCTAACGCTACAAATACATTGTGTCTGCATATATCATTTGGAAGTGACCCGCTGAGGGTACCTTTTGGACACTGTCATTTGAAAAGCAGTTTGCGGTAACACAAGTACTAAAGGTGGTCTTTTCATTCTTTTGGACACTTTGATTTGGTTTGGGGTACCACAAGTACCAGAAGTGGACTTTGCAAATTTAATAAGTGTTTCATATAAGATCATCTGTAATACCAACTGTCTAAAGGATTGTGGCATTAACACTGAGTTTTCCACCCCCTATCAGTATATATTTTACACATTGGTACCAATTATTTTTATTTTTTTAGTGTATAATTTTATGTGTATGTTATTGTTTTATTGGATCTAAATAGGTCCCAATAAATATCAAATTGATCCTGATATCCTATGGTCCGAGTGTTGTGAGTGCTCACTCCCTTTTTTTTTTTTCTTCTATTTTTACAATCTTTTGAGTCGGGCACCCAAGTTGAGTTAGCAGCACCCGTCATAGCCACTAGGTGTGAGCCAACCACCTATCTATATTACAACTATCTCTAGCAAAAGATTTCTATATGCAAAAATAACCCTAAAAATAATAAGCCCCCTGCACTGCTCACACCAGCGAGCCGACCAATTAGGAGACGGCGCTCCACATGCCGCCTGCACCGCACACACCTGTGCGCCGGCAAGCAGGTCAGAGCTCCACCATTTCTGTTCATCAGTCCCAGCCGCCATTTCTGTTCATCAGTCCCAGCCGCCATTTCTGTTCATCAGTCACAGCACTATCAGCCATATAGAGAGTAGCCCCTGTCAGAAGTCTGATCCACCAGTTGCTACCAGCAGTCAGTGCCAGTCGTACAGCCACCAGTCACAGTGCCAGCAGTGTCAGCCACTAGTCAGTGCCAGCCATCTCAACAAGCACTCAGCGCCAGCAGTCTCAGCCAAAAGCTGCAGCCAGCAGTCTCAGCCACAGCCAGTACTCATTGCCAGCATTCTCAGCCACAAGCCACAGCCAGCAACCTCAGCCACAGCTACCAGTCTCGGCCACCAGTCAGTGCCAGCATTCTCAGCTACAGCCAGCACTCAGTGCCAGCAGTCTCCGCCACAGCCACCAGTCAGTGACAGCATTCTTAGCTATAGCCAGCACTCAGTGCCAGCAGTCTTAGCCCCAAGCCACAGTCAGCAACCTCAGCCACAGCTACCAGTCTCGGCCACCAGTCTAAGCCACCAGTCAGTGCCAGCATTCTCAGCTACAGCCATCACTCAGTGCCAGCAATCTCTGCCACAGCCACCAGTCAGTGCCAGCAGTCTCAGCCACAAGCTGCAGCCTGCAGTCTCCACCAGCCAGCATTCTCAGCTACAGCCAGCACTCAGTGCCAGCAGTCTCTGCCACAGCCACCAGTCAGTGCCAGCAGTCTCAGCCACCAGCCGCAGTTAGCAGTCTGAGCCACAGCCAACACTCAGTGTCAGCAGTCTCAGCCACAAGCCCCAGCCAGCAATCTCAGCAACAGCCACCAGTCTCGGCCACCAGCCACAGCCACCAGTCTTAGCCACCAGTCAGTGCCAGCAGTCTCAGCCACAGCCACCAGTCAGTGCCAGCAGTCAGTGTGGTCAAGTTCCCTTGCCATTTAATATAGACTGTTCCTACTAATGTGTATACACTACTGTTCTAGCGCCCGTTATTGTAACTGACTTTATGTCTAGTGCATATATAAATCTCCTAAAAACACATTTGGACATCATTATGGCAAAATCCCCTAAATGTTTTGATGCTACTTAAAGAGATTGTCTCACTTTAGCAAATGGCATTTATCATGTAGACAAAGTTAATACAAGGCACCTAATATATTGTGATTGTCCATATTGCCTCCTTTGCTGACTAGACTCATTTTTTCCATCAAATTATACACTACTCATGTCCATCCAACAGTGGTGGCCGTATTTGCACACTCCCACTTACTTGGCCTATGCTCAATCCCACGGTCTCGGTCTCCTATAGTCTGCAAACATGGCCACCAGTGATGGATTCCAGGGTAACCATAATCCCTGTATACAAGCAGTGTATAATGTGATGAAAAAGGAATCAAGCTAGCAAAGGAGGCAATATATAGAATCACAATACATTAGTAAGTGCCTTGTATTAACTCTGTCTACATGACAAATGCCATTTGCTGAAGTGAGACAACCCTTTTAAGCCCTCCTATTGTAAATAGAGCATTCTCAGAGTTCATTGTACTCCATTAGCATAGAATAAAATTGGGTCACCCTGAACTTTTAAGTTAACATTTTGTATTATTTTTTCACTGTCAATAAATATTTCTTTGTCTCCATGTTCATATAAAAATATCTCCAAATATTACCAGATATAGATTTATTTGTCAACAAACCATTTTGATATGTATGTGCTGTACACATAATAGCGTTACCCAACTTTGTTGCAGTTAGACTTGACAATAGCATGGCACATATTAATCCAAATAAATGAAATGTTTGTCCTTAGAAATCTCCCTTTCAAAATTCTGCATTTGCCCCTGCCTTGGATCAAATTTAGCAACATAAATTAAATAGTGAACTTTGCATTTATTCATCAGGTTTAACATATTTGAGCCATGTCTTCAACAGATAGAATTATTCATTTGAAATGAGTGAATTGCTGAATACAAAAAAATGAAATAGCAAAAGCTAAAAACTTACACCATCAGGGCGGCCATCTGATGCTGTCACTATCAAAATGTAGCGATCTGTACTTTCTCTGTCTAAAGCTTTTGCCAAGATTAAAAGCCCAGAGCTAGAAAAAGAATTAAAACATGTACAATTAGTATGCATAACATTAACAGTGGATCAAATGCAGATTTGTGAGAATGTACCATCACACCAAAACTTCAGATTGAGAATGCATTAAAGGGTTATTCAAGCTTTGAACAGTGATGGCCTATCCTTATGATAGGTCAACATTATTAGATAAGTGGGGATGGGACCCCTGCTAATCAGCTGGTTCAAGAGGTGGTGGCAGGTGCTGCCTCCTCATTGTTTGCATTGGTCGGGACAAATGTATTTTTAGTAGCTATGGTCACAGTCAAGTGGGTCCTAAGGATATACCATCCATTTTAAAATCCTGTATAACCCTTTAATGATTGGCACCAAAAATTAACCCATTAGCTCATTCTATGGTATTGCATTAGATTTAAAGTAACAAGCGTGATAAAGAGAAAAAATCTAAGTCATGCTGGGAAAATTTGAGTTATGATAAACTGTCTGGTGCTTTAGAAGTAGACCACGCTTTAATAGTTGATACTAGAAGACTGGCACACTAAACATATGGGACATAGAGGGCAAGTCCAAACGGCAATGAATTTATTATAAACACAGATAAAATAAAATAAAATAAAGATAAAAAGTATAATGTTAAAATGTTAATAACAATGGATAAAAGGTGCTTGGAAATACAGAGTATTGCACAATGTTGCGGTAAGTATCCAGCAGCTAGCTCAGTGGAATTTGCAACATAAAATATTATACACCATTAATACCATATAACCAGCAACTGGCTCCTATTAGAACTTGGCGTCCTCAGATATGTCCACGGTTTTTGGTTAGGTTGTAGAATGGATATAAAATCATTAATTGTATCCTTTGTAGCACCAATGAGGACAAAATAACTCACAACGGCGGTGAGGTCAGTGGTATAACCAGAATGGCAATTTGTTGATATCACTTTAGATGTAATTGTGTCCTTTTATGAAGTATTGTTCGCTGGTCATCTGAATCTTAGAACCGGTAATGATAACCCACTTCTGTGGGTTTACCTTTCCTTGTCCCGGCTGCTCAACGGTATCGTGAAGCTTTCCAGGGCCCTCTGAACACCGGCGTCCCGGCTGTTTCTCAGTCGGCATCCCACGTGTATTTAGAAGGTGGTTGATGCTTCCGGAGATGACGTAGCAGGCAGACGGGACTAGGACTTTCGCTATTTCTTAGTCCAGATCCTCAATCCAATGCTCGATAATATTAGGGCGATGATCGCTTGCAGAATTCACAGTGCACTGTTAATCATCACGATAAAGTCCATTCTTTTGGAATAGGGGTCATATCTTGATTTTATACCAAACGCGTTTCGGGGACGACTCTCCCCTTCTTCAGTGGTGATGACCCCTCTGTCTGCATTGTGGGTTTATCGTGATGATTAACAGTGGACTGTGAATTCTGCAAGCGATCATCGCCCTAATATTATCGAGCGTTGGATCGAGGATCTGGACTAAGAAATATCGAAAGTCCTAGTCCCGTCTGCCTGCTACGTCATCTCCGGAAGCATCAACCACCTTCTAAATACACGTGGGACGCCGACTGAGAAACAGCCGGGATGCCAGTGTTCAGCGGGCCCTGGAAAGCTTCACGATACCGTTGAGCAGCCGGGACAAGGAAAGGTAAGCCCACAGAAGTGGGTTATCATTACCGGTTTTAAGATTCAGATGACCAGCGAACAATACTTCATAAAAGGACACAATTACATCTAAAGTGATATCAACAAATTGCCATTCTGGTTATACCACTGAACTCACCGCAGTTGTGAGATATTTTGTCCTCATTGGTGCTACAAAGGATACAATTAATGATTTTATATCCATTCTACAACCTAACCAAAAACCGTGGACATATCTGAGGACGCCAAGTTCTAATAGGAGCCAGTTGCTGGTTATATGGTATTAATGGTGTATGATATTTTATGTTGCAAATTCCACTGAGCTAGCTGCTGGATACTTACCGCAACATTGTGCAATACTCTGTATTTCCAGGCACCTTTTATCCATTGTTATTAACATTTTAACATTATACTTTTTATCTTTATTTTATTTTATCTGTGTGTATAATAAATTCATTGCAGTTTGGACTTGCCCACTATGTCCCATATGTTTAGTGTGCCAGTCTTCTAGTATCAGTTATTTAATGCATTTTTTGAAGGGTGAATCATTATAGATCTGATCACCTTTCCGTGATTATGAGAAGGTGAGCTATTTCCCTTCTAACTCTATTTCACACTTTAGGCTACTTTCACACGAGCGTTCGGAGCGGATCCGTCTGATGTTTCATCAGACGGATCCGCTCCGATAATGCAGACGTTTGCATCCGTTCAGAACGGATCCGTCTGCATTATTACTTAGAAAATTTTCTAAGTCAGAAAGTAGCCTGAGCGGATCCGTTCAGACTTTACATTGAAAGTCAATGGGGAACGGATCCGCTTGAAGATTGAGCCATATGGTGTCATCTTCAAGCGGATCCGTCCCCATTGACTTCCATTATAAGTCTGGACGGATCCGCTCGCCTCCGCACGGCCAGGCGGACACCCGAACGCTGCAAGCAGCGTTCAGGTGTCCGCTCACTGAGCGGAGCGGAGGCTGAGCGCTGGCAGACGGATGCATTCTCAGTGGATCCGCCTCCACTGAGAATGCATTAGGGCCAGACGGATGCGTTCGGGGCCGCTCGTGAGCCCCTTCAAACGGAGCGCACGAGCGGAGACCCGAACGCTCGTGTGAAAGTAGCCTTAATAGTGTATTCCGACTATGTAAAGTTATTCCCTATCCACAGGATAGGGGATAACTATTAGATCAGTGAAGGTCCTCCTGCTGGGATCCACACTGTTTTTGAGAACAGGGACGTCGTACCCTGTAAAGCCCCCACAAATCAATGGTGCATCCAGTCAGACATGCACAAAGCTGCTTCATTTATTTCCATGTGAGTGTGACGGAGGCCTCATGTCCGGCTTATTTCTCATTCTAATGTGCTTCTTACAATGCATGGCCTCCATCCTCCTATTATCAGCCATGGACCTACAGACACTATTAGAGTCATGTATCTTACAGACATTCAGGGGGGAAAGGGCCATAAACCACTTATGAATAAACATTTTGTAGACTGTCCAGAGACAGATCACCTTGGAATTCTGTGGAGGGAGTGTTCCCTCCCCTACCTACCAATAGGTTGGGGGGAGTGATGAGAAGACAAAGTAAAGAAGTTTGGAGTGGTAGTTGTTAGTTGTTGTTTTGTGCCGGAAGGGTCAAGATCTGAGTTGAGGCCAGATCCTGGAACCAAATGTAGTTGAGGCCATCCCCTGAGATGTTTTGTTGGATTGGATTCCAAATAAAAGTTGAGCTCCGTCTGGATCATTTGGCTACTGTATGAAGGAGCCTCAAAACGACGCCCCATGACTCAGAGATAGCTAAGTACAGTGCTTGGCTCTCATATTAATGTTGTGGCTGCAAGCATTCCTGACCTGCCGCTCCATTATTTTTGGGCAAAGGGGCTTCACTGGGGACAGGGTCCCTGTTCTTGTGATTGGTGGCTGTCGCAGTGGTAGGATCCCAGACGATTTTATAGTTATTCCTTATTCTCTGGATAGGTAATAACTATACATAACTGGAATACCATTTAAGTTATATATAGCTTTGCCATGTATGTCTGCTCATACTGTATATACAACATATACAGTATGTGCGTCATTTACACATTCATTCTCAATGAATAGTCATATGTAAATTTTTCTAGATGGCCTGGAGGGAAGGGGTGTCTATGCTTGCAGATAAATCCAACTCTGGACTGTATCTGAATTTTCTCTATATTTTTATACATAGCCATAGTTTCCACGAAGATCTTCTGTTTTAATGCTAGCATAATTCAAGAAAAATACCACAAATACTTATTTACTTCTGCAGTTCAGCAATTGAATTATACATTTGATATATGATTTTAAGCCATTAGCATCATTCCAAAATGAAATTTGTCATTACTAAATCCTAGCCGTCATGGCTCTAATTGCGAATTTGCAGAATACGTTTTGTAACAAATGTAAGTGGTGGGTTTACGCATTTTTAATGTTTTCCTTGTCTGGAATTTCAGCTCAGCATGAAATATGGTTAGTTATACTGGAAACATGTTTCTGCCTTTTACACATTAGAACACCACTGAGTTTGTTTCTTTGCAGCAATCCATTGAGGGTTTCAATAGAAGCTCATTAATGACACATTATTATGTTCTCTCACAAGGTTAATCTCTCTAGACCAGAACAATTCTGGAAGTAGAATTATCAACCCAGGCACAAAGATAAATTAATTTAAGACATCATTTGCAATAATAAATAGGGCTGTATGTTGGCTAAGTCTACTTTCACACTGGCGTTTTGGTTTCCGTTTGTGAGATCCGTTTCAGGGCTCTCACAAGAGATTTAAAACGGATCAGTTTTGCCCTAGTGCATTCTGAATGGATAAGGATCCGCTCAGAATGCATCAGTTTGCCTCCGATCAGTCACCATTCCGCTTTGGAGCAGCGTTTTGGTGTCCGCCTGACGATGCGGAGGCAAACAGATCCGTCCTGGCACACAATGTAAGTCAATGGGGACGGATCCGTTTTCACGGACACAATAGAAAACGGATCCGTCCCCCATTGACTTTCAATTGTGTTCAAGACTGATCCGTCTTGGCTAAGTTATAGATAATACAAACGGATCCGTTCTGAACGGATGCATGCGGTTGTATTATCGGTGCCGATCCATCTGTGCAGATCCATGACGGATCCGCAACCAAACGCGAGTGTGAAATTAGCCTAAATTCTAAAGTAAATCTTATTAATGTAAAGATGAAAAGAAGTGAACAAATGAGTACTAATTTTGTCCTACTTCATTTCTTATTAGAAAACACTTTAAATCTCATTCTACAAAGCATAGCCTATTTATTAGATATAGCTTCAATGAAAAGTACTGTGTGCATCGACGGGAACATCTGTACCACACAATGAATGTAAGGTGATCACTAAAAAGTAGAGATGTCTTTCATCCACCTGATAGTATGTACTTCGCAGGTATGCTTTCAACTACCACACACAAGGGCTAATGGTGGTGTATTGTAGAAGTCGCACCTGGTTCCATGTACATGAGGCTTCTCAATGGCCCTTATGCATCATAAGTAAAAACTAACATTATAAATGGCACATGGTACCTAAGTAACCCTGCTACAGGTCTGGTACTGGGGCCCAGGAGCTATGAATTATGCCTCTATCTAATACATTACTATGCCATAACATATCTATTTTAAAATTTCAGCAGTTTAAGAACTTTATATCATGTAGGTTATAATACATGTCAATGAAAATGTTCAAATGCTATGTGTAAATAATACTAAAGCACTTGGGTGGGTAAATCCTTCCTACAAATATATCCCTAGGGTGTATGTGGCTGAGATAAGAGAAATTTAATTGCGTATAGCACTGCAGAATATCTTGGTGCTACACAAGCCACATATAATACATTATATTTGCAAAATCATAACATGATTGATGATTATATGCTGAAAAGTAGTGCTACATAGGCACTGCTCATCATTTCCCATAGAAGAAGCAGCATGTAGGAAGTTTCTTCTCTTGTGCCAATCACTGATTGCATTTGTAGTGTTCCCTTTTTCAAAGAGGCATTTTATAGTGATGAGCGGGAGGTGCCATATTCGGTTTCGCGATATTTCGCGAATATTCGCATGAATATTCGTGTTATATTCGTCGAAATCGAATATTCGCAATTATTCCAATTATCGCGAAATTATTTTTCGCATATTGCGAAAATTTATCTTGATAGTATAAGGCAACGTTCCTATGCTAATGACTATGGCTAGGCTAATATGTGTATATTACGAAATTTTGTAATATTGCTCTAACTTCGTCTCTTAGAATATTACGAATATTCTAAAAGACGAAGTTAGAGCAATATTAAGAACATTTGCAAAAGTCGAAATTGCGATGCGAGTAATATAACACGAAATAGTCGCATGAAGATTTAAACTTAGCACTGCTATATTCCATATTCTAGCCTAATATGGAATATAGCTGTGTTAAGTTAGCACTGCTATATTCCATATTAGGCTAGAATATGGAATATAGCTGTGCTAAATTGAAATCTTCATGCGACTATTTCGTGTTATATTACTCGCATCGCAATTTCGACTTTTGCAAATATTCTTAATATTGCTCTAACTTCGTCTTTTAGAATATTCGTAATATTCTAAAAGATGAAGTTAGAGCAATATTACGAAATTTCGTAAAATACACATAGATTGTATTTAAGCTAATATACTGCTATAGTAATAATTTTTAATAGTGTACATATTTTACAAAACTTAAGTTCAGAAGAGGCAAAAAAAATTACAGGAAAAAAAAGGGATTATAGCACTATATTAGCTAAATTACAATCTATATGTGTATTTTACGAAATTTCGTAATATTGCTCTAACTTCGTCTTTTAGAATATTCGTAATATTCTAAGAGACGAAGTTAGAGCAATATTACGAAATTTCTAAAAGACGAAGTTAGAGCAATATTAAGAACATTTGAAAAAGTCGAAATTGCGATGCGACTAATATAACACGAAATATTCGCATGAAGATTTCAACTTAGCACAGCTATACTCCATATTCTAGCCTAATATGGAATATAGCAGTGCTAACTTAGCACAGCTATATTCCATATTAGGCTAGAATATGGAGTATAGCAGTGCTAAGTTGAAATCCTCATGCGAATATTTCGTGTTATATTACTCGATGCGTTCTATTAAATTGCGATGCGACTAATATAACACGAAATATTCGCATGAAGATTTCAACTTAGCACTGCTATACTCCATATTCTAGCCTAATATGGAATATAGCTGTGCTAAGTTAGCACAGCTATATTCCATATTAGGCTAGAATATGGAGTATAGCAGTGCTAAGTTGAAATCTTCATGCGAATATTTCGTGTTATATTACTCGATGCGTTCTATTAAATTGCGATGCGACTAATATAACACGAAATATTCGCATGAAGATTTCAACTTAGCACAGCTATACTCCATATTCTAGCCTAATATGGAATATAGCAGTGCTAACTTAGCACAGCTATATTCCATATTGGGATAGAATATGGAGTATAGCAGTGCTAAGTTGAAATCTTCATGCGAATATTTCGTGTTATATTACTCGCATCGCAATTGCGACTATTGCGAAATTTCGTAAAATACACATATAGATTAGATTGTAATTTAGCTAATATGGAATATAGCAGTAAGTTGAAAGCGCCACTGACTGGAGCAGCCAGGAAGCCAGGAATCCAAAGGACAGGTAAGAACAACTTTAGGGAAGTGGGAAAGAAAAAAATATAATAAAAAAAAAAAAGAAAAAAAACGAATATTCTATTTCGCGAATATATAGAACGATATTCTAAATATTCGCGAAATCTCGAAATTGCGATATTCGAGAAAAAAATTCGCAATTCGAATATTCGCGCTCAACACTAGCATTTTATCAGCTATATTGTGTTTTAAAAAGGAACCTGTCTACGTGAAAATGCAGAGCAGTCTGCAGGTATCATGTTATAGAGCAGGAGGAGTTGAGAAGATTTATATATAGTTTTATGGGAGATGATTCAGAAAAAAATGAAATCTATTCATTGAAATCTTGAAGCTATCTGTTTGGTTAGAGTTACCTTCAGTGAGCGTGGAACCACTATGTCAACCAATCGATTTTTACGTTGAGCTATTCCTAAAGGGATTATCCCATTAGTCCCATGTTATTCATCCTTTAACCCCTGTACAGGGATCTGGACTTAGCTGCAGTGGAGTCACCAGGCTGCTATCTCTTGGAATAGTCCTAGTGTAGTTGACAGCTGACCCAGGATGCGATGCACCAAGAGATCAGTCAATACTCTGAGTCAGTAATAGACCGAGGTCGGAGCAGGCAAAGTTTGTACAAATCCAACAAACAGTCCAGAGATCAGGGCAGGCAGCCGGGGTCAGTACATCTCAGTTAGTAAATGATACAAATAGCATTATGCAGTATATTTAGCAGAAGCTCACTAGCACATTGGAAACAGCCTAACAGCTGCACACAGAGAGACAAAGAGGGAATTAATCCTTGTGGTACTGCAGAAAAAAGTGAGACTAAGTGAAGAATATCCCCAAAAGATACACAGGACACTGGTGACTGGTTCCACTGCTGGCACACTGGAACTGTGACAGACACAAGGTGAGTGGAGTGGTTTGCATGCACACCTGAAATAGCAGGGCAATGCCTGGCACAAGCCACTAACGTAACAGTTAGGAGTTATGTGGATGGTCTTATCAGTAATAGACAGCTACCTCTACATGACTCAGAATACAGGGAAGACTGTCAATCCCTGAGCAGGTCTGCACACTTGACTCCTAAGTATATAAAGAGCTGAATCTTTGGCCAAAAACTATATATCAAAATGCTCAGCTCCTTCCGCTCTATGACATGCTGCCTGCAGTTTGTACTACATTAACATGGTGACCAGTGATGAGCAGCAGGGGCAATATTCGAATTTGCGATATTTCACAAATATTTGGGCAAATATTCGTCATATATTCACGAATTGGAGAATTCATGATCTCCAGTCATTATTTTCTTGATTGCAAAAATTGTCAATCAGAAAATTTGCGATACAAATTTGCAATACGTAAATTTGCGATCAACACTACTCCTAAAGTCAAAGATATTGCAGCCTTCTCATTGGCCCACAAGCAAGAAGCAGTGAGGGATCATGGGTACTGATGAAATAAATTCTAGAATATTCGCGATTACGAAGATATAGCACTATATTCTAGATTTTCGTGAATTCTCAAAATGCCAATATTTGCAATACAAATTAGTGATTAGAACATTTGTGATCAACACTAATGGTGACAAATTTGTGCTCCTGCTACAAATCTTTCTTTTTGAAAAGGGTAAAAGCTTTTTTACTTAATGGTAGAACGAAATCTCTTAATCACTTGCAAAAAACACATGCATATTGAAATTTTTAAAATGGCAAATTGCACAGTGCCAACAGCATTTGATAATGTTACCATGTGCATATGTTGTTGTTGTTTTTTACATAGCAGCTTTTAAATCTGCTTGAGAAGTGGCATATTTTTTCTTTCAAGTGTATTTTGGCAGCATTCTTAATTGTAGTCAGTGGGGAAAGGCTAATATAGCAGTATTTTGCCCCTGTTTCACTACTGATTCGCCCGTGTTTTTGGCACATCTATTTTAACCATACAACCATTCCTAACTCTTTAAAAAATTGAATATGCTGCCATTGAGGACCCTCCATAAAACTATAAATTACAATAAAATATGGAAGCATAAAAACACTTGGCCTACAGCCAACCTTTACATGGACATGAAAATATTTTATGGTTTCTAGTATTCCTAGAACTTACAGTAGGGCTTCCTTTTTCCTAATATATTGACCAATGATCAGTCCATCACCTACTGTGAAATGTTTTAGGGATTGGTATCAAACATTAATGCATAATATACTATACAATTTATTACAGATGTTTTTCAAACCATGTTTATTTCAATAAACATTCATAAAAACAAACCAAAAAAAAACAGAGTAAAACATCTAAATAACAACTATGAACAGTTAGATACCTTACCTTACAGATAGGTTGAAGACTCTTTGAGGATCTCCATTTTGTATTAAATAAGTAATTGGATCTCCTTCTCTGTCTGTAGCCTAAAAACACAAAATGATCATGAATGATCATATGCAAGGCATTATCAACAAGCATGTAAATTAAAAAGCAGGGAAGAAAGGGTTGAAAACGAGCTCTTAACAAGCTCTGCCTCTAATGCCACTAGATGTAAGGCAGCTATCCTATAAGTCAATGTTCGACTCATTAAACAAGCCTTGAGACATGACTTGGATATTCAATAAGCCAGCACCTCATCTGCAGACAGCTGTTTCACTGCGATTGTCCCTCATCAATGCAGAGTAGAGATTACTGGCTTAAGTGAATGAAAGGCCTAGGTCAGGATCTGCAGGGTACTATCTGTCCTTGGGGATAGACCCCCTTAATCGGCGTGAGGAGACTTATTGGCCATACACTCCCCACTGGAATTCTGGCAAGAAAGGGATGCAAATGGGCTCTTAAGAAGTTCTGTCTCTAATGTCACCAGAAGTAAGGCGACTATCCTATAAGTCAATGTTAAATAAGCCTTGACATATGGCTTGGATATTAAATAAGCCAGCCCCTCATCTGCAGACAGCTGTGTTGGGTTGAATGCCCCTCATTAGTGCATAGCAGAAAGTACTGGCTTAAATGGGTTTTGCCATCGCAAACAATGGGAGCATATCGCTAGAGTGGTATTTTTTTTAGAGTTATCATTTATAGATAGCAGATTTTAGTTAAGCCAATTATGGTTCTTACATGGGTGGCTTCGGTTGTCTATGTCTGCCTCTACTCCGGACAGAAAAAATAAAGTTAGAATGGGCAGTTGTAGATACTTTTTTTTAAGTTACTTATATTCCACATTAAAATTGAGTTTTACAATCACGTTGGGCCAGCTGAGGAAACGGAGGCCAATGGCTGACTGCTACGGTACTTCTACATCCACATAGCTGTTCCCTTGAATTGATTTCTTCCTTATCTTTCTTCACTTGAAGCTACCACTTCAACAAAATTTTGTGTAGACAATATGAAGATATTATAATTGCTATAGAAATTTTTTTGCATTATCAAGGCTGCAAATGTGTTCTTTTATTTGAAACCTAATGATAAAAATACTTAAAATACCTGCAGATTTAGAAGAATAGCTCCAATACGCATTGCCTCACTGACTTCAAGATTGTACATCAATTGTGCAAAGCGTGGAGGACTCTGGTTGTTCGGTGGAAGAACCTCAATATAAACAGTAGTAATGGAGCTCCTGTTATCAACAATAGAAAAATATGTAATTAGCTGCTTTGTGCATAATGTTAAATAGTGATTTAATGACTATAAAGGAACTCTAAATCTTAAAAGTAAGAAAGAAATATAAAATAGTAGAAAATGTCTAATTTTTTGTCTGAAGGATTTTTAGCAATCTGTTGAAATAAACAAGCTTATAATAAGGTAGTGGAAAATGGCCTTCATGCATTGCATTGTAGGCAAACACATGGAAAAAATCTGCAACAAGCTGCCTCCTTGTAGAAACATATTTCTTCAAAAAGTAATGTGGGGGGTATGAAAGTCTACAGACTTTTTGCACTTTTTTTTGTTTCCCCCATCAATCTACACTCAATGCCATATAATGTGAATGCGGAAACAGAACTTTTGAAATGTTTGCAAATTAAAAAGGAAAATCTACAATTTTGCATGGACATAAGTATTCAGATCCTTTGCTATGACACTTGAAATTTTGCTCTGAGGGCCTTCCATTTCTCTTGATCTTTTTTAAGATATTTCTACACCTTGCTTGGAGTCCACAGGTGGACTCCAAGCAAGGTGTAGAAATATCTTAAAGATGATCAAGAGAAATGGAAGGCCCTCAGAGCAAAATTTCAAGTGTCATAGCAAAGCATCTGAATACTTAAATTGTAGATTTTAAGTTCATACTCCATTAAACTTTTGGCCAAATTAATAGAAATATTAGCAGTTCATTGAATTTTTCATCTAAAAAAAAAAAATTCTATAAAATGTGAAAGATTTCAACTAGGGATGCTATGCAGAGATCTGTCTCTGTACAGAATTAAAATGTACCAACCCTGGCGACACGAAATGAGTTATCACCAAAGTCTTGAATATATATATATATATTTTTTGGGGTATTTTTTTTTTTTTGTATTTATGAAAATTATGCATGGTGGTTCAGTGTTTAGTACTGGTAGCTTCCACAGCTGGTCCTAGGTTGAAATCTGACCAAGGACGGCATATGCATGAGATTTGTATGTTTTCCTCGGGTACTCTGGTTTCCCACCCTCCAAAGAGATATTGATAGGGAACTTAGATTGTAAGTCCCATTGGGGACAGCATGATTCTAATGTCTGTAAAGTGCTGCAGAATATGTGAGCAAAGTAAATAAAAAATCACACCCTGGTTGTTTGAAAGATCGTCATCCAATGTTCCAGGCAGGAAGTAAACCATGTCAGATGACCGTATGGAGAACAAATAAGGGAAGCAAGTAAATCACCCCACTTAGGGGATATGGACATCATGTGCATCTTTTGGGCGGAAAGGCTTTACATTTTTCAGGGTTATATGAAGCAGCAACAGTACTATACTGAGCTATTGCAATGTCCAATCCCTTAGCTGTGTGACTGGGCACAGAAGAAGGGATTTATAGGGAAAGGAGACCTTATCCTCATATACGATAGTTCCCCTCACAAGGGTTGATAAATGACATGTTTTATTAAGGATCATGATACTGAAATGTTTCCCTAGTTAGGCAAGACACCTGGATATTAATTCTATAAGAACATACAGTATGGGCAGGTCTAAAGAGAAATAAGATGAATAAAACAATTAAAACATAAGGAACAAATACCAAGTGACTGAAGAACTTAGCTTAGCTTGGTCACACTATACCTATATGACTGAACACTGTAAATAATGTGTTAGCTCTATGCCTGAACTATGTTAAATCCTTAAAATTGTCCATAGGGTCATTCACAAAATATTAATTTTAATAGGTTTTCAGAACACGTGTTTCCTCTCAGAGTGCATTGCATGTTATTTGATATATCTGTGCTGAGATAGACAGCTAAGCAACAATAAAAAATGAAGATATTTTTTAAATGTTTCTATTAATTTGGACAAAACTGTAATAAAGTATGCATTGTTTCATAATAACTTGCACATAATGATCCAATCAGGAATGTGGTAAAAACACAATAAACAATGATTATGGCAAGATAAAAGCCATCTACCGTGGTGTAGGCATAGACAGAGATCTATCAAAAATCATTATAGATGACATGTGTTTGAAGAACAGTGTTCAGTCTCTATATATCCAAAATTTCTATAATGGATACATGATATATTCATACATACCTTCTTTGTGCTAGAGGAGCATTGTCAGAAGCTTTCACAGTAAGAGCAAATGACTCCCCAACAGTCAGAATGACTCCTGGAGTAATGGTGATGACCCCCGTCTTGCTATTAATGACAAACTGTCCTTGAGCTCCAGCTAGGATTTCATATATAATCTGACCATTTGCACCTTCATCTGCATCAACAGCTGTAAGCTGGAGACAAAACATTGAAGAAAAGCATTGTATTTCCATAATTCTATTTCTCCTTGATTTCACTTTATATCAGACTATGTGATGTTAAGATTAGAAGAAATCATTTATTTTAGGTAAGAAAAAAAAAATTACATTTTCCTCATTAAGAACTCACTAGATGGTACTGTAAAATTACCAGTGAATAATACATGGTAATAGCAAGTTTTTAAAATTCTTCTCTGTGGAACTTTTAAACATTGTAGCCAAATTCTAAAATTATATACTAATAATATGAAAGAATTATTCTGTAAATCTACATTTGTACAGTCAGTATTTGGTCAGTATTACAAATGACATGAGCAATAAAAAAAAAACACAAATTTTCCAAAATGTTCTGTTTATCACACACCTCATTTTGTGTGTTTCAATTTTGGAGAATAAAGGAAAGACAAGAGAGCGAGCAAGCATAAATTTCCAAGCTGTCAATGCACTTTTAATTTGAGTAGAATTTATTTAAACCCAAATTGAACTATTATGGTTAGCTCCTTTGTACTCAATATTCTTCATTAGCACTTGTAAGCCAAACACAGGTGGTATTCTAAAATAAAGAAGTATAACATCTTTCTATTATACTTTTTCTTTGTTGGTAAAGAAAACAGATCAGTAGCACTCTAGGATTCCACCTTAATGGATCAGTGTCAGGCTAATGCTTCTAAAGACCCAATATAGTCCTTTAGAAATGTCCTAGTGAAAACAGTGATTTTTATTCACTCTGCCCTGCCCAGTGGATAAAATCACTGTGTATTACCCAGGACGTGGTGTGCTACATTTTTCTTTATTTTTAAAAGTTTTCTTTGTATGGTAGGTTCCACTCCTTCTTAAGACATACAAATACTGATGGGAATGGCAAATTCAAGTTTTCCTCTTCATTCAAGTTGCTAAAGATTCTATCCAGCAGTTTTTTAGTCGTGTTTGAATTTGGAAAAGCTGATTACGACAACCATTATGGCTGCCACTAAAGCAAACCCTAGGATCAACGCTTAGCTCTTTTAGAGTCCTGAAAATCAGATTCTACTAAGCCTAAAATAAAAAGGAAACAACAATCATATAATGCAAAATATAGTAAGTAGGACATCATAGCTTCCTAATGATTATTATCACCACAGATGAGTGAAGTGTTGGAAAATTCGATTTGGCTGCTTCACTGGGTGCAATGAAAGGGATCTGCAATAGCGCTGCTCCCCATTATTGCAACCCTCAGATGCCACATTCATACATGATCGCGGCATCTGAGGGTAATGATACAGTGTAAAATTAACTGAATTTTTTTTTTAATCCTGCATACCACCTCCATTTGCTCGCTACCAGCCGCCCGCCACCATCCTGCTTGAAGATCTTGCGCAAAATCTTAAGCGGCCCGTGATGATGTAGTCATGCTGACCGGTGTGGTGATGTCATACGTCACCTCGCACGGGATTTTGGCTGAAATCTTCAATCATGATGGCAACGCCTAGCCGGTCACAAGCAAATAGATGAGGTAACTATGATTTTTTTGTTTGTTTTTGTTGCACCATTTCAGGTTAAATTGATTCCCTACCACAAAAAACAAGTAAATTCAGCTTCGTAGCTAATCAAAATTATCTGGAAATTTGGATCGAATTCAACTTTGGAATCCATTCGCTCATTTTTAATTATCACTGTAGCATTGGGTTCCTCTGTTCAAATCTGACCTGGGACAACATCTGCATAGTGCTTGTATGCTCCCACCTTTTTTAAATCAGATTCCTCCCACACCTTAAAATATACAGTCAGGTCCATAAATATTGGGACATCAACACAATTCTAACATTTTTGGCTCTATACACCACCACTATGGATTTGAAATGAAACTAACAAGATGTGCTTTCTCTGCAGACTGTCAGCTTTAATTTGAGGGTATTTACATCCAAATCAGGTGAATGGTGTAGGAATTACAACAGTTTGCATATGTGCCTTCCACTTGTTAAGGAACCAAAAGTAATGGGACAATTGGCTTCTCAGCTGTTCCATGGCCAGGTGTGTGTTATTCCCTCATTATCCCAATTACAATGAGCAGATAAAAGGTCCAGAGTTCATTTCAAGTGTGCTATTTTCATTCGGAATCTGTTGCTGTCAACTCTCAAGATGAGATCCAAAGAGCTGTCACAATTAGTGAAGCAAGCCATCATTAGGCTGAAAAAAACAAAACAAACCCATCAGAGAGATAGCAAAAACATTAGGCATGGCCAAAACAACTGTTTGGAACATTCTTTAAAAGAAGGAACGCGCCGGTGAGCTCAGCAA
Source organism: Bufo bufo (assembly GCF_905171765.1). NCBI lineage: Eukaryota > Metazoa > Chordata > Amphibia > Anura > Bufonidae > Bufo > Bufo bufo. Next base: position 88,331,646 of record NC_053394.1, read on the forward strand.
CACCAAAAGACCCGGTAGACCTCGGAAAAAAACTGTGGTGGATGACCGAAGAATTATTTCCCTGGTGAAGAAAACACCCTTCACAACAGTTGGCCAGATCATGAACACTCTCCTGGAGGTAGGTGTATGTGTTTCAAAGTCAAGAATCAAGAGAAGACTTCCCCAGAGTGAATACAGAGGGTTCACCACAAGATGTAAACCATTGGTGAGCCTCAAAAGCAGGAAGGCCAGATTCGAGTTTGCCAAACGACATCTAAAAAAAGCCTTCACAGTTCTGGAACAACATCCTGAATCCGATTGAGCATGCATTTCACTTGCTGAAGACAAAACTGAAGGTAAAATGCCCCAAGAACAAGCAGGAACTGAAGACAGTTGCAGTAGAGGCCTGGCAGAGCATCACCAGGGATGAAGCCCAGCGTCTGGTGATGTCTATGCGTTCCAGACTTCAGGCTGTAATTGACTGCAAAGGATTTGCAACCAAGTATTAAAAAGTGAAAGTTTGATTTATGATTATTATTCTGTCCCATTACTTTTGGTTCCTTAACAAGTGGGAGGCACATATGCAAACTGTTGTAATTCCTACACCGTTCACCTGATTTGGATGTAAATACCCTTAAATTAAAGCTGACAGTCTGCAGTTAAAGCACATCTTGTTCATTTAATTTCAAATCCATTGTGGTGGTGTATAGAGCCAAAAATGTTACAATTGGGTCGATGTCCCAATATTTATGGACCTGACTGTAGTTTAACTGACTTTCTAGAAAAATTTTCCCCAGTGTATATGCTGGGGAATTTAGATTGTAAGCCTACTGGAGACAGAGACTAATGCGTGAAGGCAATCTTTGTACAACTCTATGGAATATGTTAGTGAAATATAAGCTATAGTAAATGAATAGATGGATTAGGACAATTGTGCTGACTACAGTACTGATTGTCTCTTTCCTAAAAACTTGTATCTTACAAACATCTGATCACAAGATACATATAACTAATGCTATATCTAATGTACTGTATCATAAGCAATCCACACAATAAGATCAATAAACTCTAACTGGAAAACAGATTTTTATATTATAAAACTTATATGATTTCACGTTATTAATACAGGGCAGCCCACATCTTCTGTAGCGTTATGTCAGGTCATACAGTGTTGCTACATATAGTTCATAAAAAAATATGTGTGCATATGTCACATAGCCACTCATTATTAACATACAATAGGAAACATGCTATATTAACATAGGTCATGAACATGTTGAAATATATAACTTTGCTTTGCAATATGCCTATATAAAATGAATGTATTGCTTTGTAAAATGAATGAGCTTTAGATATAAAATATATTTCAAAGTGTCTGATTTAAAAAATACAAATTGAATAATAATAATAATAATAATAATAATAATAATAAAGACCAGGATCGTCGAACGGTGTGTTGTCTTCCTGGCGCTCGAGTTCAACACATTGTGGATCGGGTTGACTGATTACTGGGAGGGGCCGGAGAAGATCTAGCAGTCATGATCCATATCGGAACCAGTGACAAAGTTAGAGGTGGTAAAACACTGGGTAACACTGACATGGAAAAGGACCTAGGAATTTTGGTGAACAGCAAACTAATCAGTAAAAACCAGTGTCAGGCAGCAGCTGCCAAGGCCAATAAGATAATGGTAAAGTAATGGGTATTGTTACAACGGTACCTAATAACTAACAATACGTGATGTAATCCTCCAGGGGAGATATATTAATAATATGGCAACGGGAAAAAGATTAATCGAGAAAGGGGGATGATCAGGGGACCACAGGGGATACTATCCCTGTAATACCCTAGTCTATGCTCAGCCCAGGGTTGCCCCCTAGTGGTGGAGGTTCCCTGTCCCCGTGCCTAATCCTAGAATATCCCTGTTAAAACCCTATAGAAAGAGAAAGTAATAAACGAAAATAGATAAAGAAAGAAGTTAATGCATAAATATATGGATAATGTCTGGTGCACCGCAGGTAATCATACACCAACACGTCCTTAAACGAAAAACCCCTACACGTTTCACCTAAGGCAAGGATCATCAGGGGGTGAGAAGGATAGCACAATGATGAAAAATAATGATAATATAGATTTTTACTTAGCTCCCCGTCCGGATACAAGGAAACATTGATCTTGGCTGAATAATGATATCATGCTGCCAAGAAATTGATAGCCCAATGTTCCAGGAAATCTGTAAAAATAGCAAATCAGCCATAACAGGTAGATTGCTATGGCAGACCTTGGAGCATTTACAAGGTCCCAGACTGCCATAATAACCAATCTGAACTCTATGGGTTTCAGGCAGCGAGATAGAGCCCCCCCCCCCCCCCCCCCCTTCTATCTAACCCCTTAGATGCTGCAGTCATTATTGATCGCTGTATCTGAAGGGTTAAATGATTGGGGTCAAAGTCGTCTCCAAGCCAGGTCATTGCCATCAGGCGTCGACTTTTCTACAAAAATGGCACCCACTTTATGAGCTCTCTTCATACATCCAAACCATATCTTGGATGTCCAGTTCTGAGTAGGTCCAGCAAGGAAGTATTCTCCAACATAAGAATTGTTTTTAAGGTAAAAATAGCCCCATAATAAAGATCTATCTGCAGGGATAAAATAATGGAGTTCCTATGGCTTCATAGCAAAGACTCTGACATGTAAATTATATCTTAAAGAGGTGGTTCCAGAATAAGTAATAAGTGTCTGAGCAAGAAGGGTTTGAACACTGAGACCTCCACCACTTATGACAGTGGGCCCATTTCTCCCACCATTCAAATGCAACAACCCCTTGGTGATTCCATGATTTATGTAAAATATAAAAATCAGACATAATATGGTATATGATAATTTTTTTCTAACAAAGCTAGAACCAGCCCTGTATCTCACATGGATCCAGAAATCTTCCCATTCATCGCTCCAAATGCTCTGCCAGATTTATTTCAGGCTGGCAGCTTAGGCTACTTTCACACTCGCGTTTGGTGCAGATCCGTCATGGATCTGCACAGACTGATCCGTTCAGATAATACAAACGTCTGCATCCGTTCAGAACGGATCCGTTTGTATTATCGGTAACATAGCCAAGACGTGTCAGAGAAAACGGACCCATCCCCATTGACTTACATTATGTGTCAGAACGGATCTGTTTGGCTCAGTTTCGTCAGACAAGCAGCGTTTTGGTGTCCACCTCCAAAGTGAAATGGAGATGGAACGGAGGCAAACTGATGCATTCTGAGTGAATCATTTTCCATTCAGAATGCATTAGGGCAAAACTGATCCGTTTTGGACCGCTTGTGAGAGCCCTGAACGGATCTCACAAATGAAAAGCCAAAATGCCAGTGTGAAAGTAGCCTTAGGAGGGTAATCTTTTGCAGGGTTCTTAGCTTCATGTTACAACTTTCTCCCTGTAACGGTCATTAAACTGATAATAGTTGAAGGATAATACTGAGCATTTACAACCACCTCAGTAGGTGGACATGCACATTCCTAAACAAATTAAACACCATATGTCCACCACTATAATTAAGTAAAGACAATATCTCAGAACTGGAGTAATTTTATTTGTGGTCGTGGCAACCAAGTACGTACCCTGCCTGGGATACCCTACCCCTAAGCGGTTAGAGTTGTGCCGCAACTGCGTCGTGGAGGGACGCCTGAAAGAGGGCATCCCCTTTGAGAGTAACAGGTGAAAAGGGTGGGTGGGAGGGAGAACTCTGCACGTCGTACAAATGTGGGAGGGCGCCGGCCGTTGAAGTAGGTAGCCAAGCCCCTCTCACAAATACAGGCCAATGAATTGGCCTTACACTTGTGGTCGTGGCAACCAAGTACGTACCCTGCCTGGGATACCCTACCCCTAAGCGGTTAGAGTTGTGCCGCAACCGTGTCGTGGAGGGACGCCTGAAAGAGGGCAAAAGACATACTGATAGGCAAAAGTAATTTATTACAACGTCATTACAAAGCCAAGTTCTGAAAGGCTGCTGACATTTCAGTTTCTGGGTGAGGTATGTAACGGTTGAAACATGACGAGTGCCAACGCCCTAACTTCTGAATGACATGTGCAGGCACTCGATTTTTGGATGCTGCGGACGCAGCACCTATGCGGAACAAATGTCCTGAAATTGTGGCAGGGTCGCCGCCCAAGCTGGCTACCAGTGACCTCACGTGGGATACGAACTGGTGGGTGGTGAGTGGAACCACCCCGAAGGGCAACAGTGGACTGTTTGGCCCGGACCCTGACAAGGCAGACCGTAGCTGACGGAGCACCGTGACGGGGCACCATTGGTGTGATGTGGGAAAGAAGGATACCGGGACAGGGGGGCCCACCTGGGAGGTCTTAGACGTCTTAAGCAGTAGTACGAACCCTTCGGTGTTCTGGACCAGCTGGCTGACCGTGAGGAACCTGCTACTGCCAGGAGAACAAGTAAACTCCCCAGGTCTGAGGAAGCCGTAAAAGGCTAGATAGATGGCGGATTTGAGTACCAAGCTGGGCAAAACCCCGAAAGGATTACTGTCCAGGACGTCGGATAGTCTACGGAAAAGGGGGCCGGTGACCGCTTGTCTACGCACTTGGTCTTGAGGTCCGCATTTGCTCAAACCCTTGAGTGCGGCTTTGACAGCATGTATGGTAAACACTGACGCTCGTTCGGGATGACTAACAGAGAGGAAATGTTGCACTCCCGCCAGGTACGACCTCACCGTACTGTGGGAGAGCTTGCGCACTGAGTGGCAGTAGCCAATGAACGCCAGGATATACTCTGGGAAACTGGATTCTCCCTGAGGACATTCCCCCTGGAACCTGCAGAACGTCTTCCACCCGGTGTTGTATGCTCTGGTTGTGTTAGGCGAGAGGGAATTGTGTATCAGAGCGTGGGCCGTCTCAAGGTGGTCGGTTACGCTAGTATTAAGGACTCGTGAGGAGGGACGGTGGCGCCTGTCGCATCTGCCTCTGGCATGATCTGTAAGAAACGGGAGAAGTTAGCCCTCGACAAGGCGTCAGCAGCCAAGTTTTGCGCACCTGGCATATGCGCACTGTGAACATGGAAATGGTGACGTAGGGAGAGTTGTACTAACCGTCTAAGGAAACACATGACGTGGCTTGATTTCGACAACCCACTGTTTACGATGTCTACCACGGCTGTATTGTCAGTCACGAATAGCACAGACTGATTCGCCCAAAGACTGCCCCATATGTGGGCGGCTACCACAATGGGGTACAGCTCGAACAGTGCCGAGGTTTGGAGGAACCCCGGGATTCGTCCCACCTCGGCAGGCCATCCGTCTGCAACCCAGTGGGTGCCAAAAATGGCGGCAAAGCCTGAGCTTGCAGCCGCGTCTGAGAAGACTATAGGAGACCGACTCGACAGCTCGGGTACGAATAGGGACACCACGTTCCACCAGCTCAGAAAATGGTCCCACATGTGGAGATCCGCTAAGGCCTGACTGTCCAGACACACTGGGCTGTCCTGCTCCGGGGCGGTACTCAAGAGCGCCAGCAGGCGGGATATGAACGCTCTGCCCTGCGGGATGATGCGCATGGCAAAATTTAACATGCCCAATAGAGACTGAAGATCAGCCTTAGTGACCACGGTTGTGACTGCAAACCTATGGATGACTTCTCTAATTCTTGCTAACTTATCCGCAGGCAACCTAGCTAACATGTGCTGGGAGTCTAACTCGATGCCCAGAAAGGTGATCACTGTGGACGGGCCCTCTACTTTCTTGGGGGAAACCGGGACACCTAACTGGGAAAAACACCTCAGCAACTTCCCCAACCCTAGGAAAATTGCCCCTGGCCTCTCAATCAGTAGGAAGTCATCTAAGTAGTGGATGACCAATTCACAGTGAACCTTGTGTACCAAAACCCAGTGGAGGGCCTGAGCCAACTGATCGAAGAGCCACTGGCTGCTCTTGGAACCGAAGGTGAGTTTGGTGGAGAAATAATACAGGCCTTTCCACTTGATGCCGTGCCACTGCCAGAGAGCTGTTATGATGGGAAGCAACTTAAAGGCATCCGATATGTCGGCTTTGGACAACATGGACCCTGGACCCGTTTTCATGATGATGGCGATAGCTTGGTCGATCGAAGAATATCTTATGCCAACGTCTTCCGAAGGAATGAGGGAGTTGAGGCTGGGGACCTGGGAGCCATGTGGGGCAGACAAGTCAATAATGAGTCTCTCCTTCTTGCTGAACTTGCCTGTGACTACCCCCACGGGACTGACTCTCCACCGTTGAAAAGGGGGCACTCCGAAAGGACCGATTAGGAACCCTTTGTTTAACTCGGACTCTATTAGTACGTCTACAGAACCGGGCTTCCTTTCGGCTGACTGAAGGTTCTTGCACTCGTGTGTGAACTCTGGAGTCGTGATTAACCCCGTATGGAAGCCCTCGTGAAACCCTGACACCAGAAACTGTACAAACCCTGGATTGTGGTGACCTCGCAAGTACTCCTGCAAACAGCTAGTATTGACCACACTCATTTAATTCTTCACCGATTTTAATGAGCATGCTACTCGGGGGTGGGCCCTGAAACAGTTGGTACAGATATGTAACAGACGGCATTGCCCGAAATTACAAGACGCGTAATTAAAATTGTTATATATCTGGGCCCTTCCTAGCTGAACGATGGGTCGGCCTAGCTTATCTACCGAACTGGGGGGTCTGAAGACATCGAGGGGTCCAGCTGAAGAGCTGGAGGGGTATGATGCCGTGCTGACAGCTGACTTATGGCACCACTCTACAGAGTGGAAGATAGACTGACAGGCGGAACAGGAGGGAGCTTTCAGGCCTGCAAAGTGTCTGCAGAATAGCTCAGTGTCTAGGTTGGACCAGTCTGTGACGTGTTGGAATTGGGAGAGAGCCGCTGCCGCTTTGGCTGAGAATGAACAGTGATAATCATATAACGCGTTCCCTCCATACCTATGACCCAATTTTGTGACCCGAAAGAGGTACAGGTCTAGTTCCTCCCTCCTGTCCAGCCTGGCAGTACATATAACATCCCTGAAAAGGCTGAACGCCATGACGAACTCCGGGATGGTTAATTTGCGGTTGAGCCGGTGGTCGCAGCTTCTTAGCACCACGACACTTCCCCGCAAGCTATGACCTTGTTGTCAGACAGATCCCTGGAGGCTATCAGTAGTGACGCGAGATTTACATCCCTACCCTCTAGGATGTCTTTCCTGATGTTGATCGGGACAAAATGGGATGGAGTCACGTTGGGGACGGACTAGACAGTACGAATATACGCTATGGCAGAGGTGGAAGCGACCGGAACCTCGGGGGAGGAAACTGGAAAGACTGAGCTGCGAGCCTCGATTGACTCCAATCTCGCCTGCATGGAAGTGACGTCAGACGTCAGACTGTTCAACATGACGTGTATTTGAGCCAGCGACGTTTGCATCGTGGTCGCGGGGGGATCATTACTACTGGGCATCAGGGAGTCTTTCCATAGCCGATATAGTTCCGCTTTTCTGGCAGACGCCGGGAAAGGGACGCCCCGCCTTGTCAGCTCCGCCATAAGCCTGGGGATGGTCCAAGCACGCAGGGATGGTATACTGCCCCCTTCGGATGTCCCTGCTACGTTTTCGTCCACTGACGCTTCGACAATGTCTGACGCGTGCGACATCACAGCTGTGAAAACAGTAACGTAAGGTGACCGACTAACTGGACGACCATCAATATCCGTGAAGTTGTTTAATGACATAAAAAAGGGTGCACTATCCCTGTGAAGTACGCACACTAACACCAGAAGAGCCGTGAAGGAGTGGCCAGGAACCGCCACCCGGAAGTGCACGCAAGGAGACCTGACGTACTTACCAACTGAGAACTCTATACTCTGACCCCCGCGGAAGTTTAATGAAAATAGAACAACCTGGACGTAAAATAGTGCATTAGACACAGCCCTGCTAACGGCCAGTACCTCCCCGTCCCCCAACGTGTACCCCCACTACCTTGTTCGACAAGCAAAATCAAAATGAGATCCAGACCAATTTCTCTCTGTTTTTTAAACTCTTTCGGACCTGGGAAACAAACAACAAAACAACACAAGGAAACCAATCAATGCGTAAAATTTAAACTAATGGAACGTGAGCTGTGAGCTGAAGGTTTAACCGATGGATGGGAGTAGGTGTTGACTGACGTTGTCTCACCCCCTGGCTGTACCTGGTGTTCGTGATGGACCCCTACCTATCTAAGCGGCACGGCGGCCCGTGCCAGACTTTAGGTGTGGGCGAGGAGCGGGGCCACTGCGTCCCCGGCCGCGCTCCACGGCACACGGTTTGGGTGCCACGTGGAGAGCTAACGCGTGTCCCTGATAGGGTGCCCAGTGCGGGGGGGCCCCCTCCGTCCAAGGGCTGGCCCGTCAGCCGGCTGAGCACTCCTACCGCGTGGGGAGCAGCGCCGCCCTCTGGCATGAAACCGGCACAGGGGGGGGGCCCCCAGCAATGAGGGCCCAACCTAGCCGATAAACTAAAAAATAGCCGCGTGGGGGGTTTTGCCGCTCCCTGATGGTGTGCCCAGTGCTGAGGTGCCTCCCTTTGTTAGAGGGGCCGACCCTCCGCCGGCTGGGCACATCCACCGCGTGGGGAAACGGCGCTGCCCCCTGGCATGGACTGGGATGGGGGGAAGCGTTGTGTGGCTCAGCCCCACCCCCTTGTTGGACAAGGAGGAGCCACGTGGTGCTGCCCCGCTCCCCGGCAGGGCGCTCGGTGCAGGGGTGCCTCCCCACAGCTAGGGGGGCCGGCCCGCCGCTGATAGAGCGCGCCCTCCATGTGAGGGAGCGGCACAGCACTGGCTGGACATTCGGGGGAGGAGGAGGCGGGCGGAGGAGGCGGGCGAGGGGGGGGGCCTCTCCCGACCGTGGGCGCCGCCCCCCAGCCGGTGAGCGCCATGTGAGTGACCTGAGCGGCGGAGGAGGGGAGCGCTGTCTCCGTCGGTCTCTGCCCCCTCCGCCGGAGAGAAAAAGAATACCGCTGCCGGACGGGCAGGAGGGAACCCCCGCTCCGCCGAGGCCCCGCCTCCCGCTGAAGAGACTTGTAAAACGACATGGTCCGACGCATGAGGGCCCCTACTTACCAAAGGGCCGATCGCACGTCCACTTACCCTGCCTGCTGACACGGAATGCCAGGTACGAGCGCACGCTTCCTGCGAAACTCTGCACATCGTACAAATGTGGGAGGGCGCCGGCCGTTGAAGTAGGTAGCCAAGCCCCTCCCACAAATACAGGCCAATGAATCGGCCTTACACAACTTAGGAGAGGTGTCTGAGCAATAGGACTTTCTAGGCTTGCTCGATCATGCAAATGTGCAATAATATGTTTATCTGCCTATGTACATATTTCTGCCTCATTCCCAGATTCTGACTCTGTGCTACTTGCCCTGACCTTAGGACTGTTTGATGGATTTGCACAACATCTTTATGCCTTGAACTTCAGCTTGTTGACTACAAGTTTGTCTGATCCTACGGTGCCCCAATCCAGTGTTTCTTACCCTTATGGCTCTCACCCAACCACACAGAAACTACACCAGGAGGTATTGGCCTGGTGCGTTCTCTGCAGCATAGACCAGTGTACCTGTATAGGGGCTAAAAGGTGAATTAAAACGCACTGTGAAGATAGCACTATTAGGCTTAGCCAAAAGTCAAATCTGTTGGTTGGCACAGTGGTTCCAAATCTATTGCCTGTAACAATGCTATCACCAACACTTCATTGCGGAAAACAAAAATATTTAAAAAGAGGCTAACCAATCAAGAACTCTTTCAAATGAACCTGCCTGCACCACAGAGGTCAGCTAACCAACACTAATAAATCAGTTGTCAGCCAGCAACGGCCCAAAAAAGAGTAAAAGACAGCAGATGATGAAAAAACATGAAAATTCTATGTAGGTAATTGTCCTAACATGTGCAGGGGATATACAGGTGAAGCTTGAAAAATTAGAATATCGTGCAAAGTTCATTCATTTCATTAATGCAACTTAAAAGGTGAAACTAACATATGAGATAGACTCATTACATGCAAAGCAAGATATTTCAAACCTTTATTTGTTATAATTTGGATGATTATGGATTACAGCTTATGAAACCCCAAAGTCACAATTTTGAGGTCCCCTTTGCTCAGGGGGTATGGATTAATTAGCTGACTAGAGTGTGACACTTTGAGCCTAGAATATTGAACCTTTTCACTAAATTCTAATTTTAAGCTGCATTGATGCAATTCCTTTTAATTTGCATTACTGAAATAAATGAACTTTTGCACGATATTCAAAATTTTTGGGTTTCACCTGTGGGTTCAGGTGTTTCGATGTGGGTTCAGATGAGCTTTTTCACAGACCGCATCATATTATGCAGAACTTCATTGCAATTTATTTGTTAGTGTAAATGTCGTATAAAAAACACTTAAATTAAGATCCGTTATCATCTATATTGCTATGGACCAAATATCTTCTGATTCACTATATGCTTGTGGTAGACTATGCACTGTGGGGGAGATTTATCAAAACTGTTACAAAGGTTAACTGGCTTAGTTGTCCAAAGCAACTAATCAGATTCATCCTTTCATTTTACAAAGGATCTCTAAAAAAAATGAAAGGTAAAATCTGATTGGTTGTTATGGACAACTAAGCCAGTTTTCCTTTGTACCAGTTTTGATACATCTCCCCCTATATGCCCTTAGAAGAACTTTACAGACCTATACTGCAAAGCCATAAGCACTAAATATTACTTCTATACAATATATATGAAATCATACAGAGAAACACTAGGGGCCCTATGACAGATAGCATCAGGTTAACAAACATCTATGTTTCAAAACTGGAAGTTACATAATTTGCAATAACTATGGATTAATTTGCTTATAAAGCAATGAGAAAACTCCTATCTAGCACATATATTTAATCATCTAATGTATTCCAATATTAAATTACAGTTCATCTTCCATATCACAATTTTCACCTCTGATAATATAGCTCAATCTTAATTAACACAAGTAACAAGACTATACAGATGTCACAGCATATAGCTAATTTTTAATGTGACAATAGTTTGAACTTCGGAGATGACATCAACCAACACAATCACCTGTCTAGTGATTGAGACACTATAGTTGTACATCTATGATATATTTAAACCTTTACAGAGGCAAGCGTGGTAGATTTACAAAGACACTAGCCTAAGGGCATTTTTTTTCTTGCTTAAGAAAGCCATAATTTGCACAAATTTTGAAAAGTATAAAACACTGTTACTTTTTATGCCATGCTGGCCACAAGTTGAAAAGTTAGGAATGATTTACCAGGAAAGGAATAGCCCATCACTTATAGATTAGATTTAGAATAATTACTTAAAGGGGTTGTCCCATGAAAAATATTCTACAGTTTTCAAACCAGCACCTGGATCTGAATACTTTTGTCATTGCATATAATAAAAATTTTTGCATACCCACTGAGTTATTCAATAAAATGTATCTGTATAGCGCCATCTGCTGTTTGTTTTTTCCTTATTTCTTTGACCTGCTAACTGAGATGGCCACACATGCTGTTTCATCCTTCAACTGCCTCCTGAGCTGTGATAGGTTGAGCATGGACACGCCCCCTGAGCTGCAGCAGAAAATACACTCCCCTGAGCTGTCAGTTTGATATAAATCTAGCAGAGCAATAAATGTGGAGATCTCTGGATCCATGTGAGGTACAGGGCTGGTTCTAGCTTTGTTCGAAAGAGATTTTCATGTTCTATATCATGTCTGATTTTCATTATTTACATTAGTCATGGGATAACCCTTTTACGCCAAAAATGGCACAAATTTTGAGGTTGGCGTGGATTTTGTTTGCTATCTTTGGGTCAGTTTGAAATGTAACAAATATACTAAGAGGCATGCTCTGTTTAATAAATGTGTCCAAATCAATTAACAGAATTAATAAATCTTCCCCATAGCCCTGTTTTTTTCAAGTAAGGCAGACATGCAAGTAGCAGGACATTACTCACAACCATCTTTCAGTTGTTTTGCTATTGACCTGCATTTATACAAAGGTCTAAATCATTTTCGTGTTTAATAACCAAAACAAAATTATGGTATTCATTAAATAAAATCATCCAAAATAACAAAAACAGGAAATCGACTTTCATCCAGGACCATGCTTTTTTTGTAACTGATTGTGGTATTTGCAATTTCCTTATAGTCCCATGTGTATTCACCTACTTCCAAAGATGCATAGCCCAGAATTAATATACTTGGAAAACTTTAGTGTGCAAATCACTAAGGGAAAATGTACCCATGGCAGTGATATATCTGCCTGGCAGCTATCCAATCCTCATTAATAATGAATCTATAATGTGCATATTCCACAGTTGATGTTCTTGTGGATATTGGAGCCTGAGGCATATAGCATTACCTGAGAAAGAAGCAGAGAGTGCTTCATTAAGTACACATTTTAGTCTATAAAAACCAGGGCTAAGCCATTTGAGGAGAAAGAATTAAGTAATGAAACAATTACATTTGGCTAGAAATACATAATAGATTATATCATGCCTTCTGTTCATTTACGTTCCCCTGCTCAGTCTAAGACTCCGATGGGCATCCATTAATATCAACTTGGATCTTCACAGAATTCAAAAGGAAGAGGTTTGAAAGCACCTAAAAGAATTTCTCAAATCCTGTGCTGCTCCTATATGGAAAATGTATGGATCAGTTTAAGAGATTTTCTGCTTTCGCCATAATAATGACCTATCCTCTCGACACCCCCACGATCAGCTGTTTGAAGAGAACACAGCTCTCATGTGAGCAGGTGTAATTATGCCTCCTCTGTCCTATTCACAGGAATGGTACAGAGCAATTGTAGTTGCACTCCATCCCATTTAAGTGAATAGGATGGAGGAGTGCAAAATCTGTACACCTCTCCCCCTACTGACATATCTACATAAAACTGGTACAGTTAAGCAACACAATTGTGTACATGAACCTTCAATGTTACTTATATGATCATTCTTCTTTTTATGTGATGCCACAGTAATATGGTTGCAAATGTACATGTTTTATTTGTTTTGCACATATCTCTTATTAGAATCAAAGTGTGTTAAACTTTTTCAATTTCCCGCCACCCTCTGAAGGCTTTAATTCGGCTCCGCATTAAGCCTCTGGCACACTCTTACAGAGTAATTACAAAACTATCGAGTTAGCTAATTTTGTACGTCTAAAGAAATGTGCAGGACTGTGACAGCGATTTCTGGATTAAGAATTGGAAATCACAAGCAGTTTTTGTCTCGACATCGAGTTTTTCATTTTGTCACAGGAATTTGAAACATTTTTAGTAAGATCGGGCAAATAATAAAAGTGGCCAGAAATTATATTTTTTGGCACATGCAAACATGCTTGTCTAGTCTTTTCTAAAACTTGCCACAAAGTCGAGGAACTTTTAATGAATGGAAGAAAGATATAGACATATCAATGATATGTATTGAATGATACTTTTTTAAGCTATCACAATTCACTATTAAGATACTGACTTCAATACCAATCACTGGTATATACCAGCAGGCCTGTAGGTGGCAGCACTGTATTGGTATATACATAGCGAATTGTGATGGATAAAAAAAAATATATATATATATATATCTATCGGTGTGTGTATATACTGTATATATATATATATATATATATATATACATACAGTATATATATATATGTTCAAATCACCCCCTTTACTCAAAATCAAAGTTAAAAAAAATATCATAGGCACTGCCGTATCTGAAAAAGACTGTACTATTAAAATATAGCAATATTGATTGGCGAATGATACAGCAGAAAAAGTTCAAAATAGCCAATTTGCCATTTTTTGTGTACTTCACCTCCCCCAAAAACTTGAATAAGAAATGATCAAAAAGTTACACATACTTGTGTTCAAAATGATATAATTTAAAAGTACAGATTGCCCTGCGAAAAATGAGCCCTCACAGCTCCGTACACATAACTACAGAAAAAGTTAGAGGTCAGAATATGGTGATGAAAAGAAAAAATATTTTTAATTTTTTTTGTTTTTCAATATTAAAATGCAAGAAAAACTACAAATGTGGCACCATCATAAACATACCGACCTGGAGAATGAAGGTAACAAGTCAATTTTACTACATAAAACTGTGCTGGAATTTATTTTCCAATTCCATCCCATTTAGAATTTTTTGTCCAGCTCCCAACTACGTCATATGCAATATTATATGGTTCCATTAGAAAGTACAGCTTGTCCTACGAAAAACAAGCCCTAATACGTTCTCTAAGGGTTAAGGCCCTGACCTATTGACAAGATATTTCTGACAGCTGCCCTTATACCAATTTTGTGAAGACATTGTATAAACATGAATGAGAGAGAGAGAGACTAATATCCAAATATGTGTTTTGTAAAAAATTATATATGCGTTGTCTAAAGGATACTTTTTATCATTATGAAGAACACCTAGTATACCAAGTGCATGTGTCCAGCATTGTATGCCCGGCGATGCCCCTAGTATGCTGAGTATATGTGCACAGTATTACATGTCAGAAGATGCCTGTCTTGCTGTCTCACTTCAAGGGAACGGCTACTTTCTGTTCACCTGAGAATACATCATCAGTGTAGCAAAAGCAGACATATATATGTATATATATATATATACACACAGTACAGACCAAAAGTTTGGACACACCTTCTCATTCAAAGAGTTTTCTTTATTTTCATGACTATGAAGGCATCAAAACTATGAATTAACACATGTGGAATTATATACATAACAAACAAGTGTGAAGCAACTGAAAATATGTCATATTCTAGGTTCTTCAAAGTAGCCACCTTTTGCTTTGATTACTGCTTTGCACACTCTTGGCATTCTCTTGATGAGCTTCAAGAGGTAGTCCCCTGAAATGGTCTTCCAACAGTCTTGAAGGAGTTCCCAGAGATGCTTAGTACTTGTTGGCCCTTTTGCCTTCACTCTGCGGTCCAGCTCACCCCAAACCATCTCAATTGGGTTCAGGTCCGGTGACTGTGGAGGCCAGGTCATCTGGCGCAGCACCTCATCACTCTCCTTCATGGTCAAATAGTCCTTACTTTCAAAGTTTTCCCAATTTTTCGGCTGACTGACTGACCTTCATTTCTTAAAGTAATGATGGCCACTCGTTTTTCTTTACTTAGCTGCTTTTTTCTGCCATAATACAAATTCTAACAGTCTATTCAGTAGGACTATCAGCTGTGTATCCACCTGACTTCTCCTCAACGCAACTGATGGTCCCAACCCCATTTATAAGGCAAGAAATCCCACTTATTAAACCTGACAGGGCACACCTGTGAAGTGAAAACCATTTCAGGGGACTACCTCTTGAATCTCATCAAGAGAATGCCAAGAGTGTGCAAAGCAGTAATCAAAGCAAAAGGTGGCTACTTTGAAGAACCTAGAATATGACAAATTTTTAGTTGTTTCACACTTGTTTGTTATGTATATAATTCCACATGTGTTAATTCATAGTTTTGATGCCTTCAGTGTGAATCTACAATTTTCATAGTCATGAAAATAAAGAAAACTCTTTGAATGAGAAGGTGTGTCCAAACTTTTGGTCTGTACTGTATATATAAATATAAATATATATATATATATATATTGTAGAACAGCTACTAAATTACTGGAGCTGCCTAATTATGTGTTCTTGTATTAGCCACACTACAATCTGCAGGCAGCATGCTATAAAGCAGGAGGAGCTAAGTAGATTGATACATCATTTTATGGGAAAAGATGCGGCAAAATTTGTAATCTATGAATTTAATCCTCTGCTCATTTTGGGCTTTGGAGTCATGATGGTGTTCCTACCACTGATTGACAGTGTTCCCTGTATGAATATGCATAGTTAGCTGGCAATCACTTTAATCATAAGCCTTGAGTGAAAAGAGATTTAGATTAATTAGTTAAAAGTTTAGCTGAATCTTTTCCCATTAAATTATATATCTTCTCAGCCTGCCTGGTATTTCCCTACCCTAGCCACTGCCACCTTACATGTATCCAACCACATTTCTGACCTATCCCAGCCTATATGACTTGCGGCCATCATGGATTGCTAGCAGCTCTTCTCCTTTATATCTTCCCTGCACTTCTCAGTAGGCACAGGAAAGGCTTACTGGTGAACGGCACTGTAGCAATCAATGCTGACTGTTAGTATATAGAAACATAGTGCAGTTCCTTTCAGGGTTGTTGTTTGGCAGTCTCATTCTCCTTTCTGTTCTCTGAGCTCTGCAAAGGGAGATAGAAATGTGCAGAGATGACAGCAATCTGGAAGTAAGTCAGATAGGTATAGACTAGTCAGACCTCCTTAGAGAACATGTAGGGAGGTGGGGCTGGAGTAGGAGTATAAGAGGAAGGCTGAGAAGCCCACCTCTGTATGTTACACATAGCTGACTTTAGTATTCAGTATGTGTGGAAAAGGAACACTCCTCAGTAACACTCAGAGCTAAACAAACACTTAGAGCATCTGTCAGCAGTTACCCAAATTAAAGCAGGCATACTGCTAGATCAAACAATTATTTTTTTTATGTTACAGCATTGCTCCATTCACAAGAAATCTCACTTTTTCTGATGTACAAATTAGGTTGCTGGCTTGCCCCCTAGGAACACCCATTCTTCACTACCTTGCAACTTCAAACACTCCCTCCTCCCCCTTGGTTGACAGGGCTAGACATCTCACTTGGCTCTGTGCTCCTGGAAATGGAGGGGCCAGTGTAAGGAGCTGCAAGGGGCCGAGGAACTGGTGCTTCAACGGATTGGGTCAGCCCTTGGTGGTCTACCAATCTCATTTGCATATCAAGAAAAAATTAATTTTCTAAGGAATGGGACAAGCTGCAACATAAATAAGGTTATCAGGGCCAACTGTACCAGGCAGTTTGCCTGGTATAATTGGGTTGACCTTGCTGACAGATGCTTTTCTTCAAAACTCTGTCCCTACACAATATTAATAAAAATTTTAAAAGACTTTGAAAAGTTACACTTTAACCTCTTAAGGACATAGGGCGTACAGGTACGCCCTTGTGCCCTGGTACTTAAGGACACAGGGCGTACATGTACGCCCTGTGTATTTTCGATCACTGCCGTGCGGCTGGCAGTGATCGCAACCCGGTGCCTGCTCAAATCATTGAGCAGGCACCTAGGCTAAATGCGCGGGGGGGTCCCGTGACCCCCCCCCCATGTCGGCGATCGCGGCAAACCGCAGGTCAATTCAGACCTGCGGTTTGCTGCGATTTCTGCAGTTTCTGGTCCCCGCGGTCAGAAACTTTATATGCCTAAAAAAACATTTTATTCACCCCCCCCCTGCACCCCCGAATGATTTTATGGTGGCGGGAGGTGCAGGGGGAGGGTTGCGGGCGGTGTGGGCAGTGCGGGAGGCGGGCGGTGCGGCAGGCGTGATCGCGATCCCCCGCCCTCCTCCCCTTGTATAATCGTTGGTTTCTAGTGTGTATACCAGGGTGCCAGCACATTGCTGGCACCCTGGTAAAAACGGCTGACATCTGCGATGCGATGTCAGCCGTTTAACCCTTTCCATACAGCGGTCCGTACGGACCGCTGTATGGAAAAGGTTAACAGCGCAGGGAGCTCCCTCCCTCTCCCATCGGGGGGCTGCTGTGCCTTTGCAGCCCCCCGATGGGGAGGGAGAGAGCCCCCAGACAGACCCCCGACAGATCCCCTCCTTACCCTTCCCCGTCTGCGAAGTTCTGACCAGAACTGAGCAGACGGGGAAGGTTCCCATGGCAACAGGACGCCTCTCAGGCGTCCTGCTGTCCATGGTGCTGAACAGATCTGTGCTGAAGGCATAGATCTGTTCAGTGTAAGTAAAATACAGTGCAGTACAATATATATTGTACTGTACTGTATTATACATACATCAGACCCACTGGATCTTCAAGAACCAAGTGGGTCTGGGTAAAAAAAAAGTGAATAAAAGTGAAAAAAAAGTAAAAATCAAAAAACACATTTATCACTGATAAAAAATGAAAAAAATTAAATTCCCTACACATGTTTGGTATCGCCGCGTCCGTAACGACCTGATCTATAAAACGGTCATGTTAATTTACCCGAACGGTGAACGCCATAAAAATAAAAAATAAAAAACTATGATGAAATTGAAATTTTGCCCACCTTACTTCCCAAAAAAGGTAATAAAAGTGATCAAAAAAGTCGCATGTACGCCAAAATTGTAACAATCAAACCGTCATCTCATCCCGCAAAAATCATACCCTACCCAAGATAATCGCCCAAAAACTGAAAAAACTATGGCTCTTAGACTATGGAAACACTAAAACATGATTTTCTTTGTTTCAAAAATGAAATCATTGTGTAAAACTTACATAAATAAAAAAAAGTATACATATTAGGTATCGCCGCGTCCGTATCGCCCGGCTCTATAAAAAATATCACATGATCTAACCCCTCAGATGACCACCGTAAAAAAATAAAAATAAAAACGGTGTAAAAAAAGCAATTTTTTGTCATCTTACGTCACAAAAAGTGTAATAGCAAGCAATCAAAAAGTCATACGCACCCCAAAATAGAGGCCAATCAAACCGTCATCTCATCCCGCAAAAAATGAGACCCTACTTAAGATAATCGCCCAAAAACTGAAAAAACTATGGCTCTTAGACTATGGAGACACTAAAACATTTTTTTTGTTTTAAAAATGAAATCATTGTGTAAAACTTACATAAATAAAAAAAATTGTATACATATTAGGTATCGCCGCGTCCGTGACAACCTGCTCTATAAAATTACCGCATGATCTAACCTGTCAGATGAATGTTGTAAATAACAAAAAAAAAAACGGTGCCAAAAAAGCTATTTCTTGTTACCTTGCCGCACAAAAAGTGTAATATAGAGCAACCAAAAATCATATGTACCCTAAACTAGTACCAACAAAACTGCCAACCTATCCCGTAGTTTCTAAAATGGGGTCACTTTTTTGGAGTTTCTACTCTAGGGGTGCATCAGGGGGGCTTCAAATGGTATATGGTGTAAAAAAAAACTGTCCAGCAAAACCTGCCTTCCAAAAACCGTATGGCATTCCTTTCCTTCTGCGCCCTGCCGTGTGCCCGTACAGTAGTTTACGGCCACATATGGGGTGTTTCTGTAAACTACAGAATTAGGGCCATAAATAATGAGTTTTGTTTGGCTGTTAACCCTTGCTTTGTAACTGGAAAAAAAATATTAAAATGGAAAATCTGCCAAAAAAGTGAAATTTTGAAATTGTATCTCTATATTCTATTTAATCTTGTGCAACACCTAAAGGGTTAACAAAGTTTGTAAAATCAGTTTTGAATACCTTGAGGGGTGTAGTTTCTTAGATGGGGTTACTTTTATTGAGTTTATAATCTAGGGGTGCATCAGGGGGGCTTCAAATGGGACATGGTGCCAAAAAAACAGTCCAGCAAAATCAGCCCTCCAAAAACCAAACGGCGCATCATTCACTCTGTGCCCATATAGTAGTTTACGGCCACATATGGGGTGTTTCTGTAAACAGCAGAGTCAGGGCAATAAAGATACAGTCTTGTTTGGCTGTTAACCCTTGCTTTGTTAGTGGAAAAAATGGGTTAAAATGGAAAATTAGGCAAAAAAATGAAATTCTCAAATTTCATCGCCATTTGCCAATAACTCTTGTGCAACACCTAAAGGGTTAACGACTTATGTAAAATCAGTTTTGAATACCTTGAGGGGTGTAGTTTCTTAGATGGGGTCACTTTTAGGGAGTTTCTCCTCTAGGGGTGCATCAGGGGGCTTCAAATGGGACATGGTGTAAATAAACCAGTCCATAAAAATCAGCCTTCCAAAAACCAAATTGCGCACCTTTCACTCTACGCCCCGCTGTGTGGCCGTACAGTAGTTTACGGCCACATATTGGGTGTTTCTGTAAACGGCAGAGTCAGGGCAATAAAGATACAGTCTTGTTTGGCTGTTAACCCTTGGTTTGTTAGTGGAAAAAATGGGTTAAAATGAAAAATTAGACAAAAAAATGAAATCTCAAATTTCCTCCCCATTTGCCAATAACTCTTGTGCAACACCTAAAGGGTTAACAACGTATGCAAAATCAGTTTTGAATACCTTGAGGGGTGTAGTTTCTTAGATGGGGTCATTTTTGGGTGGTTTCTATAATGTAAGCCTCGCAAAGTGACTTGAGACCTGAACTGGTCCCTAAAAATTGAGTTTTTGTAAATTTCTGAAAAATTTCAAGATTTGCTTCTAAACTTCTAAGCCTTATAACATCCCCAAAAAATAAAGTATCATTCCCAAAACAATTCAAACATGAAGTAGACATATGGGGAATGTAAAGTCATCACAATTTTTGGGGGTATTACTATGTATTACAGAAGTAGAGAAACTGAAACTTTGAAATTTGCAAATTTTTCCAAATTTTTGTTAAATTAGGTATTTTTTGGTGCAAAACAAATTATTTTTTTGACTCCATTTTACCAGTGTCATGAAGTACAATATGTGACGAAAAAACAATCTCAGAACGGCCTGGATAAGTCAAAGCGTTTTAAAGTTATCAGCACTTAAAGGGACTCTGGTCAGATTTTCAAAAAATGGCCTGGTCCTAAGGTGTAAAAAGGCTGTGTCCTTAAGGGGTTAAGGTTACATTTCCATATAGTATTTCTAGATTGTTTTAACACCTTAAGGACCCAGGACGAGAATGCTCGTCCTAAATGGCCGGTTCTTTGTGCCCCAGGGCGAGCATTCTTTTCCTGTGGTCCTTCTCTTCCACCACATGCCGTGCCACAATCAGCAGCACGGATTTGGCTGTTACTGACAGCCGGATCCCTGCTGCATCCACCAGCATAGGTGATAACGCTGATGCTGGTGGATTAACCCCTCATATGCTGCGGTCAGCGCTGGCCGCAGCATATGGGATGTTTGTGCTCCCTCTCCTTAGCCATCGGGTCCCCACACTGCAGTGGTGGGGACCCGATGGTTGCCATGGAAACCCAAGCCATTCCAAGGTCTTACGGCCCAGCATGTACAGAGGCCTATGAGGCCCAGCCCCCAGTGTAATACACTAAGAGTCAATGTAGTACATTGTACAATACTGTTGTATTGTGCTGCATTGAAACAGGGATCAGACCCTGTAATGTTCCATAGTAGTACAAAAATAAAAAATAATAAAAGTGAAAAAAGTGTTTTTAACAATAAAAAAGCCTCTTTCCCATAAAATTGTAAAATAACAAACAGACATATTAGTCATCACCGCATGCGTTATGGTATTGACCATACGAGGTGGATCATGTGATATTTTTATAGAGCAGGTTGTTACAACCTGCTCTATAAAAATATCACATGATCCACCTCGTATGGTCAATACCATAATTTTTTTAAATAAAAACTGTGCTAAAAAAAGCCATCTTTTGTCACCTTACGTCAAAAAAAGTGTAATACCAAGCGATCAAAAAGTAATATGCACCACAAAATCATACCAATCAAACCGTCATCTCATCCTGCAAAAAGTTAGACCCTACCTATGACAATCACCCAATTAATACAAATAAAACTATGGCTCTCAGAATAATGGAGAAAATGATGTTATAGTGTAAAACAAATAAAATAAAAAGTATACATCCATAAAAAAATACTATATATAAATATCACAAGAACTAACCCCTCAGATGAGCATCGTAAAAAAAAAAAAAAAAGACATTTGTTTGTCACCTTACACCACAAAAAGTGTAATAGAAGCGATAAAAAAGTCATACACACCCCAAAATCATACCAGTCAAACCGTTATCCTCATATCGAAAAAAAATTTGCCCCTACATAAGACAGTCGCCCAAATAAAAATAAAAAATTTGGCTTTCAGATTATGGAGACACAAAAATTTTTGAATGCTTTATTATGTACAACTGAAATGGTTTTCTCGCGTCCGGAATGACCTGCTCTATAAAAATTCCACATGGTCTATCCTGTCAGATGAAAATTGTAAATAAAAAATAAAAACGGATGCCAAAACAGCAGTTTTTTGTTACCTTGACTCACAAAAAAGTCTAATATTGAGCAACCAAAAATCATATGTACCCTAAAATAGTACCAAAAAAGAAAGGCCAAACCTATCCCATAGTTTCCAAAATGGGGTCTTTTTGGAGTTTCTACTCTAGGGGTGCATCAGGGCGTCTTCAAAATGTGACATTCACAAGAAAGGTAGTAGGGAGGAATTGAGCAACTATAGACCAGTGAGTCTGACATCAATAGTAGGCAAATTAATGGAAACCCTATCAAAGGATAGGATTGTGGAACATCTAAAATCCCATGGATTGCAAGATGAAAAACACATGGGTTTACTTCAGGGAGATCATGTCAAACAAATCTTATAGATTTTTTTGACTGGGTGACTAAAATAATAGACGGTGGAGGTGCAGTAGACATCGCATATCTAGATTTTAGTAAGGCTTTTGACACTGTCCCACATAGAAGACTTATCAATAAACTACAGTCATTGAGCATGGACTCCCATATTGTTGAGTGGATTAGGCAGTGGCTGAGTGACAGACAACAGAGGGTTGTAGTCAATGGAGAACATTCAAAACATGGTCATGTTACCAGTGGGGTTCCACAGGGATCTGTACTGGGACCAATTTTGTTTAATATCTTCATAAGTGATATTGCAAAAGGCCTCGATGGGAAGGTGTGTCTTTTTGCTGATGACACAAGATATGTAACAGGTTGATGTTCCTGGAGGGAAACGCCAAATGGAAAAGGATTTAGGAAAACTAGAAGAATGGTCAGAACTCTGGCAACTGAAATTTAATGTGGATAAGTGCAAGATAATGCACCTAGGGCGTAAAAACCCAAGGGCAGAATATAGAATATTTGACACAGTCCTGACCTCAGTATCTGAGGAAAGGGATTTAGGAGTAATTATTTCAGAAGACTTAAAGGTGGGAAGACAATGTAATAGGGCAGCACGAAATGCCAGCAGAATGCTTGGATGTATAGGGAGAGGTATAAGCAGTAGAAAGAGTGAAGTGCTTATGCCGCTGTACAGAACACTGGTGAGACCTCACTTGGAGTATTGTGCGCAGTACTGGAGGCCATATCTCCAGAAGGATATAGATACTCTAGAGAGAGTTCAGAGAAGAGCTACTAAACTAGTACATGGATTGCAGGATAAAACTTACCAGGAAAGGTTAAAGGACCTTAACATGAATAGCTTGGAAGAAAGAAGAGACAGAGGGGATATGATAGAAACTTTTAAATACATAAAGGGAATCAACTCGGTAAAGGAGGAGAGCATATTTAAAAGAAGAAAAACTACCACAAGAGGACACAGTTTTAAATTAGAGGGGCAAAGGTTTAAAAGTAATATAAGGAAGTATTACTTTACTGAGAGAGTAGTGGATGCATGGAATAGCCTTCCTGCAGAAGTGGTAGCTGCAAATACAGTGAAGGGATTTAAGCGTGCATGGGATAGGCATATGGCTATCCTTCATATAAGATAGGGCCAGGGGCTATCCATAGTATTCAGATATATTAGCCAGACTAGATGGGCCAAATGGTTCTTATCTGCCGACACATTCTATGTTTCTATGTTTCTATGACATGGCAACTTAAAATTATCCCAGTGAAATCTGCTTTCCAAAAACCAAATGGCATTCCTTTCCTTCTGCGCCCTACCGTGTGCCCGTACAGCAGTTTATGACCACATATTGGGTGTTTCTATAATCTACAGAATCAGGGTAATAAATATTGAGTTTTGTTTGGCTGTTAGCTCTTGCTTGGTTACTGGAAAAAATGGATTAAAATGGAAAAGGGTTAACAAAGTTTTTAAAATCAGTTTTGAATACCTTAAGGGGTGTAGTTTCGAAAATGGGGCCATTTATGGATGATTTCTAATATCTAAGCCTCACAAAGTAACTTCAGACCTGAACTGGTCCTTAAAATTTAGGTTTTGGAAATTTTCTGAAAAATTTCAAGATTTGCTTCTAAACTTCTAAGCCTCCCAAAAAAAAGAAAATGTAATTTACAAAATGATCCAAATATGAAGTAGACATATGGGAAATGTAAAGTAATAACTATTTTAGGAGTTATCACTATTTATTTTAAAGCAGAGAAATTGAAATTTTAAAAATTGCTAATTTTTCCCAATTTTTTGTCATTTTGGTATTTTTTAAATAAATTATAATGAAATATTTTGACTCAAATTTACCACTTTCATAAAGTACAATATGTGACAAGAAAACAGTCTCAGAATGGCTTCGATAAGTAAAAGTGTTTTAAAGTTGTCACCACATAAAGTGATACATGTCAGATTTGCAAAAAATGGCCTGGTCCTTAAGGTGAAAAATGTCAAGTTGCTTAACCCCCCTGGCGGTAATCCCGAGTGTGGCTCGGGGTTAACTTTCACTGGCAGAAGCGGTAACCCCAAACCACACTCAGACCACAAAACACAGATGCGGCCGACACTTACATAGAGAAGTCCTAATCTATTTTCTTGCAGAGCTGCGGACCAGAAGTTTGCTTCTGTGCTCCGGAAATGCAGATGCATACAGCACACTGTGTGCTGTCCGCATCCATTCCTGCCCCATTGAAAATGAATAGGTCTGCACACGTTTCGCATAATTGTGGAACAGGTGCGGACCATTCATACTGACATCTGAACCGCATGATGCAGAACTGGGAGGGAAAATCAAATCAATAAACTGACATACAGTACACACACAAACAGTGATACAGTGTAATCTGTGAGGATTACACTGTATCAAACCAAATCTCCACAGATTTGTCCCTAGGGATTATTCTCCAGTGCCCTGCCTGCCCTTTTTCTGTCATTTCTGTCTGGAAATTTTTTAGCCATGGCATCAAAAAAGCGTCAACTGAGTGCAAAAGCAGTTGTATACCAGATAAATGACAGCGACAGTGACTTAGAAGTACTCGCTGAATTAAGCGATAGCGATTCATGGGGAAATTCCCCATCCGACACTGATCAGACAAGTGACAGTGACGAATCTGCACCTGAGCTCAGCGATGTGCGAACCTGGTGCCCTATTGACTGGGGTACGGGCAGTGGCGGATTACAATAGGGACGTTCAGGTCGGCAGCTCCGGGCCCAGCACTGCTGGGGGCCCAACGCTGACCCGAACGCCCACATACTGCGGCGGGGCACGGGAGCACATAGCTCCCTGTCCCGTCGCCGATCACCGCCATAGGCTTCATGTCTTGTAGGCCTGAGGCCTATGCGGCAGTGAAATCCCGGCGCAGGCGTGCGTGATGACGTCATTGCGCGCCTGTGCCGGGACGCAGCACTGTGACGTGCCTGACTCATCCCGCCTTCCTCTGCGAGCAAGCGCCTGGCCCTGGACATAGGTGAGTATTTATCTTTTCATTTTTTGTTCATTTTTTATTTTTTTATTTCATGTGCCTACTTTGGGGGGGACACACAGGAGGACATATTAGGGAAGATAAATCGAGTACGGGGGGGAGAATGTGGGGGCTGTATGGGGCCAAATTATTATGGGAGGGAATACTATGTGGGGCAAATTACTAGATGGGGCAGTGTGGGGGAAATTGCTATGTGGGGGCAGTGTGGGGGCAAATTGCTATGTGGGGCAGTGTGGGGGCAAATTGCTACGTGGGTGCAGTGTGGGGGCAAATTATTATGGGAGGGAATACTATGTGGGGGCAATTTATTATGTGGGGGCAAATTATTATGAGAGGGACTACTATGTGGGGGAAAATGACTATGTGGGGACAAATAATTATGAGAGGGACTACTATGTGGGGGCAAATTACTAGATGGGGCAGTGTGGGGGCAAATTGCTATGTGGTGGCAGTGTGGGGGAAAATTATTATGAGAGGGACTACTATGTGGGGCAAATTACTAGATGGGGCAGTGTGGGGGCAAATTATTATGGGAGGGAATACTATGTGGGGACAAATTATTATGTGAGGGCAAATTACTATGTGGGGCAAATTACTATGTGGGGCAAAAAATTATGAGAGGGACTACTATGTGGGGGCAAATTACTGGATGGGGCAGTGTGGGGGCAAATTGCTATGTGGGGGCAGTGTGGGGGCAAATTGCTATGAGAGGGACTACTATGTGGGGGAAAATTACTAGATGGGGCAGTGTGGGGCAAATTGCTATGTGGGGGCAGTGTGGGGGCAAATTATTATGGGAGGGACTACAATGTGGGGGCAAATTTCTATATGGGGCAGTGTGGGGGAAACTATTGTGTGGGGGCAGTGTGGGGGAAATTGCCATGTGGGGACAGTGTGGGGTAATTTCTATGTGGGGACAGTGTGGGGTAATTGCTATGTGGGGGCAAATTACTATGTGGGGGCAGTGTGGGGAAAACTATTGTGTGGGGGCAGTGTGGCAAAAATTACTATGTGGGGGCAGTGTAGGGCAAATTACTGTGTGGGGAAAACTACTATATGGGGGCAGTTTGGGGGAAATTACTGTGTGGGGGCAAATTACTATGGGGGGATTACTATGTGGGGGCAGTGTGGTGGAAATTACTATATGGGGGTGTTGCTATTGGGGAGGCACTGTAGGGGAAATTCTATTATTTCTGGGGACACTATACAGGGATTATTGCCTGGAGGACAATAGAGGGTGGTATTATTACTCGGGGAACTCTAGGGGACATTATAGCTGCTGTGGACACTATAGGAACATTTGGGGTAATTTATCAAACTGGTGTAACGCAGAACTATCTTAGTTGCCCATAGCAGCCAATCAGATTCTACCTTTCATATTTGACAGCTCTTTTGGAAATCCAGTTCTAATTTACACCAGTTTGATAAATTACCCCAATTATGTCTATTAGGGTCACTATTTTTTCAGCAGTATAGTTCCTGGGGCATTGGGGAGCACAACCGGCACAGTATTGGGGGTGGCAGGATGACACTGTGGGGAGACCAGGATGAGGAGGTTGATGGAAAAATTTAGAAATCTAAAGTGTCTGTGTTACAAACTGTAGAGACGAGATGCGGCTAAAATAATTTGCCATGGTGGTCTGGGTCAAATGGAGGAGAAGAGGAAAGAGAAGGTCTACATGACAGGAGATGTCACTGGATGTAAGAGGTATGTGGTGCTGTATTCTCCTCCATGTCTTTTTTATTACAATTATATGTATTTAAAATTTGGCAATAAAATGGAGGGGGGGGGCAAGTTGGGTAGACAGCCCCGGGCCTATCATGCACTTAATCCGCCCCTGGGTACGGGTCAGGCAGCGCCCCCCAAGATTCCCGTTTACTGGAGCACCTGGTATCAAAGTAGACGTTGAGCACAACAACCCTTTGGCATGCCTACAATTATTTGTGACCGATGAGGTAATTGAAAAAATTGTTACGGAGACAAATCGATACAAAGAGCAACAATCCGCTAATCTGTGTCACAAGTTTTCAAGAAGCAGAATGTACGAACTAGTGACCAAAGATGACATTTGGAAATTTCTGGGCCTAATAATACTTCAGGGAGTGGTGGGAATGCCCCTGAAGAAATGGTATTTGACCACTAATAAATTACTTGCAACTCCATTTTTTGGCACCGTTATGTCAGAGTACAAATCTTCCCTGATTATGATTTTTTTTTCACTTCACAAACAATGAAGAATTTGGTGAAACTACTCATCCTGCACCAAAACTTAAAAAAAAATGGGAAATATATCAAATGATTTTAAAGAATTTCCAACAGACCTATGTGCCAGAAAGAGATATCAGCATAGATGAAAGTCTAATATCCCACAGTACATTGCATCAAAGAAGGCACAATTTGGCATAAAATTCTATATTCTCTCCGAATCGTCAACTGGCTACATTTGGAATTCAGTTATATACACTGGAAAAGGCACAAAATTCAATCCAAAGTACAGCGACTATGGAATGTCAACATCTTCCGTCCTCACACTCATTGAACTATTGCTAAATCAGGGCTATTATGTAACAACTGACAACTTTTATACATATCCTGAACTTTATGAGTTTCTTTTAAAAATCAAAACCGATGCCTATGGAACCGTTAGGGCTAACCGCCGAGACATGCCATCAATGTTTGGCAAGAAGAAGCTGAAAACTGGAGAAATGGTTGCCTGGCAGAAAGGCAAGATGATGGCACTGCGTTGGCATGACAAAAAATATGTGTGCCTATTGAGTACTGTTCATAATACCTCAACTGTTATGGTACACACAAAAGCTGGGAAAGAAGTCATGAAGCAATAAGTAGTGATAGACTACAATAAAACCATGGGAGGTGTCGACAGAGTGGACCAAGCAATTACATTCTACCCAGCCATGCGGAAACAGCAAAAGAAGTACCACAAGAAGATCTTCAGGCATCTTCTTGAGCAATGCTTGTGGAATGCCTACATTCTGCACAGAGAAAAGAGTGACAAGCCTCTGGTTCATTCTGACTTCATTTGGAAAGTTGCTGAACGGATCTTTGTGAACCACCAAACGCCATCAATGGCTGTGAATAGACCTGGATGTCGTGCTGTTGATGTTGTAAACCCGGAACGCCTGACTGGTGGTCACTTCATAGACTACATCCCACCAACCGAAAAAAAAGTCAGTACCTACAAGGATTTGCATGGTTTGTTGTTCAAAGCGAGATGATAATGGAAAGAGAATCCGAAAGGAAACCAGGTTCCATTGTCCTGATAGTGACTTCGGACTTTGTGCAGTCCCATGTTTCAAAAATTTTCACAGCCTTGAGGTTTATTGAACCAATATGCAGTGTCTATTATTACAGGGACTAGTGATGTTGCGCCCTTGTTTGACAAATTGCAGTGTTTTTGATTTGATTACATTATTGAATAAAATTATATATATATTTTTTTATTATTTATTGAATTATAATTTATGATTTTGTGTTTCAAACTTTATCATAACTGAAATGTCTACTAGACTTTTGTTTAGACATATTTTAGTGAGTAATTCCTAAGAATTACAGGCCTACAATATAAAACAACAAATTTCCATGCAAAACAATGTACCGCTTTGGCAGAAAATTACTGACATAAGACACTCAGACAGCTAGAGAGGTTAAGATTCCTATTAGAAAAAAAATTGAAAAATAAACAAATAAAACTCTGATGATTAAAATCAATATAATATCATGCAATTTTGACAAACACTGAACAATTATAACTTGTCCTCAAAATACTGTAGAATGAATTAAAACACATACATCATATAAAAACTGTAACAGTTTTTAAATTGAATTCATATTTTCAATCAATTACTATAAAATATTTCTACAAACAATTGAAGATCTAATAACGTAAGATCACAAACAACCAGCAATATATTGCAAGTTCTGTATGAGAATGAAATTCTATGTTAAGTTTTATGACCAATATGTGTATTTACTGCTCTAAAAATGGTCTACACTTGACAGTTTTGGAACCATAAAACGGTCAGGATTAGTGTAGATCGAGCACCGTAGTGTTCGGGGTCTCGGGCTGAACACATCGGGATGTTCGGGTGCTCGACCGAGCACCCAAGTATAATGGAAGTCAATGGGAGAAACCGAGCATTAAACCAGGTATCCCCTGCTCTGAAGAGGGGAGGGTGCCTGGTTCATAGGAAAAGGTCAGAAATTTATGGAAACACCACTGTAACTGCATGGGGAGGATGTCTACATGCATATTGGACTCGCAGGTCGCTGCTGGGAACGATGTTGTCCGAGTAGTACGCCACTTTTACAGACTGACAATAATATGCACAAAGCTGAAAAAATTTTAGAGGAAAAATTGATAGGAAGCATTCTTTCCTGTATATTTACTTGTATATAAAGTGCAAGTGCTGGCAAAATTTACAAGGAAGAGGCACTCCGATATAACCTGTGTATCACATAAAGGGGGGCCTCATTCACATTGTGGTACAATTGTGCATGTAGTGAGACTCCAACACTCATAAAGCCTATGCACTAAGTGAAAGAGCTGCCAAAAATTACAAGGAATCGGCAGTCCAATACACCCTTTATTACACATAAAGGAGGGCATCATACACAGCCTTGAAAAATTATGATTGATGGCCTGATCGTGACCCTCAAAAACATTCTATATCAAAGGCCAGCTGATCTGACCATCTAAAACATTATGGGTAAGGGCCTGCTGCCACTTTGGTGACTCTAGTTAACCTGGGGCCGATCGCGTGTCCCCGTGATGGCGTGATGGCGACGATCCATTCGGATGTCTGCCCTATTAACTTCCAATGTTATTTTCATCTCAAACCATGTAGACCATGGGTACAAGGGAATCATGGTTTGATTCCGGAGAGGGAGACTGAGAAAAAGCTACGGCTACCAAATCCAAGCAAGGCAGCATGTGAGCTGACCATCTAAAATATGACATGCGAGGACCTTCAGGTGAGCTGACCCTGCAAAAGTTTTGAGATGCGGGCCTGCAGGTGAGCTGACCCTCTAAAAAATTAAATGCAAGGACCTTCAGGTGAGCTGACCCTGTTAAAGATTTGAGTTGCAGGCCTGCTGGTGAGCTGATCCTGCAAAAGATTTGAGGTGCGGGCCTGCTGGTGAGCTGACCCTGTAAAAGATTTGAGGTGCGGGCCTGCTGGTGAGCTGACAAAGTAAAAGATTGTAGGTGAAGGCCTGCTGGTGAGCTGACCCTCTCAAAAATTAAATGCGAGGGCCTTCAGGTGAGCTAACCCTGTAAAAGATTTGAGGTGCGGGCCTGCTGTTGAGCTGACTTAGTAAAAGATTGCAGGTGAAGGACTGCTGGTGATCTGACCCTCTAAAAAATTATATGCGAGGGCCTGCAGCTGAGCTGACCCTCTAAAAAATTATATGCGAGGGCCTTCAGGTGAGCTGACCCTGTAAAACATTATATTTGAAGGGCATATATGCAAGGGCATTATATTTGACGAATATGCATGTTGATATGATATAAGATGAGGAGGAGGATGAGAAAAGGAATATTCAATCATATACCCTTGTTTGTGGTGGAAGGGGTGCATGGGTATAGAGATGGCCTTGCGGTTCGCCCGGAGGTCGTTTCATGGCGAACATGCGAACATATGGCAATATTCGCGCCTGCCATATTCTTTTACATTGTGAAGAACTTTGACCCTTGACACATCCATCAGGTGGTACAGGACAGCCAATTGAGACATTTCAGCACATGGACATACCCCCTACCTTATAAATAAACCTGATCTGGCCGCCATTTTACATTCTGTGTTTTGCCAGTATAGGGAGAGGTTGCTGTGTGGAGCAGGGACAGGCTGTTAGGGACACCAAACGCTAGCTAATGGGGCCACAAAAGTCCTTTTAAGGACTGGTATATGTGCACTATCGATAGGTGTGACTTACTGAGGGGTGTAAGATACTCATAATATACTTTCTAACATAGAAAGCATATTATAGTGCAATTGTATTGTGCAGCAGTTGTGTGCGGTTCTGCTGCGATACTGCAGCCACACAGAGTGGCAAACGCTATTTGAACTAATAATTTCTACTGGTGTGATTTACCAGTTTCCCCCCAAAAAAACTGATCGAGGCAGGGGTGTTACATACCAATAATATATTTTCTGTAGAGTGCATTTAGGTAGTGCAGCATTTGTTTGCAGTTTTACTGCGTTACGCATCTACACAGAGTGACAGACACTAATGGAACAAATAATTACTACTGGTGTGATTTACCAGTTGCCCCCCCCCAAAAAAAAAAAAAATAACTGACTGAAGCAGGGGTGTTATATACCAAAAATATACTTTCTATATAGTGCATTTAGGTAGTGCAGCATTTGTTTGAGGTTTTGCTGCGTTACCACATCTACACAGAGTAACAAACACTATTGGAACCAATAATTTCTACTGGTCTGAAAGGACGTTCAACGCAGCAGGAGGAATCGTGACCGATTAGCGCACTCGCCTAGCTCATGACAGTGTGGACTACCTCAAATTTCTAAAAATTTATGAGGCATGGATCTCAGAGGAATTCAACACATGTGATGAGTCGACCACGATTGATAGAATTTTCTCATGACAGCCCACAAATATCTGCCACCACCCAGAACAAATCATGGTCTCTGTCTTAGTTAAATACAGCGGCATAACAGGCCTTTTATGTCCATTGAATGCCTAATTTTGGTGGCCTGTTGTGGCCGACAGTTACATTTTTATCCTGTGACCACCTAATGTCCCTCCAGCCACGGAATCTTACAAAGTTGTTTGCTGTCAGGTGAATGTCTATTGGCTAATTTTTGGGGCCTGTACTGGACTGGCAAGTTCTCACAACAATACTTAGTGCACCGATCACTAATATCTCATGAGACCTTATAAAATGTGAAGTTGTATGTACCGCGAAAATACAAATCGCATCATTAGGGATTTTCGCAATGGTGCTCTATTTTTAAACACTCAATCTGCATATACAGCAACTGTTCTAACATGTATGTGAAATGTAATCAAATACACTGCTTTAATGTCAAATTACTTACAGTGAGAAGTTCTTCCTCAACGTTGCGAAAATTGTTGCCATCTTTTCTGATCATATCCAACTTTGGTCTGCTGGAAACCAGCTGCTGTAGTAGGCCTATTTTGCACATGCGCATATGCAAAAATTACATTGCCGATATTTAGCATTTAAAAAAATGAATGAATTCAAATAATACATCTGGTATGTCACTGTGCATGTTGTGGGACTATTTGTGCACTTCAAGTAATTATTTAGTGGCTGCAAATATGGCCTGAAGGTTTTCAGGTTCGCCTACTATTCAAGTCAATGGGGCCCGCTGCGAACAAACGTTTTGCGAACATTGTTCGTCCATCACTACATGGGAAGTGTATTCAGTACATTATAAACAACACAGTCGAGAAGTCATGGCCAATCCAGGCCTTGCTCATTTTTATAAGAGTCAATCTGTCAGCATTTTCAGTTGACAGGCGATATGCTTATCTGTTATAATGCCACTAGCAGCACTAAATACCCTCTCAGACAAAAAACTGGCGGAAGGTCAGGCCAGCACCTCCAAAGCGTAGAGCGCCAGTTCGTGCCACGTGTCAGCTTGGACACCCAGTAGTTGAAAGGCACTGAGGAATCATTGAGGACGCTGACACGGTCTGTACTCCTTCACCATCTTCCAACATTTTTCCCTCCTTGTGACACTAGGCCGCGCATCAGGGTGAGGGTGCTGGCGGGGTGTCCGTGGTGTCCCAGGCTTTGGAGATTGTTGCCCTGCCTCTGATGGAACTGCTGTGTGTTCCCCTTGTCTCCCCTCCTCTGTTGGCCAAGAATCTGATATTTATGTAAGACACTCTCCTGTTCTGCGATCAACTGGGGCCCCCAGGGGTCCTCGTGGGGTTCGGCCTGCGGGGGACCCTGTTGGAATAGCAGGACAAGTCACGCATGTGCATTGGGAATCTTCAATTCCAACTCCTTTGCGTGCAGAGGCGGGAGTGCGTCCGCATGGTTACCGGAGGGGAAGACCGCCGGGGTCTCGGAGGCAGATTGACCGGACTGGTGGTGGCACTTAGCGACCGGTCCTGCCTTAGGTATCACCTGCAGGTTCCGGTCCGGCATCCGTGCCGACGCTATAGTGTATTCATGCTGGGCCGCTCGAGCGTCCGTGTGCACGCTCGAGAGGAGGTTCGCAAAAGGATACGCGGCTGAACGCTCGCGCATCTTATTCGCTATGCCGGCCGCTGAGGGGGAAAATACTTGTGCGTAAATTCTAGTAGATTAGAGGGCAGGCATTGCTTAAGTGACTAAGGCCCAGCCTAGGCTGCACAAGTGTCAGGTATTAGGATCATTATATGACCTATGAGGAATAAACACATGGCATTTTGTGATTGGCTAGTAGGTACATAAAAGGTGATCTCCCGGGTGTATGTTGCGGTTCATAATCTCCCAGACTTACTTGTGCATGACCTCAGCCTTCTTTGATTTATCTCTAGAGACTGCCACTGGATACCTCATTTTTGCTGAACAGTTTGTCTCATGTATGACCTTGGATCGGACCCTGGAAATCCTGACGTCTCATCCCTAGGTACCACGTTACACGGACTAATACTGCGCATCTGAACTTTGGCCTGGTCACTGGCTGTCCCCTCTGTGTTTCCCTGCACAGGTTATTATTCGGGTTGGTTACCTGAATATGCTTACTGGTTTGGACTGTACTGCTGTTTATTTAATAAATCCACTATTGTTTAAACCTTATTGTCTGGTTGCTTGTGGTTCTGCACCATTACAATTTATCTCTATTTTTTTACACAATGGGGATGTGCTCTGTCATTCATGCTTTATACTCATATTTCATAAGAACATCATAGTCAAAGGAGTATAGCTATACAAAGAGCAAACTCCAGTCTACATCAACTCCATCAAGACTGGCCTATTTTGGGCAGTTAGGAAATCTTTTTTTTTTTTTTTTTCCATTGTTGCATTCTAATAGCTACAGTATAACATATTTTCCATCAACTAAGGGCTCTTTCACACTTGCGTTCTTTTCTTCCGGCATAGAGTTCCGTCGTCGGGGCTCTATGCCGGAAGAATCCTGATCAGGATTATCCCCATGCATTCTGAATGGAGAGAAATCCGTTCAGGATGCATCAGGATGCCTTCAGTTCCGGAACGGAACGTTTTTGGCCGGAGAAAATACCGCAGCATGCTGCGCTTTTTGCTCCGGCCAAAAATCCGGAACACTTGCCGCAAGGCCGGATCCGGAATTAATGCCCATTGAAAGGCATTAATCCGGATCCGGCCTTAAGCTAAACGTCGTTTCGGCGCATTGCCGGATCCGACGTTTAGCTTTTTCTGAATGGTTACCATGGCTGCCATGGTAAAGTGTAGTGGGGAGCGGGGAAGCGGTATACTTACCGTCCGTGCGGCTCCCCGGGCGCTCCAGAGTGACGTCAGGGCGCCCTACGCGCATGGATGACATGATCGCATGGACACGTCATCCATGCGCATGGGGCGCTCTGACGTCATTCTGGAGCCCCCCGGGAGCCGCACGG
Source organism: Bufo bufo (assembly GCF_905171765.1). Classification (NCBI taxonomy): domain Eukaryota; kingdom Metazoa; phylum Chordata; class Amphibia; order Anura; family Bufonidae; genus Bufo; species Bufo bufo. The sequence continues at coordinate 88,366,592 of NC_053394.1, forward strand.
ACTGTAAGTATACTGCTCCCCCGCTCCCCACTACTACTATGGCAGCCAGGACTTTAATAGCGTCCTGGCTGCCATAGTAACACTGAACGCATTTTGAAGACGGATCCGTCTTCAAATGCTTTCAGTTCACTTGCGTTTTTCCGGATCCGGCGTGTAATACCGGCAAACGGATCCGGACAACGCAAGTGTGAAAGAGCCCTTAGGGTACTTTCACACTAGCGTTTTTCTTTTCCGGAGCTGAGTTCCGTCCTAGGGGCTCAAATCCGAAAAAAAACTGATCAGTTTTATCCCCATGCATTCTGAATGAAGAGTCCGTCCTTCAGGATGCATCAGGATGTCTTCAGTTCAGTCTTTTTGACTGATCAGGCTTTTCAGAAAAACGTAGCATGCTGTATTTTTACCTCCGGCCAAAAATCCTGAACACTTTGACTGAATGCCGGATCCGGTCTTTTTCCCATTGACTTGCATTAACGCCGGATCTGGCGCTGTGTGTTCAGTCAAACCGGATCCGGCTTTTGCATGTTAAACCCGAAAAATGTGAAAAAAAAGTTAAAGTCCATAAATGGCAGATCCGTTTTTTCCAATGCATTTTTTCATTGTGATCAAAATCCTGATCAGGATTCAAATGTAATCCGTTTTCACATGTTTTTCCGGATCCGGCGGGCAGTTCCGGTGTCGGAATTGAACGCCGGATTAAAACAACGCTAGTGTGAAAGAAGCCTTACCTGTATGAGGGACTATTTATTTTGCAGGGCAAGTTGAATTTTTTGTGACACCACTTTGGGATACATATAACATTAATTAAATTTTATGATCTCTTTATCTGTGGGTCAGTAGGATTAAGACAATGAAACATGTATATTTTATGTTTTAGCACATTAAATAGAAGATTTAAAAAAAAATGTCTGTTTTTGCATTAAAATATTCTCAGAATTATAAAATTTTTATTTTTCCATCACTCGAGCTATGTGGGAGCAAGGTTATTTTTTTTTTTTTCATGAGAACCTGCAATTTTTATTGGTATCATTTTTATAGTGCATAGATCTTTTTAATCGCTTTTTATTACACTTAAATGGACAAAAACACAGCAATTCTGGATTTTTTCCCCCTAGCATATACTATATTATATAATTGACATGTTAGAAGGGTTGTCTGTATTATTTATAAGGATGACCTATCCTCAGGATAGGTCATCAATATCAGATTGGTGGGGGTGCTGGGTGTCGGACCTCCCTCCATTCTGATATTACTGACCTATCCTGAAGATAGGTTCATGAAAATAAATAACTCAGACATCCCTATTAACATGTCAATCATTCCAATAGAAGTGTAGGAGGGAGCCGACCCTTTGAAATGAATGGGACGGCTAAGGTGTAATTACACCTGCTCACTGCTGAGAATGCCACAGCGAGCAGGTAAACAATGAAGAGAAGGCAGCACTGGCACAGCACGCGGCGTTGCTTCAAACAGCTGACTGCGCCTGGGGTCTTGGTCATCAATAAAAATAACTTGGACAACCCCTGTAACTATATACTGTGGATCAATATAATTATGGTGATTCCAAATCCTTGTTCATTGGGCAATTCAGATTTTTAAGCATGCTTAAAAATCAGAGCTTGCCGGAGGTAGATCGTGCTGTCTAATAACGATCTGCCATTGGCAAACCAATAGACCGTATGGGACAGCATGTAATAGCAGCACTCTCCTCTGCTAGCTGGCAAGTGATTGACAGGAGGGAATGCTTCCCTCCCAACAATCCTTTGTACAAAGGCCCATTTTTGGTTTTGCATTTTCATTTTTTCCTTCCAACGTTCCAAAAGCCATAACTTTTTAATTTGCTGTTCATATAGCCATTTTAGGGCTTATTTTGTTTTCAAGATAAGTTGCATTTTTTAAGGGCACCATTTAATTTACCATGTCTGTTATTGGAAAATGTGAAAAAAATAAAAATTGGTGGGGTTAAGTTGAAAAAAAACAACAACAACACAATTCTGTCAAGTTTTTGGGCTTTTTACATCACGATGTTCACTGTGAACTAAGAATGACATAACATCCATATTTTACTGCTCAATGCAAATACACTAATACCAAACTTGTACAGTTTTTGCTTTTGTTTTACTACTTAAATTTTTTTTTTATATTTGAAAAAAAAATAATTCTTTGCATCGCCATTTTCTGACAGCCATAACTTTTTATATTTCAGTCTAAGAGCTGTATGAGGGCTTCTTTTATGTGGAACAAATTGTAATTTTTACTGGTACCATTTTTGCGGTACGTATGACTTTTTAAGCACTTTTCTTCAAATAAACTGCAGGGACTCCAGAAGGCAGAGGGAGCTGCATCCCTCTGCTTTAAGCCTCATGCACACGACCGTTGTGTACATTCGTGGCCATTGTGCCGTTTTCCATTTTTTTTTCGCGGACCCATTGATTTTCAATGGGTCCGTGGAAAAATCTGAAAATGCACCGTTTTGCAGCCGCATCCGTGATCCGTGTTTCCTGTCCGTCAAAAAAATATGACCTGTCCTATTTTTCTGACGGACAACGGTTCACGGACCCATTCAAATCAATGGGTCCGTGAAAGAACACGGATGCACACAAGATTGGCACCCGCGTCCGTGATCCGTGGCCATAGGTTACTTTCATACAGACGGATCTGAAGATCCGTCTGCATAAAAGCTTTTTCAGAGATGAGTTTTCACTTCATGAAAACTCATATTCAACAGTGATGGGGACGCTTCTAGTTAGAATATACTATGAACTGTGTACATGACTGCCCCCTGCTGCCTGGCAGCACCCGATCTCTTACAGGGGACTATGATCCGCACAATTAACCCCTCAGGTACTGCACCTGAGGGGTTAATTGTGCATATCATAGCCTTCTATAAGAGATCAGGGGCTGCCAGGCAGCAGGGGGCAGACTCCCCTCCCTCCCCAGTTTGAATATCATTCGTGGCCAGTGTGCGGCCCCCCCGCCCCCCCCTCCCTCCCTCTATTGTATTATCATTGGTGGCCAGTGTGCGCCCCCCCCCCCGGCCCCCCCTCTATTGTATTAATATCATTGGTGGCCAGTGTGCGGCCTCCCCTCCCCCCCCGGATCATTGGTGGCAGTGGAGTGTTCCGATCGGAGTCCCAGTTTAATTGCTTGGGCTCCGATCGGTAACCATGGCAACCAGGACGCTACTGCAGGCCTGATTGCCATGGTTACTTAGCAATATTACAATATTAGAAGCATCATACTTACCTGCTGCGCTGTCTGTGACCGGCCGGGAGCTCCTCCTACTGGTAAGTGACAGATCATTAAGCAATGTGCCGCACAGACCTGTCACTTACCAGTAGGAGGAGCTCCAGGCCGGTCACAGACAGCGCAGCAGTTAAGTATGATGCTTCTAATATTGTAATATTGCTAAGTAACCATGGCAACCAGGCCTGCAGTAGCATCCTGGTTGCCATGGTTACCGATCGGAGCCCCAGCGATTAAACTGGGACTCTGATCGGAACTCTCCGCTGCCACCAATGATCGGGCAGGGGGGGGGGGGGAGAGGGGAGGCCGCACACTGGCCACCAATGATATTAGAATAGAGGGAGGGGGGGCCGGGGGAGTCCGCACACTGGCCACCAATGATATTACAATAAAGGGAGGGAGGGGGGCCGACGGAGGCCGCACACTGGCCACCAATGATATTACAATAGAGGGAGGGAGGGGGGGCCGGGGGAGGCCGCACACTGGCCACCAATGATATTACAATAGAGGGAGGGGGGGCCGGGGGAGGCCACACACTGGCCACCAATGATATTACAATAGAGGAAGGGAGGGGGGCCGGGGGAGGCCGCACACTGGCCACTAATTATATTACAATAGAGGGAGGGAGGGGGGGCCAGGGGGGCCACACACTGGCCACCAATGATATTCAAACTGGGGAGGGAGGGGGGTCTGCCCCCTGCTGCCTGGCAGCCCCTGATCTCTTACAGGGGGCTATGATACGCACAATTAACCCCTTCAGGTGCGGCACCTGAAGGGTTAATTGTGCTGATCACAACCCCCTGTAAAAGATCGGGTGCTGCCAGGCAGCAGGGGGCAGTCATGTACACAGTTCGTAGTATATTCTAACTAGAAGCGTCCCCATCACTATGGGAACGCCTCTGTGTTAGAATATACTGTCGGATCTGAGTTTCACGATGTAACTCAAATCCGATGGTATATTCTAACATAGAGGCGTTCCCATGGTGATGGGGACACTTCAAGTTAAAATATACCATCGGCTACTCTCCATAAAAGAGATATGTGATCTCTTAAAAAGCCCACTCTCAAGTTTTAATGGGCTCCATTTCTTAAGAACATACATGTCTCAAAACGTACAATTACATACATTGTTACGCCCTATTACCTGGCTTGAACATATTATCTCTCGTGATTCCACCCCACATAAACTGATCTCACAATGGTACAACAGGTTGAGAACTCCTCCTGAAGCCCTAATGCCTGCTTTCATAAGACTTTGGGAAAAAGACCTAAATATAAATCTCTCACCGGAGGATACCTGCATCATATATAACTCTTCACATAAAACCTCAAGGTGTGTCAGGATTCAGGAGAATAACTATAAAATCATCACAAGATGGTATAAAACCCCCGACAAGACATTCTTATATTCAGTTACAGCATCTGACACATGTTGGAGATGCTCAAAAGAAAGGGGCGCTTTTATCCACATATGGTGGACCTGCCCAATTTTACTTAATTGGTGGGAAAAGGTTTTTCAAATCAGTAACAGGATTTGCAATTCTAATATTACTCCGTCTCCGGAAGTTGCCCTCCTGAATCTTTATCCTCGTAACCCCTCCCCCCCTAATCTACTTATTTTCAAACATCTAGTGAATGCTGCAAAATTGCTGATCCCTACACTATGGTTATCCTCCGAGGTTCCCTCTTTGGATCAATGGTATCAGAAAATAGATCAAATTTACCGATTAGAGGAGTTATCCTCATGGGAACTGAGATCCCATCATAAGTTTCTAAAGAACTGGAGGCAATGGATTTCCTTTAGAGGCTATTAGACAGAGATTAGCACTATCAACATTATCCTTAGATATACAGCATCTAGGGCCTACCCCATCTGTCTTTCCATCTACTTATTTTCTAACCCTTCTTAGATTGTTGGACGTTGAGTTGCTCAGACGGTGCTGTTGCTTCCGCTTGGGACCCTCTCGGATGGATCATATCACTAAAACTTAAGGTAATTAACAGACATTTTAGATTAATAATTGCCACCTGGTTTTTAAATGTGCTTTTTCTAAAGTATATCTTCCATATTTTCCATGGGATATTCTATACCGATTAACCCCTTGGATGCCGTCTTATTATACTTATTGTATAATTAATATTTGACAGACCTGTATTCTGTTTTTCTTATATATAAGAGTAGAGGAGTTTGTTTACTTCTCTTCTGCTCTATTTTTGTATTGTACTGATTTATTCAATAAAACAAAAAAAAAAAAATATATATATATATATTCCATCGGATTGGAGAAAACTCAGATCCTATGGTATATTAACTCCTGACTTTACATTGAAAGTCAATGGGGGACGGATCCGTTTGCAATTGCACCATATTGTGTCAACGTCAAATGGATCCGTCCACATTGACTTGCATTGTAAGTCAGGACGGATCCGTTTGGCTCCGCACGGCCAGGCGGACACCAAAACGACTTTTTTTTCATGTCCGTGGATCCTCCAAAAATCAAGGAAGACCCACGGACGAAAAAACGGTCACGTAAAAACGGAACCTGTTTTTGCGGACCGCAAAAAAACCGGTCGTGTGCATGAGGCCTTACCTCACAGATGCTGTGATCAGTGTTATTCATAACATCTGAGAGTTTAATTTAAGGGGTTTGGCATAATTGCCATTCCCCATCATTGAGGCCGGGTGTCTGCTGTTTGATACAGCCGACACCTGCCATGTATGGAGTGGGCTCATCAAAGCAGCCCACTCCATACCTTACCTCAACCACCATAATGTACCATTTTGCATCAATGAAATTCTGCATGATAAACTGCAGCTACCTCTTCCTGTTAACTCATTTTTAGTATTTAGTTGTAAGCAGTTTATTTGGTGAATGAGGAGGTTTCTTAACATATACATAGAGGCTACAGACAGAAAAAGGCAGCGCTACAGTCTCCTCGATGGTAAGAATTATGTGAGGTTACTTTCCCCTAATAAGACTTTTGACAAAAGCAGCCAACAAGCCTCTTCCAGCTGCGGCCTGATCCTGGCACAGACGGTTGTGATGACATCATCGCACCACCTGCATCCTGACACAGGATATCATTGCTCTGCCCAAAACCCAGGAAATTGGTGACGATGATGTCATCACAGTGCGACCGACTGTGCCGCTCTAAGGCCTCATATGCTTTAGGGCTGGTGGCCTGTAGCCTATGAAAGCAAATGGTGGGGATAGGAGCCATACCCTGAAATAGATTGTGTCCCCCTGTCCTACAGTCATCCTCTCCCTGACCTGAAATGACTGATAACAGGGAGCAAAATATTGTATTCCCCTGTCCTACAGTCATCCTCTCCTTGGTCTGAAATGCTGGTAACAGGGAGCAATAGATTGTATTCACCAGTTCTTTAACCGGCTTCTCCCAGCCTGAAATATCTGATAACAGAGAGCAATAGATTGCATTCACCAGTCCTACAATGGCAAATAGCAGAAACAATAGTTTTTTCCTTGTCCGCCTTTTTGAGATAAGGTTTGTATAGGGACAGTCAGTGAGAGAAAATGCATATCAAAGAACGGCTGTAGTAAAGACCCCCCAATTGTTTTCCAAACACACAGCCACTGTAACTGAGTTAGGCTACATTCACACGTCAGTATTTTTCTATATCCCGATTTTCGGTCCGTTTTTTGCGGATCCGTTGTTCCTGAAAATGTTTCCGTATGTCATCAGTATGTCAACATGTATAAATTTCAATAAGCAAATAAAGTTGTTTGGATTTCTTTGAAAAAAAAATGAAAAAAAATAGTGACTAAAAGTCTAGTTATGTGTTACCTCAGGTGCCATTTAATTTCCAGGAACGGAATCCGCATAAAGCGGATGACATACGTAATGACATACGAATGTCTTCCGTTTTTTGCGGATCCATTGACTTTGTATTGGTCCAGGATCCGATTTTTGCGGAAAAGAATAGGACATGTTTTATATTTTTTCGGACATGCGGTACGGAACAACGGAAACGGACAGTACACATTGAGCTGTCCGATTTTTTCCAGGACCCATTGAAAATGAATGGGTCCAGATCTGGTCCAGATCTGTTCCGCAAAAAACGGAACAGATCAGGAAAGAAAAAACGGACGTGTGAATGGAGCCTTACTGAGCTAAATGTGGTACACACAACACTACAAGTGACTTGAATTATATCCTCTCCAGAGCTTTGATAACCTCTCCTGAGATTCTACCTCAGGCCTCAGGGTTTTCATAAGAAATTCCTTAGCTAAACTTTAGGCCAGTTCAGAGTGGGCATCAATGTGTATATATAAATTCATAGTCAAACATTCTGCTGATTTATGATAAAAATTAAGATGGGATTCCACCTAAAATCTTAATGCCTTGCTGTTTTTTATTTTATGTTTTAATTATTCATTCATTTGATTGTCAGCCTTTATCGGTTTCATTATCCTGATAATTATTATTACCTACATTGACATTTGTAAACTAACAAAAGTTCCAATTCCACAACATTCTATTATTCCTGAAACATTATTTATGTCTACTCAGAAATGTTCTGAACGCAACAATCCCTGCAGATGCAATAAAAAATGTGCTACCTGCAATAATCCAAGTTATACAATTGTGTTAGTTACTTGAGGGTAGATTAATCAAAGAGGTGAATATTTTTTTTCTCAAAATTATTCAACTAAAATGTAATGCCACTGGGCTTATTAATTAATCGCTGACATTTTGAGCAATCTGCCTGCGTGTGCTGAATAACACTGAAAGATATGATGATTCTTTACTACTTTGGAGAAACAAAGACAAAGGGAAAATAAGCAAACAAGTGTATAGGAACTGGGCCGGTCAAACTGTCCAGTGCTCATTGAACGCCAGTTTCTCCAGAATTAGGGCTCATGCACACAGACGTTGCCCGGCCATGCCGGTATTGAATGGATCCGCAACTCAGAAGGTCCAATGCGGAACGGAGGAATGGAACACCATGGAAGCACTACGGAGTGCTTCCGTGGGGTTTCTGTCTGTGCCTCTGCACCGCAAAAAAGTAGTGAATGCATGCATGGTCATAGTATCAAATCAAATTGACTGTTCAAATTTTCTTATTAGCACCCTATGCAACTGGTTACCTACCATTTGTTTCAATATGATAAAATAAAGTTTTATTGACTTAGTTGTGGATAACCTAAACTTTTCCATGTTTTTCATATGTGTTAGACCTCTCAATATTTGTATCAGTAGGGGCGATTTATTAAGACTGGTGTTTCATACCTTAGTCTTAAAAAGAAGTGTGCTAAGAAAGATAAGCCTCTCAATAAATTTACACCTCATCTGACAGTCTATGCGCTGTGCCATATATAGATTTGCTTTAAAATTTATGCTGGTTTTGGCATAAATTACAGTGAACCTGTCAGGCTATGTGAGACATAAAAACTGCACATGTTTGTGCAAAATGCAAAAAAAAATTGACTTTAATGTGCCAGAAAATTGGCCTTTGATTAATTACCCTCATAATGTTTCATTGGTGATCTTCTTTATCTTGGATGCTACTGGGTTAATAATGTTTTAAAGCATACCTCCAGTTAAAAAAGAAAAAGTACGAGTTTGCAACATAATCATTTTTTTAATAATAGCACTAGGTTATTTTTCATGGATTGCTCATGGTCCATGCTGCAAGTTGCTTTTAACTAGACAGTAGTGTTGAGTGAACACCTGGAAGTTCGGGTTCGGCCGAACTTTGCCGCAAAGTTCGGGTTTGGGACCCCGAACCCGAACCCTATTGAAGTCAATGGGGACCCGAACTTTGGGGCACTAAAATGGCTCTAGAAAAGTCATAGAAAGGGCTAGAGGGCTTCAAAAGGAAGTAAAATTGGGGTAAAAGCAGGACAATTGCCCTGCAAACAAATGTGGATGGGGAAATGAATAAAAAAACTGAATTTAAACAAAAGTAAAAAAATAATGATCTTGAACTAGGAGGCGGAGGTAAAAGTAGAGTAGGATGTTGAGGAGGCGGTGGAAGCGGTGGTGGAGGAGGAGGAGGTAGACAACATAATTTTTGTAGTTTTTAATATATATATATATTTTTATAAATTTGGGAATACCCAAAACATTGGGAAATATAAAAAAGAAAACAAAGAGAAAGTGCACTGGAGTATAACAATGGATGCGTGCGGCCGTTATACTTGTCTATTCTGCACAAAGTACGGACAAGTCCTGTGGAATCCATGCCTGGTTCATTTTAATGAATGCGAGCTTGAGCACATTGGCTCTGGACTGGCGGCTGCGCTTGTCTGTGATCAGCCCCCGCCATGCTGAACACACGTTCGGACAATACACTGGCCGTAGGGTAGGCCAGCACCTCCAAGGCGTAAAGGGAAAGCTCAGGCCATGTGCCCAATTTGGAGACCCAGAAGTTTAATGGGGCAGACCCATCAGTCAGTACGTGTAGGCATGTGCACACGTACTGTTCCACCATGTTGCTGAAATGCTGCCTCCTGCTAAGACGTTCCATATCAGTTGGTGGTGCTGGTTGTTGTGGCGTGCTGACAAAGCTTTTCCACATTTTGGCCATGCTAACCCTCCCTTCTGAGATGCTGGCGGTGCCCCAGCTGCGTTGGCGACTTCCTCCTCCTCTGCCTTCACCTTGTGCTTCCATTGAGCCCCAGGTGTCAGGTGGGAATGCCATTCTCAGCGTGTCTACCAGCATGTGCATCTTCCGATCACGCTCCAGTGACAAAATTAGGGACGGCACTTTGTCCCTGTAGCAGGGATCCAGCAGGGTGGCCACTCAGTAATCAGCACTGGTTAGAATGTGGGCAACTCGGAGGTCGTTTCGCAAGCACAGCAGCATGTAGTAGCTCATGTGTGCCAGGCTGCCCAGAGGCAATGACAAGCTGTCCTCTGTGGGAAGTGTATCATCTGTGTCCTCTGTATCCCCCCCAGTCACGCTCCAGTGATGCCCATTAGCTGGTTTGGGTGCCACCCTGCTGTGAACATGGTTCCTCCTCCTCATTATCCTCCTCATTATCCTCCAGAACAGTGCCGTGGCTGGACAATTGTGTACCTGGCCTCTGTTTGGTGCAGGAACCCACCCTCCGAGCTACTTGTGAATGACTGGCCTGATAACCATGCAAATGATCCCTCTTGTTCCTCCTCTTCCTCCTGTGCCACATTCTCTTCCATCATCGCCCGAAGCATGTCTCAAGGAGACATAGAAGTGGGATAGTAACTCTGAGGACTGCGTCATCGACACTGGCCATGTTGGTGGAGTACTCGAAACAGCGCAGCACGGCATATACATTCCACATGGAGGCCCACTCATTGGTGGTGAAGTGGTGCTGTTCCGCAGAGTGACTCACCCATGCGTGCTGCAGCTGAAACTCCACTATCGCCTGCTGCTGCTCACACAGTATGTACGGAGAGAAAGAGAAACACGGCGGCACTGCTTCCACTGGTATGGCCGTTTCCAATAATAGAATAACCGTAAATGTGGTATAATGCGCTCCGCTGTGTGGTGCTCAGCAACACAGAATATCAGGCTGTGGTTCACAATGAGAAAAAGGAAAGTAACAGAGTTGCGGCACTCACCGGTGTATAAGTTGATACTTTATTCAGGCTTTCTTAGAAGACAGCACATGAAGGATGTGCTGTCTTCTAAGAAAGCCTGAATAAAGTATCAACTTATACTCCGGTGAGTGCCGCAACTCTGTTACTTTCCTTCTTCTCATTGTGAACTGCTGCTCACACAGTATCTCCAGAATGTGCAAGGAGGAGTTTCACATTGTAGGCACGTCACATATGAGGCGTTGAGTGGGAAGGCCGCAGTTACGCTGCAGCGCAGACAGGCGAGCAGCAGAAGGGTGAGAATGCCAAAAGCGCGCACAGACGGACCGCAATTTCTGCAGCAGCTCTGACATGTCAGGGTAATTAATCAGGAACCTCTGCACCACCAAATTCAGCACATGCGCCAGGCAAGGGATGTGCCTTAAACCGGCTAGGCCCAGAGCTGCAACGAGATTTCGCCCATTATCGCACACCACCAGGCCGGGCTTGAGACTCAGTGGCACCAACCACTCATCGGTCTGTTGTTCCATGCCCGTCCACAGCTCCTGCGTGGTGTGGGGTTTTTCCCCCAAACAGATGAGTTTTTAAAACAGCCTGCTGTCGTTTCCACGTGGCTGTGCTGAAGTTGGTGGTGAAGGTGTTACTCTAACCAGATGAGGAGGCAGTAGAGGAGTAAGCTGAGTAAGAGGAGGAGGCAACAGGAAGCAAAGAGAAACGTCCTGCAGTCCTCGGTGGTGGAAGGACATGCGCCAAACTGCTATCCGCCTCAGGCCCTGCCGCCACTGCATCTACCCAGTGTGCAGTTAGAGAGATATAACATCCCTGCCAGTACTTACTTGTCCGTGTATCGTGGTTATGAGGACCTTGCCACAGATGGCGTTGCGCAGTGCACACAATTTTGTCTGCCACTTGGTTGTGCAGGGTGGGGATGGCTCGCCTGGAAAAGTAGTGGCGGCTGGGAACTACATACTGTGAGACAGCCACCACCATAAGTTTTTTTAAAGTCTCAGTCTCCACCAGATGGAATGACAGCATTTCAAAGGCCAGGAATTTTGAAATGCTGGCATTCAGGGCCAGGTATTGTGCGTGGTTAGGGGGGTACATCCTCTTTCTCTCTGGGGGATGGACAGCTGAACGCTTCCATGGGACAGTGAGGACATGCTGGGTGATGGTGGTGATGGTGGTGGAGGTGGGGGTGTTGCTGCCACATCATCTGTTTGCTGGGTGGCAGGTGTACTTTACGCAATAAATGGGTATATGACGTGCACCTAACTAACAGATGGATTAACTATATCAATTTCCCTGTTGCGTATGCAATGCAGGTGTACTTCACACAATAAATAGGTATATGACGTGCATCTAACTAACAGACGGATCAGGGGTACAAAGTACAATGTTGCATTGCACCCACAAAAAAAATCGCTGTAGGTCGCCCACAGAATTAACAGCCAGATTTATGATTAGCTTTCTGTGTCAGGGGTGCAAAGATGGTGTATTTCACCCTCAATAAATCGCACTAACACTGTTCCTCACTTCAGCTGCGTGCTTTCTGTCCCTTCACTACTGAGAGCTGATGGGCGGTACTACACGTGATCCAGCTTATATAGAGGCATGGCTGTCATGGCTTCTAAGGACACACAGCTTAAAAGCTTGTTGATTGGCTGCCCTGCAGCCTTACAACAAGCTTTATTAAATGCCCGAACACCAAACTCGAACCCAAACTTTTCCAGCAAAGTTCGGGTTCGGGTCTGAGTACCAAAAATCGTTACAGTTCGGGTTCGCTCAACACTACTAGACAGTAGTAGACAAAGCATCCTCAGAGGTTACCATTTGCAGTACAGATGTCAGCACAGTAGGATCATAACTGAAGACTGTAGATACGCTACTCTTAGGCCTCTTTCACACGGGCGTTGCGGGAAAATGTGCGGGTGCGTTGCGGGAACACCCGCGATTTTTCCGCGTGAGTGCAAAACATTGTAATGCGTTTTGCACTCGCGTGAGAAAAATCGCGCATGTTTGGTACCCAAACCCGAACTTCTTCACAGAAGTTCGGGCTTGGGATCTGTGTTCTGTAAGATTGTATTATTTCCCCTTATAACATAGTTATAAAGGAAAATAATAGCATTCTGAATACAGAATGCATAGTAAACTAGCGCTGGAGGGGTTAAAAAATAAATAAAAAATAATTTAACTCACCTTAGTCCACTTGATCGCGGCCCGGCATCTCCTTCTGTCTCCTTTGTTGAATAGGACCTGTGGTGAGCATTAATTACAGGAACAGGACCTTTGATGACGTCACTCCGGTCATCACATGGTACGTCACCATGGTAAAAGATCATGTGACGTACCATGTGATGACCAGAGTGACGTCATCAAAGGTCCTGTTCCTGTAATTAATGCTCACCACAGGTCCTATTCAACAAAGGAAAAAGAAGGAGATGCCGGGCCGCGATCAAGTGGACTAAGGTGAGTTAAATTATTTTTTTTTTTTTTTAACCCCTCCAGCGTTGTTTTACTATGCATTCTGTATTCAGAATGCTATTATTTTCCCTTATAACTATGTTATAAGGGAAAATAATAATGATCGGGTCTCCATCCCGATCGTCTCCTAGCAACCGTGCATGAAAATCGCACCGCATCCGCACTTGCTTGCGGATGCTTGCGATTTTCACGCAGCCCCATTCACTTCTATGGGGCCTGCGTTGCGTGAAAAACGCAGAATATAGAGCATGCTGCGATTTTCACGCAACGCACAAGTGATGCGTGAAAATCACCACTCATGTGAACAGCCCCATAGAAATGAATGGGTCGGTATTTAGTGCGGGTGCAATGCGTTCACCTCACGCATAGCATCCGCGCGGAATACTCGCCAGTGTGAAAGGGGCCTTATAAAAAAAAAAAAAAAACTTAATATTTAGTAGATGGCTAACAAATATTTCCAATAGTAATAAAACTGATAATTAATTTGCAACAAGTCTAAATGGACATCTATGTATGAGGCTGATATATTTATTTATTTATTTATTTTTTAATTCATATTCCTATCCATGTTAGTATATAACTTACTTTTATTATGCTCTCGCCAGGTGCCATGTCTGTATAGATCTTGATGTTATAGGAGATGCTGGAAAAAGTTGGGGTGTTGTCATTAGCATCAATAACAATAATGTTCACAGTGACTGGAGAACTTTCTTGAGTACCATCTGAAGCCACTAACTGTTGAAAAAATAAAAAATAAAACTATTACTATATACAATAAAAATGTAAATTCATATAAAAGGATGTTCACAAAATGAAACACCTTGGATATTTCCAGTAGATTAGTTATAAATATGTATTGGCTATCATTAAGACATGAAAAAGCTGTGAAATCTATAGTCAGTATGTTATAGAGAGGAGGAACTGAGCAGATTGATATTGTTAGAATAGAAATTTGAATCAGTTTTTTTTTTAATATTCTGATTTATTTGGATAGATTTTTTTCAAAGACATAGACATTTAGAAGGAACCTGTCACCATGAAAATGCAATTTAAGCTACAGGTGGCAGGTTATAGAGGAGGAGCTTGATATATACCGTAGATTGATATATAGTTTTGTTGGAAAAGATTCAGTAAAACTTGTATTCCTTTACTGAAATTCCTGTTCATTCTGGGCTTTGAAGTCACGAGATTGTACTACATTTTTAAGGTGACACGTTTTCTTTAACCCTTTCATGACAAGGCCCATTTTTATATTTTCATTTTTCCTTTCTGCATTCCAAGAGCCAGCATAGCCATATGAGGGATTTATTTTTGGGTGGTAAAAGCTGTGTTTTTAATGACACCAATTAAATTACTATATCTTGCATTGACGAATAGGAAAAAAAAACTTCTTTGTAAGGTAAAATTGAAAAAATATAAGTCTACCATAGTTTTTTAGGTTTCATTTTTACAGCATTCCCAATGCACAAAAAATATGACAAGCTTATTATGTGGGTTAGTACAATCATGCTGATACCAAATTTGCATAGTATTTATTATGTTTTACTTCTTTCAACCCCATCCCCTGTATGCATTTTGAGCCTTAGTGACTAAGCATTTTTTTTTTCATTTTCTGATCACCGCATTTCAAGAGCTACAACTTAAAGTATAATTAAAACAATACCTGATAATAGTTTTTTTTTTAATTATTATTTTACAACTTTGTACAATAAAAAAAACTTTTAAAATAATATATTTTGTTGGCAGCTAGTGCCCACCGCTGCCTTCAAGTTTCATGAGGGCATAAGGTGCAGCTCAACTTAATCTGTGTGTCCTCATTGACTCTTACCTCCTTCTGCAGTACTGCAGGGGTTAACACCTTCCATTGCTCTATGTGCTGCTGCTAGGCTATTTCCAATTTGCTAATTATCTTCTGCTATATACTGTATGCCTTGCTGTTTCTCTCACCGTTTGCCCGAGCAATTTGATTCCTATCTTGCTAGTTGCTGGCTAAGGTGGTTGTTCTTGTTGTCTGTCCATGCACCGACCTCTGACTGTTTGCTGCATTCTGATACTCCACTGCCTGATCTGACCTATACTAGCTTATTGTAGTGATCCTCTGCTGCCAGCCCTGACATTTGACCTTTTTCACATATTCACACTAACTCTGCCTTCCTTGACCCATGCCTGTTATTGACTACGGTATGAGTATTCCTGTTCCCTTGGTGCCGTACACAGGTGTATACGACCTATGGGTGACCTTGCAAACACAGAAACTGCTCCAAGAGTTTGCAGACTTTTGGCTCCCTTGTAGCAAAGTCCAAATACCTAGAGGTTAAAGGATGAATATCAGGCAACTGCCAGGATAATGCCCTTATGATTAACCCAAAGTCAAATTGGTTGGTTGACACAGCGGTTTCGCATCCATTGCTGTAACAAAATGTTTAGCATCTTCGCATCCCAAGACCCATAACTTTTGTACTTTTCTTTTGACTGTGCTCCGTGAGGGCTTGATTTTTGCAAGACAACCTAGTTTTCATTTGTATCATTTTGAGGTAAATAATATTTTTATAACATTTTATTCAGTCTTTTTTGTGGCGGACATAAAAAAAACAGCAATTCTGGCTTTTTTTTTTTTTTTTACATTGTCCATTGTGTGGCATAACTGTTTCGCTTGGGTAGCTATATATGCAGCATTACCAAATATGTAGAAGACACTTTTTTTTTTTAACTTAAACATTTCTTAAAATAAAACTAATTTTTTTTTTATTTTACACTTATTAGTCCCACAAGGGGAATTTGACATGCAGTTGATCTTATGCAGTTATGCAGTTATCTGCTTATGGAGTACAGTTTACTATGCTGTTAGTAGACCCTAGAGGCACAGCCTATGTCATACCCTGCTACAGACCTGAGGGTTTTCAATGGACCCCCGACTGCACTGTAAAGACATAAGCACCCCTCAATTCCATTTGCAGTTAATAAAATAGCATTTTCTTTGCATCACCATATATTGACACCTATAACTTTTTTTGATTTCTGACTACAAAGCTGTGTGAAGGTTTTTTGGGAGGCTAGCTAAAGATTTTTTATTTCTATCATTTTAGAGTAAACAAGATTTTTGGATTAGTTTTTATAGAAAAAAATTCAGTGGTGAGGTGACAAAAAATAAAATAAAAATCTGTATTTTAATTTTCTTTCCTGGCATCAACAGTGCTGGATAAACACTTTACATATTTTTAGATATGATGATACCAATTAGGTATATTGCTTTATTATTTTTATACATAATTTGTAATATTTTAGTTTTCTTATATTTAAAAAAAGAAATATATTGTTTTTTACTTGTATTTTAATTCCTCCTGTTTTATCACTTATACTGCAGAACTGCAATATCTTACATTCTCCGGTCTTCCTACAAAGCTCAGCCAAAGGCAATTTATAGTGTTGAGCGAATCGAATCATCCAAAGTGGAATTCCATAATGATTGAACCGCAAAGTGGAATTCCATCCAAAGTTTAGGAAAAATACATTTAGCAACAAATCTGAATTTCCTTGCTTTTCATGGTAACAAATCATTTTTTTTCCTAAAACGGCGGCTATATGTTACAAGGTGAAAGTAAGAAGCCTGGAAATGCGAGATCACCCATAATGTCATGCACACAGCCAATTAGCAGCTAGCCAGCCTCTGTGATGTCACAGCCCTTTAAAAGCCTCATCCCGCTTGGTCTCCACCATTTCACTGTGAGTTGAGCATAGGGAAAGACGTGACAAGTGCAAAGGACAGTGTTGCTAAAAGCTTTTAATTGTAGAATATTGAATCATGAGAATGCAGGTACAGTGCAGCGAGATCGTAGGGAGAGTTTTTACCCACTGTATAGAGAGCATAGAGAGAGCATAGGGAGACTGCAGAGACAGTGCAGGGTTTGTAATCTGAAGCTGAAGAGATCCCTAGGAGACAGTATAGTTTGCATAAATCCCTGTGTAGGCTACAGATCTGTCAAACAAACAGTGCCCTCCTTATTTAACAAATAAGCAATTCTATTACACCTTGATTCTCAAATTGGGGTGAATTAGCTGTATAATTTTACTGTTATTGGAGTTTCCACCTTGTTTAATAGATAAGCAGTTCTATGAGGCCTTGATTTTCAAATTGGGGTTAATAAGGCTTTCTAATTTTACTTTTATTTGGGTATCCACCTTGTTTATTACATAAGCAATTCTCTTAGGCCTTGCTTCCCAAATTGGGGTGAATAAGTTGTTTAATTCTAATGTTATTGGGGTGTCCACCTGCCTGTCACAATAACTGGTTCACTACCAGAAAGGACTAGCTATGCATGTTGCTGCAATGCACAGTGTGGTACACCAATATATCTGATTTAACATGCTTCATGACTAATAAATCAAAACAAAGCAAATTTCTTTAAAAAATTTGGCGAAGCATCTAAAACAATTTTTTGAAAACTCTAGCAGTTTACATTGGCAGACCTGGGAGGCTTCATAAGCCCCAGGCTGCCAGAGAAACGATTTGGTACTTTGCAATTTCACCAAGGGTGGGGGAGATCAGAGGAAAAAATTAGCTCTGGCCTTCTGTCTAAATAATCGAATGCCGTAGTTGCAACTTTCCATCATATCTGAGGTGTGTTAGCTCTGATCCCAGCCATTACAGCCATATATTAGCTGTGTAAAATAGCTGGAACCCATTGTGCATACAGCTGGCTCAGCTTATGAGCCCATTCTATACATTTCACATGCACCTTGCATGTACATCAAGGTGCATTAAGGGGTTAAATTATATTTAATTTCCTTTTTCTTTGCTGGTTTGGTTTTTAAATTTGTCATATTTTCCTTAACAGCCTGAGTAATACGTTCGTCCAAAAAAGCCAATTCTATGTTTGTTTCTGACAGATACCAAAGTTGTCTCTTAGCAACTGTGAGAGCACTTTTTTGACGTCTGCATCTGGTCTGCTCAGAAGCTGTAGCATATTCAAATATTTCTTTGGAGCACATCGACTTAAAATTGCCTCCTGCAAGAAGCGAATATATAGGAGACTGACAAAATGTGCAACCCGTTTCATTCCTTTCAATTCTCGTTGAGGAATATTCAGCTGTTTATTGAAGAGGACAATTTTAAGTGCATATATTGCCTTTGCCATCCACCTTGCTCCTTGCTTGATGCAGAGCCCCTGGGATCCTGAAACTGAAGTCATTTTTAGACCAACCTCCTAGGTACAGGTGTAAGAGTAGTAACAAAAATGATCAATGTGTGCAACCCCTAAATATTATGCAATCTTCTTGAAATTTGACATATATATCTTTTAGGCCTCTTTCAGACGGGTGAGATTTCCACGTGGGTGCGATGCGTGAGGTCCGGACCCATTCATTTCTATGGGGCTGTGCACATGAGCGGTAATTTTCACGCATCACTTGTGCGTTGTGTGAAAATCGCAGCATGTTCTATATTCTGCGTTTTCCACGCATTGCAGGCCCCATAGAAGTGAATGGGGCTGCGTGAAAAGTGCGGATGCGGTGCGATTTTCATGCACGGTTGCTAGGAGACAATCGGGATGGGGACCTGATCTTTATTATTTTCCCTTATAACATGGTTATAAGGGAAAATAATAGCATTCTTAATACAGAATGCATAGTACAATAGGGCTGGAGAGGTTAAAAAGATAATAATAATTAACTCACCTTAATCCACTTGTTCGCGCAGCCCAGCTTCTCTTCTGTCTTTATCTTTGCTGTGCACAGAAAAAGGACCTGTGGTGATGTCACTGCGCTCATCACATGGTCCGTCACATGATCCATCACCATGGTAAAAGATCATGTAATGGACCATGTGATGCGGGCAGTGACGTCATCAAAGGTCCTATTTCTCAAAGAAGAAGACAGAAGAGAAGCCGGGCTGCGGCTTAAGGTGAGTTAAGGTGAGTTAAAATGTATTTTTATTTTTTTAACCCCTCCAGCCTTATTTTACTAAGCATTCTGTTTTAAGAATGCTATTATTTTCCCTTATAACCATGTTATAAGGGAAAATAATACAATCTACACAACACCTAACCCAAACCCGAACTTCTGTGTCCGGGTTTGGGTACCAAACATGCCGATTTTTCTCATGCCCGTGCAAAAAGCATTACAATGTTTTGCACTCGCGCAGAAAAATCGTGCATTTTCCTGCAACGCACCCGCATCTTTTCCCGCAATGCCCGTGTGAAACCAGCCTTACATCACTGAGACTCAGAGCGTAAGCAAAGTCATATGAAAATCACATCTTTGGAAAAAAATGAAACACCCTAGGCCATCAGGTCTTTTCACTTTTTTCATATTTTGTTGCGTTGTGGCCTTGTGCAAGTCAAGTTTTCCGCTATAATTCAACACTCAATACCTCTTAATAAATTTAAAAAATGAAAACCAAAATTTAGAAATGCTTGCAATTTTTTCTTTAAAAGGACAAACTACAATTTTGCATGTACATAACTATTCTGGCCCTTTGTCATGGCACTTGAAATTTAGCTCTGGAGGCCTCCCCATTTCTCACCTCCATAACTGTTAAATGGAAAAAGTTTGGAACAACCAAGACTCTTCCTAGAGCTCCAAAGATCCTGTGTGCAAATGGTAGAAACTTCGAGAAGGTCAATCATCACTACAGCACTCCACCAATCTAGGCTTTATGGCAAAGTGGTCAGAAAGAAGCCTCTCCTGAGTGAAATACACATGAATCTTTGCAAAAAAGCACATAAAGGACTCTCAGACTTTGAGAAGCAAGATCTGGTCTGATGAAACCAATATTGAAATTATCTATATCTGTACTATCTGTATAATGAAGCATGGTAGTGGCAACATCATGCTATGGGCTGATTTTCAGTGGCTGGGACAGGGAGATGGGCTAGAGTTTAGGGAAAGTTGAATGGAACAAAGTACAGAGATATTCTTAATGAAAACCTGATCCAGTGTGCTCTGGGTCTAAAACTTGATAAAAGATCTTCCTTAAAATAAGACAATGACCCTAACCACACAGATGTGACAACACAGGATTTCCCAGATGGGCCAATTTCTTCATAGATAGATAGATAGATAGATAGATAGATTGAAGAAAAAGGAAATTCCACAGCACTTCCCAAAAATAGATATGTGTTTATTTCACCAGAAGCTTTGTTCTACTATTGTTTGCAGTGCTGCCCAGACGTTTTGATATAGATAGATAGATTACTGTATTTCATCTTGGCCAAATTGGTTCATCATTTTATGAGGCCTAAAATATAAGTGTTAATTGTGAGACCCAATTACTAGTCATACTGTGTTATTTTAAGCTGACACATTTCTGGCAATGCTCCTTAGCATTTCTCTCCAATATAGACACCTCAGTGCATTTGATAAGCTACTTTCATTCAGAATTAGCCTCCTGTGACAAATAAAGCTTGTCTATGCATGGCCGAGTCCCTTTATTATCAATTTTATTTTGTTTTCTTTCATTATATATATCATTCATATTCAGAGCCAAGATTTTCTCAGAAACTTGATGAAAAAAACAATATTATTTGTGATTGAAGCTGGTTTTTTTTCATCCAATATATCAGAAGCTGTCCGATTATATTCCAAGCCAAAGTACACAATTTTAGACATTTTTAAAATTTCGATTCACTTACTAGACTTTCTGGGAGTTAATATGAATTTGACAGACTTGACATTACTTTCTGGCAAGCTCAGAAGTGCAACTTCATCTGTCTAGGTATAATGATTTCTCAGCATATGAAAATGAAGAGGGATAGTAATTTTAATTTTCCCTGCAGGCATTGGCTCCTTAGTGTAATAGCTAAAGCATAAATCACTGTATTAGCATTTATGTGACACGTGCATTGATAGCAATACAACAACACTAATTATTATGGAGCCTTTCATTTCCATCTGTATTATATAAAAGACAAGGGGAGGGGTAATGTTATTCTAAAAATGTCTTATCAGCCATACAACAATACTGACGACTTTACCAAAGGCTGAATATATACATTCCAGAGATTCTTTTTTATTATTATTCCTATATTGGAGCTTTGCTACTTAACTGAGAACAGCCAAAAAAGAAAATCAAAAGCAAAGTACCAAGAATCATTATAAATGCAATTCTGTATATAACATGTTTTCCATCTTTAAATTCTTAAAAAAGGAAGGCTAACTGGATGAAAGAATTTTTTTTCTTTTCCATTGTATGAAATTGAAGTTAAAAGCAATAGCTGATATTTTACAGAACAAATGAATAGTGAAAAACATTTCATATACAAAATCTCCCCTTGCATATCTTTTCTATGCCATTTGATTTATAAAAAAAATATATAATAATTCAGTTTTACTGAGGTTTCAAGATATCAAAAGCATTCAGACAAAGAAATGAAAATGGTGACCCTAAAATACCATTAACACTGTTAAATCCCAAATTTTTTAGAAATATATTAAAAATGAAAGGTAATGTTTTTACTATGTATTCTACCACCTTGATATGTAAGCTTTACAGCTCCCATAGACAATATGTTTCCAAGTAATGTTGTGTCATAAATTCATCCAGTAGAGGAAGTCAGTGGAGGAAGTCATTTTGAGGCTTGGGACTATCTTGAGTCAACTCAGTAGGTATCAACTCAATATGTATGGGCTTATTCATATGGCCATCATTTTCAGGACATCGTTTTCACAGCAGGACACTATTTTACACTAAATGCCCTAGATTCATAAGTATAAATTAGTGAATCGCTCAAAATTTGTGTTTGACACTATGAGGTCTCCTAGTACTCTGCTAGGGTTTTTCTAGTCTCTCACCTTTTTTATTTTTATTTTTTTCTGTTTCTCTTTCTTCTCCCCAAAATTCACCCAAATGAAATACTCTAAAGTAAGGATTTAGATGCAACTAAAATGTTTGCAAAGTTTGGGACAGAATAGTTTTTTTAATAGAATAAATTCACTCATCAATATTCATAAAAATAAGTGATCTAAAAACAGCTTTTTGACAGTTTCCTCAAAGTAACAGACTTATGCTTGTTCTGTACAGACAGTAAAACTAAAAATGAAGTCCATAGTACTAGCCGCAATAAAATTATTCACATCCTACCTGCTCCTGCCTAATCTGCCACATGAAGAAAGTTAAAACTACCTGTCATACTCCCTTTTTCTGTGCTTATCTCCATCCGAAAATGTCTTCTTGGATGAAGTGGTCAATGCAGAAGCACTTTTTTTTTATTCTAAAAAATGAGAGGGGAAATATGATTGCTGTGGGCAACTACTTCACTTTTCTTTTGCAACAGGTATTAATAAATCTCCCTGTAAATTTATTGGCTGCCATCTTCTGATGAAAGAAAATATATAAAGTAATACTAATTATACTAAGAGTATTCCAGCCAAAAACATTTATCCAAGCACTGCACATAACTGCTCCCCCCTCCCAGTCATTCCATTATACAGTAGCTTAAATGGATCGGCACCAGGCATGCTGAACTGCTGCTTTAATCAAAATCCTCCTTGTCATGGTTGTGCTGCTTGTGGGTGGGGGAGGGGGATATGGTACTTATGTCCTTCATTTTAGCAATTGGTAAGATCATAAAAACAGAACTTTGCAAGCTAATATTTAAAAAAAAAACTTCTTTCTTTTAGTTGCAACTTTTTCATCTGAAATCTTCAACATTTGGAGTGTGTCATTTTGCACTTGTCTCTAATGAGACCATTTACTTCCCTCTAGACAACTTTCTAGTCTACTACCTGTGACACCCCATATGTAAAAAACTATAACTGCTTTTCACTCCTTGTAGACAGTTAAAGTCTTTATTATAGTCTATATTTATATATTTAATGTATTCTTCTCTTTAACATACAGCCTAAATAGAATACTTCTCTCAGCATGCTGTGAGTTGTAGCTATAGTTTTACAATATATGAGTTGTCACAGGTAATTTTCTTTTTCCCAAACAGATCTGTGCTGTGTCCTTACCTTTGTCGGCACACACACTCCATGGCGGACAGTGCTGCCAGTGTTCTTTTTCCTGGGTAATCAAGCAGGGCCTTCATGCGCAGAAGCTCTGGACAATCAGGAGCTATGTTGGGACATCTGGCTTTATGACATAATAGTGTCATGTGACTTAGGAATCCCATGTGACTTATGGAGCACCCTATTTAAACAGGCAGAGCTGGCCACAGTTGCCTGTGATTAGGTGCCTTAACCACAATATCCTGATATTTTGCATTATCCTCTGGATTATTGTACCTTAGCTTGTTTCTGACCTTTTCCTCTTTTCCTGACTTTTGGATTTGACAAGACTTCCTGTTATGATTTCTAGCTTGTTTCTTATTTCTGGTTTTTGATTTGGCTTATTTTGGATTCTCATGGTATCGACCTTGGCTTGAATAGTTTTGATTGTCCTCACTGTTGGTTTGGTTCTGATTATTTTGGTCAGATTCAACGTTTCCGTTATCCGTTCTGTGTATCTGTCATTATGTTTAATATTTTGGTCCTTTGTACTGTCCATTGTAAGCTTCTGCACCTGGTGAGCAAGGGACTGTTGTCCAGTTGTGGGCCTTTACCGGGTGATGTAAGTAGATAGGGACAGTAGTGTGGGTGGAGTTCAGGCCTTCACTGATCTTTATTGTAACAATCAGTTTTTTCATTTTTGTATGTATCTTATGTCTGTTTGCCTCTGTTTTATAAATTTCCATCAAGTTAAAAATTTTTTTAACAGGACAGATAAAATAGAGATTGTCTCAATATATGTCTTCTGTCATATCCTGTCATACTATTCTTTTTTATATCTGATACTATTGATACTATTCTTTTTGATAATAAAATATTATTATTATTATTATTTGTGTACACAAATTATATAAACAGGAATTTTTACCAGGATGAAAATACATGGTGTGAATTGAAGCTATTCTAAAAGAGTAGCCATTTAAAAAGGTGATTTGTCAAGCGATTTGTTAAAAAAAAAAACCACACACATCATAAAGAAATATATAAATGAGGTGGTTTAAAGGAAAAATGGGTTAAAATAACAAGATTTGTCATTTCTCTTGGTTCCACTTTTGATCAAATGACAATATGATACAGATTTACTGCACTTATGCAAGATTTTTGTGCCAGCAGCTACCCATTTATCAGAATGTGAAGTCAATACACCAATATACGTAGATCACTGATGGGGAAAAACAAATTATTTATATTACTAAAAGTAATAACCAACATGAAAGTCTCTGACTATAGATCTGGAAACTATAATTTTAAGGGTAATGTTATATTCAGTATCAAGAATTAAAACAAGGTACAATGAAAGATCCACTTACTTCAGCCATTAATATTAAATACTAGAACACCACATAGGACTTTAGAAATATAAACTTGTTTATATCTGAGTCATGTTTCACCGACCTGCAGTAGAGAAATTTAGATAATTTTTTTGCGATAGGGAAATATTAGATGTGTAGGCTAAAATATTTTATAAGGCTGGTGCCATAAATAAATATTAATAATTAGATCACAGAGAACAAAGAAAAATGCTCCTGTGTCTACAGTAAATATTGCATTTTTTAACTTGTCATGGCACCCCCTGATGTTCTTTTGGTTCCAATTCAGAACATCCACCTAATGTGTTCAGTACTGGTGATAAAAAGCATCTTCTGTAGTGTTGATCAAGCACCAAAGTGTTCGGGTGCTCTGGCCGAACACATTGGGATGCTTGGGTGCTCTACCGAGCACCTGAGTATAATGGAAGTCAATGGGAAAACCCAAGCATTAAACCAGGCAGGTCAGAAAATGATGAAAACACCACCTAAATGGACTCTCAGGTCACTGCTGGGAATAATGTTGTCCGAGTAGTATGCCACTTTTACAGACTAACAATAATAAGCAAAAAAATTTTAATTTTAGAGAAAAAATTGTTAGGAAACATTCTATGCTGTATATTTACTTGTATATAAAGTACAAGTGCTGCCAAAAATTACAATGAAGAGGCACTCTGATACAAACTGTATATCACATAAAGGAGAGCCTCATTCAAATTTTGGTACAATTGTTCAGGTAGTGGGACTCCTACACTCATAAAGCCTATGCACTAAGTGAAAGGGCTGCCAAATACACCCTTTGTTACACATAAAAGAGGGCATCATACACAGCCTTAAAGAATTATTATTGATGGCCTGCTGGTGACCCTCAAAAACATTAGGAGCAAGGGCCTGCTGATCTGACCATCTAAAACATTATGGGCGAGGGCCTGCTGCCGCTTTGGTGACTCTAGATACTCTAGGGCCAATGGCACGTCCCTGTGATGGCGACAATCCATTCGGATGTCTGACCTATCAACTTTCAATGTTATTTTCAGCGCAAACCATGGTGACCACGGGTAATGGGGGAATCATGGTTCGATTCCGGAGAGGGAGTCTGAGAAACAGCTACAACTACAACATCCAAGCAAGGCAGCATGCGTGCAAATTACCTATTAGGTATAATTAGGTGAGGGCCTGCAGGTGAGCTGACCCTGTAAAAGATTTTAGGTGCGGGCCTGCAGGTGAGCTGACCCTGTAAAAGATTTTAGGTGCAGGCCTGCTGGTGAGCTGACCCTGTAAAAGATTGTAGGTGAAGGCCTGCTGGTGAGCTGACCCTCTAAAAAATTATATGCAAGGGCCTGCTGGTGAGCTGATCCCTTCAAACATTATATGTGAGGGCCTGCTGGTGAGCTGACCCTTTAAAAAATTATAACTGAGGGTCTTCTGGTGAGCTGACCCTATAAAACATTGTAGGTGAGGGCCTGCTGGTGAGCTGACCCTGTAAAAATTTTTATGCAAAGGGCATATATGCGAGGGCATTATATGCGACAAAAAAGCATGTTTTGATATGATGGAAGAGGAGAAGGAGGATGAGGGGGAAGTGGTGCATGGAAATAAAGTGTATTCATTTAAAGTGCTTTTATGTTCATCAGCTTTACTCTTGTGGAGTCGAAAAGTAATGGTCAATCCAGGCCTTGTTCATTTTTATAAGAGTTTGCCTGTCAGCATTTTCAGTTGGCAGGCAGATACACTTATCTGTTATAATTCTACCAGCAGCACTAAATACCCGCTCAGACAAAACGCTGGCGGCAGGGCAGGCCAGCACCTCCAAGGTGTAGAGTGCCAGTTCGTGCCACGTGTCCAGCTTGGACACCCAGTAGTTGTAAGGCACTAAGGGATCATTGAGGATGCTGACACGGTCTGCAATGTACTCCTTCACCATCTTCCAAAATTTTTCTCTCCTTGTGACACTAGGACGCTCATCAGAGTGAGCGTGCTGGCAGAATGTCATGTAACTGTCCCAGACTTTGGAGAGTGTTGCCCTGCCTCTATTTGGAACTGCTGTGTCACTGTGTTCCCCTTGTCTCCCCTCCTCAGTTGGCAAAGGAACTAAGGACTCTAGCACTAGCATTGTCAGATGGAAATTTTTGTGAGCAATTTTTCTACATGGATCTTCTGGTATTGCACCGTGTTACTCATCTTCTCCACCAGAGCACCATAGAAATGAGAGATGAGAAGTTATTTTTGTAGCAGGGGTCGAGAAGGGTGAACAACCAGAAATCCGTGTTGTCTAAAATGCATATAGCGCATGGGTTGCGGGAAAGGCAGTCTAACATGAAGTCAGCCATGTGTGCCAGAGTGCCAACAGGCAAGACTTCGCTGTCGTCATCACGAGGATCACTCTCAATCTCCTCATCCTCTTCCTCCTCTTCTGCCCACCCACGCTGTACAGATAGAATTAAACTTCCATGGGTACTACCCTCTGTAGCGGTGGCAACCGTATCCTGCTCCTCCTCATCCTCCTCCTCCTCTTCATCATCCAATTTGCGCTGAGAAGACGAACTGAGGGTGGTCTGGCTATCACCCAATGTAATGTCTTCCCCCATTTCCACCTCTTCCACATGCAAAGTGCCGTCCTTAATTGTGAGCAGCGAGCATTTGAGTAGACACAGAAGTGGAATGGTTACGCTGATAATAGCGTTATCGCCACTCACCATCTGTGTTAATTCCTCAAAGTTTCTTAAAACCTCACAGATGTCAGACATCCATGCCCACTCCTTGCTTCTGAATAGCGGAAGATGACTGGAAAAGCGACGACCATGTTGTGGCTGGTATTCCACTACTGCCCTCTGCTGCCCACAAAGCCTGGCCAACATGTGGAACGTGGAGTTCCAGCGCGTGCTCACGTCACACAACAGCCGGTGAGCTGGCAATTTCAAGCGCTGCTGCAGCATTGACAGACTGGCTGAAGCTGTCGATGACTTGCGAAAAATGTGCACATATGCGGTGCACCTTCACCAGTAGCTCAGGCAAATTGGGGTAGGTTATAAGAAACCGCTGAACCACTAAGTTTAAGATGTGGGCTAGGCATGGGATGTGTCTGAGCTTACCGAGCTCCAAAGCCGCCACCAAGTTACGACCATTATCAGACAAAACCATGCCTGGATGTAGGTTGAGTGGCGAGTAGAGATGGCGTTCGTTTCGCTGCGAATTTTGCTCATATCAAGTTATTGGAATAACTAATTGCAACTCGTATGATATACCTGTTGCACCCCCCCAAAAAAAAAACTGATGGAAGGGTGTGATATACCTATAATATACCTTCTAACATAGAAATTATATTATAGTGCATTTGTATTGTGCAGCAGTTGTGTGCGGTTCTGCTGCGATACTGCAGCTAGATAGAGGGATAAATGCTATTGGAATAATTAATTGCAACTGGTGTTATATACCTGTTGCCCCCCCGAAAAAAAAAATTGTGAGGGGTGTGATATAACTAAATTATACCTTCTAACATAGAAAGTATATTATAGTATATTATAGTGCATTTGTATTATGCAGCAGTTGTGTGCGGTTCTGCTGAGATACCACAGCTAGATAAAGTGACAAACGCGATTTGAAGTAGCTAATTGCAACTGGTGTGATATAGCTGTTGCCCCCCCCACCCAAAAAAATAACTGATTGAGGGGTGTGATATACCTATAATATACCTTCTAACATAGAAAGGATATTATAGTGCATTTGTATTGTGCAGCAGTTGTGTGCGGTTCTGCTGAGATACTGCAGCTAGATAGAGGGACAAACGCTATTGGAATAAGTAATTGCAACAGGTGTGATATACCTGTTGCCCCCAAAAACTGATTAAGGGGTGCGATATACCTACTTCCGCAAAATACTGATTAAGGCCTCTTTCACACTTGCGTTGTTGGGATCCGGCATGCACTTCCGTTGCCGGAGGTGCCTGCCGGATCCGGAAAAACGCAAGTGTACTGAAAGCATTTGAAGACGGAACCGTCTTCCAAATGCTTTCAGTGTTACTATGGCACCCAGGACGCTATTAAAGTCCTGGTTGCCATAGTAGGAGCGGGGAGCGGGGGAGCGGTATACTTACAGTCCGTGCGGCTCCCGGGGCGCTCCAGAATGACGTCAGAGCGCCCCATGCGCATGGATGACGTGATCCATGCGATCACGTGATCCATGCGCTTGGGGCGCCCTGACGTCACTCTGGAGCGCCCCGGGAGCCGCACGGACGGTAAGTACACTGCTCCCCCGCTCCCCGCTACACTTACCATGGCTGTCAGGACTTTAGCGTCCCGGCAGCCATGGTAACCACTCTGAAAAAGCTAAATGTCGGCTCCGGCAATGCGCCGAAACGACGTTTAGCTTAAGGCCGGATCCGGATCAATGCCTTTCAATGGGCATTAATTCCGGATCCGGCCTTGCGGCAAGTGTTCCGGATTTTTGGCCGGAGCAAAAAGCGCAGCATGCTGCGGTATTTTCTCCGGCCAACAAACGTTCCGTACCGGAACTGAAGACATCCTGATGCATCCTGAACGGATTACTCTCCATTCAGAATGCATTAGGATAATCCTGATCAGGATTCTTCCGGCATAGAGCCCCGACGACGGAACTCTATGCCGGAAGACAATAACGCAGGTGTGAAAGAGCCCTAAGGGGTTTGATATGCCCCCTTCCACAAAATACTGATTGAGGGATGTGATACACCAGCTTCCATAACATATTGATTGTGGGGTGTGATACACCAGCTTCCACAAAATATTGATTGAGGGGTGTGATACACCGGATTCCACAAAAAAATGATAGAGAGGATAGATATTTCGGCTTCCACCAAATATTGATTGAGGCCTGCGATACACCGGCTTCCACCAAATATAGATTAAGGGGTTTGATTTACCAGCTTCTAGCAAATACTCATTAATGGGTTCTATATTCCTGTTTCTACAAGATACTGATAGAGGAGATTGATATAACGGCTTCCACCAAATATTGAGTGAGGTCTGCAATACCCCAGCTTCCACCAAATATTGATTAAGGGGTTTTATATACCTGCTTCCACATAATACTCATTAAGGGGTTCTGTATACCTGTTTCCACAAAATACTGATAATAGGGGATTGATATAACGGCTTCCATCAATCAATGATTGAGGCCTGCGATACACCATCTTCTACCAAATATTGATTAAGTGGTTTGATATACCAGCTTCCAACAAATAGTCATTAAGGGGTTCTATGTACCTGCTTCCACAAAATACTGATAGAGAGGATTGATATACCGGCTTCCACCAAATAGTAATTGAGGCCTGCGATACACCGGCTTCCACCAAATATTGATTAAGGGGTTTGATATATAGGCTTCCAGCAAATACTCATTAAGAGGTTCTACATACCTGTTTCCATAAAATACTGATATAGGGGATTGATATAACGGCTTCCACCAAATATTAATTGAGGCCTGCGATACACCAGCTTCCACCAAATATTGATTAAGGGGTTTGATATACCAGCTTCCAACAAATACTGATTAAGTGGTTCTATATACCCATTTCCACAAAATACTGATAGAGGGTATTGATATACTAGCTTCCACCAAATATTGATTGAGGCCTGCGATACACTGGCTTCCATCAAATATTGATTAAGGGGTTTGATATACCTGCTTCCAGCAAATACTCATTAAGCGTTTCTATATACCTGTTTCCACAAAATACTGATAGAGGGGATTGATATACCGGCTTCCACCAAATATTGATTAAGGGGTTTGATATACCTGCTTCCAGCAATGACTCATTAAGCGTTTCTATATACCTGTTTCCACAAAATACTGATAGAGGGGATTGATATACCAGCTTCCACAAAATATTGATTGAGGCTTGCAATATTCCTGCTTCCAGAAATACTGCTCTTCTATATGGACTTTGTCAGAGGGTCATTTTGAAAACGACAGGCAGAGGAAGAGGCAGGCCATTCCATAGGGGCGTTAGGGGTCGGGCAGGTGCACCAGGCCGGAGCCTAAGTGGGAAGTTGGAGAAGGTGCGCACGATTATGTCAAGATGCACCAGAGTTGGTTGAGTGGCTCACTCAGCCTTCCGCCTCTGCACCCTCCTCCTCCTCTGTATCTGCACCCTCCTCACTTTCTACTGTGTGCACCCCCAAAGACACCACCACCACCACCATAGCCCCTCCAGTCAAGTCAGAGGAATTATTTTCTCATGCATTCCCTGACCTTACCGATGAGCAGCAATTCTGGGCATCGGATCAGGAAGAGGAGGTAGCAACTGCAGCCACCCAGCAGTCTAACGACAGTACTCAGATCAGCACAAGGACGGAGGTCCCTGGTGTTGCTGCCTACTCCGAGATCTCTAATGTCAGTTGTGGTGAAGGGGACGATGATGACATGTTCGATGGATGTCACGTGGGTGCCTGCCCACAAGAGAGGAAGAGGAGGAGAGTTCAGAGGGACAGACAAAGCAGCAGATAGGGGGTAGAAGGAGGAGAAGCAGGCAGGACTTGCAGTGCACAGGAAACAACAAGCAGACTGCAAATGTATCTAGAGCGAGCCATCCACCATGCACACACACATGTCACATCTGGTGCTCCCAGGACGCTGGCATATGGCTCTGTAGTGTCGGAATTTTTTACGTGTCAGCTGCTGACAATAGTGTTGCCATCTGCAGCCTGTGCTGTCAATGCATAAGTCGCGGTAAGCCTAACACTCACCTAGGAACAACTGCCTTAAGAAGGCACCTGGCCTCCCATCACGAGCTTAGTGGGAGCAACACCGTCAGACCCCACAAAGCCACACTCACAGCGCTCCATGTCCTGCCTCTTCTCCTTCTCCTCCCATTTGTCCTCCACTCCACCTTCCACCGTGCCTTCATCGCATTCATCTGGCAAAAGGCAGGCTTTCATGGCCCAAATGTTCGAACATGAAAAGTTGATGACGCCGGATAACCCTCTTGCCCAATAGCTAACCGCTGGTTTGTCGGAACTGCTACCCGGCCAACTACTGTCATATAAACTAGTGGACTCGGAGGACTTTAGAAAATTTGTGGCCATTGGCACACCGCAATGGAAGGTCAGTGAAAGGAAATATTTATCCCAGAAGGGCATCCCAGAGCTATATAGCCACTTTAAGCGGCAAGTGAATGCATCTCTGGCACACAGTGTCGGTTCCAAGATACATCTGAACACAGACACGTGGTCTAGCAAACACAGGCAGGGAAGGTACATAACGTTTACTGCCCACTGGGTGAATCTTCTGACAGCCGTCAAGCATGCAACCCGTTGCACCCATGTGGATTTGGTGTTGCTGCCACGGATTGCATGTAGGCTCGTCTCTTCTTTTCCTCCTCCTACTCCATCCTCCGTCTCCTCCTCGGCTCACTCCTCCTTTTCCATTGCTACCGCCTCTTCTGCTGCACAGCCCAATCTCCCCAGAACCTATTTTATGGGCCAGGTGAGACGTTGCCATGCTGTTCTGCGGCTGTTGTGCCTGGAAGCCAAGATCCACAGCGGTTCTGCACTGCTTTCAGCTCTGCGGTCACAGTCCGATCAGTGGCTAACCCCGCTCAATTTAACAGTTGGTGCCAATCTGCTGAGCGCACTGAAACAGGGCAAAATAAAACACGTGCCGTGCATGGAAAACATCCTAAACTTAGCCGAGCAGCGATTCGTTGTCAAATAACCAGGTGTCCAGGACATCTTGCTGCAGGCCAGGAAAATCTCTGGCAATTTTAGAAGATCTTACACGGCCATGGCTCAAATTGCTGATGCTTAGCTGCGACACCACCTGCCCATCAGACGTCTGATTTGTGACTGTCCAACACACTGGAACTCCACCTTGTATATACTTGATAGGCTGCTCCAGCAGCAACATGACGTTAATGACTAACTGTTCAAACTCTGCAGCAGGACAAGTTCTGGGGAGCTTGGTTTCTTTTCACCGCGCCAGTGGCTGCTCATGCGTGACAAATGCAGACTTCTGCGGCCATTTGATAAAATCACAAAACTGGTAAGTCGCAGCCAGGGTGTCATCAGTGACATCGTACCTACGCCTTCTGGAGCGTGCATTGCATCGTGTCATTGATCAAGCCATCGAGGAACAGGAGATGGAAGATGAGGAAGTCACAATTAATCCCCAGGGGGGGGCTACTCAATCTGAGACAAGTCAGCAGGAGTCTGAAGAGGAGTCAGAGAAGGATGGTGCCTGGAGAGAGAAGGAGGAGCAAGAAGAACAGGCTTTAAACTTTTCGGGGATATCTGGTGTTGTCCGTAGATGGGGAGAGGAGACCGAGGACTACATTCTCCTAGGCGATGAGCAGGAGCCAGGGCACTCCACCACTACTGCGGAACACCCACCCCTTGGCAAGGGGGATTTCCGCAAGGGAGTGCTCCGTGGAACAGTTGCGAGCCTTTTTGGTGTGGCCCGCCATCTCCCTTTTGGCACCCCACTCCCTCTTCCAGCCTGTTGCGGTGCTGCAGATCCCTCCCCCTCTGTACTGCTGTCCTCGCTCGGCATTCCACCTTCCCAGGTTGTGTCAGTGACCTCATCGCCCACCACCTCCTCTTCCACTTCCTTACTCTGATCATCCTCCTGATTTGTTGACCTAACAACAACCTCAGTGATTGAAAACTGTGTCTCATCCTCTTCATCAACCTCTTGAGACAATAAATGCGGATGACTCATTGGCAACTGTGTCTCATCATCATCCACCTCATTAAACACTAATTGCCATTCCCCACCATCATGTTCTTGTGACTGTGGAGGCTCAAGAGGTTGGGAATCAGGCACAAGATCTCATGTCCCTCTTCAAGCGTGCTTGGCGAGAGGGCCAAATCAAGTAATGGCAATGAAAAGAGGTCCTCAGAATATCCAAGTGTGGGATCACTTGTTTGGCCAGACTTTACATGGTGGCAGGAAGGAGGATCAGGGTGAGGATTGTGTTGACCAGAGTCCTGGCTACTGAGACTGGACTTTATGGAAGACAGGGTGGTGCTTAACTGATTGGAAGCATTATCTGCTGCAATCCAACCGACCACCTGTTCGCACTGGGCTGACTTAGCTAGCGTTGTCCTGCGCCACCCTTCAAACTGGGACATGAAGCTAGGTATCGTGGATGATTGTTTTTCTTGTGCTCTGGCAGCAGACACAGGTTCTCCTCGCCCAGGGCCACGGCCTCTGCATGCACCATCAGAATCACGGACACTTCCCCGTCCCTTACTGCTCGCCTTCTTAATTTTAAATGTGATATATATGCTTGAAAGTATGTCACACGTAAGATAGCGTAGGATTTGGAAGTGTATGCACCAATTTTTTTACAAAGGTATTTTTGATGAGGAAACATTGAATAGGACAGGTACCACAGGTAATGTTACTGTTTGCAGTGTCTACGGAAAAAGTACTCTGGATGTCACTGATATTTTAGGGATGTGCATACTTTAAACAGGAGATGTGGCGCGGATAATTTAACTGTCGGCAGCGGACATCGTCTACGGAAAAAGTGCACTGGATGTCATTGATATTTTAGGCATCCGCACACTTTAAACAAGAGATGTGGCGTGGATAATTTAACCGTCCATAGCTGACATCGTCAGTACACTGATATTTTAGGGATGCATGTAATAGGCGCAGCGGCCTATTACACGGTATTTAGCGCAGGATGCGCAAAAAATATATATAGCTGCTGTCACACACAATAGTCCATAAAAGGACTTTTTTTTTTAAAATCTTCCCATTACACTCCCTACCCTGTCTATCCCTTCCTATGCACAGTTCTCTCTAACACTGAGCAATTTAGCGCAGGTTGCGCTACAAACAAATATTGCTACTGTCGCACACAATAGTCATTACAAGGACTTTTGGGTCTCTGAAACATTTTTGTACAATTTTGCCACCCCACTCCCGAGACTAGTATGATGTTACCTTATGAAGGCCTCTTCATAGCAATGCCTAAATCATCTGCAGACTAATATCTGGTTATTATTGTGTACAAGAAAAAAGCAGGACTCATCAGTGAAGAGGACAGAACTCTATTCCAGCCATCTTACTATGCACCTTGAACACCTATAGCTGGACATCTGGCTCATAGCCCAATGTCATGCAAATGCCTTCTGATTGTATAAACCCTGTTTGCAAATGCCTTCTGATTGTATAAACCCTGTTTGCTATTGTCGCACACAATAGTCATTACAAGGACTTTTGGGTCTCTGAAACATTTTTGTACAATTATGCCACCCCACTCCCGAGACTAGTATGATATTACTTTATGAAGGCCTCTTCATAGCAATGCCTAAATCATCTGCAGACTAATATCCGGTTATTATTGTGTACAAGAAAAAAGCAGGACTCATCAGTGAAGAGGACAGAACTCTATTCCAGCCATCTTACTATGCACCTTGAACACCTATAGCTGGACATCTGGCTCATAGCCCAATGTCATGCAAATGCCTTCTGATTGTATAAACCCTGTTTGCAAATGCCTTCTGATTGTATAAACCCTGTTTGCTATTGTCGCACACAATAGTCATTACAAGGACTTTTGGGTCTCTGAAACATTTTTGTACAATTATGCCACCCCACTCCCGAGACTAGTATGATATTACTTTATGAAGGCCTCTTCATAGCAATGCCTAAATCATCTGCAGACTAATATCCGGTTATTATTGTGTACAAGAAAAAAGCAGGACTCATCAGTGAAGAGGACAGAACTCTATTCCAGCCATCTTACTATGCACCTTGAACACCTATAGCTGGACATCTGGCTCATAGCCCAATGTCATGCAAATGCCTTCTGATTGTATAAACCCTGTTTGCTGCCCTAGGGTTGAAATGTGACATCCAATTTCCCTTGCAATATAGAATGTGCCAATCAAACGATTCGTCCATGCAGAGGTTCACCTCTTTGCACCTTTTCCTGTCCTTCCAGTTCGTCCAGTTCATCTCAACCACTGGGACACACAATGTTGATCAGTGCTGACATCTCTGCCTAGAAGCACAGCAGTCTGCCAGAGTGATAAACCAAGGTCTCTTATTTCAAGGATTCTGTCCCTCTCACTTTAAAGCTAGTGGCGATAACTGACACATCGATGAACAGGAGGCATCACACAATTATACCACATAACTTGAGCAGATTTTTTAGTTTCCATGTGATTATAAACAGTGCTTTTAATCTGGCATTTATGTCCCTCCCACTTGCCATAGATTGAAGATAGGCGCTTGAAAATGTATCATCTGTAGCTCTTAGCAAAACCTGCTACTTCCTCGACTTGCGTAATATTACAACTTGTTCTTCTTGGTGTTGCAGTGTCAATATTGAGAAGTCAGTCAGTTTTAAGCCTCTTTCACACTACAGTATGTCGATTTCAGTGTTTTCCGTTCCGTTTTTCCGTATGGCATATACAGCATACAGTAATTACATAGAGAAAATTGGGCTGGGCATAACATTTTTAATAGATGGTTTTAGAAAAAAACGGAACGGAAACGGAAGACATACGGATGCATTTCCATATGTGTTCCGTTTTTTTTGCGGACCCATTGACTTGAATGGAGCCACGGAACGTGATTTGCGGCCAAATATAGGACATGTTCTATCTTTCAACGGAACAGAAAAACGGAAATACGGAAACGGAATGCATACGGAACACATTCCGTTTTTTTTGCGGAACCATTGAAATGAATGGATCCATATACGGACCGTATACGGAACGCAAAAACGGCCCGCAAAACGGAAAAAAAAAACGGTAGTGTGAAAGAGGCCTAAATAAGTCATAACATGAAATTGGTGATTTTTCTGTGCATTTCTTCAGGAATAAAAACTTCCTATAATTTAACTGTAAAATAATGTAACCACAATCTTTTGTGAATATTTGTCAATGTCCTAGTAAATAATGACTTGATTATAAACATTTTTAGAATGTAGTGAGCTATACTGTAAATTGCACTCATTTGTTATAGAAAACAATTTTAGAACTAGTTTTAAAATGCTGTACTAATTAACTTTATGATGTATCTGTATGGGAACGTTCCTGTTTCTGTTAAAAAGCTTGGAAATTAGCTCATATAAGGGAAACTAGATGCCTATACTAAATATCATCATATGTCTATTTTTACAACTTATGACTGTACACCATATGAGGGATAGGAATAGAAGGTACTGCAGAGGTCAACATCCAACATAAAGCCAGTCCAGCATAGGCTCCACTTGTGGTGGTTGAAAGTAGAGTTGAACAAAGTTTTGAAAAACTCAATTCGGCAGCTTTGCCGAAGTTCGACAAGAAATTTGATTTGTTATGAATTAATTTGTTACGAATCACTATAAATCAGGTATACACAGGCGACTCTGTAATAATACTCCATCATGTCTTGCCTCCAACTAAGTTTATAAAAGATATTTGGATTTTGACACAATTTCATATGAATCTGAACAAACAGAGAATGACACACAGAATTACTAGATAGTAAAAAACACTTCCATATTTTATTCTGATTCTCATACTATATAAACTATTTAAATGAAAAACTACCTTTTTTTCTAATATGTGGAAAAATCCCCCTCTCTATCTAGAAAGAACAGATTTTATTTAAAATAAAGGCCCAAAAACCTTTAAATATCAATCTCTAGAAGTAATGTTCAGGAATGAGAGATTGTCCACAACAATTGCCAAAAATTGTCTTGACAAAAGTTTCATATTTATGATCAGTGCTGGAGATGAGCAAATTTCGTTATATCTTCAGTTTGCAGAATTTTTTTCCAACTCCAAATATGCAATTAGAATAAATACATGGATCAATGACGTTTCTTCAGAAATCTAGTACAAATTACATATTATTACATTCTAACTTGTTCAATGGATTAACCATCACAAGGCAATTCTTTTCTTCAGATAAAGTTGCAGAGTAAACTTACTGTGTAGCCTGATTAAAAAAGTTTATCAAGAATAAAGGGGTTGTCCCACTACACACTTTTCACCTAAGATTTCCTGTGACAACTGGTCACAGGAAGTGTTTACAATGCTTCAAGTTTTGCAGACGTACCTGCAACTTTCTCAGTCCCTTTTACTGTCTGCTAAAAAGAGAGATTGTGGGAGGAATAAGGAAGAAACACAAGTAATTGCACTAGAGAGTCTGTTTACTACAAGTTCTATTATGCCTTCCATGCGTCTCTTCCTAACTGATCCTCGTCCAACAGCTTCATCGCTGCCTGCTCAGTCTAGTTTCTGCTGGGATCAAAAGAGCTTCTTTATTTTTACGTCTCCTCTCCTTCTCCCCTGCTCTGGTTAAAAGAATGTGTATAACAGCCACTAACTCTCTGGCAACAGGGGTGCATTAATCTGTGAACTGTTGTGCTAATCTCGTTCATTTTCAGCTGGAGATCGGATGAGAGGTGGGATTGACAATATTATTTTTCCTTCTGCAGACAGGTCAGGGGAGAAGGGAGATCCTACTTCAGCCATTTGTCTTATAGCCAGACACAAACAGTGAGGAGGAGATGTAAGGACGACATGACAGAGCTCCTGGTACACATAGGGAAGAGTCCTTTATATCTCTCTCAGTTTTAATGTGAGACAAAGGAAAGGAGAACATTAAGGGAGGATAGGCCATCAATGTTTGATGGGTGGAGGATTTCACAGTTTCTGTATTGTATACATGTGTGTGGCGGCACCTTGCACTTTTAACCCAATCTCATTTACCTGTCTGGGATTAAGCTGCAGTGCTCAGTGCAGCCGCCTGCATGGCATTAGATTTGTCAATTCATAAGTATTTATAATATAACTCTACTCACTGAAAATTTGTAAAGCTGCTGACGTTCACGGTCAACTGGCTGAAGCAAAGTGATATGCCGAGTAATTCCAGTTTGTGTTACCGAGAAAACTGTACTGTAGTCTGTTAAATACAGGTAGAGTTGAGGGTCTTTTGTCTAAAAAAGAAAGAATACAAGTCAAGTTATTAACTGTTACAAGAATCAAATTTGCATTATATTCAATTTGGCTGTCATATTTGGAGGCATAAAATTCGGGCATAGGCATATTGTTACCATGACATGATTCTTAGTTGCAGCAGTGTAATCAAATACAAGTGGCGATTTGTCTTGAACAACTTCCTGATGGCAAATTCCAACTTTACAGTAAATGAAATTCATTTTTATTATTTCAGAAATTCTATTTTATAGTGTTCTATTCTCAAGGACAGGGCCGGTCTTTGGGGTGTGCGAGCTGTGCGGACGCACAGGGCGCCATGGCAACAGGGGCGCCCAGCGGCCGACACAGCTCGCAGTCGGTCTCTTACAGCAGGCCGGCCCGAGATTGTGTGAGGCGAGCCTGGTGAGCTGAGCCGCTGCAGCTGCCGGGTCAGGTTCAGGACCGTGGAGGAGGAGCTTAGGGGCGCAGGCGCAGCGTCCAAGTGCTGCGCCTTCACAGAGAGCCGCGGAAGGATCCGCTCAATGTGTGAGGGCGGAGTCCGGTGCTCTGCAGACAGGGAGGGAGCAGAAGACTTCAAATAGTGAGTACCTGTTCTTATTGTTTTTTTTTTGTTTGTTTTTTACCAAATATCTTTCATTAAATGGGGGCAGGGTCTAATTAAGGGGGGCAGGGGGCTGGATAAGGGTGACAGACACTAGGTATGATTTAGGGGGCAGTGGACTGGATAAGGGTGACAGACACTGGGTATGATTAAGGGGGCAGGGGACTGGCTTTGGTTGACACTGGGTATGATTAAGGGGGGCAGGAGAATGGGTAAAGGTGACAGGGTATGATTAAGGGGGGCAGGGGACTGGCTATGAGTGACACTGGGAATGATTAAGGGGGCAGGGTCTAATTGAGGGGGCAGGAGACTGGGTAAGGGTGACACTGGGTATGATTAAGAAGGGCAGGGGACTGGCTCTGGGTGACACTGGGTATGATTAAGGGGGGAAGGGGACTGGGCAAAGGTGACAGGGTATGATTAAGGGGGGCAGGAGACTGGCTATGGGTGACACTGGGTATGATTAAGGGCCTTAATCATACCCAGTGTCACCCATAGCCAGTCTCCTGCCCCCCTTAATCATACCCTGTCACCTTTGCTCAGTCCCCTGCCCCCCTTAATCATACCCAGTGTCACCCATGGCAAGTCTCCTGCCCCCCTTAATCATACCCTGTCACCTTTACCTAGTCCCCTGCCCTTCTTAATCATGCCCAGTGTCAGCCAAAGCCAGTCCCCTGCCCCCTTTATCATACCCAGTGTCTGTCACCCTTAATTTAAGGGGGGCAGGGTCTAATTTAAGGGGGGCAGGGGACTGGGTAAAGGTGACAGGGTATGATTAAGGGGGGAAGGGGACTGGCTCTGGGTGACACTGGGTATGATTGTACTTTCTTTGCACTTGCACTTAAATTATCTGTAATTTAAAAAAAACTGTTTGTTACAAAGATTGTTTTCCTCTTTGTGTATGTTTAGGTGAACCGGGGGGATGTAACAAGATTAGCTCGCACAGGGCACCTGAACACCAAAGGCCAGCCCTGCTCTAGGATCTACATTTTGCTACCAGAGACTCTTTCTAAAGGCGCCTGATTCCTAGGAATGCTTGTTCCTGATAATTGCCTTATGGAAAGGTGCCACTGATGACCCAATGAACATGCACATATATCTTGAAAGAATCATTTATGCAGACACTAAAATCGTTGTTTCTGAGCAGCAGATTATTCTGGACAAACAGTGATCTTCTGACCAAAACAATGAATCTGTATGGGGACGAGTGATCACACTACTGATTAATCTCCGATATATAGAGAAGATGATTACTGCATGTAAATGCACATTCCATCTCCTCTGATGAGCAAGCAATTATTGGGAATGAAAGGTTTGCTTTTAAAAATTGGCTGCAAAGTTGGCCTATGCGAAGTAACCTTAATTTACTCCATATGTATCTATCTATATTTTACTAAGCCATCTATATACTAGGACGACCTTCCCAGGCCATGGTGGCACAGCTAAATTATATTGTGTCTTTTTTATTATTATTAGTATTATTATTATTATTATTATTATTATTATTCCAAGTGACCCATTGTCACTAACCAGTGGGTGTGAACCCACTGTGCCACATGTCCTACCTCCTCTAAGGGCATTGTCTAAGTGAACCCCTGGATCTTCACAATACCCCAGATGGTAGGGGATAGACTTTCCCGAGGGGAACACCAGGTCGCTACCTCATGAAGAGGATAGGCACATGAGGCAGCTGGTCCAGGCGGACCAGGAGGTACCTGAGATAGGTACCAGAGGTGCAGGACCAAAGGATGAGACAGAGGGGTAGTCAGACAGGCAAATTGTCAGGGCAGGTGGCACAGGTACAGGTCAGGCAATCTAGGTCGGCAACAGGAGAGTCAAGGTAAACAGGCAGGGATCTAACAGGTAGCAGAGTCCAGGAATACAAATATGAGTCAGGAACACAGGAACATTGGCAAGAATCAGGAACCTTAGCAGGACACAAGTATCTAGACATTGAGGCATCTGGGAAGGGGGCTGAGCCACTTATATATGCGAAGGAGGGTTAAGATTCGTCAGCAAGGTCACATGACCTATACCATAAAGCCCAGGAAGTGAAGCGCGTTGGCTCTTAAGGAAATGCTGCAGAAAAAAAACAGCAAGCATGCTGTGGACAGGGCTGAGAAACTGTGGAGTGGATCCCAGAACAACAGCACCCATAAAGACAGAGCCCAGGACTGCAGCAGTAAATGGGAAGCACTGGCGTCAGCTATGACGACGAACTACAGTCAGGTCCAGACCCCGATGAGGATGACGAGCATGCATATGAGCTTCCCTGAGATGGTTTCTGACAGTTTGTGCAGAAATTCTTTGGTTATGCAAACCAATTGTTGCTGCAGCTGTCCGTGTGGCTGGTCTCAGACGATTATGGAGGTGAACATGCTGGATGTGAAGGTCCTGGGCTGGTGTGGTTACACGTGGTCTGCGGTTGTGAGGCCGGCTGGATGTACTGCCAAATTCTCTGAAATCAACATTCATTGCACGGGCAACAGCTCTGGTAGACATTACTGCAGTCAGCATGCCAATTGCACGCTCCCTCAAACATT
Organism: Bufo bufo; assembly: GCF_905171765.1. Classification (NCBI taxonomy): domain Eukaryota; kingdom Metazoa; phylum Chordata; class Amphibia; order Anura; family Bufonidae; genus Bufo; species Bufo bufo. The sequence continues at coordinate 88,408,218 of NC_053394.1, forward strand.
GCGACATCTGTGGCATTGTGCTATGTGATCAAACTGCACATTTTAGAGTCACCTTCTATTGTGGGCAATCTAAGGCACACCTGGGCAATATTCATGCTGTCTAATCACCACCTTGATATGCCACACCTGTGAGGTGGGATGGATTATCTCTGCAAAGGAGAAGTGCTCACTACCACAGATTTTGACAGATTTGTGAACAATATTTGAGAGTAATGGGTCTTTTGTGTATGTAGAAAATGTTTCAGATCTTTGAGTTCGGCTCATTCAAAATGGGAGCAAAACCGAAAGTGTTGTGTTTATATTTTTGTTCTGTGTAAATAACACATGTACATCAGTGTTAAAATAAGCATAGAAATGTAAGAAAAAGACCAGATTCTTCCTGTAAATTAACATATTTCTTTGTCCTGATGTGATCAGTGCTGCATTGTTCACTGATAAGAGTTATTGTTGCCTGGCTCTGGTTTAGCTATCTGCTTATTTTTTAACAAAACAGATTTGCTGCAAAAGCAACATCCCACTCACAGATATAAATACTAGCTATGATTTGCAAGATGTGAAATATTGGGGAATGGAGATGGGAAAAAATGACAATGTTTGGAAAAAATTGTTAGCTACAGCCTACAGGAGTGATCTTTTTCACTTCGATTTAGACAAAACAGCAAACTTTTATTTGTTTTTCTCAAAATCACTTTATCCTGAAAGAGTTGCAAGCTTCTTGCACTTGTTAGAAGTGACTAAAAAGTTATCATACAGTTTAAAGTGCCTCTAAACCTGTAGCAGAATGTAAATGATGGTAATAGTCACACGTATGTATGCAAACAATTACTAGGTCATCAGAACCGCAGATGCGTGAAGACTCTTTTACATAGGCAGATTATTGGAATGATGATGAGGAAAGAACTGTCATTCGCAATAATTGCTCTGTGTAAACACTCATTCATTGGGTTAAAGCATCCTTGATTTGGCAACCAGGAATATGTGTATTGTTTCATCCTATGTAAAGAGGGATCTGCTGCCAAGAAACAATGAATATATATGTCAATGAACGCCTGCAGTAGTGATCACTTGTCCTCATACAGAATGTTGCATATAAATGTGGCTATCACCTCTGCTCACAATCAGACAATTATTAGAAATGTTTGGGTTATTCCCAATAATTGCCTGTGCATTGTCTTGTGTAAAAGGCCCTTAAAGAGGTTGTTTCATTTGAGACGTCTCTGGCATATTCATAGTATTTGCTACAAATAACCAAGTGGTCCATGTCCCACCTTTTGGGCCGACTCCAGTTTCAAGAATGAGGTCCCACTGTGAACAGAGAGCATTCTACACAATCAAAGCATTGTCTCTGTTCAATGCTAAGGGACTTCCTAAAATATAGGAACAAGCATGCTCAACTATTTTCAGAAGTCCCATAGCAGTGAATGTAAAGCATGCTGCCAATGCAAAGCCAACCCTCCATTTACAGCTATGGGACTTCCAAAAATAGGCGAGCTATGAAAAGGAGATAGAACATGTGTGGCTTGCTCTACATTCATGCCAGCATTTTGGTAGAAGTGAGTCGAAGATTAGGGACCCACATCTATTGAAAATGTTTGGCATATCCTACCTCTATGCCATTTATGTCCCAGATGGGAACACCCCAATATGAGATATGAGAGATAATAATGGCCGTGGATGATTTTAAAGAATTCCTAAAAGTCTATTCCTGAGGAACTTTTCAATCACCCTAGTCCAGTCAGGAATGGTGTTTTTAAGCCCCCAAAAAATTTGAATTTTGTCAGCTGAACCGAAAGATGAAAAAAAGATAATTATCAGTGGAAGGCTTTGTGGAAAAGGCAGAGGTCAAGTGTCAAGCAATATAATCACAGAAGGTATGGATAGTTAGTCGGAAAGCCAGAAGACCCAGATAGAATACTGGTGATTCTGGATTCATGCTATACTTCCTGGGGCAGATTTACTTGATCTCAACAGAGTGATTCTTATAATGTTATGAAGATATAAATAGCAAGAGGAAATAAAGAAAACAGAACAAAATTATGGATTAGAAAACTTGAAAATACTTAAAGGTGTCTTCCCTCCATTTGATTCAATGAGAGAACCAAAAATAAGCAAGCATGATTATCCGACCTCCCGCTGATGTGATTGGAGAGAACTGCATTGGAGAGAGCCACACTTGTGTGACCATCTCTCCATTCATTTCTGCCATGAGATGGGGCCCCATTCTCAAGATAGGAGTGAGTCCTGAGGTGGGACCTGCATCTATCAGTCATTTATGCAAATGTTGTGAATCCGAAATAAATGTCTCAGTTTTATGATCCATAATTCTGTTCTATTTTTATTACCTCTAGCTATAGTGACCAGAAGATATAGCATTGTTCTTTAAATGGGAGCTGGTGGCAGAGGTATATATGCCATAAATGTCCCAGATTCAGAGATTAAGAATTTTAGATTCATTCAGACTATATGAGATGTTAACATGCCTGACTTTAGGGTCATGCAACCTATATCACAGAGCACATTACTTGTCATTACTGAAAACAGGTGCCAATGGTCATCATAGTACTGGTACTATCGGTGGAAATACTGCTCCAGTGTGATCTAGCTATATTTCCTGGTTTTTAGATTGGGCTGTGTTAGTGTTATTTCTTGCATTGTATGAATGCATTATTTGTATACAGTACTATATCATTCAACATAATGGGGGGCATCGATAGAGGGTCAGGTCACTATTTAACTAATACTGTCCCTGTATTTTTTGACTCCATCCGACATGGAAAATTAAAATTGTCTACCAACTGAAAGTTACAATGGAAATGGAGTGGAGCATTTTAGCAGACCACCATGAAATGATTGCAACAGTATAATTAGGATTATATAAATTTTGTTGCATAATGCATTATAAGGAACATAGCTATGAGTCATTTTTTGTGCAGTGAATATAATTTATACCAAAGAACATAAAGTCTCAATTCATCTTAAACAAAAATTATCAAACAACTTATTAGGACAAAGGATCAGAACAAGAGAAAGGATTAATGAAAAGATTTGGTTTAATCCGCTTGAAGAACTGAAAGATGAGATGAGAAATAAAGTCATTAAAATAATGAAGAGATATATTTACATACTGATGATTAGCAACCCCAACAGTATAGCAGGTCATTAAGAGTCAAGTTATAGAGGGACAAAGAGGATTAAACATGAAGTCAGACTATGAATCCTAAATGATGAAAGAGTCGTAGGCAATTGTACTTACACTAACTTATTATTATTATTATTATTATTTATTATTAAAGCACCATTCATTTCACCATCCATTTTCATAGGCTTACAATCTACATGGTATGGGTGAAGGACACAGTAGGTGAGGGTGAGGCTGGTCATGGCGGTATAGAGGCAGCAGGGTCACTGGTTGTAGGCTTGTCTGAAGAGGTGGGTTTTCAGGTTTCTTTTGAAGGATTCCACTGTAGATGAGAGTCTGATATGTTGGGGTAGCGAGTGTGGGGGATGCACGGGAGAAATCTTGGAGGCGATTATGGGAAGAGGTTATAAGAGGAGAGGAGAGAAGGAGGTCTTGTGAGGATCGGAGATTGCGCGTGGGGATGTATCGGGAAAGTAGCGCAGAGATGTAGGGACGGGATAGGTTGTGGACAGCCTTGTATGTATTTTTTAGTATTTTGAACTGAATTCGCTGGGCAATGAGGAGCCAGTGAAGGGAGAGACAGAGGAGTAACAGGGTGAGAGGTGTATAAGTCAGGCAGCAGAGTTGAGGATAGATTGGAGATGTGCGAGTGTGCTAGATGGAAGGCCACAGAGGAGAGTGTTGCAGTAGTCTAGGCGGGAGATGATGAGGGCATGTACAGTACAAGCATTTTCGCAGATTCAAAGTTAAGCAAAGCACGGATGCGGGAGATGTTTTTGAGTTGGAGGCGGCAGGAGGTGGAAAGGGCTTGGATGTGCGGTTGGAAGGAGAGGGCAGAATCCAAGGTCACTCCAAGGCAGCAGACTTGGTTGACCGGGGAGAGTGTGCAGCCATTGATCGTGATAGATAGGTCTGTTGGGGGGGGGGGGGGGGGTTGAACAAGATGGGGGAAAGATGATGAATTTTGTTTTATACATGTTAAGTTTTAGAAAGCGAGAGGAGAAGAAGGATGATATAGCAGATAGACATTGTGGGATTCTGGATAATAAGGTGGTGATGTCTGGACCAGAGAGGTAGATTTGTGTGTCGTCAGCATAAGAGTGATACTGAAAGCCATGGGACTCTATGAGATGTTTTAGGCCAAATGTGTAAATAGAGAAGAGCAGGGGTCCTAGGACAGAGCCTTGTGGGACACCAACAGAGAGGGAATGAGACAAGGAGGTGGTGTGAGAGTGAGAGACGCTAAACGTACGGTCTATGAGGTATGATGTGATCCAGGAGAGGGCTAGGTCAATGATGGCAAGAGATGAGAGTTTGCAACAGAAGGGAGTGGTTGACAATGTCAAAGGCAGAGGACAGGTCAAGGAGAAGGAGGACAGAGTAATGTTTTTTTTTTGTTTTGGCTGTTAGTAGGTCATTGGTGACTTTGGTAAGGGCAGTCTCAGTCGAGTGATGGGGTCAGAAGCCATATTGTAGCCGGTCAAGGAGGGAACAGGAGGAAAGGTGAGAGGACAGTTCCGAATGGACATGTTGTTCAAGTAGCTTTGAGGCATGCGGAAGAAGTGATATGGGGCGATAACTAGGTCAAGTGAAGGCTTTTTGAGGATGAGTGTAATGGTAGCATGTTTAAAAGCAGAGGGGAAGACACCAGAGGTTAGTGATAGTTTGAAGAGATGAGTTAGGGCTGGGATAAACACTGTGGTGAGGTTAGGGATGAGGTGGGATGGGATCTGGAGAGTAGAGTGGAGAGTTTTTCTTCTTTAATGGTGGAGAAGTGGGTTTTGGGAGAAGAGGACTGAGCAGTTGTGTGGAGGGTCTGTGGGGACTGTGTACTGAAGCTTTCTCTGGTGCTGACTATCTTTTGTTTGAAGATGTGGCAAAGTCTTCAGCTGAGATAAGAGAAGAGGGTGGGGGCACTGGGGGAACAGAGAAGGGAGTTAAAATTCTTAAAAAGTTGTTTAGGGCTGTGGGCCAGGGAAGATATGAGAGATGAGAAGTAAGCCTGTTTTGCATCAGCGAGTGAGGATTTGAATATGAGGAGGGATTGCTTGTACAGTATGTGGTGAATTGATCTTTAGAATGGGATTATTTTTCCATGGCCGCTCAGCAGCCCTGGAAGCTTGTCTGAGTTTTTTGGTCAGGTTGGTGTGCCGGGGTTGTCTGTTGATTTTTCGGATTTTGTTGTGTGTGAGGGGGGTGTTCAGAGCTGAACTTATTGTGGTGTTATATAGGGTGGTGGCAGCGTCTGGGTCTTGGAGGAACGGCAGAGAGTGGGAGAACAGAGTCAGAAAGCAAGTGAAAGTCGAGATGTTTGAGGTTCCTGTGGGGGTGTGCTAGTGCGTGGACTGGGGGAGCAGCAGAAGAGACCAATAAAGAGAAGGTGAGTAGGTTGTGGTCGGATAGGGGGAGAGGAGAATTAGAAAGGTTAGATAGAGAGCAGAGGCGGATAAAGATCAAATCCAGAGTGCGACCATCTCTGTGGGTGAGAGCGGAAGACCACTGTGAGAGGCCAAAGGAGGAAGAGAGTGATAGGAGTTTAGAGTCGGCTGAGTCGCAGGTGTCAATCTTGGCATTGAGCTGATTTATAACCCTTCCCCTGTGCTATGAGTGACACCTATAGTAGTCTTGTGGTTGGATGCTAAAGCTGGCATTCAAAGCAGAGAGGAGAGACTGTGAGAGCACTTCACAGTGATGCACCACCTTTTGTGCACTTGCAGCAGCAGAGCTTTGCCGTATAAATGTTCATATTCAAATTAGTCCTGAAAATAAAAGCTCCACAAAATTAATTTTGTCCTGCTTTCCCAGGCCCTTACCTACTGCTATCAGCAGTTTTTTATTGTCAAAAATGTCCTGACAAACTTGCTTTAAATGTGCTGCCAAATGTATATCCAAGACTTAAGGCTGTATTACACTAACTGATGGTCAGCTAGATCATAGCTGACGAGCGTTTGTAGGAACGCTAGTTAACAATGATCTGGCTGTGATTGGGCAATCAAGATTTTTAAGCATGCTTAAAAATCATTGTTTACTGGCGGCAGATCATGCTTTCTAATCACGATCTGCTACCTGCAAACAATGATTATTATTAGGCTACTTTCACACTAGCGTTCGGAGCGGATCCGTCTGATGTTTCATCAGACGGATCCGCTCCGATAATGCAGACGTTTGCATCCATTCAGAACGGATCCGTCTGCATTATAACTTAGAAAATTTTCTAAGTCAGAAAGTAGCCTGAGCGGATCCGTTCAGACTTTACATTGAAAGTCAATGGGGGACGGATCCGCTTGAAGATTGAGCCATATAGTGTCATCTTCAAACGGATCTGTCCCCATTGACTTCCATTATAAGTCTGGACGGATCCGCTCGCCTCCGCACGGCCAGGCGGACACCCGATTGCTGCAAGCTGCGTTCAGGTGTCCGCTCACTGAGCGGAGCGGAGGCTGAACGCTGGCAGGCGGATGCATTCTCAGTGGATCCGCCTCCACTGAGAATGCATTGGGGCCAGACGGATGCGTTCGGGGCCGCTCGTGAGCCCCTTCAAACGGAGCGCACGAGCGGACACCCGAACGCTAGTGTGAAAGTAGCCTTAGTGTTGAGCGAATCAAAATGTCCTTGCACTTTTTGGTTACAAAATAATTTTTCATTAAATGATTTAAAAAAAAAAAAAAAAACATATTCACGGCATCCGTTTCAGTGCGAAGAGGTCGCCGTGCCCATCTTGATTAAAGATCCTGTGCAAAATCTCATGCACAGCAACGTATGATGTCACCACGTGCCACGCAAGATTTCTCACGGGATCTTCAATCAAGATGGCCACGATGGTCTCTTCACGGTCAATTGGATAATGTGAGTATTTTTTTCCACATATTAACCTCTGAAATCCTTCATTTTTTACCTCAGATGCTGCGATCAGAGATGAATGCAGCATCTGAGGGGTTCAATGATGGGGGGGCAGCGCAATCTCCTCCGCTGATCTGCAGGGGATTGCCGGGATGGAACGCTTTTCTCCTGACAATCGCCTGGCTGACTGTGTAATGTAATACAGCCCTTAAGCAACTACATGTTTATGCAGTTGCATATGTCTATCATTGACTCCCACTGTGAAAGAAAATAAATTATTCCACGCAGTCTATATTTTTTTGTAGGATTCCCTTTTATTCTAAGGGAATCTGTCAGCAGATTTGAACCTTTGAAACTGGATGACCTGTAGCATGCATGATTGGCAACTGTGTTGGTCCTATGTTCATATGTGCCCTCATTGCTGAGAAATATAAAGTTTTAAAGGGATTGTCTCATCTTGCCGTTACTAAGATTAGATGACATACAGTCCCAACCACCAGCCGGCTGGGAAACAGCGCAGCACTCACTGTTTCAGTAGCTTTCATTGCGGTGCATGAGAGCTATGGAAATAGCATAGCACAGGAGGCTATGCTGTTTCTGAGCTAGGGAAACAGCATAGCTTGCTGTGCTACACTGTTTCTGTAGCTCTCATGCACCGCTGCAATGGAAGCTACTGAAACAACAAGCGCTCTGCCGTTTCCACTGAGATATGTGTCTCATAACGCTTTAGTAACGAGAGATGAGAAAACCCCTTTAATATATGCAAATGAGACACCGGAGCAACAAGCACGTTAATGTCATAAGAAAATTATCCATTAATGGGAGTAGAATGCCTGCCCATAATTATACACACAAGTGTTAATTGTCAGAAGAAAGAGTGGCTTGCTCTGAACAAACCAGGAAAAATTAGTAGTAGAGGTAACTGTGTAGCGGTAATGGTAGCCGTAGTAGGAATAATTGAAGTAGCACTAGGGGAATTAGCAGAAGGAAGAAATAGCTGTGGCAACAAACAGAATGCCACACAGTATTTATAAATAGTACATCTTTATTAGAAAATGAATGATAAAATAATGATAACAATCACATTAAAGGAGATGTCTCATCATAGACAATGGGGGCATATCACTAGGATATGCCACATTGTCTTATAGGTGCAGGTACCACCACTGAGACCTGCACCTAGATCGGGAACGGAGCCCCGCAAGGTGATGGCTGGAGGACTCCGGTCCGGCCACCACCAAGCTGGCTCCCCACAGATGTGCATGGGAGCACACTGCGCATGACCGGCCACCGCTCCCATAAACTTCTATGGGCTCAATGGAAATAGCTGAGCCAGTGCTCGGCTATTTTCACCGGCCCCATAGAAAATGAAGGGAGGGCAGCTGCGCAGTGCGCCCTTCTTCACTTTCAGGGCTCGGTTCCCAGATGTGGGACCCACACCTATAATACAATGGGGGCATATCCTAGCGATATACCCCCATTGTCCATGATGAGGACTGTGAATTTCTAATGTGATTATTATCATTATTTTATCGATCATGTTCTAAAAAAGACATACTATTTATGCATATTGTTTTGTTGCTGTTAGTTATTGTGATTCCACACAGAACAGATGGAGAAATTATAATAGGTGTTATATGATGGTGGACAGGCAAAGAGCAGCAATGGCATGATGGCAGCAGCGGCCATATGGTACAAAACATAATGGAGGGAAGGCAGACAGAGGCAGTGGCAAGATGGTGGCAGTGGCAGCAGCAGTCTACCAGTACGGAAGATGATGTTAGGCAAGCAGACAGTGCCAGTGGCATGATGGTGGCAGCAACAGCATTCATATAGTATGGAACTTGATGGTAGGCAGACAGCGACAATGGCACAATAGCAGCAGTGGTGGCAGCAGCAGCCATACAGTAGAGAACATGATGGTAGAGAGTGGCAGTGACATGGTAGAACATTGTCAGCAACTGTAAGTCTATTCATCAGCCTTAAGCTTCGTTCACATGTCAGTGTTTTGGTCAGGGATTTCCATCTCTGATTGTGAGCCAGAACCAGGATTGGAGCCTCCACAGACATAAGGGATAAGGGAAAGATCTGCACCTGTTTTGGGTTTAGAGCCAAACCTGAACACTGACTCGTGAATAAGGCATTAGCCAAAGGAGTCCGACAACCCTGACAGATCCATACTTCATTCATTTTGATAAAAATGATGTTGTATACACTGGTGGAGGACAGCTTTGTCCTTTTGGATGTGGCAATACGTCCTGCCTTGTTGAAAACCCTGAGATGATACTAAAGGCTGGACATGACAGAGAAGAGAGAGCATACTTGGCTAGTTCTGGCCACTTTTAATCTTCCTACCCTAAAGTTATTGTGATCAGAGTAGTGTTGGGCGCGAATATTTGAATAGTGAATATTAATCGCGAATATCGGCACTTCGAGAATTCACAAATATTTAGAATATAGTGCTATATATTCGTAATTTCAAATATTCTAGATTTTTTTTTCATAAGTAACCTCCCTTCTTGTTGTGGGCCAATGAGAAGGCTGCAATGTCTTTGTTTGAGCTTAGCAACATCCCTAGCAACCAATAGGATAGTTACCTACCCCTTGCTATATGAGAACCTCCCCAGCAGCCCTTGTATGCAGTATTTTGCAGATCTGAGAGAGACAGTAGTGTTATTGCGGTGCTCTCTGCTTTCCTGTGTCATTACATTAGATAGTTAGTTAGTTATCTTATATATAATACAGATAGTTAGTGGGAGATAGTCAGTGTAGGTTAGATAGTGATATAGTGTAGCTGATAGGTTCTGCTGTCCATACATACATAGTGCTGTGATGTCACAAGTTCACAACAATACTTAGTGCACCAATCGCTAATAAGTAGTCAGACCTGTTAAAATGTCAAGTTGCATGTATTGCGCCAAAATGTTTGCATCATTAGTGGCGATTTTGCCATTTGCGAATATATTGGAGCACTCTATCTGCATATAAAGCTATTGTAATGTTCTGCCGTGCCAACCATGTTCTCCAGTCTCAGGAAACTTCTAGCAGCTTGAAAAATGTAGCAATAGTGACCCAGGCCTGTATGTCGCGTGCATTACGCAAATATTACATTGCCGATTTTTCGCGATCAAGAAAATAATCTAGAATTCGCAAATATATGACAAATATTCTATCAAATATTCGTGAAATATAGCAAATTCGAATATTGACCCTGCCGCTCATCACTATATCAGAGTAGGACTGAATCTAGGTGTTAAGCGGTAGGTCTCAGTTTGCTGATTTGCGTCTGCCTGGTGCAGCACATGAAAAAATGTCTCTATCATGTTGATGATACTGAACTGCCTGCTGCTGATGCTTCTGTTGCTTGTGTTAGTGGAGATGGCAGGAGGTTGGTGACTCTGTGGAGGGCAGAAATGGGTAGCAGACATCTGCTCGCCAAAAGCTATGTCAAGCTGTGTATTCATTGTTTCCTTGATAATGAATTGTCCTCCTTTTAGGCAACAGGAAAACATTCCCCCATTTTGCTTTGAAGACAAGGGTCCTAAAAGCATGGCTATCCAGAAATAATCAGATTGCTTGATGGTAAGACTACAGCTGTCCTTATGTAATCAAGTAAGCATACAAGTTTCCATTCTAGCCAGCATGCCCGAGGACCCAGGTCTTTATGGCTTTGCCTACCACTGAGATGATTTGTCATTAGTGTTGATTGCTAGTGTTGAGCGAGCACCAAAGTGCTTGTGTGCTCGGGTGCTCTGGCCGAACACATTGGTATGCTCGTGTGTTCTACCGAGCACAATGGAAGTCAATGGGAGAACCCCAGGCACCCCCTGCTCGGAAGAGAAGAGAGTGTCGAATTCATAAAAAAAGGTTAGAAATGAATGGAAACCCCATCAACATGGTATGGAAACAGCATTAAGAGGATGGCTGGATGCATCTTAGACTCTTACTATGTACAACATACAACCACACAAAGACTATATGCTAAAAGCCAGGTATGTACAAGCCATCAATCTATCCACCCATGAGACAGATAACAGCTAGCATACCTTACAATGGCAGCCTTGTGCACTATGAGATATTCCAAACCAGCTCTCATCTGACTGAGAACCAAGTAACCTCAAAGTTATTTTGCATTTTTTGGATGGCTTGGGTGGACCTGCACACCTAGATCAATATCATTAGGGCGACAAAAAGTTTTCTGATTTTCCTAACATAATATTCAATAACCTTTCTATACAGTTTTGTCATGTTTTGCATAAACATGGAAATATGGAAAAGACATGCAAATGAGCAGAATCTGCCTTGTTTTTCAGCTGTCATAAGACTATGAAAACCAATAGATGGCGCTATTGAGTTATGAACAGCGCCATCTATTGGTTTCACAGTCTTATGACAAGAGTAGACTAATAGTTTTGTCAGAAGACTATGAAACCAATAGATGGTGCTGTGCATAACTCAATAGCGCCATCTTTTGGTTTCATAGTCTTCTGACAAGAATATTAGACTATGAATCTTATGACAAGCTTATGTGTAGCCTTTTGCATAGAAAATTTGCAATAAAAATTTGCGATTAGTATATTTGCGATCTACTCTGAGTTATTACCCAGCTCTCCCAGTGTCAGATAACCTCACTGAGTTATTACCCAGCTTTCCCAGTGTCAGATATCATCACTGAGTTATTACCCAGCTTTTCCATTGTCAGATATTATCACTGACTTACTACTCAGCTTTCCCAGTGTCAGATACAGTTGCAAGGAAAAGTATGTGAACCCTTTGGAATGATATGGATTTCTGCACAAACTGGACAGAAAATGTAATCATGTTTTTATTAAACACACCATGTAAACATTCACAGTGCATGTGGAAAAAGTATGTGAACCCTTGGATTTAATAACTGGTTGAACCTCCTTTGGCAGCAATAACTTCAACCAAACGTTTCCTGTAGTTGTAGATCAGACGTGCACAATGGTCAGGAGTAATTCTTGACCATTCCTCTTTACAGAAGTGTTTCAGTTCAGCAATATTCTTGGGATGTCTAGTGTGAATCGCTTTCTTGAGGTCATGCCACAGCATCTCAATCGGGTTGAGGTCAGGACTCTGACTGGGCCACTGCAGAAGGCATATTTTCTTCTGTTTAAGCCATTCTGTTGTTGATTTACTTCTATGCTTTTTGTCGTTGTCCTGTTGCAACACCCATCTTCAGCTGGTGGACAGATGGTCTTAAGTTCTCCTGCAAAATGTCTTAATAAACTTGGGAATTCATTTTTCCTTCGATGATAGCAATCTTTCCAGGCCCTGACGCAGCAAAGCAGCCCCATACCATGGTGTCCCCACCACCATACTTCACAGTTGGGATGAGGTTTTGATGTTGGTGTGCTGTGCCTCTTTTTCTCTACACATAGTGTTGTGTGTTTCTTCCAAACAACTCAACTTTGGTTTCACTTGTCCACAGAATATTTTGCCAGTACTGCCGTGGAACATCCAGGTGCTCTTGTGCAAACTGTAAATGTGCATCAATGTTTTTTTTTTGGACAGCAGTGGCTTCCTCTGTGGTATCCTCCCATGAAATCCATTTTTGTTTAGTGTTTTACGTATCGTAGATTCGCCAACAGTGATGTTAGCATATGTCAGAGACTTTTGTATGTCTTTAACTGACACTCTAGGATTCTTCTTCACCTCATTGAGCAATCTGCGCTGTGCTCTTGCAGTCATCTTTACAGGACGGCCACTCCTAGGGTGAGTAGCAGCAATGCTGAACTTTCTCCATTTATAGACAATTTGTCTTACTTTGGACTGAAACAGCAAGGCTTTTGGAGATACTTTTATAACCCTTTCCAGCTTTATGCAAGTCAACAATTCTTAATCGTAGGTCTTCTGAGAGCTTTTTTGTGTGAGGCATCATTCACATCAGGCAATGCTTCTTGTGAAAAGCAAACCCAGAACTGGTGTGTGTTTTTTATAGGGAAGGGCAGCTGTAACCAACAACTCCAATCTCATCTCATTGATTGGACTCCAGTTGGCTTTCACCTTACTCCAATTAGCTCTTGGAGATGTCATTAGTCTAGGGCTTCACCAACTTTTACCACCTGCACTGTGAATGTTTACATGGTGTGTTCAATAAAAACATGGTAACATTTAATTATTTGTGTGTTATTAGTTTAAGCAGACTGTGATTGTCTATTGTTGTGATTTAGATGAAGATCAGATCACATTTTATGACCAATTTGTGCAGAAATCCCTATCATTCCAAATGGTTCACATACTTTTTCTTGCAACTGTATCATAACTGAGTTATTGCCCTCCTTTCCCTATGTCAGTTATTTTCACTGAGTTATTACTCAACTTTCCCAGTGTCAGATATCATCACTGAGTTATTACCCAGCTATCCCAGTGTCAGATATAATATTTGTGTAGATCGCAAATATTCTAATCGCTAATTTTTATTGAGAATTTTCCATGCAAAAGGCTACACTAATAAGCTTGTCCTAAGACTTATAGTCTAATATTCTTGTCAGAAGACTATGAAACCAATAGATGGCACTTTTGAGTTATGAACAGCGCCATCTATTGGTTTCATAGTCTTCTGACAAAACTATTAGTCTACTCTTGTCATAAGACTGTGAAACCAATAGATGGCGCTGTTCATAACTCAATCGCGCCATCTATTGGTTTCCATAGTCTTATGACAGCTGAAAAACAAGGCAGATTCTGCTCATTTGCATGTCTTTCCCATATGCCCATGTTTATGCAAAACATGACAAAACTGTATAAAAAAGTTATTGAATATTATGTTAGGAAAATCAGAAAACTTGTCGCCCTAATGATATTAATCTAGGTGTGCAGGTCCACCCAAGCCATCCAACAGATGCAAAATGACTTTGAGATTTACTGGTTCTCAGTCAGATGAGAGCTGGTTTGGAATTTTTCATAAAGCACAAAGCTGCACAGGCTGTTATCTGTCTCATGGATGGATAGATTGATGGCTTGCACATATCTGGCTTTTGGCATATAGCTGTTGTGTGGTTGTCTATTGTATGTCGTACATAATAGGAGTCTAAGATGCATCCAGCTATCCTCTTAATGCTGTTTCCAAACCATTTTGATCAGGTTTTCATCAATTTCTAACCTTTATTTTTGAACCAGACACCCTCTTTAGAGCAGGGGGTGCCTGGTTTGATGCTTGGGTCTCCCATTGACTTTCATTGTATGAAATTGTACTTGAGCACCCAAATTATTCGGTCGAGCACTCGCAACCAATAGGAAAGTTGCCTACCCCTTACTATATAAGAAACTCCCCAGCAGCCATTTTCTGCTGTTTTTTTTTTGGCAGTTCTGAGAGAGAGAGAGAGCAGTGACATTGCTGTGCTCTGTGAGTTCATCTGGATCCTATTTCTTATCCAATTACATTAGATAGTTAGTTAGCTCATATATATAATACAGATAGTTAGTGGGAGATAGTCAGTGTAGGTTAGATAGTGATATAGTGTAGCTGACAGGTTCCAGTGCAGGGTGTTAGGTAGTGTAATAGGAATTAGTTTCTCTGCTGTCCATAAATACATGCTACAGACATAGTGCTGTGATGTCACAACAATACTTCACAATACTACAATACTAATCAGTAGGGTTGAGCGAACCCGAACTGTAAAGTTCGGGTTCCTACCGAACTTTAGGATTTTTGGACCCCGGACCTGAACCCGAACACTGAAAAGTTCGGGTTCAGGTTCGGTGTTCAGCTAATGACATGGCTGTGATTGGCCAGTGCAGCATGTGACCCAGCCTCTATATACGCTGAAGTCACGTAGCGCTGCACGTCACTCTGCTCTGATTAGTGTAGGGATAGGATGCTGCTGCTGTGAGGGAGAGAATAGGACAGAAACTTTAATCTGAAGTGCTTGTTAACTCAGCGATCTACCTAGATTTAGTTTTGTGGGTGCAGTGCACAATCTTTTTACCCTGCCCTGAGCCCAGTGACCCAGAAAAATAACTTCTATCTGTCTATTAGTTAGGTGGGCGGTGGTGGCCATTTTATGCAAGTTCTGGGAACCAGCACAGCATTTGTGACAGTCAAATAGAAGCTTGAAATACTGCAGTTATATTCTGTGTTTTAAAAAACACCCTTTTGGGGCAAAATACTAAATTTTACTGCCCTTGCTGCATCTGTCAATGTGAAATACAAGCGTTATATGCTGCTGTCATATCCTGTTATTAAAAAAACACCCATTTATGGCAAAATCCTAATTTTGCAGTGTTTGCTGCATCTGTCATTGTTAAATACAAGCTTGAAATACAGCAATAATTTTCTGAGTTTAAAAAAGCACCCCTTTTTGGCAATACCATCCATCTGGGGCCTATGCAGGTTTTGTCAGTGTGCAATTTAAGCTTGAAATACTGCAATAATTTTCTGGGTTTTAAAAAACACCCATTTTTGGCAATACCCTCCATCTGGGGCCTATGCCGCATTTGTCAGTGTGCAATTTAAGCTTTAAATACATCAATAATTTTCTGGGTTTTAAAAAACACCCTTTTGGGGCAAATTACAAAATTTTACATCCCTTTCTGCATCTGTCAGTGTGAAATACAAGCGTTATATACTGCTATCATATTCTGTTATTAAAAAAAACACCCATTTTGGGCAAAATACTAAATTTGCTGCCTTTGCTGCATCTGTCAGTGTGAGATACAAGCTTGAAATACTTCAATAATTTTCTGGGTTTAAAAAAAACACCTATTTTTGGCAATATCCTACATCTGGGGCCTATGCTGCATTTGTTAGTGTGACATACAAGTTAGAAATACTGCAATAATATTCTGGGTTTAAAAAAAACACCCATTTTGGGCCAAATACTAAATTTGCGGCCTTGGCTGCATCTGTCAGTGTGTAATACATGCGTTAGATACTGGTGTTCTATTCTGTTATAAAAAAAAAAAATAGCATTTTGGGCAAGATCCAAAATTTGAGGAGAATGAGGAGGGCGTTGAATAAGGGATGTGGCCCTGGATGTGGTGCTCCTGTTGCAGGGAGAGGACATGGTCGATCTGTGCCAGCTACACGCACAAGTTAAACACCTTCCTCAGGTGCTAGTAGGCGACAGAACCTTCAGCGTTATTTGGTCAGGCCTAATGCGGCTCTACGAATGGTGAGGCCAGAACAAGTACAGTTCCTTCACATTGTCTCCCACCAGTCTCCTGCTGAAAGATCAGCGTTAGCACCTGCAGCCGATGTCCATCAGTCTTTCACCTCACCCCCTTGAAAATCAGCCAAACAGTCTGAGCCCCAAGTCATGCAGCAGTCTCTTCTGCTTTTTGATAACTCTGCTAGCAGGGTTTCCTAGGGCCATCCACATAGCCCTGCCCCAGAAGTGGAAGATATTGAGAGCACCAATGCCCAACCACTTATGTTTCAAGATGAGTACATGTGAGGACAATCGCAGCACGTCTCGGATGATGGCGAAACACAGGTGCCAACTGCTTTGGCTTTCTGTAGTGTGCAGACCGACAATGAGGGCAGGGGGGAAGACTGGGTGGAAGATTATGTGGAGGATGATGAGGACGCATCACCATCTTGGCTTCCATCAAGTCCCACTCATAGGCGTGCGTTCCACGCTGAAATGCACCACCATATTTACATTCGTCCCATCTGCATACACAGCACTTCTACCTCTGTTGGAGATCAATTTATCGGTTTAGGGGCACAGAGGGTCTCCTTACCCTTTTCACTTCCTAACAGCACCAGTCTGTCAATCTATTATAACTTAGACTAACTTTTACACCATATGTCACCTCCACCTCCGGTCTAGAAGTAACACTTCCAGTCCACACAGTACATAAACTCTGCCTAACTCAAGCAGACCTTGGGAAGACATGGTGTGAATTCATCTTCCTCAAATCACCATTCTATCTTTTCTTCCCATGGCAACTAGGTGAGTGTCATTCTTTCTTTCCATCATCAAGGGGACCCAGTATAGTATAGTCTATCTAATAGGTCTCAATTTGTGAAATTAGATGTATCTCATAATACAGTATGTCACAATATTGTTATCCTTAACCTCGATCTACAGTGAACCATCTAATGTCTATTTTGGAAATAATACCCTGATCAGATTAACACCTTATCACCTTATGGAAGTTTAGAGACTGCTGACATCCCAAGTAACAAGATAAGTTTCTTCTGAGAGTGGAAGATTCCAGCATTTACCACCTATACTCTACCTCAGTAGAGCCCTTTGAACTCCGTATATCACTGAATATCATACGCTCTGTAAGACTCCTTTGACTCTACAAGGCCATCCTATATGTATATTAATATTATCACAAAAGGATGTTATATAATCTTGTTTTCTTATTTCCTGTAATTTTCTGATTCATAGGAATTCTTATATTTTGTCATTTAGTGTTTGAAAATGTTGCCTTGCATATGAAAACCAAATAACAATCAGCACAATACTTCAAACAAATCTTAAGGAGTGCCTAAGTTTATTTCATTTATTGCCCTGTACAGGGTTGGGACCCCACAACTAGAGCACCCGATTAACAGGACACGAGGGCCACATTCTACAAAAATGTTTCACTTTACACACATGATAGAAGGGGGAGTGGGATTGGCATTCTCCCCTGCTGCTGTTGGGGATGAGAGGATGTCCATGGAGGAGGACGTGGAGGAGGCAGATGTGGGAACCAGACCAATACAAATGTGGAGGTATCAATCGGAACTAGCCTTCTTGACGCAGTGCTTATTCACCATGAAAAACATATATGATTGATATAATAGGTGGTGAAAACCATATACAGTTTCTTCCTATAACAGCTGTTCCAGGAGTCCACAGTGAGGTGCACTTTGCCACACAGCAAGAATTTCAAGGAGCGGCTCATGTTATCAGCCACATGACAGTACAAGGCAGAGATGGCTATTTGGAGAAATAATGCTGGCTAGGTAACTTCCAACGTGGCTGAGCACACACCATCAGCTCAAAACAGCAGAATCCACTAAGTGGAACATAAGAGACTGCACTGCCAGAAACTTGGCCTGGTGGTAGTTAAGCTTGTTCCACATTGGATCACTTTGTGTGGAAAATTATTTCCTGGCCACACATTCCGTTAATGATGGATGACAAAGCTGCGGAGAAGGAAAAGGACTAGGTGATAATAATGACAGGGACACTCTGCTGCACTCTGTTTAGATGGCTGGTGCTGATACTGATGCTACTACTCACATTCTAACTCTTGTCACTACTAGATGGCTGGTGATGCTACTGCTGCTACTACTCACATTCTGATTTTTATTTTGCACTTTTCTTTTTTCCAGCCAATTTATGATGAGTTGACTATATACAGTCATGGCCAAAAGTTTTGAGAATTAGATAAATATTGGAAATTGGAAAAGTTGCTGCTTAAGTTTTTATAATAGCAATTTGCATATACTCCAGAATGTTATGAAGAGTGATCAGATGAATTGCATAGTCCTTCTTTGCCATGAAAATTAACTTAATCCCCAAAAAACCTTTCCACTGCATTTCATTGCTGTCATTAAGGGACCTGCTGAGATCATTTCAGTAATTGTCTTGTTAACTCAGGTGAGAATGTTGACGAGCACAAGGCTGGAGATCATTATGTCAGGCTGGTTGGGTTAAAATGGCAGACTTGACATGTTAAAAGGAGGGTGATGCTTGAAATCATTGTTCTTCCATTGTTAACCATGGTGACCTGCAAAGAAACGCGTGCAGCCATCATTGCGTTGCATAAAAATGGCTTCACAGGCAAAGATATTGTGACTACTAAGATTGCACCTCAATCAACAATTTATAGGATCATCAAGAACTTCAAGCAAAGAGGTTCAATTCTTGTTAAGATGGCTTCAGGGCGTCCAAGAAAGTCCAGCAAGCGCCAAGATCGTCTCCTAAAGAGGATTCAGCTGCGGGATCGGAGTGCCACCAGTGCAGAGCTTGCTCAGGAATGGCAGCAGGCAGGTGTGAGCGCATCTGCACGCACAGTGAGGCAAAGACTTTTGGAAGATGGCCTGGTGTCAAGAAGGCCAGCAAAGAAGCCACTTCTCTCCAAAAAAAACATCAGGGACAGATTGATCTTCTGCAGAAAGTATGGTGAATGGACTGCTGAGGACTGGGGCAAAGTCATATTCTCTGATGAAGCCTCTTTCCGATTGTTTGGGGCATCTGGAAAAAGGCTTGTCCGGAGAAGAAAAGATGAGTGCTACCATCAGTCCTGTGTCATGCCAACAGTAAATCTGAGACCATTCATGTGTGGGGTTGCTTATCATCCAAGGGAGTGGGCTCACTCACAATTTTGCCCAAAAACACAGCCATTAATAAAGAATGGTACCAAAACACCCTCCAACAGCAACTTCTTCCAACAATCCAACAACAGTTTGGTGAAGAACAATGCATTTTCCAGCACGATGGAGCACCGTGCCATAAGGCAAAAGTGATAACTAAGTGGCTCGGGGACCAAAACGTTGACATTTTGGGTCCATGGCCTGAAAACTCCCCAGATCTTAATCCCATTGAGAACTTGTGGTCAATCCTCAAGAGGCGGGTGGACAAACAAAAAACCACTAATTCTGACAAACTCCAAGTGATTATGAAAGAATGGGTTGCTATCAGTCAGGAACTGGCCCAGAAGTTGATTGAGAGCATGCCCAGTCGAATTGCAGAGGTCCTGAAAAAGAAGGGCCAACACTGCAAATACTGACTCTTTGCATAAATGTCATGTAATTGTCGATAAAAGCCTTTGAAACGTATGAAGTGCGCGTAATTATATTTCACTACATCACAGAAACAACTGAAACAAAGATCTAAAAGCAGTTTAGCAGCAAACTTTGTGAAAACTAATATTTGTGTCATTCTCAAAACTTTTGGCCACGACGGTACTTTGGGAATAATGTAGTGCTTCAGATGAATGTGCATTTAATATCATTGGTACAACAATAATTTGTTTGTAAAAAAAAATGCCTTTGAAACACAAGGTCTGATAACAGATATAACAATGCAATGTTTGTAATGAAATGTCTTTCATCTATGCACTTAATATCATCAGTTCAACAATTACATTTTTGTAGTAAAAATTCTTTGAAACAAATGGTCTGATGCAGTAATGTGTCCACTTACATGGATATAACAATTCAGTAGAATGTCTTTGAACTATGCGTTCAATGACATGGGGGATTAAAATGGTGTTATTGTTGTAAAATGCTTTTGCTACAACTTAACACTTTCAATAATATTGATATAATGCTTTGAAAAACAACATTTGTGGCAGAATGTTATTGGGGTGCAGTGCTGACAATAAGCAATGTAGAAACTTGTGGTTTCGAAACTAAAAAGCTGTGTCTCTGTTTATATACAGAAAAAAAATGTTTTTCAGTCTTTCAGGGGAGTTTGTAATGCAGAGCTACCAGGCTGAGCAGCTGTAGCCACAAGTGGCTGTAATGAGCATAAAGTGACCAGCCCCTTACTCTTTCAAAGCTTTCCCTGATCAATTTAGCTAAAATATACCCTATATCTCTCTCTCCCTATAGTGTTCCTATCACACTACATTAGTGGCTTTTGTCTATGATAAATGTTTTTGTCAAACACTAACAAGCACACTCTTTCCAGATCTGAAGCTAAACAGAGTATGGTGCTTCTTCTCAGCATAGGGATCTCCGTACCTACTGACCCACTGATTGTCTGATGAAGCTTTCTTTCAGCCTGTAAGCCAATTAAAACTATCTCTCCTCCCACTTCCTTCCAGTGTCATATGATCCTCCAGCTTCTTTCTCCCTTGTGGTTTACCTTGCCAATGTCAACAGTAAAATAACGCTGGGTGCCATTTTTACATGATTTGTCTAAAGCAAATCACAAAAGCTTTGAATTCCTTCCTCCCTCTTTGAAGTCAATGGGGACCCGAACTTCACTTTATTATTTTCCATTATAACATGGTTATATCAGAAAATTATAGCAGTTTTAGGACAGAATGCAAATCAACATAAAAAAAAATATTCTTATCCACTTGATCACGCTGCAGCAGCTTTTTATTTCTTCACTGAACAGGACCTGCCAAAGGATTTGCGATATGCGTGATGATGTCACCACGTGAAAGAGCATGGTGACGTCATTGCGCACATAGCAGGTACTTTGGCAGGTCCTGTTCAGTGAAGACAGAAGAAGCTTCTGCAGCACGATCAAGTGGATGAGATGAGTTTTTTTAACCCCTAAATGGCCATATTGTTTTGCATTCTCTCTTAAGAATGCTATTATTTTCCGATATAACCATGTTATAACGGAAAATAATAAAATCACCCGCACACCAAACCAAGACTTCAGTGAAAAAGTCCGGGTTTAGGTCCGGGTACCTTAACTTGCAAAGTTTGGTATGAACCCAAACTTTGCAGTTCGGGTTTCCACATCCCAAGTTTTGAATCTCTACTTACTATTAGCTGCATACATTTTTGTCATCAGAAGTGAACTAAGGGATTTCAAGTTATGTAACAGTAAAATGGGAGCTACAGCCCCTATATCACACCAGAATAATTTCCATTTATGGAATTAAGTCCAATACATGGACATCTGCATTGGAGGGTCAATTGGCAATTCCATCAGATTTGATGCGGGAATGTATTATTAGTCTTGCCTTTAAAATAGTGGGAAACATGGAGCAATTGCAACAGACCCATTGAAGGTTGATGGTGTTGTTTGGGCACTGTGGGCTGCATTCATCAAACCAGATACATCAGGTTTTTGGTGTATATATTTTGCACAACATGCCAATTATGACTTTTTTTGGGACATTTAGAACATTCTGCCACATTTCAAAGTGGTCTATGTTTAAGCCAGAAAAGTGAGATTAGATCTGGATTATGGCACATTTACTATCTCTGACCCATAAAATGTCAAAGAAAGTCGTATCCTATGCCAGACAGCCACCTGGTGTATTTTTTTTAAGACTAAGTCAAACAACACAATGCAGTTGCACCAAATACATGAAAACTAAAAACCATTTCATAAATTTGGTGCAACCACAAACCAGACTTAAAAGTGACTTGAAAACAATTCCAAATGATAAATGTGTGTATGTGTGCATGTGTCATAATTTTAGCACTTCCCCATGGCATTTAACTCTTGTGAATTGAACACTAAGAATAATCAACACTACCTGCTGGAACAACTATTACTCTATAAGGTATAGGAATGCACAATTGATTTACTTAACTTTTAAATCGTCATGCATAACACTTTGTCATTAATCTCCAAACTTAACAGTAAACACAATTTTATTTAATACATTATGAAATTAATGGAATGTATTCTATTTAAGTATTAACTGGCTCTATGTAATCAGTTACCAAGAGCCTTCTCTTTTCGCAACTTCATTTTATGCCAACTACCCCAATTAATTTTAATGAATTGATTTTTGAGACAAGAAGCTGGTAGTGGATTTGACAAACTTCCAATAGATGAGTACTTAAAAATTTGCCTCAGCTCAGTTAACAAATGATCACAAAAACTGTAATCAAGATGACAGCATTCGAGACCTAATAATACTGTGATGAAAATAAATTACATGGTAGAATATGTTTTAATGTTTTGCTTGGGCCCAATATTTTATATAATACATAATTATGCTAATTGTCCAACTATGCAACAATCAAACAACTAGTTCATTTTCCTACATACGCATAGTCATTTTCTCATTCTCCATGGTGTGTTAAAGAGAACAATCAGCAAATTGCTTTTGTATATTGTATAATTTTGTTAATACTTTTGTTTATATTTTATACTTATTATTACAAATATGTCATTTGTTGCCTTTCCTTTCGGCTCAATATATCCCAAAATGTGTGTCTAAAGTTAACACAGTTTTGCAATACTCTATCACAAAATCTCTATCTTATACATGTCTATCAGAGATCAGCAAAGTTTTCAAAATTACAATTTGGTTGCTTTGCCAAATTTCTCCTCAAAAATGTTTTTATTATGAATTGATTTATCACAAAGTGCATTAAATCAGATCTATCCTGGCTCACTGTAAAACTTTACAGAGAGTGTATCTCGGTGTACATCACTATGCCTTGCAGCAACATGCATAGCTAGTCCTTCCTGATAGTGAAACAGTTACTGTGCATTAGAATGACAGGCAGGTCACATATATGGACATGCCCATCATCGTGTAGGTCACCAACATTTTTAGCTAACCCCTAACTTAAAGAGGACCTTTCATTACAATAAAAAATCTAAACTAAGCATACAGACATGGAGAGCGGCGCCCAGGGATCTCCCTGCACTTACTATTATCCCTGGGCGCCGCTCCGTTCTCCCGGTATAGGCTCCGGTATCTTCAGATTTTCGGCTCAACTCTCAGGCTACGAGCTGAGCGCTGCGATTGGCCAGCGCTACAGCCTGGGAGAAGGAGACGCCAGCAGGCTCCTCCCAGTTGAGCCAAAAATCTGAAGATATCGGAGCCTATACCGGGAGAACGGAGCAGCGCCCAGGGATAATAGTAAGTGCAGGGAGAACCCTGGGCACCTCTCTCCATGTCTGTATGCTTAGTTTAGATTTTTTATTGTAATAAAAGGTCCTCTTTAACCAAAAGATAAGCATACAGCAGCTTTCAATAAAGAAAAATAAAATGGTGCACGCCTCTGGAGGAGTTGCGTCCTAATGACTCTTTATTGGAACAAAATAAGGACATGCTGGCAGCATCAATAAAGTGGAGAAAGAAAAGGTTCTTTTAATCCATGTTATGGCAGTGAAAACATGCAAACACACGCATTTGAATCCCTTATGTTATGTAGAATGACTGTGTGTCACTATTAGGATTAGTTCACACTTCACTTATTTGGTCAGTTATTGTCAGACCAAAGCAGGTTCGGGTCAAACCCACAGAATAATCTGACCACAGAATCTATTCATGATACCTAATCAGAGATTTGGCTTGGCTCTTTAATTTGGAACACAAAAACTGATAGAAATAATTGACCAAATTACAGAAGTGTGACCTTACAGGTCAATGTTAGCGCCAGGTCTAATTTATCGGCATGGCCCAAGATTCAAGTAATGGCCCCATGACAAGGTTGTCAGCAGTAAGGCTTTGTTCACATCACTGTTTATTTTTCCATTCTTCTGATCTATCAGAAGAACAGCCCAAACAAAGCAGATCCTGTATTTTGAGCATCCGCCTTCTACCCGTCAGTATTTGGTCAGCATTTGATCAGTATTTGTAAGGCAAAAACAGGATTGGGTCCAAAGCAGAGATAAAATGTGATAGAAATATTTTTATCTATTCTGTCTTTTCAACACACTCCTGCTTTTGGCTTCCAAATCATAATAAAATCCTTATGCAAAATACGGACCATGTGATAGTGGCCTCATGCTAGATTTTCATAATTTTTAGCCATTTTCATCTAAAAATTGCTTTATTCATATGAGGAAGAAGTCCTGGATACAGGACTTTATTAACCTCTATCACACGGTCAGTATTTAAAAAAATAATTTCCATCAATATTTGATCAGTATTGGTAAGACAAAAACAGGAGTGGGTCCAAAACAGAGATAACATACGATGGAAATATTTGTATATTGTATGATTTGGAAGCCAAAAGCAGGAGTGTGTTGAAAAATATTTCTATCACATTTTATCTCTGTTTTGGACCCACTCCTGCTTTTGTATTCCAAATTATTATTAAATCCTGATGCAAAATACTGACAGTGTGATATAGGCCATATGGATGCGCAAGCGACAGGACCCTTTTTTTTATTATTATTTTTCTGTTCATTGGACAGATCATAAACAATTATGTCAACACGGCCAAACAGGGACACTAGTGGCCCTGCAACAGACTAGTGAGGGTGGCAAGAGCATGAAGAGTCACAATAGTGGCCTCAGAACAGAGCAGTTAGGGTGGCAACAGCATAAAGAATCACAATAGTGGCTCTGGAACAGAGGGGGGGAGGGGGGCAACAGCAGTGGCAGTAACAGCGCAAAATGGTTGCAGATCACAGAAGGAGCAGATAGTAGTAGAGGCAGCAGGCGTGTGGCATTGGACGAGTGGCAGCATCAGAATAGTGTCAGCAGAATGTGAGCAGAAGCAATGGGCCATTTGCCACAGCTTTCCAGTGTGGCAGCACTACAGTCAGTTCATTTCTGCCAGAATGATCTAGTCTGTTGCATCAGGCACTGGTGTCTGGAAATCCTGGTTGATTGAAGCCTGATTCATCTTTATAAAAGGTCAATCTATCAACGTTTTGCATTGAAAGCAAGTTTTCGTTAGGGTATCTCTGCCACCCGCTACACTAAACACCCGCTCTGATGCTACTTTACTGGCTGGGCAGGAAAGCATTCGAAGGAAAAACTTGGCCAGTTGCAGCCACAATTCAAGTTTGGCTACCCAGTAGTCCAGGGGATCTTGGATCTGAGCTGACAGGGTGCAGTCCAAGTATGCCACCATCTGCTGGTTCAGGCTCTGCTCCATGTCCTGCTGAAGCTGGGTGGTTTCTTCAGACAGCTGAAGAAAACTGCTCATCAGAGACTTAAGACTATAAATTGCTGCTGACTGAGCTTGTGCTGCTCCAGCGCTAACCCCCCCTTCCACTCCAGTAGTCACGGCAGTGGAGGTGAGCTCAGATTCTCCCCGGTTAGACCTTTGTGAGAATTGGCAATGGCGCACATGGGCAGCAACCAACCGAATACAAAGGATATCTCGATAATAGTTGAGTTTTTCATCACTCTCAGAAGGTGTAAAAAAGGCCCACAATTTGGATGGGAAGCAAGGTTCTAACATTGTGGAGAGCAAATGGTCATCCCTCTGCTAAATGGTGATAATGCGGCTGTCACTATGCAAGCAACTCTGGTAAATTCATAGGATTTTCAATAAAATGTGCTTTAAATATATATCAGTTGAAATATGTCACTCTACAGAGCATCTTACCACCTCCCCATGTAGTCAAAGCTGTTACGACAATGAACTGAGGGCAGATACAGATGCACAATGCAGGTAAGGTATAACCATGCAGTAATCCTTGGGGTCGGAGTAGAGTGAAGTAATCTGTGGGGTCAGAGTGGAGTGGAGTGTCTCTCTCACTGACGCACTCACATAGTCTGGCCGCTTAATATAATAATAAACTGCTTGTTCTCAGCGTGTCTCATGGGTTATAGCTGCTTTAGCTTTAACTTATCAATTACTGATATATATGAAACAGAGTTATACATTTAGACTCACTAACAACTAATTATTGATCTACTACCAATATTGGATTAACCAATATGGATACACCTTAATAAAATAAGAATGGTTGGTGATATTAACTTCCTGTTTGTGGCACATTAGTATATGTGAGGGGGGAAACTTTTCAAGATGGGTGGTGACCATGGCGGCCATTTTGAAGTCAGACATTTTGAATCCAACTTTTGTTTTTTCAATAGGAAGAGGGTCATGTGACACATCAAACTTATTGGGAATTTCACAAGAAAAAACAATGGTGTGCTTGGTTTTACCGTAACTTTATTCTTTCATGAGTTATTTACAAGTTTCTGACCACTTATAAAATGTGTTCAATGTGCTGCCCATTGTGTTGGATTGTCAATGCAACCCTCTTCTCCCACTCTTCACACACTGATAGCAACACCGCAGGAGAAATGCTAGCACAGGCCTCCAGTATCCGTAGTTTCAGGTGCTGCACATCTCGAATCTTCACAGCATAGACAATTGCCTTCAGATGACCCCAAAGATAAAAGTCTCTGACCACTTATAAAATCAGTGTGTGAAGAGTGGGAGAAGAGGGTTGCATTGACAATCCAACACAATGGGCAGCACATTGAACACATTATATAAGTGGTCAGAAACTTGTAAATAACTCATGAAAGAATAAAGTTATGTTACAACCAAGCACACCATCGTTTTTTTCTTGTAAAAACTCCCAATAAGTTTGATGTGTGACATGACCCTCTTCCTATTGAAAAAACAAAAGTTGGATTCAAAATGTCCGACTTCAAAATGGCCGCCATGGTCACCACCCATCTTGAAAAGTTTCCCCCCTCACAATATTACCAACCATTCCCATTTTATTAAGGTGTATCCATATAAATGGCCCACCCTGTATTTTATAATAGCAAAGGCTATGATATTAGTGTATTCTGTTATTTTATTGTGTAGCAAATAACTTATTTTATGATACATTTGTGACTCTGAGAACTTTATCCAGATTTCAGTTTGCCTACTATGTTACATTTTTTATTTTGCATTCATTAGACCTGGTACAAGTCTATTGTAGTGCACCCCTATTTCATTCCAATCAGCAATAAACGGTGGGCCACCAATTCCTTTTTTCTATGCAGGATAAATGTGCCTATATATTAGACTGCCTATTTATAAGTAGATAAACTAGGTAAACACACCTATATATTAGATCGCCTGTTGAGACTAAGTCTGATGCACAGTAAGACTATGTATAACATAACAGATTAATAATGAATTGTGTAGCAGGTAAAATAGGTGCACAAGGTGATTACATTGAGCCTGCACTGTTCCTGCAGTCTCCCTATATTCTCCCTACAGTGTCTAAAAATTTTCCCTGCAATGTCTCTGCACTGTCCCTATCAAATAATCTACAATTAAAAGCTTGCTAAAACATTGTTCCTAGCTCTTGCCATGTCTCTCTCTATGCTTAGTTGACAGTCAAATGGTGGCAAACACTCAGGATGAGGCTTTTGTAGGACTGTGACATCACAGGGGATGGATATCTGCTAATTGGCTGGCTGCATGGCATTATCGGTCATACTGGCTTCTTACTTTTACTTTGTAACATGTGTAGCTGCCATTTCAGAGGGAAAAAAACAACTGATTGGTTACCATGAAATACGAGAAAAATTTGGATCCTTGGCAAATTGTATTTTTCCCAAAATTAGGAGTGAAGTCAATTTGTTTCACTTTGTTTCACTGAACACTAATGTCCACATGTAACCACATGTTTATATTTGCATGTGTAATCATGTTGTGGTCATGAGGAATCTGACTCAAGTCTGAGCTAAGGTAATGGTTGACACATCTGTACATGCTTTGAGTGGCTTACAAAAGTCCATCAAATACAGCCCATTCTATATCGATTCAGAAGAAGGAAAAAGAACCACTATGAGGTAATTTCCAGCTATGTATTTTTGGAGTTGAAGAAAAATTCCTTCTCACCACTAATAGTACATGTACCATGCATTTTACTACAGAAAATGTTAGCATTTTATTATGTTTCATAGTCTTATTGCTAGCTTGTTGATGGTAAAGTCGTCTTTCTTCTAAATATAATTAAATGCCCTATTGTCATAGTTATAGGCATAGATATGAAAGATCAGTAAATAGATCTGTGTACTGACCATAGACTTACAGATATACCATATTCACTATATTCAAACTAAATAACTTAATCTTTGTGCTGCTATCAATTGTTAGTCAACTACTGTGCATGGCAGAGTTCTGCTGAGCCAAGAACCACCTGCCAATAGTTAGTGTGCAGAGAGGAGAATACATTGCCAGAGCTGGGCCTGCTGAGAGGTAGAGACCCTGAGCTCTAAAGAGACAGTGAAAAACCCTTGCCTAGAACATAGACCTGCTCTGGACTGCGGGTGTTGACTAAACTGATTAAAGAGGACCTTTCACTAGTTTAAAAACTAACTATATCAGTGGGCAGAGCGGCGCCCAGGGGTCCCCCTGCACTTACTAGAGGGAGCTGCAGACACCGGAGCCTATACCGGGCGAACGGAGCGGTGCCCAGACATACTAGTAAGTGCAGGGGGACCCCTGGGCGCCGCTCTGCCCACTGATATAGTTAGTTTTTAGTTTTTAAACTAGTGAAAGGTCCTCTTTAAGTGCTAATTTCCTGGAAGGAGGCTGCCCTGTGAAATGCAAAAGGTTATGGACCACTTCCAGTAAGAGACTGCAACATGAAAGACCTTAATTTGATACTGTAGATTAAGACCCTGCCTGCCCAGTGTGACCAGCAACCACTCAGCCTGGTACATACTGTGGACTGTAAGTAAATACCCTAATGATTGCACGGCAAGATGCACTCTGGCCATGAATAAAAAGACTGTCCAGTGGCTAGTGGTAAACAGCCCGTGAAGACTGTAGTGTATAGCTTATCTCAATGGAGGGTATCTGCCCGGTTATTATGGGGAAACACCTGGGATAAGTACCCTATGTGTGGCGTACAAATAGTATCCTGCTGAGTGGCAATCAAATGTGGAATCTAAAGACTACCCTGCTAACACCTTTGGATTCCAAATACTATCCAGTTAGAACTACCAATTGAGTTATGAAGAACTGTGTCTTACAGTTCTGTGTGTGTAAACGGCAAGCTCTGTGACACAATATTGTGTGCAACCATTACATTTGTTCCTTCCTTGAGAGACTTATAAATATGCTTGTTGCCTCAATCTGAGCAAAACACTGTTGAAGAGAAGCCTTGGGGTGTCAGTGTGACTGCATTATTAAGTGAGGTACAATGTAATGGTGACACCTGTTAGTTTTTGACCCTCTTACAAGCTGCCCCATCTGTTTACCATAGTAGGAGATCAGATGAATGATAGCGTCACAGGATAACCTTCCATTGTTAGGGCTCATGCACGCTAACATATTTTCTTTCCATGTCCGTTCCATTTTTTTGCGGACTATATGCAGAACCATAGGGGTATTTTATACTGGCACATTATGGGGGCACTATGGGGATATTAGCTCAACTGGGGTCTTTAAAAGGGGGTATTTTTGCACTGGCACATTATAAGGAGACTTATTACTAATGGGGGGCATTATGATGGGCTTTATTACTACTGGGGGGTCTATGGGGAACATGATTACTAGTATGGGCACTATGGGATCATTATTACTTCCGGAGCACAGTAGAGGAATGTTGGGGGCACTGTAGGAGCACTATTACTACCATGTGTGCTCTAGCAGATAATTATTCCTATTGCTAGGACTTTTGGGAGCACTATTACTGTGGGGGCACCTTGGCTCAGTATCAGCTTACCACAATTATTTTTGGGGGACGTTATGTTTACACTATTAGTATCAGGGGCACTATTTGCTGGGCACAGTTATTTTAGGGCACTGTGTGCCAATAATAATTGAAGGGCACTATCTGCATGGTAATACTATTATCAAGGGGTTTATCTGTTTCTGCAGTATAGTATTGGGGAGCACAGCGGCACAGTATTGGGGGTGGTAGGATGATTTGTCCAGAAGATGAGAGGATGATGGAAAAGTAGTAAACTAAGATTTGGTTTATCAAACTGCAGAGATGAGAAATGGCAGAAAAATGGTGGTCTGGTCTGAAGGTCTGAAAGGAGAAGATAAAGAAAGAGAACATCTACATCAAAGAGATGTCACTGGATGTAAGAGGTATGTGGCGCTGTATTACACTGTGTGTAGGGGTGGATGGAGGGGTTAGTAGTACAGTACTATCTGCACATTGTAAGAAAAATAAAAAATAAAAGTAATCTGCAAAATATTATATATTTGTGTGAGAAGTTGTGCTTTTTTAATTTTTACAATAATGATACAGCCTTTTTATTTGATACTTTTGTGCTGATTCTTTTTTTAAAATATATATAGTCACCAGTACCACAACAGCTAAACGTAGTAGTTCTGGTGTCTATAGCATGTCTCTGCAAGGTTATTAATGTAAACACTGCATTTTCAGAAAAAAAGGCAGTATTTACATTACATCCAAGGAACACCTCTACAGGCCATTCAACATTATTAAAGTTTACTACTCTACGAGGTGTGTGGATTTTTATTTTGTGTGTGTGTTGTGGTTGAGGGGTCTTTGCGTGCTAGGGTGTGGGAAGACGGGATCCGGGGGGCCCAAGTAAATTCTTGCCCAGGGTCCAATCAATATTAAACACGGCCCTGCTCATATCCTCACACTAGGTAGAGATTAAATAGACTATATAAATCCTATTGTATTCTTCAAATTAAGATATAAAATATGTGCAAAAATTAAGGCTGATGTCTAAATGTTTTATGTGTTACATTATAGTCTACAGATTTCTTTTGATTCCCTACCAGTAAAAGCAGAACGCACACCTAATGAATGAATTGCATGGGCAATAAATTAAAATGTAATTCATCAAAAGAGTTAAAACGTGGGGCAAACATACTGAAATACATGCATAGGGTCATGGATGGATAAATATGTTGTTTTAGGTGAGAAAGCATCACACTGCAAGCCATGCAAGCATTTAAAAAAAAAAAATTACACTGGCATACATACTGGAATAGCGCCTGGAGCGAGCTGAAAGCAAAACAAAGCATTATGAACTTTAAGGTCTATAAATACTAAAAGGCAGACAGCACAATAAAAATGGTTAACACAACATAAAGGCAATATAAATCACATATAATACCCATTGGGCTGATGTGAAATGAATACTCTTGGCTGTACATTGACCTTTAGTAGTGGTGGGATGTTTTGGACCCTCTGCCATTTACAGCTGTGACTAGGTAATTATTTTGAGTATCTATAAATACACACCCTAGGTACAGACATGAATTAGATATACATTATGATAAGCCCAGAAGAATGAGTTGTACATTAGATAATTATTTTTCATTAGTACTATTATTTTAAATGAGGCTGTTCATAAATGTCACAAATTAAACCTGTCAAAAATTATACTTCTTGGCTAAAGAATTATCACAAGTTTTAATTGAATACTTTTTCTACCTGACAGAATAGCTGAATAGATTTCATGAACAGAGCGCTGTGCAGGAGCTTGTTTCTTGTTGTTGCTCTTTTTTTCTATGGAAGTTACATAATCTGCAGTTCAGGTTAGAACATACGCTGTATTGGTGCACTGTAACTTTAAATTTATTTTGCAGTTATATTGGAAATAATTTAAAGTGGTCATCTCATAAAGATCTCTGTCTTTAAGCCCTATTAGGTTACATAGACATCATAGAGGTGTATCTGACGCTTACATTTTTGGACACTTTTGGCAGCACATTTTTTTTATTGTTGTGTTTTACCTATTTTGGGCTGAAATTATTATTTTTCACTTTGTCTTTATTATACATTTTCAACAATGTTTCCTCTATTGCTCTCACTGTTTTCACAGACTGTTGCTTCTCCTTCTCAGTGAATCTGCTTATCAAACTGATAAGACTAGCTTAAAGGGGTTGTCTGGGTTCAGAGCTGAACCCGGACATCCCTCTATTTTTACCCAGGCCGCCCCCCTGACTTGAGCATCGGAGCAGTTCATGCTCCGATGCTCTCCTTTGCCCTGCGCTAAATTGCGCAGGGCAAAGGCATTTTTTGGAGATCCGGTGACGTACCGGGGCTCTCCATGGGGCTGCCAGGAAGTCTGGTGACATCACCGGCACTGATGGGTGGGATTTAGCGCTGCCCTAGCCAGTAAAATGGCTAGGGCAGCGCTAAAGCATGCCCATCAGAGCCGGTGACGTCACCGAACATACTGCCGGGCAGAAGTTTCCGCCCGGCAGTGTGTTATGATAAACAAAAGAGCCCGTGCCCTGTGCGATTTAGCACAGGGCAAGGGAGCGCATGAGATGCTCCGATACTATCCTCAGGGGGATTACCTGGGTGAAAATAAGGGTATGTCCGGGTTCAGCTCTGAACCCGGACAACCCCTTTAAATGAGCTACCAGTGACTAGAAATAAGGGCTCATGCACACAAACATATTTTCTTTCCATGTCCATTCCATTTTTTTTGTGGACCGTATGCGGAACTATTCACTTTAATGGGTCCGCAAAAAAAAAAAACAGAAGTTACTCCATGTGCATTCCATTTTCGTATATGTCCGTATTTCCGTTCTGCAAAAAAAATAGAACAGATAGTACTGTTCTATGAAGGGCCAGCTGTTCCGTTCTGCTAAATACTGAATGCACACGGATGTCATCAGTATTTTTTGCGGATCTGTTTTTTTGCGGACTGCAAAATACATGCGGTCGTGTGCATGAGCCCTAAGGGTTACAGATTGAGCCATCAATCAGCCATCAGATTACAGACTCACTGAGAAACAGTCTCCAGATGCATTGAAACTGAAGGCTGGAGAGGGAAAACTGCAGAAAATTTTTAATAAAGACCAATTGAAAAAAGATTTTAGTCCAAAATAAATAGAATGTAATAAAAAGATTACCCCAAAGGTGTCCATAATATTTAAGACCCTCTCTATAAGCCAGCCAAGAAACTGCCAAGTTAAAGAGTTTCCCTCTTTACAGACCCAGACCATTCATGTGTTGCATGATCTGTCATTCAGTTAAATATTTTGCATGTAACTCTACAATGTAGAACAATGGAATTGGTACTCCTGTGCAATTGACTTAAGTTCAGCTATCTTAAGTGAAGAAGTTGTCTTCATACAATATGTAGTACGTGGGTAGCATGATGGTTTAGTGGTTAGCGCTGGGGTCCTAGGTTCGAATCCAACCAAGGGCAACATCTGCATGGAGTCTGTATGTTCTCTGTTTGCATGGATTTCCTCTGGGTACTCCAGTTTCCTCCCACACTCCAAAGACATACTGAGAGGGAACTTAGATTGCGAGCTTTTGGGGACAGCCTGATGCTAATGTCTGTAAAGCACTGTGAAATATAGTAGCGCTATATAAGTGCGTATAATAAATTAATGTGCATGCCTTTTCTATAAATTGCTGACTATGTAATAGAAGAATGAACTGAATCCAATTTTACTCCCCTCTCTGGATCAAAGAGGGAACACTGGCAGGAGATCACTCTGCATGATATCCATTACAAAATCTTAGTTTGTCCCACAATTTAAACTAATCACTTATCTACAGTTTAGGTGATACATATATGATCATTGAGGTTCTTAGCTCTAGGAATGTTGAAGAGAGGCAGAGTACACCACTCTGCTATGTCTGACAGTCCTATAGAGTTGAATAAAGTGACATTGACATGCACATGCCCTACCACCAATCCATTCATATGATCCTAGCTATCAGAACCCCAACAATCACAAACTAATTCCCTACCCTGCAGAGGGGTGGCAAGCTTGAATCCTGAGACAATCCCTTTAAGAGTAGAAAGTTTTTGTCAACAATTAACTAAAATACTCACAGACCAAAAGTTTGGACACACCTTCTCATTCAAAGAGTTTTCTTTATTTTCATGACTATGAAGGCATCAAAACTATGAATTAACCCATGTGGAATTATATACATAACAAACAAGTGTGAAACAACTGAAAATATGTCATATTCTAGGTTCTTCAAAGTAGCCACCTTTTGCTTTGATTACTGCTTTGCACACTCTTGGCATTCTCTTGATGAGCTTCAAGAGGTAGTCCCCTGAAATGGTCTTCCAACAGTCTTGAAGGAGTTCCCAGAGATGCTTAGCACTTGTTGGCCCTTTTGCCTTCACTCTGCGGTCCAGCTCACCCCAAACCATCTCGATTGGGTTCAGGTCCGGTGACTGTGGAGGCCAGGTCATCTGGCGCAGCACCCCATCACTCTCCTTCTTGGTCAAATAGCCCTTACTTTCAAAGTTTTCCCAATTTTTCGGCTGACTGACCTTCATTTCTTAAAGTAATGATGGCCACTAATACAAATTCTAACAGTCTATTCAGTAGGACTATCAGCTGTGTATCCACCTGACTTCTCCTCAACGCAACTGATGGTCCCAACCCCATTTATAAGGCAAGAAATCCCACTTATTAAACCTGACAGGGCACAACTGTGAAGTGAAAACCATTTCAGGGGACTACCTCTTGAAGCTCATCAAGAGAATGCCAAGAGTGTGCAAAGCAGTAATCAAAGCAAAAAGTGTCTACTTTGAAGAACCTAGAATATGACATATTTTCAGTTGTTTCACACTTGTTTGTTATGTATATAATTCCACATGTGTTAATTCATAGTTTTGATGCCTTCAGTGTGAATCTACAATTTTCATAGTCATGAAAATAAAGAAAACTCTTTGAATGAGAAGGTGTGTCCAAACTTTTGGTCTGTACTGTATATATAATTAGACTATTAAAATTCACAAGCTTCAAGTCAGTTCATTTCCTTTCATATGGACAAACAAAACAACCAGCAAAGCTGATGGCTATGTATTATTTAGTTGCTCCTATAAGGACAGATGCATTCCCAACAGTGTCTATTAGATAAAAAGTAGAAAAAAACCTCATGCTACAAAGATAATTTTTATGAAAATAAAATATGTCATAACGCCAGGGGCATACTTAACACCTGTTAGGCTTCAAACTGTCCTCTCTACAATATTTATAATTATAAGTCAGATTTAATTTTCATCATGTATTATACATAGTGGAGGCTATTCTTGTAATGTTTAATCTGCAAACAGAGATAATTAGATATAAAGGGGTTGTCTGGTTTCTTATCGGTCATTAATATCAGATCGGTGGGAGTCCAACCTATCAGCACCCCAACGATCAGCTGTTTGAAAAGACCTCAGCGCTCTTATGAAGAGCCAGCTCCCCTTGTGTGAGCGCTGATTTCGCTTCACTGTTTACCTGCTAGGCATCAACACTGCAGCGGTGAGCAGTGTAACTACAGTACAGCTCCGCCATCCCATTTACTTGAATGGTAAGCAGCAGTTGTAGTTACACTCTATCCCATTCAAGTGAAAGGTATGAAGGAGCTGCAACTACACTGCTCAATGCTGCAAAATATTCATGAAGAGGCCAGTGCTGCAATCTCTTCAAAACGCTGGTGGCACGGAAAGGGGCTGGAAGTCGCACCTCGCTGATCTGATATTGTTGACCTAGATAAGTCATCAATATCAGAAACTGGAATACCCCTTTAAGTCACCATGGATTCATGTGTGAAAATGTAGCCAGGTATTCTACTGAGGACCTAACACCTAATTGTATGCAATGGACACCTTCTGAATGTATGCAATGGACATTGCATGCTACCCTATGATATCACAGTTTAAGTGTCATAGGGTTTATACAATTTAGCCTTCTTAATCACTAAACATACATATGGTTGTCTTGCAGGAGGCCCAATAGCAATTTAACAGTTTAATAATCAGTACATCCTTATGAAGCGTACGTGTCTTCTCCATTCTGTTCCAATCCATTTTTCTAAACCATTTGTACAAACAGAGAAAGGTAATTACATATGGGAAATGTGATCACAATGAGAAACAACAAGAAGCAACAGCATTGATGACAAAGACAAAGAAGTCAGGTCTACAGTACTCTACACTTTCGACTATGAACAAATCATCAAACAAATAGAACTAGCAGTCTTGATATATAATAGTAACCAATGTAGCTGGATATTCCACTGGCACTTGTGCCCCGCTCCTCCATGTTAGGCTGTGGTATCACAGCAGAACCGCACAAACTGCTGCACACAACATGTAAATTATAGAACAATCTCTATGATACCGCACACTACCTTCCCCAAATTAGATATGATCCCCCTGCTGAAAGAAACCCAGAGTAGTACAACCAGCTTCTATTCCAAATTACATTACTGATAGTTTCTTTCTCTGCGGGATCTGTCTTTCTCTAAATGTTGTCTGTGTGAGACTCACGCTGAGACCAGGGCCCGCTTTTAACAAGGGGCAGCTGCCTCTTGAGCCCTGCTAGCCACTGCCCTGGGTGTCAGGCTGTCAGCTACACAGAGGGGTGCTGCCATGCCATGCCTGCCTGCTGCCACTCCAGGCAGCGAACTGTGAGAGCTGTGATTCTCTTAGGAGAAAGGACCTTAGATGACATCATCACCATGTGACCAGTAACCTAGCAATATTACTGGTCACATGGCTATGAGGTAATCAAAGGTCCTTTCTTTCTACCAGGAGTGTTGCTGCAGGAGAAGTTTGCCTTAACTGTGGAGCTTTTTTTTGTGAAGATTACATCAGGAAAAGGTGACAGGAGCTGTTATACTAATATACTGTAAGCTATTGTATACTGTGGGGTGCTATACTGCTCTACTGTATACTTTTGGGGTGCTGTATACTGTGGGGGGCATTATACTGTGGGGGCTGTATAGTTTGGGGTGCTGTATACTGTGGGGTGCTTTATACTGTGCGGGGCTGTATATTTTGGGGTGCTTTATACTGTGGGGTGCTATCCTGCTCTACTGTATACTGCGGGGTACTGTATTCTGTGGGTGCTGTATACTGTGAGGTGCTGTATTCTGTATAGTTTGGGGTGCTGTATACTGTATACCGTGAGGTGCTGTATACCGTGAGGTGCTGTATATTGTGGGGTGCTATACTGCTCTACTGTATACTGTGGGGTGCTGTATACTGTATATTGTGAGGTGCAGTATTCTGTATAGTTTGGGGTGCTGTATATTGTCTACTGTGAGGTGCTGTATACCGTGAGGTGCTGTATACTGTGGGTGCTGTATATTGTGGAGTGCTATACTGCTCTACTGTATACTGTGGGGTGCTGTATACTGTGGTAGGCTGTATGCAGTGGGGTGCTGTATACTGTGGGGTGCTATATACTGTGGGGGGCTGTATATTGTGGGGGGGCTATATATTGTGGGGGGCTGTATAGTGTGGGGTGCTGTATAGTGCATAGTTTGGGGTGCTGTATATTGTGAGGTGCTGTATATTGTGAGGTGCTGTATATTGTGGGGTGCTATACTGCTCTACTGTATACTGTGGGGTGCTGTATACTGTGGGGTGCTATACTGCTCTACTGTATACTGTGAGGTGCTGTATACTGTGGGGTGCTGTATATTGTGGGGTGCTATACTGCTTTACTATATACTGTGAGGTGCTGTATACTGTATAGTGTGGGGTGCTGTAAAGTGTGGGGTGCTGTATACTGTATAGTGTGGGGTGCTATACTGCATACTGTGGGGTTCTGTATACTATATGGTGCTATAGTGCATACTGTGGGGTTCTGTATGCTAAAGGGTGCTATACTGCATACTGTAGGGTTCTGTATACTATAGAGTGCTTTACTGCATACTGGGGGGTGCTGTATACTATAGGGTGCTATACTGCATGCTGTGGGGTGCTGTATACTATAGGGTGCTTTACTGCATACTGTGGGGTGCTGGGGTGCACTGTAATGCTAGGGTGAGCCGAGCCCCGGTCTCCTTCCTGCACAGCGGTGCCCACTTCCAGCCTGAGCCCAGCTGCCCAGAGCACTGATCCTGAGCTGCTGGAGTCTTCAGAACTGGAAGCATTTACAGTCATTCACTGTACTCTACCAGGTGTGTGGATTTTTTGTGTGTGTTGTGGTGGAGGGTGTGATTGCATGCTAGTGTGTGGGAAGGCGGGATCCAGGGGGCCCAAGTAAATTTTTGCCCAGGGTCCAATCAATATTAAAGATGGCCCTGGCTGAGACGGACGGATCTGTTATCTAGGCTATGGATTGCGCCCCGGCTGGTGGCGCGATTCTGTTTGTTCAGAATTGCAACTCGCACTCTCAAGGAGCAACTAGCGACGTCACTATGCAACTATGAATGGTTGTGAGTGACAAACTTCTTTCGGACAATGCACTGTCCTTTGTCAGGGAAACTAGCTGGCACTCCCAGATACCTTACATATATACACTCTCTTAATTATTCTGCTTTAACCCCTTGCCTGCTGCCTCATAGTGTATTGCGTTGCCCTTGGTGACAAGAGCATATACCACTTTCACTACATTTTTATCACTCCACATTCATATTCAAATGCAAGCAGTTCTATTTCAGCATTTAAACTAACAGGTGCCAAAGTGTTCATATTGAAGATCCATTTTGTTTCTGATCTAGACATATTTTTAACATAGTCACCTCCCCTTTTATCCTAACTACTTCTATCCCACAAAATTTCCTTCATTTTTCTCTTTATAATGTGGTGACAATGCCCTTCAAACTTCCTTTGAATTGTATACATGTTCCCCCATCCTTTTCTTTCATGTTTCACGTTCTTATTATTTGTGGCCATGCATCTTCTCGTGGATGCCACTATATTTCCTATGTTTTTTGCCTTTCGGTAGACGAATCTCGGTAAATTAGGGATTAGTGATGAGCGAGCACCAAAGTGTTCGGGTGTTCGGGTACTCGGTCCGAACACATAGCGATATTCGTGCGCTCGGCCGAGCACCCGAGTATAATGGAAGTCAATGGGAGTTGACCAGGCACCCCCTGCTCGGATGAGGGGAGGGTGCCTGGTTCATAGGAAAAGGTCTGGAAGTGATGGAAACACCTCTGAAATCGATCAGGAACAGCAGGGGAACCATGTCTGAATGCATCTTGGACTCCATCGTCGCTGCTGGGAACCATGTTGTACGCCAATCTTACAGACCGACAAAAAAACGCCCAACTTCCCCGCCAAAAAAATAATAATAACTTTTTAGACGAAAAATTGTTAGGAAACATTCTTTCCTGTATATTCAATTGCATATACAGTGTAAGTGCTGCCAAAAATTACAAGGAAGAAGCACTCCGATACAGCCTGTATATCACATAAAGGAGGGCCTCATTCACATGGTGCTACAATTGTTCAGGTACACTGCTACAATCCTAAAGTCTATGCACTAAGTGAAAGGGCTGCCTAATATTACAAGGAACTGGCACTCCAATACACCCTTTATTACACATAAAGGAGGGCATCATACACACCCTTAAAAAATTATCCTTGATGGCCTGCTGGTGACCCTCCAAAACATTTGGAGCGAGGGCTTGCTGGTGACCTTATAAAATATTAGGGGCGAGTGCCTGCTGCTGAGCTGACCTTCTAAAACATTATATGTGAGGGCCTGCTGTTCAGCTGACGCTCTAAAACATTATATGTGAGGGCCTTCAGGTGAGCAGACCGCATAAAACATTACAGGTGAGGGCCTACAGGTGAGCAGACCGTATAAATCATTAGAGGTGAGGGCCTACAGGTAAGCAGACCATATAAAACATTGGGGTTGAGGGCCTGAAGGTGAGCGGACCCTATAAAACATTGTAGTGAGGGCCTACAGGTGAGCAGACCATATAAAATATTAGAGATGAGGGCCTACTGGTGAGCAAACTGTGTAAAACGTTGAAGGTGAGGGCCTGAAGGTGAGCGGACCCTATAAAACATTGTAGTGAGGGCCTACAGGTAAGCAGACCGTATAAAAGATTGGAGGTGAGGGCCTGAAGGTTAGCTGACCCTATAAAACATTGTAGTGAGGGCCTACAGGTGATCAGACCATATAAAACATTGGAGGTGCGGCCTGAAGGTGAGCGGACCCTATAAAACATTGCAGCAAGGGCATATATACTGTATGGAAGAGGAGGAGGAGGATGAGAAAAGAAGATTCAAACATATACCCTTTTTTTGCAGTGAAAAGGGTGCATCTGAATCTTGTAGATTGAGTACCGTATTTTCCGGCGTATAACACGACTTTCTAACACTAGAAATTATTTTCAAAAGTCGGGGGTCGTCTTATACGCCGGGTATACTCAGATCTGATGGTATATTCTAACCCCCAGGCGTTCCCATGGTGACGGGGACGCTTGCCTGGGGGGATCCCAATATTTGCTGACTATCTTCTTAAAGTACATTGCTTGGCCATTATATGAGTGGAATTGTTGTTTCTTCCTTCCTATGTTTTTATTTTTATTATCTCTTTATCTTCAAGTAAGAAATTTAGTTGTCCTATTTCTATATTTTGCTCTATCAGTTTTTCATTGCTTTAACCCTTAGATTCAAACTTTTTTTTGTATATGTTCTGCCTCTCTTTTTATTCTTCCACTTTCGTGCAGTTCCTTTTTATACGTAGGACTTGGCTTCTCAGTATATTTTCTAACCATCGCGGTAAGACAACGATTCCTACGCAATGACCAATGATCTCTGTGTATCATTGCAGCCATTCAAATATCATTCCTAGG
Organism: Bufo bufo; assembly: GCF_905171765.1. Lineage (NCBI taxonomy): Eukaryota > Metazoa > Chordata > Amphibia > Anura > Bufonidae > Bufo > Bufo bufo. The sequence continues at coordinate 88,448,991 of NC_053394.1, forward strand.
CAGCACTCCTTAAAAGCTTAGAAAACGCTTTTAGGAAATGCTTTTATCTAAAAGGTACATTAAAGAATAATAAACTAGAGTCCTAATAAACTAGAGTCCCTTTATGGTACAGATTTAACAATTGTTAAATGGACAGGCGGCACACCACCGCAAGTGTAATGCACTTACTAGACAAGTCAAATATGCTACTATCGTAGCACATATGCCATGTAACCTTTGCTATGTCAAGATGTTTAAAGGCAATTACGGCTAGAGAAGGAGTTGCATAAAGCGTTGACCAAGAAATATGGACATTTCCAATTGCTTAGGCCAAGTTCACTCTTCAGTTATTTGATCAGTTATTTCCATCAGTTATTGTGAACCAAAACCAGGTGTGGGTCAAAAACACAGAACAGGTGCAGATTTTTCCATTGCACCTTACCTCTGTCTAGGCTTCACTACTGGTTTTGGCTCACAATAACTGATGGAAATAACTGATTAAATAACTGAAGTATGAACTTGGCCTTAGTGGTGCAAGCCTTAATGATTAAATATATTCCATACCCAGTATAACACAGAAAGGTGATAGGAATTGATTGGACAAAACACCCTTTAAAAGGGTTATCTCATATAGACAGGCATAGGGCATATGAAAACCATGGAGGAAGTTCCCTGCTATATACTTCCCTCAATAACTCAGAATGACCTTTGATATTTTCATGCATTTTTATATATTTATATATACCTCCATTTGCTTTATTGCCCATTTGACTCAAAAAAGGCCTCAAAGTTGCATCTGTCAAAGCTCCCTATGCTTCCCTTGATGTGACTACTGCAGGGACATGCCTGGATGACAATAGCTAAAAAAATAATAATATACCTTTGAAATACATAAAAAAAGATCCCCACTGTCACTCCCCAACATCAACAGATGAAAAAATATATTTCTATGCACCAATAAAATATACAGTCAGGTCCATAAATATTGGGACATCGACACAATTCTAAGATTTTTGGCTCTATACACCACCACAATGGATTTAAAATGAAATGAACAATATGTGCTTTAACTGCAGACTGACCTGAATCCGATTTAGCATACATTTCACTTGCTGAAGACAAAACTGAAGGGAAAATGCCCCAAGAACAAGCAGTAACTGAAGACAGTTACAGTAGAGGCCTGGCAGAGCATCACCAGGGATCAAACCCAGCATCTGGTGATGTCTATGAGTTCCAGACTTCAGACTGTAATTGACTGCAAAGGATTTGCAACCAAGTATTAAAAAGTGAAAGTTTGATTTATGATTATTATTCTGTCCCATTACTTTTGGTTCCTTAACAAGTGGGAGGCACATATGCAAACTGTTGTAATTCCTACACCGTTCACCTGATTTGGATGTAAATAACCTCAAATTAAAGCTGACAGTCTGCAGTTAAAGCACATCTTGTTCGTTTCATTTTAAATCCAATGTAGTGGTGTATAGAGCCAAAAATGTTACAATTGTGTCAATGTTCCAATATTTATGGACCTGACTGTAGGCTAGAATACTTCATGAGATGATCTTCAGTCTTTCAAATTTGTCGCCTTCTTAGCTCAATATACATTGTAAAAATTCTTTAGACTTGACATAAGTGGATTTTGTTAGTAGGTCCTTTGATCGCCAATTAGGGAAATATGCTTTACTTATAGAAAGAATATAAGGTCATTCCTAAATTAAAATAAAATGTAGCTAAAAGATTTGCTAGAAACCATACTAACTACAAGGTAGTTCATGCGTGCTGTTAACCTCTGCTAGAAACAGTTTTTCTCAACTATCATTGTATTAATTCAGGTTAATTAAATTGATGGCATTTAAACACATTTTGATAAGGAATAAGTGAGGGGAAGCTGAACCTCTGTTCATCTTTAGCCGATAATTTTATTTCTCCTTTTAATGGCGGAATATACTTATGATAATGTTTCATTCCCATTATTTTTTTAAACTTTAACATCTTGAAAAACTGTTTTGCACATGATTCTATGTCACCACAAACCAATTAAATAGCAAAAATGTCAGAAAAGTCCCTTTCTGCCATGATTTGGACTGTTCATTAAAATTTCAAGTTGTCATTCCAAAAATGGGCTATTGAAATTGCATACAATGCTGCATACTGAGCCGTATTTGGATTATAGGAGCCTATTAGTATATTACGCACTGATTCTCTGACACTTTAGTCCAACCATCAAGTGGGCCGCTAATTCGTTTATGTACATGTTTTATGTACCTTTAATTTTCCTTGAATTTCGTTAAGGTCTCCGAAACCTTACAATACAAATGTAATATTTTGTCATACTAGCAAAACCTATGAAAAGCTGTAGCTCACATCAGAACTCTTAGGAAGTCACACATAGGTGCATAATGTATACATCACCCGACAGAGTATCACAATATCTTGCTTTAAAAAAATAAAATAAAAAAAAACAACACACACCACACATCTTGAAATATTGTATGTCGAGCCAAGAGAAAAGGTGTGGGAAGACACATGTATATAGTTAAAAATGATTGTAAAGCAGCATATTACGGTACAGTTCCCACAACATCTAGCACCTTTATACTTTATACGCCGGCATCGCTATGCAAGCCGATGCCGGCGAATTTTGCCCCTTCTATGCCATCATCAGCTCTGACTGCGGCATAGAAGGGATTTGCAGCTGGTTAGGAAGCCCATCGGGTCCCTGCGCTGCTTGGGCGGGGATCCAATGGGTGAGAAGGCAGCCCGATGTCATACAGAGGCTGCCCAATGCCTTGCACGGCATCGGGACCTGCTTTCTATGGGTGGCCAGGAGATCAAGCCTCAGGCTGGGTCTCATAGGCAACCTGTTAGTGTATTACTCAGTGCAACAGGCAATTAATTACAATACAGATGTATTGTAATGCATTGCAGAGGGGATCATACCCCCAAAAGTAAAGTCCCAGAATGGGATAGAAATAAAGTTAAAAAAAGAGTTTTCAAGTAAAAAAAACAAAACTAAAAAAAACACCCCTTTCCCCTGATTTTATATTAAAAAATAGAAAAAGATATTGCTGCATCCGTAATGACCCTCTCTATAAATATATCACATGATCCACCTAGTCCGATAAACACCGTAAAAAAATAAAAACTGTTTTTAAAAAAAGCTATTTTTGTCACCTTACATCACAAAAAGTGCAACACCAGGCGATCAAAAAGACTAATGCCCCCAAAATTATACCAATAAAACCTTCACCTCATCCTGCAAAAATAAAGCCCCTACATTAGACAATCACCCAAAAAAAAAAAAAAAACCTACAGCTCTCAGAACATTTTCTGCTTCAAAAATGCAATTATTGTGTTAAAGTGAAAAAAATAAAAAACGTATTCATATTAGGTATCGCTGCGTACATAACAACCAGCTCTATAAAAATATCACATGAACTAACTCCTCAAGTGAACACCTTAAAAAAATATTAATAAAAACAGTGCCAAAAAAGCCATTTTTTGTCACCTAACATAATTTAAAGTGCAACACCAAGCGAATAAAAAGGTGTATGCCCCCAAAATAGAACCAAGCAAACAGTCATCTCATCCCGCAAAAAATGAACCCCTACCTAAGACAATCGGTCAAACAATAAAAAAAACGATGGCTCTCAGACTATAGAGACGCTAAAATATTTTTGGGGTTTCAAAAATGCTATTATTGTGTAAAACTTAAATAAATAAGAAAAATTATACATATTAGGTATTGCCATGTCCGTAACGACCTTCTCTATAAGAATATCATGTGACCTAATTCCTCAGGTGAACGCTGTAAAAATAAATAAATAAAAACTGTGCCAAAACAACCAGTATTTTTGGCCACCTTGCCTCATAAAGTGTAATAATGAATGATCAAAGAATCATATGTACCCAAAAATGGTACCAATAAAAATGTCAACTCTTCCTGCAAAAACTTTGACCCTGCACAAGACGATTGGCAGAAAAAAAAATGGCTTTCAGAAAATGGAGACACAAAAACATATATATTTTTTTTTAAATGCTTTATTATGTAAAACTGAAACAAACAAATAAAGTAGACATTTATTATATCACCGCGTCCGTAACAATGAACATTGTAAAAAAGTGCCAAAACAGCCATTTTTTTGTTACCTTTCCTCACAAAAAACGCAATATAGAGCGATTAAAAATCATATGTACCCAAAAATAGTACCAATAGAAATGTCACCTTATCCCCTAGTTTCCAAAATGGGGTAACTTTCGCGAGTTTCTACTGTAAGGGTGCATCAGGGGGCCTTCAAATGGGACATGGTTTCTAAAAACCTGTCCAGCAAAATCTGCGTACCAAAAACCATGCAGCAGTCCTCTCCTTCTGTGCCCTTTTGTGCGCCCTTACATAAGTTTACGATCACATGTGGGGTGTTTCTGTAAACCACAGAATCAGAGTAATAAATGTTGGGTTTTGTTTGGCTGTTAACCCTCGATGTGTTAAAGAAAAAAATTGATTAAAATGAAAAATCTGCCAACAAAAGTGAAATTTAGAAATGTCATCTCCATTTTCCTTTAATTCTTGTGGAACACCTAAAGGGTTAACAAAGTTAGTAAAATCAGTTTTGAGTAACTTGAGGAGTGAAGTTTCTACAATGGGGTCATTTATGGGGGGTTTCTATTATGTAAGCCCCACAAAGTAACTTCAGACCTGAACTGGTCCTTAAAAAGTGGGTTTTGGAAATTTTCTTACATTTTTTTAGAATTGCTTCTAAAATTCTAAGCCTTCTAACGTCCCCCAAAAATAAAATGACATTTACAAAATGATGCAAACCTAAAGTAGACATATGGGGAATGTTAAGTGATGAATATTTTATGAGATATCACTTTCTGTTTTAAAAGCAAAGAAAATTTAGAAATAAAAATTTTGAAAATTGCAACTTTTTTAAATTTGGGGTAAATTTGGTATTTTTTCATAAATAAAGGTGAGATATATTGGCTCAAATTTATGACTGTCATGAAGTACAGTCTGTCACAAGAAAACAATCTCAGAATGGCTTGGTTAAATAAAAGTATTCTAAAGTCATTACCACATAAAGTGACATATGTCAGATATGCAAAAAATGGCCTGTGCAGGAAGGTAAAAACTGGTCTGGGGTAGAAGGGTTTAACATATAAATACATATATTTAATATATTAATGCCCATTGTCCATTCAGCAGCCTCCCTTTCCTGATGCCTAAAGGTACAGATCTACTGTGCTCATTGGTAAATCCAGCTCTGCCAATATAACAAAATGATATGTTGGCTCAAATTGAGATAAAATTCTGGCACAGAGGCTGTGTGCCACATTGGTTAGCCTCATGTATGGTGCTGCGAGTACTCAATATACAGTGCCATATATGTGAGGTGCTGTCATTGTGCTGGCTCAAGAGCTATGCCTGTACCATCATCACTTGTGGGTTGCAGCTGCATTATTTAGGTGGCACCCTGCTCTCACTACTAGGATCTGAGTTAAAGGGGTTGTCTAGGCTTTTTAATATTGATGACCTAGGTCATCAATATCAGATCGGAGAGGTCCGACACCCCGAACCCCCGCCGATCAGCTGTAAGGGGAGAGGGCGCATGCAGTGCACTCTTGCTGTCTCCCTCCTCTCTCCCTGTCTGCTGCTGCAGTCCCATAAACATACAGCAGTGGACAGAAAGAGAGAAGGCAGACGACAAGTATGCAGTGCGTGCATCGTCTCCCCGTACAGCTGATCGGCGGGGGTGTCGGCTGTCAAACCCTCGCTGATCTGATATTGATGATCTATGCTAAGATGAATATTAAGGCCTTTTATGGGTTGATCAGTTAAAAAAAAAAAAGTACTTACCTTATCTGTTTGAGCACAAAGAGGCCGCCGCGACCATGTTGCTTGAAGATCCAGCATGAAATCTCACACGCTGGCCGGCCTGGTGACATCTTACGTAAGTATGATTTTTTTTACCCCCATTTCAGAAAAAAAAATATTCCCTGAAATTCGGATCAAAATCCACTTCGGATACTTTGATTTGCTCAACACTAATCATAACCACTATCAGTGAAAGGATTGTACAGGTTTAGAAAAACATAAATGCTCTATTCCATAAACAGTATCACACCTGTCCATGGGTCATCTGATATTGCAGCTAAACTGAAGTAAATAAAGCTGATCTTCAATACCACACACAATGTATGGCCGATTTTACACAAGCTTATTCAGTACGAGAAATACGCTCTGTGTGTCCGAATTATTTCCTGTCCAGAATGCTGCTCCTTTGAAATGGACCAACGCCATTATACTGATTTATAATGCTGTTCATTCCTATTCAACCTCAGCTCTAATGATTTGTACTGATGGCATTATGTAAGTAAAATTCCTTAGAGTTGAGGTTGGGCAGGAACACACAGCATTATAAATCATTATAATGCTGTGGTTCCATGTCATAGGAGCATAGGTTTTGCAAGAAGGCAGTTATGTTTTCAAGCTATGTTTTCTAGTTATGTACAACCTCTCTCTCTCTCTCTCTCTCTATATATATATATACATATATATATATATATATATATATATATACACGCATATATATATATACAAACCGGATTCCAAAAAAGTTGGGACACTAAACAAATTGTGAATAAAAACTGAATGCAATGATGTGGAGATGGCAAATGTCAATATTTTATTTGTAATAGAACGTAGATGACAGATCAAACGTTTAATCCGAGTAAATGTATCATTTTAAAGGAAAAATACGTTGATTCCAATTTTCACGGTGTCAACAAATCCCAAAAAAGTTGGGACAAGTAGCAATAAGAGGCTGGAAAAAGTAAATTTGAGCATAACGAAGAGCTGGAAGACCAATTAACACTAATTAGGTAAATTGGCAACATGATTAAGTATAAAAAGAGCTTCTCAGAGTGGCAGTGTCTCTCAGAAGCCAAGATGGGTAGAGGATCACCAATTCCCACAATGTTGCGCAGAAAGATAGTGGAGCAATATCAGAAAGATGTTACCCAGCGAAAAATTGCAAAGACTTTGCATCTATCATCATCAACTGTGCATAACATCATCCGAAGATTCAGAGAATCTGGAACAATCTCTGTGCGTAAGGGTCAAGGCCGTAAAACCATACTGGATGCCCGTGATCTCCGGGCCCTTAAACTACACTGCACCACAAACAGGAATGCTACTATAAAGGAAATCACAGAATGGGCTCAGGAATACTTCCAGAAACCATTGTCAGTGAACACAATCCACCGTGCCATCCACCGTTGCCAGCTGAAACTCTACAGTGCAAAGAAGAAGCCATTTCGAAGCAAGATCCACAAGCTCAGGCGTTTTCACTGGGCCAGGGATCATTTCAAATGGAGTGTGGCAAAATGGAAGACTGTTCTGTGGTCAGACGAGTCACGATTCCAAGTTTTTTTTGGAAATCTGGGACGCCATGTCATCCGGACCAAAGAGGACAAGGACAACCCAAGTTGTTATCAACGCTCAGTTCAGAAGCCTGCATCTCTGATGGTATGGGGTTGCATGAGTGCGTGTGGCATGGGCAGCTTGCATGTCTGGAAAGGCACCATCAATGCAGAAAAATATATTCAGGTTCTAGAACAACATATGCTCCCATCCAGACGTTATCTCTTCCAGGGAAGACCCTGCATTTTTCAACAAGATAATGCCAGACCACATTCTGCATCAATCACAACATCATGGCTGCGTAGGAGAAGGATCCGGGTACTGAAATGGCCAGTCTGCAGTCCAGATCTTTCACCTATAGAGAACATTTGGCGCATCATAAAGAGGAAGGTGCAACAAAGAAGGCCCAAGACGATTGAACAGTTAGAGGCCTGTATTAGACAAGAATGGGAGAGCATTCCTATTTCTAAACTTGAGAAACTGGTCTCCTCGGTCCCCAGACGTCTGTTGAGTGTTGTAAGAAGAAGGGGAGATGTCACACAGTGGTGAAAATTGCCTTGTCCCAACTTTTTGGGGATTTGTTGACACCATGAAATTCTGATTCAACATATTTTTCCCTTAAAATGGTACATTTTCTCAGTTTAAACTTTTGTTCCGTGATTTATGTTCTATTCTGAATAAAATATTAGAAGTTGGCACCTCCACATCATTGCATTCAGTTTTTATTCACGATTTGTATAGTGTCCCAACTTTTTGGAATCCGATTTGTACACAAATAATAACATGATTTTAACAATAATAACATCGGTGATCTTTATGGCAATGACCAGCTTCAATACAGTAGAAGATGGAGGATATAGTCTCACATTTGAAACATTATGCTAGTTTTCTTCTTAGAGAACTGATAACTGATCCAATGATTCAACCTAGTCTATTTATGGAAGAAATAAGAAAGCAGAAGAGGCCATTAACCTTTCTAACACAATCTGGTAGTGTGGATTGTTTATTTCTTCTAAAGAAGAATTTTGCAGCTGGATTGCTATTAAACAAAATAAAATCTAAGTTGTTCTTACATACCTTGCTTCATTTTTAATGTAATGCATTTTTGCCTCTTTAGAACTTCTATATGGCAGAATAAAGGGATTATTGAAATGAATTCAATTGTATCTTAAGCAAGTCCATTTTTCTTTCATCACTTGAATAACAAGTTTTTTGTTTTTTTTCCACAAATTCTTGTATCTCTATGCATTGCATTATTGGGCTCTTGCATATTAAAATTAGAAATTAGAAATTGGCCCCTATGCAAAGGGAGGGGGGAGTGTACTTATTTAAAATATAGCTTTTAATAAGTTATACGATAAGCAGAGTAAAAAGGACTCACTAAACGAAAAACATACAAACATAGATAGGACCAATTAGTACCAGGCTGGTACAAATGAAAAATTCTGCTCCGTCTGTGAGGACGCGAACAGTCTTACCAGACCCTTTGTAGTAAGTGGGTACGGTTCCTTGGTAGCCGGAGGCAGGAAAACCTGGGAGTATGCCGGGCGGAGGACGGATGCTTCAGCTTGAAAAAGGCGACCCCGTCCGGTAGCCTGTCCCTATGGTGGACCTGTACCCTGGAACTACAGAAGGTTTTTCCAGTGATGAATGGATGGTGATACTTCCAGTGGTCACCCGACGTGGCACGTTTCTGTCCGTGACTTCTTCAGGGGGAACGACTGCAGGAGGTAACAGTATAGCCGTAGGTATTTAACCTTAGGCTAGTTTAACACTGAGGAAAAAAGAACAGGCTGTAATGGCCTGTGGACTACTGAAGCCTGGTTGGGCTGCAGTTGCTGCTTAATCCAGGGTGGAAAGCAGAGTGGCACAGGAGGGGTAGTCTTGTGCAAGACGGTCTGGGGAATCTAATAATCCCTTTCAAACATGTGCAACCCCTATGGTTGGGGGTGACAGTATAGACCAGCCGCGATTGTATGTCTCAGAAGTGAGTTTTAAATATCCGCGCCTCAGTTCCGTCGCCCCGCCCCCCAGTGACGTCATCGACGCAGGACGCCACCCGGGAGCGCCGCCGTACGTCCAGTCATGTGACCCAGGCATCAGGGAAGCCCGAGGAGAGTCACAGTGAACAGGGCAGAGGGCGGACGCAGCCAGTGACGTCACACGCCGGCAACACCACTCAGGTGAGGCGGGATTGCGGCAGGGGGTGGGCGGAGACCAATCGTCACACAGCCAGTATCTAGATGGTCTGGTGACGACGTCCGACGCAAAGTGTATGCGTCACCTAGGTTACCAAGTAAATAGTAGTATAGCCTGGATGCGGCTAGTGGCATTTAGTGCAGGGTGGACGGGCACAGGATGGGACGCAGATGATGCTAGAGATATAACTAGCTGGGCCACATGAAATTGATATGTAGATATGGGCGCACTGTTGTAGTGGACAGGGGTACCATGAGATGATGTATCAGGGATCCCTGTAACAGTACACAATACAGTGCGACCACCGTATTGTGTGGATGACAGTCAAAACGACCACTGTGTTGTGTGGATGACAGTCAAAACGTAGTTGCTGCATCAATTCAGGAGGGGGATGGGCCATCCGGCGCATATACCCCAAAGGAATTGAGTCAGGGGTAGCACATGTGTGTAGTCGGGCGCAGATCACACACATGTGATGATGCAGAAGAGGCGAGGGGAGGCTCTGCACTGTATGCCCATGCACCGCAATGCGCGTCAGAGATTGCGCAGCAGTCAGTGCCTGCCCAGGTGCAGCTCACCTCCCCAAAGGGCCATGAGGGAAGAACATGATAGTATTAGTCTTTATAAGCCAGGCTTAATGACAGATATAGAGTGTCATTGTCACAGAAAGCAGGCATAGTTTAGCCTCTCGTACATGCCGCCTGGTGCAGCTGTTTTCAAATTGAAAATCCAGCGTGCTTCACGTTGGAGTAGGCTTTTGTCCCAGTCCCCTCCTCTTGGCGGGGATTTCACAAGGTCTATGCCCATGAACTTCAACCGGGCCTTGCCATTATGATTGGTGTGCACGTGTTTGGACAAAGGGGTGTCCCTCTTGTGTGTGACATCCCCCATGTGCTCACCAATCCGCCTCCGAAATTCCCTAATGGTTTTGCCGACGTATTCCAGACCACACTCACATAAGATGCGATATATCACACCTCTGGATTTGCAGTTAATGAAGTGTGGAATGGAATACGTCTTGCCCGTGATCGAACCTGTGAAGGTTTTGGTGGTCAGGATGTGCTTACAGGCAACGCACCTGCCGCATCTATGACTGCCCACCACGGTGGACCGCAGCCATGTTGATTGCATGATAGGTGAATAGTGGCTGCGGACCAATTTATCACGCAGGTTGGTGCCACGTCTGTATGTAATTTGTGGACTGTCACCTAGTATGTCCTGGAGGTCAGGGTCCATCTTGAGGATCCCCCAGTGGCATTGTAAGATTTTTCTGACCTGGTTTGAACCTCTGTCGAACGTAGTAATTATACGGGACAGTTTAGTGGTAGGAGCATTCGGCTGTTTAGTCATTAGTAGGGTAGGTCTCTGTCGTGTAAGAGCTGCTTTGTAAGCGGATCTTAAGATGTAGTTAGGGTACCCCCTTTGTAAGAATCTTGTCCTGAGGTCAGCCGCCTGGGCCACAAAATCCTTCTTATCTGAGCAGTTTCTGCGCAGACGAAGATACTGCCCTTTTGGTATACCCCTCCTGAGTGGGAGAGGGTGACTGCTCTCCCACCTCAGGAGGGAATTAGTCGCATTTGGTTTCCTGTGAATGGAGGTGTCTAGTTCTCCCCTGGCGTTCTTGGTGATTTTGATGTCCAAGAATGGTAGACTAGTTGGATGTGTCTCATGTGTGAATCTCATCCCAATCTCATTTTGATTCAGTCGGAACACAAACGAATCAAACTGAGAGGGGCTACCGTTCCAGGTGATGAACGGTAGCCCCGTTCATCACCTGGAACCTCCTAAAACAATTGGAGGGTCTATGCCTAGAGAATGAATGTTTGTTATCCAGTATTGACGTAGAGGCGCTATATTCCTCAATACCACACCAGTTGGGATTGGCGGCGGTTGAGTTTTTCCTTAAATCACGAGGTTGTCAATACCGCCCCCACAGCCAATTCATCATCCGGATCCTGGAATTCACCCTCAACAGGAATTTCTTTTCCTTTGACAACAAAATCTACCACCAGCTCAGGGGTACCGCGATGGGGAGCCCTTGTGCCCCGTCGTATGCTAATTTATTCCTGGGCTGGTGGGAGGAGACCCTGGTATTTGGGGAAAGGAATCCGGATGATTTGCCCAGAATTGGACTGTGGGTGCGGTATATTGATGATATTTTCATCACCTGGAACGGTAGCCCCTCTCAGTTTGATTCGTTTGTGTCCCGACTGAATCAAAATGAGATTGGGATGAGATTCACACATGAGACACATCCAACTAGTCTACCATTCTTGGACATCAAAATCACCAAGAACGCCAGGGGAGAACTAGACACCTCCATTCACAGGAAACCAAATGCGACTAATTCCCTCCTGAGGTGGGAGAGCAGTCACCCTCTCCCACTCAGGAGGGGTATACCAAAAGGGCAGTATCTTCGTCTGCGCAGAAACTGCTCAGATAAGAAGGATTTTGTGGCCCAGGCGGCTGACCTCAGGACAAGATTCTTACAAAGGGGGTACCCTGACTACATCTTAAGATCCGCTTACAAAGCAGCTCTTACACGACAGAGACCTACCCTACTAATGACTAAACAGCCGAATGCTCCTACCACTAAACTGTCCCGTATAATTACTACGTTCGACAGAGGTTCAAACCAGGTCAGAAAAATCTTACAATGCCACTGGGGGATCCTCAAGATGGACCCTGACCTCCAGGACATACTAGGTGACAGTCCACAAATTACATACAGACGTGGCACCAACCTGCGTGATAAATTGGTCCGCAGCCACTATTCACCTATCATGCAATCAACATGGCTGCGGTCCACCGTGGTGGGCAGTCATAGATGCGGCAGGTGCGTTGCCTGTAAGCACATCCTGACCACCAAAACCTTCACAGGTTCGGTCACGGGCAAGACGTATTCCATTCCACACTTCATTAACTGCAAATCCAGAGGTGTGATATATCGCATCTTATGTGAGTGTGGTCTGGAATACGTCGGCAAAACCATTAGGGAATTTCGGAGGCGGATTGGTGAGCACATGGGGGATGTCACACACAAGAGGGACACCCCTTTGTCCAAACACGTGCACACCAATCATAATGGCAAGGCCCGGTTGAAGTTCATGGGCATAGACCTTGTGAAACCCCCGCCAAGAGGAGGGGACTGGGACAAAAGCCTACTCCAACGTGAAGCACGCTGGATTTTCAATTTGAAAACAGCTGCACCAGGCGGCATGAACGAGAGGCTAAACTATGCCTGCTTTCTGTGACAATGACACTCTATATCTGTCATTAAGCCTGGCTTATAAAGACTAATACTATCATGTTCTTCCCTCATGGCCCTTTGGGGAGGTGAGCTGCACCTGGGCAGGCACTGACTGCTGCGCAATCTCTGACGCGCATTGCGGTGCATGGGCATACAGTGCAGAGCCTCCCCTCGCCTCTTCTGCATCATCACATGTGTGTGATCTGCGCCCGACTACACACATGTGCTACCCCTGACTCAATTCCTTTGGGGTATATGCGCCGGATGGCCCATCCCCCTCCTGAATTGATGCAGCAACTACGTTTTGACTGTCATCCACACAACACAGTGGTCGTTTTGACTGTCATCCACACAATACGGTGGTCGCACTGTATTGTGTACTGTTACAGGGATCCCTGATACATCATCTCATGGTACCCCTGTCCACTACAACAGTGCGCCCATATCTACATATCAATTTCATGTGGCCCAGCTAGTTATATCTCTAGCATCATCTGCGTCCCGTCCTGTGCCCGTCCACCCTGCACTAAATGCCACTAGCCGCATCCAGGCTATACTACTATTTACTTGGTAACCTAGGTGACGCATACACTTTGCGTCGGACGTCGTCACCAGACCATCTAGATACTGGCTGTGTGACGATTGGTCTCCGCCCACCCCCTGCCGCAATCCCGCCTCACCTGAGTGGTGTTGCCGGCGTGTGACGTCACTGGCTGCGTCCGCCCTCTGCCCTGTTCACTGTGACTCTCCTCGGGCTTCCCTGATGCCTGGGTCACGTGACTGGACGTACGGCGGCGCTCCCGGGTGGCGTCCTGCGTCGATGACGTCACTGGGGGGCGGGGCGACGGAACTGAGGCGCGGATATTTAAAACTCACTTCTGAGACATACAATCGCGGCTGGTCTATACTGTCACCCCCAACCATAGGGGTTGCACATGTTTGAAAGGGATTATTAGATTCCCCAGACCGTCTTGCACAAGACTACCCCTCCTGTGCCACTCTGCTTTCCACCCTGGATTAAGCAGCAACTGCAGCCCAACCAGGCTTCAGTAGTCCACAGGCCATTACAGCCTGTTCTTTTTTCCTCAGTGTTAAACTAGCCTAAGGTTAAATACCTACGGCTATACTGTTACCTCCTGCAGTCGTTCCCCCTGAAGAAGTCACGGACAGAAACGTGCCACGTCGGGTGACCACTGGAAGTATCACCATCCATTCATCACTGGAAAACCTTCTGTAGTTCCAGGGTACAGGTCCACCATAGGGACAGGCTACCGGACGGGGTCGCCTTTTTCAAGCTGAAGCATCCGTCCTCCGCCCGGCATACTCCCAGGTTTTCCTGCCTCCGGCTACCAAGGAACCGTACCCACTTACTACAAAGGGTCTGGTAAGACTGTTCGCGTCCTCACAGACGGAGCAGAATTTTTCATTTGTACCAGCCTGGTACTAATTGGTCCTATCTATGTTTGTATGTTTTTCGTTTAGTGAGTCCTTTTTACTCTGCTTATCGTATAACTTATTAAAAGCTATATTTTAAATAAGTACACTCCCCCCTCCCTTTGCATAGGGGCCCATTGCCTGCTCATTAACTCGGAGTGTATTCAAAGCCTGAATTGTATCAGGGCTCTGATCAATTTTTGAAATTAGAAATTGGCAACCAGAGTTTGATGTCTCTGGTTTATTTTTTGTTTTTTTAGTTTTTTTGTCTTTCTGTCATTCACTAAAAAACAATAACATGGACTGTGATTGTTAATGTTTGGAAACATTTTTTTTTTTTTCTGTTAGCAATATGGAATATAATAGGTTAGTTCAGGTAATAAATAAAAACTTTGAAAATCACCAGAGTATGGGGCACATTTAATAATGCTAATAGCCAAACATTAAACTTAGTCCAGGGCAGTGACAAGATATGCCAAATTTATCACAGTGGTGCATGCTATATACAGATGACCATATCAAATCTACACAAATCTAATTTATTATGAGTTTTCCAATAAATTCTAAGTATAAGAAATCCAAAAATGTTGTGATTCATCCCGAATAAATCGCTCAAAAGGTGGCCACCATTTTACAGATCAGAAGACAGAGAAGCCTCCAAATAGGGGTAATTTTTTAACCATTTTTTTAAATAAAAAAATGATGACAGTTCATTAAACAGGCTGTTTGTTACCATCGACTTCCATCCATTTACCCATAGCCTTATATGTTCCTTTCACATTACTAATTGTTAAAGAGTTTGAAGAGGGTTGGGTACAGTCCTAGGCGTGTCATATAGAACTTTTCAGCCCAATCGGAGCACTGTTGATTCGGGTTAAATGTATTTAAACTGCAACAAATCTAATGGCTGATTTGATCCAAAACAAATTTTGGGAAATATACTCCTCTCTAAAGCTGTGTGATAGCTTTGGTACATCATGCATGACATTTCACACTTACTCTTACCCAGAACGGCTCAAAGCAGATCTTCGTTTACCCCCCTTTTAGCTCATGATATTATTACATCTAGCATATACAAATTCTAGCCATATTATACACATTAGAAAAGTATCTATTTAAGCTCAAAAAGCATCTAAAACCCTAATTGATTAGACACATAGCACAAATGCCAAAATTCTGACACATTGGGCCAGATTTCTCATTACTCTGACAGCTCACTCCACTTTCACATATGGCTAAAGTCAGTTTTAGCCAAGTCAGATTTATGATTGGCCCTTTAAGACTGTAATAAATGTTGTTTGACGGTAGCAGTTTATCCGTCAGTAAGCAGCTTTACAAAAGTCGCACGTCTTTACGAAAAAGTCGCACGTTTTTATGAAAAAGTCGCATGTTCTATTAAAAAGTCTCATAAGATAAGCATGGTCCTCACTGGAGTGAAATTGCGACTTTTTTGCGACTTTTTAAATAATCTCAATAGTAAATCTGTCTAGAGATTCATTTACATAAGAAAACACGCCCACTTTCAGAAAACTGGCGAGCATAGTGCAGAGCAGAAAAAAGTCGCAAATTTGTGCGCAGTTTTAGCGTTTGGGACTTTTTTGGGGATTTTTTCACTCCATTATTCTGACCTGAGCTAATGATAAATCTGGCCCATTGTCTTTAGTAAATCTCTGCACCTATGAAGGTGTCTTTATCATGGTCTACCCTGTATTGCTTCATGAGTATCCTCTCACACAGCCCGACAGAACAGTGTAAGGCCCCTTTCACACGGGCGAGTATTCCACGCGGATGCGATGCGTGAGTTGAACGCATTGCACCCGCACTGAATCATGACCTATGCACACGAGCAGTGATTTTCACGCATCACTTGTGCGTTGCGTGAAAATCGCAGCATGCTCCTCTTTGTGCATTTTTCACGTAACGCAGGCCCCATAGAAATGAATGGGTTGCGTGAAAATCGCAAGCATCCGCAAGCAAGTGCGGATACGGTGCGATTTTCACGCACGGTTGCTAGGAGATGATCGGGATGGAGACCCGATCATTATTATTTTCCCTTATAACATGGTTATAAGGGAAAATAATAGCATTCTGAATACAGAATGCATAGTAAAATAGCGCTAGAGGGGTTAAAAAATAAATAAATGAAATTAAACTCACCTTAGTCCACTTGATAGCGCAGCCGGCATCTCTTCTGTCTCCTTCTTTGCTGATTGCAGGAAAAGGACCTGTGGTGACGTCACTCCGGTCATCACATGATCCATCACATGATCTTTTACCATGGTGATGGATCATGTGATGGACCATGTGATGACCGGAGTGACGTCACCACAGGTCCTTTTCCTGCAATCAGCAAAGAAGGAGACAGAAGAGATGCCGGCTGCGCGATCAAGTGGACTAAGGTGAGTTTAATTTTTATTTTATTTTTTAACCCCTCCAGCGCTATTTTACTATGCATTCTGTATTCAGAATGCTATTTTTTTCCATTATAACCATGTTATAAGGGAAAATAATACAATCTACAGAACATCGATCCCAAGCCCGAACTTCTGTGAAGAAGTTCGGGTTTGGGTACCAAACATGCACGATTTTTCTCACGCGAGTGCAAAACGCATTACAATGTTTTGCACTCGCACGGAAAAATCGTGCATGTTCCCGCAATGCACCCGCACCTTTTCTCACAACGCCCGTGTGAAAGAGGCCTAAAAGGTGGAGAAGATAGACAGAACTGATCACTTACGTGGATAGCTCTCTCTGTTAAAGTCTATAGAAGTGACAGAAGCAGCTAAGGTAGGGCATTTCTCGCTGGCTTCTATTCTCCTGCTGCAACTAACTGTTTTGTGTTGATAGAATAGAAAACAATCTATTAGTGCCTTGATGTTTTGTGTTGATATTCTCCACTTAAATGCATAAAAAAAAAAAAAAAAAAAGTTCTACACTTGCTGCACAGTTGTGGCTTTCTATAGAAAAGCTTCTAGGAATTAAATGCATCTTATAATCACTATTGTAATGTGAACCTATTATTTGTTATACATGTACTCACTGCATAATGATAAATCAAAGTACCACCATAAATCTATCTATGCTGGTACAAAATGTTATGAAGAGATATATCTCCTAGCAGGTGAATCGGCAAGCTTTAGAAGTATTGTAAAATATTGTTCAGGCAGTAAAATCTCGTTGGAATGTCTACCCAAATTTACAGTGAAAAATGGTCTTCTAGGTATGCCACTGGGTCCTTCCCAGTGGCATACCTAGAAATAACTGAGCCCCACGACAAATTTTTAAATGCCCCCCAGCAACTTCTTTGCAACCCCCTCCTCCCATGCAACCCCCACTCCTTTGGTTAGTCTAGATCGATCTCTCAGAAGAGGCCCAGAAGCCACTCCATCCATTTCCTCCTGTCTCTGTATATACTGTCATTTTATAATACTGTTGAGGGGGCCCTGACAATAGAATCTTTTAGACCTGCTCCTGGCTGGGCCCCTTTTGAGTTTGGGGCTTAAAGGGACACTGACAGGGCCAAAAAGCATATTTAGGTATATATATGACATTACAGGTCTTATAAAGTGTATTAGAATCATCTAAGTATCCCCCCTGTCCACCTTATAAATACAGTAAAATGAAGTTTTATAACCTGCTTGAATCGTGTTTAATCTGCCCAAGGGGCGGCGTTTCATCTCAACTTGAGCCCAGCCAGCCTCGCCCCAACTGCCGTTTGAAGCGCCGCCCAGCTCATCAATATTCACTTCTCTGGGCGGCTACTAGTGTCCCCGACGATGAGCCGGAGGCCGATGCCCATAGGATTGTACTGGGCATGCGCCGGATCTTGCGTCGGGGACACTAGTAGCCGCCCAGCAAAGTGAATATTGATGAGCTGGGCGGCGCTTCAAACGGCAGTTGTGGTGAGGCTGGCTGGGCGCAAGTTGAGATGAAACGCCGCCCCTTGGGCAGATTGAACACGATTCAAGCAGATTATAAATCTTCATTTTACTGTATTTATAAGGTGGACAGGGGGGATACTTAGATGATTCTAATACACTTTATAAGACCTGTACGGTCATATATATACCTAAATATGCTTTTTGGCCCTGTCAGTGTCCCTTTAAAGCAGCTGCTTCCCGTGCTTCCCCTATAGCTACAACCCTGGTCCTTCCAAAGAAGAGACCAATAGACAAAAAAGAAAGGGTATGGAAATCAGTCACAGCAACATCTGGTTTAGATGGGATGTGTTCTCCAAGAGAAGGTCTTGGAGAGGTTTTATTGTATTTATTTAACATAATTATTTGAAATGTAACTGCAAAAAAGGCATACAGCAAGCCACATTATACAAAACAAACATTAGCACTGAGCGGCTGAAAGTATAAGGAAAACTCTAGCCAGTCCATAAAACATACATGTAGAGTACTGAAAATAATGAACAAACATGGTCTACCAGCTAAAATTAACCCCTTCCTGGCGCAGTGATTTTCCATTTTCGGATTTTCATTTTTTGCCCCATGCCTTCCCAGTACGATACCTTTTTTATTTTTCTATTCACATAGCCATATGAGGACTTGTTTTTTGCGGGACAAGTTTTACTTTCTAATTCCACCATTTAATATGGCATAAAAAGTAGTGGAATTGGAAAAAAATGCAATTCTGACACTGTTTTTTGGGTTTTGTTTCTACAGCATTCATTATACAGTACAATAGAACTGACTTGTGCTATTCATTTTCCAGGATAGTACAATTACGGCAATACCACACTTATATAGTTTTACTAGCGTTTTAATACTGAAAAAATAAAAATGAAAACTTTTGAAATAAAATGTTTTTCTCTTGTCATCCCCTTATTTTGACCCCCATAACTTTTTTATAGTTATGTCTACAGAGATTTGAGAGGGCTCATATATTCTGGGCGATCTATAGTTTTTGCTAATATCATTTTGGTGTGTGTACCACTTTTTGATAACTTTTTATTCAATTTTTAGGAAGTAAAGTGGTGAAAAAAACAGCGAATCAGCAATTAGAATTTTTTTTCCATTACGCAATTTACCGTATGAGATCAGTTTTTTTATATTTTATTGGTGCGGACATTTTCGCATGTAGCGATGCCCATGAATTAATTTTTAATATTGTTAACTGTCATTTTGATTTTAACAAAAACGGGGGTGATTTAAATTTTTTTTTTTCTAAACTTTTTTTTTTTTTGTTTTACTTTTTGTTAGGTGCCTAATTGGAACCCCAACTTTCAATTTGTATAAAATAATGGAATTTTCTCTCTCAGATGCTGTGGTCACATTTGACCACGGTATCTGAGGGGTTATATGTTCACGGACGGCATTGCCGCCAATCTCAGACATTAGCTGCGGGTGCCTTCTTTAAAGACCCAACATCCTCCATACATGTATGGTGGATGTCGTGAAGGGGTTAAGAAGGGAAAATGTTAGTAGAAGGTCAGGCAGGAAGGGCACACTAAAACCTTAACCCCTAAGATGGTCTTCCATGAAGGGGTTGTAGCATATTGTGACATGAGTTGTGAAAAAACAAGCTCTGCTTACATATATAAAGTTGCTATGAGTAATAATACTATCACACTAGCTTTTTCGCTGGATACGGCAGGGATCAGCAAAAACGCTTCCGTTACTGATAATACAAACATCTGCATCTATTATGAACGGATCTGGTTGTTTTAACTTTAACATAGCAAGGGCGGATACGTCATGAACACCATTGAAAGTCAATGGGAAAAGGATCTGTTTTCCATTGTGTCAGAGAAAACGGATCCGTCCCCATTGACTTGCATTGTAAGTCATGCCAGATCCGTTTTACTCCGTATCCCATGATGGAAAGAAAA
Organism: Bufo bufo; assembly: GCF_905171765.1. Taxonomy (NCBI): domain Eukaryota; kingdom Metazoa; phylum Chordata; class Amphibia; order Anura; family Bufonidae; genus Bufo; species Bufo bufo. Next base: position 88,469,112 of record NC_053394.1, read on the forward strand.
CCGCAGCATGCTGGGGTTTGTTCTCTGGTATGGGAACGCAGCCAAATGAAACTAAATGCATTTTGGAGCATTCTGTACTGTTCAGTTCAGTTTTGCCCCCATTGACAATGAATGGGGACAAAAGGAAGCGTTTTTCTCCGGTATTGAGATCCTATGACGGATCTAAATACCGGAAAATAGAAACGCTAGTGTGAAAGTAGCCTAAGTATGCCAAGTTAGTCTATGCAGCTAGAGGATGCGCCAAATGTATACAGAGATGCAGGTCTCTCATAGATTTGTCATATCCTCAAGCAGACCATGTTACAGACATAAAGGGGTTGTGTCACTTCAGCAAATAACATTTATCATGTAGAGGAAGTTAATACAAGGCACTAACTAATGTATTATAATTGTCCATATTGCTTCCTTTGCTGGCTGGATTCATTTTTTCATCACAGTATACGCTGATTGTTTCCATGGTTACGACCACCCTGCAATCCATTAGTGGTGGCTGTGCTTGCACACTGGATTGCAGGGTGGTCAAGGAGGAAATATGGATAATAACAATAAATTAGTAAGCGCTTTGTATAAACTTTCATTACATGATAAATGCCATTTGCTGACATGATGCAACCCCTTAAATATACAGCAGCCTCTTAGCTGCCATACAGTTCTTTCTTTATTCATGCCAGAAATCTGGCGGGAATAAAGATAAATGTTCCCCTTTCCCGCCCCCTCACCATACCCCTTTTCTTGCCACTGAAAAGTCAAAAGTAGCACATTTTGCCACAGATATTGCATGCAACAGAATTTGTGACTTTTTAAAGCCCTTATTGCAGCGTAAAAGCCTTGACAAATTCTGGCATTTGTGCGCTTTCTTTTAGAAAATTGGGCTTATCAACGATTGGTTGCTGTAAAAATTGGATGTGTAAACAACGTTTCTTTTTTTGGAATGTTGAGTTTTGTATGTACAGTTCCTGTGCAGACCCGTATATTTCCATGGTAACAGACTATAAACATTCCCTGTGTAGTTTTCTCCGGAAGTCATACATTGTCCCATCTGCTCGTTTTTCTTGCTGTTTGGATGGATGGCTAATGAAAAGTAGAGTCTACACAATATGAGGCCTTTTGTGAATTTTAGTCTATAGTATTTTGTTTTGGTTTTTAGAAACTTAAGGCTGAGTTCACACGGGCGAGATTTCCGCGCAGGTGCAATGCGGGAGGTGAACGCATTGCACCCGCGCGATAAAAACTGAACAACGGAACGCAATCGCAGTCAAAACTGACTGCAATTGGGTACCTACTCGCGCGGGTTTGCCGCAACGCATCCGGACCTTATCCGGACACGCTCGTGTGAACTCAGCCTAAGGCTACTTTCACACTGCCGTTTCTGGGTCCGCCTGTGAGATCCGTGTCAAGGCTTTTACAAGCGACCCCAAACAGATCAGTTTAGCCCCAATGCATTCTGAATGGATGCGGATCCGTTCTGAATGCATCAGTTTGGCTCCGTTCTGCCTCCATTCGGCTCTGGAGTCGGACACCAAAACGCTGCTTGCAGCGTTTTGGTGTCCGCCTGGTGGTGTGGAGCCAAACGGATCCGTCCTGACTTACAATGTAAGTAAATGGGGACGGATCCATTTACATTGACACAAATATGGTGCAATTGTAAACGGATCCGTCCCCCATTGACTTTCAATGTAAGTCAGGATGGGTCCGTTTGACTTACACTTAGACTTAGATGTTTTTTGACTAAGTGATGCAGACGGATCCGTACTGAACGGATACCAGCGTTTGCATTTATAGGTGCGGATCCGTTTGTGCAGATGTGTAAGTAGCCTAAGTCAGAAGTGATTCCAAAAGACAGAACAGGTACAAATCTTTCCATTATACATTTTCTCTGTGTAGGCTCCACACCTGGCTTTGGCTTTTAAATATTGATGTTAAATTTCAACTGTGAAACTAGCCTTTTATTTGGAATCTGTAACCATGGAGACACATTGGAGACACATTTGCTGCAGGCCAGCAAAGAAGCAAAGCGTGTGATATTTTCAGATAATATTATCTGAAAAGTTGCTTCATGAGGCAAAAAAATGAGGCAAACCCTTTAACATATTAGCATGCTTGCCAACTTGAAACTGCAGCCTCCATTTTGGGGAACGGGACTGCCGCACAATGCACCTGGATCCTCGCCAAGGGGAGCCGGAGCACACCCAGAAGCACGGCGCTCTTCCGGGTTTTAGCGCATTTAGATGCTGTGGTCACATTTTAGCCCCATTACATACATGAGCAGGCACCATGTTTAATGTTCTGGCCAGAGCCCTACATATACGTGCCGTTTGGGATGGGGTTAAAGTACATGGAGGGCTACTTTCTGAGTGAAAGCCCCCCCATGCTATTCTTGGAAGATTTGCCAGCATGTCCAGGAGTTTAGGTGGTCTCCCCTTTTTCCAGGAGCCTTCCAGACATTACAGGTAGATTGGCAAGTCTGCATAGTAGTCAGAAGACACAGTATACATGTGCCACTAGTGACCACTATACTTCCAAGTGTTCTATGACAACTGGGAAAGATGTTGCTTATGGCAACCAGTCACAATACAGTTTTTACTTGAAATGGCACTTTAAGGACTGAAAGTTTCTTATTGATTGCTTGCTATGAGCAACAGACAGTTTCTCTTTAAAACAATCTCATTCATTTCCCCCAAATTCCATTTTTTTTAGGATTCATTTACCATGCTCAGTGTCAGGTCTCCTTTACTTATATCCTTGACAAGATAGTCAGTCATTTCCCCCAAATTCCCTGACTGGTCCATGTGTCTGTTTTTTTTTTTTTTTACCTCTGTGCGTCATCCGTATTCCATGCACACTGCTTGGCAAAAAAATTATTTCTAGAGCATCTCTTACCAACGGTCTGTGAAACTCACGGCACAAACACGGATAGTGGTTTTGATGGACGGATAGACTTTAATGTGAGTGAAGGATCCGTAATCAGGGACAAACATAGGGAATGCTTCCAAGGGGTCACCACGGACTCACAGTCTGTAGAAAATCCCGGATGTTTGAATACACTCATTAAAGTCAATGGTTAAGTGTGCTACCCGTGGAAACCATGGACAGCACACGTCCACGATTAACTGATGTGTGGAAAAGGCCCAACTGTAAGCCCATAATAGAGCTTCAATTATAAATGAGAAATTCTCTTTGGACGCAAACGAATTTACAGCATTTGCATATTATATACACGCAAACATGGTTATTTACTGCAATATGCTTCCATGAATATAATAATGAGATGTGCTCTCTTCTCGTATTTGTACCTACTGTTCATTCAACATTTGACTTGACCTACCAATAAAGTAGCTTTATCGGTATTAAAAGGGCACTGAAGTGAGAAGAAATTGCAAATCTGTGTTTATGGGAAGCATTTATTGAGTTCCAAGAAATGTTAGATTGGTATGTGAAGTGCTTTGCTCCGTGGGTTAGAATCCATGTTTTTTTTTTATTGAAGTTTGGATTGTATTCACTACTCAACATTACAGAGTTTGAAATGACAATCACTTATCAAAGGTTTGTAGATGATAATAGATGCTCCTATTTTCATGTTATGGAAATTTAACTAGTTTAATACAGCCCTATGGTTGTTATATAATGAACAAATCACAGGAAGTCGGCATTGCAGCAAAATTCTTTTTTTTTTTATTGGGTTTTACATTTTTGCAATAAAGTCAGCGTTGTTGATTTAAAATGAAAGTCGTATATTGAAGGCAGTAAAGCTTGGGGATGGTTTTTCATCACTTGGTGTCATTTGCAGCTCCCAGGGCAATGTACTCAACTGCCAGATCTGAGCTATATAATTCATATTGCTGCAAATCAGGTCTAAACTTGTGGCCTATGAATCATCAGATGCTGTTACAATGCTTTTCTCTCCTGAAAGTCTAAAGCTACTAATTTATGCACAGTGAATGTCCTTGACCTCCTATATATTTGTATAGACGGTAGGAAGTTTCAGACAACTATAAATAAGATTTCAACACTTTGATTAGTTAAGAATTACAGTTGCTTTATTAAAAGCTTGCTAAGTCTTGATAATGCCACTACATTATAGGTAATAAAGAATTGTATTCCCAATGGTCAGTTTGAAAAGGGGATTTTTTATTGGATAGCATTTCTGCCGGCGTTCATATTGGGTACCCCAATAATTTACTAAGTTCAGCTCATGTACTGAATTAGCCTAAAGAGGAAACACCCGCCTGCAGTGACCGGGATGAGCAATAATGCCTCAGATGCTGCTGTCAATAGAAACTGTGGCATCTGTGGGGTTAAAAAGAGGGAAGGAGCTCCCTCTTTCCTCCATTTGGACACTCCACAGTGAAATTATTGGCTTCAGTAGGTTCATATGACAGCCTGGAGCCCTGTGAAGGCTCCCAGTGTTGTCATGGTGAGCTGCCTGAAAAGTCATGACCAAGGCACCACCTGACAGGCAGCCTGTCAAGATCCCAAAGACTGCAATAGTATACTGTTGCAGTCTATGGTGCAAGTTAAGGATGAGCGAACAGTTCGGACCAAAATTGAGAGGGGTGTCTCAATTTTGGACTAGAGCACCTACCCTGAGGGGACAGTGGTGAGCGGATCCCTTTCTCTTTTCATTCTTTTTGGTCCAAACTTTGCTCTTCTTTGGAAAAATTTTCAGGTAGATTAGGGACAAATCCACTAAAACGATAAGTAGTACCATTTGAGTGCACATGTTGGTGGGATAAAAGCACTAGGGAGGAAGAAGAAGGGTTCTCACATAACCCTGAAAAGAAGTGGGGGGGGAGCTTTCCCTGATTGGTTACCAAGCTGACAGACAGCATGGACGAGCCAATCATTGCTGTAGTGGGCAGGGAGGTGCCCTAGCAGAAAGAATGGGTGTTACAGTGTCTGCCAGGAAAATAATCTTAGGAAGTAAGGGAGAATGAAAAAAACAATCAGGGAAAGTCATTATTTAGTCAAAGTTATTGCCAGAGAGAGTGAAGAGAAAGGATAGGATTACAAAGAAGAAGTAGAAGTGTGTGTGTAGAATAGGAACGCAGGAAAGCTGTCATCCAGGGAAGAAAGAGTGAGGAGGTATGGCCTCTATTCCTGCTAGAATAAATGCAGCTACCACAGTGCAGACTTTCTTTTTTTCACACCATTTTCACAGAAATCCTTTTTTGTGGGGTTCAATTTCATTAAGCTGCATATATGCATAATTATTTCAGCAATACCCAATGTGTGGCAGCAATATAGCTGTGTGTATTAAGATAAAATTGAACATCTAGCCTCAATCGACTGTTTATGTATATTCAGTTTCCACATGGTCACAATGTACATTTTTTTTTGGGGGGGGGGGGGGTAAAATTTAATTAAGTTGCATAAATATGTGATTACTGCAGCAATACCCTAGGTGTAGTAGCAATCTACCAGTGTGAATTAAGGTGAAATTGAGCATCAGGCCTCAATCATCCGTTTAAGTATATTCAGTTTACACATAGTCATAATTTACATTTTCTTTGGGGGATTGTTAAATTTAATTAAATCAGTATGTATATATATATATATATTTATGTATATGATTGCTACAAGACATGGGGTAGGGCAGCAATCTACCTGTGTGTATTAAGGTGAAATCGAGTGTCAAGCCATAATCGTTAGTTTATGTGTATTCAGTTTCCATACGGTTGAAATTAAAAATGTTGTACATTTTATGTAAGTCTTCTGCCACCACCTCCATCTTGCCGCCACCGCCATCATGCTGCTTCTGCAACCTGCCGACCATCAGTCTTCCATAAGACTGCTGCTGCCTCCCTCATACTGCTGCCTTTCTGACAACATGTACCATATGGCTGCTGCTGCAGGGGCCGCTGCCTCAGCTGCTCCTGCTCCTCACTGTTAATCCCCTACTGCCATCACTAGTGTTGAGAAAATCGAGCTTCGGATTCTATATCTGAAGTTGATTTGTTCAAAATCTTGTTTTAATGCTGTAGAGAGACCCGCCTTTGTACAGCATTTAAATGTCTGGGCTCTGGTGAGGCGTAGTGAGTTATCTCCGAAGTCTCAGACAATAACTTTGGCCATCGATATTTAACTTTGAAACCATTTAAAACATGGATCTGAAGTTGGCTTCAATACAATAATTCAGGAATTGCAAAGGAACAATCAGTGGTGTTTCCTGGTGTAGTAAGTTAATTTAAAGAAGTGACCCTATCAAGTGTCCACAAAGAGATACACTAGCCAGATGGACTGGTGCTACGGTGTAGGTAGACCTCTTGTGAGCTTGATTTTCAAGCAGCCACAAAGGAGAGTCAGTGTTGCTCTAACTGGGCTACTCTTATACCCTTGTTCTAAGGGAGACAAGATGAAGGATGCAAATACTGACCAATATCACTTTTAAGTATATGCAACAAAGAACTTTGGGATTAAGGTAACGCCTCCTTACAGCATTCTTAAAAGAGATGATAGGCAAAAAACTGTCAGTGTCCTGTTCACTGGACTATATATTGCTAGTATTTGCATTCAACATTTCCCGCAGAGCATAGAAAAGAACATAAAGAACTATAAAGAATTGTAAAATTGATGCTCTGTACTTTAGAATCATTAGTAAAAATCAAATCAATCTAACACCCTGCTGTGGTCACCTAGCCGCCAATGTCTTGCACAATGTGCCAGCAGGGTATCAAGTAAACCAATTTTTAGTTTGTACACATTTCTACTGCGAATGAAGCATAATCCAAGTGTAAGAAAAATCTTAGAGAGTAATCTCAAACTATTCAGAACAGCTTAACCCAAGAACAGTCACAGAAATCTAAAACAATAAAAAAGTTTGCTAGTTGCTAAATTCGAGAAAATGTAGAAAAAGGGGTAGTGACGTATTAAAACCTAACTTTTAATAGGATAATTATGAATCCCAACTGGGAAATGGACCCCTACCTGACAAACAAAACACAGACACAGAAAAACAGGGGACCTGGTGTGGCCGGTCACCCAATGGTCAAATAGACAGAAGCGTCCCGGGAAGGAACGGGGCGCAAGTGTTATGACCAGTGAACGTGAACAAAATAACAATAGTAATGGAGACCGTGGCATGTGCCGTGGTCTATAAACATGCCATAGAGGCAAAATTAAGGGTAGGTCTTACCGGAAGTTGGGCAAGAGGACCAGCCGGTCCAATGCCCTTAAGGGAGGTGTCCTTGCGTATGAATGCGTCCCCCAGTAGTGGTCACTTTGTCAGGAGGGCCGCAGGGAAGGAACTGTCCCTGGTGTTGCCCTACTTGGCCTAAAACTGCCCTAAAGTGCCTACTAATACGGGGTCCAATCCCCGCAAGGGGTGGCCCGTCCGGAACCTAGCCCTAAAAACAATGACCCTAAATAGCCCTGTGAGGACAGGGGAGAGGGCCCTGTGGGGCTCAAATGGCCTGGTTCAGCAAATGAATGAAGAGGGAGGGGGATTAAACGCTAGTGTGGATAGATGTGCAATGTATCATACACTAGTATAGATAAATACTCTATGTCCCTACGCGTTTCGTTGAAGAGTAAAAAATGCTATAAGTATCCTATGGTGTAGGAACTATAGGTGATTGCCTATGGCAAACCCCACAACTCGTCAGGGGACAGGGGTAGAGGGTACAGTATGCCTCCCCACTCGCTACCTATCTGTATGGTCAAAACAGAAATGGGGGAGGGGAGGGAGGAAGTACAAGAGTACCAGGATGGCGCAGACTTAGCTGGACTAAGTAGTCCTAGATAACCCAGAAACCTACAGAGTGAAAAAAACACATACAAAGTGGTATAATCAGTCTGGGGCGCACATTACCTAGATACAGTTGCATGGCATGGCCTGTTAGATAGTATTACTTACTGTTAGGTGTGAGGGTCATGGGAATTCTCATCACTGGATGCGGCACTGCGGATATAGGTGCCGATCATCTGTCAGCGTCTGTCAGCGCATAAAGGCGCGCTGAAGGGTTTAAATGTGAGGTGGAGAGGTACTGGGCGCATGCGCAGTAGGCGCAGCCGCCGCTCACGTGCCTAGATAGGTGTCACGTGACGCGGACGGGCGCGTCTTTAGTTGCGCATGCGCAGATGAAAGAGCTGGCAGCCGCATCGCAGCGCAAACTCACCCCGTCACGCCGTCCCATACAGGTCATGTGATGGGGGCGTGACCGTGGCGGATCGCTGCAGGAGCTGTCCAGTGGTAGGTATGGGAGTGGCTGCTATATGTGATAGTACAGCCCCTGCAACACCATACGTACCAGTGCTGGGGGAAAGAAAGTAACAATCCTCACCAGCATGGGACCAGGGAAGGGGACTTAATTGGCAGTCCGGTGACGGGTATAGGTAGAAATAGTAGCGATATAAGCTAAACAGGCGTTAACCCAAACCATCAGAGGGAAATGTCGGCAGATAGCCGCTACAGGTTGGAAATAGAACAATCAAACAGGGGGCATAGCTAAAGTGTGTCATCCACCTGCGGATATAATGATATGGCGCAGGGTGGCTGACAGGTAGAGCTGATCTGCACCCGGAGGAATCGGCCCAAAGTGTATCCACCATATGTGGGGACACCAATGGGGGCCAGGTTGTGGAGATAAGCCTAATAGGGGATGGACTCCCAAATGATGCAATGGGAGGGAGGAGAAGGGTACAGACAAACTATACATAGTACACACAGCAGATAACAGCGCTTAGGGCAGCTGTATACTAGTGATGTGTCAATAGTGAGCTGACTTATAGGGGAGGTCACAGGAAACAGCCAAACTGTAATTGGTCGTTCAGGCCGAGGGGTTGGGTGGTTTTAAGTTTAAAAATCCACCAGCACTCACGCTGGAGGATCTTTTTGTCCCAGTCTCCCCCTCGTGGTGGCTTCCTGATGTGCTCTAGGCCTATGAATGTTATGACGGACATACGTCCGTCGTGGACAGAGTGGACATGTCTTGAGACTGGGGTATCCCTGTTGTTACGGATATCCCCCATGTGTTCGCCTATGCGTACCCGTAGTTCCCTACGGGTCTTGCCCACATATCTCATGCCGCACTCACAGGTTAAAAGGTAAATGACCCCAGTGGTGCGGCAATTGATGAAGTCACGGATGTGGTGGGCAAAGCCCGTGGGATCCGCTGACAAGGATTTACACTGTGTGATGAATTTACAGAAGGTACAACGGCCACATTTAAAGCAACCTCGGACTGTGCAGCCACGTACTTTTCTTAGGGGGATTATAGTGGCTGTGGACGAAACGGTCTCGTAGGTTGGTCCCTCTCCTAAAGGTCACTGATGGGTGGGGGCTAACTGCGTCGGCCAGGTCTGGGTCCATTAGGAGGGTGCCCCAATTCCGTCCAAGAATTTCCTTGATTTTAGTTGAAGCAGTGTCAAATGTGCCTATAACCCTTAATACCTTGGGGCGCTCAACCTTCTGGTCCCCGGTCGGATGTAGCAGTCCAGTACGTGTCGTCTGTTGTGCTCGCTGGTAGGCCTGTCTAAGGGTGTTGTCTGGATATCCCCGTGCTAGGAAGCGTTCTCTTAGTTCACCCGCCTGCCGAGTGAATTCCCGCTGGTCAGAACAGTTGCGTTTGAGCCGTAGGTATTGGCCCACAGGAATCCCCCGCTTCAAAGGGACAGGATGGCAGCTGTCCCAGCGAAGCAGAGAATTGGTGGAGCTCTCTTTGCGGTATATGGTGGTCTGTAGGCCCCCTTTAGTGTCTCTAGATATACATAGGTCGAGAAAGGGGATATTATTCCGTACAATAGATGAAGTAAATCTGAGATTGATACTGTTGTGATTTAGCTCCTCCACCAGCCTACCGAAGTCGTCCTCTGAGCCGCTCCACAGAATGAAGATATCATCTATGTAGCGAGCCCAGAGGACGATAAACTCCGTGTACCACCCAGGAACATCACCAAAAACAGTGGTCTCCTCCCACCAGCCCAGGAGCAGATTGGCATACGATGGTGCGCAGGAACTGCCCATCGCGGTGCCCCTGAGCTGGTGGTAAATGCGTCCATCAAAAAGGAAGCAATTACTAGTGAGCACAAAGCTCAAAAGGTGGAGAATCAGCTCATTGTGCGCAGCAAACTGTAAACCTCTAGCCCTCAGATAGTGTGCAGTGGCTGTAAGACCCTTGTCGTGAGGGATGGAGGAATACAGGGCCTCAACGTCGATGGATGCCAAGAACCAACCAGGTTCGAGGTTGAGATGCTCGAGTTTCGAGAGTAGGTCACCTGTATCCCTCACATACGAAGGAAGGGACTGCACAAATGGCCCTAGTATGCGATCCACATAAATTCCGCAGTTTTGCGGGAGACTGCCTACCCCTGACACTATGGGCCAGCCCTTGAGGGGCAAGGTACCTTTGTGGACCTTTGGTAGGCCGTAAAACGTGGCCATGATGGGATGCGCCGGATAGAGATATTCAAATTCCTCACCACTTATGAGTCTTTAGATAGAATCTCCCTTAGTTCCTGCTGAAATCTGGGGGTGGGATCGGATGTTAATATCTCATAGCCTTGTTTGTCCCTGAGTAGCGTGAGGCACATGTCTCGGTAGGCCAAAGTGTCCATTATGACCACATTGCCCCCTTTATCGGAGGGCTTGATCACGATATTACTGTCCTTTGACAACTCGATGATTGCTTGTCTTTCCTTCCAGCTACAGTTAGATCTCATATGTTTAGGAGTTAACTCAGACAGCTCAGTGGTGGTCTGTCTAAGAAAAACGTCTACACACGAGATGTCCCCCGCCGGAGGCATCTTGGTGCTCCTGTTTTTTAGATCAGTGAAAGGGCCTGTGCCATCTGGGCAGTCTGGAATGCTGTCCAGGTTGAACAAAAAATGCACATCGCTGAGGATCTCCACCGGCACGCCCAGCTCACGGCTTTCCTTCTTGTCCTTGAGCTTGAAGTATTTGTGCCACTTCAGCTTACGGGCGAACAGGTGGAGATCCTTAGTCCAGCGGAAGAGGTCAAATGGAGTGGTGGGGACAAAAGATAAACCTCGTCTAAGTACCTTGTGCTCTATCTCTGTTAAGGAACGGGATGAGAGGTTGATAACTAATTTATCCTCAGTACGCCCTACTGGTTGGGCGGAGGATTGATGTTGCGATTTCGGAGTGGGTAGTGCATGGTTTGTTCTAAAAAAGAAGAAGAGGCAGATGATGAGGACTGTGGAGCAGAGGGTTGTTGGTTGGTAGGCGCGCATGGTGCTTGGTCATATGACTGATAAGTGTTGTAGCGACCGCCTCGGCCTCCCCGGCGTCTAGATCTACCGCGCCCGCGTCCTCTAGTTCTAGGGTATCTATCCCTCTCACTGTCAGAGACGTCGGTGTCAGTGGAAGACACGTCCGTTCTTTGTGAGTAGTCCGGGGTGGTGAGAAATAAATAGGCCTTGTTCTCCTTGAATTCCTGGGAGTCCCTAGCGAACTGCCTGTGTTTCCGTTCCTTCAGATGATATTGATACCTCTCTATGGTGTTCTGTAATTGGTTCTCTTTGACGCTAAAATCGGCCTCTTGCTTGAATTTTTTGGTAGTCTCAATTTGGTCGGCTAGATTGCCCTCTGCTCATGTTAATAGTGCTCTTTCTTCTTCCAGCAGTAGCTGCATGAACCGTAGGGAGCTGGCGGTGGCCTCCTTCTCCCACTTTTTTAGTAACCCCGGATTTTTAATCCGACTGCATGGATTGAGTGATATACGAAGGCCTCGGGGAACTATCCCCTGTTTGATGTAGTTCTCCAATGCCTGCACCTCCCACCATGAACTAATGTGTTCCTTGTATACTCGGGTGAGTTCTGTGAACGCCCCGTTCAGGGTGGGAGTATACTTCTTTTGGATGAAGGTCTGTTCTGAGAAAACAGTTTGGGCTTCGGTGAGCCACGAGTCTCTATCTAAGCCCGTGGTCAGGAAACCTGCCATATCCCCTAAAGGGTAATCAAAAAATAATGAAGGGTGGTCCTATGGGGGTAGTGCGTAAACACCCCCCAACTAAACTACTCGTAAATAGACAAGAAAATGTAGAAAAAGGGGTAGTGACGTATTAAAACCATAGGATACATATAGCATTTTTAACTCTTCAACGAAACGCGTAGGGACATAGAGTATTTATCTATACTAGTGTATGATACATTGCATATCTATCCACACTAGCGTTTAATCCCCCTCCCTCTTCATTCATTGGCTGAACCAGGCCATTTGAGCCCCACAGGGCCCTCTCCCCTGTCCTCACAGGGCTATTTAGGGTCATTGTTTTTAGGGCTAGGTTCCGGACGGGGCCACCCCTTGCGGGGATTGGACCCCGTATTAGTAGGCACTTTAGGGCAGTTTTAGGCCAAGTAGGGCAACACCAGGGACAGTTCCTCCCCTGCGGCCCTCCTGACAAAGTGACCACTACTGGGGGACGCATTCATACGCAAGGACACCTCCCTTAAGGGCATTGGACCGGCTGGTCCTCTTGCCCAACTTCCGGTAAGACCTACCCTTAATTTTGCCTCTATGGCATGTTTATAGACCACGGCACATGCCACGGTCTCCATTACTATTGTTATTTTGTTCACGTTCACTGGTCATAACACTTGCGCCCCGTTCCTTCCCGGGACGCTTCTGTCTATTTGACCATTGGGTGACCGGCCACACCAGGTCCCCTGTTTTTCTGTGTCTGTGTTTTGTTTGTCAGGTAGGGGTCCATTTCCCAGTTGGGATTCATAATTATCCTATTAAAAGTTAGGTTTTAATACGTCACTACCCCTTTTTCTACATTTTCTTGTCTATTTACGAGTAGTTTAGTTGGGGGGTGTTTACGCACTACCCCCATAGGACCACCCTTCATTATTTTTTTAGTTGCTAAATTCCCAACTTCTAACTCACAGCTTTTGTTCTGAAAATAAGGACACGTTCTGCTTTTCAAGTTCAAGGCACTGACCAAATGTTACTTGTTGTTTTGTCAGTAACAGTCATCAGTGCTAGTGAGTCAATTGGGATCAACTACCTGTGCAGAAGTCTGGGTAATGCCATGACAAGGGATGTCATTGACTTTGTATCTGTAGCAAGATGGGATTTATAATGTGGCAAACTTAGATGTGTCTAAAAACATAAAAAAAAGTTATGTCCTGGAATCTCGCTTTACACTAAAATTAAGCCTAGCAATAGTTTTCATAATACTTAAAATTAGAGATACGGAAATCGAAGCTGAGGAAGTGGAATTATATCCGAATTTCAGGAAAATTTTGATTCGCAACGAATGCAAATTTCCTCTCGCTTCGTGGTAACTAGAGTTGAGCGAACACCTAGATGTTCGGGGAGTTTGGCCGAACTTTAAAAAAAAGTTCGGGTTCGGGACCCGAACTTGATCCGAACTTGGACCCGAACCCCATTAAAGTCAATGGGGACCCGAACTTCACTTTATTATTTTCCGTTATAACATGGTTATAACGGAAAATAATAGTATTGTCATTCCAGCTTTTTGTTATTGGGCTGTAAGTGTTATGTTGGAAAGCCTTTAGTGGCTTATATCTTAGTATCTTATTCAGTATATAGTAACATAGTAACATAGTATATAAGGCCGAAAAAAGACATTTGTCCATTCAGTTCGGTCTGTTATCCTGCAAGTTGATCCAGAGAAAGGCAAAAAAAATAATGTGAGGTAGAAGCCAATTTTCCCCACATAAGGGGAAAAAAATCCCTTCCCGACTCCATTCTGGCAATCACATAACTCCCTGGATTAATGACCCCCCTCTACTAGATATAGCCTGTAATATTAATACACTCCAGAAATACATCCAGGCCCAGCTTGAATTCTTTTAGTGAACTCACCATCACCACCTCCTCAGGCAGAGAGTTCTATAGTCTCACTGCTCTTACCGTAAAGAATCCTCTTCTATGTTTGTGTACAAACCTTCTTTCCTCCAGACACAGAGGATGTCCCCTTGTCACAGTCATAGTCCTAGGGATAAATAGTTGATGGGATAGATCTCTGTACTGACCCCTGATATATTTATATATATTAATTAGATCTCCCCTCAGTCGTCTTTTTTCTAAAGTGAATAACACTAATTTTGATAATCTTTGGGGGTACTGTAATTCCCTCATCCCCGTAATTACTTTAGTTGCCCTCCTCTGAACCCTCTCCAGCCCTGCTATGTCTGCCTTGCTCACAGGAGCCCAGAACTGTACACAGTACTCTATGTGTGGTCTGACTAGTGATTTGTAAAGTGGTAGGACTATGTTCTTATCACAGGCATCTATACCACTTTTGAAAAATTTATGGACAGTTTAAACCAGGAGAAGGGATATAATACCGAAGTTTTGGAAAAGGTCAGGAGAGAAGTGGAAGAATGGGAAGGGGGGGCTAAATAAAAATAGAAATAAAAATAAGGGAGTAGATAAGGAGAACAACATGCTGGATTTCAAATTTACCTTCCTCACCCAGTACAATATGCAAGTAGGACCATTGAAAAATTCTTTGCAGAAAAACTGCAAAAAAATGACCCAGTGTTGGGGCAAGTTATCCCCGAGCGGCCGAGAGTCTTGTTTAAAAGAGCACCTAATTTGCGAGATGCATTAGTACATAGCTGTCTAGTGAAAAATAAAATGCAAAGTAGGGACCAGTTCACTTGGTGCGGCTTCTGCAGTGCTTGCAGAAACCGCACTAGAGAGGACAAAAAGAGTAAGAAACAGCAGGAAGTTAAATCGAAGGGAGGACAGCCACATAAGATTAAAGGGGAAATATTGTGTGAGACGATGGGGGTTATCTACATGCTGGAGTGCCCTTGTGGGCTCCAGTATGTAGGTAGAACCCTATGTAAACTGAAGACCCGATTGCAGGAGCATATAGGGAATATCAGGAAGGGCAAAGAGGATCACAGTGTTCCACTACACTTCAAGCTTATGCATGGGAAAAATCCAGCGGGTTTGAAGTTTAGTGGTTTGGAAAAAGTGGAGGAATTGGCGAGGGGGGGTTCCTGTTGCGAAAATCAACCGCAAGGAAGTTGGCTGGATATATAGATTGGGGACCCTGAAACCAGCAGGGTTAAATGCTGAGTTTGATCTTAAGCCCTGCTTGGTGGAATGAGGACGAAGAGGTGGTGGTGTGTTGCCGCTGCCATTGGATACCTGTTAAAGATAAGGTTAGTTAAGAATGAATAGAATATAGTGGGTTGTGATTGGCTTTAGGGGATCATGTGATCGGACCGTAACCATGTGACCTTTCTATGAATGGAAAGGGGAGGGGGATTGAAAAATGTGTGAATTTAACGTTCTGGGAAGCAGCAAAGGAGTTATTTCTTTATGTCAAAATACCGCTAGCATTTGTGGATTTTAGGAACCAATGTTTATTTATTGTTTGAAGCAAAACTGTAGAGTTATGATGTGTATCTTAAAAGAACAAAAAGAAAAGGTTTTTGCATAGATGGGCGGTCCGTGGATGTGATCTAGGACTAATAAATTCCGCACCTGTGAGAGAGGATACCATCGCCCCTGACGAAGCTGGACTGGCGAAACCTGGGTCGGGTGGACTTTTCTGATGAGAACACTTTGATTTTAGAAGGCTGAATTTTTATGTCTATTTTGTAAGTAGAATAAATTGCTTTTAGCGGAATCACCTTGTGGAACTTCACTTTTGTGTTATAACTTCTCTCTAGGGTGCAGGTGTACGTGAGTTCACCAGCCTCTGGAATCCAATTGTTTGGCTACAAGGTGAAACAACTGCGCATTTGGGATAAGAATCTGGGATTGGAATCCTACACTCATAGGCAGCGCGATCATCATCTTTTGGACCTTTTGATACAGCCCATTATCTTATTGGCCTTGGCAGCAGCTGCCTGACACTGGTTTCTACAGCTTAGTTTGCTGTTCACTAAAATTCCTAGGTCCTTTTCCATGTCAGTGTTACCCAGTGTTTTACCATTTAGTATGTACGGGTGACTTGTATTATTCCTACCCATGTGCATAACCTTACATTAGTCAGTGTTAAACCTCATCTGCCACTTATCTGCCCAAGCCTCCAATCTATCCAGATCCCTCTGTAGTAGTATACTGTCCTCTTCAGTGTTAATTACTTTACACAGTTTAGTGTCATCTGCAAAGATTGATATTTTACTATGCAAGCCTTCTACAAGATCATTAATAAATATATTGAAGAGGACAGGGCCCAATACTGACCCCTGAGGTACCCCACTGGTGACAGTGACCCAATCTGAGTGTGTACCGTTAATAACCACCCTCTGTTTTCTATCCCTCAGCCAGTTACTTACCCACATACATTTTCTCCCAGTCTGAGCATTCTCATTTTATAAACTAACTTTTTATGTGGTACAGTGTCAAATGCTTTGGAGAAGTCCAGATATACGACATCCATTGATTCGCCGCTGTCAAGTCTAGAACTTACCTCCTCATAGAAACTGATTAAATTAGTTTGACATGACTGATCCCTCATGAAGCCATGCTAATATGGTGTTATTTGCTTATTTCCGTTGAGATGCTCTAAGATAGCATCTCTTAGAAAACCTTCAAACAGTTTACCCATGACAGATGTTAAACTTACCGACCTATAGTTTCCGGACTCTGTTTTTGGACCCTTTTTGAATATTGGCACCACATTTGCTATGCACCAATCCTGTGGAACACTCCCTGTCAGTATAGAGTCTGCAAATATCAGAAATAAGGGTCTGGCTTTAACATTACTTAATTCTCTTAGGTTACGGGGGTGTATGCCATCCGGTCCTGGCGATTTGTCTATTTTAATCTTTTTAAGACACAGCTGTACTTCTTCCTGGGTCAGACAGGGCACTTTTAATGGGGAATTTACTTTCACATTCTGCATTTCATCTGACACTTTATTTTCTTCAGTGAATACATTGGAGAAAAAAATATTTAATAGCTTTGCTTTCTCCTCATCGCTCTCTGCAACTCCCCCCTCATCACTCTGTAAAGGGCCGACACCTTCAGATTTATACTTTTCACCATTTATATCAGTGATGCCCAACTTACGGCCCGCGGGCCAAATCCGGCCTGCGAAGCTGTGTCATGCGGCCCTTGCAGTGCCGCCGGCATCAGGCAGCGAACTATGTGTGAGCGCTCATCTCAGCCGGCCATTCCCCTTCAGTGAATCATTAACTGAATGGCTCAGGCGTGATGAGCGCATCCAGCAGTGACAGACAGAGGAGGGGAGGTCACGTGGGCAGGGCCGCAGCAGGGGGGTCAGCCTATGAAGTAGCGTGCGTGCTCTGAGTCAGGAAGTGTGCGCGCACCTATCTCACTCACTTCTGTGCTTGCCGCCGGCCGCAGCTCACCCTCCTCCAGGTAGGAAAAAACTTTCCATATTTGCAGCCACTCGCTTGATCCAGCTCCTCTCTAGTCTTCCTGAAAACTGCTGTGTGCCTTGTAGTGTACTCTACAGCCGAGCTGAGCTTGCTGCTGCTTCAGTAAAAAAAATTAAAATAAACACCCACTGGGGTGTGTGTGTCAGGACATATTACTGTGAAGGGGGCACAGAGGGCATTATTACTATTAAGGGGGCACAATGGGCATTATTAGTATGGAGGGGGCATAATGGGCATTATTACTGTGAAGGGGGCACAAAGGACATTACTACTGTGAAGGGTGCACAGAGGGCATTACTACTACAAAATGCCCAGATATGCCCCCTTCACAGTGGTAATGCCCATATGTGCCCCCTTTCACAGTGGTAATGGACAGATGTGCCCCCTTTCACAGTGGTAATGCCCAGATGTGCTCCCTTTCACAGTGGTAATGCCCAGTTGTGCCCCCTTTCACAGTGGTAATGCCCAGATGTGCCCCCTTTCACAGTGGTAATGCCCAGATGTGCCTCCTTTCACAGTGGTAATGCCCAGATGTGCCCCCTTCACAGTGGTAATGCCTAGATGTGCCCCCTTCACAGTGGTAATGCCTAGATGTGCCCCCTTCACAGTGGTAATGCCCAGATGTGCCCCCTTTCACAGTGATAATGCCCAGATCTGACCCATTTACAGAGGTAATGCCCAGATGTGCACCCTTTACAGATAAAATGCCCAGATATTTGCCCCTTTACAATAGTAATGCTCATATGTGCCTCCTCACAGTGTTTGCATTTCTTTCTGGCAAAGTTACCTGGTTCTGGCCCGCAAAATTTATACCATGTCTAGTGCAGCCCTCAGACGAAAAATGGTTGGGCACCACTGATTTATATAATTGAAGAACATTTTAGGGTTAGTTTTACTCTCTTTGGCAATTACTCTCTCGGTCTCTAGTTTGGCCGCCTTTATTTGTTTTTTACATATTCAATTTTTTTCCTTATAGTACGACAAGAAAAATATATACGCATTTCGCTTCTGCAGTTATTTCTGTTGAAAGCGTATAGGGGCATATTACAGTACAACAAGAAAAATATATACGCACTGCATTGTTTCAGTTATTTCTGGTGAAAGCGTATAGGGGTGTATTATAGTAAAAAAGAAAAATATATTCTCAGTGCATTTCTGCAGTTAATTCTGGTGAAAGTGTATAGGGGCGTATTTCAGTAAAAGAAGAAAAATATATACGCACTGCACTGTTGCAGGTATTTCTGTTGAAAGCGTATAGGGCCGTATTTCAGTAAAATAATAAAAATATATTCACACTGCACTATTTAATTGTTTTCTGGTTAAAGCGTATAGTGGCCTATTTCATTCCAACAAGAAATATACAAACACAAAAATGCATTCTCAGTTCACGTTGGTGGCGGTTAGATGTGTTGAAAGCGTTTAGTGGCCTATTTCAGTACAAACAGAAAAATGCATTTTCAGTTCACGTCGGCGGCGGTTAGATGTGTTGAAAGCGTTTAGTGGCCGATTTCAGTACAAACAGAAAAATACATTCTCAGTTCACGTTGGCGGTTATATGTGTTGAAAGCATGGCTGGGATTCAGCAGGGTGGCAGCAGTGGGAGGTTGGGAGCCAAACGTGCCCGGGGTAGAGCATCTGCTTCGCAGTAGCCTACCTACCCGGGAAGTAGCAGGGGTTCATGGAAGTAGCAGTGATAACAGTCAGTCAGTGCGGCCGGTTATATGTGGTAAAATCTTAATTGAAGTATTTTGGTTGAAAAACTAAATTTATTCAGCGGTCAGCGCTGCGGTTATATGCGGTAAAATCTGCATGATGTCTCCATGATAAATCTGCAGCGTGGGGGCCCCGTGTGGCTTCTGCACGCTTTCAAAATAATCCTTTAGCAGAGCGAATAGATGCTGGATGACCAGGGCGCTCCATGACCTTCCCAGTAGCTTCTGTCGGGAGTAGCTGTTCATTTCTGAGACATCCATATAGTGCGGGGGGAATCCGAAGACCCTTTCCATCTCCATGCTCCATTATATGTGGTAAAATCTTTATTGAAGTATTTTGGTGGAAAAATAAATTGTATTGAGCGTTCAGCGCTGCACTTATATGCAATAAAATCTTTTGTGAATTGTTTTGGTGGAAAAACAAATTTCATTTAGCGTTCAGCGCTGCAGTTATATGTGGTAAAATCTCCATGATGTCTCTATGATAAATCTGCATGGGGCACCTGCAGCATGGGGGCTTCTACAAACTTTCAAAATAATCCTTCAGCGGAACGAATAGATGCTGGATGACCGGGACGCTCCATGACCTTTCCAGAAGCTTGTATTCAGCAATGCTGTTATATGTGGTAAAATCTTGTGTGATTTATTTTGGTGGGAAAAAAAAATTGTCTTCAGCGTTAAGCGCTGCAGTTATATGCGGTAAAATCTTTTAATAATTTCGGTGGAAAAAAATCTTGCATTCAGCATTAAAGGGCTTCTGTCACCCCCCAAAAGTCATTTTTCATTTGTGGGCTAATTAAAATCCTTATAGTGCGATTATTCAATATATAGTGCTCTTACCTTTTTCTGTGGCTTAGTTTCTTTAAAAACCGCACTTTTATAATATGTTAATTACCTCGCTACCAGAAAGTAGGGCGATTGCTTGCTGGTAGCCGCCGCATCCTCCTTTCAAAAAAACGCCCCCTCCTCCTGTTGGCCCTGTCTGCATTCCAAATATCACGCCTGCGCCGTACCGGTTTTCAGTCGGCGCAGGCACACTGGGGAGGACGCTCGCTCGGCCGCTCCTTCCTCAGTGCGCCTGCGCCGGGTGTAGATGTGACGTCTTCGGCGCAGGCGCACTGAGGAAGGAGCGGCCGAGCGAGGTCCTCCTCTCAATGCCCCTACGTCTTATGGGGTGAATGCTACCATTTTACATCGCAGTCTGTGATGGCAGAGGCGGGGCCCGGGGGCAGTCACTGTACTCTTACACCGGGCCCCGCCGCTCACAGCAGTATTTCTAGTAATCACTACTGGTAACAGTAATCCTTAATAATCCTTAATAAATTTAACTAAAGTTGCGCTCTCCCCTGTATCAGCACTTACTAACTGACGTCACGCGCCTGCTCCTCCCACTTTATCAATGAAGCAGGCGGAGCAGGCGTGCGACGTCAGTGAGTGACGTAACGCTGCCAGCTGCTCTGCCTGCTCCGGATGCTTGTTAGTAAGTGCTGTGATACAGGGGAAAGCGAACTTTAGTTAAATTTATTAAGAGGTTAAGCATTACTGTTACTAGAGTAGTGATTACTAGAAATACTGCTGTGAGCGGCTTGGGGACATTGTTATGGGGGGGGGGGGGGATCTGTTTCCCTGCTCCTGAGGGAAATTTAGATTTGTCCGTGATCTATACATATATAGCAGTGTCATCCACAGATCTCCCCCATAACAGTGTCATCCACAAATCCTCCACCCCATAATAGTGTCATCCACAGATCCCCCACCCCATAACAGTGCCATCCACAGATGCCCCTCCCATAAAAGTGCCATCAGAGATCCCCCCATTGCCATCAACAGATCCCCCACATAACAGTGCCATCCACAGATCCCCCCCATAACGGCGCCATCCACAGATCCCCTTCATAACAGTGTGTCATCCACAGATCCCCCATAATAGTGTCATACACAGACCACCATTAGTTAAAAACCCACCAAAAGCACACTTTTTGGTTAAAAATATATTTTTTAGTATTTTCCTCCTCAAAAACTTAGGTGCGTCTTATGGGCTGGTGCGTCTTATAGGGCGAAAAAGACGATATATGGCAGATTGATATATAGTTTTGTGGGAAATATTCAGCATAACATATTTTATTATTTCAATTTGCTGCTCTTTCTATGGTTAGGAGTCCAGTGCACGGTCTTAATGATTATTGTCGGTCTTCTTTGTATTACTGTGCATACAGAGACAGCTGTCAATTACTGAGTAGGACCTCCCACTGGACTCCTAAGTATTAAAAGTATGTCTTAAATCTTGTCCCACAAAACTATAAATCAACCTACTAATTGTCTCCTGTTCTATAACTTACTGCCTGCAGATCAGATACCACAATCCATGTGAAATGTTACCTTTAACCCCTCGATGACATGCACAGTGCATGGACGGTGCTTTTCGTCAACAAGCCACAGTTGCCTGCTATTTCACATGGCAGACACCGGAGCTAATGTCTATGATAGGTGATAAATCTGATCGTAGACATTTATCTAGTGATGAGCGAGCATGCTCTGCCGAATATCTGTTCAGATTGCTATGTTCGGCACATGGTGGTACTCGACCGAGTACAGCATGTGCTCGAGCACAAAGCTCGAGTCTCCTCCCCGCACGTTTCACAGGTTTTAATCAGCCAATAAACGTGCAGGTAAGTACTGCCCTCACTGTAATGCCAGTAGCCAAGTTGGCTGCCGGCATTACAGTGATTGGCTGGTCGGAACGCATCATCGGGTGCTATATAGCACCCGATGATGCATGTTCAGCTCAAACGTAGACAGGGAGAGCAGAGCGTAGGAAGAGAAAGACAGAGTAGGCAGCAAATTTCACCGTTTTCATTTCCAAGATCCTTTTAAGGACTACTGTGTGTGTGTGTGTGTGTGTGTGTGCTTTAGAGCAGCAATCTATTTACCTGCAGTCTCAGGGACAGTGCTGAGGAGGGGACAGGGAGGGTGCAGGGAGAGACATTTGCTGTTTTTACTACAAAAACCTTTTCAAATACCCCAAAGTCCTTTTAAAGACTACTGTGTGTGTTTAACAGCAACAAGACATTTTTATTTTATACCTATTAGTGACATATACTGTACATCATCCACAAACTGTGTCTTTATTAATCTGGGCCAAATCTAGTGTCCATAGTGTGTGGCTTTGTGTAAAAAATACTGAACTACATCTGCAAACAGTGTCTGTATTACAAATTCCAATAATCTGGGCCTAATATAGTGTTCATATTCTGTGGTGTTCTGTGACATATACTAACTATCCTGCATGCAAAATCTGTGCCTGTATTGCAAATTCCAATAATCTGGGCTTAATATAGTGTCCATAATCTGTGGTGTTCTGTAACCAATACTGTACTACATCAGAAAACTGTGTCTGTATTGCAAATTCCAATAATCTGGACCTAATATAGTGTCCGTATTCTGTGGTGTTCTGTGATATATACTGTCCTGCATCCGAAAACTGTATCTGTATTGCAAATTCCAATAATCTGGGCCAAATATAGTGTCCATAATCTGTGGGTTTCTGTGACATATACTGTCCTGCATCTGGAAACTGTATCTGTATTGCAAATTTCAATAATCTGGGCCTCATATAGTGTCCATGATCTGTGGTGTTCTGTAACCAATACTTTCCTGCATCCGAAAACTGTGTCTGTATTGCAAATTCCAATAATCTGGGCCTAATATAATGTCCATAATCTGTGGGTTTACTTTCTCTTTAGCGGACAGTAAAAGAATCTGCGCCACTTCTAGTGACAAAACCATTAATATGAAGAAGGTGAGCAATAAGGGATGGGGAAGTGATGCTGATGGTGTGCGCAGAGACCAAGGGCACTGGGCGCAATGGAACTGTGCCTGCTGCCAGTGCACCAGAAGAAAAAAAAACAGTCTCAAGAAGATGACGGTGGTGAACGGCAATCATTCGTTCACAAGGTGGATGATGATGAGACACAGTTGTCAATCACTGAGGTTGTGGTTAGGTCAAGTCAGGAGGATGAGCTGAGTGAGGAAGTGGAAGAGGAGGTGGTGGACAATGAGGTCACTGAACCGACATGGGAAGGTGAAAAGCCGAGAGAGGACAGCAGTACAGAGGGGTAGTTATCTGCAGCACCGCAACAGGCTGGAAGAGGCAGTGGGGTTGCAAAAGTGAGTAGCCAGCCCACACCAAACAGGCCTGCAACCGTTACACCGAGCACCCTCATGCGTAAATCTAACTTGCCAAGGGGTAGGTGTTCCTGCAGTATGGCGTTTTTTTGAGAAAAGTGCAGATGACAAAAGAGTGGTAGTTTGCAACCTGTGCCGTACCAAAATGAGCCGGGGCGTGAACACTAGCAACCTCACCACCACCAGCATGATACGTCACATGGCATCCAAGCACCCTAGTAAGTGGGCCGAATGCCTGGGTCCACAATCTGGGTCTGCGGGTCACACCACTGCTTCCTCTTCCCCTGTGTTACGCATTGCTGGCCAATCTCCTGTCGAAGGCACAGGCCCGGATGCCCCTCGCCTTGCACCTGGACCTTCGCATGAACCATCAGCAACAACATCCACTTCCATGTCCCAGGGCAACGTCCAAATGTCCAAAACACAGTCATTTGAACACAAGTGCAAATACCCACTCACCCACAGGCCATAGCACTAAATGTGCAACTTTCGAAATTACTGGCCCTTGAAATGTTGCCATTTAGGCTTGTGGACACTGAGGCCTTCCACAGCCTGATGTCGGTGGCCGTCCCTCGGTACACAGTCCCCAGCCATCACTATTTTTCAAGGTGTGCCGTGCCCGCCTTACACCAGCATGTGTCCCAGAACATCACCCGTGCCCTGACCAACACAGTTACTGGGAAGGTCCATTTAACCATGGACACATTCACAAGTGCTGATGTCCAGGGACACTACATTTCCCTGACCACACACTGGATGAATGTTGTGGAGGCCGGGAGTTAGTCGTACCCTGGGATGGCACAGGTACTACCCACTCCCAGGATTGCGGGCCCTACATCCATCAGGGTCTCCGCCAGCAGCTATGTTACTGGCTCCAACCCCCACTTCTTCTCCTCCTCCTCCTTCGCTGCCTCCTCCTCCACTTCCATCTCCAGCAGCATTCAGCCATAAGTCGCTAGCTGGAAGCAGTGAAGTGCTGTGGTGAAGCGTCAACAGGCCGTGCTGAAACTGATCTGCTTAGATGACAAACAGCACACTGCCGCAGAGCTGTGGCAGGGTATAAGGGACCAGACCGAGCTGTGGCTGTCGCCACTCAACCTACAACCAGGCATGGTTGTGTCTGACAATGGCCGCAACTTGGTGGAGTCTTTGGAGCTCAGCAACCTGACACACATCCCATGCCTAGCCCACGTCTTAAACTTAGTAGTTCAGCGGTTTATCAAAACCTACCCCAATTTACCAGAGCTACTAGTGTGTGCCCATTTCCGCAAGTTGTCCACAGCTTCAGCCGGTATGTCAACGCTGCAGCAGCGCTTGCGGCTTCCAGCTCACCGACTGTTGTGCGACGTGAGCACGTGCTGGAACTCTAGGTTCTACATGTTGGCCAGGCTTTGTGAACAGGAGAGGGCAGTTGTGGAATACCAGCTGCAACATGGTCATTGCCTTTCGAGTCAACTGCCAATATTCACAAGCGAGGAGTGGGCATTGATGTCAGACCTCTGTGAGGTTTTAAAAAACTTTGATGAATCCACACATATGGTTTGTGGCGATAACGCTATTATCAGCGTAACCATTCCATTGCTGTGTCTATTCAAACAATCACTGTTCACAATTAAGGATGACACTCTGAATGTGGCAGACGAGGAAATGGGGGAGGACATTACACAGGGTGATAGCCAGACCACCGACGTCTTGCCTGTTGGTACTCTGACACACATGGCTGACTTCATATTAGGCTGCCTTTCCAACGACCATCGCGTTATACGCATTTTAGATAACATGGATTACTGGGTGTTCACCCTTCTCGACCCAGCTACAAAGAGAACTTCTCATCTCTCATTCCTGTGGTGGAGAGGACGAGTAAAACGGTGCAATACCAGAAGATACTTGTTGAGAGATTGCTCCAAAATTTTCCATCTGACAACATGGCCGGCAGAGTCTGTATTTCCTTAGGCAACCGAGGAAGAGAGACAAGGGGAACACACAGCAGTTCCAACAAAGGCAGGGCAACACTCTCAAAGGCATGGGACACTTTCATGACACCCCACCAGCAACCTCACCCTGAAGCGCAGCCTAGTGGTACAAGGGAGGAAAAGTTTTGGAAGATGGTGAAGGAATACATAGCAGACCGTGTCAGCGTCCTAAATGATCCCTCAGTGCCTTACAACTACTGGGTGTCCAAGCTGGACACGTGGCACAAACTTACCCTCTACGCCTTGGAGGTGCTGGCCTGCCCTGCCGACAGCGTTTTGTCTGAGCGTGTATTTAGTGCTGCTTTTGGCATTATAACAGATAAGCGTATCCGCTTGTCCACTGGCAATGCTGACAGGTTGACTCAGATAAAAACGAACAAGGCCTGGATTGCCCCTGACTTCTCAACTCCACCAGAGGAGAGCTGAGCTGATGATGAACATAAAGGCAATTCATTTATGATGTACTCAATCTACAGTAGTGTATTCCCATGCACCTTTTCCACCACAAAAAAAGAGTATATGGTTGAATTTTGTTTTCTCCTCCTCATCATCCAGATTGTTTTTATTCCCTCCACTCAAATTTTTTTTAATAGGGTCAGCTCAACTGTAGACCCTCTACTCAAATTTTTTTATAGGGTCAGCTCAACTGCAGGCCCTCAACTCAAATTCTTTTTATAGGGTCAGCTTAACAGCATGCACTCGCATATAATGTTTTAGTGCGTCAGCTGTACAGCATGCACTCACATATAAAGTTTTAGTGCGTCAGCTGTACAGCATGCACTTGCATATAATGTTTTAGAGCGTCATTTGAACCGCATGCACTCGCATATAATGTTTCAGTGTCAGCTAGCCTTAAGGCACTAGCAAATAATGTTTTAGAGCATCAGCTGAACAACATGCACTTGAAAATAATGTTTTAGAGCGTAATTTGAACAGCATGCACTCGCATATAATGTTTTAAAGCATCAGCTCACCTGAAGGCACTCGCAAATAATGTTTTAGAGCATCAGCTGAACAACATGCACTTGAAAATAATGTTTTAGAGCATCAGCTGTACAGCATGCACTCGCATATTATATTTTAGAGCGTCATTTGAACAGCATGCACTCGCATATAATGTTTTAGAGCGTCAGCTCACCAGTAGGCCCTCACATTTAATGTTTTAGAGCATCAGCTCACCAGCAGGTCCTCTTCCCTAATGTTTTAGAGGGTCAGCTCAGCAGCAGGCCCTCGCCCCTCATGTTTTGGATGGTCAGATCAGCAAGCCCTTGCTCTTAATGTTTTTGAAGGTCACCAGCAGTCCACCAATCATAATTTTTTAAAGGTGTGTATGATGCCCTCTTTTATGTGTAACAAAGGGTGTTTTGGAGTGCCGGTTCCTTGTAATTTTTGGCAGCCCTTTCACTTAGTGCATAGGCTTTATGAGTGTAGGAGTCCCACTAACTGAACTATTGTACCACAATGTGAATGAGGCCCTCCTGTATGTGATATACAGGCTGTTTCGGAGTGCCTCTTGCTTATAATTTTTTGTAGCACTTGCACTTTATATACAATTGAATATACAGGAAAGAATGTTTCCTAACAATTTTTCTTGTTTTTTTGGGGGGGTTTGTGCATATTTTTGTCAGTCTGTAAAAGTGGCATACAACTTGGACAACATGGTTCCCAGCAGTGACCTGGGAGTCCAAGATGCATACAGACATCATCCTCATGCTGTTGCCGATCAATTTTGGTGGTGTTTCTGTCACTTTCTGACTTTTTCCAATGGACCAGGCACCCTCCCCTCTTCAGAGCAGGGGGTACCTGGTTGTCTCCCATTGACTTCCATTATACTCGGGTGCTCGGTCGAGCACACAAATATAGCAATGTGTTCGGGCCAAACACCCGAACACTCGAATACTTTGGTGCTCGATCATCACTACATTTAACCCCTCAGATGCCTTGATCAATTTTGACCATGGCATCTGAGGTGGCTCCCGAGGCCTGAGATTAGGGAATCCATTCATTGGTTAGGATAGGCCACAGCCTGTGCAGGGCAACCAGGCCTATGACAGGGATATTCCTATGGAGCCCTGCAAGTGGCATTGCTCCATAGGAATATACAGTATTAATTTCCTATTTATTACAGTACTAAAGCACAGTAGTGTATGGGAAAACCAATCCAATGATTGGTTGTTTATGTTCCCTTGGAGGTGGGAGCTTAAAGTAAAAAAAAAAAAAAAAAGTTAAAAAAGTTTTTTTTTTTAAATATAGAATTTCAAATCAACCCATTCCCCCAGTTTGAAAAAAAAATAACAATTATTTCCACCACTGTATCCTAAAATGTCCATACTTTTAAAATGCAACTATATTTATCCCATACGGTGAACGCCATAATGGAAAAATAAATCAAAATGGCTAATTTGCAGTTTTTTGTCACTTCACCTCCCTTCAAAAATTTAATAAAAAGTGATAAAAACATTGCACACACTCTAATGGTGTCAATATAAACTACCAATCTCCCTGCAAACAACGAGGGGCCAGAATATGGTGATGCAAAGGAATACAACATTTTGTAAAAAAAAAAAAAATATGTATCTAAACACAAGAAAAACTGTATAAATGTTGTATTGCCATAATTGTACTGACCCAGAGACTGAGGGAAACAGGACAGCTTTTTCGCATAGGAAACACTCTAAAAATAAATCCATAAATCTATGGCACAATTGCGTTTTTTTTTCCAGTTCCACCACATTTTGACAGGCTTTTTTTTACCAATTTTCCACTACATAGTATGCAATATTAAACAAAGTCATTAGAAAGCACAACTTGTCCTGCAAAAAAAACGCAAAGCCCTTTTACATCTATGTGAAATGTTAAAACAGTTATGGCTCCAGGAAGGCACGGATGGAAAAGCAAAAGCAAAAAAACTAAAAAAAGGGATTAAACTATACATAATACTCATCTCAAGATCAAAAATAATTTGCTTCAAGCACATGACACATGTAATATCAGGATAAAAATAAAGGATTAACTAATTGAGTCAATCAACACTGTTGAGCAAGAATATTCAAATAATGAATTTTATTCGTGAATATTGGCACTTCGAGATTTTGCGAATATTTAGAATATAGTGCTATATATTCGCAATGACGAATATTCGTCATTTTTTTTCCATCTGAACATATGATTCCTCCCTGCTTCTTGCTTGTGGGCCAATGACGTCATTGGCCCACAAGCAGGAAGCAGGGAGGAATCATGTGATCACTTCAGATGGAAAAAATTACGAATATTCTAAAAATGAATATATAGCACTATATTATAAAGTGCTATATATTCGTTTTTGACCCACGCCTGTATTGAGAGCGCAATATTTGCATATTACGCGATCATTACCTTGCCGATTTTCACGTAAAAAAAAAGAATGTAGAACATAACGAATATACAAATTTGCGAATATATGATGAATATTCTACAAAATATTCACTGGACTGAGATTTGCAGCTAATTTCAGCAATTCTTATATTAGATAGTCAATGGGGAAGATAACTTTACAAGGTATACTGCTTTTTTCAATATTATCACAAGTACATCAATCATAGGGAAACTCAGTAGCCCACTCAATGTCAAAAATACAACAAATATTGTGACCCTGATAAAGAAATAAAATATGACACTGGATCATATTACCTACAAGTGCTACAAAACAATAGTGTGAACATGATAAATGAGCCAAGTTGGTGTAAACCAGGTGAGGAGGTACCTACCCCTTTTAGCGTATAATCCTTATAGGGCTTCCATAATAAAAGGAAAGAGCAAAGGAAAGACACATGAGAGGAGGAGGTTCCCAATAGAGGGGTGGGGGAAAAGAATTTTAGGAGGACTGATAAATGGATAAAATAGGCATCTAACCAGTCCAGAACCTCCTGAACAATGGCTAGGTTGCATAGTAAAGGAAGTGTGACTATTACAGTATATGTTGCCCAAAACCCACATATATCTATCTAATCTACCTACCTTATTATTCAACATGAGTTTATGTTTCTCATTAACCATGCACAATGATAAGGATTTCTTATCCTCTGAAAAATCCAACCTTTGAGCCTTATAATGTTTCACCCAGTTGAAGGGGCTTTCTGGGAGAGCAACATTAATGGCTATCCTCAGAAAAGGTCATCGATATCTGATCGGTGGTGGTCCAACTGCTGGCACCCGTGTTAATCAGCTGTTTGAAGAGGTTCCCACTCTGTGATGAGCGCTGTCACCTCCTTACAGCATGCCATGCACGCCATACACTGTATAGTGGCTGTGCTTAATATTGCAATCTAAGCCCATTCACTTGAATGTGACTGTGCTGCACATAGGCCCCTACACATGAACCCCATTCAAATAATTTACATTATTTCCTACATTTCAATTATTTGCATTTTTATTTAGTATTAATTATACTAGAGGTTACCCCAAGACCCAGATGCAGCCTCTACCTCTGTGTAGCCTACAGTTACAGTCTTGGTGGCTGCATGAATGCAGATGATCTACTAATGTAGATGATACATTACATCATTTAGAATATGATATCCACATTTTTCCTGATAACAGACATTTTATAAATACAGAACAATCATTGTGAAGTAATAAAATGGGATAACTCACTTCTTCAATGTCGTTATCCAGAGCTAAAAATCTCAATGGAACGGTTAAGTTCTGATTTTCGGAGATAGTTGTTCCAACAGGAGAAGACTCCAGGATATAACCCTCATATGTCGAAAAAGTGAAATATGGAGCCTGGTTGTTCTCATCCAAGATGTCTATATGAAGATTGGCAAATGCTGGGAGTGGATGGCCATTGTCTTGTTCTGCCTGCAAAACAAAAACATCACATATATGAGTCCATGAATAGATTTGAGCTTTATGGGGAGATTTATCATCTCCCTGCACCAGAAAAGTGGTGTTTTGAAACTTTTTAAATGCAATTTTTGACAAATTTGTCATAAGTGATGTTAGGCAACAAATTTATCTTCATTTACATCAGTTTCCTGGTGCAAATGAAACCAGAAATATATGACAGCTCAGAGCTGTTTAGATTTTTTTTACGCAAATGGACTGCCAGAGGCCTGTGCCTCGTCATGAATTGCGCGTATCCTCTGTCAGCACTAGGGATACCGGTCTTGATAAATCTCCCCCTTTATTCTCAATTCAGAAAGAGTTTCCAAAAACAACGATCATGTTATTGCCTTATGTGATGTTCTACCCTAATCAGAGAAGTGGTTTGACGTAAAAGCAAAGTATTTTTCACAAAACATATCAATATCATAAACAAGTGACATGAAATGTCTGCAATCATAAAAGCTATACAAAGCACAGAAATAAAGGTCAGTGCAAGGGGAAATAAGTACATTCAGAAAGCATTCAGATCCCTTCAACATTTTAATATATAACAGCCTTGTTGCAAAATGTATAATATTTGATTCTAATGACCAAGCATGATTAGGTTTGTCGATATGTGTGCTAATGTGCTAAAAAGCCAAAACTAAAATATTACATTTACATAAGAATTTAGCGCAGTGGTCAGCAGCCGCCATTTAAGGAAAAAGTGATTCATTACCACAAAGTGCGAGGAAATTCACATTCATTGCTAATGCGCTTCCTGCTGCCGCAGCAGTACAGTACTACACTGGCATGATCTATACCAGTGTACCACTGTACTGCGGCAGCAGCAGGAAGTGCACAGCGTCATAGCAACCAATGATGCCGTGCGCTTCTGCACTCAGAAGAAATCCAGGCCGGTATCACACGGACCGTGTTCCACGGACGTGTGCATGAGGCTTAAGTTGCTTGTTGGCCAATGACTCATTGGCCCGCAAGCAAGAAGCAGGTAGGAATCATGTGTTCAGATGGAGAAAATGACAAATATTCTAAAAACAAATATATAGCACTATATTCTATAGTGCTATATATTAGTTTTTGATCCACGCCTGTATTGATCGCGTAATATTTGCATATTACGCGATCATTACCGTGCCAATTAACAATTAAAAAGGACTATATAGTGTGGCCTTCATTATTAAATGAAAGGCAGCTGCAGGCTACTATCATTGGCCGTGTGGTTCTTTGCCACAGCATGGCCGCATCCTGCCTGCAGCATGGCTGCTCCTTGTGGCGGCACCCTAAGGCAGAGTGGCCTGGGTATACCTGATTAATAGCGATTTGTGACAAATGAATTTGTCAACAATTAGAATTTCTTGGCGAACTTCAGCAAAGTTGTCAAATAAAATTTTTCAAAACTTTGCTCATCTCTTATTATTACATTCCACTCCCCTCTTGAACTCTTTTAGTGAATTCACCATCACCACCTCCTCAGGTTCCATAGTCTCACTGCTCTTACCATAAAGAATCCTCTTCGATGTTTGTGTACAAAACTTCTTTCCTCCAGAAGCAGAGGATGTCTACTCATCACAGTCACAGTCCTGGGTATAAATAGATGATGGGAGAGATCTCTGTACTGACCCCTGATATATTTATTCAATGTTAGATCTCCCCTCAGTCATCCTTTACTTAGACTGAATAACCCTAATGTTGATAATCTTTCAGGGTACTGTAGTCCACCCATTCCAGTTATTAATTTAGTTGCCCTCCTCTGAACTCTCTCCAGCTCTGCTATGTCTGCCTTGTTCACAGGAGTCCAGAACTGTACACAGTACTCTATGTGTGGTCTGACTAGTGATTTTTAAAGTGGCTGGACTATGTTCTCATCGCATGCTTCTATGGCACTTTTGATGCAATCCATTATGTTATTAGCTTTGGCAGCATCTGCCTGACACTGTTTTCTACAGTTTAGTTTGCAGTCCAATAAAATTCCTAAGTCCTTTTCCATGTCAGTGTTAGGCCTCCTGCACACGAGCGTGTGCGACCCGTGGTCGTACTGCGGCCCGCATTTTGTCTGTGGGGCAGCCGCGGCGGATCACGGACCCATTCACTTTAATAGGTCCGCGATCCAGCCTTTCCGCAAAAATATAGGATATTTTCTATCTTTTTGCGGTATGGAAGTACGGGACGAAAACCCCATGGAAGCACTCCGTAGTGCTCCTGTAGGGTTCCGTCCTTCCATTCTGCACCATTTCGCATCTCCGTATTTGCGAACCCATTAAAGTGAATGGGTCCGCATCCGTGATGAGGAATGCACACGGAACGGTGCCCGTGTATTGCGGATCCACAAATGCGGTCCGCAATACGGCCACGGAGCGCACACGTTCATGTGCAATAGGCCTTACCCAGTGTTTTACTATTTAGTATGCCCTAGTGACATGTATTTTACATTACCATATGCATAACCTTACATTTGTCAGTGTTAAACCTGATCTACCACTTCTCTGCCCAAGCCTCCAATCTATCCAGATCCCTCTGTAGCAGTATACTGTCCTCTTCCGTGTCAATTACTTTACACAGTTTAGTGTAATCTGCGAAAATTGATATTTTACTGTGCAAGATCATTAATAAATATATTGAAGAGAATTGGGCCAAATACTGACCCCTGTTGTACCCCACTAGTGACAGTGACCCAATCTGACTGCGTACCCTTAACCACCCTCTGTTTTCTATCATTGAGCCAGTTACTTACCCACATACAGACATTTTCTCCAAGTCCAAGCATTTTCATTTTATAAACTAACCTAATATGTGGGACAGTATCAAATGCTTTAGAGAAGTCAAGATATACTACATCCATTGATTCAGCACGGTCAAGTCTAGAACTTACCTCCTCATAGAAACTGATTAGATTAGTTTCACATGACTGATCCCTCATGAAGCCATGCTGATACGGCGTTATTCACTTATTTTCATTGAGGTGCTCCAAGATAGTATCTCTTAGAAAACCTTCAAACAGTGTACCCACGACAGATGTTAAACTTACTGGCCTATAGTTTCCGGGCTCTGTTTTTGACCGATTTTTTGGATATTGGAAATTTGCTAAGTGCTAATTCTGTGGAATGCTCCATGTCAATATACAGTAGAGTCCTTAAATATCAGAAATAGGGGGATGGCTATGACATTACTTAATTATCTTAGGATATGGTTGTGTATGCCATCTGGTAACACTGGACTTGTCTTCATGCTCCATTCACTTATATGGGAGTTCTGAGAACAGTCAAGCAATTATGCATGCTGGTAGCTGTAGTTTCAGAACAGTTGGAGTACCAGAGGTTTCTAACCCCTGATTTAGAGCCTTAGCTATAACAGTCAAAGGTTGCAGTGAGTATACATAACGAGTAAGAGTACTCGAATTTCAGTTTCAGAATCTGCTCTGAAATTCTGTAACAACGCACAGTACAATGTTAGCAAGTTGAATTTTAACAGGCTTTTAAACATCTGTTCTGAAAATTCCATTGATTTTCACTGTGTATTTCCCTCATTGCTTAGCAAAAAGTGAAATCTGTGGCTATATCCATACCAAAAATCACATGTAACACAAATAGATTTCACTGTGGATTTTGGTGTAGGTTTGTAAGTCAATTCCACAGTACAATGTATGAATGCAGTCTAAAGGTGGATTTATACTTCTTAAGGGCATGACTAGTGATGGTCGAACATCTGCTGGGATGGTTCGCGAACGCGATCGCGTGAACATGATCAAATGTTTGTGAACCGCAAGTTCGCGGTGGATCCCATTAATTTTAATGGCAGGCAAACCTTCAGCTCATATTTGCAGCCAAGAAATAATTACTAGAAGTGCACAAATAGTCCCACAACATGGACAGTGACATACCAGATGTATTATTCGAATTTGCGATCTCCATTCTTAATTTTTTTCAATGCGAAATATCGGCAATATAATTTTCATGCACTATACAGTACCCAAATGCACTATAAAGAAAGTATATTGGTATATAACACCCCGCTTCAATCAGTTATTTTGGGGGGGCGACTGGTATATCACACCAGTAGAAATTATTTCTTCCAATAACGCTTGTCCCTCTATATACCCGCAGTATCGCAGCAGAACCACACACAACTGCCGCACAATACAAATGCACTATAATTTACTTTCTAAGGCTACTTTCACACTTGCGTTTGGGGTTCCGCTTGTGAGATCCGTTTGAGGGCTCTCACAAGCGGCCCCGAACTGATCCGTTCATCCCCAATGCATTCTGAATGGATAAGGATCCGTTCAGAATGCATCAGTTTGGCTCCGTTCTGCCTCCATTCCGCTCTGGAGGCGGACACCAAAACGCAGCTTTCAGCGTTTTGGTGTCCGCCTGGCCATGCGGAGCAAACGGATCCGTCCTGACTTACAATGCAAGTCAATGGGGACGGATCCGTTTGACGTTGACACAATATGGTGCAATTGCAAACGGATCCGTCCCCCATTGACTTTCAATGTAAAGTCAGGAGTCCCTATTAATATACCATCGGATCGGAGTTTTCTCCAATCCGATGGTATATTTTAACTTGAAGCGTCCCCATCACCATGGGAACGCCTCTATGTTAGAATATACCATCGGATTTAAGTTAGATTGTGAAAACTCAGATCCGACAGTATATTCTAACACAGAGGTGTTCCCATAGTGATGGGGATGCTTCAAGTTAGAATATACTAAGAACTGTGGACATAACGGCCCCCTGCTGCCTGGCAGCACCTGATCTCCTACAGGGGGCTGTGATCCGCACAATTAACCCCTCAGGTGCCGCACCTAACCTTAACAGGAGTACACCTAGCCATTCTGCTGATTGAGGCAAAAACTGAAACGGCGGCCCAACCTTCCAATGCCAACCCCTTCCCTCCAGCCCTACTGTTAAATGCATACTAGGAAAACATTATACAGTACAGACCAAAAGTTTGGACACACCTTCTCATTCAAAGAGTTTTCTTTATTTTCATGACTATGAAGGCATTAAAACTATGAATTAACCCATGTGGAATAATATACATAACAAACAAGTGTGAAACAACTGAAAATATGTCATATTCTAGGTTCTTCAAAGTAGCCACCTTTTGCTTTGATTACTGCTTTGCACACTCTTGGCATTCTCTTGATGAGCTTCAAGAGGTAGTCCCCTGAAATGGTCTTCCAACAGTCTTGAAGGAGTTCCCAGAGATGCTTAGCACTTGTTGGCCCTTTTGCCTTCACTCTGCGGTTCAGCTCACCCCAAACCATCTCGATTGGGTTCAGGTCCGGTGACTGTGGAGGCCAGGTCATCTGGCGCAGCACCCCATCACTCTCCTTCATGGTCAAATAGCCCTTACTTTCAAAGTTTTCCCAATTTTTCGGCTGACTGACTGACCTTCATTTCTTAAAGTAATGATGGCCACTCATTTTTCTTTACTTAGCTGCTTTTTTCTTGCCATAATACAAATTCTAACAGTCTATTCAGTAGGACTATCAGCTGTGTATCCACCTGACTTCTCCTCAACGCAACTGATGGTCCCAACCCCATTTATAAAGCAAGAAATCCCACTTATTAAACCTGACAGGGCACACCTGTGAAGTGAAAACCATTTCAGGGGACTACCTCTTGAAGCTCATAAAGAGAATGCCAAGAGTGTGCAAAGCAGTAATCAAAGCAAAAAGTGGCTTCTTTTGAAGAACCTAGAATATGACATATTTTCAGTTGTTTCACACTTGTTTGTTATGTATATAATTCCACATGTGTTAATTCATAGTTTTGATGCATTCAGTGTGAATCTACAATTTTCATAGTCAGGAAAATAAAGAAAACTCTTTGAATGAGAAGGTGTGTCCAAACTTTTGGTCTGTACTGTATATAGTGCTACAAAACATATAGGGTAATACAGCATCACATACTGTGCCCACTGTGCTTCCCAATACTACTGTATACTGCAGAAACATATAATCCCCCTTCTGCTGCTCCCCTATTGCCCCTACACGGTGCTGCCTGAGGCCTCACCTCGCCTCATTGGTGGTGCACCCCTGAAACTTAAGCACTCCACCATGAAGGCCTTTATAGCAGAGGTACAGACAGAAGCCATTCTTTAGCAACAGGAACAAGATCTACTTTGCCCAAAAATACTTGCTTTTACAGTCTGAAAACATTTTTACAATGCTTTCAGACTGTAAAAATGTTGGCAAAGATGATTTTGCTGGAAACCTAGCTCAAGTTGTCATCCAATTAATATCAAATCAACATAGTACTGAGTAAAAGAGTCTGAATACTTATGTAAAAGTGATAGTTCAGCTTTTTAGTATATTAGCAAGTAGTAGCACATAAATCGACAATCCTAGTTTCAGTTTGTTATTTTGGGAAATTGTACGTATTGTATTAAGGGGTCTTAATACATTTTGAATGCACTGTATACGAGATCCAGTTACATGGAGTCGTTACTTTATAGTCATATAAATTTTTACATTGTATTTATAACTAAACTGCGTAAATGCTATGTACACCTTTGAGCTCATTGTTTTATTATTGCATTGTACTCATTATTTTTTTTTTCAATTGGTCTTTATTAAAAATAATAATGTTAAACCCCTGTTTCTTTGCAGTCTTCAGTTTCTCTAGTAGCTTGCTCTGAAATTTAACTCTGTTCAGTCAGGCAGCTCATCTGACAGCTCCTTATCTCTGATCTCTGATCTCTGACTTCCTAAACACTTATTATAGAACAATTCTTATCCTACTGATAAATGTGGCTTAAACAGGCGTCAATGAAATTTTAGTAATTTAGAGATAAGATATATTAGATGACCGACATAAAGTGAAAGTACCATTCAAACAGTTAACCCTTTGTGACAAAACAACTCATTATTTTTAATACAGACCAATTGAAAAAAATATTTTTAGGCCAAAATATATAAAATGGCATCATAAAAAAAAAAGAATTTACCCCCAATATGTAAATAGCCTTTAATCTGTACATTTTTAACATTCTTGAAAAGCCAAGTTGCCATAAAAAACAGAATGGGGCAAGTTTACTAATGCAGACTAAAAGGTAGACAGTGTAGTCTTAGACATGTATTTCAGAGATATGCTAACAGTGGCTTATGCTGCATCATAAATTTAATGCATGGCTAGGCACCTTCTATAACGTTATACAAGCTATTGGTTTGCTTACTTTGCAACAGAATTTTGTATTAAAATGTGGTGCAGTTTCAGGACAAATTTTTTCAACTTAGCTCCCTTTTCTTCAAAGTTACACCCCCATTGTGTAACACATGGTGAATTATTCTTCTTGCATATTTACGTGTTTAAAACTTGATTCAAATTATTGTGCCATAAGTGACACAAAAAATTGTCCTATAAGTGCACCAACTATTGTCATATTTTACACCAAATTACTAAATATGGAAATAACTTTTCATAGTAAAACCTAAAGGTGTTTCAAGTACCCACTGCCATTACAATATAAGAAGTATACACGCATATAACTAAGCAGGGCTACATTATATAACAAATCAGTAATATTGAATAAGCAATGTAAATGTACAAGTATCATCCATGGGAAACTTCAGCAATCATTCAACACACATACTGTACCAAGATAGAAAGTAATTTCTTAGGTCAAGAGTTATATTACTTCAAGGGGAACACTTCATCCTTGGAGTATAATTCTACAGATATTTACTGGAAAGACACCATTGTCTTTTTTATTCTTTTCACTAAGAAATATTCCCTATAGTGTAGGATTAGATTTAGTAGCAGGAAGATGATGATGGTAGTATTACCACTTTACAGATCATTGATAATGCCTCGTTTCGATGTTGTAAACAGTTCCAGGCTGCTTATTGACAAAAATCCCTTAATACAATAGAATTGCTTCAGAGGAGGGCCACCAAAATATATAGCTGCTCCAAAATGAAGTACGTAAGGAAAAAAGGAAAGAGCTAAATAAACACGTATACCAGTATACAGTATATGTGGTAAATATGTCTAAAAGGTGTGTGTGGAGACAAAAGCAGAAGAATAGAAAGAATGGTATATTATGGAGGACATTTATTAATCCAGTAACAACACAGGTCCGAATTAATTTTACCCGAGTCGAAAGTGCTCCAATTGGCCTAAAAATCTGTGTATGACAATCTGAGATTTTGTATGACTCATATTTTTTTTCTCTCTAGTCGCTTACTGTATTCCCTGTCTTTCACTCTGCCAAAATTCACCTAAGTTGAATCACCAAAAATTTGGTTTTGGACACAGCTAAAATTTTTACAAAATTTGATTCAACTCATTCGCTCATCTCTATTAACATTATGTATATGTATTGAATATCCATTGTATATGAATATGTATTGTTAGAAATATGGTATGGTTTTACTTTCCAATTTTTTTTTTAAATAAACTTTTTTTCTAGTACTATTATAGCATAGAGTGATCCTCTGATCCTTTCAGGAGGGAAGGGATGCAAATGAGCTCTTTACAAGCTCTTCCTCTAATGTCGCCAGATGTAAGGCAGCTATCCTATAATTCAATGTTCAGCTCTTAAAATTAGCCTGGAGACATGACTTGGATATTAAATAAGCCAGCACAGCTGTTTCAGTGTGATTGCCCCTCATCAGTGCAGAGCAGAGAGTACTGACTTAACTGGGTGAGAGGCCTGTGTCCGAGCAAAGGCAAATCACGTCTCAAGGCTTATTTTTAGAGCTCAACATTGACTTATAGGATAGCTGCCTTACATCTGGTGGCATTAGAGGCAGAGCTTGTTAAGAGCTCATTTGCATCACTTCCCTCCAGGAATTCCAGAGGAGCGTTTATGGCCTATAACTCTCCTCACACTGATTAAGGTGCTCTCTCCCTAAGGAGAGTTAGTTCCCCCCTTGCTCGGACACAGGCCTCTCACCCAGTTAAGCCAGTACTCTATGCCCTGCACTGATGAGGGGCAATCACCCTGAAACAGCTGTCTGCAGTTAAGGTGCTGGCTTATTTAATATCCAAGTCATGTCTCAAGGCTTTTTTTAAGAGCTGAACATTGACTTATAGGATAGCTGCCTTACATCTGGTGGCATTAGAAGCAGAGCTTGTTAAGAGCCTATTTGCATCCCTTTCCTGCCAGAATTCAAGAGGAGCATGTATGGGCTATAAGTCTCCCCAGACTGATTAAGGTGCTCTCTCCCTAAGGAGAGTGAGTTCCCCCCTTACTCGAACACAGGCCTCCTATCCAGTTAAGCAAGTACTCTCAGCCCTGCACTGATGAGGGTCAATCACCCTGAAATAGCTGTCTGCAGATGAGGTTCAGGCTTATTTAATATCCAAGTCATGTCTCAAGGCTTATTTTAAGAGCTGAACATTGACTTATAGGATAGCTGCCTTACATCTGGTGGCATTAGAAGCAGAGCTTGTTAAAAGCTTATTTGCATCCCTTCCCTCCCAGAATTCCAGAGGAGCATGTATGGCCTATAAGTCTCCTCACACTGAGTAAGGTGCTCTCTCCCTAAAGAGAGTTAGTTCCCCCCTTGCTCTGATCGTTTTAGTAATGCACTGCAACACTACTTTTTAACTGTGGACTGTAACAAGAGCCTAAGAGGCTAACAAACATGGCAAACAAAAGAAAATTTGTTAGGCCACCAGCTGGCATGACAATAGATTAACACCTCATGATCACATTGCGGGGGGCCAATGGAATAACAGAAGGAACCTCTTACCTGAGCCCATGTCATCCCCACAACATAGCAGTATGTTGATGCTGACAGTTATGAAGGATAGCTTTTCAATGTACCTTATCTAATGCTAGACTAACACTTTTTGTAACCAAGAATGTTAAAATATGAGCAATTATCAAAATTTATTTATGAAAGCTTGTGAGAGTAAAAACACAAGCTGCTACTGAAATCACTCATTTTAAAAACTGCTAGTTAATCTTTTGAGTACATTTTCATGGACTTGCAGTTCTATCTATAGTTATTTTAAAATACAGCAATTTAAAAATATTCTGTAACAATAGCTTTAACGCCTTAAGGACCTAGGACGAGAATGCTCATCCTAAAAGGCCGGCATTTTGTGCCCCAGGATGAGCATTCTCATCCTGCGGTCCTTCCTCCCCTCCATGTGCGGTATGGCAATCAACAGCATATCTCCATCCCTGCTGCATCCACCAGTATTGGTGATAATGCCGATGGATTAACCCCTCATATGCCACGTTCAGCGCTGACCATGGCATATGGGAGGTTTGCGCTCCCTCTCCTTAGCCATTGGGTCCCTGCGCTGCGGTGGCGGGGACCCGATAGTTGCCATGGCAGCCACAAGACATTCCAAGGCCTTGGGGCCCGGCATGTACAGGAGCCAATGAGGCCCAACCCTAAGGCTGGGTCTCATAGGAAAACTATCAATGTATTACACTGTGTAATACATTGATAGTCAATGAACTACAATACAGATGTATTGTGCTACATTGAAACAGGTATCAGACCCTGTATGAGACCCTAAAAAGATAAAACCTGCCCAAAAAATAAAAAATATATGGCTTTCAGAAAATAAGGACACCAAAACATATATTTTTTGTTTCAAAAATGCTTTTTTGTTTAAAACTAAAATATATTTAAAAAAACAGACATATTAGATATTGCTGCGTCTGTAACAACCGGCTATATAAAAATATCACATGAGCTAACCCATCTGGTGAACAACGTAAAAAATAAAAACAATTTTTTATCACCTTACATCACAAAAAGTGTAATACCAAGCGATCAAAAAGTCATACACACCTCAAAATCATACCAATAAAACCGTCATCTCAGCCCGGAAAAAATGAGACCATGCCTAAGACAGTCTCCCAAAAAATAAAAAATAAACTATGGCTCTTAGAATATGGAGACACTAAAACATGATTTTTTTTTGTTTAAAAAATTCTGTTATTGTGCAAAATTTAAATAAATAAAAAAAAGTATACATATTAGACATAGCCTCATCCGTAAGAACCTGCTATATAAAAATATCACATGAACTAACCTCTCAGGTAAACACCGTAAAAAAATAAAAATAAAATGTGTAGTCATATTTGATATTGTTGCGTCCGTAATAACCTGCCCTATAAAAATACATATATGATCTAACCTGTCAGATGTACCCTAAAATAGTACCAACAAAACTGCAACCTTATCCCGTATTTTCCAAAATGGGGTAATTTTTGGGGAATTTCTACTCTATGAGCGCAACAGGGGGTCTTCAAATGTGACATGGCAGCTTAAAATTATCCTAGTGAAATATGCTTTCCAAAAACCATATGGCGTGCCTTTCTTTCTGTTGTGTGCCCGTACAGCAGTTTACGACCACATATGGGGTGTTTCTGTAAACTACAGAATTAGGACAATAAATGTTGAGTTTTGTTTGTCTGTTAGCCCTTGCTTTGTTAGTGGAAAAAGTGGATTAAAATGGAAAATCTGCCAAAAAAGTGAAATTCTGAAATGTTATCTCGAATTTCCATTAATTCTTGTGGAACACCTGAAGGGTTAATAAAGTTAGTAAAATCAGTTTTGAATACCTTGAGAAGTGTAGTTTCTAAAATGGGGCCATTTTTCGGTGTTTTCTATTATGTAAGCCTCACAAAGTGAGTTCAGACCTGAACTGGTCCTTAAAAAGTGGGTTTTGGAAATGTGTTTTGAAAAATTTCAAGATTTGCTTCTAAACTTCTAAGCCTTCCAACGTCCCCAAAAATTAAAATGACATTCACATAATTTTCCAACATGAAGTAGACATAAGGGAAATGTAAAGTAATAACTATTTTTGAAGTTATTACTATCTATTATAAAATTACAAAAAAGTAAATTTGGAAATTTGAAAATGTTTAAATAAATAAAAAGGAAATATTTGGACTCAAAGTTACCACTGTCATGAAGTACAATATGTGACGAGAAATCAATATCAGAATGGCCTGGATAAGTAAAAGCGTTTTAAAGTTATTACCACATAAAGTCAGATTTTAAAAAAGTGGCCTGGTCCTTAAGGTGAAAAATGGCAAGGTCCTTAAGGGGTTAAAGAGTTATAGCTCTCTTTACTTG
This sequence comes from Bufo bufo, assembly GCF_905171765.1. Classification (NCBI taxonomy): domain Eukaryota; kingdom Metazoa; phylum Chordata; class Amphibia; order Anura; family Bufonidae; genus Bufo; species Bufo bufo. Next base: position 88,511,200 of record NC_053394.1, read on the forward strand.
ACTTCTGATCCCCATCGTTCAACTTCTGCATGGAAGAGGTCATGTGCACCGTTGAAGCCAATGATTGGCAACTTTATATTAAAGTGGTTTTCCAGTATTTTTATATTGATGGCCAATCCACAAGGCATGCCATCAATATCTTATCAGTGGTTGTCCGAATCATGGCAACCTCGCCGATCAGCTGTTTGAAGAGGCTGTGGAACTTTGGTGAGCTCCACAGCCTCTTCCTAGGCCAGTAATGTTGCGCACATATGTAAGTCAAATGATGCTCAGTCCCACTCAAGTGAATGTACTTGAACTGCAGTACCAAGAAGATCCACTATAGAATGTATAGCAATGTGCTTGTCGTACCATGAGGAGGCTGCAGAGCTGATTAGAGTGCCGCAGTCCCTTTAAACAGCTTATTGGCGGATAGGCAACTAATATAAAAATCCCAGACAAAACTTTTTAAGATTTGCTAATTTATTGGAAGCAACAGTATATTCAGCTAATGAATATATTGTTATAAGGACCCCTGCATCAATGTCCCCCACTGTGCAGCGCCAGCTACTCGTGTACTACAGCAGGCCATGATGTAAGCTTTGTCATCCTGTCTTGACATGGCCCCTGATCAAGGGTCATGTGGCTAGACCTATCCTTCAGTGGCCTCCATTGGTTAACACTGTGCAAAGCATGGGTACCTAGCTCATGTACAGAATCATTCACAGTGTTATTCAGTGGAGGCCATTGATGGATGGGTCTAGCTATGTGACCTTCCATCAATGGCCATGCTAGGACAAGACTGCAATGCTTATGTTGGAGCTGGCTGCAGGACACAGATGGCAGACACTGCAGGACACAGATGGCAGACACTGGAGCTCTAATAACAACTTATTCAAAAGCTGAATATTGTGCTTTCAACACATTTGTTAGTGTTAATATATTGTGGTCAACCCATTTAAGATTTTTTCAAAATCTGACAGAAAAGCAGACTCTTTATGCCTTATAACAGCTAAGGCATAAGGAAATATAATAGAGACTCACAGAACTATATGAATGCCCTATTAGAGCTTAGTTCAACTCAGAAGCTGTTCATGGCTGTAATACAGCCTTGTGCTCATTATGACAAAGTGCACAAATAAAAATGCACCTCTGGTATAAGGTAGAAAACATATATAACCTCTCTTTATCCCTTTCAAATGAGGTTAACGGGAGCCAAGGAAGCTTTTAATCCTTTGTAACTACATTGGAAAATTAATATTATTGCATAGGATAAAATAATTAATCATTATTTTCAAGTGCTGTTAATGGGTTTATAGCAACATCTCTGGATGTCGGGCATATAAGGAATCAATATATGGAAACCTAGTAGTCTAGTGCAGTGATGGCATTAATATGTGAGTCCCTGATGGTCTAGGGCAGAGAAGGGGCTATTGTCAGCATCTCTGTTGGACTATGACAGTTGAAGAAATAATGTTCTATACAAGATATCTACTGGGTTACTCAGCTGTTAAGGCTCCAGCGTTATCACAGTATATGGAAGGCAGAGACTAAACTGGACAGATTTCTCCAACCTCTGACATAGGCCTCATGCACACAACCGTGCAGTTTTTTGCGGTCCGCAAACCGCAGATCCACAAAAAATGGAAGCCACCCATGTGCCTTCCGCAATTTGCGGAACGGAACAGGCGGACCATTGTAGAAACTGAGTGCTGTCCACATATTTTGCGGCCCCATGGGTCCGCACCCGACCACAACAACGGTCGTGTGCATGAGGCCATAGAAGAGGTCTCACGAACCTCCATCTAACCCAGGCTGCTCCCTCTAGTCACTTGTCTTTACACAGTTTGCTCACTATGTTCCCCCTTCTCAGACTGTTCACCATAATCCCCCCTCTCTGCTCCACACACAGACTGCTTGATTCACAATGGTAAAGTAATCTTGTCAGAGGAAAATGCTGTCAGAGGAGAATATTTTGTAATCAGAGAGAGAGATTTTTTATTTTTTTATTTTTTTTAGTTTAATCTATTCAGGATGATTAAAACATTCAACTTTTCTACAATGGCATTCCAGACAGTCATTTGCATTTCAGGAAACTTTTTTTTTTTCCATATCATTTTTCGGTTGTAAAAATGAGGCACATTGTCTCCAATAACGTGCAATTATTGTTCCCTATTGTATAGTACAACAGTAAATATTGGTGCTTTCAGATAGACTGTAATCATATTTTTGAACAGTATTCAAAGAAAGGACACAGATGGCATCATTTTAACGCATACTGTATGCATCATTCACATGCTAATGCACAGAGTTTGCTGCACTGCTAAAAAATTAAAAAAGGGAAGCCTCAGTGAAATATTATCCGTATAATGTCCATATATACTTAACAGTGCAGATAAGATTACAATAAACTAGAAAAATATAGAATTTGCTTGGAATTTCCATGTTTTTGTTTATTTAAATATTACTGTATCATGGAACATATAAGAAGTTTTGTTATGTGGTGCCATATGAGACATAGATTTACCATCAATTGCCACAGTCATAATAATCCATAGAATAAAGATATCTTACTTTTTACCATAGATATACAGAAAAAAAAAGCAACCAAAAATGGTAGAGTTGCTGTTCTGTTTTCTTTTTATTCCTTGCCCCGGCTTGCATTTCATAAAACATATACATCTCATTCAATATACACAAATGGTGCAAGACATGCACTTATAGTTAATAGGCTTGACATAGAGATGATCCATTTCTCATGCATACATTACCATTTTGATTGCAAGGGATAAAGATATCCCATCCTGGAAAATATGTAGAAATGTAGCAGATTGCTTCAGACAACCCTGCAAGGTGATTATGGGTCAACAGAATATATCTGAGGACCTGGCTTTGCTCCTATTCCATGATGGCTATTCAATACAAAGTTTATGATTATTATTCCTGGAGTATATTGAATGAGATTTGGCTCCTTTTATTGGGACTGTGGATAAGGTTTATGATATAGTCTATAGACGGCAGGGAGAATGTAATGATATGGTGTGACCTATGCTTAGGAAATGTATTGTAAATGAAGATTTCGTTTTCCTGACACTTTTTCTGTCCTCACGTAGGAAAGAATGAACACTGTTCTATTTTGTAATCTCCAAACAAATGATTGATATTGTGCAGCACATTCCTAGTGTGAAGCCGCTGTAGGTACAAGTAACCTTGAAACTTTTTCTTTTCCTAGACATGCTATATTTTCCTATTTCCCATAAGCCAATTTTCTTCACACTAGTGACTTTTCAATTTAAAACCCATAAACTAAGGACAAAATGAGATCAAGTGAAATAATAAAAAGCATATTAATAATAACATAATATACATTTTTGCATACGTTTACTGATGTTAAATGTTCCTCAGAGATGTATCTCCTGAGTGCAATTAAAACTATGCAGACAATACAATGATCACAGGGACAAAAACATAATGTCTCATATGATTCCCAATATTGTGTCTAGAGAGAGATATAGCATGGTGGCTCAGTGGTTAGTACTGGTGCCTTGCAGTGTTGGAGTCCAAGGTTCGAATCTGACTAAGGACAACATCTGCATGGAGTTTGTGTGGGTTTCCTCTGGTATTCCTGTTTTCTCCCACACTCCAAAGACATACTGATAGGGAACCTAGATTGTGAGCCCCATTGGGGACAGCGTGATGCTAATGTCTATAAAGCACTGTGGAATATGCAAGTAGGTATAAAAAAATAGATATAACCATATGTTTCTATGAATTTTGATGTAGGGATGAATATATTCACTTGACCTATCTATGAGATCACTACACCAGCACTGGGGGGAGGGAATTGGAGCAGGGAAGCTACAGTACGGAAAATAAATGTCTAAAATATATTTATATTGCAATGATACTTCACTTGAAATGCCATATTCATTGCTTAGTAATACATTTTGTGGAAAAAAAAACTTTAAAGTCACCCGATACTTTTGACTGGAGGGATCTACTGGGGTATACCTACAGCTGGCTCCTCTATCATAGTTGCTTGTCAGGAATCTGTCTCTACCCATGCATGTTCAGCTTTTTCTCACTTTATGGAAATATTTCCTTATAAATTTTAAATCAAATGACACAGAAGATTTGTTGCAGATATTTGTGCCACTGTCCTATTTGTTTTAACAGAACTTGTTTAAATTTATGCAACAGATCTGCTTTGTATATCTATAGTGCTCACCCTTCTTGATCTATGGATTCAGGTACTCTGTCTATGGCTCATCCATTAATAATCTTACGGTTGAAATAATATACTATAGAATTGACAGGCACTCTACCATCCAGAAATGTATGCAAAAGAATATTTAATAGTACCAATTAATAACACACGTTTAAAATATGTAAGAAACATATAAGAAAATATATATATATATATATATATATATATATATATTCAAAGGTTAAATAGCAAAATCAGTATCTCATGATCAACTATGTAAACTTCAATCCCCTCCAAATTGTTGATACTTCTTAATAGTTGATGTGTATACAATTGTCTGTCCATAGATAATTAAAAAATATATATAATGGCAAAAAATGATTGTTCTCCTAAATATTCATCCCAGACAGTCCGTATGTATATTATAAAAAGCAGTTCATATATGAGTCTTTGAATAGTTGGCTATTAGTGTAAAGTTATTAGTCCATATCTTCAATTGTTTTTGTTATTTCACCTTTGAATATACTGTATTTTTATTATTTTTTTACATTTTCAAATATGTTTCTTACATATTTTAAACGTGTGCTATTAATTGGTACTATTAAATATTATTTTACATACATTTTCGGATGGTAGAGTGCCTGTCAATTCTATAATATATTAGATCTGCTTTGTGTAAATCTACCCAGAGGGGATGTGCACATGCAAATTTTCAGCTGAAAAACTTCAATATGGAATGGTAGAGTAGTAGGGTTAGTGGTATCTGGAGGCTTAAGTACAGCTACAAAGAAAAAAAAGTGGTCAGTGAGCACATCCCAGGTGCACGTTGCCATGGCTAGAAACACAAAGAAATAAAAATACAATGCAACAGCATTCAGCAAACTAAATAAAGAACAAAAAAGTATTCTGATGCTAATGCTATGCTTATTTAGTAGATTTGAGATTCTTGGCAAATACATTTTGTACAAAATTATTTGGGCCCGTCTGCCAAACAGCAATGTGATCTGTGTAAGATGGGAACCTAACATAAAATTCTACCTGTAATGTGCCATAACGGCCACCATAAAATTCAGGGAGTGTTGGTTCCACATGCATGCTGGGCCCACTCAGATTTTTATCATTTTTGGTCCCAAAATAGCCTCCATTAAATCCAGGGAATGCAGGTACCAACATGTATGCCGAGCCCACTCCATACCTCTCCTGGTGCCAGATGGCCTCCATTGAATGCAATGAGAGTCCACTCTATACCTCTCCTGGTGCCAAAAGGCTTCCAGTGAGTGCAGGGAGAGCAGCCTATGCTTTATACTTACACTAATTAACCCTTTCATGACCAAGGAACATTGATGCCCTAATGTCCAGGTCAAAATTTACGAATCTGACATGCGTCACTTTATGTGGTAATAGCTTTGGAACACTTTTACTTATCCAAGCCATTCTGAGATTTTTTTCTCGTGACATATTGTAATTCATGATAGTCATATATTTGAGTCAATATATTTCACCTTTATTTATGAAAAAATCCAAAATGTACCCAAAATTTTGAAAAATTCTCAATTTTCCAAATTTCAATTTCTCTGCTTCTAAAACAGAAAGTCATACCTAATAAAATATGTATTACTTAACATTTCCCATATGTCTACTTTATGTTGGCATCATTTTGGAAATGTCATTTTATTTTTTTAGGACGTTAGAAGACTTAGAAGTTTAGAAGCAATTCTTAAAATTTTTAAGAAAATTTACAAAACCCACTTTTTAAGGACCAGTTCAGGTCTGAAGTCACTTTGTGGGGCCTACATAGTGGATACCCCCATAAATTACCCCATTGTAGAAACTACACCCATCAAGTTACTCAAAATTTATTTTACAAACTTTTTTAACCCTTTAGGTGTTCCACAAGAATTAAAGGAAAATGGAGATGAAATTAAAAAAATTCACTTTTTTGGCAGATTTTCCATTTTATTGCATTTTTTTCTTTAACACATTGAGGGTTAACAGCCAAACAAAACTCAATATTTATTACCCTGATTCCGCGGTTTACAGAAACACCCCATATGTGGTCGTAAACTGCTGTACGGGCACACGGCAGGGCGCAGAAGGAAAGGAATGCCATACGGTTTTTGGAAGGCAGATTTTGCTGGATTGGTTTTCTGAACGCCATATGTTTATTTTTCTGCCGATCGTCTTGTGCAGGGGCTCGTTTTTTGCAGAAAGTGTTGAGGTTTTAATTGGTACCATTTTTGGGTACATAGGATTTTTTGATCATTCATTATTACACTTTATGGGGCAAGGTGACCAAAATATTGGCTGTTTTGGAACAGCTTTCATTTATTTATTTTTACAGCGTTCATCTGAGGAGTTAGGTCATGTGATAGTTTTATAGAGCAGATTGTTACGGACGTGGCAATACCTAATATGTATACTTTTTCTTATTTATTTAAGTTTTACACAATAATAACATTTCTGAAACCAAAAAAAATGATGTTTTAGTGTCTCCATAGTCTGAGAGCCATAGCTTTTATATTTTTGGGGCGATTGTCTTAAATAGGGTATCATTTTTTGCGGGATGAGGTGACGGTTTGATTGTTACTATTTTGGGGGTCATAAGCCTTTTTGAGCGCTTGCTGTTGCACTTTTTGTGATGTAAGGTGGCAAAAATAGCTTTTTTGGCACTTTTTTTTATTTTTATGGTGTTTATCGGACGGGGTCTATCATGTAATATATTTATAGAGACGGTCGTTACGGACGCGGTGACACATAATATGTGTATTTTATTTTTTCATTTTTTTTATAGGAAAAGGCAATTTCTTTTTTTAATTTACATTTTTATTTCTTTTTTTATTTTTCATTTTTATTATTTTCACTTTCTTTTTTTATCAAGTCCCTCTTGGATCATGAAGATCTAGTGGGGCTGATGGCTGTACTATACTTTGCAATGCTCTTTCATTGCAAAGTATAATACTATTAGATGCCCTGTAGGTGGCAGCACCGGACGCCTTTGCCATGGCAACCGGACGCCTTTGCAAAGCGTCCGGTTGCCATGGCAACCATCGGGCACTGCCATCACAGCGCTGCAGCCCCGATGGTTGAGAGAGGGAGCTCCCTCCCTCTATTAACCCCATGGATGCCGCAACCACGGCATCTATGGGGTTACAGCAGAGTGTCAGCATAGAGCAGACACACGCTGCTGATGGCGGCGGCTCAGGAATGGAGCCGCCGCCATCACACACAGCAGGGGGACCGGGGGCAGCGCTGGAAAGGGGGAGGGGTATTGGGGTACGGCCGCTAACATTGAGGGTGAGGGAGGCTGGGGCAGGAGGGGCAGGGAGACAGCATGGGGCGGACCGCATCAGGGAGGGACCACATGAATAGGGATCGGGCGAGGAACTACTGCATCAGGGGCAGGCACGGACAGGGGGGTGTTGGAGGCAGATCGGGGGGCACAGTTCCTATGACAATACCTGCTGTATAATGACAATACCTACTGTATAATGGTGCAAAGGTAGCAGCCCCACCATGGTCCCTGAGATGCCTGATATCACATGTGCTTGTATTTTACTCATTTGGGGGCTTCAAATATTTTTTAATTAGTCTTTATTTTATAAAAATTGCCAAAAGTTTTTGTTTTACAGCATTTATTTTCAGTGTATCTGCGAATTATTTCTTTCTGCTTTCTACCAGGGAGCTGCTCATAAACGCTCATTTAAAGAGGTTCCAAAGTCATCTGGGAACTGCTCTGACAGCTTGATGCATAGCTCTTATCTCTGAGCTACTGGCAGCTCATAAACACTTAATATAACTAAATTCCTCGACAAGCAAGGCACAAGCGTAATCACATCTACTGGAGGAGGACTACAGATGAAGGTATTAGTTTGGGGGGAAAAAAGCCATGACAAGTTCTCTTTAAGCCATATTCTTATTCGTTTGATAGTGTTTATGAGTCTTTATGAGCTGTCAGGAGTTCAGAGATAAGGGTTTAGCATGGAGCTGTTACAGCAGCTCCCTGATGAATTCTGTATAAAACAGAATGCAATAGTGCAACAGATATACTGAAAGGGAAGGCTATAGAACAAAAAAATGTTGAATATTTTTAGTAAACACCTACTGGAAGGTTAGCCTAAAATGAGAAAAATGCAATGATTAAAAGAAAATTGTCCCCATAGGTGTTCATAGCCTTTATAGGTGGATTCACATATAGGGAGGAATTTATCAAGCTCTGCACTCCAGAAATATATCTTCAAAAAGTCACACCTTGGGGCTCTTGTGACTTTTGGGGGTTGCTTGTGCAACTTTTATTATTTTTATACCGCTCACTCCAAATTTGAAAAGTGAGAAGTAGGCATGGTGGGCAATTCACTCCAGAGTTATCATTGAGACTTTTTTAAAAAGTCACCAAAAATGTCCCAAAAGCACTTCAGTAGTGGGAGGCGGTGGGGGTAGAAAACTGAAGTAGCAGTTCTAGACAAAAGTATTAGTGTAAGACACTCTCCTGTTCTGCGATCCACTGGGCCCCCCAGGGGTCCTCATGGGGCTCGGCCTGTGGGGAACATAGAAACATAGAAACATAGAATGTATCGGCAGATATGAACCATTTGGCCCATTTATTCTGCCCAATATACTGAATACTTAGTCACTTAACCCATGCCTGCCCTCTAATCTACTAGAATTTACATACAGGTATTTTCCCCGTCAGCGGCCAGTGTAGCGAATAAAATGCGCACACGTTCGGCCTCATATCCTTTTGCGAACCTCCTCTCGAGTGCGCACTCCCGTTGGAGTAGCGGGACAAGTCACGCATGTGCCTGGGGAGTCTTCAGTTCCGACTCCTTTGTGGGCAGACGCGGTAGTGTGTCCGCATGGTCGCCGGAGGGGAAGACCGCCATGGTCTGGGAGGCAGATTCACTGGACTGGCAGTGGCCGGTCCTATCTCCGGTATCACCTGTGGGTTCCGTTCCGACGTCCGTGCCGTAGCGATCGTGTATTCATGCTAGGCCGCTCGAGCAACCGCGTGCTCGCTCGAGAGGAGGTTCGCAAGAGGATACGCAGCCGAACGTGTGCGCATCTTATTCGCTACACCAGCCGCTGACGGGGAAAATACCTGTACATAAATTCTAGTAGATTAGAGGGCAGGCATGGGTTAAGTGACTAAGGACCAGCCTAGGCCGCACAAGTGTCAGGGATTAGGATCATTATATGACCTATGAGGAATTGACACATGGCACTTTGTGATTGGCTAATAGGTACTTAAAAGGTGATCTCCCTGGCTGGTCAGTGCCCACTGTTGTTTTGACAACCCAGGTGTATGTTGCAGTTCATATTCTCCCAGAGTTACCTGTGCATGACCTCTGACTTCCTCGATTTATCTCTAGAGACTGCCTCTGGATACCTCATCTTTGCTGAACAGTTTGTCTTGTGTATGACCTTGGATCAGACCAGGGAAATCCTGACATCTCATCCCTAGGTACCACGTTACACGGACTAATAAGATCTTTGGCCTGGACACTGGCTGTCCCCTTGGTGTTTCCCAGCACAGGTTATTATTCTGGTTGGTTAGTTGTATATGCTTACTGGTTTGGACTGTACTGCTGTTTATTTAATAAATCCTCTATTTTTTAACCTCTGTCTGGTTGCTTGGGGTTCTGAACCATTACAGTTAGCTTTAAAGTTAAGTCAAATTTGACAAAGTGTGACGTTTGATAAATTTTGTGTACAGTATTTCTATGCAGACTCAAGCAAACCTGACTTCAAATATTATACGTATGAAACATTTCCCCCATAGTTTTAATGGTGGTATACAGCACTTTTATATCTTTGATGGGTGTTTTGCTTTTTCATTTTTGTGTCTTTTGCAAATGTCTTTTTGTCAATTTGGTGTTGTTTTTTGTGTCTCTGGTGTGTTTTTGAAAACACAGTATGTTGATGCAATGGAATTTTTTGGGGGAAAAAACACCTGAAACAAAAATACCATTTAAAACGTGTTTTCAAATATTTCCCAATAAAAATTGACACAAAAAGACATGAGGTATGGGAAAAAAATGAAAAGCATTTTTAGCAGTAACAAAACGCCAGAGCAAATATGTGTCTGAAGTAACCCTACAGGGATTTTATGGGTTAGGAATGTTTCCTCAGGATAGATATTAATACTGAATTGGTGGGATCTAACTATCGGCAACGATAGATGACATGTAGGTAAGCAATGAAGATGCCACAGAGTGCCGCTGTCCCTTAAAACAGCTGATCAATGTGGTTACTGAAAGGCAGACCCTCATCAACCTGATATTGATGACCTATCCTCAGGATTACTTTTTCAAATCCAGGTAGAAGAAGTGGATCAGCACTCGCCCTTTGATGCTAATAAATCTTCACTTTATTGCCATAAACATAATACAGGCAAATGTGACCCGTTTCGGCTAAACAGCCCTTTTCAAAAAAGCATGTTTGCCTGTATCCTGTTTATTACAATAAAGTAAAGATTTATTAGAATCAAAGGGCGAGTGCTGATCCACTTCTTCTATTTGGATGTATGGGCCTGCATCCCAGGATACAAGCACCACCACCTTCTTCCAGAGTGCAAAATGATTATTTCTACAAATTTCAAATGCAGAAAATCTCTTTAGGCTACAATACATTCATATCTGTGACAGAAGTTACATTAGGAACCTCTTTCAGATATTCCAGCAAAAAAATCCTTACAGATAGAGCTGTTTAGTTGTATTCTGTCTGTCAGAATGAGGGGAACTATAACAGAAACCAGATGGAAAATATACTAGTTAAAGAAAAGGTGTCTTTAGAAAATTACATAGTTTAAATCATAGTTTTATATTTAACATATTTTTAAGGAATTTGTGATGATGTTATTTTTTTCGATGTCAATATCTTTTTTTAAAACCAATAAAATCCTGCAGTCTTTGCACTGGCCACTAATCCTAATAATAGGTGCCACTTCTTGGTCAGTACAGATCACTTTAGTGCAGTTATCTGCTTATCTGTTATTCTAATCCTGCCTATAATGATACCTCTGTGTATAGATATGGCACACCATTCACAATGGGTGATTATCAAAGCTTATCTATTCTTTTCTTTACAATGACCTCTGCACAGGTCACTGACCATGCCTAGAAAACTTCCAATAAGGTTTCCTTCTATCCATTGGGTTTGTAGCCCATGTAGCTGCCATAAAGCAATGCTTTCAGAATGCTGTTAAGAACAGCACAGGCAAGATGGCCGCCCCCATAATCATGTACAGAAATTAGAATGAAAATAAAAAGATTAGAAAAAAAGGCTACGTATTGCTATATGGTTTTAACTGGCAGATACATTTTGGTGATATATTTCCTTTAATGAAGTCCCTTTGTTGGTATTCACCACTGACACAGAAAACTAGAAAAGTAACAATAATAGATAGGGCAGGCACACCTCCTTCTGGTATGGAAGAGATAGATTCCGTATAAAATTTGTATATTTTATACGGAATCTATCTCTTCCATACCAGGTGGAGGTGTGCCTGCCCTATCTATTATTGTTACTTTTCTATTTTTCTGTGTATTTGGTCAAATACATATCAAATACATGAGTATTAAAATAATTAAAATAGAAAATATTTATAAAAACATGGTTAAAGAAATCCCCCCACCCAAAAACTGGATGTACTGTATATATGGATAATCTGTAAGAAATGCAAAATCACTGCCAATACAATATTCTGCCGATTAGAAAATACAATGAATCTTTGTTGCAACCTAAACCGAAAAAACCTATGGAAGAAAGGTATAAGACATGGAAATCCACAAAAAACTAGATATATTTCTCCTTCACAGAGTGGGATTCAATAGAGTATTCCAGGACGGATACTGTTTATCAGTGTGTTAAAAGGTCAAACACACTTGTAGATTCATAGAACAGGGTAGTCAGTAATGTTGCATAAAACCCAATTGTCAGGGATGCTGCATAGCCAAAGCTGATAGATGGAGGTTTAACAGTGTTCAAAACTGCATATATCGTGGTCTGTGTGGTATACACATAGATGATATGAATCTCCGTATTATTAGACTAAGTATGATTAGCAAGTGAATCTCCGTATTAGCAGACTTAGTAAGACTGAGGAAGAATAATGTGGAATGGTTGTTCAGGCCCTGCAAAATTGGTGCTTGAAGCTTCAAATGATCCTTCTGGCAAGCTTTATTGATCTGTTAGACAGTCCTAAAAAAAAAAAAAAAAAAAACACTGGGCAAGACTCATGGACAGGAGTGGCGCTGTTTCTAGCAAAAAAACAACCATGTTCTGTCATCAAACCCAGATGATAAGAAGATTGTGTAAGGTACCCTGGCTATGACTATAACATGTTTTTAAAAGATTTATACAAAAAGAAGTGACTGATTTGGCTTAATATCACATTTTGTGTAGAAATGTTAACTTCAACAAAATAACTATAAAAACAAACACCTCTTCATATCAATAAATAACAAAACTGTCATGGAAGCGTGACATCAAATGTTATTTGTTCTCAAAATACAGTATTTTTCATGTCATGTCTGGAGAGAAAAATAAAACAAAATCCTGACTAATTAATGTTGTAGCACTGATAATTCATAATTGCAAAGAATACATTTACACCCCCTGAATAACAAAATCAAGGCACTTAACATGCCAGGGGAAGCAGATGCATTGGCAAACTTAAATGCATAGGGAATAGGGTATCTTTAGGATCTTTTAGTTTATTATATTATCTCATCAAAAGGAGCAAAAACCTATGGGTTCTCTCCATATGTAAATCAATAAAACTACGTATAGAAAAATGATTTAGTCACTGGTCTCATCCTAATCATATGTCTGCATGTTAATGTGTGCACAGTCAATAAACTGATAAAACTTTATTAAGAATAGATATAATAATAAACCAATGATTTCCAACCAGTGTGTCATGAAAGTACAACTCTCAGTATTTCCTAACAGTCAGAGGCCAAACCCTGCCCAATTAAGATTACAGATCCTTTTCTGAAGCACTACAGGTGAAACTCAAAAAATTTGAATATTGTGCAAAGTTCATTTATTTAATTAATGCAACTTAAAAGGTGAAACTAACATATGCGATAGACTCATTACATGCAAAGCGAGATATTTCAAGCCTTTATTTGTTATAATTTGGATGATTATGGCTTACAGCTTATAAAAACCCCAAAGTCACTATTTTGAGGTACCCTTTGCTCAGGGGGTATGGATTAATTAGCTGACTAGAGTGTGACACTTTGAGCCTAGAATATTGAACCTTTTCACAAAATTCTAATTTTAAGATGCATTAATGCAATTCCTTTTAATTTCCATTACTGAAATAAATGGACTATTGCACGATATTCGAATTTTTCGGGTTCTGTTCACATTTTCACTATGGTTTCCATTGATGCCATAATACTATACTGGATCCATTACACATTGGCATCCTAGATGGTTCCATCAAGGTTTCATTTGAGATTGCTTTAATATTCTTGTCCTCAAAAGTGACAGAAACATTGATAAACCACCAATGGAAGGGTGACCACCACCATAGCTTGTGCTGATTGAGGTAATCACAAATGTCAGGGTTTTCCTGGTAAGGCCTCATATATACTGTCTTTATTACGGATTCATGTTGTACAGAACATGGATCTGTAACCAAACACTGCAGCCAAATCCATAAAGAAGCATTAATAAAAACTGATTACCTTACAAAAAGCTCAATCCTGCAAACGATCGTTTGTTCCCATGCAGATTCTTTGTTTCTAGACAGCAGATCCCTGTTTACACAGGATGTTCTACTGCCCAGAAACAATGCTGTCACCCAGCGTAAAAGGAGGGAATCAGTGTGTATATTCATAGACAGGTAGATTATGACCCAATAGAACAGCTAATCGATCAAGAGGGCAGGTACATCTTTTTGCACTGTTATTGGCAGGGCAAAGGAGAATTATAGCGTTTGTATACATCCCGCCCCCTTTTACAACTACTGTATTATGTAAATTGATGGACTATATTGCAGCACGAGAGGAATGCCCGGTGATGGTGATGGGCGATTTCAACTCGGTCATGGACATTAAAAAAGATAGGATTTCCACCATAACCAATTATGAATTAAATCTAGGACCAAGTACAGTGCTATCTAGAATCTGCACAGAGATGGCACTGGTTGATATATGGCGATCTCTCTACGGAAATAAGCAAGTATTTTCCTGTTTCAGTAACACATATAGGTCCATGTCCCGAGTTGATCTGGCTCTCGCCAGCCCCGGGCTCATAAATAGGGTAAAAAAAATGAATTATGAATGTCATGGCATTTCGGAATATAGCCCGGTTTTGGTAATACTGGACAGTCCTAAGAAACCAAACCAAAATAGAGTGTTTAAACTTAACCCCCACTGGATGACATTGATAGGGAATCTAGATAAGATTAATGAAGAAATAAAACTCTTTTGGAGGGATAATGTCAATTCAACACATATCCATATGGTTTGGGACTCGCTTAAGGCATACCTTCGGGGTATATATTCATACGAAATCAGGAAACAGAAAAACCTTTTTGCCCAAACTGAAAAAGAAATAGAAGGGAGGCTCAACCAGATAATGAATGAGATTATCCACGCAAATACCCCAGAAAAACAATTTCAACTTAAAAAAGCACAAGATGAATATAAACTATATCTACACAAAAAAGCACAGAACAAAATGTATTTTTCAGGGTTGAGGAGTTTTAGCGAGTCCGGCAAGCCAAGCAGATTATTATCTATGATAGTAAAAAATCAAAGGGGAGGCTCCAATATCATTGGAATTAGGACAGAGGCAGGAAACACCCTACGAGACCCGGATGACATCCTAAGGGAATTTACTAGGTATTTTACGACACTATATCAAGCCGGGTCTAAAAATCAGGGAGGAAAAATAGATCAATATCTGGATAACATTGAGATCCCTGAATTCGACCAACAAGACATTGACTGGTTAAATAGACCTATACAACTGACTGAGCTACAGACTAAGTTGCAATCTATCAAAGGCAACACATCCCCAGGGGTGGACGGTTTCCCATTTGAAGTATACCGGAAACATGAGGGAACTATTCTTCCCCAAATGTTGGAGGTACTAAATAAATCTTGGACAATGGGTTCCCTACCCCCCTCATGGATGGAAGCCACCATCACATTGATCCCCAAAAAGGGGAAGGATCCGCTGTTAGCTGCCTCCTACCGCCCTATCTCTCTGTTGAATACAGACTATAAAATTCTTGCCAAACTGTTAGCCAACAGATTAAAAACTGTCATACATAAAGTCGTCCATGTAGACCAAACCGGGTTCATTCCCAAAAGAAAGATACAGGATAAGATAAGGCGGGCCTTCCTGAACATCCAGACGGGGGACAGGGGGGACTGCTCCATCCTGTCTTTGGATGCCGCTAAGGCCTTCGACAGGGTGGAGTGGCCCTTCCTTTGGAGAGTACTATCGCGGGTGAAGATGGGCGAATACTTCTCCAGATGGGTTCGCATTCTGTACCAAAACCCGGTATCTAGGGTCCGAATTAATGGTGAGTACTCTGCCCCGTTGCCCCTGAACCGAGGAACATGCCAGGGCTGCCCCCTCTCCCCCTTGCTCTTCTCGCTGTTCCTGGAGCCAATTGCATGCAAAATTAGAACAGATGTGGAAATATCCGGCTTCGGGTGCGAGAGAGAAGCTGACAAAATTAGTTTATATGCGGACGACATGCTGCTCTTTTTGGGGAGGGGGTATATAGACCTGCCCAGGGTTATGGAAAGTCTGGATGAGTTTGGATCCCTATCTGGATATGACATAAACTGGGAAAAATCCAAATTCCTTCCATTGAGACGCCCGGTTCCACGGGGCCACAATTTTCGGGTTAGTATACTGACCCCAGCAGACTCTCTATTGGACCTGGGTATCCAGATCGGGACCAAACTGGAACATTATTTGAAACTGAATATACTCCCAATAATAGATAAAGTCAGGGAAAAAATTAGAACATGGCTAAAACTCCCTCTGTCACAAATCAACCGAATAGCGCTTATTAAAATGACATTATTACCAATGTTACTATATGTTTTCAACGCTAGTCCAATTACGATAGAAGACAAGTTCTTCAACAAGTTAGAGATTCTCTTTAACGAACTGATATGGGGCCGCAAACGAGTAAGAATTAAGATTCAGTATCTGTATAAAGAAGAGGGTGGAATGTCCATCCCCTTTTTAAAAGGATATTACCTAGCTGCCCAACTGAGATGGTGTGTGAGGAATCGGAGGAATAAATGCATCTGCTTACTTTTCGGGGAGTATTGTAGACCATGGTCGGATTTTTTTCATATCCTTGAAACCGGTATTTTTAAGAAGAAAACAATAATAAACCCGTTTTGTAGAATGCTTGGGTATATTTGGCAACAAATTAGAGACATGGCGGGCGTATCTGAAGCAGTACAGTACACCCCATTGTGGGGGAACGTTCACTTACCACAAGTTATGCAACTAGGCCACGCTGAGTATTGGGAAAAATATGGGATATATTTAATTGCACAAGTTTTTCAGCAAGGACTGATTAGGCCCTTAAATGAAATATTACCAGATATTACATTAGGATTTATGGATAAATTTCGATATGAACAATTACGTCACGCTATATATTACACGGAGAATAAGAATTATTTGAAGATAGTAAGGAACACTTTTTTAGATTTCTGTCAAGATATGACATTTAATACTTCCATATCACATATGTACGCTAAGTTAAAATATGAACACACAAAAACTATCACATTTAGGGGTGAGGCCAAATGGGAAAGAGATTTACATAAAGGGGAATCGATTAGGTGGAATACTGTGTATAGAAATATTAAAAGATCGACCGTGTCACCCGCACATGCATGGATTCTTTTGAAAATCATACACCGCCTCTATTACACACCAGTATTACTGCATACCATTTATAAAGATAGGAAACAGAACTGCTATAAATGTAACAAAGACAGAGGAGATTATAAACATCTGTTGTGGGAATGTCCAGGGATAAATGAGTATTGGATAAAAATATTCTGGAAACTGCAGGACCACTCCCCTATGAAGTACCAGGCCTGCATTGATTATGCCATCCTGGGTACACTCCCAGAGACGGTCGAAAATAAAACTGAGCAGATACTGTGGTTTCGGGGCATCGCACTAGCCAAAATAATAATTGTGAAACATTGGGGCACCATGAAACACCCCAGTTTTCAGGAGTGGTTGGAGTGGATGAACAGGGTTAGGCAGTATGAATACATTCTAGCCCAAACAGCGGTGAAAAGGGCAGTCTGGCTGCGGATCTGGGGTAACTGGAAATAACGACAGCCGATGTAGATACGGCGGCTCTGCGGAGGAGAGGGGGGGTAACTGGCGACTGGAAACAATGATAAAGATGTAGACACGGCAGCCCCGCGGAAAGAAAGAAAGAAAAAGGGGGGGTGTATAAACAAAATGGAAACTCAGCATAGGATTAGATGAATGCACTAATGTATTCCTACTATATTGCTTTGTTATAATGAAATAGAAAGATTGTTATACACTACTTTTTTGGAAAATAAAAATATATTCAAAAAAAAAAAAAAAAGCGTCAGGTAAAAGGTGGTGTCACTTTACACAGGGCAAATGGTCCTGATAATTGTCCCGATTGTTACGCCATGTACAGGTACCTTCAGGCATGAGACAATTTGCCATAAAGAGGAAAAAATACCACTAAATTCCAATTGGCAAACAGACTAGATCAACAATCAAACAAGATTTCATACAAGATCATTCCACTCTATCAATTTTGCCTGAAGTGTTTCTTTATACTTTGCTTACTCTTCCTCTACGTATATATTACTCCAGTACTCCTAGAAAAATATTCAGTGAGACACGAGTAACCATTAGAGATGAGCAAATCGAATCCCACGAAGTCAGCTGAATCAGCCAAATTGAACTTTTAAGAAATTCACTCATTTCTAGTAACCATCTTCTATCATCCCTTACATTTAATAAAATAAGAATCCAGCTTTAACACCAGCAGTTTATCTCATTAACTACACTTATAATCCTTATCTAGTGGGTACAGGAAGCTATTTTGTTTTCAGTACAGTTTAATTCTTTGTGCTTTGATTTGTAGTTACTGTAGTTATATGGGTGAATTACTACATAAAGAAAAAAAAATAATAGTTTTTCTGGCAATAAAAATAATGAATTGCTCCAAACCAAAAGCCTCTAAAAGCATTTCATGCTACAGCTGCCATAAAATATAATATATTGCAGCCTTAAATTAACACTTTGGGAGTACATTATTGACTTTAACATAAATAATTGCCTTTATGTCTGCTATTACATCCTCCTTCACATGTTCTGTATCCCATTTTATTGCCAGCTTTCCAGACTTTACTGTCTATCCCTAAATTATAAACTCTGCTCTCTACTTATGCAAGCCTTTACATACAGTTACCCATTCCTGTTTTTAGAATTGTACTGTTTCTGATTTCTCACAGTACATCTTGATGTTTCTTTACACTTTCTTATTTTCTTGAGTTGAATAGCTATTTGTTATATATGTGTGGAATTAAATGGATGGATTCTTATTCATGTGGCAGAAGTATGCATTTCTGTTATTATTTAAGGTGTCTCCTCTCCATAGACAACCCCTTTAATATGAATCTGTGATGCTCTGCTAAGCTCCATCAATGTCATGGACTTTGCAGGTCCAGTAGAATGGGTGGATGCCCAAAAAAAAACATTCTTGCGCAACTCCTTTAATGTACCACTGAGGTCAGTGATTGACTACAGAGATCATGTGTTGTTAACTGATGTCATCCTTGCAGTCCAGTATGTGAGAGTTACAAAAGGTAATTAATGCTTTGTGACAGATAGGGGCACTGAGCTGAGTTCAGGTCCTCCAGGTTTCTCTGCGCTCGACCACAGATCCTGGACTTTATTGGAACTTTGCATCAATAAATGTTCAAACATATAATGCTTGAATATAATGCTGTATGTTCAAACATATAATGCTTGAATGCCATAAAATTTCATTTTTTTGTGTGCTGGAACAGCAAGTCACTGCAGATGTTCAGTGGTCACTTGTCATTCTTGCACTCATTGCCTGGAGCAATCATGTCAATGGGAATGGCATATCACCTCCAATGAACAGGAAATGATGGGGATGTAAAGTTAAAACTGTGGAGTTAAAATAGCAGGACTTTCAAAAAGGGAGTGACTTAAAAAAAAAAAAAAACTATACCCCTCGCCCTACCTCTCCACTATTCTTTTTGGCCGGACAACCTTTTTAACATACAAAAAAATATATATTTCTGATAATCAGTGCTAATATGCATTGTTAGAGGATTGAAATTTTAGTAAATCACTAATTTTATTTTGCCAAGAACTGTCTAAGATTCACATCTGTGGCAGAGCTTTGAGTGTAAATTTCCATATATAGCCATTTCCTCTGCCAAACCAAGGCACAATACCATTATAACTCATAGAATGTGTCGGCAGATAAGAACCATTTGGCCCATCTAGTCTGCCCAATATACTAAATACTATGGATAGCCCCTGGCCCTATCTTATATGAAGGATGGCCTTATGCCTATCCCATGCATGCTTAAACTCCTCCACTGTATTTGCAGCTGCCACTTCTGCAGGAAGGCTATTCCATGCATCCACTACTCTCTCAGTAAAGCAATACTTCCTGATATTACTTTTAAACCTTTGCCCCTCTTATTTAAAACTATGTCCTCTTGTAGCAGTTTTTCTTCTTTTAAATATTCTTTCCTCTTTTACCTTGTTGATTCCCTTTATGTATTTAAAAGTTTCTATCATATCCCCTCTGTCTCGTCTTTCTTCCGAGCTATACATGTTAAGGTCCTTTAATCTTTCCTGGTAAGTTTTATCCTGCAATCCATGTACCAGTTTAGTAGCTCTTCTCTGAACTCTCTCCAAAGTATCAATATCCTTCTGGAGATATGGTCTCCAGTACTGAGCACAATACTCCAAATGAGGTCTCACTAGTGCTCTGTAGAGCGGCATGAGCACCTCCCTCTTTCTACTGGTAATTCCTCTTGCTATACACCCAAGCATTCTGCTAGCATTTCCTGCTGCTCTGTGACATTGTCTGCCTACCTTTAAGTCTTCTGAAATAATGATCCCTAAATCCCTTTCCTCAGATACTGAGGTTAGGACTGTATCACTGGTTTTATATTCTGCTCTTGGGTTTTTTTTACGTCCCAGGTGCATTATCTTGCACTTTTCAACATAAAATTTTAGTTGCCAGATTTTTGACCATTCCTCTAGTTTTCCTAAGTCCTTTTCCATTTGGTGTATTCCTCCAGGAACATCAACCCTGTTACAAATCTTTGTGTCATCAGCAAAAAGACACACCTTACCATTGAGGCCTTGTGCAATTTCGCTGATAATGATATTAAACAATATGGGTCCCAGAACAGATTCCTGAGGTACCCCACTGGTAACAAGACCTTGGTCTGAATATACTCCATTGACTACAACCCTCTGTTGCCTGTCTCTCAGCCACTGCCTAATCCATTCAACAATATGGGAGTCCAAGCCCAATGACTGCACTTTATTGATAAGCCTTCTATGTGGGACAGTATCAAAAGCCTTACTAAAGTCTAGATAAGCGATGTCTACTGCACCTCCTCCATCTATTATTTTAGTCACCCAATCAAAAAAATCTATAAGATTAGTTTGACATGATCTCCCTGAAGTAAACCCATGCTGTTTTTCATCTTTCAATCCATGGGATTTTAGATGTTCCACAATCCTCTCCTTAAGTATGGTTTCCATTAATTTCCCCACTATTGATGTCAGGCTTACTGGCCTATAGTTGCCCGATTCCTCCCTACTACCTTTCTTGTGAATGGGCACAACATTTGCTAATTTCCAATCTTCTGGGATGACTCCTGTTGCCAGTGATTAGTTAAATAAATCTGTTAATGGTTTTGCTAGTTCACCGCTGAGCTCTTTTAATAGCTTTGGGTGTATCCCATCAGGCCCCTGTGACTTATTTGTATTCATTTTAGACAGTTGGAACCTCTTCCTCTGTAAAGACACATGCGTCAAAAGATTCATTAGTCTTCTTTCCCAACTGAGGTCCTTCTCCTTCATTTTCCTTTGTAAAAACTGAACAGAAGTATTCATTGAGGCAGTCAGCTAGTTCTTTATCTTCTTCCATATACCTTCCTTCTTTAGTTTTTAATTTGGTAATTCCTTGTTTTAGTTTCCTTTTTTCATTTATGTATCTGAAGAATGCCTTATCGCCTTTTTTCCCTGACTGAGCTAATTTCTCTTCTGCCTGTACTTTAGAAGCTCTTATAACTTGTTTGGCCTCTCTCTGCCTAATCTTATAAATTTGTCTGTCATCCTCGTTTTTTTTTTTATAATTCCTAAATGCTATCTTTTTGTTTTTAATGATTTTGGCCACTTCTGCTGAGTACCACAGTGGTCTCTTCCTTTTTTTGCTTTTACTGACAAGCCTAATGCAATCTTCTGTTGCCTTCAATAGTGCCACTTTTAAGTAGTCCCATTTCTCCTGGACTCCAATGAAACTGTTCCAGTCTGATAGGGACTCGTATACCACTAATCTAATTTTAGAAAAGTCAGTTTTTCTAAAATCTAAAACTTTTGTTTTTGTGTGGTGTGACTCAGTTACTGTACTTATAGTAAACCACACTGACTGGTGATCACTAGATCCCAAGCTTTCCCCTACAGTAATATCAGATACCAAATTCCCATTTGTGAATACTAAATCTAAAATGGCCTCCTTCCGGGTTGGCTCCTCCACTACTTGCTGTAGAGCTAATCCCAGTAGGGTGCTGGTGGTATTTGTCAATTGACAGATCCAGCAGAGAGCTGTGGCTTCCATCATGAACAAAAGTCGCAACACAAATGTGAACCTAGCCTTAAAGTGTACCTGAGTCTTCCTTGCAGAGTCAAAACTGTGAAGAGACAGGTGTTTTGGGGGTTTTCCTAATGTCTCTTTCAACACTATATTATTCCCTGTTTCAGCTGCATAGCTAGATACATTTCACTCAGAAGAAGGGGGCATATCCCTCTGTGAAATCTGCCAGCACTGTACTGCTATGACTTCTTTTCCCTTACTTCCCACTATGTTTATTTTTAGTTTGGCAGCTCAAAAAACAGATAAGGAGGGGGAAATCACAATTAGGGCTCACACACACCAAATATTTGCTTTCTGTGTCCGTTACGTTTTTTTTTACGGACCGTATGTGGAAACATTTATTTCAATGGGTCTGCAAAAAGAAAAAAACACTCCTTGTGCATTCTGTTTCTGTATGTCCGTTCTGCAAAAAAATAGAACATGTCCTATTATTTATTGTCCACATTGCAAACAAGGATAATATTGTTCTATTATGGGCCAGCTGTTCCGTTCCGCAGAATACAGAATGCACACAAACCTCATTCGTATTTTTTGCAGATCCGTTTTTTGGGGACCACAAAATGCATACGTTCATCTGCATGAGCCCTTACAGAATGGCAGTTCTTTTAACAGCCTCAGGATCTCAGCTACAGTAGCTCTGACACACCTCCATTTTCTGTGAGTCGTCTTCTGTGTCTCTTATACTTGGGATAGATTTTGCCTGACAAACTGCAAATTAGATGAAAGTGAGACCTCTAGTGGCCATGACAGATTTTTTTTTTTTCAGGTGGATGCAGGCATACTTTTTAAATTAAATGATTTAGAAATTTGCTAGTTATACCATTGTCTATCAAATTAAATGATATTGTGTAAAAGTACAGTGATTCTTTAAACGGTTAACTAAGTAACCTTGCAATCACTAGGAGAACCATTGTCATCTCTTCACTAATTTTGTACTTCAAGATCTCAGTTGGGGTACATTGTGAAAATGTATGTGTGAATTATAACTATGCAATGAAAGCCTCCAATATCATCTTTCATAGGACTGAACCCTGCACTAATTGATTTTTTTTAAAATACTTTTCTTTTTTACATTTCCAAGCAGATTTTGAAGATAATTTTGAGACCATCTCGATTTGATAGGGTCTTGTGAAATGTGGCAGATAATAAAGTACTTGGATAGATTTGACTATAACCTTTAATCCATTATAAGTGAGAATAGAGAAAATATATGAAATTGGACAACTAGATAGAGGGCCATAGTAATGATTAAAAACTATGGGTCAACAAATGCTTAACAGAAGATCATTCTTGTGTGTAGGCAGCAGCTGGCTAGAACCTAATTAGACACCCTGCTTACAATAACTGCTTCATTAACTAATTTATTGCTACATGTTTGCATTAAAGGATACTTTAAATAGCATGTACTCTGTAGGTATTGTTTTTTATTTTTTGCACATGCAAATCACTAAGAATTAGATCATCTTAAGATGGGTGTTTGATGCATTTGAAAGATATTTTTATAGACTAATTGAAGTGTTTTTAAAACTGTTTTGGCAATAGAGTCCAAATCCATTTGTAACAGACACAGATCAGTGAGCAGCAAGGAGATGATTATTCATTTAGGAGATCATTAGTCATAACAGATATGCATAATCCAAATACCTCATCCTTCTAAGAATAAAAAAAAATTCATGTTACTGAAAGATCAAATTTTCGATTATGTTCATTGGTATGTTTAAGAATTAGCAAATATTATACTAGCATCAAAGCATATACGGCCTCATGCACATGATTGTATCTGTTTTGTGGTCCACAATTTACACATCCGCAAAACACAGATACCGGCCATGTGCATCCCACATTTTCCCATTCTGCGCGTCCTGCGCGTCCTGCGCGTCCTGCCTTATGTTAAAAAATACCCATTCTTATGTGCAAAACGGAGAAAAATAGGACTTTAAAAAAAAAAAAAATTAGGGGTACAAAATGGAAATACGATTGCGCACAGTACATTTGCAGCACCAAGTGAAAGGGTCCGCATCCAAACTGCAAAAACTGGATATGGTCAGATGCAAGGGGTCTAAAACATATTGGGGGATTTATCAAACTGGTGTAAGGTAGAACTGTCTTAGTTGCCCATAGCAACCAATCAGACTCCACCTTTCATTTTTCAGAGCTCCTTTCGAAAATGAAAAGTGGTATCTGATTGGTTGCTATGGGCAACTAAGCCCGTTCTACATTACACCAGTTTGATAAATCTCTCCCATTGTATCTAAAACAGATAAGGCCATGTAATGTATCACATCTAAATAGAAACGGCAAGGAACTCAAACACAAGAAATGTAAGAAATATCACATTCTTTTTCTATATTCAGTGAAGAAAGATTATAGGTGTTGCCCAGCATGCTCAAAATAGTAAAGAAAAAAAAATCTCACCATCTGATTTCCCACCAGTCCCGTTCTGATGCTTGCTCGGTCACTGCTGGTCTCTCCTTCCTTGTCTTGTCTCCATATGCAAGGAAAGGTCCATTCAGTCAATCACTAGCTGAGAGGAGTCCCTACTGTGACTAGTGATTGAATGAGTGTTCATCTCCTGGTATGTTTTGTGTGTCAAAGCTTGACCAGAAAGCGGAAACCAGCAGGGTCTTCTCAAGCAAACAACGGTAAGAGTGGGTATAGATTTATTTAGTTTTTAAACCACTCTAAGTAATTTACTAAACAGTTTACCCTATTGAACACAATTTTCTGTTTTTGAGTTTTCATTTTTCAGTGCCTGCCTTCCCAGTGCCATAACTTTCTTATTTTTCCGTTAACACAGCCTTATGAGGGCTTATTTTTTGAGGGAGAAGTGATACTTTCTAATGGCACAATTTATCACTGCATATGATGTATCGGAGAGCTGGAAAAAAATCCAAATGGAGTGGCATTGAAAAAAAATTAACTCAATTCCACCACATTGCCTTTTTTTTTTTTTTTACAGCATTCCCTATGTTTTTAACATTGACCTGTTACCTTTATTTTGACCTGTTACTTTTATTCTCCAGGTCAGTATGATTACAACAATACCACACTTGCATTTTAATACTGAAAAAAAAAAATTAAAACCTTATTCTGACCCCTATAACTTTTTTGTAGTTGTGTGTACAGAGCTTTATGAGTGCTTTTTTTTTTTTGCGGGGCAATTTGTACTTTTCATTGATACCATTTAGAATTGTGTGCAACTCTTTGATCTCTTTTTATAATTTTTTTTGGGGGAAATGAAGTGACAAAAAATGGTGAATTGGCCATTTATTTATTTTTTTCGTTACGCCATTCTCTGTATGGAATAAATATTATTATATTTTAATAAACATTTTTGCTTATGGCAATGTCCATGATATGTATTTTTTGTATTAGTTATGTATTTTTATTTTGGGGAGGGGGGGATTTTAACTTTTATATATTTTTTTTATATATATATATATTGATTTTTTTAAATAAACCTTTTTAAAACTTTCTTTAAGTCACCCTGACTATCATTGGCAATCATTAGATTTCCCATTGTTCTCTGTGATGGCTAAATAGACATCATAGAACACCCTATTTACAATATACCAATACAGTGCTGCCACCTGCTGGTCTGTATTGAAATATACTAGTAATTTTTACCTAAGCCTGCTTTTGATCTCAGCGGAACGTTGATGAACGTTGTTGCGGAAGCGCACGGCTCACTCTTCTGGACCACTCAGATGCCGTGGTCACATTAGATCATGTCATAGGAGGGTTCTAAATGTATTCAATCAGCTTTACGGCTGATCATATACATCTGCTGTGGGTCTCTGTTGTTTGAAACAGCAGAAACACAGTGGCTATGGTGCCCGCTGTATAAGCAAGCGGACACCATCTTAAAAGTGACGACTTCCGACGTACATGTAAAACAGAGGTTTCCAAGGGGTTAAAGTCAATGGGGCTGAGTTACAATACAGATTAGATCCCATGGATTGGTGTAGAATTGTTTTTGAGAAACAAAATGACATTTTTTCTAATTCTGTATAGCCCCTTGAAGATTGTTTCACATGCATCTTTATCTGTGGCCGCTTGTAATGTAGTTTTTGAGCCAAAGCCAGACATTGATTCAAGAGAAATGAGACATATAAAAAAAAGATTTATGCTGCTCAATGCTGCTGGATACACTCCTGGCATAAGCTCAAAAAACTGCATTACAAACAGCACCTTATCGGTGCTTTCATCTTTTTTTTTTTTTTTTTTTAAAAGTGCTGTAGCCAGTTATTGCCTGTGGGTCAGTGGGGAATTATAAAACATCCCCAAAACACAGCACAGCATTTTTGCACTGGTGTGTTTACACAGTTTCCAAGCATTTTTTGGAACTTGGTGTGTTATTTAAAAAAATAAAGCAGTGTGCTTTCGGACAAGGCTTTTTTTCCCAGGAATTTTTCCATAGATTTCTGAAAAAAAAAGGAGAGATGGAGATGGAAAAAAAGCTTGTAAAAATGTATAAATTTTATGGTATCTATTATATGTATAAAGAAGGACGTATATATGTATGTATTTGTGTATGTATGTATGTGTGTATGCATGTTCCGCAATCACTCAAAAATGAAACTATCGATTTTAAGGAAACTTGCTACCTGGAAAGAAATCTTGTGGGGGTCACAGCTCTCTAGGACGTACCATTCCTGAGATATTCCCCAAAAATCACCTGCATTAGCCAATGCAAGCCTGCAAGTCTTTCTCTTCATATCCCATACACACGGTCACATGTCCCTTATCAGCCAATAGAAGCTCGAAGGTCCTTAGTCTCCACATACAATTTTACTCCAGGTTTCCATAACAACCCAGCCTTTTTTCTTCACTGCTGTAGGTAAGCTTTATAGGGGCAGGGCGCTATGGATGACACTATTAAGGGAGTGGAGTGCTGTGGAGGTCACAGTTCAAAGGGAAGGTAGGGTGGATATTCAGTCCACCTTCAAAAGATGGACTTAAAACTCTGCCTCCAGGTCCTGATAAGCCACACCCCTGATACGGTTATGTCACGCCCCCAACCACTCGGTAACCGACAGGAATTGAAAAAATGAAGGTAAAAATCAACTTCTGTCATCTGCAGGGGTGGAAAAGGAGGGTGACTTTCTCCCTGAAGCTCACGCTCAGACAGCACAGTGCTGATAAGGGGGCAGATATTATGAAGGTCACTGTTAATGGGGCGGGCACGGTGATGGTCTCTGTTAAGGGGACAGGGAACTGTGGAGGTCAAAGTTAAGGGGGAGGTCCGCTATGGAGGTCAGTGTTAAATGGGTGGGGTGCTGTAGAGATGGTCACTGTTAAGGGGGCGGGGTGTTGTGGAGGTCACATTTTAAGGAAATGGCTCTGTAGAGATCATTGTTAATGGGGCGGGTTATTGCGGAAATCACTGCTAACGAGACGGGGCACTGTGGAGGTCACTAATAAATGGGCAGCCGCTCTGGTGGTCACTGTTACAGGGGTGGGTGCTGTGGATGTTACTGTTAAGGGGCAAAGCCGCTTTGGAGGTCACTTTTGAAGCGGCCAGGTATTGTAGATGTCACTGTTATCGTGGATGCTGTCGATATCTTTTAACGACACACAAACATTAAATGAAACAGATGATATATACCCATGCGAAGCCAGGACCTTCTGCTAGTGTATATCTATAAATCTATAAAAGGACGTATGTATGTATGTATGTATATATGTATATTCCGCGATAACTCAAAAATGCAACCATCGATTTCAACGAAACTTGGCATAAACATCCCTTGCTACCTTGAAATAAATCTTGTGGGGGTCACAACTCTCTAGCATGTATCGTTCCTGAGATATTCCCAAAAAATGCAAATATGTCAAATCATATGACCTACATTAGCCAATAGAAGCCTGCATGTCTTTCTCTTCATATGCCAACTGCCATACACACGGTCACATGTCCATTATCAGCCAATAGAAGCTGGCAGGTCCTTAGTCTCCACATACACACAGTTTTACACCAGGTTTCATTAACAAACCAGCCATTTTTCTTCACTGTTGTAGGTAAGCTTTAAAGTGGCAGGGCACTATGGATGACACTGTTCAGGGAGCGGAGTGCTGTGGAGGTCACAGTTCAGGGGGCAGGTAGGGTGGCCACCCTCAAAAGATGGAAATAAAACTCCGCCCCAGGTCCCAATAAGCCACGCCCCAATTTGTTTAGACCACGCCCCTCCCCGCCGCAGCGGTCAGGTATTGAAAAAATAAAGGTAAAAGTCAACTTCTGTCAGCTGCAAGGGATTGAGGGAGGGTGACTTTCTCCCTGAAGATCACTCTCAGACAGCACATGTCTGAGAGTGAGCTGTTCAAAAGAACATCCCTGTGTCTGTCCAGGCCCTGCACCGGTCGGAGGACAGGGAGTCTGAAAGCCGGACTGTATGGCCTAAAACCGGACCTCTGGCCACCCTAGGGGCAGGCTGCTGTGGAGGTCACAATTAAGGGGACAGTCCGCTATGGAAGTCAGTCTTAAGGGGCAGATTGCTGTAGAGGCCACTGTTAAGGGGACAGGGTGTTGTGGAAATCACTGTTAAGTAGATGGGGTACTGTGGAGGTCACTAATGAAGAGGTGGCCGCTGTGGAGGTCACTGTTAAAGGGGCAGGCTGCTATGGAGGTCACTGATAAGGGGGCGGGCACTGTGGAGGTCTCTGTTAACCCCTTAGTGAAAAATATCTGGTATGAGTGATTGCATTTTTAAGATATTAAAACTTAACTTTTAATAATAACTTTTAGAAAAATAGCCCCTTACATAGATATATAAATGTAGATAGAACCTCAAACAAATAGATGTGTAGCCTTAATCATGTCACATGACATTAGAGTATGGATGACTCCAAGCAAAAATTAAAGCTTACACGTCAAAATTAGGTAGAACAAAAAAGAAATAGAGTGGTGCACGGCAGCACCCGTATGATGGTAACCAGTTTGTCCTACCGTGTAGTTTAGCGACTCCAATTGTGCCGCAGTTACCTCTCTAGAACAAGAGTGTCCCGTCCGGAACCTAACCCTAGAATTGGAAACCCTAAATAGCCCTCTTCTAGAAAATCCCTACATGCATATTTCACTTACGGGTGAGAATAAGACTCATCAGCGGAAACAGCAGGGAGCTGGGCAGTTGAATATAACAGGGTACACAGGTGATATACCATGTGCATCCTTATTACGCTAGTTGCAGGCTATGAGGACTGATGCTGCTCAAAAAGGAAACCTGACAACTTGTTGCACAGGGTGGAAAAATTAGATAATGTCCACCCAGCTCTAGGCCCGATGTGGTCAGCACTAACACGGGTGCCTGTTCGAGTTTAAATCATGTACCTGCCCCCAAACCGAGGCTTGGTTTCCGGATGTAGCTCCGTTGTGCAGCGCTTAATGCCACCGCGCATGCGCACAGAAGGTTTCCGGAACCAGCCTTGGGAACGAGGCTTGGTTCCAAAACCACACCTCCGGAGCGCCGCGCTGGATGTGATAGCTCATGCGCAGTAGGAGGCCGGTTTGTCAACTTGGGGCGCACCCATGTAAGGTGACGTCACTGCGCTGCATCCCGCAGATAGATGCGAGATACAATTTGGACCTGGTTGCCGGGCGACGGGGACGCATCCCGGCTCCGATCGGATGCGCACCTTCTGATGTGAATTTGCGTATATATAATATGGCATTTCTAGCATAAATTCCACACAGTGAAAAGATTACTTGAATATGGTGCCCCCCATACATGTGCAGAGCATATGCCTGGAAAGGAGCATAGACGGGCACCAGAGAGCTAAGTCTGCTCTTAGATAATTGGTGGTCTTAAAATCGGGACATTTTAGGCAAAAACAGGAACAACTAGTCGAGGAGTTATGAGGGGGTGTTAACAAGTATGTCATGGCAGGGATTAACATTGGTTAAAGGTCCCTTTCTATTCGGGGCCCAGTGGTGTGGAGATTGGGAAGATAAAACAGGAATTACATAGACGCCTGGCTGAACACCTCGGTGACATCGCCAATAAAAGGGACATGGCTATGTCCAGGCATGTCCAAGAAAGTCACCGGGGTGACCCAAGATGTATTAAGGCCATGGGCATTGAACACGTGAGGGCCCCAACAAGAGGAGGAGATTGGGATAGAGTTTTGTTGCAGCGTGAAGCACGCTGGACATTTATATTGCGAACGGTCTCACCTCTGGGCCTCAACGAGCAGCTCAATTTTAGCTGTTTCATTTAATATCTCCACACCACTGGGCCCCGAATAGAAAGGGACCTTTAACCAATGTTAATCCCTGCCATGACATACTTGCACTTGCAATAAGGATGCACATGGTATATCACCTGTGTACCCTGCTCCCTGCTGTTTTCCCTGATGAGTCTTACGCTCACCCGTAAGTGAAACATGCATGTAGGGATTTTCTAGGAGAGGGCTATTTAGGGTCTCCAATTCTAGGGTTAGGTTCCGGACGGGACACCCTTGTTCTAGTGGGTGTACCGTAGTTAAGCCTTAGGGCTAGTGTAGGACCCCATTAGGGTAATATTAGGGACCCATAGGCCGGATCCTTATCTGTGTGCAGCACCATCAATACCAAGGACCCATCTTTGATCCGAGAGGTAACTGCGGCACAATTGGAGTCGCCCAACTACCCGGTAGGACAAACTGGTTACCATCATACGGGTGCCGCCGTGCACCACTCTATTTCTTTTTTGTTCTACCTAATTTTGACGTGTATGCTTTAATTTTTGCTTGGAGTCATCAATGCTCTAATGTCATGTGAGATGTGACATGATTAAGGCTACACATCTATTTGTTTGAGGTTCTATCTACATTTATATATCTACAGTTGTGTTCAAAACTATTCAACCCCCAATGCTGTAAAGGGTTTTAGGGAATTTAGTGTACATTTGTAATTGTGTTCAGAATGAAATCTTACAAGGACTTTTTAAATCCAAATGCAACTAAAATGACATCAATTGTTTTTGTAATACAGTATTAAATGGTTTTTTTTGTGATTTCTTCATTGACACAATTATTCAACCCCTTAAAGACTACCACTCTTAAGAACAGAGGTTCATTCAAGTGTTTTCGATCAGGTATTGAAAACACCTGTGGATGTCAAGGAGCAGCAATCAAGCATAATAAGCACCAATTAGGCAGATGTAAAAGGACTGTGATACTCAGCTCCTTCTAGACATTTACTGGTGGGTTTACAAACATGGTGAAGTCAAGAGAATGGTCCAGGAAGACAAGAGAAGAGGTGATTTCTCTTCACGGGAAGGGCAATGGCTATAAGAAGATTGCAAAGATGTTAAACATAGGACACCATAGGAAGCATCATTCGCAAATTCAAGGCAAAGGGCACTGTTGAAACGCTATCTGGTCGTGGCAGAAAGAAGATGCTGACTTTGACTGCTGTGCGCTACCTGAAGCGCAAAGTGGAGAAAAGTCCCTGTGTGACTGCTGAGGAACTGAAAAAAGATTTTTCAGATGTGGGTACTGAAGTTTCAGCTCAGACAATAAGGCGCACACTGCGTAATGAAGGCCTCCATGCCAGAACTCCCAGGCGCACCCCCTTGCTGTCTCCAAAGAATAAGAAGAGTCGACTGCAGTATGCCAAAAGTCATGTGGACAAACCACAAAAGTTTTGGGATAGTGTTCTGTGGACTGATGAAACAAAATTAGAACTGTTTGGGCCCATGGATCAACGCTATGTTTGGAGGAGGAAGAACAAGGCCTAAGAAGAAAAGAACACCTTGCCTACTGTGAAGCATGGTGGGGGGTCAATCATGCTTTGGGGCTGTTTTGCTTCTACAGGTACAGGGAAGTTTCAGCGTGTGCAAGGTACCATGAATTCTCTTCAGTACCAGGCGATATTGGATGAAAATGTGATGCAGTCCTTCACAAACCTGAGGCTTGGGAGACGTTGGACCTTTCAACAGGACAATGATCCCAAGCATACCTCCAAGTCCACTTGAGCATGGTTGCAGATTAAAGGCTGGAACATTTTGAAGTGGCCATCGCAGTCACCAGACTTAAATCCGATTGAGAACCTCTGGTGGGACTTAAAGAAAGCAGTTGCAGTGCGCAAGCCTAAGAATGTGACTGAACTGGAGGCTTTTGCCCATGAAGAATGGGCGAAGATACCCGTAGATCGCTGCAAGACACTTGTGTCAAGCTATGCTTCACTTTTAAAAGCTGTTATAACTCGAAAAGGATGTTGTACTAAGTACTAAGATTGAATGTCACTTGGGGGTTGAATAAAACTGATAATGATGTGAGCACAGAAAAGACATTTGTGGTTATTTCATTATAAATGTTATGTTATATTTGTCTGACTTACAAGTGCCTCTTTGATTTAATTGTAAACAAGATGACTGAAATGATCAATGTCAAACTGGCCAAAACACTCAATTTCAGTGGGGGTTGAATAATTTTGAACACAACTGTATGTAAGGGGCTATTTTTCTAAACGTTATTATTAAAAGTTAAGTTTTAATATCTTCAAAATTCGATCACTCATACCAGATATTTTCCATTAACACAGGTGGTCCTTTAAAATATATCATATACTCTATATACATTCTTTTGCTGACCCCTTAGTGACCACCCATACGTGTTTTTACGGTGGTCACTAAGGGACCTTGGGCTGGAGTGCCGCCTTTTTACGGCGGCACTTGCGTCCAAATTAGCGCTTAAATCCAGCGCTGGAGCTCCGTGCCCGCAGCTACCAGAGGTAGCTGAGGGCTAGGGGCAGTGATCAGTGACCGTGACAAACGGTCTCTGATCATGTGATCGCCGTGATACACTGAATCACAGCGATCACTGAAAATGCCAGCAGCTCATGTAAGAGAGGAGAGAGAAAGCCTCCGGTGCAGCGATCGGGTCCCCCAGCTTCCACACAAGGGAAAGCTGGGTCCCGGTCCTAACTCCTACTCTCACCCCCCCTGCCCACAAGAAACATGGTGGCGGCGGCCCGCGCATGTGCACACTGTAAGCCGTCCGCCGCCGCCCACACCCCTGCACCATAGTAATAATGATGCCCCGATCGGGTCTGGCAGCACCCCGATCGGGGCAATATAGCCCCAAATACATTTAAATAAAGGGCAGGAGCCCCCCTCCCCATCCCAGTGTAAAAAAAAGTAAAATACAGGGAGTGCAGAATTATTAGGCAAATGAGTATTTTGACCACATCATCCTCTTTATGCATGTTGTCTTACTCCAAGCTGTATAGGCTCGAAAGCCTACTACCAATTAAGCATATTAGGTGATGTGCATCTCTGTAATGAGAAGGGGTGTGGTCTAATGACATCAACACCCTATATCAGGTGTGCATAATTATTAGGCAACTTCCTTTCCTTTGGCAAAATGGGTCAAAAGAAGGACTTGACAGGCTCAGAAAAGTCAAAAATAGTGAGATATCTTGCAGAGGGATGCAGCACTCTTAAAATTGCAAAGCTTCTGAAGCGTGATCATCGAACAATCAAGCGTTTCATTCAAAATAGTCAACAGGGTCCCAAGAAGCGTGTGGAAAAACCAAGGCAAAAAAATAACTGCCCATGAACTGAGAAAAGTCAAGCGTGCAGCTGCCAAGATGCCAATTGCCACCAGTTTGGCCATATTTCAGAGCTGCAACATCACTGGAGTGCCCAAAAGCACAAGGTGTGCAATACTCAGAGACATGGCCAAGGTAAGAAAGGCTGAAAGACGACCACCACTGAACAAGACACACAAGCTGAAACGTCAAGACTGGGCCAAGAAATATCTCAAGACTGATTTTTCTAAGGTTTTATGGACTGATGAAATGAGAGTGAATCTTGATGGGCCAGATGGATGGGCCCGTGGCTGGATTGGTAAAGGGCAGAGAGCTCCAGTCCGACTCAGACGCCAGCAAGGTGGAGGTGGAGTACTGGTTTGGGCTGGTATCATCAAAGATGAGCTTGTGGGGCCTTTTCGGGTTGAGGATGGAGTCAAGCTCAACTCCAAGTCCTACTGTCAGTTTCTGGAAGACACCTTCTTCAAGCAGTGGTACAGGAAGAAGTCTGCATCCTTCAAGAAAAACATGATTTTCATGCAGGACAATGCTCCATCACACGCGTCCAAGTACTCCACAGCGTGGCTGGCAAGAAAGGGTATAAAAGAAGAAAATCTAATGACATGGCCTCCTTGTTCACCTGATCTGAACCCCATTGAGAACCTGTGGTCCATCATCAAATGTGAGATTTACAAGGAAAACAGTACACCTCTCTGAACAGTGTCTGGGAGGCTGTGGTTGCTGCTGCACGCAATGTTGATGGTGAACAGATCAAAACACTGACATAATCCATGGATGGCAGGCTTTTGAGTGTCCTTGCAAAGAAAGGTGGCTATATTGGTCACTGATTTGTTTTTGTTTTGTTTTTGAATGTCAGAAATGTATATTTGTGAATGTTGAGATGTTATATTGGTTTCACTGGTAAAAATAAATAATTGAAATGGGTATATATTAGTTTTTTGTTAAGTTGTCTAATAATTATGCACAGTAATAGTAACCTGCACACACAGATATCCCCCTAAAATAGCTAAAACTAAAAACAAACTAAAAACTACTTCCAAAAATATTCAGCTTTCATATTAATGAGTTTTTTGGGTTCATTGAGAACATGGTTGTTGTTCAATAATAAAATTAATCCTCAAAAATACAACTTGCCTAATAATTCTGCACTCCCTGTACAAAATGGGCAGACATGCGCACTGGTTACTGGGTTGAAGATCTGCCTTCAGCACAGTAACTATCAGGGACCAATAATAATGGTCCCTGATCATGTAGTCTCCATGATAACCTATCATGGAGGTCACATCCATTATATTTACTAAACACAGCCAGGACATAAGCTATATTTCTTTCTCCCCTCAGTGCAGGTGTTCTGTGAGGAGAGAGAGATCAGACTTCGGTCCTGGCTGTGCGATTTACTGTTAAAAATAGAAAAATCAATTTATAAACTGGCGGTCTGTGGTGTCTGTCATTAGGCGTCTGTCATTAGACATCTATTAGTCAATTATTTTCATTAGGAACTTTGTGTCTGTCTGTTACTGGCAGTCAGTGGTTGTCTGTCAGTGGGTGTCCGTCAGTGGGTTTCTGTCAGTGGGTGTCTGTCAGTGGGTTTCTGTCATTAGACGTCCATCATTAGGCGTCAGTCATTAGACGTCTATTAGTCAATTATTTTCATTAGGGACCCTGTATCCGTCTGTTACTGGTGGTCAGTGGGTGTCTGTCAGATGGCGTCCTTCAGTGGGCGTCTTTTAGTCAATTATTTTCATTAGGGACCCTGTGTCCGTCTGTTACTGGGTGTCCGTCAATGGGTGTACGTCATTAGGCGTCTTTCATTAGGCGTCCTTCATCAGACATCTATTAGTGACGGTCAATTATTTTCATTAGAGACCCAGTGTCCGTCTGTTACTAGCGGTCAGTGGGTGTCCGTCAGTGGGTGTCCATCACTTGTCTATTAGGGACGTCAGTTGTTTTAATTTCTTTCTGAGCTTTTTATTTAAAAAAAAATGGCTCAGAGATTGTTCAGTGCAGAGCAGGCGTATGAATTTCTTTGCTCTGACCACTCTGATTCTGACACTGCTTTAGAGGCGGAAATATTTTCAGATAGCGGGGACTCTAGTTCTGCTTCCATCCTCAGACCCCATGGCCCTATGGTGGTAGAAGTCGCCACCTCATCTCATTCTCAACCCAGCGTTCCTGTCCCCTCTACTATGTGGGTTCCTGCCACTTCATTTTTCCCCCAAGTACCCCAATTTTTATCCACTCCCCAAATTAATGTGGACATCAACAATTTTACCCCTTATGATTTTTTTCATTTATTTGTGGACGATAAAGTCCTTGAGTTAATTGTGCAGCAAACTAATCTGTATGCCACAAAGTTTCCTGTACAAAAGCCCACGTCTATCTATACAAGACGGTGGACTCCCACAAGTGTCCCTGAAAAAAATAAAAAAATAGGGCTTTGTAAAAAAAAACATCTGTCCGATCATATTGGGCTGCAAGTACTGTCCACTAAACCCCTGTGTTTGCAGCAGTTATGTCCCGAAACCTCTATGAAGTCCTAATGTAGGTTATACATTTTTCGGACAATTCCAAAGTCCCCCCCAGAACTGACCCAGCCTACGACCGCCAAAATAAATTGAGACCCCTTATTTGCCTTCCAACTGATTTATTCTTAAAATTATATACCCCTGAGAAAAATCTATCTGTCGATGAATTCCTTTTTAGTTTTAAAGGTCGCCTTTGCTTCCGTCAGTTTATTTCCTCCAAGCATGCCAGATATAGGGTAAAATTATACAAGGTGTGCAAGAGCACAATCGGCTACACCTGGAGTTTGTCTGTTTATGTGGGCAAAGACTCCCAACTTTAACCCCCCATGCTGCCCTGAAAATATTGGGACATAGATAAATAATTGTGTGGGATCTATTGGCGCTATTCCTACACAAAGGGTACCACCTGTACACGGACACTTTTTATAGCAGTATATACCCTTTTTAAATCCCTTCATGCTGCAAAAAACAGGGGTTTGTGAAAATAATTGACCGTCACTAATAGATGTCTGATCAAGGACGCCTAATGACGTACACCCATTGACGGACACCCATTGACGGACACCCAGTAAAAGACAGACTACAATAAATTTATGGGATCTCGGACCAGGTGCTTCAACCATACCTGGTGAAGCGAAAAAACAGGGCCTGGTATAAAAAGGTATCAATCTACCTCATTCAGATTGCTACCTATAATAGTATTGTTTTATTTTAAAAGTCCCAAAGAACCCTCAACTTTTTTGAGTTCCAGGAGAAGGTGGTTGAGAGTCACCTGTTTGAGTCCCCCGCACCTGGGCAAGCCTTTACATCTGAGGACGTTCGAATGCTTTCAGAACGCCACTTCCATCACCCTGTCCCTGCCACTACCATCAAGACATATCCTCAGAAACGATGCCGGTTGTGTAGCAAATACGGAAGGAGGTGGGACACCCGAATTTACTGCCCCAGTTGCCCATTACAACCAGGCCTCTGCAATTACCCCTGTTTTGAGACGTACCATATGGTTGCTAATTATAAATTTTAATACCAAAAAGGGTGGTTGGGGGGGCTTTTCAGAAAAGTCAATTTATTCTATTTTTCTGTTTAGTTTGTGGACTTTACAGGGAGGGAGAGATCCTTTTGGGATGGGTTGTGGAGCTATTTTTGTTTCAGACATTGAAACAAATTTTACCTTTTCTGATTTGTTTTCTTAATTTTCCTGAATTAATTTTTTAGGACTATGTCCTGCCACACAAAGCTGTTAATTCCATTCACATTACTGTATCATGATATTGGCATGATATTTTTTTATTTGGAGGATCTCTAATGATTGAGTTGTTCCTCAACAGTACGCTAAGGGCTTTATTAAGAATTTCTTTTTTGTGGACACTAGAGTTGAGAGGACACCTGGAAGTTC
Organism: Bufo bufo; assembly: GCF_905171765.1. Lineage (NCBI taxonomy): Eukaryota > Metazoa > Chordata > Amphibia > Anura > Bufonidae > Bufo > Bufo bufo. The sequence goes on from NC_053394.1 coordinate 88,548,772, forward strand.
GGGTTCGACGGGTTCGGCCGAACTTCACAAACAAGTTTGAGTTCGGTACCCGAACTTGACCTGAACTTGACCTCGAACCCGAACCCCATTTAAGTCAATGGGACCCGAACTTTGTAGCACTAAAATGGCTCTAAAAAAGTCATGGAAAGGGCTAGAGGGCTGCAAAAGGCAGTGAAATGTGGTTAAGAGCATGGCAAGTGCTCTGCAAATAAATGTGCATAAGGAAATGACTTAAAATAACATAAAATATGTAAAAATAAAAAAATAATAATCTTGATCTAGGAGGAGGAGGTCCATATGGAGTAGGAGGTTGAGGAGGCGGTGGATGTGGCTTTTTAGGTGGAAGCAGCGGTGGAGGAGGAGGTAGCCAACACAGTTTTTTTTTTTTTTTTTTTTTTTATTATTATTATTTTTAATTTTTATTTGGGTAGACCCCAAAACAATGGTAAATATAAAAAATAAAGTAAAGAGAATGTGCGCTGGAGTAGAACAATGGATGGGTGAGGCGGGTATACATGTCTATTCTGCACAAGGTACGGACAAGTCCTGTGGGATCCCTGCCTGGTTCATTTTAATGAACATGAGCTTGCCCACATTGGCTGTGGACAGGCGGCTGCGCTTGTCTGTGATAACCCCCTCCTGCCGGGGTAAACAAACATTTAGACAATACACTGGCTGCAGGGCAGGCCAGCACCTCCAAGGCATAAAGGGCAAGCTCAGGCCATGTGCCCAATTTGGAGACCCAGAAGTTGAAGGGGGCAGACCCATCAGTCAGTACGTGCCATACTGAAACTAATTTGCTTAGGTGACAAACAGCACACCGCCGCAGAGCTATGGCAGGGTCCAAGGGACCAAACTGAGCTGTGGCTCTCGCCACTCAACCTACAACCAGGCATGATTGTCTCTGAAAATGGCCGTAGCTTGGTGGCGGCTTTGGAGCGCGGCAAGCTCACACACATACCATGCCTAGCCCACGTGTTCAACTTAGTGGTTCAACAGTTTCTCAAAACCTACCCCAATTTGCCTGAGCTGCTGGTGAAGATGCGCTGCGTGTGTGCCCATTTTCAAAAGTCATCTACAGTTGCCGCCAGTCTGGCAACGCTGCAGCAGCGCTTTCAATTGCTAGCTCACCGACTGTTGTGCGATGTGAGTACACGCTGGAACTCCACGTTGCATATGTTGGCCAGGCTTTGTGAGCAGCAGAGGGCAGTAGTGGAATACCAGCTGCAACAAGGTCATCACCTTTTCAGTCAGCTTCCACTCTTCACAAGCGATGAGTGGGCATGAATGTCTGACCTCTATGAGGTTTTAAGAAACTTTGAGGATCAACACAGATGGTGAGCGGCGATGCCGCTATTATCAGCGCCACCATCCCACTTCTGTGTCTACTGAAACGCTCGCTGCTCACAATGAAGGCGGATGCTTGCATGTGGAAGAGGTGGAAATGGGGGAAGACAGTACACAGGGTGATAGCCACTACCCAGACCACCCTCCGGTCGTCTTCTCAGTGAGAAGTGGATAATAATGAGGAGGAGGAGAAGCAGGAGACATTGCCTCTGCTACAGAGGGTAGTACCCACAGCAGGTTTATTCCATCTGTTCAGCGTGGATGGGCCAAAGAGGAGGAAGAGGATGAGGAGATTGAGATTCATCCTCCTGATGAGGACAGCACACATGGCTGATTTTATGTTATGCTGCCTTTCCCATGACCCTCGCATTATACGTATTTTGGCCAACACTGATTACTGGTTGTTCCCCCTACTCAACCCCTGCTACAAAGAGAACTTATTATCTCTCATTTCTGTGGTGGAGAGGATGAGCAAAATGGTGCAATACCAGAAGGTCCTTGTGGAAAAATTGCTCCAAAAATGACCAACTGACAACGCTGGCAGCAAAGTATGTAGTTCCTTGGGCAACCGAGATGGGGAGACGAGGGGGACACACAGCAGTTCCAACAGAGGCAAGGCAACACTCTCCAAGGCCTGGAGCAGTTTCATGACACCCCGCCAGCAACCTCACCCTGATGCACAGCCTAGTTTCAGAAGGAGAAAAAAGTTTTGGAAAAGTGTGAAGGAGTACGTGGCAAACCGTGTCAGTGTCCTCAATGATCCCTCTGTGCCTTACAACCATTGGGTGTCCAAGCTGGACACGTTGCAATAACTGGTGCTCTACGCCTTGAAGGTGCTGGTCTGCCCTGCTGCCAGCGCTTTGTCTGAGCAAGTATTTAGTGCTGCTGGGGGCATAATAACTGATAAGCGCATACTCTTGTCAACTGAAAATGCTGACAGGTTGACTCTTATCAAAATGAACAAGGCCTGGATTGCCCCTTACTTCTCTACTCCACCAGAGGAAAGCTGCTGAGCATAAAGGCACTTTAAATGTGGCTTTTATGGTGTATTGAATACACTGTATTCCCATGCACTTCTTCCACCACAAAAAAGGGTATATGGTTCAATCTTCTTTTTCTCATCCTGCTCTTCTTTCTCCATCATATCAACATGCTTATTAGACTGCCCTCGTTCCTTATGTTTTAGAGGGTCAGCTCTGCAGCAGGCCCCCAAACATAATTTTTCCGATGGTCAGCTCAGCAGCAGGCCCTCGCCCATAATTTTTTCCATTGTCAGATCAGCAGCAGGCCCTCGCCCCTAATGTTTTAGAGAGTTAGCTCACCAGCAGACCTTGAACCATAATTTTTTAAAAGGTCAGCTTAGCAGCAGGCACTCGCCCCTAATGATTTAGAGAGTCAGCTCGGCAGCAAAACCTCACCCCTAATGTTTTAGATGGTCAGCTAAGCAGCAGGCCCTCGCCCCCTAATGTTTTAGATGGTCAGCTCGGCAGCAGGTCCTCGTCCCAAATGTTTTAGATGGTCAGCTCGGCAGCAGGCCCTCGCCCCTAATGTTTTAGATGGTCAGCTCGGAAGCAGGCCCTCGCGCATAATGTTTTAGATGGTCAGCTCGGCAGCAGGCCCTCACCCATAATGTTTTAGATGGCCTGATCAATAGCAGGCACTAGCCCCTAATGTTTTAGAGAGTCATCTCGGCAGCAGACCCTCACCCGTAATGTTTAAGATGGTCAGCTCAGCATCAGACCCTCACCCCTAATGTTTTAGATGGTCAGCTCAGCAGCAGACCCTCACTCCTAATGTTTTAGATGGTAGGATCAGCAGCAGGCCCTCGCCCCTAATGTTTTAGAGGGTCACCAGCAGGCCCTTGCTCTTAATGTTTTTAAGGGTCACCAGCAGGCCATCATTCCAAATTTTTCCAGGGTGTGTATGCCCTTCTTTATGTGTAATAAAGGGTGTATTGAAGTGCCGGTTCCTTGTAATTTTTTGCAACCCTTTCACTTAGTGCATAGGCTTTATAAGTGTAGGAGTTCTACTACCTGAACAATTGTACCACAATGTGAATGAGGCCCTCATTTATGTGATATATAGGTTGTATCCTAACAGTTTGTCCTCTAAAATCAATTTCATCTTCGGTTTTGTGCGTATTATTGTCAGTATGTAAAAGTGGCGTACTACTCGGACAACATTATTCCCAGCAGCGACCTGGGAGTCCAAGATGGATCCAGACATCCTCTTCATCCTGTTCCCGAACCATTTCAGTGGTGTTTCCATCAATTTCTGACCTTTTCATGTGAACCAGACACCCTCCCCTCTTGAGAGAAGGGGGTGCCTGGTTTAATGCTCGGGTTCTCCCATTGACTTCTATTGTGCTTGGGTGCTCGGTAGAGCACCCGAGCATCCCGATGTGTTCTACTTGAGCACCCGAGCACTTTGGTGCTTGATCAACACTAGTCATCAGTATAAAACACTTTATCAGGCCTCATGCACACGACAGTATTTTTTCACGGTCCGCAAAACGGGGTTCCGTTGGTCCGTGATCCGTGACCGTTTTTTCTTCCGTGGGTCTTCCTTGATTTTTGGAGGATCCACGGACATGAAAAGTGAAAAAAAAAAAAAAGTCAAGTTTGCATTGAAAATGATAGGAAAAATGGACACGGATCATGGACGCGGATGACTATCTTGTGTGCATCCGTGATTTTTCACGGACCCATTGACTTGAATGGGTCTGTGAACCGTTGTCCGTGAAAAAAATAGGACAGGTCATATTTTTTTCACGGACTGGAAAAACGGATCACGGATGCGGAAGCCAAACGGTGCATTTTCCGATTTTTCCACGGACCCATTGAAAGTCAATGGGTCCGCGAAAAAAAACGGAACACGGAACAACGGCCGCGGATGCACACAACGGTCGTGTGCATGAGGCCTAAACCTGTGTAAACCTCTGGGAGATACAGTACTAACCTACATATTAGTTGTATTGCTAAAAACAATAATTTTTTTGTTGGTATTTAAGCTATACCATTTTATATTTTTGAGGTTTTACTATACGAAATAGAAATAAACAGGGGAAAAAAAAATTCTATAGTTGTACTTCCTTTTAGCTTATCTAATTACATATCATTGATAGTTACAACACAATGTTCTATTCTGTAAAGTTTCTTTCCTCTCTAACCTTGCAAAAGCCACTATTGATAGGCTAAAAGAAGTTTATTTGTGAGGTTACTTTATTAAGCAGTGTTAATAAAAAGTAATGGGTTTATAATGAAGCGGAAACAAATATTTTATAGAGCGTGGTCAAGTGTTATCTACTTTAGCTTTGTTATCAATTAGTTATATAATTATGGAAACCCTATGGGAAAACATGATCATGATTATGCATACCGTATTTTTCGCCGTATAAGACGCACTTTTTCCCCCCAAAAAGTGGGGGGAAAATAGCAGTGCGTCTTATACGGCGAATGCTGCCGATTTTGTCGGGTTTTTAATGATACACCCGCCGCGATGCCGTGCGGCGGGTGTATCAGCTGTGAGGGAGGCGGGACTGGGGGCCGGCATCTGCTTTTAAAATGACAGCGGGGCCCGTGCAGTGACTGTGTTCTACTACACGGGCCCCGCTCACTGTATGATCCTATGTCTAATAGTTACCGTAATTGTAATTGTATGTAATCAGGAGCGCTGTGTATTGCCGGTACTTACAACTAGAAGCGGTAGGTAGCAGAGAGGAGGGAGGAGGGAGGAGGCAGGCCGGGAGGACGGAAGCCGGCAGCGTGAGTCATACGTCATGCGGCTGCGCCGCCCACTTTATGAATGAATGAAGCAGGCGGCGTGGACGCATGACGTATGACTCACGCTGCCAGCGCCCGTCCTCCCGGCCTGCCTCCTCCCTTCTCTCTGCTACCTACCGCTTCTAGTTGTAAGTACCGGCAATACACAGCGCTCCTGATTACATACAATTACAATTACGGTAACTATTAGACATAGGATCATACAGTGAGCGGGGCCCGTGTAGTAGAACACAGTCACTGCACGGGCCCCGCTGTCATTATAAAAGCAGATGCCGGCCCCCAGCGTGTATTGAGGGTCATTCACTACAGGGACACTTATGGAGGGGATCTGTGGATGACACATAGTATAAGATGCTATGTATGTGTCATCCACAGATCCCCTCCATAACTGTCATACACAGATCCCCATAACAGTGCCATCCAGAGATCCCCCATAAGTGTCACCCAGAGATCCCCCATAAGTGTCACCCAGAGATCCCCCATAAGTGTCACCCACAGATCCCCCATAAGTGTCACCCACAGATCCCCCATAACAGTGCGCCATCCACAGATCCCCCATACATGTCACCCACAGATCCCCCATAACAGTGCGCCATCTACAGATCCCCCATAACAGTGCCATCCACAGACCACAATTAGTTCAAAACCCACCAAAAGCACACCTTTTGGTTCAAAATATTTTTTTTCTTATTTTACTCCTCAAAAACCTAGGTGCGTCTTATAGGCCGGTGCGTCTTATAGGGCGAAAAATACGGTATATTGAACATTTCGACATTCATCAGAAATTATTAGGATGTATGCTAATAATGCAGCACATTCAAATAAATGGAAAAAGAGGAATAATAACACAGTTTTGGTAAAGTAGAGCCATAAAGAAATCCAGATATGTTCGGTTTAGGCAAATATGTATAGTCAACTATAATTAATATTATACAATATCGTAACATTCTTGCAAATCTCATAGACAGGCTGAAATTCTCAACACAACCACCAAATGGCCACACATAGGCACATTATGGACAGACATCTTGTGACAGAATATGAAAAAAAAACATGTTTTTTTTTTTTTTTTTAAGTTGGTCATCTTACAACACACATCTTAGGATGTGTAAGGGTAAGGAAGGAAACATCTGTACCTGGAAATAAAAATTTCAATAGTATACAGCAAACAATCAGTATCTAGTTTTCATTTTAATCAAATGGAAGCAAATGAAAGCAAGCCTTTCAAGGAAGTAATTTGTCACTAATTGATTTTTTTATTTTTTTATTCAGCAAAGCAGCCAAATCCAATTTTTCAATACTTTGTTCAACTCTAAACATAATGTTGGCTTTTACTATGAATATCTGATCCTATTTAAACATGTCACACTAGAAATGTGTTTTACAATGTCAAATACAGTATGGTAGTGGTTACACAGTGGGAATGCTCCTTTTTCTTTATCTACTCACACCCCCTTAGGCCCTATTCATATGGAGTCTTTTTTTTCCTCAAATCAAAATAGATCTATCATAGACTGAGCAAAAAAAAACAAAATAAATACACCTTATAGCCCTGTGTCCACTACTTGGCTATACTCAATTCTACACTTTTCTACCCCTCTTTCTATTTTTCTACTAGACCAAAGTTAAAAATAGTACTTGTCATTTTATTTACCACACCTAAGTGAGCCAAGCCAGTAACATGAAAGTCACATGACCATACTCCTGACTAGTGATCGTTCTGAGAGAATCATCACAACACTGATACCAGCTACACTGAGGGTACACCATACCCACAGTGGAAAGCAAAGCACATTACCTGGTACCGAAACCAAGTAGAGGGGAGTTATATGTTACTAAAGTATCTCAAGCTTGACCCAAATCAGTGTCTACTTTAAATAATGCTACTGTGTGATGTTTTCTTTTCGTATAGAGCTCCAACAACCATGAGAGCATGGACAATTAATTTGCAAATTCAAGATGATATCTCCATTGAGGTATGTTTTTCAACCTCAGAGCTGTACTTCATACATCATAGATAATGAAGCTAAATAATAACTGCGCTTAAATGAATTGAATACAACTTAATTTTCTCTTAGGACCATTAAAGAGTCATGATTATTCAAGTGGAAATTAGTAATATTACCTTAATCACCAAATCAAATTTCTGGTGCAAATCTCTATTTACTGGTTTCAGGAGTGTAAGCGCAGCCGTTGTACGATTCATATGGAAATATTGTGCATAATCCTCAGGAGTACCTGCAAGAGAAGACAATGTTTTGAACATCTAATTGACAGAAAACAAAACAAAATGATTGCTTTATCCTTGGCACCTTATGTATATGGTATGCTGCTTTCATTCAATTTCAAAGGGATAATAAATGCATTCGCTAAAGCATACAGGTAATAAAAAATGCAAGATAGCTTAAAAGAAGCAGTTAATATGATCAGGGACTGACATTATTTTATATGATGACGACAGTTCAATACTGTCTCTGATTCTAATAACCCATCAAGCAATTTATTGTATAATGGGCTGAGTTTTATGCAATTTATAAATCGCAAGAGTGAATGACAATGAGGATACCTTGGGATTTGACATAACATATTTAAAGAAGAATCACAAAAGATACAGAAAAAGAAAGAATAATCAAAACAGTAGATGATGCTTCATAATTTACCAACAGTTCCAGTACATGTCAAATTAAGTATTTTGTCACTCTTCGTTTATGGGAAACAAACATCATAATTCTCATACACTACCTTCCACCACACAATAGCAAATTAAGCATAAAGAACAAAAACAATAGGCGAGAAATCAATTAGCAATACAATACATTTTATATAACTGATGTAATAAGGTATGCATTTTCACTACAGTAATAGCAACCAGTCAATTATTTGCTATCCTAAGGCAGTTGTTGAATTTTTAGTGATTTTTAAACAAGTCTAATTGGCTATACAAGAAACAATAGTGACATATCTATAGCTCAGTATATACAGTACTAAAGGGATAGTAGAAGCTAGGGACTTATGATATATTTATGCCCTCTTATCCATATAGTTTCCATACCGGTAGAGCAGAATATAAAATCAGTGATACAGTCCTAACCTCAGTATCTGAGGAAAGGGATTTAGGGGTCATTATTTCAGAAGACTTAAAGGTAGGCAGACAATGTCATAGAGCAGCAGGAAATGCTAGCAGAATGCTTGGGTGTATAGGGAGAGGCATTACCAGTAGAAAGGGGGAGGTGCTCATGCCGCTCTACAGAGCACTAGTGAGACCTCATTTGGAGTATTGTGTGCAGAACTGGAGTCCATATCTCCAGAAGGATATTGATACTTTGGAGAAAGTTCAGAGAAGAGCTACTAAACTAGTACATGGATTGCAGGATAAAACTTACCAGGAAAGATTAAAGGACCTTAAAATGTAAAGCTTGGAAGAAAGACGAGACAGAGGGGATATGATAGAAACATTTAAATACATAAAGGGAATCAACAAGGTAAAAGATCAGAGAATATTTAAAAGAAGAAAAACTGATACAAGAGGACATAGTTTTAAATTAGAGGGGCAATGGTTTAAAAGTAATATCAGGAAGTAATACTTTACTGAGAGAGTAGTGGATGCATGGAATAGCCTTCCTGCAGAAGTGGTAGCTGCAAATACAGTGAAGGAGTTTAAGCATGCATTGGATAGGCATAAGGCCATCCTTCATATAAGATAGGGCCAGGGGCTATCCATAGTATTTAGTATATTGGGCAGACTAGATGGGCCAAATGGTTCTTATCTGCCGACACATTCTATGTTTCTATGTTTCTATATTGTATCCTTCGTTGAGTTACATAGGAAGGAAAACATATAGTGCACCATGCTAAATGGGACTAATAATTCAAACCAAAGTTGATTCATTCAAACCCTTTATTTTATGCTGTTCGGAGTCCTGTCCGGTACCAAACCTGACTTCAGATTCCGAATTTTAAATGTTTTTAAAGATGCAGAAATGAATACCAAATTCATTCACCACAGTCTTGCATGACTTTGGCTGAAAACTAATTTTGCCTCCACAGAGACAATACATTTTAATGCTATATGGAGACAGGCCTCGGGACAGCATTAAAACAAAGTGTTTGAACGAATAGACTTTGGATCTATGATCCAAAAGCTTGATTAGAAGCTGAAGCCTAATTTTAAGTCAAGTTAAATTCCTAATTTTAACAAGGCACCTCATAATAGAATGAAAACACCTACTTTGGAGCAAAATGTGTGATTGGTATTATAGAAAATAGTAGATATAAGAGGTTGTCTGTGTTTTCCACCTTTATAGGAGAAGTGGGACATTAATCAAATCTGCAACCCGGGTTTTGTGGTGTAAAAATGTCACAAAAGATGCCTGCATGCAATATTTGGTGCTTATTTTTGCAACATTTGTTCAAATTTTATGACATTTGGTGATTCTTGCCACCTTTAAAAGTGGAATGAAAAGTCAGTCAGAATTTCAGATTAGAACACCTACAGTATAAGTCTAATTTATGATATATGACTTTTTAAACAGTCACAAAAAAGTTGCATCTCAATGCCAGGCAACTCCCTAGTGTATTTTTACAGACATGGTCATACAATACATTGCACTTTTGCCAAAGAAATTAGTACTGTTTGCCATTTCATACATTTGGCATAACCTCATTTAAAACTAACACCAAAACCATCTCAAATGTTAAATTTCCCCTTTAATGTTTTCAAATTTAGATCCAAATTAAAAAGAGGGTGGGGTCTAATTTAGTTACATGTTTATTTAATGAGAAAATTTTCATTTCTTTAATTTTGCTCTAGTAGTAGGTCTTCATGCATTACTACATTCAACTATATTATGCCTTTATAGCTACAAAAGCCAAACATAGACTTAAAAATGCCCCCCCCCCCAAACAGATTGGAAACATTGGCACTATTACCTGTTAACAAGAGCTTTATCTTGAAAATGTACTCTATTCTTTTAAGGTTGGGCACTTTGGAAGTTAAACACAGCTCTCTGTTGTCATGGTATAAAGAAATTGAAGGGCAAGTTTGAACAGGATTTATGGTTTATCTTAAAAATATCTGCCTTATAACCAGTAGAGAATGAGCTCATTTACAGTTGCAAGAAAAAGTATGTGAACCCTTTGGAATGATATGGATTTCTGCACAAATTGGTCATAAGATGTGATCTGATCTTCATCTAAGTCACAACAATAGACAATCACAGTCTGCTTAAACTAATAACACACAAAGAATTAAATGTTACCATGTTTTTATTGAACACACCATGTAAACATTCACAGTTCAGGTGGAAAAAGTATGTGAACCCTTGGATTTAATATCTGGTAGATCCTTTTTTGGCAGCAAGAACTTCAACCAAACGTTTCCTGTAGTTGCAGATCAGACGTGCACAACGGTCAGGAGTAATTCTTGACCATTCCTCTTTACAGAACTGTTTCAGTTCAGCAATATTCTTGGGATGTCTGGTGTGAATCGCTTTCTTGAGGTCATACCACAGCATCTCAATCGGGTTGAGGTCAGGACTCTGACTGGGCCACTCCAGAAGGCGTATTTTCTTCTGTTTAAGCCATTCTGTTGTTGATTTACTTCTATGCTTTGGGTCGTTGTCCTGTTGCAACACCCATCTTCTGTTGAGCTTCAGCTGGTGGAAAGATGGCCTTAAGTTCTCCTGCAAAATGTCTTGATAAACTTGGGAATTCATTTTTCCTTCGATGATAGCAATCCGTCCAGGCCCTGATGCAGCAAAGCAGCCCCAAACCACGATGCCCCCACCACCATACTTCACAGTTGGGATGAGGTTTTGATGTTGGTGTGCTGTGCCTCTTTTTCTCCACACATAGTGTTGTGTGTTTCTGCCAAACAACTCAACTTTGGTTTCATCTGTCCACAGAATATTTTGCCAGTACTGCTGTGGAACATCCATGTGCTCTTGTGCAAACTGTAAACGTGCAGCAATGTTTTTTTTGGACAGCAGTGGCTTCCTCTGTGCTATCCTCCCATGAAATCCATTCTTGTTTAGTGTTTTACGTGTCATAGATTCGCTAACAGGGATGTTAGCATATGCCAGAGACTTTTGTAAGTCTTTAGCTGACACTCTAGGATTCTTCTTCACCTCATTGAGCAGTCTGCGCTGTGCTCTTGCAGTCACCTTTACAGGACGGCCACTCCTAGGGAGAGTAGCAGCAGTGCTGAACTTTCTCCATTTATAGACAATTTGTCTTACCGTGGACTGGTGAACAGCAAGGCTTTTGGAGATACTTTTATAACACTTTCCAGCTTTATGCAAGTCAACAATTCTTAATCGTAAGTCTTCTGAGAGCTCTTTTGTGTGAGGCATCATTCACATCAGGCAATGCTTCTTGTGAAAAGCAAACCCAGAACTGGTGTGTGTATTTTAATAGGGTAGGGCAGCTGTAACCAACACCTCCAATCTCATCTCATTGATTAGACTCCAGTTGGCTGACACCTCACTCCAATTAGCTCTTGGAGATGTCATTAGTCTAGGGGTTCACATACTTTTTCCACTTGCACTGTGAATGTTTACATGGTGTGTTCAATAAAAACATGGTAACATTTAATTATTTGTGTGTTATTAGTTTCAGCAGACTGTGATTGTCTATTGCTGTGACTTAGATGAAGATCAGATCACATTTTATGACCAATTTGTGCAGAAACCCATATCATTCCAAAGAGTTCACATACTTTTTCTTGCAACTGTATGGTTATACATTGACTTTATTAAACAGCAAAATTTCATTATATTATCAACACAAGAAAATGTGTATGGGCATAGAACCTGATTGGATCCATTTCATATGGTATTGTGTAAGGTTGTTTAGGTTCTGGCACAAGTAGTAGAAACAATATTTCTTAGGATTAGGGGCCCCTTAGACCCACCAAACTGTGTTTTAGTGGACATGCTCAGCATGCCTATGCACGGCTTTAACTGGCTTTATATAAAGCTAGAAATAGAAATAAAAAGAGACATGAAATATGGAAACCATGGCTGAGAAGCCTTAACCCTAATGTAAAAAAGGAAACATGGCTATAGGTTTGATATGTAATTATTTGCTTGTTTCCTCTTTGCCCCTTCCTTCACTCTTCTTTCCTTCCTCTCTTTTCTTTCCTCTTCAAGGTGGGGGTGGTGATGTACTATGCTATATTGTATATGTTTTTGTATTAAGAAGTAATATAAAAAATAAAAAGGGTTACAGGAGCTACAGACTATGCCGTCAGACCAATCCTTGAACAGATTTCATTGAGAAGGCAACAAAGCAGCTTACAATACATGTGAAAGCATATAGGCTTCAGGAGAGAAGTGTTTGAAAAATAGGGAAAAATAAGTACTTATATATCCCATTATAAATATAATGCAATGATACAAAAATACCCCCAAAAGATGTTTATAACTTTAAAATAAAAGCTAAGGTTACTTATTATTCCCTTGCTTTTTCTAATACTTTGAATAGGACTTAAACCTTTGCTGAAATCATGATGGTGGAGGAGAGCTTCGCAGAGTGCATTACAACTGCTTGGCCTTTTCAGCGTGTGGAATATGGATCAACAAAAATAATAAATATAGGATTTATACACTGCACGCTGGAACCAATGAAACTTGAAGGTGCAGCACTCTCCAACAGGCACTGTAGCCCCTTTGTGGTTTCAGCAAAGGTTTAGATACTCCTTTAATTATAAAGTGGATAGACTTCTCTGACTTACGTGAACTGTTCTATTTCTCAGTTTGAGAAATGGAAGAAAAGTGGGAACTCACTTCTGCTGCCAACCACATTGCCCAAAAACTTAAGTGTAGATAATCACATATGTCAGTCATGTAAAAATCTAAGTATTATCACAGAAAGCAAAAACCAATTAAAACATAACTTTTAATATATATATAAAAAAAAGAGCCCAATTAGGGCTATCAATGTAGATCCCAAAGAAGCACTGCTATGCCGATAATCAGCGATAAACTACGCATCTGGGGCAAAGAAGGGCTACATAGCAAGAAATTTGACCCTGTCAGAACCCTAGATAGTGGCTCAGCCCAGAGACGCACCCTGATGGTGGATGCCCTCTGTCCTTGTACCTAAGCCTAATATGTCCCTAGAGGCCCTACCAAAATTGTGAAAGAAATAATACCCTAAATCCCTAAGCATTTCCCCAAGTAGTTTGATAAAGGTTCAAATTTTGTTAGGGCCTCTAGGGGCATATTAGGCTTAGGTACGAGGCCCTTGCCCCCCATGCATGTAGCAGGGTAGTTGTGCCGTAATACGTCATATGACTGAATATTTAAGGATCTGTGAACTGCTAAAACCTGATGGTGGATGCCCTCTGTCCTCGTACCTAAGCCTAATATGCCCTTAGTGTCACCATATTGGGCCGCCTTCATTTAGGATTGGTCCCGACATCCCGGCTTGAAGATATAAGCTGCCTTCCTTTAGGCATTATGTATTTTCTCCCTCCTAATCTCCCCTCCCCTCTCTTTCTCTGTTTCTTCGTTCTTCGTTTCTTTTGCTCACCAGCAATAATGCTCTCTGTTTTGGTTTGTTTAAGTGAACACGCGCCACTTTTTTATTACCTGATTTCCTGCACTAAATGCTATATATATTGTTACATTAGCGCTGGCTAATTGCCCGCTCTACCCCAGCATGTGTCAGACGTCAGCGCACTCACCGGCGTCTCCTGGCTGCATAGCAACGCACGTACATTTCCTCCTGATGCCCACCCGCCGCACGAAACCGGGAACTGCGCTTCACCGGCTGGTGCGCTGCGTTCCACCCGTTTGACGCGCCTGTTGGTGGAGTGCGTTGTCTAGGTCAGGTGTCTGGACCACGTGACACCGGGAGGTGGAGTTGTGGAGTCTCAGGGCACGAAATGCATCTATAAACATGGCGCCTCACATGTAATTTGGCGTGCAGCTGATGGAACAAATTCAGCTATTCCATTGGTGTCCCCCCAGCCATATGTGGGGTTTACCATCTGTAAGGGACCATTGATGTCCTGGTTTTGTATCCTATGGATCAACTGATCTAAGGCATGTCCCTGTTCTGTCCTCCTGTAGTTCTCATCTTTTTGTGAACCATTTCTTATGTTGATTATATCTTTTTTGTAGGACGGTTTCTTTTACCTATTTGGATTACTTCCCCTGATGATAGATGACTTGAAACGTGACATGTCGGGAACTATCCTATAGGGCACATTTGGGATACCTCCCTATTCTAGGGTTAGGTATCCAGATGGGGCCGCCCCTTGCGGGGCAGGAGCTCTGTATAGACAGGCAGGGCCGTATAAGCAATGTCCCCATCCCCATTCAGGGATAACTAGGGATACTTGTTCCCTGCGTTGTCTACACTTTGAATCTACCAACGACCATACCAAGTTACCAGCCTAGACATGGTGCATCTCCTCTACCACGCTTGGCCTGTCCCTATCGGGGTTACGTCAGAATGGTAAGACTGTTCCTTATTTCTAAGCCATACATATTATCCATTGAATGGATAAGCTAAGTTTTAATATTTACCAGTAAAAGTTATATTTTTGCTCCCTTTTTTTCTCCCTTAGGGGAATTGATATTTTCTAAGCCTAATATGCCCCTAGAGGCCCTACCAAAATTTGAACCTTTATCTAACTACTTGGGGAAATGCGTAGGGATTTAGGGTATTATTTCTTTCACAATTTTGGTAGGGCCTCTAGGGGCATATTAGGCTTAGGTACGAGGACAGAGGGCATCCACCATCAGGGTGTGCCTCTGGGATAAGCCGCTATCTAGGAATCTGACAGGGTGTAGCCCTTATGTAGCCCTTATTTGCCCCTGATGCCAAGTTTATCACAAATTATCGGTATAGCAGTGCTACGTTGGGCTATATATTGATAGCCCTAATTGGGCTCTTTTTATCTCTTGTATATATAAAAATGAGTTTCTGTCTGTCTGTCTGAACGTTCTGGACCAATCTTTACCAAATTTGGCACACAGGTACATCAGGTGTCCGGGAAGGTTTTAGATCGGGCCTCAGCTCTTTAGGACGTAACCTGCATTAGCCAATAGAAGCCAGCAAGCCTTTCACTTAAATCCGAACTACCATTTACACGGTTACGTGTCCATTATTAGCCAATAGAAGCTCGCAGGTCCTACTCCAGGTTGCCATAACAACTGATCACAGGTTTTAGCAGTTCGCAGGTCCTTAAATATTCAGTCGTATGACAGCACAACTACACTGCTACATGCATGGAGGGCAAGGGCCACTATTAAACGTAAGGGTGCTATGGAGTTCACTGTTAAAGGGACGGGCACTGTGGAGGTCACTGTTAAAAGGGGCGGGCACTGTGGAAGTCACTGTTAAAGGGGAGGGTACTGTGGAGGTCACTGATAAAGAGGCGGCTACTATGAAGTTCACTGTTAAAGGGGTGGTCAATGTTAAAGGGGCGGGCACTGTAGAGCTCACTGTTAAAAGGTTTGGGGGCACTGTAGAAGTCACTGTTGAAAGGGACATGAACAGTGAAGGTCACTGTTAAAGGGGCGGCCACTATGAATGTCACTGTTAAAGGGGTGATCAATGTTAAAGGGGCGGGCACTGTGGAGGTCACTGTTAAAAGGGTGGTCAGTTTTAAAGGGGCAGGCACTGTGGATGTCACTGTTAAAGGGGCGGGCACTATTAAAGGGACAGTCAATGTGGAGATCACTGTTAAAGGGGTGGGCACTGTGGAGGTCACTGTTAAAGTGGCGGGCACTGTGGAGGTCACTGTTAAAGGGGCGGGCACTGTGAAGGTCACTGTTAAAGGGGCAGCCACTATAAAGGTCACTGTTAAAGAGGTGATCAATGTTAAAAGGGTGGGCACTGTGGAGGTCACTGTTAAAGGGGCAGGCCATATAGAGGTCACTGTTAAAGGGGCGGGCACTGTGGAGGTCACTCTAAAAGGGGTGGGAACTATTAAAGGGAAGGAAGATGTGGAGGTCTCTGTTAAAGGGGCAGGCACTGTGGAGGTCACTGTTAAAGGGGCGGGCACTGTGAAGGTCACTGTTAAAGGGGCAGCCACTATAAAGGTCACTGTTAAAGGGGTGATCAATGTTAAAAGGGTGGGCACTGTGGAGGTCACTGTTAAAGGGGCGGGCCATATAGAGGTCACTGTTAAAGAGGCGGGCACTGTGGAGGTCACTCTTAAAGGGGTGGGAACTATTAAAGGGAAGGGCGATGTATAGGTCTCTGTTAAAGGGGCGGGCACTGTGGAGGTCACTGTTAAAGGGGCGGGCACTGTGAAGGTCACTGTTAAAGGGGTGGCCACTATGAAGGTCACTGTTAAAGGGGTGGTCAATGTTAAAGAGGTGGGAACTGTGAAGGTCATTTTTAAAGGTGCGGGCACTGTGGAGGTCACTGTTAAAGGGGCAGGTACTGTGGAGGTGACTGTTAAAGGGGCGGGCACTATGAAGTTCACTGTTAAAGGGGCGGTCACTGTGTAGGTCACTGTTAAAGGGGCGGGCACTGTGGAAGTCACTTGTAAAGGGGCGGGCACTGTGAAGGTCACTGTTGAAGGGGCAGCCACTATGAATGTCATTGTTAAAGGGGTGATCAATGTTAAAGGGGCAGGCACTGTGGAGGTCAATGTTAAAGAGGTGGTCAATGTTAAAGGGGTGGGCACTGTGGAGGTCACTGTTAAAGGGGCAGGTACTGTGAAGGTCACTGTTAAATGGGTGGGCACTGTAGAGGTCACTGTTAAAGGGGTGGGCACTATTAAAGGGACAGGGAATGTGGAGGTCACTGTTAAAGCGGCGGGCACTCTGGAGGTCACTGTTAATGGGTCAGTCACTGTTAAAGGGGCAGGCATTGTGGAGGTCACTGTTAAACAGGCAGGCACTGTGGAAGTCTCTGTTAAAGGGGCGGGCACTGTGGAAGTCACTGTTAAAGGGGCAGGCACTGTGAAGGTCACTGTTAAAGGGGTGGTCAATGTTAAAAGGGTGGGCACTGTGGAGGTCATTGTTAAAGGAGCATTCACTGTGGAGGTCACTGTTAAAGGGTCGGTCACTATTAAAGGGACGGGCAGTGCAGAGGTCACTGTTAAAGGGGCGGGCATTGTTAAAGTCACTGTTAAAAGGGCAGGTACTATGGAGGTCACTGTTAAAGGGGCGGCTACTATGAAGGTCACTGTTAAAGGGGTGGTCAATGTTAAAGGGGCGGATACTGTGAAGGTCAATGCTAAAGGTGCGAACAGTGTGGATGTAATTTTTAAAGAGGCGGGTACTGTGGAGGTCACTGTTAAAGGGGGGGCAGTGTGGATGTCATTGTTAAAGGGGCGTGCACTGTGGAGGTCACTGTTAAATGGGGGCACTGTGGAGGTCACTGTTAAAGGGGTGGGCACTGTTAAAGGGGCAGGCATTGTGGAGGTCACGGTTATAGGGGCGGGTACTGTGGAGGTCACTGTTGAAGGGGCGTGTACTGTGAAGGTCACTGTTATAGGGGCAGCCACTATGAAAGTCACTGTTAAAGGGGTGGGAATACTGTTGATATCTTTTTACAACACATGGAAACATAACATGAAATAGATTAAATATACCTGTGCAAAACCGGGTCCATCTGCTAGTATAATATATATTAAAAGTTATGTTTTAATTGGTTTTTGCTTTCTGTGATAATACAACCACATAGCCACTTTTTGGTGGACATTTACTATACCTAATAAAATATAATAACATTTAAGAGGTTATCAATGTACTTGTAAAAAACTAATAAGTCATGATTTAGTTTGAATACAATTGATCTGGGTCAACATTACATACCAATAAGTATGGAGAAAAGTATTCCAGGGCGGTCAAAAATTGGTAATATATCCATATCTTGATCTTCAGCTTGTATAGGTGGTGTGATATTAACCGGATTCACTTTTGCCTATAACAAAAGAATATTTAGACTTAAGTATTATAAAATAAAAAGAATCAAATAGTAAGAGCAGCGGTGCAAGCAATGTCCTTAAATCCCTGCAGAGACATGGAGGAGGAAGATGGCCATGGATGGACTTCAGTGCCACATTACTGTTTGCTTGCACTATTTTCTAATAAATTGCATATTGCATATTCCTCATATTGTTCAATAATAGGAAGACTGTATAAAAAAGATAAATCCCAGATAACTTTTTTAGAAGTAAATCGGGGCTGCTAAAAGCAAGCAACCCTTTTAAAGTAAAAATTAGTGTGATAAATATGCATGTTAGTTTAAACAAATTGGAACAAGGTCTTACCGGTAATTTAAAAAAAATGTTATTTAGAGTGATTTGGATCTAAATGACCAGACACTTTTATTGAAAAAATAGCAAATATTAGTGTGATAAATATGCATGTTAGTTTAAACAAATTGGAACAAGGTCTTAATTTAAAAATTAGTTAATTAGAGTGATATTGATCTAAATAACCAGACACTTTGATGTGATTTTACTCACATGGTGGTTAACCAGCTAGCTCCTGTATCATTTTAATCAGTAAAGTGAATGTAGTGACTATAATCATGGTTCGTATTGGTTTGGCTACTGTTTTCTTTTTTATTTAATTATTTATTTTTACATTTTACATTTTATTCCAAATTTTTTTTTTCATTTACATTTTTAACATAATGGGGCACATTTACCAATCATATCTAAAATGTAGGCAGTATTAGACAGGCAGTTCAGCGGTGCCCCAGATTTAACACAGTGGTTAATGGCTAAATACTTCCATCTAACTTTATATAATCTCTTATTAGGTTACGTTGCATCAAAATTGTGCGCCAAATTTGCTGAAGATTGGCCCAGATTTATTAGTTAGGCAAGCTAGACATGTAGAGAGAGTCTTTAAATGTATTATCATCATAGTTGATCAGGTTGTATAAGAAATTACGCACATCTAAAAACTGCCTTCTAAAAGGCAGTTTGGTGCAAAAAGTTGGATTCTAGCCCAGACCATTTTAAACTAAAGGACCCTTTACATGCACTAATTCTGGCCAGAAGATCCCTAACAAGTGTTCATAGGATCAGAGTATTCTGATGATGTGAAGATTCCGCCAATTACCCGATGCATCATTTATGCACTTACAAAAATCTTCATTTGCTGGCAGCAGATCGTGCTGTGTAAACAGTATCTGCTGCTGGCAAACAACAATTTTGTAGGGGGGAGAGCGATGGCATTAGCTATCGCTCCTCCCCATACTGTGGAGTAATAAATGCATCTGTCGTCTTCACTGACGAGCAAGCGATTGCCAGAAAGAAAATCTTACTTCCTGACAATTTTCTAAATTGGACCATGTAATGCAAGGGTAGGGAACCTCCGGCCCGTGTGTGGCATATCAATTAATGTGGCCCACGGCACCCTGCCAGAACATATAGGGAAAATGCTAATGACCGCTTCCATTATGGAAACGGTTATTAGCTTGCAGGAGGCAAGGGAGGAGAGCACAGCACTGCACTGGCTGTCCTCACCTTCCCTGGTCTTCTTCAGGCCCCGCTCTGTGTCCTGACACGTACAGTGTCAGGAAGTAGTGCACATAGATGCGCACTATGACCTGACACTTTGCACTGTCAGGTCACAGTACAGCGCGTCGGGAAGAAGACCAGGGAGGGTAAGTAAATCTGCTAAGTGGCATTGCTGTCTGGAGTTGGAGAGGAAGTTTACATTTATTTTTTTAATCGTCTGATCTGAGGTCTGATTGGATGTTGGGGGGTCTGATAGGCGCTGATCTGAGGCTAATTGAGGGTGGGGAAGGTCTTATCTGAGGCTGGGGTCTGATCTAAAGATGGGGGGTCTGATGGGGTTTGAACTGATGCTGGGGGGTCTGATCTGAGACAGAAGGGTCTGATGGGGGCTGATCTGAGACTGGGGGTCTGATAGGGCTGATCTGAGGCTAGGGAGGGTCTGATGGGGGTGTGATCTGAGGCTGAGGGGGTCTGATGAGGGTCTGATCTAAGGTTGGGGAGGGTCTGATCTGAGGCTGGGGGTCTGATCTGAGGCTGGAAGGTCTGATCGCGGTCTCATCTAAGGCTGGGAGGTCTGATGAAGGCTGATCTGAGACTAGAGAGGGTCTGATGGGGGTCTAATTTGAGGCTTAATTGTCTGATCTGAGGCTAATGTAGGCTGGTGGGGTCTGATAGGAGGCTGATGGAGGTGGGGGAGCAGATCTGAGACTGATAAAGGGACAAAGGCAGGGACAGTTGCAAAGAAAGAGGCAGGGACAGTGGCAGAGTGAAAGCTGGGTGAACAACTCTCTTTGATGAAAGAGTCTTAGAATGAGTCAACTTGTTCTGCATTTTGTGCCCAAATAGAGTAGCCATGTAGTATAGATTTTGCAAAATCTCATCAAACACTGCAGGGAAAAAATGTGACAGAAAGTGATCAAAAGTAAGAATTTTAAATCCACACCCTTTCAATTGACTGTATGCTGTGGATTTCCACCAGGAATTTTGCAGTTTACAAATCATAAGGTGAAATCTGTGGCAAATCGACAGCAAATGCCATATATTTGTTGTGGATTTTGATTCAAAATTGTTGCAAAATGCAGAGTAGAAAAGCCACTGATGGTTACACTGATCTTTTGCGGCATCTTTTGATGCAAGTTTTTGAGCCAAAGCCAGAAGTGGATCTATAGGATATAAAATCAATAATCCCTCTTTATATTCTCTTCTAACTAGAGATAAGTTAATGATTCGAAAATTTGATTCAGGCCAGCTCATATTATTATTCCAATAATTATTACGTGTTATTTCAATGTATAAATCCAGCCTTCTAAATATACCTTTAGCACAATATTTTAAGACATAACAACCCAAATGTGTAAGCTCCAAACATCTGTCTAACAATTAGCACAAATTGCAGCAATTTGGTGTATCATGGGTTTCTACATACACAAAACGGGATGGGCTTTGATGAAAGGAGTGGGGCTTCATACACTAATTTGAAACAACATTTCCCCACAACCAATAGTTGGTGTGGAATTAAAAAAAAATGTCTATCCCTGTACCACATTTTTTATCCAGCCTGGTGCGGGTTTAGACAGCCTGTCTAAGCTTACGCCATTTTTACGACTAGTAAATCCCTAGACCGAAGAATTCATTAGTATACAGTATGTCAATTATTGGAAAATAAATATTTAAACAAAAAGAAATAGAACACAATTAGTGTTGAGTGAAGTTTTAAAAAGTTCAATTTGGCTGCTTCACCAAATTTTACCAAAAAAATTTGCATTGTGATTGCAGCTTTGCAGATTAATATTAAAGCATTTCATTAAATAAAAATCTTTCTTGAAGCACTAAGTCTTGAGCAGTCACAGCACACAAGATTTTGTGTGGGATCTTCAAGCAAGATGGCAGCAGTGGCCATGTCATGCTGAAATGGCTGATGATTTTTTTTAGTTTTACCTCCATTTTAGGGAAAATCTATTCGTTAGTATGAGGAAATTCGACGTAGCGGTGAGTAAATTTTTTCAGAAATTTTGATCGAAATCCACTTTGACACTTTGATTCGCTCAACACTACACACTATATTTGTATATGGCGGATTACTACATGTTTAAGCTACAAATGTATTAGATGTCGGTTTGAAACCCTTCATTGGGAAAACCTAATAGCAATATGTACTCGCCAAGCTGAAACATTGTAGAGATCATTTTCTTAAGCAAGGATCTTCTTTATCATTCTTCCTATCCAAGCCAAAGAGCTCTGGCACCAAAAAAAAAAATCACCATGATGCCCATTTTACTGAGCGTATGTAGACACCCCAAGCAAAACCCGCTGTGAAAATGAAGTGAAGCGTCTGTCTAAATACTTCACAACAAACAATTTGTTTGAAATCTCTTCCAAAGTCAAAATGTGTCTTCCATGGCTTGGTATAAAGACTTCAAACAGTAACAACTCCCTCTATTAAATGCTGTTTTGCTAAAGTCTATACAGTTTAAGCTTCATACAGCTTGTAATTATTGTGTTTGCATAATAGTGGTCCAGAAGCGCATAAATTACTTCCATTTGTTGTTTTAGTTAGGTATTATTTGCCAATTAAAAAAATGTTTCTAAAGCAACCACCCACCTATTACACAATGATAAGTGATTTCTCATATTAATGTATCATTTAGTAACATTATTATAATAGCATGTTTATATGGATGGCCATTGAGCAGCTTGGCAGTTTGACAAAACTGTGTGGTTTTGGTTCTTTACAATACTGTTAGGTGAACAGGCATCCTTAGAAATAAATTAGCAGACAAATTCTTAGAACAGTGATGCCATGATTGATGTAAAACAAGAACATTAGACATCATATGGTACTTGAAAATACCTTTTTAACAAAGCTAGAACCAGCCCTATGCCTCATATGGATTCAGAAATCTCCACATTCACTTCTCCAATTAGTATTCAGCCTGGCAGCTCAGTGGGGCATGTCCTTTCTACTGCAGCTCTTTCCCTATGACTGCCACAGCTTCAAATAGAACATATGGCTGGTGGCAATTGAATATCTAAACTGAGAAAGTTTGACTGACAAAAAATAAAGAACATGACAATCAGCAAGTGGCGCTATACACATACATTTTATTGACTAGCTCCCTGGCTGTACTAAATGTTGAATTAAATGTAATTACAAAGGTATTCCAATCAAGGTGCTGGTTTAAAAAATGTATAATATGTGAGACAACCCCCGTTAAGTAGTACAAAAACAAGTTTAAAAGAATGAATATTCTCATCCTTGTCTACCATAATCTACAACATAGTGAGAACAGACCTTTTAATTGTAATTATTTGTATTGTTTTTGAATAATATGGCAGTAGCAGAAGAAATTAGGAGGCATTTGATTAGCTGAAAGGCTGTGGGCATCTTTGGGGGTATTTTTTTTTATTTATTATTGAATTGTACTCATTTTGAGCAAAAAAATAAATAAAATTCTATTACTTTTAATGAAAAATTTCAGCCCCTTTCTCTGTACAGTCTTGATATTCTCTAGTACCAGGCTCCTTATCTCTGATTTCTATTCTTACTAATAAGAATATGACTTAAATAAGTGTTTATGAGCTGTTGTTTGAAGATAAGGGATATACATAGCTGGCAGAAGTGAAAGTAAGATGCTTATAGCTAAGTAACCAGTTAACCCTTTATGACATGAACTGCTGAATATTAATAAAAACTAACTGAAACAATGATATTTTTAGCTCAAAATAAGTACAATGCAATCATTAAAAAATATTCCCAAATGTGTCCATAATTTTTAAAGTTTACACTTGTTAATATAAATTTTATGTTAAAAAATGGTTGTGAAGAAACAATATAATTTTTTTTAATATAGTGATAAATACGATTGGGGAGTTGGTATAAAATACTATGGTCATTTTCCTTTTTCATCAAAATAATATGGAGAACAGTTATGTTATCATTCTGGCTCATGTTACAGATGGCACAACTTCAATATGAAAGGTAGTGTTTAAAAAACAGCTCTGACTCTAGCAGAGAGTTCATAGGTGAATATTGGCATCTAGGAGTTCAATCTCTTACGGTTCCTTCTTCCTAGAAATGTCTTAACTTTTCTTTTTTCAGTTTCATTTATAATTTAGGCAACGTTATGCCACTTTTTTTTTAAGTTGGCTTGCTTAAACAGAATTCAGAGCAAAATGGAATATTTACATTATTTCATCTGAATGACTTTATTGAGTATGTTACTAGTTTATTATATCTTGTCAGCAATAGAGATACTGTAGATATGACTGGCTAAAATGTAGGGAAATCACTGCAAAATTTTGAAATCTGGTTTTGAATGCAAAATTGTATTTGCCAAGACAGTAGCTTATAGTATAACATACACTAATATACATTAAAATTGCTACTACAATACCTAGCATCTTCATATCCAACCGAAATTATTCAATGAAAATCACATTAGAAGGTCCAGCTAATAAGGACATAACTGAGTTTAAAACCACATCACTTCATCCTGATAGCTAGAGGGGAATGTAGGAAAATACAGAAAATATATTTGTAATATGCCTTCCTCCCTGATAGGTTTCTCCTACGGAAGGATAATGAAACATGAGAATACTACCTTCTAACTATCAGTGCTTAGCTAAATGCAGTCCCATTTAGGAATATTTGAACTTCGTAATTATAGAAGGCAAGTTCATCTAAAACTTTTGCTTAAAGTCCAATTTTACTTGCAAAAACCTGTATCCGCACCACCTACTTTATGCTTTTCCCCTTGTTCTAATTGTACTGACTTTCCCTATTATGAACTTTATATATAATAGGCACACTCTAAGCAGTCAGCTGTAATGGCAGCTAAAGTTTTTCTCTTCCTATTTTCTTGGTAGGAGACAGCACTTTTCAACTATCAAGTAACTTAAGTGGCTCATGGCAGTATGTAATCTCCAGAATGGCCCTGGACAGATAAATGAAATTTGGGGCTTTGTGAGTCTGATAATAATTCTATTTTCTCATATTGCCTGTGGTAGGACAATGAAGAAAAATGCAAAAGGCAAAAACTCAATGAGGGACATTTATCAAGAGTAACATTCCCATATGCCACTTTTGATCCCTGTGCCTATAAAATGATGTAGCTATTCATCCCTATGTGATTATTCATACTCTTGAATCTCCAATTCATTAACCTCTTGCTGCTCAGCACCATACTATTACATTACTGAGTGAATTTAGTTAATACTCATCATTAACACACAGTATCATAATGGTACAACACAGTAATAGCAAAGGCTCAGGACCGGGACCCGAGCAATCAATTATGGATGCCGGTTTCATTATATGGCACCCAGCTCTCACTACCAGGATTATAGATAACTCTAATTCCTGCAGTTAAACTCTGAGATGCTGAGGTCAATGGCGATTGAGGCATCTAAGAGGTTAAACAGAGGGAGAGGAGCTTCCATTGTTCTCTGATCAGCAACCTGCAAATGCTATTGCATGGTGACAAAAAGTTATCATGGCAGCAGCAAGGTACCATCTGAAGTCCCCCAGGCCTGCTCTATTCTGACCTCTATTACAACCTATAAAAAAAATCAAAACCCAACCCATTCCCACTTTTCATATATAAAAATCATAAAAATAATTGGTGTTGCTGCTTATAACAATTCCTGAAATATTAAAATATCATAGAAGCTTTTTGATTACATTGTCTCTCAAAATAAAATGTTCCTGCATGAGCCCTGTCACTTCATTCAATGTCTCTAGAACTTACAGAAAAACTTGAGCACTGAATGTAGCTATTTCTATCAACCCCATAGACATTGAATGGAGCAGCAGTGTGCATATATAACCATAGCACTAGAGATGGCCTTGCGGTTCTCCCGGCGCTCATTTCGAGGCGAACTTTGCTCGTTCACGGTTAGCCGAACATGCGAACATATGGCGATGTCCGCCGGCGCCATTTTCTTTTGCATTGTGCCGAACTTTGACCCATGACACATCCATCAGGTAGGACAGCCAATTGAGACGTTTTAGCACATGGACACAACCCCACCCTATAGATAAACCCGATCTGGCAGCCATTTTACATTCTATTTTTTGCCAGTGTAGAGAGATGTTGCTGTGTGGAGCAAGGACAGACTGTTATAAGGACACCAAACGCTAGCTAAAAAAAAAGTCCTTTTAAGGATTGGTATAGGTGTGCTATCGATAGGTGTGACTTACTGAGGGGTGTGATATATTTATAATATGCTTTCTAACATAGAAAGTATATTATAGTGCATTTTCATTGTGCAGCAGTTGTGTGCGGTTCTGCTGCGATACCGCAGCTAGATAGAGGGACAAACACTATTGGAATAACTAATTGCAACTGGTATGATATACCTGTTGCCCCCCCAAAAAAAACTGATAGAGAGATTGAGGGGTGAAATATACCTATAATGTACCTTCTAACATAGAAAGTATATTATAGTGGATTTGTACTGTGTAGCAGTTGTGTGCGGTTCTGCTAAGATACCGCAGCTAGATAGAGGGACAAACGCTATTGGAATAACTAATTGCAACTGATGTTATATACATATTGCCCCCAAAAAAAAACTGATTAAGGAGGGCAATATACTTGATTTTGCAAAATACTGATTGAGGGGTGTGATACACCGACTTCCACAAAATATTGATTGAGGGGTGTGATACACCGGCTTCCACCAAATATTGATCAAGGGGTTTGATATACCAGCTTCCAGCAAATTCTCATTAAGGGGTTCTATAAACCTGTTTCCACAAAATACTGATAGAGGGGATTGATATACCAGCTTCTACTAAATATTGATTGAGGCCTGCGATACAAAAGCTTCCACCAAATATTGATTAAAGGGTTTCTGTCATCAGAAAAATCATTATGTAGCTGGCTGACATTAGCAATGTGCTAATTTCAGCAGAACATAACTATATGACTTATATCTCCTGCTTGCCGCCGTTCACGCTAAATGACTTTTATAATATGTAAATGAGCCTCTAGGTGCTAGTGGGGCATTGCTGCAGCACTTAGAGGCTCTGTCCTCCATTTGGCACGCCCTTGTAAAGGTGATTGACATCCTCAGTCTCCTCCGTGCCTCGCAAATCACGCACCTGCACCGTCCATTTTAGTATTAGGCGCAGTGAGTGAAGGACAGCAGCAGGCAAGCATCCTTCACTCACTGGGCCTGCGCCGAATACTAAAATGGACGGCACAGGCGTGGGATTTGCGGGGCACGGAGGAGACCGAGGATGTCAATCACCTTTACAAGGGCGTGAGAGGACAGAGCCTCTAGGTGCTGCAGCAACGCCCCACTAGCACCTAGAGTCTCATTTGCATATTATAAAAGTCATTATTCAGCACGAACAGTGGCAGGTAGGGAGATATGAGTCATACAGTTATGTTCTGCTGACATTAGCACATGGCTAATGTCAGCCAGCTACATAACGATTTTTCTGATGACAGAAACCCTTTAAGGGGGTGATATACCAGTTTCCAGCAAACTCTCATTAGGGGTTCTATATACCTGTTTCCAAAAAATACTGATAGAGGGGATTGAAATACCAAATATTGGTTGAGGCCTACGATACAGCAGCTTCCACCAAATATTGATTAAGGGGTTTGTTATTCCGGCTTCCAATAAATACTCATTAAGAGGTTCTATATACCTGTTTCCACAAAATACTGATATAGGGGATTGATATACCGGCTTCCACCAAATATAGATTGAGGCCTGCGATACACCAGCTTCCACCAAATATTGATTAAGCGGTTTAATATACCTGCTTCCAGCAAATAATCGTTAAGAGGTTCTATATACCTGTTTCCACAAAATAATATAATAATATACAATTAAATAATATAATATACCTCCAGCCACATAATCACTTGATCTTTTCTGTCCAGTGAATGCCTAATGTTTGGGGCCTATACTCCACTGGCCTGCAGTAAAATTCATATCCAATGACCGTCAAATATACCTCCAGCCACATAATCACTTGATCTTTTCTGTACGGTGAATTAATAATTTTTGGGGCCTATAATCTAACTGGCCAACAGTTAAATTGTTATATGGTGACCGCCTAATGTACCACCAGCCACATAATCACTTGTTCTTTTCTATACGGTGAATGCCTAATGTTTGGGGCCTATACTCCACTAGCCTGCAGTAAAATTCATATCCAATGACCGTCTAATATACCTCCTGCCACATAATCACTTGATCTTTTCTGTACGGTGAATGCCTAATGTTTGGGGCCTATACTCCACTGGCCTGCAATAAAATTCATATTCAATGACCGTCAAATTTGCCTCCAGCCACATAATCACTTGATCTTTTCTGTATGGTGAATGCATAATTTTTTGGGGCTTATAATCTAACTGGCCAACAGTAAAATTGTTATTTGGTGACCGCCTAATGTACCTACAGCCACATAATCACTTGTTCTTTTCTGTACGGTGAATTCCTAATGTTTGGGGTCTGTACTCCAGTGGGCTACAGTAAAAATTTTATCCATTGACCACATAATGTACCTCGAGACACATAATCACTTGTTCTTTTATGTCAGGTGAATGCCTAATTTTTATGGACCGTACTCCAGTGGCCTGAAATTACATTTTTAATGCTTCAGCAGGGCACATTTTTGAGAATTTCCCTTTAAGACGCATAAAAATGGCCCCTGATTAAAATACATCTTTTTTGTGGTAATTTTTGTGATTGATCCCCCTCTAGTATGTCAGTGTCCATGTTGTGGGACTATTTTTGCACTTCTAGTAAGTATTTGGTGGCTATAAATATGACCTGAAGGTTTTCCAGGTTCACCTGCCATTAAAGTGAAGGGGCCGGCCGCAAACTTACGGTTCGCAAACATTTGATCTCGTTCGTGCACCGTCTCGACCGATTTTCGTCAATCACTACATAGAACCTTTCAAACTCATCTTTATTGTTGTCATAAAGTGCAGAAAAACAGGGGGCTTTGGATCCTAGTTACAGAGATCGTTGGTGGGTCCACCAGCGAGGACTGAACTGATTACACATTTATCACCAAGCGCTGTGATAATATAGATATTAAATGCTATTTGTGGGACAACTCCTTAAATCCAAATGGAATATGGGCTTTGAAAAGTGTTTTTTTAAATAAAAAAAAACAGCACATCTTTTCTCTATAGGTTGCCTGGTATTACCACTCAGCACCATTCAAGGAAATATTACATAGAGTCCATGGTTAAGAGTGGTACTGTTTCTAGGAAAAATTCATACCATACCTTAAGGTGGATTTACATGGCCCAATATTCAGGAAAAGCAAAACACTTGTTCATTAGGTGAAACTGTGGTTAGTGGTTGCAAGTAAACTATCATTTCTGTTTTGGAGACCAGTTAACACAAGTGTTGACTATTGTAGGCTCCTCTTGATTTCAGTGAAAAATATATGCAAATTAGCATCTCTAATATCAGCTAGCATCCGAAACAATTACCTTTGCTATGCATTTTGTTTTTGCTAATTTGAATATTTTCCCCAGAGTTCTTTGCAAAAGAGGGTACTACTTTGACATTCAAATTTTTTCAAACCTCTAATATATTCTCTGTACGCATCTTGCTGAAAGTAGTCCATTGCTCTAGAGAGCAATCAGTGCCTGTCTACATTATTCAATGTGTTCCTAATTATTAATAATGTGCTTTATGTACAGTATATATATTTAAATTCAATATCCTTTAATTCTATAACATCCATAACACATCTTTGTCCAGGCAGTTGCTTTCACATATTTATTTCTTATTTCTACATTACCTAAATAAAAAAATGCAAATTTCTCTATGAAATGACTATGTAACACAGTGTAATATACATTAACTAACTACAATCAAAACAGTGTCTATTTTCTAAATGCTCATCACCACCTTGTTAATAAACATAACATTCATTTCAAATGAATAAAGACAAATAAATAAATGAAGATTTAAAGATTCCCTTTGATTGAATCATGCCATCTTTGAACAGTATATGAAAGCTAAAATGAATGCAGATATGATCTACCAGCACATACTACAACTGATACTGCCAAAGATCAAACAGTATTAAAATATGTAAAGGAGAAAATAAATGAAAGAAATGCTAAAAAGTAGCATAACAACTTAAAACACCAAACCATCTGATTTACTGCAATTCATGTTACATTGAGTAGTCAGTTCTGCTCTCAAGTTTTTCAGAAGTAGGCAACACTTAGGAGTGCATTAAAGATGATCTATGTTGGAAGTTCTTTGGTTGCATTCCCAAAGGCTATATTTTTGATCTGAGTTAGATGTGAATTTGTTTACCAGTGCGTAAAATTGGTCATCATCACCAAAAACAAGGAAAACTGTTTCTTAGAAAACGGTTTTCCTACATTGCTCTGATAACTCTCTCTAAATTGACTGAAAATTGACCATATGAATTCAACATACAGTATATCTTCAAATAGAGCAGATTACATGCAATGCCAGAATCAAGTCTTTTGACTGCTCAGGGTATAATCTACAAGAATTGGCCCAAAAAAAAACTTGCAGGCTAGCTTGGAAGCCATAGTTACTTTTATTTTGTTTTACCACTTGAATCAAAAGTCATACAAACTTCGAGTTGTATAGCGAAGCAATATGGCACCAATAGACCTCTTTAAGACATCAATGTAGAACTGAATTCTCCAATACCACATGGAGATTTCTTTGGAATATTTGGAATGCTCTATTGAGTGTCATCATACTGAGGAACTCTCCCCACTGAAGCACTACTACCTCTGTAACCTGGTTCCATATGAAAATGACATTTAGCAGCCCAATTTGTGTCTATGGCTTGATCTAATGGAGCTCTAGGGACTCCATGGATGGCTGTAGAGGCTCATGAACATGGGGTTTTGTGCAAAGTACCTCCAAAATAAAATGTTGCTAAACGTGTAGGTAAAACAAAAAACAGCGTTAACAATTTACTGGAAATTACATTTAAATATACAGTACATATTGTTGTTTTATCTGAATAAAAAAGCTCCCATCCCGAGACCAGCTGGAAGAAAATACTATTACATTTATGCTTTGTGATTTAAGGTCTACATAGGATGTGCAGAGAAAAAGGCAAACAATTTTTTTTTTTATAAACATGCTGAATGGCCATAGTCTGGTTGTTTATGTTTAGCCTCTAAGTTTATTAGTGATTTCTAGGATTTTGAAAGGTGTGCACAGATAGTTTTAGAAGTTCTAAAGTTCTTAAGTCTTGCAAGCAACTTAAAGGGGTTTTCTCACTTCCGCAAATACTCTAGCATTTATTATGTAGAAGAAGTTAATACAAGGCACTTACTAATATATTATGATCCTTTTCTGTCTGGATTAATTTTCCAAGACATTATGCACGGCTGGTTTCCATGGTTATGACCACCCTGCAATCCATCAGTGGTGGTTGTGCAGTGGTGGTCCCATGGTCCAGGCCACCAAAGAGGTTGTTGCTTTTTCCCATATTGTGCAACGGTGCAGGGTGCTTGTAACCATGGAAAAGAGTAGTGCATAATGTGATGAAAAAATGAATCCAGCCAGCAAAGGAGGCAACATGGAGAATCACAATACATTAGTAAGTGCCTTGTATTAACTTCCTTTACATAATAAATGTTGTTTGCTGAATTGAGATAACCCATTCAAAACCATAGCTTATATAGAGCTGTCCCTTTTGCAGAGGTTGAGATATCATCTGCAGTACAAAAAAACTGATCAGTGATACCTTTCCTTTAGTATGAGAAATTGGTAATACATTATCTTCATTTGGAAAAGTAACGTGGAAGGCTGATTTTCTGTAAACACCTTCATTATTTCCCTAAAAATTGATTTTTATGGCATTTCTACCAGAAAACATTGCGTTGTTAGTAGTGTTGGGCGTGAATATTTGAATCGCAAATTTTAATTGAAAATTCGCGAAGATTTAGAATATAGTGCTATATATTCATATTCGCAAATATTCTAGATTTTTTTTTTCATCAGTAACCTCCCTTCATCTTGCTTGTGGGCCAATGAAAAGGCTGCAATGTCTTTGTCTGAGCTTAGCAACATCCCTAGCAACCAATAGGAAAGTTGCCTACCCCTTACTATATTGGAAACTCCCCAGCAGCCATTTTCTGTAGATTTATGGAGTTCTGAGAGACAGCAGTGTCATTGCTGTGCTCTATGATTTGCTGTGTCATTACATTGGATAATTAGTTAGATAGCTTATATATATAATACAGATAGTTAGTGGGAGATAGTCAGTGTAGGTTAGATTGATCTATCGTGTAGCTGATAGGTTCTGCTGTCCATACATACAGTACAGACCAAAAGTTTGGACACACCTTCTCATTCAAAGAGTTTTCTTTATTTTCATGACTATGAAAATTGTAGATTCACACTGAAGGCATCAAAACTATGAATTAACACATGTGGAATTATATACATAACAAACAAGTGTGAAACAACTGAAAATATGTCATATTCTAGGTTCTTCAAAAGAAGCCACCTTTTGCTTTGATTACTGCTTTGCACACTATTGGCATTCTCTTGATGAGCTTAAAGAGGTAGTCCCCTGAAATGGTTTTCACTTTACAGGTGTGCCCTGTCAGGTTTAATAAGTGGGATTTCTCGCCTTATAAATGTGGTTGGGACCATCAGTTGCGTTGAGGAGAAGTCAGGTGGATACACAGCTGATAGTCCTACTGAATAGACTGTTAGAATTTGTATTATGGCAAGAAAAAAGCAGCTAAGTAAAGAAAAACGAGTGGCTATCATTACTTTAAGAAATGAAGGTCAGTCAGTCACCCGAAAATTTGGGAAAACTTTGAAAGTAAGGGCTATTTGACCATGAAGAAGAGTGATGGGGTGCTGCGCCAGATGACCTGGCCTCCACAGTCACCGGACCTGAACCCAATCGAGATGGTTTGGGGTGAGCTGGACCGCAGAGTGAAGGCAAAAGGGCCAACAAGTGCTAAGCATCTCTGGGAACTCCTTCAAGACTGTTGGAAGACCATTTCAGGGGACTACCTCTTGAAGCTCATCAAGAGAATGCCAAGAGTGTGCAATGCAGTAATCAAAGCAAAAGGTGGCTACTTTGAAGAACCTAGAATATGACATATTTTCAGTTGTTTCACACTTGTTTGTTATGTATATAATTCCATATGTGTTAATTCATAGTTTTGATGCCTTCATAGTCATGAAAATAAAGAAAACTCTTTGAATGAGAAGGTGTGTCCAAACTTTTGGTCTGTACTGTACATGCTACAGACGTAGTGCTGTGATGTCACAAGTTCACAACAATACTTAGTGCACAAATCAGTAATATGTAGTCACACCTGTTAAAATGTGAAGTTGCACGTATTGCGCAAAAATATGCGCCTCATTAATTGCCGATTTGCTCAATCGCGAATATATTGGAGCACTCTATCTGCATATAAACCTATTGCAATGTTCTGCCATGCCAATCATTTTCTCCAGTCTCAGGAAACTTCTACCAGCTTGAAAAATGTAGCAACAGTGACCCACGCCTGTATTGCACGCGTAATACGCGCATATTACAATGCCGATTTTCGCAATCAAGAAAATAATCGCAAATTCGAGAATTTGTAAATATATGCCGAATATTCACCCAAATGTTTGCGAAATATCGCAAATTCGAATATTGCCCCTGCAGCTTATCACTACTTGTTAGTACATTTAAGTGAATTTACAAGACAGTATACTTACAACAATTTAGGATCTGAGGGTATGAAAGTCATTTTCCAATAGGCTAAATTACATATGGATTTTTACCACAATAACTACATTTCTCTATAAGACACTGGCTGAAAATTCCTTAGCATGAGTGCAAAACTCATGTCGCCTTTAATTATATGCATTTAAGTGGTCTCTTGTATTTGGTATATACAAGTGGGGGAAATAATTATTTGACCCCTCACTGATTTTGTAAGTTTGTCCAATGACAAAGAAATGAAAAGTCTCAGAACAGTATCATTTCAATGGTAGGTTTATTGTAACAGTGGCAGATAGCACATCAAAAGGAAAATCGAAAAAATAACTTTAAATAAAAGATAGCAACTGATTTGCATTTCATTGAGTGAAATAAGTATTTGAACCCTCTAACAAAAAAAGACTTAATACTTGGTGGAAAAACCCTTGTTTGCAAGCACAGAGGTCAAACGTTTCTTGTAATTGATGACCAAGTTTGCGCACATTTTAGGAGGAATGTTGGTCCACTCCTCTTTGCAGATCATCTCTAAATCCCTAAGGTTTCGAGGCTGTCTCTGTGCAACTCTGAGCTTGAGCTCCCTCCATAGGTTTTCGATTGGATTAAGGTCCGGAGACTGACTAGGCCACTCCATGACCTTAATGTGCTTCTTCTTGAGCCACTCCTTTGTTGCCTTTGCTGTATGTTTTGGGTCATTGTCGTGCTGGAACACCCATCCACGACCCATTTTCAGTTTCCTGGCAGAGGGAAGGAGGTTGTCGCTCAGGATTTCACGATACATGGCTCCGTCCATTTTCCCGTTTATGCGAATAAGTTGTCCTGTGCCCTTAGCAGAAAAACACCCCCAAAGCAAAATGTTTCCACCCCCATGCTTGACGGTGGGGACGGTGTTTTGGGGGTCATAGGCAGCATTTTTCTTCCTCCAAACACAGCGAGTTGAGTTAATGCCAAAGAGCTCTATTTTGGGCTCATCAGACCACAGCACCTTCTCCCAGTCACTCTCTGAATCATTCAGGTGTTCATTGGCAAACTTCAAACGGGCCTGCACATGTGCCTTCCTGAGCAGGGGGACCTTGCGAGCCCTGCAGGATTTTAATCCATTGCGGTGTAATGTGTTTCCAATGGTTTTCTTGGTGACTGTGGTCCCTGCTAATTTGAGGTCATTAACTAACTCCTCCCGTGTAGTTCTAGGATGCTTTTTCACCTTTCTCAGAACCATTGACACCCCACGAGGCGAGATCTTGCGTGGAGCCCCAGAGCGAGGTCGATTGATGGTCATTTTGTGCTCCTTCCATTTTCGAACAATCGCACCAACAGTTGTCACCTTCTCTCCCAGCTTCTTGCTAATGGTTTTGTAGCCCATTCCAGCCTTGTGCAGGTCTACAATTTTGTCTCTGACATCCTTGGACAGCTCTTTGGTCTTTCCCATGTTGGAGAGTTTGGAGTCTGCTTGATTGATTGATTCTGTGGACAGGTGTCTTTTATACAGGTGACTAGTTAAGACAGGTGTCCTTAATGAGGGTGACTAATTGAGTAGAAGTGTCTAACCACTCTGTGGGAGCCAGAACTCTTAATGGTTGGTAGGGGTTCAAATACTTATTTCACTCAATGAAATGCAAATCAGTTGCTATCTTTTATTTAAAGTTATTTTTTCGATTTTCCTTTTGATGTGCTATCTGCCACTGTTACAATAAACCTACCATTGAAATGATACTGTTCTGAGACTTTTCATTTCTTTGTCATTGGACAAACTTACAAAATCAGTGAGGGGTCAAATAATTATTTCCCCCACTGTAATAAAGTTGCAGAAGAGTATTAATAGGTAGCATTTAAAGGGACACTTCCATAAATTTCTATCATATATTAACAGCTCATATGTGAATATTCGACATAATTTGTTATAAATAAACTGGCAAATAGTTTTCTTGCCATCATTTTAAAGTCACTCCATGTATTCTTTCTCCTCTCCTGGCTCTTTAACATCCTCTTTGTTTGCACTTTTAGCACAGCCCCATAATAACTAAATTTGAGAATCACATATTACACTAATCAATACAATGATCTTCTGTGGCAATATTTTTTCCAGACCAATCAAGAGAACAATATATGTGTTTTACTGTTATGACACCTAATATTATCCTAATTACACTTTACGGTATATAAAATCTTCCCCTCAAAACAGTATTGATATAGAAGGTGTTATCATTTCTGTTAACTACTACAGAATGTCAATATGTTGTATTTCATGTTCAATAGCATACCATTGCTAAAAACAAAACAGCAAAAAATTCTTTAAAAAATCCTTCTGATGGAAATGTCCATTTAAATGGGTATTCATATGTTTAAAGTTACAAGGATCATATCATATGAACATCTTTGTATCAAAATTTAGCAATAACAACAGATGAGTTTATATAAGAAAATGGTTGAAGTCTTTCTCATTTGATTCATAATTTTGAATTGACAAATGAATTTGGTGTGACTTCTCATGATTCTGATGTCTAAACTGTTCTGCATAGTAAAACTAATATTGGCACAGCATGGTGCTATTTGTGTACACATTATTTTATTTATCTAATTATTTAAGGGGAGCTTATACCTTCCATAACAATATTGCTGTTAGACAGAATGTACATTTTTTTTTACTCCATCAAAGCATTAAAAGGATTGGCCCATCTGAGAGATTGATGGCAAAATGCTTTGACTATCAGATTGGTGCAGGTCCCACCTCTGGGACCACTACTATCTAGAAAACAGGGCATACCCTGCATGCACAGCATGCTCTCCATTCATTGTTTTAGCTTGGTTATTTTTGTAAGTCCCATAGTGATGAATGCTGAGTGCACCATTTAAGCATGCCCACATCTTCGGTCACCACTATGGGACTGCCAGGAATAGCTGAACCAGCACTTACCGTAGCTATTTTTGGAACTCCCATAGCAATGAACAGAGAATGGTCGCACATGTTCATTCTGGAATTCCTATTCTGGAAAAAGGAACCTATTTGACATTGATCATTAGGGATGAGCAAAGCGAGCTTCGGATCCTAGATCCAAAGTCACCTCACTCAAAACTTTGTTTTAATGCTATACAGAGTTCCATTTCCATAAAATATTAAAATGTATGGGCTCTGGCAGAGCAAATTCGTTATCACAGAAGTCTCACTGACTTTGGTGAAATAACTTCGGCATTTGATTATTAAACTTCAAAACCAACTTTTAAAACAGGTATCTGAAGTCGATTTCGGTACCTCTGTACCTTCAGAACCAAGTTTTACTATGGTTTTCAAGTTGAAAAATAATATCCTGAAGTTATTCACCGAGGTTCCGCGAGACTTTGGTGACTTATGATCTAAGATCCAAAGCTCGCTTCGCTCATCTCTAATGATAATCATTGATCAATATCCCAGACAGGAATAAAGCTTTAAATTGTTTGTCCTCCAGTTTGAATGGAAGTTATGATGCTATTCAGAAAAAAGACCCTGAGGGTGTATTTGGACGCAACATTGTTGTTGCAAAAGTTTCCAAGAATTACAATTTATCAAAATGTGGTAGTTTCTGCATACCCTATTGAGGCAAATAAAACTGTGGCAGAAGTTTATGCAACAAATCTCCTATGTGTGAATATACACTTAGTAACCATGAACAACATAGCTAAGCAATGTAACTGCAGATATTCAACATAATTATAATAATCTTAGGCTTGACATTAGGGCCAAAGAAGTATTTTTAACATGCAAAAAAAAAATGGCCACAAAATTCTGAGGTGTTCCATATGTCAGCATGGAGACTGAAATCATTTCAGGTGAAAATCTGCAATACCAAAGATGCTTAAAGCAAAATAAAATCCGATTACATAAAAATCTTTGCTAAATGCCAACCACTTAAAGATCAACAAATACATTTCAATGACATTCTGAATACAATAAATATAGTTTTCCACCTGGCTATTTTGTAAAGAGTATATCCATGCTTACATTGGGCCATTATTAGAAAGAAATGCCTCCGGAGAAATGGGCATTGCTGTTTTCCAGACTACTGCATTTATAAGGACAATGCATGAGTATATTTAAGACAAGTAAGCATACAAAAACCAGTGCTGTGTCTTGCAGTATATAAATCCTGACAAGTGTCAGCGTTAAAAGAAGAAATCATTGATTTTATTGTGTGTAGTCTTGTAGTCATTCCAATCAGCTTTATGCTAAGCTACTGGTACAAATATAAGTCTTTAGATGTGCAAATAAGTTTAAAAAAAAGTAGCAACCACGTACAGTATATTGCATACTGAGGGAAAGTTGTTAGTACTCTTGAAGAATATATCAATTTACAGTTTTAACAAAACATGTACATGTGGCATGATAAAATTAACAAGAATCACAAGGTATGTTCGTTACACTACCATACATATATATCATTATTTTGTGATAAGAACTGGTGTATGTCTTCAATGAAAGTGGTGCTTTTTAGCAATTCTTGTTTCAATTTGCAAATATTCTTGTACATAATGTACTTCTAAGTAAATATCCACCACTGTAAGATTTTACACTATAGTTCAGAAACAGATATTTATCCGATATGTTTAGCTTTCGGTTTTTCTTGGCTCAACTTATCCTGGGATATGAGGAATATGACAACAAACTATAAAAACAAAAAATAAAAAAATAGGATTTTGTGATACTGTATTATGACATATCTATCCTTTATGTGTCTATGTGTGCCCCCCCCACCCCCAGTGGTCATGATGTCATTTGAAATACATCCTAGGTTTTGGCTGATATATGATATATCAAAGTATTGTGTTAAATATGTTTCTTCAGAATTTGGAGTCCTTCTCCAAATTTGAGCTAAAGTGTGGGTCGACAAATGTGTAACTATTTAACAAAAAAACATGTCAAAAATTTTATATTTTATATTAATTCTTGTGCACTACAATAACATGCCATAATTTTATTTTAATTACTAATAACTGGTCATTATCTCTATTGATTTTACTGGAAATGTCACTTTAATATTTCACGTTAAATGGGTTGGTTCCTGAAGTTCCCTAGTATTAGCAATTAAAATAATCATGAAACGCAGTGTTAAACTCCATCATCTAATTTTATTTTTGCTCCTTAATGTGTACAATATAAATAGAGAGATCACTGTCAATGAAGCTTTGTTAGCCATGCAAGTTTAGCTCATGAAATTATCAGTGCCTTATCAAAAACAAGTGGCTTGACATTACTAGGAGAAACTCTTGGGTTAAGAGCCTTTTTTAATAGTAAATCTGAGCTTTTTATTAAGTTATCACATCTACCAAATGACAAGCCCGTCTGTTTAAGCTGTCACGCTTAACAAATACAAATGACAAGCCTGCCTATGTTTATTCACAACAAACCAAGTACAGAAGTGCATTAAATTGAAGAATACAGTGGGTTATGTATGTCTTAATTTTAAGTCTGTGCTCACAGTAATTTTCCAGAAATACTTTAAATAACACTTTTAAATTAAACAAGTATTTTGCAACCATTTTTAACTACTTCAAATAATCTAAAATGAGTTAACTTTGCAAATCATCAATCTTGATTAAAATTATTCTTGATTAAAAATATGCTACCTTTTTATAGTATACTGCTGCTATGCAGACCTATGTTTTTATTATGGTTACAAATAAACCCTGTTGTAGCCTAATTTCTGAAACCTCTTTTACTGTATGTAGGAAGGGGGTTTACAGGGTTTGTATGATTTAGAAAACCCATTTTTAAATACAGTTTAACCCCTTTATAGGTTTGACTAAGCTCTTCTTGGGCTTTGAGAAAAGGACCTATAGTAACAGTTTAGCCAGAGCAGAGCACAAGCAGCAAGGTGATATGGGGAGGGCTGCTTTAACTTTTAACATCTCGGGATCTGTAGCAGTTAGAGATATGGGCCTGTTTTTTTTTTATATCAATTAGGGTTGAGTGAATCAAAGTATCTGAAGTGAACTTCGATCTGAATTTCAGGAGAAATTCAATTCGCCACAAAGCCAAATTTTGTCAGGGTTTTGTGGTAACAAATCAATTTTCCCTGAAATGGCGTAAAAAAAAGCGCACTTACCACATCCTTTTGAGTCCGAAGAGACAATGGCCATCTTGATCAAAAATCCCACGCAAAATGTTGTGCTTGGTGTCGTATGGCATCACCACCTTAGCCAGCATAATGATGTCATCACCCACCACCATAAATTTTACATGGTGTCTTCAATCAAGATGGTCATGGTGGTCTCTTAGTGCTCAAAAGGATAAGGTGAGTATTATTTATTTATTTATTTTTTACTGGATTAACCCCTGAAAGCCCTCACTATTATTCTCAGATGCCACGATAAGCGATGAATATGGCATCTAAGGGTGTGGCACAATCACCGTTCCTCGTCATTTCATCAGCTACTTACAAAGAAATGTGTTTTTATGATGAAGTAATTGGTCATAAAACAAATTTCTTTGTAAAATTTGTCAAAGCAGACAAACAGTTTTTTTCTAAACTTCGCTCAACAATACCGTCAATTTAATCTTCAAACCAAGATCACCATTATCTTCTCTATATCATGAGCTATAGCATTTAGATAATTGGGTCAGGAATTATAAGAGCTAAAAGCAGGTTTCAGCTGCTTTTACTCTCCCAACCTGATTTCTAAAGACTATGGGGGTTATTTTTTACACTGGTCTAAAGTAGAATTAGCTTAGCCATACTCATCCCTTGTTGCAAACCCTCGTTTGAAGGCTGACAATATAAGTTCAAAACAAGACCAGGATTGAAGAATTAGCTGCTATATATAGGGAGATATAGGGTGTTATTTATCAAATTGGTGTAAAGTAGAACTGTCTTAGTTAGTTATAGCAACCAATCAGATTCCACCTTTCATTTTGGATAGCTCCATTGGAAAAGGAGGAATCTAATTGGTTGCTATCGGCAACTAAGCCAGTTCTACTTTACACCAATTTGATAAACGACACCCTATATCTCCCTATATATAACAACTAATTCTTCAATCCTGGTCTTGTTTTGAACTTATATTGTCAGCCTTCAAATGAGAGTTTGCAACAAGACATATTAAGGGTTCAAGCATCCCTTTCCCTTTATCTAGCTATTAGTCAGCCAATCTGGAGGAGAGAGGGTGCAGTGGTGGAGCTGAAAAGTTGCAGACAGGAGAGAAAAAAAAAAACATAAAACATTTCTGAACATGCAACTGTATCTATCCTCCTCTCTTCCATTAATCAAAAAACATACTTTCTCTCTGATTGTCACATATGAGGGTGGTCTTTTTTCCAGGAAAGAAGTAAGAATAAAAGTGCTTGGCCATCTAATCACCCTTTGTGCCAAATTATTAGTTCCTCTTGTCTATATCCTATGTTTTCCACATAACATGCGGACTGCTTTTCTAGCGATATTTGTTACACGCTATAGAAATAGCAATAACGATTATCACTAGAGAGGACTATAATAGATTAGCCCTCACACTGGAATGGAGCAACACAAAAAATATTATTTTGTAAAAACAAATATTTTTTTTTATTATGCATGTAATATAATAAAAACATCATAATCATCATAATCATACTGACCCAAAAATATAGTTGTGTTCTTTATATCAAGCAGTGAATGCTATAAAAATTAATCCCACAAAATAATGCTTAAATTGCTGTATTTTATCTTCCATCTTCAGCTAAACTGAAGAAAAGTTTTATAAAGTGATGACCACTGGAACATAAAGGAGGAAAAATGTTACTGTTCCTTACAGTAAAATTAGTTATGTCACTATAGGGTTAAAATGCACTTCAGTCACCTGAGTTGTGCTCCAATCATATTT
Source organism: Bufo bufo (assembly GCF_905171765.1). Classification (NCBI taxonomy): domain Eukaryota; kingdom Metazoa; phylum Chordata; class Amphibia; order Anura; family Bufonidae; genus Bufo; species Bufo bufo. The sequence goes on from NC_053394.1 coordinate 88,589,885, forward strand.
AGTTCAGACATAAATTCAAATTCTACAATAAAAAAGTTACATTTTCAGGAGGTTTTTATTTAAAGTTTGAATGTGATGTTTCAGGGTTAAGGAGATTTTGAGCTAAAAAGGGGGAGTCTATATGTATCAGAAAGAACACAGAGTGGCTGCAAAGAGTGTCTCTCTAACAGGAGGACCATGCATTACATGGACAGCTCTTTGATTTAAAATAGATTTGTCTAATACTTAGTTTTTCTATGCAAATGCTTTAGGAGAATTTACCAATTGTTCCACCAGAGTTCACCCAGGAAATGTGTTATCAAAAATGACCTATTGTTTAAATTGTCTTTTTATGTTAAACATGTTTATAAAGAATTTGTTAATTTTCAATTTCCATGTCAATATCTATATTTAGATTATAGTATATTATATATTTGAGCATTTATTAAAATTGGCAAAACATATTATATTGTTTTTAGTGTGAAAAAATGTTCAAAGTATCTACTTAAAAACACCCACACAATTTGAAGGGAAATCTACAGTTCTGAAAATTGGAGGAGACTTAATAAGCAAAACATGCAATAGCACTTTTCTACATTGTGACAATTTGTTGTACTATATGCCAAATTTGCTCTGCATTTCCAATAGGTACTTTTTCAATGTACTATAGCAGAACGGTGTTGGTATAAATAAGCTAAGAGGGATTATAGAATGCACCAAATTTATTGGATATGTGTACAATTTTTCCATGTTAGGTAAAAGTTTCTAACATGAGAGCTGTGCCAAATTTATCAAGCCATATCTATCATTTAATTGAAATTGGTACAATTCTCTATGATTTGTAAATTGATGCAGCCATCCATTGACAGTATCTGCAAGTCTGTAAGTTTTATAGTATCAGCCAGTTATGTTATGGCTTTGGGACCAATGGGGCAGATTAACTAATACAGTAGAGAGCATATAATTGTTTCATATTTATCACAGTGGCTCAGGATGGAAAATAAATTTGGTGGATGGCTAGAAACATTTGTCTAACCATGGTTTGGTTTGTGACAAAATTTTACACCTGCATTTCCACTGTTACATCCTCTCGGCAATCTATAGGCACTGAGGATTGCTCTAAAACTAGATGTGCTACAAACTGTCAAATATTGACTCAGTTTTCAACAATGCCTATGTGTACACACATTAGTCAATGTATTTTATTGGTAATAAACAGGTTTTATTTAGCAGTTAATGAGTAAGGACTAGGGATGTGTTGAGAGCGAATATTCGAATCGCAAATTTTAATCGCGAATATCGCCACTTTGAGAATTCGCAAATATATAGAATATAGTGCTATATATTCGTATTCACGAATATTCTAATCGTGAATTTATCACAAATTTATTGCGAATTTATCACAAATATCGGCACTTAGCAACATCCCTAGCAACCAATAGAAAAGTTGCCTATAGGACTAGGAGTAGTGTTGGTCGCAAATTTTATCGGAAATTTTCAGATTGCCGATTTTCACAATCAAGAAAATAATGACTGGAGATCATGAATTCTCGAATTCGCAAATATATGACGAATATTCAAATATATCCAAATTTTTGTGAAATATTGCGTATTCGAATATTGCCCCTGCCGCTCATCACTGGTGATGAGCGAGCATGCTCGGCCGAATACTTGTTCGGCTAAAGCATCGATATGTTCGGCACATGGCGGTACTTGGCCGAGTACCCCATGTGGTCAAGCGGCATGCTCGAGTCTCCTTCCCGAACGTTTCGCGGCTGCTAAGCAGCCAATAAACGTGCAGGTAAGTACTGCCATCACTGTAATGCCAGTAGCCATGCTGGCTGCTAGCAATACAGTGATTGGCTGGCCGGAACGCGTTATCGGGTGCTATATAGCACCCAATGATGCGGGTTCGGCTAATTGCAAGTCAGGGAGAGCTGCGCTTAGGAAGGGACATATAGTGTAGGGAGTTTGTGATCGTATTTTATTCAAGTGAATAACGTTTCAAAGACCCAAAAGTCCTTTTAAGGACTATTGTGTGTGGTTGGCAGCAATTTATTTTAGCAAAGTAGTACTTTTTTTTACATACTTGGCAAAATAGCAATTATTTTATATATAGAGGGTGTCTGCAGTAACTTGTGACATCTGTGCAATACCTTCTCTGTGTCAGCGGGAGAGATAGGAAGAATAATAGTGAAAACAGTTTTCCCATAATCTATCCACATTTTTGCTGTAAACGGTGTCATCCAAGAGTTGTCAGATCTGCGCTGCAATACCTTGTGTGGTTGTCAGGGTCAGATATAGGGAAAAAATTTGAATACAGAAAACACTATTTTTTTTACCATAATCTATCCACATTTTTGCTGTCAACGGTGCAATCCATGAATTGTGTGATCTGCGCTTAAATACATTGTGTGGTTGTCAGGGCCAGATATAGGGAAAAAATTTAAATACAGAAAACACTATTTTTCCCCCCTAATCTATCCACATTTTGCAGTAAATGGTGTCATCTGTGAGTTGTCAGATCTGCGCTGCAATACCTTGTGTGGTTGTCAAGGCCAGATATAGGGAAAAAATTCTAATACAGAAAACACTATTTTTCTCCCATATTCTATCCACATTTTTGCTGTCAATGGTGCAATCCGTGAATTGTGTGATCTGCGCTTCAATACATTGTGTGATTGTCAGGCCTAGATATAGAAAAAAAAAAAAATCTGAAAACAATTTTTCTCCCATAATCTATCCACATTTTTGCTATCAACGGTGCAATCAGTGATCTGCGCTTCAATACATTTTGTGGTTGTCAGGGCCAGATATAGTGATAAATATAAACATAAATATAAACTACATCAGAAAACAGTGTCTGTATCGCAGATTCCAATAATCTGTGCCTAAAATATTGTCCATATTCTGTGTGTTTCTGTGACATATAATGTCCTGCATCAGAAAACGGTATCTTTAGGACAAAATCCCAAAATCTGGGCATAATCTACTGTCCATATCCTGTGTGTTTCTGTGACATATGCTGTCCTGCATCAGAAAACAGTGTCTTTAGAGCAAAATCCAAATATCTAGGCATAATCTAGTGTCCATATTCTGTGTGTTTCTGTGACATACTGTATACTGTCCTGCATCAGAAAACAGTGTCTTTAGAGAAAAATAATAATATCTGGGCCTAATCTAGTGTCCATATTCTGTGTGTTTCTGTGACATATACTGTCCTGCATCAGAAAACTGTCTTTACAGCAAAATCCTAATATCTGGGCCTAATCTAGTGCCCATATTCCGCGTGTTTCTGTGATATATACTGTCCTGCATCAGAAAACAGTTTCTTTAGAGCAAAATCCAAATTTCTGTGCCTAATCTAGTGTCCATATTCTGTGTGTTTCTGTGACGTATACTGTCCTGCTTCAGAAAACAGTGTCTTTAGAGCAAAATCCAAATATCTGGGCATAATCTAGTGTTCACATTCTGTGTGTTTCTGTGACATATACTGTCCTGCTTCAGAAAACAGTGTCTTTAGAGCAAAATCCAAATATCTGGACCTAATCTAGTGTCAATATTCTGTGTGTTTCTGTAACATATACTGTCCTGCATCAGAGAACAGTTTCTTTAGCGGACTGTAAAACAATCTGCGCACATCTAGTGACAAAACAATTAAAATGAAGAAGGCGAACACTAAGGGACGGGGAAGTGGGCTTGATGCTGATGGTGCACGCAGAGACCGTGGCCCTGGGTGCAATGAAACTGTGCCTGCTGCCAGTGCATCCACTGTACCCAGCTTCATGTCCAACTTAGCTGGGCAGCGCAGGACAACACTGTCCAAGTTGGACCAATGCGAACAGTTGGTCGGTTGGATTGCTGAAGATAATGCTTCAAGTCAGTTAAGCACCACCCTCTCTTCCACCCAGTCCAGTCTCTGTAGTCAAGTGTCTGGTCAACCGAATACTCTCTCTGATCATCCTTCCTCCCACCATGGAGAGGCTTGCCAAAAGAGTGATCCCACACTAGGAAATTCCGAGAAGCTCTATCCAGCGCCACTATTACATTTGGCCCTCGCGCCCAGCACGCTTGAAGAGGGACCTGAGAGATTTTGCCCTGATTCCCAACCTCTTAAGCCTTCACAGTGTCAAGAAGATGATGTTGGTGAACGGCAATCATTCGCTCACAAGGTGGATGATGATGAGACACAGTTACAAATCACTGAGGTTGTGGTTAGGTCAAGTCAGGAGGATGAGCAGAGTCAGGAAGTGGAAGAGGATGTGGTTGACAATGAGGTTACTGACCCAACATGGGAAGGTGAAAAACCGAGCGAGGACAGCAGTACAGAGGGGGAGGGATCTGCATCACCGCAACAGACTGGAAGAGGCAGTGAGGTTGCAAAAGGGAGAAGTCAGCCCACACCAAACAGGCCCGCAACCGTTACACCGAGCACCCCCATGCGTAAATCTACCTTGCTAAGGGGGCGGTCTTCCGCAGTATGAAAGTGCAGAAGACAAAAGAGTGGTAGTTTGCAACCTGTGTCGTACCAAATGAGCCAGGGCATGAACACTAGCAACCTCACCACCACCAGCATGATCCGCCACATGGCATCCAAGCACCATAACAAGTGGGCCGAATGCCTGGGTCCACAATCTGGGTATGCAGGTCACACCACTGCCTCCTCTTCCCCTGTGTTATGCACTGCTGGCCAATCCCCTGCCGAAGACGCAAGCTTGGATGCCCCTCACCCTGTACCTGGACCTTTGCATGAACCATCAGCAACAACATCCACTTCCCTGTCCCAGCGCAGCGTCCAAATGTCCATAACACAAGTATTTGAATGCAAGCGCAAATACCCACCCACCCAACCCACAGGCCATAGCACTAAATGCGCAACTTTCAAAATGACTGGCCCTTGAAATGTTGCCATTTTGTTTTGTGGACACTGAGGCTTTCCGCAGCCTGATGTCGGCGGCCGTCCCTCAGTATGCATTCCGCAGCCGCTACTATTTTTTACGTTGTGCCGTGCCCGCCGTACACCAGCATGTGTCCCAGAACATCAACCATGCCCTGACCAACGCAGTTATTGGAAAGGTCCACTTAACCACGGACACATGGAAAAGTGATGGTGGCCAGGGACGCTACATTTCCCTGACCGCACACTGGGTGAATGTTGTGGAGGCCGGGAGTGAGTCATACCCTGGGATGGCACAGGTGCTACCCACGCCCAGGATTGTGGGCCCTTCATCCATGAAGGTCTCTGCCAGCAGCTATATTACTGGCTCCAACCCCCACTTCTCCTCCTCCGCCGCCTCCTCCACTTCCACCTCCAGCAGCAGTCAGCCATCAGTAGCTAGCTGGAAACAGTGTAACACTGCTGTGGGTAAGCGTCAACAGGCCGTGCTGAAGTTGACCTGTTTAGGGGACAAACAGCACACCGCCGCAGAGCTGTGGCAGGGTATAAGGGACCAAACCGAGCTGTGGCTCTCGCCACTCAACCTACAACCAGGCATGGTTGTGTCTGACAATGGCCGTAACTTAAAGGCGGCTTTGGAGCTCGGCAACCTGATACACATCCTATGCCTAGCCCACGTCTTAAACTTAGTGGTTCAGTGGTTTATCAAAACCTACCCCAATTTGCCAGAGCTACTAGCGAAGGCGCGCGACATGTGCCCATTTCCGCAAGACATCCACAGCTTCAGCCGATCTGTCAACGCTGCAGCAGCGCTTGCGGCTTCCATCTCACCGACTATTGTGCGACGTGAGCATGCGCTGGAACTCTATGTTCCACATGTTGGCCAGGCTTTGTGAGCAGCAGAGGGCAGTTGTGGAATACCAGCTGCATTATAGTCATCACCTGCCACTATTCACAAGCAAGGAGTGGGCATTGATGTCAGACCTCTGTGAGGTTTGAAAAATCTTTGATGAATCCACACAGATGGTTAGTGGCGATAACGCTATTATCAGCATAACCATCCCACTGCTGTGTCTACTCAAATGACCGATGTTCACAATTAAGGACGACGCTCTGAATGTGGCAGACAAGGAAATGGGGAGGCCATTACACAGGGTGATAGCCAGCCCACCCTCAGCTCGTCTTCTCAGCACGAATTGGACCATGAAGAGGAGCAGGAGCTGGAGACAGTTGCCTCTGCTACAGAGGGTAGTAACCATGGAGCTTTAATTCAATCTGTTCAGCATGGATGGGAAGAAGAGGAGAATGAAGAGATGGAGAGTCATCCTGATGTCGACATCGATGTCTTGCCAGTTGCTACTCTGGCACACGTGGCTGACTTCATGTTAGGCTGCCTTTCCAGCGACCCTCGCGTCATACGCATTTTAAATAACGCGGAATACTGGGTGTTGACCCTGCTCAACCCCCACTACAAAGAGAACTCATCTCTTATTCCTCTGGTGGAGAAGACAAGCAAAATGGTGCTATACCAGAAGATCCTTGTTTGCAAATTGCTCCAAAATTTTCCATCTGACAACGCTGGCGGCAGAGTCCGTACTTCCTTAGGCAAATGAGAAAAGGAGACAAGGGGAATACACAGCAGTTCCAACAAAGGCAGGGCAACACTCTCCAAGGCATGGGACACTTTCATGACACCCCACCAGCAATCTCACCCTGAAGCGCGGCCTATTGGTACAAGGATGGAAAAGTTTTGGAAGATGGTGAAGGAATACATAGCAGACCGTGTCAGCGTCCAAAATGATCGCTCAGTGCCTTACAACTACTAGGTGTCCAAGCTGGACACATGGCACGAACTTGCGCTCTACGCCTTGGAGGTGCTGGTCTGCCCTGCTGCCAGCATTTTGTCTGAGCGTGTATTTAGTGCTGCTGGTGGCATTATAACAGATAAGCGTATCCACATGTCCACTAGCAATGCTGACAGGTTGACTATGGAAAAAATTAACAAGGCCTGGATTGCCCCTGACTTCTCAACTCCACCAGAGGAGAGCTGAGCTGATGATGAACATAAAGGCATTTTCAATCTATCATTTATATTGTACTCAATCTACTGTAGTGTATTCCAATGCACCTTTTCCACCACAAAAAAAGGGTATATGGTTGAATCTTGTTTTCTCATCCTCCTCCTCCTCATCCAGATTGTCTGTACTCCCTTTACTCAAATTTTTTTAATAGGGTCAGCTCAACTGCAGGCCCTCGCCCTTAATGTTTTAGAGGGTCAGCTCAGCAGCAGGCTCTCGCCCCTAATGTTTTAGAGGGTCAGCTCAGCAGCAGGCCCTCACCCATAATGTTTTAGAGGGTCAGTTCAGCAGCAGGCCCTCGCCCATAATGTTTTAGAGGGTCAGCTCAGCAGCAGGCCATGGCATATAATGTTTTAGAGCGTCAGCTCAGCAAAAGGCTCTCATCCCTAATGTTTTAGAGGGTCAGTTCAGCAGCTGGCCCTCACCCATAATTTTTTAGATGTTCAGCTCAGCAGTAGGCCCTTGCCCATAATGTTTTAGAGGGTCAGTTCAGCAGCAGGCCCTCGCCCATAATCTTTTAGAGCCTTAGCTCAGCAGCAGGCCCTGGCCCATAATGTTTTAGAGGGTCAGCTCAGCAGCAGGCCCTCACTCATAATGTTTTAGAGGGTCAGCTCAGCAGCAGGCCATCGCATATAATGTTTTAGAGCATCAGCTCAGCAGCAGGCCCTCGCCCCTAATGTTTTAGAGGGTCAGCTCAACAGCAGGCCCTCGCCCTAATTTTTTAGAGGGTCAGCTCAGCAACAGGCCCTTGTCCCTAATGTTTTAGAGGGTCAGCTCAGCAGCAGGCCCTCGTCCATAATGTTTTAGAGGGTCAGTTCAGCAGCAGGCCCTTGCCCATAATGTTTTAGAGGGTCAGCTCAGCAGCAGGCCATCGCATATAATGTTTTAGAGCATCAGCTTAGCAGCAGGCCCTCGCCCCTAATGTTTTAGAGGGTCAGTTCAGCAACAGGTCCTCGCCCCTAATTTTTTTAGAGGGTCACCTTAGCAGCAGGCCAACACATAAAATCTAATAATTGGTCAGCCGGACGTGCTGGCCCGCAACTCCATTTGAATGAGGCCCTCCTTTATGTAATATACAGGTTGTATCAGAATACCTCTTCATTGTAATTTTTGGCAGGACTTGGAATTTATATGCAAGTAAATATACAGGAAAGAATGTTTTCAATCAATTTTTCCTATAAAATCGATTTTTTACTTTAGTTTTGTGCATAAAACCTTAATTAGATTGTGGGCCTGGTGATCAGTTCAAGGCCTAAAAGAAAAGGGTGGTTGGGTCTCCCAGACTTCGAAAAATACGCCAAAGCTGCCATCTTATCAAGACTCCTAGAATGGAATACCAGACATAAATGCAAATATTGGGTAGATCTTTAAGAAGGTTGTACTTCTTCCCCACTCAGTTTTACTAATTGGAAAACCAAACACAACCAATATCTCTTCAAGGATATAGGAAACCCATACACCTCCCACACTCTTAAGATTTGGCATAAATCACTAAAAATAGAAAACAAGCAAACTCTACATTATAGAGATCTCCCTCTATATGTCTTGATTCCTAAAAAAAAATTGTTCAACCAGGAACAAAATAAGTATGACCCAAACAGGTTGCAACTTAGTTTTAAAAGACATAATCGCTGATGAAAATATATTTGACTTTGATACCTTTAAAAGTTCCAGAACACGTCCACATTTTTCATACAGAGAATACCTTAAACTTAATAAACATATCGAGACACTGATTCCCCACATTACCCAACCTCCTGAGAAAGGGTTTCTTACCAAGCTGGCCCTAGCTAGACGCCCACTAGATCACAGCATCTCTAGTATATATGCATTTCATAATGAAACGGACCTCCTGCCTACATACCTCAGCAGTTGGTCGAAGGAACTAAACAAAACTTTCAATGAGAAAGAACTCCAGATGATCATACAATAATCCATGCCTAAAGTAACCCCTGTCAGGTTACAAGAAACTCATTTCAAACTGGTCACCAGGTGGTATAGAACCCCCACCCTCCTCAACAGAATCAACGCAGACATTCCTTCGAACTGCTAGAGATGTGGTGGGCCATTTGGATCCTTTACTCACATCTGGATAAACTGTGTTAAAATAGCCCCTCTTTGGCAAAAATGTAACGCCATAATTTCAGAACTTTATAATTTCCCTGTACAGATAAATAAAGAGCTCACCCTTCTTGGGTTACACAATAGAGACTATTTGATCTTAAAAGACAGACTTTTTCCCTTTCTCACCCATTCCTTAAAAGCTCTAATTCCAAAATTATGGCTGAGCATGTAAGTCCCTTCTATCAAAGAATGGATTACGAACATCAGTCTAGTAAATTGATTTGAAAATGTAAAGTGGTCTGCTCTAGGTAAATAAAATTTGTATTTTAAGATTTGGTCCAAATGGAATGATTACATAAATTCTGATAAGTTTAATAAACTTATAGAGTAACGGGCTCTACCCGTTGACTTCCGAGATTTCTCATTAATTATATGTGACTAGGTTACTTGTTCACTGTTCTCCCCTGTTACCCCTCCTTCCATCACTCCCCTCCTCTCCCTCCCCTACTATTTCTTTCCTTCCCCTGAGTCTATTAAGCTTACAGTCTGGTTCTGTCAAAATGGCCTCAGTCGTACCTTGGCCGGTTTACCCCTTAAGAGGTGGTGATTGTTAGAAACAATGTCTTATCCTTAGAGATCCTGACGCTTTTAACATGTTTTGAACAGACACCATCTCAACCCTTTAGACGTGGTAGTTGTTTTAAATAATGTCTTGGTTTTTGAAAAGCTGATACTTTGGACATGTTTTTAACAGTACCATTTCAATTTAGTTAACTTGACAAATACATTTGCCGAATATTAGATCCCTATAATCTCTGACATGAGCTTACAAGTAATGTGCATTTCTTATTCATGTCCCTAATGTTATTATCTACGAGATTGACTTATTCTTGTACTTTTGGGATCTCATAGTGCTGTACAGAACCTTTGACTGCACTGTTTGTAATATCTATTAACTATTTTTGTATTTTTTTTTATAAAAACGGAATTTACACAGTTTAAGGCCTTTTAAGCAGCAGCAGCATGGAGATGAAAATGAGTGGCAAGGTGACATGGTGTGGAGATGGCAGCATGAGGAGGCCACATAGTGGCACAATGACTGAGTCTGGATAATAGACTAAGGCCACAGATTTCTTAGAAACATGCAGATGGAAACAATCTGTAGAGCTGTATCACCGTCACCTGCAGAATAATGCAGCCATCAAATTCAAGTTGGGTTTGTTGGTTCCACCTCAGCTCACCAGCAGGCCCGCACCTAAAATCTTTTACTGGTTCAGCTCACATGCAGGCCTGTGACTTAAATCTTTTCCAGGGTCAGCTCACATGCAGACCCACAACTCATGCTGCCTTGCTTTGAAGTAGTAGCAGTAGCAGTTTATCAGGCTCCCTCTCCGAAATCGAACTATGATTTCCCGTTATCGGTGATCACCATGGTAGGCACATAAAAGAACATCGAAAATTGATAGGGAAGATATCCAAATGGATCGTCACGGGGACGTGCGATAAGGCAGAAGTTGTCTAGAGTCAACAAAGTGGCAGCAGAGCCTCTCCTGTATAACGTTTCTGCATCCAAAATACCGCAGTGACATTCCCTGCAATTTTTTATTACTCATTCCAATAACAGGGCATCTTAAGAGTCCTGTATTATTTTGTGTTCATCACGAATATTCAAATTTCGAATATAGTGATATATATTCCTAATTTTGAATATTCTCATTTTTTGTAATCAGTAGACATGATCCCTCCCTGCTTCTAGCTTGTGGACAAATGAGAAGGCTGCAGTATATTTGACTTTAGGAGTAGCGTTGTTTGCGAATTTTCAACTTACAACTATTAGACAAAGAAGATTATAGCACTATATTAGCTAAATTGCTCTATATTAGTTTTTTTTTTTTTCGAATATTCGCTATATATTCGGAAAAAAAACAAATAAAAAGCAATTTAGCTAATATAGTGCTATATTCTTCTTTGTCTAATAGTTGTAATTTTTTTCTCATCTGAAGTTCAGATTGGAAAAAAAATACAACTATAAAAAAAAGGTTATAGCACTATATTAGCTAAATTGCTCTATATTCATTTTTTTTCGAATATTCGCTATATTGTTAGATATTCTTGTTTTAGAATATTACGAATATTCGAAAAAACTAAGTTATAGCAATATAGCGAATATTCGAAAAAAAAAAAAACGAATATAGAGCAATTTTGCTAATATAGTGCTATAATCTTCTTTGCCTAATAGTTGTAAGTTGAAAAATTTGCAATAAAAATTTGCATTACGAAAATTCGCATATTACACGATCATTACGTTGCCAATGTTTAGAGTAAAAAAATCGTAGAATATAATAAATATTCGAATTTGCGAATATTCAACAAATATTCTACAAAATATTCGCGAAATATTGCGAATTCGAATATGACCCCTGCCGCTCATCACTAGTATTGTTATTTATCGTCACTATCTCTCCTCGGGAGTGGGTAATTGCCGCGCGCCTCCTGCCTTCCTTCGATTTTTCTGCTTTAATAACTTGACCCACCATCTCCACCCAATCAGATTTCAGCCATTGACCTCCCATTGGCATCCCTTTCTCAAGCTCCCTATCTAGCATAAAACCCTGTTTCCCCATCACCCGTGAACACCATGGTAGGCGCAGAAAAGATCATCAAAAGTTGATAGGCAGACATCCAAATGGATCGTCGTTGTCACGGGGACGTGCAATCGCCCAGAGGTTATCTAGAGTCACCAATGTGGCAGCAGGCCCTCACCCCTAAGGTTTTAGATGGTCAGATCAGCAGGCCCTTGCTCCAAATGTTTTTGAGGGTCACCAGCAGGCCATCAATCATAATTTTTCAAGGGTGTGTATGATGTCCCCCTTTATGTGTAACAAAGGGTGTTTTGAAGTGCTGGTTCCTTGTAATTTTTGGCAACCCAATCACTTAGTGCATATGCTTTATCAGTGTAGGAGTCCCACTACCTGAACAATTGTACCACAATGTGAATGAGGCCCTCCTTTATGTGATATACAGGCTGTTTTGGAGTGCCTCTTGCTTGTAATTTTATTGCAGCACTTGCACTATATATACAATTGAATATACAGGAAAGTCTGTTTCCTAACAATTTTTCCTGTAAAGTGGCGTACAATTCGGACAACATGGCTCTCAGCAGCGACCTGGGAGTCCAAGATGCATCCAGACATCGTCCCCATGGTGTTCCCGAGCCATTTCGGTGGTGTTTCTGTCACTTTCTGACCTTTTCCAATGGACCAGGCTCCCTCCCCTCTTCAGAGCAGAGGGTGCCTGGTTGTCTCCCATTGACTTCCATTATACTCGGGTGCTCGGCCGAGCACACAAATATAGCAATGTGTTCGGCTCGAACACCTGAACACCCGAATACTTTAGTGCTCGATCATCACTAGCAAGGACTCCACGTGCCTACCTGTATAAAAATCTAGAAACCAAATCATTTATGACCTCTGACTAAAGGTCCCTTTTAGTGATGGATGAACATCAGCCAAGACGGTTCGCGAATGCGGCAGGCCCCCATGACTTTAATAGCAGGCGAATTTGCAGCCACCAAATACTTACTAGAAGTGCACAAATAGTCTCACAACATGGGCAGTGACATACCAGAGGGGGATCATTGTAAAAATTCCCCCAAAAATATGTATTTTAATCATGTTCCATTTTTATGCGTCTTAAAGGAAAACTCTCAAGAATGTGCCCTGCTGGAGTCTATATAATATTATTTTAGGCCACGGGAGTACAGGCCCCAAAAATTTGGCATTCACCTGACAGAAAATAAATTGTATTGATGTGGCTGGAGGAACATTAGACAGTAGTGTTAAGTGCAAATATTCGAATAACGAATTTTAATTTTAATATCGGCACTTCGAAAATTCGCTAATATTTAGAATATTGTGCTATATATTCGTTTTTTAGAATATTCAGCATTTTTTTCCATCTGAAGTCATGATTCCTTCCTGCTTAAGTTGCTTGTGGGCCAAAGACTGATTGGCCCACAAGCAAGAAGCAGGGAGGAATCATGTGTTCAGATAAAAAAGATTACTTATATACGTTAAAACAAATATATAGCACTATATTCTATAGTGCTATATATTCGTTTTTGACCCACGCCTGTATTGAGCACGTAATATTTGCATATTACGCAATTATTACCTTGCCGATTTTCACGTAAAAAAAAGTTGAATATAACGAATATACAAATTTGCGAATATATGACGAATATTCTACAAAATATTTGCGAAATATCACAAATTCGAATATGACCCCTGCCGCTCATCACTATTAGACGGTCACTGGCTAAAAATTTTACTGTAGGCTAGTACAGGCCCCAAAAATTAGGCATTTACCTGACAGAAAAGAACTTGTGATGATGTGGCTGGAGGTACATTAGGCAGACACTGGATAAATTTTTTACTGTAGGCCAGTATAGGCCCCAAAAATTAGGCATTCATCTGACAGAAAAGAACTTGTAATTATGTGGCTGGAGGTACATTAGACGGTCACTGGATACAAATTTTACTGTCGGCCAGTAGAGGCTCCAAAAATAAGGCATTCACCTGACAGAAAAGGTCTTTTATGTAAGACAAGGATCATTCTTTGTTCTGGATGGTGGCGGATATGTGTGGGCTGGCATGAGGGAATTCAATTACACGTGGTCGTCATAGGTGTTGAATTAATCAGAGATCCATGCCTCATTTTAAAAAATGTGAGGTTGTTCACACTGTCGTGAGCTATGCGAGTGCGCTTATCGGTCAAGATCCCCCCTGCACTAAACGTCCTTTCGGACAGGACACTCGACGAGGGGCAAGCCAAGAGTTCCATGGCAAATAGTGCCAGCTCTGGCCAGAGATCAAGCCTGTACACCCAGTAGTCAAGGGGTTCCTCGCTTCTCAGAGCGTCCACATCGGCCGTTAACCCGATATAGTCGGACACCCCTTTCGGTCTAGGCGTTCCCTGAAGGTGGATCCAGAGGGTGGCTGTCGATGGGTTTGCTGAACGAATGATCTCATATCCGAAGTGACCAACACATCTTTTAAACTGCCCTCTTCTTGCAGGCGCGGTAGGATTGGTACCTGCACCTGTTTCGCTGTGGGTGGAAATTCCTCTGCCAGTGCCTGCAACAGCAGAATGCAGCATCTCCCACAGCAAGGCCTGGAAATGCTGCATTCTGACAGACCTCTGTGATGCTGGCAACATGTCCGCCATTTTGTGTTTCCTTGCCCTTTATTCTTTTTATAAAGTGGTCCCTCTTCAAACATTGGAGCATGAAGGCCCCTATTTGCACTAAATTGGAAGCGCTGGAGCTCCCTTGCTCCTGCTCATCGCCCAGGAGAATGTCATCCTTGGTCTACTCCCTCCAGCCACTGACAACACCAGGGATCCCAGAAAAGTTTAAAGTCCCCCTCAAAGCCTGCTCTTCTTGCTCCATGTCCTCCCCCAGCCACCATCATCCTCTGACTCCTCATCAGACTCCTAATGACTTTTTTCAGATGGAGTAGCCCCCCTGGGAATTAATTCAGCAATGCGACTTCTTCATCTTCCAGCTCCTGCTCCTCGACGGCTTGATCAATGACACAACGCAATGCACGCTCCAGAAAGAAGGTGTAAGGTACGATGTCACTGATGGCGCCCTGGCTGCGACTGACCAGATTGGTGATCTCATCAAATGGCCTCAGAAGTCTGCATGCATCACGCATGAGCAGCCACTGGCGCTGTGAAAAGAAACCAAGCTCCCAGAACCTGTCCTGCTGCAGAGTTCATACAGGTAGTCATTAATGGCACATTGCTGCTGGAGCAGCCTATCAAGTATATACAAGGTGGAGTTCCAGCGTGCCGGGCTGTCACAAATCAGACGTCTGATGGCCAGGTGGTGTCGCCGCTGAACGTCAGCAAGGTGAGCCATGGCTGTGTAAGATCTTCAAAAATAGCCAGAGATTTTCCTGGCCTGCCGCACGATGTCCTGGACCCCGGGGTATTTGGCAACGAATTGCTGCACGACTAAGTTCAGGACGTGTGCCATGCACGGCACGTGTGTCATTTTGCCCTGTTTCTGTGCGCTCAGCAGATGTCATTGTCGCACACCACTTTACCAACTGTCAAATTGAGTGGGGTTAGCCACTGATCGGCCTGTGACCGCAGAGCTGAAAGGAGTGCAGGACCTGTGTGGCTCTTGGTTTCTTGGCACAACAGCCGCAGCACAGCATGGCAACATATCACCTGGCACGTCAAATAGATTTTGGGGAGCTTGGGGGGGCAGCGGAAGAGGCGGTAGCAGTGGAAATGGAGGAGTCAGCTGAGGAGGAGGGGGAGGATGGAGTAGGAGGAGGAGAAGGCCTGCATGCAATCCGTGGAGGTAGCACCAAATCCACAGGGGAGCCATGGGTTACATGTTTGACAGCCATCAGAAGGTTCACCCAGTGGGAGTAAAATGTATGTACCTTCCCTGCCTGTGGTTGCTAGACCACGTGTTTGTGGTCAGATGTATCTTGGCACCGACACTGTGTGTCAGAGATACATTCACCTGCCACTGAACGAGGCCATATACCTTAGCTCTGGGTTGCCCTTCTGGGAGAAATATTTCCTTACAGGGACCTTCCATTGCAGTGTACCAATGGCCACAAATTTTCTAAAGGCCTCCGAGTCCACCAGTTTATATGGCAGTAGTTGGTGGGATAGCAGTTCCGACAAGCCAGCCGTCAGCTGTTGGGCAAGAAGGTTATCCGGCGTCATCAACTTTTTGCGTTCGAACATTTGGGCCACGGAGGCCTTTTGCCAGATGAACGTGACGATGGCACAGTGAAAGGTGGAGTTGAGGACAAATGGGAGGAGAGAGGAGAAGAAGAGGCAGGACGTGGAGCGCCAAGAGTGTGTCTTCTGTGGGTTCTGACGGTGATGGGAGGCCAGGTGCCTTCTTAAGGCAGTCGTCCCCAGGTGAGTGTTGGGCTTACCACGACTTATGCATTGACAGCACAGGCTGCAGATGGCAACACTATTGTCAGCAGCTGACACGTTAAAAAAGCCCACACTGCGGAGCCATGTGCTGGCGTCCTGGGAGCGCCAGATGTGACCGTACATGGTGGATGCTTTGCTCCAGATACATTTGCAGTCTGCTTTTAGCCTTCTGTGCCCTGCGAGCTCTGCCTGCTTCTCCTCCTTCTCTTCCCTATCTGCTGCTCCGTCTCTCCCTTTGATCTCCCCTCCTCTTCCTCTCTTGTGGGCACCCACGTGATGTCAATCGACACGTCATCATCGTCACCTTCACCACCACTGACATTTGAGATCTCAGAGTAGGCAGCAACAGCGGGGACCTCCCTCCTTGAGCTGATCTGGGTAATGTCGTCAGACTGCTGGGTGGCGGCCGCTGCTACATCTTCTTCCTCATCCAATGTCAAGAATGGCTGCGCATCGGTAAGGTCTGGGAATGGATGGGAAAAAAATTCCTCTTATTCGAGTGGAGGATCTATTGTGGTGGTGGTGTTGTCTTTGGGGGTGCACATAGCAGAGAGTGAGGAGGGTTTAGATACAGAGGTTTAGGAAGGTGCAGAAACGGAAGGCTGAATGAGCCATTCAACCAACTCTGTTGCGTCCTTTGAAATAATGGCACGCACCTTCTCCAACTTCCCACTTAGGCTCCGGCCTGGTGCACCTGCCCAACCCATACCATCCCTGCAGAACGGCCTGCCTTTTCCTCTCTCTGTCATTTTCAAATGTCCCTATGCCTAAGTCCATAGAGAAGAGCAGTATTTGTGGAAGCAGGTAATTTGCAGGCCTCAATCAATATTTTGTGGAAGCAGGAATATCAATCCCCTTAATCAGTATTTTGTGGAAGCAGGTATATAGCAGGCCTCAATCAATATTTTATGGTAGTAGGTATATCAAACCCCTTAGTTCCTTAGGGACCAGGCTCATTTTCACCTTAAGGACCAGGCCATTTTTTGCAAATCTGACCAGTGTCACTTTATGTGGTGATAACTTTAAAACACTTTGACTTATCCAGGACATTCTGAGATAGTTTTTTCGTCACATATTGTACTTCATGATACTGGTAAAATGGATAAAAAAAATAAATCTTTTTTATTTATAAAAAAAAATACCAAATTTGCCAAACATTTAGAAAAATTTGCAAATTTCCAAGTTTCAATTTCTCTACTTCTATAATACATAGTAATACCTACAAAAATAGTTATTACTTTACATTTCCCATATGTCTACTTCATCTTTGGATCATTTTGGGAATGACATTTTATTTTTTGGGGATGTTACAAGGCTTAGTGGAAGCAGGTATCTCGCAGGCCTCAATCAATATTTGGTGGAAGCAAGTATATCAATCCCCTTAATTAGTATTTTGTGAAAGCAGGTATATCTTAGCCCTCAATCAGTATTTTGTGGAAGCAGGAATATCAATCCCCTTAATCAGTATTTTGTGGAAGCAGGTATATTGTAGGCCTCAATCAATATTTGGTGGAAGCAGGTATATTATTCCCTTTAATCAGTATTTTGTGGAAGCAGGTATATCGTAGCCCTCAATCAGTATTTTGTAGAAGCAGGAATATCAATCCCCTTATTGAGTATTTTGTGGAAGCAGGTATATTGCAGGCCTCAATAAATATTTTGTGGAAGCAGCTATATCAGACCCCTTAATCAGTATTTTGCGGAAGCAGGTATATCGCAGCCCTCAATCAATATTTTGTGGAAGTTGGTATAGCAATCCCCTTAATCAGTATTTTGTGGAAGCAGGTATATTGCAGGCCTCAATCAATATTTTGTGGAAGCAGGTATATTAAACCACTCAATCAGTAATTAGTGGATGCAGGTACATTGGACGCCTCAATTTTATTTATTTTTTGCCACAACAGTTATATCACACCGGCCTGTGTTATTTGGGGTAATAGGTATATCGCAGCCCTCAATCAGTATTTTGTGGAAGAAGGTATATCACACCCCTCAATAATTTTTTTGGGGGCAACAGGTATATCACACCCGTTGCAAATAGTTGTTCCAATAGCGCTTGTCCCTCTATATAGCTGCAGTATCGTAGCAAAACCGCACACAACTGCTGCACCATACAAATGCACTATATACTTTCTATTTTAGAAAGCATATTATAGGTATATCACACCCCTCAATCAGTTTATTTTGGGGCAACAGGTATATCACACCTGTTGCAATTAGTTGTTCCAAGCATTTGTCCCTCTGTATAGCTGCGGTATCGCAGCAGAACCGCACACAACTGCTGCACAATACAAATGCACTATAATAAACTTTCTGTTAGAAAGTATATTATTAGTATATTACACCCCTCAGTATATCACACCTATCGATAGCACACCTATACCAGTCCTTAAAAGGACTTTTGTGGCCCTATTAGCTAGTGTTTGGTGTCCCTAACAGCCTGTCCATGCTCCACAAAGCAACCTCTCCCTACACTGGAAAAACATATAATGTAAAATGGCAGCCAGATCGGGTTCTGTGATAGGGTAGGGGTGTGTCTATGTGCTGAAAGGTCTCAATTGGCTGTCCTGTTCCACCTGATGGATGTGTCATAGGTCAAAGTTCAGCACAATGCAAAATAATATGGCGCCAGTGGACATCGCCATATGTTTGCATGTTTGGCGAATCGTGAGTGCGCAAAGTTAGCCACAAAATTACTGCTAGGCGATTTACAGGGCCTTCTGTAGTCCCTTTACATGGGACAATATTATAGCAGATTTCTTTAAGAAGTAGGCATTCCTTCCCGACAATCTGCTGGCCACTGGTGGAGGAGACCTTTGCATTTACATGTAGCGATGTCCTCCAGAGATGGGGAGGAGCGATCGCCAGTTCCATCGCTCTTCCAGATAACAACTGTTGGGAAATGAGGAATTTTGTGTTTGCACAAACGATCCAATTTAACCGATAAAGGAGCATTTTGCCTATTCATCGGGTAATCAGCGTTACATTTTTACCACCCGATCATCACTAACGAGTGATAGTATGAATGCTCATTAGCAATAATCTATGCAATTCTCAGCCCATGTAAAGGGCTTTTAAGATATCTTATTTCATTGTAATTTACACTGACAATGTTCTTCTAGGTAAAGTTTTCCTTAGCTATGATCACTGGCAACTAGAGTTGAGCGGACACCTGGATGTTCGGGTTCGACGGGTTCAGCCGAAAAATGTCATGGAAAGGGCTAGAGGGCTTCAAATGCCAGCAAAATGTGGTTAAGAGCATGGCAAGTGCTCTGCAAACAAATGTGGATAGGTAAATGACTTGAAATAACATAAAATACGTAAAAATAAAAAATAATAATCTAGATCTAGGAGGATGAGGTCCATATGGAGTAGGAGGTTGAGAAGGCGGTGGATGTGGCGTTGTAGGTGGAAGCGGCGGTGGAGGAGGAGGTAGCCTACACTGCTTTTTGAGTTTAAATTTATTTATATTTTTTTAAATTAGGGTACACCCCAAAACATCGGGAAATATAAACTGTGATAACCCTCTCCAGTTGTGCTAAACACAAGTTCAGACAATACACTAGCTGCAGGGCAGGCCAGCACCTCCAAGGCGTAAAGGGCAAGATCAGGCTATGTGCCCAATTTGGAGACCCATCAGCGTGTGCACACATACTGCCCTACCATGCCGCACGTCACCGTGACATCCACAATCCATTTGGATATCTTCTCTATAAACTTTTCTGAGCCTACCATGTTGATCACAAGTATCGGCGAATCAAGGTTCCACGCCGCTGAGGGAGCATGAGAAAGAGAGACCACATCCAATGGAGGTAAATTTTTTAAATTAAATATGATCAGGCAGAAAAGTGGGACAAATTATTGAATCACAAATGTGGGACAAGTTATTAAAGTTTAAGCATTGAATAAAAGGAGGGGGCGCGCATCAATTAAAGAAGAATTTTTGAAATTTAATACTTTGTCACCTATGCAGAGCAGGGGTTTTGTATATGGCAAAATTGGTAAAATGTCATCTTGTAACAGATGATCTTTTGATATTTAAGTCCCTATCAACTATGCAGAGCAGGGGTTTAATCACGGAAAAAATGGTCAAATGTCACCCAAGAATGTAACAGACAAATTAGTGATTTTCTTTTACCTATCTACTAGGTATAGCAGGGGTATATTACACTCAAAAATTGGGGAATTTTACCGGAAAATGTAACAGACAAATTAGTAAAATGTTTTTACCTGTGTACTAGGTACAGCCAGGGTATATCACACCCAACAATTGGTGAATTTCACCCGAATATGTAACAGACAAATTAGTGAAATGTT
This sequence comes from Bufo bufo, assembly GCF_905171765.1. Taxonomy (NCBI): domain Eukaryota; kingdom Metazoa; phylum Chordata; class Amphibia; order Anura; family Bufonidae; genus Bufo; species Bufo bufo. The sequence continues at coordinate 88,610,192 of NC_053394.1, forward strand.
ACCTGTCTATTAAGTAGAGCAGGGGTATATCAAACCGAAAAATTAGTGAATTTCACCCGAATATGTAACAGACAAATTAATGAATTTTTTTTACATGTCTACTAGGTATAGCAGTGGTATATCACACCCAAAAATAAGTGAATTTTACCCGAATATGTAACAGACAAATTAGTGAAATGTTACCTGTCTACTACGTATAGCAGTGGTATATCACACCCAAAAATTGGTGAATTTCACCCGAAAATGTAACAGACAAATTAGTGTTTTTTTTTTTACCTGTCTACTAGGTATAGCAGTGGTATATCACACCCAAAAATTTGTGAATTTCACCCGAAGATGTAACAGAAAAATTATTGAAATGTTTTTACCTGTCTACTAGGTATAGCAGTGGTATATCACACCAAAAAATTGGTGAATTGCATCCGAATATGTAACAGACAATTTAGTAAAATGTAACCTGTCTACTAGGTAGAACAGGGGTATATCACACCCAAAAATTGGTTAATTTAACCGAATATGTAACAGACAAATTTATGAAATGTTTTACCTGTCTACTAGGTATAGCAGTGGTATATCACCCCCAAAAATTGGTGAATTTCACCCAAAAATGTAACAGACAAATTAGTGAAATGACATAAAATTTAATACGTACAAATTAAAAAAAAATAAACTTGATTTATGAGGTGGAGGTCCATATGGAGTAGGAGTTTGAGGAGGCGGTGGACGTAGCGGTGTAGGTGGAAGCGGCGGTGGAGGAGGACGAGGTAGCCAACACTGGTTTTTGGTTTTAATTTTTTAATTTTTATTTATTTAGAGTACACTCCAAAAGAGTGTGAAATATAAATACAACAATGTGCAATTGCGCTGTAGTATAACAATGGCTGGTTAAGGCCGGTATACATGTCTATTCTGCACAAGGTACAGACAAGTCCTGTGGGATCCATGCCTGGTTCATTTTAATGAACGTGAGCTTGTCCACATTGGCTGTGGACAGGCGGCTGCGCTTGTCTGTATTAACGCCCCCTGTCGTGCTAAACACACGTTCAGACAATACACTGGCTGCAGGGCAGGCCAGCACCTCCAACGCGTAAAGGGCAAGCTCAGGCTATGTGCCCAATTTGGAGACCCAGAAGTGGAAGGGGGCAGACCCGTCATTCAGTACGTGTAGGCGTGTGCACACATACTGCTCCACCCTGTTGGTGAAATGCTGCCTCCTGCTAAGACTTCCATATCAGCTGGTGGTGCTGGTTGTTGTCTTCAGATTAAATATTCTTTCCTATTCTGTCCCTCACAGCAGCAGCATCCTATCCCTACACTAAGCACAGCAGAGTGACGTGCAGCGCTACGTAACTCCAGCTTATATAGATGAATGTGATGGCTTCTAAGGGTGCAGAGTTAAATGCTTGTTGATTGGCTGCTCTGCAGCCTTTCAAAAAGTGCCAATAAATCGCCAAACCCAAACTTTTACTGAAATTTTTGGGTTCAGGTCCGGAGTCCAAAAATCCTAAAGTTTGGTACGAACCCGAACTTTACAGTTCGGGTTCGCTCAACACTACTGGCAGCTTGACCATTGGAATTGAAAATTACTTTAGTTAAGGTCGGTAGCTCTTTTATGGCTTAAATAACAAACATCATATTTATTATATGTATAAATATATATATATATATATATATATATATATATACACATTTCTATCAGAATTTACATATAATTCATATAATATTTAGCCCCACTGGCTATTTTGGGCTACAATAACAGATGTCCTAAACTAAAGCTAGTTGCCCACTAACAAATGTCTGTTAATTATGGGTTCTACAACAGCACTATGCATATGTAAAGCTTCATCATACATTATTTTAAGCACAAAATGATATATTTTTGAAGCTATAATTGAGTAACCATGCACAATAAAGTCTATGAAGGTCAGTAACTTAATAGCTCACTACTAAGAAAACCTTTACTGAGGTTTCTAAAATAAGTTAATAAGAAGCATAAGAAGCATTTCTAGCACCAAATGCTATAGCCAAGAAAATGATGATTACACATAAGTTCTACACGGTACCTCATTAAGCACTAACTGGGCCATCCACTAAAGTGGCAGTAATCTGCCAAGAAATGCAGTAGGTGATGTCATGCAGAGTGGGCAACAGACCTAAAACATACAGATTCCAGAGAAGGAGGGTCACCAGAAGGAGGTACAATTTCAATTATTTTTACTCTCTATGTAGACCCCTGACTGTACCTATATCAGGGCTTCTCAAATAGTGGGGCGCGCCCCCCAGGGGGGGCGTCAGGCTCCGTAAAGGGGGGCTCATTCAGGGCCGGCCTTTGGGGTGTGCGAATTTCTTCTGTATAATGCCGGTAGGCAGGCCGGGCGGCCGGCGCGTCCCTCAGTGATGTCACGTGCCTGCGCCGCCTGCTTTATGAATAAAGCAGGCGGTGCGGACAAGTGACGTCACTGAGGGACGCGCCGGCCGCCCGGCCCGCCTGCCAGCATTATACAGAAGAAATTCGGATATACGGTACTATTAGGAGTGACGGGGGCATGTTTAATAACTTTAAACGGCAGCGACGGGCACACGGAATCTGTGGATGGCACAGTTAAGGGGTGGGGGTCTGTGGATGGCACTGTTATGGGCTGGGGGGGGCACTGTGGATGGCACTGTTATGGGGTGGGGGGTGTGTGGATGGCACATATATAACAGTGCCAGCCACAGATCCCCCTGTAACAGTGCCAGCCACAGATCCCCCTCATAAGTGTCTGTCATCCACAGATCCCCCCATAAGTGTCCATCATCCACAGATCCCCCCATAAGTGTCCGTCATCCACAGATCCCCCCCATAAGTGTCCGTCATCCACAGATCCCCCCCATAAATGTCCGTCATCCACAGATCCCCCATAAGTGTCCGTCATCCACAGATCCCCCATAAGTGTCCGTCATCCACAGATCCCCCATAAGTGTCCGTCATCCACAGATCCCCCCATAAGTGTCCGTCATCCACAGATCCCCCCATAATTGTGTGTCCGATCCACATTTCTTTCTTTTTTTATTCTCTTATATGTTAATAAGGATACAGTGTTATGCAGAGGTGTACTTATAACAATTTTATAGACAAATTATACTATTTACAGTCGCGCGGGGGGCGCAAAATGTTTTCTTCTTCCTAGGGGGGCATGACAGAAAATAATTGAGAAGCACTGACCTATATAGACATATAAACATCATACTTCCATATGGTACACAGACCCTCAAATGAAATGAATAGCACCATGGAGAAAGTATAACAGTACTAAAATATTTCACTTGCCACAATGTGTTGCTAAGTTCTGAATAGTTTCTTTGTTTGTAATACTCCTAATACCTGGATAAAGTCTATATATAAAGTATATGCACTAACTGTCATGTATAGAGAACAATAATTTTTATACAGAAAATAAAAATCTATTTGTGTGTATATATTTTGTTTATGTGGAGAGCTAAAAGAATAATTCATTTTTAATGTGTCAAAAATTCCACAAAGCTTTCATAACTACAAAGTAAAATGGCTTTATCCTTCACTTGTACACTTCATTCATCTATTTTTTATAGCAGCAACTCAAAGTTCTCACTAAAAGTTTAGGACATAAATATAATTTTAGGCAAATAAAATGTAAATTAATAAATGTTTATTACAACCGTCTGTACCTAATAGGGTAGGTAAACATTTTATACTGTATTCATTTACTACTAATTTATTAGGCAGAGGTTGCTGACTACACCTAATTTGGCCATACAATTTCAATAAATGTCAGCCCACTGACCAATGTTGGCAGCCTGATGGCAATAAAGATAAGAGAATGTGTCAAATCTTCAGTTTTCCAGGAAAATAAAGACATTGCATTAAATAAAGCATTAAATGAAAATATATAGTTTGCTTTGATTTCTTGATTACAAACACAAGGTCATGTAATCTCTCAATTTATTAATGGGTTTGTATTTACAGATAAGGGGATAAACATTCCACTATAGAAAGGAGTACACTTTGTTTTGTGATGTATAGACATAACAATTTGCCTCAAGTGCTGCATGCACTCTAGAACTTCAAAGCTGGATGCAGATTTAGGACTGGAGGAATTATGGATCAATAAGGAATTCTACCTTTTTCCTTTACTCTCCTATCTCCTTGATAAACCTGATGATGATTTTTTTTTCAACTACAGTATATGTACAGTACAGACCAAAAGTTTGGACACACCTTCTCATTCAAAGAGTTTTCTTTATTTTCATGACTATGAAGGCATCAAAACTATGAATTAACACATGTGGAATTATATACATAACAAACAAGTGTGAAACAACTGAAAATATGTCCTATTCTAGGTTCTTCAAAGTAGCCACCTTTTGCTTTGATTACTGCTTTGCACACTCTTGGCATTCTCTTGATGAGCTTCAAGAGGTAGTCCCCTGAAATGGTTTTCACTTCACAGGTGTTCCCTGTCAGGTTTAATAAGTGGGATTTCTTGCCTTATAAATGGGGTTGGGATCATCAGTTGCGTTGAGGAGAAGTCAGGTGGATACACAGCTGATAGTCCTACTGAATAGACTGTTAGAATTTGTATTATGGCAAGAAAAAAGCAGCTAAGTAAAGAAAAACGAGTGGCCATCATTACTTTAAGAAATGAAGGTCAGTCAGTCAGCCGAAAAATTGGGAAAACTTTAAAAGTAAGGGCTATTTGACCATGAATGAGAGTGATGGGGTGCTGCGCCAGATGACCTGGCCTCCACAGTCACCGGACCTGAACCCAATCGTGATGGTTTGGGGTGAGCTGGACCGCAGAGTGAAGGCAAAAGGGCCAATAAGTGCTAAGCATCTCTGGGAACTACTTCAAGACTGTTGGAAGACCATTTCAGGGGACTACCTCTTGAAGTTCATCAAGAGAATGCCAAGAGTGTGCAAAGCAGTAATCAAAGCAAAAGGTGGCTACTTTGAAGAACCTAGAATATGACATATTTTCTGTTGTTTCACACTTGTTTGTTATGTATATAATTCCACATGTGTTAATTCATAGTTTTGATGCCTTCATAGTCATGAAAATAAAGAAAACTCTTTGAATGAGAAGGTGTGTCCAAACTTTTGGTCTGTACTTTATATACTATATCATTATGTAAATCTATGAAGAAAAAAAAAAACTTTGTTAAAAATTTGCCTGGTGTCTGTCTACTGCTCAAAGTTCCCTCCTGGTGACCTTTGGGCCACCTCCTCGGTTGCTAAGGGAAGTTTTGCTAAGGTTTATCAGATGGAATAGTAATGTGAAATTGACAATCCAGGGTTATGCCCCTCTATGCTAGTGGCCCATAGCAGCTACTAAGTCTGCCTCTATAGTATGTATGACCTTGTCTCTGGTGGAAAAACCTCCTGAAATATGTCCAGGATTAAAGCAGCAATAATTATCATGGTAAGTCAATACAAGCAGTCTACTTTTTGATACTGAACACATGCCTAATAGGGTATGGCAAAGATCATCCACAGACTCTGACAATGCTAAAAGTTATTTTTAAAAGGGACTTATTGCGTATTTTGTAGTACAGCGTGGGTCATTTATATGGATACACCTTAATAAAATCGGAATGGTTGGTGATATTAACTTCCTGTTTGTGGCACATTAGTATATGTGAGTGGGGAAACTTTTCAAGATGGGTGGTGACCATGGCGGCCATTTTGAAGTTGGCCATTTTTAATCCAACTTTTGTTTTTTCAATAGGAAGAGGGTCATGTGACACATCAAACTTATTGGGAATTTCACACAAAAAACAATTGAAATAAACAAAATTATTGAATCACAAATGTGGGACAAGTTATTAAAGTTTAAGCATTGAATAAAAGGAGGGGGCGCGCATCAATTAAAGAAGAATTTTTGAAATTTAATACTTTGTCACCTATGCAGAGCAGGGGTTTTGTATATGGCAAAATTGGTAAAATGTCATCTTGTAACAGATGATCTTTTGATATTTAAGTCCCTATCAACTATGCAGAGCAGGGGTTTAATCACGGAAAAAATGGTCAAATGTCACCCAAGAATGTAACAGACAAATTAGTGATTTTCTTTTACCTATCTACTAGGTATAGCAGGGGTATATTACACTCAAAAATTGGGGAATTTTACCGGAAAATGTAACAGACAAATTAGTAAAATGTTTTTACCTGTGTACTAGGTACAGCCAGGGTATATCACACCCAACAATTGGTGAATTTCACCCGAATATGTAACAGACAAATTAGTGAAATGTTACCTGTCTATTAAGTAGAGCAGGGGTATATCAAACCGAAAAATTAGTGAATTTCACCCGAATATGTAACAGACAAATTAATGAATTTTTTTTACATGTCTACTAGGTATAGCAGTGGTATATCACACCCAAAAATAAGTGAATTTTACCCGAATATGTAACAGACAAATTAGTGAAATGTTACCTGTCTACTACGTATAGCAGTGGTATATCACACCCAAAAATTGGTGAATTTCACCCGAAAATGTAACAGACAAATTAGTGTTTTTTTTTTTACCTGTCTACTAGGTATAGCAGTGGTATATCACACCCAAAAATTTGTGAATTTCACCCGAAGATGTAACAGAAAAATTATTGAAATGTTTTTACCTGTCTACTAGGTATAGCAGTGGTATATCACACCAAAAAATTGGTGAATTGCATCCGAATATGTAACAGACAATTTAGTAAAATGTAACCTGTCTACTAGGTAGAACAGGGGTATATCACACCCAAAAATTGGTTAATTTAACCGAATATGTAACAGACAAATTTATGAAATGTTTTACCTGTCTACTAGGTATAGCAGTGGTATATCACCCCCAAAAATTGGTGAATTTCACCCAAAAATGTAACAGACAAATTAGTGAAATGACATAAAATTTAATACGTACAAATTAAAAAAAAATAAACTTGATTTATGAGGTGGAGGTCCATATGGAGTAGGAGTTTGAGGAGGCGGTGGACGTAGCGGTGTAGGTGGAAGCGGCGGTGGAGGAGGACGAGGTAGCCAACACTGGTTTTTGGTTTTAATTTTTTAATTTTTATTTATTTAGAGTACACTCCAAAAGAGTGTGAAATATAAATACAACAATGTGCAATTGCGCTGTAGTATAACAATGGCTGGTTAAGGCCGGTATACATGTCTATTCTGCACAAGGTACAGACAAGTCCTGTGGGATCCATGCCTGGTTCATTTTAATGAACGTGAGCTTGTCCACATTGGCTGTGGACAGGCGGCTGCGCTTGTCTGTATTAACGCCCCCTGTCGTGCTAAACACACGTTCAGACAATACACTGGCTGCAGGGCAGGCCAGCACCTCCAACGCGTAAAGGGCAAGCTCAGGCTATGTGCCCAATTTGGAGACCCAGAAGTGGAAGGGGGCAGACCCGTCATTCAGTACGTGTAGGCGTGTGCACACATACTGCTCCACCCTGTTGGTGAAATGCTGCCTCCTGCTAAGACTTCCATATCAGCTGGTGGTGCTGGTTGTTGTCTTCAGATTAAATATTCTTTCCTATTCTGTCCCTCACAGCAGCAGCATCCTATCCCTACACTAAGCACAGCAGAGTGACGTGCAGCGCTACGTAACTCCAGCTTATATAGATGAATGTGATGGCTTCTAAGGGTGCAGAGTTAAATGCTTGTTGATTGGCTGCTCTGCAGCCTTTCAAAAAGTGCCAATAAATCGCCAAACCCAAACTTTTACTGAAATTTTTGGGTTCAGGTCCGGAGTCCAAAAATCCTAAAGTTTGGTACGAACCCGAACTTTACAGTTCGGGTTCGCTCAACACTACTGGCAGCTTGACCATTGGAATTGAAAATTACTTTAGTTAAGGTCGGTAGCTCTTTTATGGCTTAAATAACAAACATCATATTTATTATATGTATAAATATATATATATATATATATATATATATATATATATATATATATACACATTTCTATCAGAATTTACATATAATTCATATAATATTTAGCCCCACTGGCTATTTTGGGCTACAATAACAGATGTCCTAAACTAAAGCTAGTTGCCCACTAACAAATGTCTGTTAATTATGGGTTCTACAACAGCACTATGCATATGTAAAGCTTCATCATACATTATTTTAAGCACAAAATGATATATTTTTGAAGCTATAATTGAGTAACCATGCACAATAAAGTCTATGAAGGTCAGTAACTTAATAGCTCACTACTAAGAAAACCTTTACTGAGGTTTCTAAAATAAGTTAATAAGAAGCATAAGAAGCATTTCTAGCACCAAATGCTATAGCCAAGAAAATGATGATTACACATAAGTTCTACACGGTACCTCATTAAGCACTAACTGGGCCATCCACTAAAGTGGCAGTAATCTGCCAAGAAATGCAGTAGGTGATGTCATGCAGAGTGGGCAACAGACCTAAAACATACAGATTCCAGAGAAGGAGGGTCACCAGAAGGAGGTACAATTTCAATTATTTTTACTCTCTATGTAGACCCCTGACTGTACCTATATCAGGGCTTCTCAAATAGTGGGGCGCGCCCCCCAGGGGGGGCGTCAGGCTCCGTAAAGGGGGGCTCATTCAGGGCCGGCCTTTGGGGTGTGCGAATTTCTTCTGTATAATGCCGGTAGGCAGGCCGGGCGGCCGGCGCGTCCCTCAGTGATGTCACGTGCCTGCGCCGCCTGCTTTATGAATAAAGCAGGCGGTGCGGACAAGTGACGTCACTGAGGGACGCGCCGGCCGCCCGGCCCGCCTGCCAGCATTATACAGAAGAAATTCGGATATACGGTACTATTAGGAGTGACGGGGGCATGTTTAATAACTTTAAACGGCAGCGACGGGCACACGGAATCTGTGGATGGCACAGTTAAGGGGTGGGGGTCTGTGGATGGCACTGTTATGGGCTGGGGGGGGCACTGTGGATGGCACTGTTATGGGGTGGGGGGTGTGTGGATGGCACATATATAACAGTGCCAGCCACAGATCCCCCTGTAACAGTGCCAGCCACAGATCCCCCTCATAAGTGTCTGTCATCCACAGATCCCCCCATAAGTGTCCATCATCCACAGATCCCCCCATAAGTGTCCGTCATCCACAGATCCCCCCCATAAGTGTCCGTCATCCACAGATCCCCCCCATAAATGTCCGTCATCCACAGATCCCCCATAAGTGTCCGTCATCCACAGATCCCCCATAAGTGTCCGTCATCCACAGATCCCCCATAAGTGTCCGTCATCCACAGATCCCCCCATAAGTGTCCGTCATCCACAGATCCCCCCATAATTGTGTGTCCGATCCACATTTCTTTCTTTTTTTATTCTCTTATATGTTAATAAGGATACAGTGTTATGCAGAGGTGTACTTATAACAATTTTATAGACAAATTATACTATTTACAGTCGCGCGGGGGGCGCAAAATGTTTTCTTCTTCCTAGGGGGGCATGACAGAAAATAATTGAGAAGCACTGACCTATATAGACATATAAACATCATACTTCCATATGGTACACAGACCCTCAAATGAAATGAATAGCACCATGGAGAAAGTATAACAGTACTAAAATATTTCACTTGCCACAATGTGTTGCTAAGTTCTGAATAGTTTCTTTGTTTGTAATACTCCTAATACCTGGATAAAGTCTATATATAAAGTATATGCACTAACTGTCATGTATAGAGAACAATAATTTTTATACAGAAAATAAAAATCTATTTGTGTGTATATATTTTGTTTATGTGGAGAGCTAAAAGAATAATTCATTTTTAATGTGTCAAAAATTCCACAAAGCTTTCATAACTACAAAGTAAAATGGCTTTATCCTTCACTTGTACACTTCATTCATCTATTTTTTATAGCAGCAACTCAAAGTTCTCACTAAAAGTTTAGGACATAAATATAATTTTAGGCAAATAAAATGTAAATTAATAAATGTTTATTACAACCGTCTGTACCTAATAGGGTAGGTAAACATTTTATACTGTATTCATTTACTACTAATTTATTAGGCAGAGGTTGCTGACTACACCTAATTTGGCCATACAATTTCAATAAATGTCAGCCCACTGACCAATGTTGGCAGCCTGATGGCAATAAAGATAAGAGAATGTGTCAAATCTTCAGTTTTCCAGGAAAATAAAGACATTGCATTAAATAAAGCATTAAATGAAAATATATAGTTTGCTTTGATTTCTTGATTACAAACACAAGGTCATGTAATCTCTCAATTTATTAATGGGTTTGTATTTACAGATAAGGGGATAAACATTCCACTATAGAAAGGAGTACACTTTGTTTTGTGATGTATAGACATAACAATTTGCCTCAAGTGCTGCATGCACTCTAGAACTTCAAAGCTGGATGCAGATTTAGGACTGGAGGAATTATGGATCAATAAGGAATTCTACCTTTTTCCTTTACTCTCCTATCTCCTTGATAAACCTGATGATGATTTTTTTTTCAACTACAGTATATGTACAGTACAGACCAAAAGTTTGGACACACCTTCTCATTCAAAGAGTTTTCTTTATTTTCATGACTATGAAGGCATCAAAACTATGAATTAACACATGTGGAATTATATACATAACAAACAAGTGTGAAACAACTGAAAATATGTCCTATTCTAGGTTCTTCAAAGTAGCCACCTTTTGCTTTGATTACTGCTTTGCACACTCTTGGCATTCTCTTGATGAGCTTCAAGAGGTAGTCCCCTGAAATGGTTTTCACTTCACAGGTGTTCCCTGTCAGGTTTAATAAGTGGGATTTCTTGCCTTATAAATGGGGTTGGGATCATCAGTTGCGTTGAGGAGAAGTCAGGTGGATACACAGCTGATAGTCCTACTGAATAGACTGTTAGAATTTGTATTATGGCAAGAAAAAAGCAGCTAAGTAAAGAAAAACGAGTGGCCATCATTACTTTAAGAAATGAAGGTCAGTCAGTCAGCCGAAAAATTGGGAAAACTTTAAAAGTAAGGGCTATTTGACCATGAATGAGAGTGATGGGGTGCTGCGCCAGATGACCTGGCCTCCACAGTCACCGGACCTGAACCCAATCGTGATGGTTTGGGGTGAGCTGGACCGCAGAGTGAAGGCAAAAGGGCCAATAAGTGCTAAGCATCTCTGGGAACTACTTCAAGACTGTTGGAAGACCATTTCAGGGGACTACCTCTTGAAGTTCATCAAGAGAATGCCAAGAGTGTGCAAAGCAGTAATCAAAGCAAAAGGTGGCTACTTTGAAGAACCTAGAATATGACATATTTTCTGTTGTTTCACACTTGTTTGTTATGTATATAATTCCACATGTGTTAATTCATAGTTTTGATGCCTTCATAGTCATGAAAATAAAGAAAACTCTTTGAATGAGAAGGTGTGTCCAAACTTTTGGTCTGTACTTTATATACTATATCATTATGTAAATCTATGAAGAAAAAAAAAAACTTTGTTAAAAATTTGCCTGGTGTCTGTCTACTGCTCAAAGTTCCCTCCTGGTGACCTTTGGGCCACCTCCTCGGTTGCTAAGGGAAGTTTTGCTAAGGTTTATCAGATGGAATAGTAATGTGAAATTGACAATCCAGGGTTATGCCCCTCTATGCTAGTGGCCCATAGCAGCTACTAAGTCTGCCCTATAGTATGTATGACCTTGTCTCTGGTGGAAAAACCTCCTGAAATATGTCCAGGATTAAAGCAGCAATAATTATCATGGTAAGTCAATACAAGCAGTCTACTTTTTGATACTGAACACATGCCTAATAGGGTATGGCAAAGATCATCCACAGACTCTGACAATGCTAAAAGTTATTTTTAAAAGGGACTTATTGCGTATTTTGTAGTACAGCGTGGGTCATTTATATGGATACACCTTAATAAAATCGGAATGGTTGGTGATATTAACTTCCTGTTTGTGGCACATTAGTATATGTGAGTGGGGAAACTTTTCAAGATGGGTGGTGACCATGGCGGCCATTTTGAAGTTGGCCATTTTTAATCCAACTTTTGTTTTTTCAATAGGAAGAGGGTCATGTGACACATCAAACTTATTGGGAATTTCACACAAAAAACAATGGTGTGCTTGGTTTTAACGTAACTTTATTCTTTCATGAAATATTTACAAGTTTCTCTTTGTCTACAGCCATTGACATGTCGCCGAGGTTAACACGTGAGGAGCGGATAGAAATTGTGTTGATGTCTGGTGAACGCAGTAACCGGGTCATTGCAGCAGATTTCAATGCAAGACACCCTACGAGACCACTCATCTCCCATGCTACAGTTAGCAAACTGCTTGCTAAGTTTCGTGAAACTGGTTCAGTGTTGGATTTGCCAAAATGTGGACGCATGAAATCTGTCTCTAATGAAGAAACATCAGTGGCTGTCCTAGCTTCATTCAGCAAGAGCCCACAGCATAGCACTCGCCGCATGTCACTGGAGAGTGGCATTAGTCGAACATCCCTTCGGCGGATATTAGCTACTCACAAATGGCACCCTTACAAACTCCAGCTACTGCAGCATCTCAACGAGGATAACCCAGATCGGCGCACTGAATTTGCAGAATGGGCAAAACAAAAATTGGAACAGCGCCCTCAGTTTACGCCGAAGATTTTGTTCAGTGATGAGGCAAACTTTTATGTGAATGGTGAAGTTAACAAACAAAACCACCGCTATTAGTCTGACACTAACCCACATTGGATAGATCCCTCCAAGACTGTTGGAACAAAAAAATTGATGGTATGGTGTGGTATATGGGGTACAAAGATAGTGGGGCCATTCTTCATCAATGAAAACCTCAAGGCCACTGGATATGCGAAATTGCTACATGATGATGTTTCCCTCTTTATGCACTGAAGCTGGCACGTTCCCTGAGTTTTTCCAGCAAGATGGTGCACCACCACATTATGGGTGTCAGGTCCGAGCATTCCTAGATAAACAGTTTCCTGGAAAGTGGATTGGTCGTCGTGGGCCAGTTGAATGGCCCCCAAGGTCTCCCGATCTGACCCCCTTAGACTTTTATCCTTGGGGTCATCTGAAGGCAATTGTCTATGCTGTGAAGATACGAGATGTGCAGCACCTGAAACTACCGATACTGGAAGCCTGTGCTAGCATTTCTCCTGCGGTGTTGCTATCAGTGTGTGAATAGTGGGGGAAGAGGGTTGCATTGACAATCCAACACAATGGGCAGCACATTGAACACATTTTATAACTGGTCAGAAACTTGTAAATAATGAAAGAATAAAGTTACGTTAAAACCATTATTATTAACACCATTGTTTTTATTCCCAATAAGTTTCATGTGTCACATGACCCTCTTCCTATTGAAAAAACAAAAGTTGGATTCAAAATGGCCGACTTCAAAATGGCCGCCATGGTCACCACCCATCTTGAAAAGTTTCCCCCCTCACATATACTAATGTGCCACAAACAGGAAGTTAATATCACCAACCATTCCCATTTTATTAAGATGTATCCATATAAATGGCTCACCCTGTAGATTCTGCATGACTATGAAAATCAGCGATATTATATTAATACATTTTTATTTTACGTATCAGTTATAAATACTCCCAGAGATCAAATAATTTACTTTTCTTTTAATGTTATGCTCATGTTATAATATCATTTGTTGTACGGTGTACAGTGGTATTTTTCTGTCTACACATAGCAATTCTTCCAGAGTCAAATAGTTTGTGGCACAGATTGCGCCACTTACGATAAATAAAACAATTGAAGATTAAGAACAGAGATCCTAGATGTGCTGACTGGTGATAATAAAAAAGTCACTGAAACAAATGAAAGTTCTTATTGTGTTCGCATTGATAAAATTAATGCCTGTAGAGACCTGCAAGTGTAGAGCTTTCTATTCCAGGCTTTGTTTTCTTTCTGAATAAACTTTTTGATGATTCCTACTTGGTGCGTACAAGGCAATTGCCTTTATAAGCCTGGTAGACATAAAAGGCACTTTAGAAGAATACATTCAAAAACTGGTGGGTATCCAGGAACTGCGGGAAACATCATTGCAATTATAATTTCTGTGGATATCATTAAACTAAGACAACCAACTAGAAATTATTTAACTGCCTTACATGTTTTAACTGGTATGTTAAACAAGAGACTTTGTGATTGCTTTAGTGTTTTTATACCTAAAACAATTTTAACAAGTTGTCTGAGTTTGATAAAAACTTTCTTATAATATAAATTTTCCCCTATGAATGCTGATTTAAGCTTTTGCTGATGGTTCTCATCTGCTGTGCTTGGTGAACAGGAGTGCCGGTGCCTTCTCAAACATCTGAAATCAAGAGAGCCCCTGGGGTTGGACCCCTCCTCTCACACACACACACACACACACACAGATAATGATGACCTGTCCAGAGTCTCGGAAAACCCTTTAACTAAAATGGTATAGGAAAGTCTATTAAAGCTTGGGAACTTATTACAGAAATGAACAGGATCTAAAAGAACAGAAAAAGTAAAGAAAAATGACAGTTACACACTGCAGTCAAGGCAGAGTTTTATTAAGCACCATTCATGGATGTCCAATCCATAATGCCAATTAGTGTTGATCACGAATATTCAGAATTTCAAATTTTTATCGCGAATATAGGTACTTCGAAAATTCGCAAATATTTCGAATATAGTGATATATATATTCGTAATTTCGAATATTCGATTATTATTATTTTTTTAGATTCGATTTTTTTTTTTTAAATCACTACACATGATCCCTCCCTGCTTCTAGCTTGTGGGCCAATAAGAAGGCTGCAATATACTTGACTTTAGGAGTAGTGTTGTTTGCAAATTTTGCTCTATATTCTTTTTTTTTTAAATATTCGCTATATTGCTATATATTCTTGTTTTAGCAATATAGCGAATATTCGAAAAAAAACGAATATAGAGCAATTTAGCTAATATAGTGCTATAATCTTTTTTTTATAGTTGTAATTTTTTTCCAATCTGAACTTCAGATGAGAAAAAAATTACAACTATTAGACAAAGAAGATTATAGCACTATATTAGCTAAATTGCTCTATATTCGTTTTTTTCGAATATTCGCTATATTGCTATATATTCTTGTTTTAGAATATTACAAATATTCAAAAAAACTAAGTTATAGCAATTTAGCGAATAAAAAAAACGAATACAGAGCAATTTAGCTAATATAGTGCTATAATATTCTTTGTCTAAAAGTCGAAAAATTCGCAATAAAAATTCGAAAATTCGAAAATTTGCATACGAAAATTCGCATATTACACGATCATTACCTGCCGCTCATCACTAATGCCAATATCCATACAAGAATATTCCAACATCCTATAAAATGTATTGTGGGTTTTCCAAACTCACAGAAATAATATCAGCATTCTCAGTTTTAGTTTGCTATCCTGTGCCAATCTGGCTTCAAACTTAACAAAAAAAAAATTGTACCACAATACTTTACACCAAAGAATAGATGTCAAACACATGCCAACTGAGGAGAACAGACTTAATAGGGACCTTTGCCTTATAATGGCTATGTCAAGTAATAATTTCAAGGACATTTTTGTACAAGGGAAAAGAACCAGGGCTCAATGGAGCCTCCACGTATATTTCTTTGCTGTCAGCTCTAAACCTTTAAAATGATAAAATACTGAATTATTATTTAAATCATGAGGATATATACACAAACTCCATGTGACCTTTTAAATTGGTGATGTGTTATCCACCAGGACACTGTATCATTTACAAAGTCCAGGATCTGAAACATAAACCAGAGTAAAATGCAATTTTCTGACGTTCTGGTTGCATTACAATTTCATGTCTTGAAATTGGTTGGTCACTGGAAAGCTTATTTTAGATAATGGTAATTAAAATGTCAGAGAACAGCAACTTCTCAGAAAATGATAGCTAACATTTTAAATGAATAATTAATGCAATATAACACACCATATAACACAGTGTGCACTACATAGTCAAGGTGAATCTACATTAATGTACTCTACTGTTTATCACCATAAGTGCAATTCACAGGATACACAACATCAAACAGAATGAAAAATGGGGACTACAGGGACATATAATACATCCAATCTAGACCCTTATGGACAGATATAGTTCAGTCCCACAGACATATACATAATCTTTTCACATACATAAAAAAAATTCTGTAACACCGGATATTCTCAACATTGCCAGGCTGCACCCTCGGGATGCTTTTCTCCAGACCAGTCCACCTTGCTTTGGCATCTTGTTAACAGATGCTTGTTCCTATTATACTTGTAACTATGGATGCTATCTCAGACCAAGCTTGCAGAAAGTCAAAACCCCTTTCAGTCAAAGACACTAACAGGTGAAGAACCACGGAAGAAAACAGATGCAAGACTGGCTGGATTCAATTTGTCTTCTCTCTTGGGAAGGTGGTCAGGTAAAGATGGAGAACTACAATGACTTTGACATTGCTAATCTCCCATCATTTTTTATCCTGAATACAGTCGACAACTCAAACTCTTGTTTGAGTCAGAAAGAAATGTGTTACTCTATTCTGAGACAAAAACTTCTTGTTGCATACTGTAATTTATGTTATCCTGAAAGTCCTGCTTAGTTCCACAGGGACTAGAAGTGCACTGCCTGGTAGTTGTCAGGTCAAAGTTTCTGACATTTGTTCATGTTCCCTAAAACTCTGCAACATTGTTGTATCTCATTGTAGCACTTACTCCTTGAGTCCTTTGTTTTACTATTGGTCTATGTGTAGGAATTTTAGAGGAGATTTATCAAAACTGGTGTAAAGGAAAACTGACTAATTTGCCAAAGGAGCTCTGAAAAATGAAAGGTAGAATCTGATTGGCTGCTATGGGCAACTAAGCCAGTTTGCCTTTACACCAGTGTTGATAAATCTCCCCCTTTGTTTATAGTCGTTTCAAAAATGGCAATATAGGTCTGTGATGAAATACAAAAAGTGGCATATGGCTGATAATCAAATACAAAATGTAAATCAACATAATAAATCACCATATAACGCTTTAGAACTGGACAGATATGTTGCTGTTCAAGAAATGTTTCAAAGTAGTGACAAATAGGGGTGTAATTAAAAGCTCAACGGCCCTGCTACAAAGGTTTAGGTTGGACAGCTACTCCTGCCACACAGCTGCAGCCTATCCGGGTTCCATGTTTGAGCTTGATCCTCCCTTCTGGAATCTGCTCATCTGGCAGGAGCGCAAGGCATTATAATGATTTATAATGCTGTATGCCTCTGCATGACCTTACTGTTACTCACATACAACTGTCACTATGATTCTGTCGCAATGAGATCATGCAGAGGCATACAGCATTATAAATCAGTATAATGCTGTGTGCTTCTGCAAAATGAGTCCAAAACAGAGGATCACGCTCAGACTTGGAGAGTGTCTTCCGCACAGCACACACTCGTGTGAAAGAGCCCTAACAGCATCGCTGAGTCTCTTAAAGAAGCTCTCCAGGATTTTTCTTTTTTGTCTATATGGTGCATGATAGGTCATTATTAAAGAATAGTATAGAGACTCTTGTGTATGCTTTGTGTATATATGCTTGATTTGGAATTTGTGGGTTGTCAGCCATCTTGATTCCTTCTTTCCCCTCAGATATGGATTTCCTAATGAATCCTAAATTTCCCATCATGCCTGGCTTTGCAGAGACAAAGGAGGTGGAGTTTTACCACACTGCATTGTTCTGAGTAAGGGCCGTGTAAGGGCAATGAGTAACAGACCAGTGACACTAACATGTGTCCATGTTTTCCTATATGATGCAGCTTTAGCTTATTTTCCCTCACCTTCCTCCCCCCTGCCATCTCTTACATGGGGAAGGCAGGGAGACAAGTGTAATGCTATATCTTATAGAACTGCACTGGAGAGGGGAGGGGCCTGAGAGCTGTTAGGAGGGATTTGATTGGTAATACTGTCATCCAGGAGCTCATAGGAAGTCAGCCACACGGGAGTGACCGAGTTCCTGTTTACACATTAGAGGAAGCTCTGGGCTGCATGTAATACTTGAGGTCACATGACCAGGTTCCCATAATAAAAAGGTTCAAAATGTATGAATGCAACAGAATCAGGGTGTAATTAAACTGATAGAAGATTGGTTGTGAGTTATCAATATACGTAAAAGAAAAGAAAAACTGATTGCTTTTTTAAGTGACCTATTAAGAATACTTGTTTTAATATTTGTATCTTAAAGCGCACCTCTGTTATAAAAATATTCTAAACATCATAATTTTTTATGGTATCGAGCTTCTTCTCAAGTAAGCATAGTAGGCATCTCAGATATGATAACACAAGTATGCTATATATGGAACTGTGAAGATATGAGTTTACTTTTAAACAAACTGGTGCTGTCACCCCATCAATGTATGACCTTGACCTTTAGAAGATTACATTTGTGAAATAAAATAGCATATACTGCAAGACAAGTTAATAGCTATACCATAAATACATACTCATTGAAGGTGACATTAAGGCACTCTCATTTTGCTTTCATAGAAGGAAATGCATTACATAATAACCATATTTCTCCTAGCTATAGAACAGGAAACTTTTGAAACATTCTCTGATGACATTTCCAATACATTCTAGAATAGTTTTTTTTTAAACGGTTACGCAAGTTTTACAGCTGTGGAAATGTCAAACTCTAGTAGGAATAATAGTGCTTTACAAGGCCAAAAAATAAAACATAAGAATTCTACATTTTGCCTACTATATATATATATATATATATATATATATATATATACCGTATATATATATATATATATATATATATATACACATAAATAAATGGATCCTAAAGGGGTCTTCTCATGAAGAACATTTATGATCTATCAACAACATAGGTTATAAACCTATCTAGGGTCCAAATTCTGAGACCTCCAGCAATCTTGAGAACATCTTCTGTGTTAAAGACAGTAGTGTTGAGCACGAATATTCGAAAAGCTAATTTTTATTTCGAATATCACCACTTCGGGAATTCGCAAATATTTAGAATATAGTGCTATATATTTGTTATATTAAATATTTGTCATTTTTTCCATTTAGACAAATGACTCCCTGCTTCCTGCTTGTGGGCCAATAAGTTATTGGCCCACAAGCAATAGTGCTATATATTCGTATTTTAGAATATTCGTCATTTTTTTCAATCTGAAGTGAACACTGAACACTGTTCACTTCAGATGGAAAAAAATGCAGAATATTCTAAAATACGAATATATAGCACTAAATTGAATATAGTGCTATATATTCGTTTGACTCATTGGCCCACAAGCAAGAAGCACTGAATCATGTGTTCAGATGGAAAAAATTACGAATATTCTAAAAATGAATATATAGCACTATATTCTATAGTGCTATATATTCGTTTTTGACCCACACATTTATTGATCGCGTAATATTCGCATATTACGCAATCATTACCTTGCCGATTTTCAATAAAAAAAAAGAATGTAGAATATAACGAATATATGAATTAGCCAATATTCAACGAATATTCTACAAAAAATTCGCAAAATATCATGAATTCGAATATGACCCCTGCCGCTCATCACTATTGGGCAGTTTCCAATATTTGTGAAACAAAAAGGGATCCGCTCACCTCTATCTCCTTCAGGATAGGTGCTCCAATCCAAAATTTGAGTCACCCCTCAAAGGTTTTCGGATAAATATGTAAAAAGAATGGATTGGTCACTCTTATATGGAAATATAGGATGTTTTATTTGTTGTATACATTAAAATAGATAAAAATGAATAAATAAAAATACATATAATATTCTTTACATAAAAAAATATATTATCTACATAAAAAACTTTTGTGAGTATATTCAATGCACTATCCTGTATCTGTTCTCTACTTGGCTATCAAATATTACTGAGATAGTAACAGCCCCAGGATAAGTACTGACGGTGTCAAATATCTCTCTCTGCTTCCAACCAGACTGGTTCAATCTTGGATGTGTTGTGAGCAGATTAAATTAGAGGGATGAATTGGCACAACCAGTATCCATCTGATGTATTTGACACAAAATCAATTGATAAAATAACACAACATCCGATGTTTAAAATATGATACAACCATACGGTGGGTCGAAACGTCTTCTTTTGTCTTGTAAATATGTCCAAAGTCTGTATTTAACACAGAAAAATTTCCGACTTTTGTAGATAAATAGTGGGGTATATTAACTCTCTACTACTATTTTTCCCAGCAGCTTAACATATGGCCAAAGTGACCAGTGCAATTCATTTGTGTCCCAAACAGACGATATCAGAAGAAGCACTTTGGCCGCCACAAACTGATAATATGTTGCATCCAGCTATTATGATTGTGGCCGCAAATGCAGACTGATACTTCAGTGGAGAAAGCGATTCATTCAGTTGTTATTTTTAAAAGGTAATTTTGGTTGTGATACCCACTTGTTTATGGGCTTACCTTTATTTGCACCGTCGAGTGAGTCAGGACTTAATTTCGAGCTCTTGATTTCCAATATTGATGACTAGTGTTGAGCGAATCGAAGTATGGACTTCGATCCGAATTTCAGGAAAAGTCTGATTCTCCATACTAAACTCCATTTGCGTGTAAAGAGGCGGATGCAGCCATCTTGATTGCAGAAGTGTGCGTCGCCGTGTCCAAGACTTTGTGCGGTGTCTTCAAGGAAGATGGCCTCTCCGCGATCAAATGGATACGGTGAATTTATATATATATATTTTTTACTGGATTAGCCCCTAAAAGGCCTTAATTTTCATCTCAGATGCCATGATCAGCGATGAAGGTGGTATCTGAGGGGTTCAATGACAATTCCCCTTCACTGTGTCCTTTACATATAAAAGGAATGCTCTTTGTGACAAAATAATTCATCACAAATCGATTTTCCTTCAGAATTTTGGCCAAGTAGCTAAATCAAATTTTTTATAACTTCGCTCATCTTTATTGATGACCTGTTTATGACCTTACTCAACATTCCCCATATGTCTATGTTATGTTGGAATCACTTTGTAAATGTAATTTAAATTTTTTTTTTGGACAAAGACTTCAATTTCCAAAGCCCACTTTTTAAAGGACCAATTCAGTAATGGAGTCACTTCGTTGGGCTTACATAATAGAGACCACTGATAAATTAGCCCATTTTGGAAAGTAAACCCTTCCAATTAGTCAAAATTGATTTTGCAATTTTTTTTAAAAACGTATTAAAGGAAAATAGAGGTGAAATATCAAAATTTTCCATTTTAATAAATTTTCCCAGTAACACTTCAAACAAACTCCAATATTGATTAGGCTGGGTTCACATCACAGTTTCATTTTCCATTCTACAGATCCGTCAAAAGAACAGAAAAAAAACAAAAAACAAAACAGGATCCTTTAAAAAAAAAATATTCTATGTATCAGTTATGCACATTTGGCATCCATTTGAGCCATTTAAATCTGGGATCTGTTTTTTTAGATGGATCTTTGTCTACAAAATGGATCTCAATAATCATGTTCTGGAAATAGAGTAAAAAAAAAAAACTGCAATCTATATATATAAAGAAGGATGTATATATGTATGTATGTATGTTCCGCTATCACTCAAAAACGCAACCATGGATTTCTACAAAACTTGGAATACACATCCGTTGCTACCTAGAAAGAAATCTTGTGGGTTCACAGCTCTCTAGCACATACCGTTCCTGAGATATTCCCCAAAAATGCAAATATGGCACATCACATCACGTACATTAGCCAATAGAAGCCTACAGGTCTTTCTCTTCATATCCCAACTGCCATACACACTGGCACATATCGCTTTATCAGCCAATAGACGCTCGCAGTCCCTTAGTCTCCACATACACACAGTTTTACACCAGGTTTCCATAACAACCCAGCCATTTTTGCTCACTGCTGCAGGTCAGTGAAAGAAGTCAGTATAAAGAAGGATGGATATACTGTATGTATGTATGTATATATGTATGCATGTATGTTCTGCGATCACTCAAAAACGCAACCATGGATTTCAACGAAACTTGGTGTACACATCCCGTTGCATAACAACCCAGCCATTTTTCTTCACTGCTGCAGGTCAGTTTTAAAGGGGCAGGGAGCTGTGGATGACATTGTTAAAGGAGCGGAGCGCTGTGGAGGTGACAGTTAAGGGGGCAGGTAGGGTGGCCATTTAGGCCACCCTCAAAATACAGATTTAAAAAACCCGCTCCTAGGTCCATCTTAGCCACGCCCCATTACTGTTTGCCCACGTCCCCTCCCACTCTGCAGCTGACAGGGTTTGAAAAATTGAAGGTAAAAATCTACTTCTTTTAGCTGCAGGGGTGGGAGAGACGGTGACGTTCTTCCTGCAGCTCACTCTCAGACAGCACAGTGCTGCTGTCTGAGAGTGAGCTGTTCAAAAGGACATCTGCGTTAGATATTACAAAAAAAATGCATTAGCCAATAGAAGCCTGGTCACATGACCCTTATCAGCCAATAGAAGCTCGCAGGCCCTTAGTCTCCACATACACAGTTTTGCACCAGGTTTCCATAACAACCCAGTCCTTTTTCTTCACTGCTATAGGTAAGCTTTAAAGGGGCAGGGTTCTGTGGATGACACAGTTAAGGGAGTGGAGTGCTATGGAGGTCACAATTCATAGAAACATAGAATGTGTCGGCAGATAAGAACCATTTGGCCCATCTAGTCTGCCCAATATACTGAATACCTGGCCCTATCTTATATGAAGGATGGCCTTATGCCTATCCAATGCATGCTTAAACTCCTTCACTGTATTTGCAGTTACCACTTCTGCAGGAAGGCTATTCCATGCATCCACTTTACTCTCTTAGTAAAGTAATACTTCCTGATATTACTTTTAAACCTTTGCCCCTCTAATTTAAAACTATGTCCTCTTGTAGCAGTTTTTCTTCTTTTAAATATTCTCTCCTCTTTTACCTTGTTGATTCCCTTTATGTATTTAAAAGTTTCTATCATATCCACTCTGTCTCGTCTTTCTTCCAAGCTATACATGTTAAGGTCCTTTAATCTTCCCTGGTAAGTTTTATCCTGCAATCCATGTACTAGTTTAGTAGCTCTTCTCTGAACTCTTTCCAAAGTATCAAAATCCTTCTGGAGATATGGTCTCCAGTACTGCGCACAATATTCCAAATGAGGTCTCACTAGTGCTCTGTAGAGAGGCATGAGCACCTCCCTCTTTCTACTGGTAATGCCTCTCCCTATACACCCAAGCATTCTGCTAGCATTTCCTGCTGCTCTATGATATTGTTTGCCTACCTTCAAGTCTTCTGAAATAATGACCCCTAAATCCCTTTCCTCAGATACTGAGGTTAGGACTGTTTCACTGATTTTATATTCTGCTCTTGGGTTTTTACTCCCCAGGTGCATTATCTTGCACTTATTAACATTAAATTTTAGTTGACAGATTTTTGACCATTCCTCTAGTTTTCCTAAATCCTTTTCCATTTGGTGTATCCCTCCAGGAACATCAACCCTGTTACAAATCTTTGTGTCATCAGCAAAAAGACACACTTTACCATCGAGGCCTTCTGCAATTTCACTGATAAAGATATTAAACAATATGGGTCCCAGAACAGATCCCGGAGGTACCCCACTGGTAACAAGACCATGGTCTGAATATACTCCATTGACTACAACCCTCTGTTGTCTGTCCCTCAGCCACTGCCTAATCCATTCAACAATATGGGAGTCCAAGCCCAAATACTCTAATTTATTGATAAGCCTTTTATGTGGGACAGTATAAAAAGCCTTACTAAAGTCTAGATAAGCGATGTCTACTGCACCTCCATCATCTATTATTTTAGTCACCCAATCCAAAAAATCAATAAGATTAGTTTGACATGATCTCCCTGAAGTAAACCCATGCTGTTTTTCATCTTTCAATCCATGGGATTTTAGATGTTCCACAATCCTGGTACGGTCTATTCATTGGCGGCTAAAATAGCGGTTACACGTGTGAGAACATGGGGCAAGGAACTCTGGGAAGGCGGGATGACCCATAATGCCATGCATGCAGCCAATCATCAGCCAGCCCGGTGATGTCACAGCCCTATAAATACGGCGGCCATCTTAGATTCTGCCATTCATCATCGTACTTTGTTCAGGGACAGACGTTTATGCAGGCGCTAGTGAGAGTGAAAGAAAACTTAATTGTGAAAAAAATGTGTTTTATAAGTGCACGATAAAGATAGGGAGGAATCATTTCACATCATCTAAGTGCAGGGACAGACGTTTTAGGCGCTAGGGAGAGTGATGAAGAAAACATCATTGTGAAAAACAAAGTGGTTTATTAGTGCACGATAAGGATAGGAAGGAATCATTTAACAGCATCTTAGTGCAGGGACAGAGGTTGCAGGGGCTAGGGAGAGTCATAAAGAAAACATCATTGGGAAAAAAAATATATGATTTATAAGTGCAGGGAAAGATTATTTGGGGATCCAAATAGCCATTATACAGCTCTGTCATTCCAGCAATTTGTTGTAAGGGTGCAAGTGTTATGTTGAAAAGTCTTTAGTGGCTTATATCTGTGGAAATAGAGAAATTTATACTGTGTTTACTTCTGCAGCTATATATGGTGAAAGCGTTTAGTGCCTTATTATAGTACAGTACAAGAAAAATAGATGCTGTTCACATTTGTTGTTATTTTCTCTAAAAACATCTATTGTCAGTTCAGTACAATACAAGAAAAATAGACACTGTTCACATTTGGTGTTATTTGCACTATAAGCGTTTCTTGTCATATTTCTAGAGAAAAAGAGAAAAATAGACGCAGTTCACATTTGGTGTTATGTGCTCTAAAAACATTTATTGTCAGTTCAGTACAATACGAGAACAATAGACGCTGTTCACATTTAGTGTTATTTGCGCTAAAAGTGTTTTTATCATTTTTCCATAGAAAAAGAGAAAAATACACGCCGTTCAGATTTGCTGTTATTTGCGCCGAAATAATTTAGTAGCCAATTTCAGCACAAAAATAACAATATATTTGTCGCTTTTAGGTGTTTTTTTATTTACGTTTCATTTGTTTAGTTCAGCTACAAGTATGTCAGGCAGAAAATGCAAATGTGATCGCACACTACATCCAGCACTCTGCCCTCCATGCTGGACGAGACATTGGTTTATATTTTGGCCAAAGCATAGTAAGCCACTCACCGCGTCAAGGTTGTCTCATGAGTGGTCCCTAACTCTTGTTCCTACCTGTTCATGGGCCATGACAGCCACATAAAATCCAGGGAATGCAGGTCAGCATGCAAGCCAAGTACACTTTGCTTGTAACCCCGTCCGGTGCCATTACAGCTTTCATCGGATCCAGGGATGCAAGTACCAACATGCATGCTGAACCCACCATATACTTCTCCTGGAGCCAGATGGCTAATGGTAGGTTCTATACAAGCAGACTCAGTTTTATACTGACTTTAAAACCAGCCTCAAGGACAGATTAACTGGTCAGGTGTGCAATGACTCCAAGGAGATCGCCACGCCTCCAATATATACTACAAAGAAAAAAATAAGGGGTTGAGTCAGCACAACCTGCCTGTAGGTGCACATCACTATGGCGAAATACATATACAAACGGAAAATGCAAATGTGATCGCACACTACATCCAGCACTCTGCCCTCCATGCTGGACGAGACATTGGTTTATATTTTGGCCAAAGCATAGTAAGCCACTCACCGCGTCAAGGTTGTCTCATGAGTGGTCCCTAACTCTTGTTCCTACCTGTTCATGGGCCATGACAGCCACATAAAATCCAGGGAATGCAGGTCAGCATGCAAGCCAAGTACACTTTGCTTGTAACCCCGTCCGGTGCCATTACAGCTTTCATCGGATCCAGGGATGCAAGTACCAACATGCATGCTGAACCCACCATATACTTCTCCTGGAGCCAGATGGCTAATGGTAGGTTCTATACAAGCAGACTCAGTTTTATACTGACTTTAAAACCAGCCTCAAGGACAGATTAACTGGTCAGGTGTGCAATGACTCCAAGGAGATCGCCACGCCTCCAATATATACTACAAAGAAAAAAATAAGGGGTTGAGTCAGCACAACCTGCCTGTAGGTGCACATCACTATGGCGAAATACATATACAAACGGAAAATGCAAATGTGATCGCACACTACATCCAGCACTCTGCCCTCCATGCTGGACGAGACATTGGTTTATATTTTGGCCAAAGCATAGTAAGCCACTCACCGCGTCAAGGTTGTCTCATGAGTGGTCCCTAACTCTTGTTCCTACCTGTTCATGGGCCATGACAGCCACATAAAATCCAGGGAATGCAGGTCAGCATGCAAGCCAAGTACACTTTGCTTGTAAC
The DNA here is from genome assembly GCF_905171765.1 of Bufo bufo. NCBI lineage: Eukaryota > Metazoa > Chordata > Amphibia > Anura > Bufonidae > Bufo > Bufo bufo. The sequence continues at coordinate 88,636,508 of NC_053394.1, forward strand.
CCCGTCCGGTGCCATTACAGCTTTCATCGGATCCAGGGATGCAAGTACCAACATGCATGCTGAACCCACCATATACTTCTCCTGGAGCCAGATGGCTAATGGTAGGTTCTATACAAGCAGACTCAGTTTTATACTGACTTTAAAACCAGCCTCAAGGACAGATTAACTGGTCAGGTGTGCAATGACTCCAAGGAGATCGCCACGCCTCCAATATATACTACAAAGAAAAAAATAAGGGGTTGAGTCAGCACAACCTGCCTGTAGGTGCACATCACTATGGCGAAATACATATACAAACGGAAAATGCAAATGTGATCGCACACTACATCCAGCACTCTGCCCTCCATGCTGGACGAGACATTGGTTTATATTTTGGCCAAAGCATAGTAAGCCACTCACCGCGTCAAGGTTGTCTCATGAGTGGTCCCTAACTCTTGTTCCTACCTGTTCATGGGCCATGACAGCCACATAAAATCCAGGGAATGCAGGTCAGCATGCAAGCCAAGTACACTTTGCTTGTAACCCCGTCCGGTGCCATTACAGCTTTCATCGGATCCAGGGATGCAAGTACCAACATGCATGCTGAACCCACCATATACTTCTCCTGGAGCCAGATGGCTAATGGTAGGTTCTATACAAGCAGACTCAGTTTTATACTGACTTTAAAACCAGCCTCAAGGACAGATTAACTGGTCAGGTGTGCAATGACTCCAAGGAGATCGCCACGCCTCCAATATATACTACAAAGAAAAAAATAAGGGGTTGAGTCAGCACAACCTGCCTGTAGGTGCACATCACTATGGCGAAATACATATACAAACGGAAAATGCAAATGTGATCGCACACTACATCCAGCACTCTGCCCTCCATGCTGGACGAGACATTGGTTTATATTTTGGCCAAAGCATAGTAAGCCACTCACCGCGTCAAGGTTGTCTCATGAGTGGTCCCTAACTCTTGTTCCTACCTGTTCATGGGCCATGACAGCCACATAAAATCCAGGGAATGCAGGTCAGCATGCAAGCCAAGTACACTTTGCTTGTAACCCCGTCCGGTGCCATTACAGCTTTCATCGGATCCAGGGATGCAAGTACCAACATGCATGCTGAACCCACCATATACTTCTCCTGGAGCCAGATGGCTAATGGTAGGTTCTATACAAGCAGACTCAGTTTTATACTGACTTTAAAACCAGCCTCAAGGACAGATTAACTGGTCAGGTGTGCAATGACGCCAAGGAGATCGCCACGCCTCCAATATATACTACAAAGAAAAAAATAAGGGGTTGAGTCAGCACAACCTGCCTGTAGGTGCACATCACTATGGCGAAATACATATACAAACGGAAAATGCAAATGTGATCGCACACTACATCCAGCACTCTGCCCTCCATGCTGGACGAGACATTGGTTTATATTTTGGCCAAAGCATAGTAAGCCACTCACCGCGTCAAGGTTGTCTCATGAGTGGTCCCTAACTCTTGTTCCTACCTGTTCATGGGCCATGACAGCCACATAAAATCCAGGGAATGCAGGTCAGCATGCAAGCCAAGTACACTTTGCTTGTAACCCCGTCCGGTGCCATTACAGCTTTCATCGGATCCAGGGATGCAAGTACCAACATGCATGCTGAACCCACCATATACTTCTCCTGGAGCCAGATGGCTAATGGTAGGTTCTATACAAGCAGACTCAGTTTTATACTGACTTTAAAACCAGCCTCAAGGACAGATTAACTGGTCAGGTGTGCAATGACTCCAAGGAGATCGCCACGCCTCCAATATATACTACAAAGAAAAAAATAAGGGGTTGAGTCAGCACAACCTGCCTGTAGGTGCACATCACTATGGCGAAATACATATACAAACGGAAAATGCAAATGTGATCGCACACTACATCCAGCACTCTGCCCTCCATGCTGGACGAGACATTGGTTTATATTTTGGCCAAAGCATAGTAAGCCACTCACCGCGTCAAGGTTGTCTCATGAGTGGTCCCTAACTCTTGTTCCTACCTGTTCATGGGCCATGACAGCCACATAAAATCCAGGCAGGCAGACAAGTGCCAGGCCATGCACAGAGGAGTGGCAGAGGCATTAATCTTTCTGGCGCAAGCGGAGGTCGCAGCAGAGTAAGGTGTCGTGGCAGCAGTAGTCGCAGCGAGAAGCCTGAGCTCCCGGTGTCATCTAGCGGTCGTATCTTGACCAGCAACCCAGCGGTTCTTGATTGGTTAAGTTGGTCATCCATGTCATCCCAAGTGACATCAGACACCGCCATCGAACAGTTGGTGGGTTCGTCAGACACAACCCTTAGTTGGCATGGCCCGGGTGCAGGCCCTGTGGCCTCACATGTCCTCAACCTGCCTCTGTCCTTTTCTGTTCCCTCACTGCTAGAAGTATATGCTGTAGGCTCAGCTTCACTTTTCAGTGAGGAACAGCTACTAAAAGACATTTATCAGCTACTGCCCAGCCAAGATCTGAAGGAGACATTCACTGCTTCCTCCGCTAGGCGGGCAAGTAGTGATGAGGAGAGTGGCATGGGAGCTTGTGCTGCGAGTGGTCAGTGGTCCTGACCCAGAGGCCGTTGAGGAGGACATAAGTGATGTGCAGACACTAATCGATGATGATGAGAAGAGGGTGTCAGCTTGCCCGTGAGGCAGCAGCGAAGCCAGCAAGGTGGTAGCATGGCTGGGAGTCAGCAGGGTTGCAGCAGTGGGAGGTCGGAGCCAAACGTGCCCGGGGTAGACCGCCTGCTTCGCAGCAGCCTACCTCTCCGGGAAGTAGTGGTGCTGGAGTTCACAGAGGCAGCAGCGGTAGCAATCAGTCAGTGCGGACTGTTGGTGGGAAAATTACCTATTCGGCGGTGTGGCAGTTTTTTTTCAAAGCGCCAGAGGAGATGAACGTGACCATATGTCGCATTTGTGGGCAGAAGGTGAAGCAAGGCCAGGGTGCCAATGTTGGCACAATGGCCAATGCGTCAACATATGAAGCATCACCATACAGTGGCCTGCTAAAACCGTTGCTCTGATGTGGTGGTCCACCCTGCTGCAGCAACTGCTACATCATCCAGTTGCACGCACCCAGTTTCAGCCAGTCAAGGCTTCCCCACCAAGTGGTGGACTCTGCACCTTTCATAGAACTGATGACTTGTGCCGAGCCGAGGTGGAGAGTCCCAAGCCGTCATTTCTGTGCCAAACAGGCAGTACCAGCCCTGCACACACATGTAGAACAGAAGTTGGGCCAGTCCTTGAGCCTGTCGGTGTCTGCCAAAGTGCATGGCAGCGCTGACGTGTGGAGCTGTAACTATGGTCAGGGACAATACATGTCTTTTATAGCCCACTGGGTGAATGTGGTTCCTGTACAGCCACACCAGCATCTTGGACAGGTGACGCCTCCACATTGTCACACCGTTGGTTTTGCGACAATGTCAGCCTTTGCCTTCTCAACCTCCACCATGTCTGCAGCCTCCACTGCAGGGACAAGTCACAGTGCCCCTCCAGCATACCACATGTGCAGGGCTCGGCAGTGTCATGCTGTTCTGCACCTGGTTTGCCTTGGCGAACTGAGTCAGGCAGGGGAGGTACTGTTAAAATCCTCAGTGTCCACAAGCCTAAATGGCAACATTTCCAGGGCCAACAATTTGGAAAGGTGCGCATTTAGTGCTATGGCCTGTGGGTGGGTGGCTGGGTATTTGCGCTATCGTTCTAAGGCCTGGCGTATGGACATCTAAACGCTGCACTGGCACACAGAAGTGGATGTGCTCGCTGATGGTGGTTGTGAAGGTCCAGGTGCAGGGCAGGAGCCGTCCAGGCCTGCGTCTTGGACATGGGATTGGCCAGCACGTAACATAGGGGAAGAGGAGGCATTGGTGTGACCCGCAGACACTGATTGTGGACCCAGTCGTTCGGCCCACCTATTAGGGTGCTTTGATGCCATGTGGCGGATCATGCTGGTGGTGGTGAGGTTGCTAGTGTTCACGCCCCTGCTCATTTTGGTACGACACAGGTTGCAAATGACTATTCTTTTATCGTCCGCACTTTCCTCAAAAAGCGCCAGACTGTGGAACACCTAGCCCTTGGCAAGGATATTGCCGCAAGGGGGTGCTCCGCTGAACAGTTTGAGGCCTGTTTGGTGTGGCCCGCCTTCTCCCTTTTGCCACCCCACTACCTCTTCCAGCCTGTTGCGGTGCTGCGGATCCCTCCCCCTAGGTACTGCTGTCCTCGCTCGGCTTGCCACCTTCCCAGGTTGGGGCAGTGATTTCGTCGTCCACCACCTCCTCTTCCACTTCCTCACTCTGGTCATCCTCCTGACTTGTTGACCTAACAGCAACCTCACTTATTCACAAATGTGTCTCATCCTCATCATCAACCTCTTGAGACACTAATTGCCATTGACTTATTGGCAACTGTGTCTCATCATCATCATCCACATCGTGAAACACTAATTGCTGTTCCCCACCGTCATCTTCTTGTGACTGTGGATGCTCAAGAGTTTGGGCATTGGTGCACACGATCTTCTCATGTGCCTCTTCAAGCGGACTTGGCGAGAGGGCCAAAACAAGGAATGGCGATGAAAAGCGTTTCTCGGAATATCCAAGTGTGGGATCACTTGTTTGGCAAGACTCTTCATGGTGGGAGGAAGGAGGATCAGGGTAAGGATTCTGTTGACCAGACTCTTGGCTACTGAGACTGTACTTTGTGGAAGACAGGGTGGTGCTTAACTGACTGGAAGCATTATCTACTGCAATCCGACTGACCACCTGGTTGCACTAGTCTGACTTTGAGAGTGGTGTCCTGCACCGCCCTGCAAACTGGGACATGAAGCTAGGTTTCGTGGATGAGTGTGTTTCTTGTGCTCTTGCAGCAGGCAATGTTTCAATGCGCCAAGGGCCACCGGCTCTGCGTGCACCATCAGCATCATGACCACTTTCCCATCCCTTACTGCTCGTCTTCTGCATATTAAATGGTATATATGATTGCAAGTATGTCACACGTACACTAGCGCAGGTTTTGTAAGTGTATGCTCAAATAAATTAAACTGAATGTCACTGATATTTAGGATGTGCAAACGTTATACAGGAGATGTAGCGCAGGTAATGTAACTGTGACCAGCGGCTAGTAAAAAATTACAGGGAATGTCAACGCTATTTGGGATGTGCACACAGGATATGTAGCGCAGGTAATGTTGCTGCTGTCACCAGCGGCTAATAAAAAATTACAGGGAATATCACTGATATTTATATATGCGCAAACGTTAAACAGGAGATGTAGTGCATGTAGTGTCGCTGCTGTCACCAGCGGCTAATAAAAATTACAGGGAACGTCACAGCAATTTTGGATGCGCAAACGTTATACAGGAGATGTAGCAAAGGTAATGTAACTGTCCGCAGCGGACACCGTCTCCGGAAAAAGTACACTGGATGTCACAGATATTTTTAGTATGCGCACAGGTTAAACAGGATATGTAGCGCAGATAATGTTGCTGTATCTAGCGGCCAAACAATTGTAAGCTACAGTCAGGTCCATAAATATTGGGACATCGAGACAATTCTAAAATTTTTGGCTCTATACACCACCACAATGGATTTGAAATGAAACAAACCCATCAGAGAGATAGCAAAAACATTAGGCGTGGCCAAAACAACTGTTTGGAACATTCTTAAAAAGAAGGAACGCACAGGTGAGCTCAGCAACACTAAAAGACCCGGAAGACCACGGAAAACAACTGTGATGGATGACCGGGCATGTGTGGCTGCCAATGGAACCGGTCTCTTGTATTTATTGATGATGTGACTGCTGACAAAGGCAGCAGGATGAATTCTGAAGCATTACGGGCAATATTATCTGCTCATATTCAGCCAAATGCTTCAGAACTCATTGGACGGTGCTTCACAGTGCAGATGGACAATGACCCAAAGCATACTGCAAAAGCAACCAAAGAGTTTTTTTAAGGGAAAGAAGTGGAATGTTATGCAATGGCCAAGTCAATCACCTGACCTGAATCCGATTGAGCATGCATTTCACTTGCAGAAGACAAAACTGAAGGGAAAATGCCCCTAGAACAAGCAGGAACTGAAGACAGTTGCAGTAGAGGCCTGGCAGAGCATCACCAGGGATGAAACCCAGTGTCTGGTGATGTCTATGCATTCCAGACTTCAGGCTGTAATTAACTGCAAAGGATTTGCAACCAAGTATTAAAAAGTGAAAGTTTGATTTATGATTATTATTCTGTCCCATTTCTTTTGGTCCCTAAACAAGTGGGAGGCACATATGCAAACTGTTGTAATTCCTAAACCGTTTACCTGATTTGGATGTAAATACCCTCAAATTAAAGCTGACAGTCTGCAGGTAAAGCACATCTTGTTTGTTTCATTTCAAATCCATTGTGGTAGTGTATAAAGCCAAAAATGTTAGAATTGTGTTGATGTCCCAATATTTATGGACCTGACTGTATTTACAGCAGGTTGCACTAAAAATATATATTGCTGCGAGACACAACAATAGTCCTTAAAATTACTGTTGCAGTATTTACTGTTGAAAGTGTATAGGGACGTATTTCAGTTAAAAAAGAAAAATATATACCCACTGCACTGTTGCAGTAATTTCTGGTGAAAGAGCATAAGGCCGTATTTCAGTAATACAAGAAAAATATATACCCACTAAACTGTTGCAGCTATTTCTGTTGAAAGCGTATAGGGCAGTATTTCAGTAAAAAAAAAGAGAAATATATACCCACTGCACTGTTGCAGTTATTTCTCTGTGAAAGCGTATAGTGGCCTTATATCAGTAATACAAGAAAAATATATACCAACTACACTGTTGCAGTTATTTCTGGCGAAAGCGTATAGTGGCCTTATATCAGTAATACAAGAAAAATATATACCCACTACACTGTTGCCAGTTGCCAGTTCAGTACAATAAGAGAAAAATATATGCAGTTCACATTTTGGTGTTATTTGCGCTAAAAGCATTTATTGCCATATGTAAGAAACAAAAGCGAAAAATATATACAGTTAACTTTTCCTGTTATTTACGCTAAAATCATTTATTGGCCTTTTTCAGTCGAATATGAGAAATATATACGCAAATCATGTTTGTTTTTATTTCCGCTATAATAATTTAGTGGCCTATTTTAGTCCAAAACGAGAAATATATAGGCAGTTCACGTTTACTTGTATTTGTGCTAAAAGTGGTTAGTGGTCTATTTCTTTCCAAAAAGAGAAATATATTCTGGGCTTTTAGGGATGTTTTAATTTGCTTTTAATTATTTTAGTTCAGCTAAAAGTATGTCAGACAGAGAAGTGCCAGGACATGCACAGAGGAGTGGTAGAGGCATAAATGCTTCTGGCGCAGGCAGAGGTTGCAGCAGATTAAGGGGCCGTGGCAGCAGGAGTCGCAGCGAGAGGCCTGAGCTCCCGGTGTCATTTACTGGTCGTGTCTTTACCAGCAACCCATCGGTTATTGATTGGGTAACTCAGTCATCCAATTCATCCCAAGTGACATCGGACACCAGCCAACAGTCGGTGTGTTCGTCAGACACAACCCTTAGTTGGCATGGCCCGGGATCGGGCCCTGTGCCCCCACCTGTCCTCAAACTGCCTTTGTCCTTTGCTGTTCCCTCAGCCACAGAAGTGCTATCTGCTGTGGGATCAGCAATACTATTCAGCGAGGACGAGCTACTCGAGGACAGTCAGCAGCAAATGCCCAGCCAATATTTGGAGGAGACATCCGCCGCTTCCTCCGCTAGGCGGGCAAGTAGTGATGAGGAGAGTGGCGTGGGAGGTGGTGTTGCGAGCGGTCAGGCCCAGAGAGCGTTGAGGAGGACACCAGTGACTTGCAGACACTACTCGATGATGAAGCCGATCACACTTGGGAGCCAGGTGAAGAAGGGGCTTCATCATCATCGGGAGAAGAGGGTGGCAGCTTGACCACGAGGCAGCGGGTGAGCCAGCAACATGGTATTATGGCTGGGAGTCAGCAGGGTGGCAGCAGTGGGAGGTAGGCAGCCAAACGGGCCCGGGGTACCACCCGCTTCGCAACAGCCTAGCTGCCGGGAAAGAAGTGGTGCATGGGTTCACGCAAGCAGTGGCACTAGCAGTCAGTCAGTGCGGAGTGTTGGGGGGAAAATCAGCTACACGGCGGTGTGGCAGTTTTTTGTCAAGACTCCGGAGAAGGTGAACATGGCCATATGTCGAATCTGTGGGCAGAAGGTGAGGCGTGGCCAGGGGGCCAATGTTGGCACGACTGCCCTGCAGCATATGCAGCGACACCATAAAGTGGCCTGGACCAATAGAACACTGTATTTCGCAAATTTCCTCCTCTAACTAAAGCTCCTGCGTAAGGAAGAGCACTAATAGTGAAGTACTGTAAAAGCTCCCCAGACGTGCTTTCAGCTGTTATACTCACAGGGGCAGGTGGGAATTAGGAGCATCACACCAGTATATTCAACTGAAATTTCTCTGGTTTCCTTTTTTCTTCTGTAGTCCACTAGAGCATAAAAACTCCAATAGTGCAACACCGCTATTCACTTTTATATAAAAACTTTTTAATATACTCACAAAATTATATTGAAAAATAAGCCCTGAGGCAGGAGTATTGAGCTGGGAGTTGTTTTATCTGCATATTTGTCCATCTACTTTTGTGAGTATATTGAAAAGCTTTTATATAAAAGTGAATAGCGGTGTTGCACTATTGGAGTTTTTATGCTCTAGTGGACTACAGAAGAAAAAAGGAAACTGGAGAAATTTCTGTTGAATATACTGGTGTGATGTGTCTAATTCCCACCTGCCCCTGTGAGTATAACAGCTGAAAGCGCGTGTGAGAGCTTTTACAGTACTTCACTATTAGTGTGCTTCTTTCCGCAGGAGCTGTAGTGGGTGGAGGAAATTTGGGAAATACGGTGTTCTATCAGTACTTGTACAGCTGGATGATTCAAGATAAAGAGGATTAATTAGTGGAAAGTCGAGGTTCTGAAAAAACGCATACTGACACTGTGAATTTAACCCACTTCACTTCTGGGACCTGCAGCGGTAAAACCATTGGGATTATGTATTGGAACTTTTTATTACTACTGTGATAAAGTGGCCTGGGGCAATCGTGGCTCTGATGTGGTGGTCCAGCCTGCCGCAGCCACCGCTGCATCACCTAGTGGCACGCACCCCATTGCAGGCAGTCAGGGCTCCACCTGCTCAACAGAAGGGAGCTGTCTGTCTGTCCCATCGTCTGCTGGTCCTGAAGCTCCTGCTCCTCCTTCTTCTACTCCTCGTCAGTCATTCCGCCAGCAATCATTCACTGAAGCGATTGCCAAGAGACAGCAGTATGCATGCACGCATCCAACGGTGCAGAAGCTGAACATGCTCCTGGCCAAGTTGCTGGTGCTGCAGTCTCTCCCTTTCCAAGTGGTGGACTCTGCACCTTTCATAGAACTGATGTCTTGTGCTGAGCCGAGGTGGAGAGTCCAAAGCCGTCATTTCTTTTCACAAAAGGCAGTACAAGCCCTGCACACATATGTAGAACAGAAGGTGGGCCAGTCCTTGAGCCTGTCTGTGTCTGCCAAAGTGCACGGCAGCGCCGATGTGTGGAGTTGTAACTACGGTCAGGGACATATACATGTACTTTACGGCCCACTGGGTGAATGTGGTTCCTGCACAGCCACACCTGCAACTTGGCCAGGTGACGCCGCTTCCGCCTCCACTTGTTACATCATTTGCCCTGCGATAATGTCCACCTCTTCCTCCTCATCCTCCACCATGTTCTCAGCCTCCACTGCAGGGACAAGTCACAGTGCCCTTCCAGCATTCCACATGTGCAGGGCATGGCGGTGTCATGCAGTTCTGCACCTGGTTTGCCTAGGCGAACGGAGTCACACAGGGGAGGAACTGCTCTGTGTCCTTCAGAAAGAAATCGACTGCTGACTTTCTCTGCGACAACTGAAAATCGGAACCATGGTGACCGACAATGGGAAGAACATGTTGTCGGCAATGCGTCAAGGAAGGCTGAGACATGCGCCCTGCATGGCACATGTGTTCAATCTGGTTGTCAAGCGGTTCCTGAAGTCTTCCACCCATCTGCAAGACATCCTAAAAATGGCCAGGAAACTTTGCATGCCCTTCAGCCACTCATACACAGCAAAGCACACCCTCCTTGAGCTGCAGCAGCAGAGCAGCACCCCCCAACATAGGCTGATATGCAATGTTTCCACCTGTTGGAATTCCACTCTCCATATGTTGGACCGACTGTACGAACAGAGAAAGGCCATCAACGATTTCTTGATGATCCAAGCAGATAGGAGTACTCCCCTTTGTAACTTCGATGTCATCTAGTGGCAGCTCATGCGTGACACCTGCCGTTTGCTCAGGCCCTTTCAGGAGGTCACGTTATTTGTCAGTCGCCAGGACTACGGGATGAACACAGTCATTCCACTGCTTCATGACCTGGAACAGATGTAGGTGAATATGGCTTGTCAGGGGAATGGAGATGTGGCGCCTAGATCTCACGGGCCACGTAAGCCCTGTGGGGGCTTAACTGGAAGAGGAGGAGGAGGGGGAGGAGGACATTGGAGCACAGGCAATATGTAGCCAATTAAGTGTTTTTTCTACTCCCGTGACAGGAGAGTAGGAGTAGGAGCAGCCGGAGGAGCAAGAGGGCGATGAGGAAGACGAGACAGAGGACCCAGACACACCGTAGCAGTATGCAGTGGAGATGGATGCAGGGAATCCCTCAGAGTCACCTGCACAAATGGCTCGCTGCATGCTCACTTGCTTGCGTAGCAACAGCAGAATTGTCAATATTCGGCAGAGGGATGACTTCTGGCTCTCCACCATGTTGGACCCTCGCTACCGTTCCAAAATGGAGGCCTTTTTTACACCCACTGAGAGGGAGGACAAACTGAAGTACTACAGAGACATCCTATGTAGTCAGTTGGCCTCTGCCTATCTGTGCCATCGTCCATCCTCTCGCAGGTCTGACTGGGGGGGGGGGGGGGGCCTCTGTGCTCACATGCTCACATTCCAATGCCATGGCTGCTGGAGAGGGGTGAGGTGGCAGGAACAGTAGTAGTTCCATCAGCAGCAGCCTGAGTCTAAAGTCCATGATGAACAGCTTTCTTCACCCACATAGTGAAGAAACTACTCACCAGCAGCAGCAGGTAGACCTGGAGCAGGACCTGAACCAGCAGGTGGTGGCATACTTAGACAGCACCCTGCCACCCCACATTGAGGATCCGCTGGATTACTGGGCAGCCAAACTGGATTTGTGGCCGCAACTGGCAGAGTTTGCCCTGGAAAAGCTGTCCTGCCCGGCCAGTAGTGTGGCATCAGAGCGGGTGTTTAGTGCGGCAGGGGCCATAGTTACCCCAAAAAGAAATCGCCTGTCCACCCAAATTGTGGAGAGTCTTACTTTTGTCAAGATGAATCAGGCATGGATCAACAAGGATTTCCACCCACCAATGCCTGATGTAGCAGATTAGATCATCCATCTCCACACCATGTCACCATGCCACTCTGTGTCCTCCTTATGCTTCAATCTCCACACTATGTCACCATGCCACTCTGTGGTATCATGCTGCTGCTGTTGCTGCCATCTCCAAACTATGTCACCTTGACACTCTGTGGTATCATGCTGCTGCTGTTGCTGCCATCTCCACACTATGTCACCATGCCCCTTTGTGGTATCATGCTTCTGCTGTTGCTGCCCTCTCCACACGATGTCACCTTGCCACTCTGTGGTATCATGCTGCTGCTGTTGCAGCCATCTCAGCACTATGTCACCATGCCACTCATTTTTATCATCATGCTGCTGCTGCTTAAAAGAGAGACTGATCACCCACAATCTAATTTAGGTTTTGGAACCGACAAACCCAACTTGCTTTTGAGGGCTGCATTAATCTGCAGGTTACCGTCGTACAGCTATACAGATACAGATGTAGCAGGGTTAACACGCAAACCCTTAACTCAAATTTCTTAACTCATCGTGTTATCTTGAAACAAAAGCCATTGCAAAGCAATTGAAAGTGTTTGCTTAACGCATTTAGTTTAGATAACACGTAGCATAAAGCATGTGTGTTAACCTTACTACATCTGTAACTTTCCATCTGCATCTTTCTCAACAATCTGTGCCCTCAGTCTTTTATTCAGACTCTGTCATTGTGCCACTATGTAGCCTCCTCATGCTGCCATCTCCACACTATGTCACCTTGCCACTCTGTGGTATCATGCTGCTGCTGCTGCTGCTGCTGCTTGAAGGTCTTGGACTGATCGCCCGCTCCACGATCTAATTTAGGTTTTGGAACCGACAAACCTCGCTTTCTTTTGAGGGCTGCATTACTATGCAGGTTACCGTCGTACCGCTATACATATAACTTTACATCTGCATCTTTGTCAACAATCTGTGCCCCCAGTCTTTTATCCAGACTCTGTCATTGTGCCACTCTGTGGCCTCCTCATGCTGCCGCCACTTACAGGCTCTGTCATTGTGCCACTCTGTGGCCTCCTCATGCCGTCGCCAACTCCATAATCTGTCATTGAGCCACTCTGTAGCCTCCTGATGCTGTCGCCAACTCCAGACTCTTTCATTGTGTCACTCTGTGTCCTTCTCATACTGATGCAAACTACACACTCTGTCATTGTGCCACTCTGTGGCCTCCTCATGCTGCCACAACCTCCAGAATCTCTGTCATTGAGCCAGTCTGTAGCCTCCTGATGCTGTCACCAACTCCAGACTCTGTCATTGTGCCACTTTGTGGCCTTCTCATACTGCTGCGAACATAACACTGTGTCATTGTGCCACTCTGTGGCCTCCTCATGCAGCCGCCACCTCCAGACTCTGTCATTTTGCCACTCTGTAGCCTTCTTGATGCTAACATGGACCTGTAAGAATGAGTTAATACTTGAGTTATTTGGTCAGTTTTGACCACGTGACTGCCCAAATATGTGAGCAGTGATTCTAATAGCGACGCCTGTCATCTGCATGTCATCCTCAATGACAGTATTATTTCACTAACCCAGCACACTCCCTATGCATATTACTGCAAGGCACAGTGTTCTACATGCATATAAAGGCTCTCTACAGCCCGGAAATAGCAATTTTTTAACTCGATTTGCCACAAATAAATTCGGATCGAAACAAATATTTTCAAAAAATTTGGCGAACCAGCCGAATCAAATTTTTTAGAAATTCGCTCATCTCTAATCGCAATGCTTGAGCCTATCTAGTGTTTGGCCGAGAATGCTTGATCAACACTAGTCATCATTCCACTGCTTCATGTCCTGGAACAGATGGTGGCAACAATGGCTGGTCAGGGGACAGGAGACGTGGCGCCTCGATCTCACGGCCACATGAGCCCTATGGGAGCTGAACTGGAGGAGGGGGAGGAGGACATTGGAGCACAGGCAATGGGTAGCCAAATGGGTGTTTTTTCTACTCAGCTGACAGGACAGGAGGAGCAGCCAGAAGAGCTACAGGATGATGAGGAAGACGAGACAGAGGACCCAGACACACAGTGGCAGTATGCAGTGGAGATGGAGATAGGGAGTCCCTCTGAGTCACTTGCTCAAATGACCCGCTGCATGCTCACTTGCTTGCGTAGTGACAGCCGAATTGTCACCATTCGGCAGAGGGATGACTTCTGGCTCTCCACCTTGTTGGACCCTTGCTACCGGTTCAGAATGGGGGCCTTTTTTACACCCACGGAGAGGGAGGACAAACTAAACTACTACAGAGACATCCTATATAGTCAGTATAGTTGCCTTTTTGCCCCATCGTCCATCATCTCGCAGGTCTGACCTGGAAGGATCCTCTGCGCTCATGTTCCACTGCCATGGCTGCTGGGGAGGGGTGGGGTGGCAGGAGCAGTACCAGCTCCATCAGCAGCAGCCTGAGTCTAGAGTCGCTGATGAGTAGCTTTCTTCACCCGCATAGTGAAAAAACTACTCACTAGTAGTTCCGCATGTGCTCGAGCGCAATGCTCGAGTCTCCGCCCCCCACATTTCTTGCCTGCTACGCAGCCAATAAACATGCAGGTAAGTACTGCCCTCACTGTAATGCCGTAGCCATGTTAGCTGCTGGCATTACAGTGATTGGCTGACCGGAACGCGTCATCGGGTGCTACTCATGTTCGGCTCATTCTTAGTCAGGGAGATCTGTGCTGAGGAAGGGACAGACAGTATAGGGAGTGATTTAGGAATATTTTTACCACCAAAACTATTCAGAGACGCAAAAGTACTTTTAAGGACTATTGTGTGTGGCAGCAGCAATCTATATTTTTAGCGCAACCTGTGCTAAATTGTTAAAACTTTACAGACCCAAAAGTACTTCTATGGACTATTGTGTGTGGCAGAAATATCTATTTTTAGCGCACATTAGCTGAGCCACATCTCCAGTGTAAAGTGTGCACATCCAAAAATATATGACATCCAGTGTACTTTTTCCATAGATGGTGTCTGCTGCGGACAGTGACATTAGCTGCGCCACAGATCCTGTGTAAAGTGTGCGCATCCAAAAAATATCTGTGACATTCAGTGTACTTTATCAATAGACAGTGTCCTCTTTTGACAGTGACATAACCAGTGCCACATCTGCAGTGTAACGTGTGCGCTGAAAAAATGTATCTGTGACATGCAGTGTACTTTTTCCGTAGACTGTGTCTGCTGCAGACAGTGACATTACCAGCGCCACATCTGCAGCGTAACATGTGTGTAAACAAGAAGCACACTCCTTTTACACATTTTATCTGTGACATCCAGTGTACTTTTTCAATAGACGGTGTCCGCTTCTAAAAGTGACATTACCAATGCCACATCTGCAGTGTAACGCGTGCGCTGAAAAAAATTATCTGTGCCACACAGTGTACTTTTTCAATAGACGGTGTGCGCTTGTGACAGTGACATTACCAGCGCCACATCTGCAGTGTATCATGTGCACTGAAAAAATGTATCTGTGACATCCAGTGTACTTTTTCAATAGACGGTGTCTGCTTCTGACAGTGACATAACCAGTGCCACATCTGCAGTGTAAAGGTCATAATGGGAGAAGATTGAATGTTATTTTGACACCCATATAAAAGGAACGCCCATATGTGGGTGTATCATCCGCTCCTGATGAAGCTGGTGTGGCGAAACCTGGATCGAACGGTGTTATAACCACGGAGATTTTATTCTGTTTTATGCCTATTGATCTTATACCTTTGTGAGTATAATAAAAGCTATTACCATTGGAAACATTGGTGGACCTTCACTATGTGCCTGCACCTTTATATGTACAGAGGGGTGGTTTTGTGACCGAGATTATCCTCCTGTGGAACCTCGTTGTTTGGCATCACCTAAAAGCTGTCGTATCCTATTCTGATCAAGCCCTTTGAATCACAGCCAAGTGAGGCAGCGCGACACCTTCCTTTGAATCTATGTGGAATTAGCTGACGAGGGTGTAAAAGGAGTGCGCTGCTTCTTGTTTACACTAACATCGACCTGTAAGGCTGAGTTAACACTTGAGTTATTTGGTCGGTTTTGGCCCCGTGACTGCCCAAATAAGTGAAGTTTGCAGTGATTCTAATAGCGACGCCTGTCATCTGCATGTCATACGGACTCACAGTATTATTTCACTACCCCAGCACACTCCCTATGCGTGTTACTGCAAGGAACAGTGTTCTACACCCATATAAAGGCTCTATGCAGTCCGGAAACAGCCTTTTTCTAATGCGATTTGTTGTAAATTAATTCGGAACGAAGGAAATTTTTCTAGAACAGTCAGCGAACTTGCCAAATCAAATTTTTGAGAAATTCACTCACCTCTAACTATAACGTTGGGTTACAGCTGCTGTTATTTGCAACAAAAAGTAGTAAAAAAATATATATCTGTTGCAAGGTCAGTGTCACAACTTGTGCTAGCATGAATATGACAGAATTGCTAGATCCGCAAACAGATCCTACTAAAGCTCTCTTTGTCAGTAAGGCAGTATAGTCCCTTTGTCCAGCTCCTCATTCTCCTAAGCCTTGGAGAATGAACAGAACAATGCAGATCTCTGAGAGGCACTTGCTTATCTTATATATATCTTATCTTATAGCAAGCAGCAGGTGCGGACTGGGAACTTAAAGAGGCCCTGAAAAAAAAAAAAAAAAAAAAAGTGGCCCATGGCCCCATAATGTAGGTGGGCCCAAGTTAACAAAAGGCAGGGCAGCATAAGTAGGCAGTGCCAACACAAGTAGAGAGGGTCAACAGAAGTGGCTATCAATAACACTATGCAGCAAAAAATACCACCCCAACAGAACCAAATATCACAGTGCAGCACAAAATGTTGTCTCGCCCACCACAGTATCCAACTGTATCGCCATCCTGAGGACGGTAATAGTTGACTTCAGGAGAACACCTGCAACCCCTGGTCAGGTACATAAGTACTTGTTGCTCCTAGCATTAATTAATGATAGGATCCTCAGATCTTTAGATAACCAGCCAGCAGCCATGAGGGGGGCTTAGGCGACCCCCTTGAAAATTTACCTGTAGGGTTTATGGCCAGTCCACTCCTGGCAAACAGCAATGCGGGTTATAATTAACCTAATAACAATTAATGTTGTAGAATTGATCTGAGAAAAGTTGAACTTTTTTTTCAAACTATGTAACTATGTAAGAAAAAGAAGCAATCACACTATTCATCTGACAGCAGACCACTGGGCAATGATATAGCAAATACAGGGTTGTGGGAAGAACTTCACCACACCTCATAGGCATGCATGAATTGGGTGTACAACTGCTCTGCTACATCTGAAAATTATATATCTTGTAATAAAACATGTGGCAGGTAAGTTGAAATGATTGCAAATCTTTTTTTCTGGCCATATGAGAGCACTATTTGGGACATATGTTGTATAATGAGTATAAAAATTACTGGAGAATCCTGGAGTCTGTTTAAAGGGTTTCTGTCACCCCACAAAACTCTTTTTTTTTTTTTTGGATAGTTAGATTCCTTATAGGGCGATACAGGAGAATATAATAGTCTTACTTACTTTCATGCGGCCGATTCTTTATAAAACGAAGTTTTATAATATGTAAATGAGGGCTCTACCAGCAAGTAGGGCGTCTACTTGCTGGTAGCCGCAGCAGCAATCCGCCCCCTCGCCGTGTTGATTGACAGGGCCAGCCGTGATCTCCTCCTCCGGCCGGCCCTGTCAGTAATTCAAAAATCGCGCGCCTCTGATCATTCGGCGCAGGCGCTCTGAGATGAGGAGGCTCGTCTCCTCAGTGCGCCTGCGCCGATGACATCACCGAAAGAGAAGACGTCATCGGCGCAGGCGCACTGAGGGAGTGCTGAGGAGACGAGCCTCCTCATCTCAGAGCGCCTGCGCCGAATGACCAGAGGCGCGCGATTTTTGAATTACTGACAGGGCCGGCTGGAGGAGGAGATCCCGGCTGGCCCTGTCAATCAACACGGCGAGGGGGCGGATTTCTGCATCAGCTAGCAGCAAGTAGACGCCCTACTTGCTGGTAGAGCCCTCATTTACATATTATAAAACTTTGTTTTATAAAGAATCGGCCGCATGAAAGTAAGTAAGACTATTATATTCTCCTATATCGCCCTATAAGGAATCTAACTATCCAAAAAAAAAAAAATGAGTTTTGTGGGGTGACAGAAACCCTTTAAATAATTCAATATTATGTCAAAATTGGGATCCAAACAGTAGTATTGAGCTTTAGATTTATTACAAATTAGTGTCTATTTTACACATCTCTCCAATGTGTGACCCGTAATGCTGTGGCAACCGGTACTCATCAATGATCACCAGCTGTAGTGACCAGTTGCCAAACTAATACTGGGGACGTATTTTAACAGTTATGTTACTTATTCTAGAATGTTTGTCTGTGTATGTCCTTCCCTCTTTATGGATTTTCAATTTGCTTGGCTCTTTGGATTGGTCCCTTCTATCTACCCCTCCAGTGCTGATTTCTAGCCTAACCCCTCAACCCTTAGACTTCACACCTACTTTATTCAGAGCCAACCCAGTTTCTGTCCCAAGGCCCCACTGTCAAGGTATGTCTCCCTGATTTCGTCTGGTACATATGGTATACAGTGTAATAACATTATGAAAGCTATTTGAAAGCCAGACGTGTATGAATGAGAGACAAAAAACTAACATTCTCTCTTAGAGAGTAAAAAAAAAAAATTATGTTTCCTTTGTGTATCTGAAATGCATTCAGGTATGATTTGACCAAGCTTTTACCAATATCAAAAGGAGGGAAAATTACACATGGCATTGCACTTGACACCTCAAAATGAACAAGATTTGCTGGAAAACACTCAAATCCGTTTGTACTACATTAAATCAAACAGAACAGAAAATAGGAGCTTTGCTGAAAATGTTTTAAAGACTGGTAAAAACATGATGACATAATACAGGGCTGGCCAACCTGTGGCTCTACAGCTGTTATAAAACTACAATTCCCACCATGCCCTGCTGTAGGCTGATAGCTGTAAGCAGTATAGGCATGCTGGGAGTTGTAGTTTTGCAACAGCTGGAGAGCCGCAGGTTGGCCAGCCCTGACATAATACATAGCAAAAAGAAGCCAATCTTGAAAACAGTTAAGAATATTGAGGACATTTGTCATTCCATATTTAAAGGAAGATATTTCTCCAAATGATGCACTTGTATAAAAATAATATACAGTTTTGTAAGTTTGGTCCCCAGGTTATGTATATTAAAAGTACATGAGCCACAGGTGACAGAACGCCCATACCAAGTTATTAATATTGAAACATATTAAAAACATGAGGAATAACAGAGGAATGGCTGAACATAAACGTCTAAGAAATGGTAGTAAGAATTCATATTTTATAGTTGAATTTATAGTTGAAATCATAGTTGAAATGTTTGGGATTTTAAATGAGTTTGATTGTTTTATGTGATCCTATCAGTAATTTATAGAGGTGGTAGAACAAGTTCATTCATTAGAAATACATAATAAACCTGGCTGTTTCTCTTCTAGTATAACAGTAAGGCCTCTTTCACATGTCCATGAGTCATGGATGTGGGATGTCCATGTTCTCCATAGACAGCATATCTCCCTTTAAAGGGGTGGTTTGGGTACAGCTCTGATATCCCCATTTTCATCCAGGCAGGCCCTCTTATATGAGCATCAGCACATTTCATGATCCGATGCTCTCCCTTGCCCTGCACTGTATCACGTGTTCCTGGTGACATCAGCAGCAGTTGCAGTGATAGGCCAGAGCTGCCAGTCAGCTGTCCTTGAATGGTTGACCCGATCTTCAACATCATCTCAAGTGACATCAGACACCCTCAGCCAGGAGGAACAAGCTCTGTGTCACCACCTGTCCTGAAACTTCCTTTTTTCATTTTCTGTTCCTTCTGCTCGAGAAGTATTGTATGCCGTCAGCTCTGCTTTTCAGCAAGGACAAGCTTATTGAGGACAGCCAGCGACTACTGCCCAGCCAAGATGTGGAGGAGAGATCCGCTGCTTTCTCCAGTAGTGACATTGAGAGTCGCGTGGGAGCATGTGTTGCGAGTGGTTAGGCACGCGGCCCTGAGACTGGTGAGGGGATTATATCAGTGACGTGCAGACAGTAATGGACGATGATGCAGCTGATTGCACGTGGGAGCAGGGTGAAGAGGAGGCTTCATCATCATCAGGACATGAGTGTGGAAGCTTGTGCGTGAAGCAGCAGCTGAGCCAGCAGAGTGCTAGTACGGCTGTGAGTCAGCAGGGTGTCAGCAGTGTGAGGTCTGGAGCCAAACGTGCCTGCGGTAGACTGTCTGCTACTCAGGAGCCTACTTGTCCGGAAACAACTAGTGGTGTACAGGTTCAGAGAGGCAGCGGCAGCAGGCATTCAGCATGGAGTTGTAGGGGGAAAATGCCATACTCGCCGATGTGGGAATTTTTCAGCAAGTCAACGGAGGATGTCATTCTGAATCTATAGAATCTGTGGGAAGAAAGTGAAATGTGGCCACAGTCCTTGCATCAACACATGCAGCGTCACCATAAACTGGCCTGGGAAAACTGTTGCACTAATGTTGTCATACAGCCTGAGGCATCTCCTAGTGAGCTGCAACCCTTTTCCAGCAGTCAAAGCTACACCACCTCAGCAGACGGGAGCTGTTTTTCCTTCCCATCATCTATTGGTCCTCCTCCTCCTCATCATCATTCATTTTGTGTCTGCTAAAGTTCATGTCAGCGGAAACATGTGGAGCTATAACTATGGTCAAGTACAATATATGTCCTTTATGGCCCACTTGGTAAATGTGGTTCCTGCCCTGCCATACCAGCAACTTGGCCAGGTGATGGCAATGCTGCCTCCAAGTTCTCAAACTGTGAGGCCAGCATCAATGTCCTCCTCTGCCTCCTTATTCTCAACCTTATCATCAGCCTCTACTGTAGGCACAATTCAGAGTGCTCCTCTAGCATATCACCTATGCATGGGACACTGTTCTGCATCTGGTTTGCCTGGGCGAACAGAGTCACACTGGGGAGGAACTACTCTGTGTCCTTCAAGAGGAAATTAAATCCTAGCTATCTCCTTGCCAACTGAAGATCGGAACCATCAGCAGAGCATAACCTAAACCAGCAGGTAGTAGCATGCTTGGACTGCACCCTGTCACCCCACATCCAAGATCCCCTGGACTACTGGGCAGCCAAACTAGATTTGTGGCAGCAACTAGCCGAGTTTGTCCTGGACGAGCTTTCCTTCCCTGCCAGTAGTGTGGCATCAGAGTGGGTGATTAGTGCAGCGGGGAACATAGTTACCCCAAGGAGAACTCTACTTTCAACCCACAATGTTGAGAGACTAACCTTTGTAATGATGAATCAAACGTGGATCAGCCAGGATTTCCACATGCCAGGGTCTGATACATCAGACTAGATCATTCCCCAGAAAAAAAAGCCCATTTCTTCTTGACACTTGCTTCAGCCACTATTCTGATGCTGCCACCCACCTGATGCCACAAACCTGCTGGATCTGCTGCCATCTTCTCCTACTGCCACTGTCTAGTGCTGTTACTGCCACTGCTGTTCTCCCCCACCTCCCCACTCTGTGACTGAGCCAGTGTGTTGACTCCTCATGTGGTTGCCACCAACCCCACTCTGTGATAGGAGCACTGTGTTGACTCCTCATGCAGTTGCCACCCTCTCCACTGTGACAGGGCCAATGTGTTGACTACTCATGGGGTTGCCACCCTGCCCACTCTGTGACGGGGACACTATGTCGACTCCTCATGTGGTTGCCACCCTTCCCACTCTGTGACTAGGATACTATGTTGTCTCCTCATGCAGTTGCCACTCTCCCACTCTGTGATGAGACCTCTATGTTAACTTCTTATGTGGTTTCCACCCTCCCAACTCTGTAATGGGGCCACTATGTTGACTCCTCATGTGATTGCCACCCTCCCCATTCTTTGACAGGGCCACTATGTTGACTCCTCTTGCTGTTGCTATGCTCACCACTCTATGACAGGACCAATGTCCCTGCTTGGCCTTGTTGACATCACCTTTTATTTTATCCTTCTTCTAATCTGTTAGTAGAAGGGGAAAAAAGACAAAAAAAACAACGGATCCTAACTTTGGAGAATACATAAGGCCTCTATTACATGGTCACTATTTTGGATCAGGATTTGATCATGATTTGGAAGCCAAAAGCAGGAGTTAGTGCAAAACACAGAAGACATCCAAATATTCCAATCACATGTCATCTCTGTTTTGGATCCACTCCAGTTTTTTTTAGCCTTAGCAATACTGATCGATTACTGACTGTTTTTTTAGGGGTTGTTCTTGTGACAGATTAGAAGAACGGAAAAATAAACAGTGATGTCAAAACAAACCTACGGCTGACTCCTGTTATGTGCCCTCTACTTGTATTAGCGTGTAACAGAACATGTTCTATAGAAATCTATGTGGAATCAGCAGACAGTGTAAAAGGAGTGTGCTCTTTCACTATATAGTAGAATCTTGGGTCACTGCCCGGTTCTTTATACCTGATGCTAATACTGACCATGTAATAATCTAGGTCACTTGCCTTTCCACACAAAGCGGGAAAAAGCCTAAGATGTACCGTGTAATTTTAATGTATTTATTTACATATCAGTGAATTGCCATTGATCTTGTGTCAATGAAAAAAACTTTGGTCCATGATGCATACCAAACATGCCCATTAAAGTCTTGCATCCACTGGTAAAAGCATTAAAGTGTATGTGGAATATGGATGACACACAGAGGGCAAAAAACAGACACACAGACCAAACACAGATCCTTCACAGATATCACAGATGAACCTCTGACCTACTGTATCTGTAAAACTCTTTTCCATATGCCATACATATGAAGACTTCTTAGAGGGGACTACACCATTCAGTACTTCACTCTATTAGCTAGAGTGAAGAGCCAGTACAAAGAGCAGTAGAAACAATCTGCAGTGTGGTAATGTCTCCTAGTGATTTCAACTGAAGTAAAGAATAGAGAAGTCTCAACCTACTCATCTGCAGGGTGGATATATTCTCAGAAGGGATAAGAAATTGGGACAAATCTTAATAATTTGTTTGTGTCCAGTTGTAGGTATCGGTCATGACTATTAGAGATGAGCAAATTTTTCAAAAATTTAATTCCAAGTTATATCAAACATTTATGTTTAGATCATTTGGAAATATACAATCTAAAAAAGATTTCTTCATTGATAAAAAGCCCTTGAGGGTAAATAGTCATTAAATAAAACAGGAATGAATACAAGCAAATACTGAAAGAAATGCTTAATATTGTTTCGAGTATGCATTTTAAACCTCTTGATTTGTAATTATTACAAGCACAATCTATACTAGCAAAGTTTTTAAGTACTAGTGGTTTAGTAATTAGCATTTCTGATATGTAGCAACATCAATGGATATGAAAAGAGTCTTCATTGTGTGGAATTCATTACTAAGTGGTTTTTGTATCTCATACAGACAACATATTGCATGTGCTGAGTACTAAGCAGCTGTATAATTCAGTGGGAGGAAGATTATAAAATAAAATGGACACATACGGCAATGAAGAATGGAGAAGGAAATTGTTCACCAAAAGATAAATATCCAGTATAAATAAAATCCTTTACATGTTTTCCAAAAATACATTTATTTAATGCATCAGACTGGTATTGAGCTTCTGATGAGCCTATGATTAGTGTTGAGCAAATCAAAGTGTCCAAAGTGGACTTCAATCCAAATTCTTTATAAAATTTAGCAAAGTAGCCAAATCAAAGTTTTGTAAACTTCACTCATCTCTACTCATAATATTTGACACAAGTGAACCTATATGTGTAGGTAAGTGGGACTTTAACTAAGTTGGTTAACAGTGAAATCTTTTCATTTTTATGTCAGACTTTTCCCATTGACCATTCTTAGGTAAGTACATTAGATAATTTATACACACATTTGTAGGTAGCTTGAATTAGGAAAGATTTGACCCAGAACTTAAAAGAGATGCTCACTTTTTTTTACAGAACTCCCAACGTGGCCGGATTGGTGGTGGAAGTAATACTTCTTACCTGATCCTCTCTGTTGGGTTCTGGCTTCATCACTGCCCTGTTGGCTCTGCAGGTCCCGGTTCTTTCTGTGTCAACATCCTGTTTGATGCCAGGTCATGTGGCTGCTGTAGCCAATAACTATGGTGAGATGTTAACCATGCGTCATGTAACTGAATCACATGATGCATAGGTGACACATGATTGCTGTGGCCAGTCAATGGCTATAGCTGTCACACGGATCTGGCGTCAAACTGGATGTTGACGTGGAGGGACAGAGCCAGAACCTACTGAAGGGGATCAGGTAAGGCTACTTTCACACTAGCATTCGGGGCTCCGCTTGTGAGTTCCGTTTGAAGGCTCTCACAAGCGGCCCCGAACGGATCCGTCCAGCCCTAATGCATTCTGAGTGGATGCGGATCCGCTCAGAATGCATCAGTTTGGCACCGTTTGTCCCTTGCTCCGCTCAGCAGGCGGACACCTGAACGCAGCTTGCAGCGTTCGGGTGTCCGCCTGGCCGTGCGGAGGCAAACGGATCCGTCCAGACTTACAATGTAAGTCAATGGGGACGGATCCGTTTGAAGTTGACACAGTATGGCTCAATTTTCAAACGGATCCGTCCCCCATTGACTTTCAATGTAAAGTCAAAACGGATCCGTTTGCATTATCATGGTAATGCAAACGGATCCGTTCTGAACGGATCTAAGCGTTTGCATTATAGGTGCGGATCCGTCTGTGCAGATACCAGACGGATCCGCACCTAACGCAGGTGTGAAAGTAGCCTTAGTATGATTACTAGTGCTAAGCCAATCGAAGTTCACGAAGTGGACTTCGATCCAAATTTCAGGAAAAATTTGATTAACTGCGAAGCTGAATTTCCTCATGATTTTCCCTGAAATGGTTGTAACAAATGTTTTTTAAAAATCATACTTACCTCATCTATTTGAGCGAGAAGAGCCAGCTGCTGCCATCTTGCTTAACAGTTGGGGTCTAATTCCCAGCACTAGAGATAAGCAAAGTTTTCAAAAATTGGTTTCAGCTGCTTCGCCAAATTTCACAAAGAAATGTGTTTTGTGACGAATTACTTCATCATGAAGTGCATTCCTTTGTATGTAGCGGGTGCAATGATGGTGAACAGCAATTGCGCCGACCCTGTTATTGAACCCCTCAGACGATGCGTTCATAGGCATCTAAGACTAAAATTAAGACCTTTCAGGGCTAATCCAGTTAAAAAAAAACATTCTCACCTTATCCATTTGATTGCAGAGAGGCCATCGCTGCCATCTTGATTGAATAAACTGCGCAAAATCTCACACAGTGACGTGATAACATCATCAGGCTGGCCGGGTGCTGTGACTCACGCGTTACCCCGTGCAAAATTTTGCGTGGTGTCTGCAATCGGGATGGCCGCAATGGCCTCTCCACAATCAAATGGAAAAGGTGAGTATGTATAAAAAAATTATTTTTGCCTCCATTTCAGGAAAAAACTAGCTCCATTACCACAAAGCCCAAGAAAATTTGGCTTCATGGCTAATCAAATTTTTACTGAAATTCGTATTGAAGTCCACTTCTGATACTTCAATTTGCTTAATACAAGTGATTATGTCACCACTAGTGTTGATCGAACCCAAATTGCAAAGTTCGGGTCCGTACCGAACTTTGCGAGTTCGGGTACTCGGACCCAAACCCGAACTTTGCAGCAAAAGTTTGGGTTTGAGTTCGGTGTTCGGGCATATAATAAAGATTGTTGAAAGTCTGCAGGGCAGCCAATCAACACGCTTTTAATCTGTGGGCACTTAGAATCCATCACAGCCATGCCTAGTAATGGCATGGCTGTGATTGGCAGGTGCATAATGTGACCCAGCCTCTATACCAGCTGGATCATGTTTAGCACCGCTCATCAGCTCTCAGAAGTGAAGGGATAGGAAGCAGGCAGCTGAAGTGAGGGAGAGTGTTGCAAATCTAATCTGGCTATTTATTCTGTGGTTGACCTATAGTGATTTATTTGTGGGTGCAATACACCATCTTTGCACCCCTGACATAGAAATATAATAATTAATCTGGCAGTTAATTCTGTGGGTGACCTATAGCGATTTTTTTTTTTTGTGGGTGCAATGCACCATCTTTGTACCCCTGACACAAAAATGTAATACTTAATCTGTCTGTTAGTTCGGTAGGTGACAGATACCCATTTTTTGTGTGAGGTACACCTACACTGCATCCGTGACAGAGAAATTAATATACTTAATCCGTCTGTTAGTTTGGTGGGTGACATTTACCTATTTTTTGTGTGAGGTACACCTGCACTGCTTCCGTGAAAGGGAAATTAATATAATTAATCCATCTGTTAGTTCGGTGAGTGACAAATACCCATTTTTGGTGTGAGGTACACCTGCACCGCATACGTGACAGGGAAATTAATATAGTTTATCTGTCTGTTAGTTCGGTGAGTGACATATACCGATTTTTGGTGTGAGGTACACCTGCACTGTGTCAGTGACATGAAAATTAATACAGTTAATCCGTCTGTTAGATCAGTGAGTGACATATACCCATTTTTGGTGTGAGGTACACCTGCACTGCATCCATGACAGGGAAATTAATTTAGTTAATCTGTCTGTTAGTTCAGAGGGTGATCTCAAAGAATGAGGAGAGCATCAAATAAGGGACGTGGCCCTGGTCGTGGTGCTGATGGGGTTGGTGGAGCTCCTGTTGCAGGGAGAGGATGTGGTCGATCTGTGACAGCTACACTCCCAAATTAAACTCCTTCCTCGGGTACACGTAGGTGACAGAACGTTCAGTGTTATTTTGTAGCCCTGGTGTGCAAATGGTGAGGCCAGAACAAGTAGAGGCGGTAGTAGATTGGATGGTTGACAGTGCCTCCAGTTCCTTCACATTGTCTCCCACCCGGTCCCCTGCTGAAAGTGCAGAGTTGGCACCTGCAGCCCATCTGTCTTTCACCTCACCACCTTGCAAATCAGCCAAACAGTCTGAGCCCCAAGTCATGCAGCAGTCTCTTATGCTTTTTGATGATTCTGCTGGCAGGGTTTTTGTGTGCCATCCACCTAGCACTGCCACCAAAGTTGAAGAGATTGAGTGCACTGATGCCCAAGCACTTATGTTTCAGGATGTTGACATGGGAGGACCACTGCATCACGTCTCTGATGATGACGAAACACAGGTGCAAACTACTGCAGCTTTCTGCAGTGTGCAGGCCGGCAAGGAGCGCAGGGGTGAAGTGTGGGTGGAAAATGATGTGGAGGATGATGAGGTCCTAGACCCCACATGGAATCAAGGTCATACGAGTGGCGTATGCATTTCGGAGGCACTGGCACTGTGCAGAGGTAGTGGTCACACAGTGCCAGCTGCACAGCAAAAAAGGGAGCAGGGTGCAAAAGCAGAGTGGCCATCCCCTAGCCAGTATGCCTGCCACTGCCCATCGCACACAGGGACTGCACACACCAAAGCCAGCTCCAAGGAGTTCCCTGGTGTGACAGTTCTTCAGACAATGTGCTGACGACAAGACACAAGTGGTTTGCACGCTGTGCAATCGGAGCCTGAAGCGAGGTATAAATGTTCTTAACCTGAGCACCACCTGCATGACCAGGCATCTAAATGCAAAGCACGAGCAGCAGTGGAGTACACACCTCAAAAACCACAAAATATCTCAGGCTCCTCTTGCTCCCTCTTCTGCTGCAATCTCAGCTTCTTCCTTTACCTCTGGAGTGACAGTGGCACCAACAGAGGATGTGGCAGCAACACCACCACCTCCACCACCGTCACCCAGCATGTCCACACTGTCCCATGGAAGCATTCAGCTGTCTATTCCCCAAACACTGGAGAGAAAGAGGAAGTACCCACTACCCACCCACAATCCCTGGATATAAATGCTAGCATTTCAAAATTCCTGGCTTTTTAAATGCTGTCATTCCATCTGTTGGAGACAGAGACTTTTAAAATCCTTATGGCAGTGGCTGTCCCACAGTACGTGGTACCAAGCCACCACTACATTTCCAAGCGAGCTATCCCTGCCCTGCACAACCAAGTGGGCGACAAAATCAGGAGTGCACTGCGCAACATCATCTGTGGCAAGGTCCACATAACTACCGATACTTGGACCAGTAAGCATGCGCAGGGATGTTATATCTCCGTAACTGCACACTAAGTAAATGCAGTGATGGCTGGGCCTAAAGCAGATAGCAGTTTGGCCCATGTCCTTCCGACACCAAGGATTGCAGAACATTTCCTGTTGCCTCTTGTTGCCTTCTCCTCCTACTAAGCTTCCTCCTCTACCACCTCATCATCCGCATAACAGCATAACACCTTCACCACCAACTTCAGCATAGTCAGGAGGAAATGACAGCAGGCTGTTTTAAAGAAAAAACACACAGCACAGGAGCTGTGGGTGGGCATATTGAACAACAGACCGATGAGTGGTTGGTGCCACTGAGCCTCAAGCCTGGCCTGGTGGTGTGCGATAATGGGCAAAATCTCTTAGCAGCCTGGCGCATGTGCGGAATTTGGTTGTACAGAGGTTCCTGAAAAATTACCCTGATATGTCAGAGCTGCTGCAGAAAGTGTGGGCCGTCTGTGCGTGCTTCTGGCATTCTCACCCTGCTGCTGCTCGCCTGTCTGCGCTGCAGCGTAACTTTGGCCTTCCTGCTCACCTCCTCATATGCGACGTGCCCACCAGGTGGAACTCCACCTTGCACATGTTGGAGAGACTGTGCGAGCAGCAGCAGGCGATAGTGGAGTTTCAGCTGCAGCACGCACGGGTGAGTCGCACTGCGGAACAGCACCACTTCACCACCAACAAATGGGCCTCCATGTGGGACGTGTGTGCCGTGTTGTTGCGCTGTTTCGAGTACTCCACCAACATGGCCAGTGCCAATGATGCCATCCTCAGCATTACTATCTCACTTCTATGTCGCCTTGAAAAAACGCTTCGGGCAATGATGATAAAGGATGTAGCACAGGAGAAAGAGGAGTAGGAATAGGGATAATTTATCAGGCCAGTCACAAGTGTCCTTAATTCCGTCACTGGAGCATGATCGGAAGAAGCGCGAGTACCAGAGCACGCTGGTAGACGCGCCGCTGATGGCATTCACACCTGACATCAGGGGTTTAGTGGAAGCACAAGGCGAAGGCAGAGGAGGAGGAGGAATAGGTTGCCAATGCAGCTGGGGCACCACCAGCACCTCAGAAGGGAAGCACGACAACAACCAGCGCCACCAGCTGATACAGAAAGGGCCGTCTTTAATATTGATTGGACCCTGGGCAAGAGGGAGAACACAAGTGCCGCTGCCGCATTCATGGGTCCATGCTTTATTAACTAAGTAGCAGGACATGTAGGGCATACATGGGGGATGTCCCTGCACTTACTATTATTTCTGGGCGCCGCTCCGTTGCGCCGCTGTGCCTCCCGTTACATTCTCCCGCGCTGTATGCTAAGTAACAACATCGGAACACCAGGGAGGAGACATCAGCTTTTCTCCCTGGGAGAAGGTGAGATTTTTTTTCTCCCTGGCTGTGAAGTTCTGCGCTGCGATTGGAGAAGGAACGCCCACAGAGAACAGCTGATGTTTCCTCCTTGGTGTTCCGATGCTGTTACATAGCATACAGAAATAATAGTAAGTGCAGGGACATCCCCCATGTATGCCCTACATGTCCTGCTACTTAGTTAATAAAGTATGGACCCATGAAAAGTCCTCCAATGAACAACTGGGCCCGGGGCAGCTGCCCCTTTTGCCCCGCGTTAAAGACGGCCCTGGATACGGAATGTCTTAGCAGGAGACAGCATTTCAGCAACATGGTGGAACAGTATGTGTGCACACGACTACACGTACTGACTGATTGGTCTGCCCCATTCAATTTCTGTGTCTCCAAATTTGGCACATGGCCTAAGCTTGCCCTTTACCCCTTGGAGGTGCTGGCCTGCCCTGCAGCCAGTGTATGGTGTGTTTAGCACGGCAGGGGGAGTGATCACAGACAAGCGCAGCCACCTGTCAACAGCCAATGTGGACAAGCTCACGTTCATTAAAATGGATCCCGCAGGAAAGAACTCCCCTGTATACGAAAATGGTACGGATCCGTTTTGCAGCCAATAGACTTCTATTTTGACAGAATGAATAACGGAATGCCTCTAAAGGCATTCTGTTATGCATTCCATCATAAAATTGCGTTATGGTCCGTGGTAACAGAATCCATAACGCAATTCACCTTTTACCAGTAAACATAGCATGAACGAATTTAAAAATATGAAATTCACTCATCTCTAGTAATTACTATTAGGGTCCATTCACACGTCTGTATGTGTTTTGCAGATCCGCAAATTACGGATCCGTAAAACACGGATACCGGCAATGTGTGTTCCGCATTTTGCGGACTGCACATCGCCGGCACTCTCATAGAAAATGCGGACAAGAATAGGACATGTTCTATTTTTTTGCGGAACGGAAGTGCAGATCCGCAAATGCAGATGCAGACAGCACATTGCGGCCCCATTAAAAATGAATGGGTTTGCACCTATTCCGA